>NC_082692.2:100280809-101528309 GCF_949987515.2 Delphinus delphis | reverse complement strand
TTACATCTTCTAATTTTTGAGCTCTCTAACTGGAGTTCTTAAGTTGCTTTATAGCATGAAACAATTATGAGAAATTTTTATGTTCTTTGATTTTTTTTTAAATTTTGAGGTCGGATTCTCTCTTTTTCTATCATCATATTACAAAAATTTTCAAACAGGGAAAGCAATTAAAAATAGCTTTAGGGGACTTCCCTGGTGGTCCAGTGGTTAAGACTCCACAGCTTCCACTGCAGGGGGCGCAGGTTTGATCCCTGGTCAGGGAAGTTCTGCATGACGCAGGGTGTGGCCAGAAAAAAAAAAAAAAGAAAGAAAAGAAAGCAATTATTCTAGCAATGGTGAAGAGATACTTAAAAAAACAAACAAAACTGAATAGAAAACGGCTTTAGGGGACTTCCCTGGCAATCCAGTGGTTAAGACTTCACCTTCCAGTGCAGGGGGTGCGTGTTCGATCCCTGGTCGGGGAGCCAAGATCCCACATGCCTCGCGGCCAAAAAACCAAAAAACATAAAACAGAAGCAATATTGTAACAAATTCAATAAAGACTTTTAAAATGGTCCACATCAAAAAAAAAAAACAAAAAAACGGCTTTAGGTTGAACCTATGAAATTGTGGATATGTGACCATTTTGATCTCTAAAACCAGCAATTTCGTGGTTCAAACTAATACCATGAAAACTCAGTTAAATACTTACTTACACACTTTTCTTGCTAAAAAAATAAGTTACCAGGATCACCATACTTCACGCCTAAAGATTTTAGCCCCCATCGTGTAAGGAGGACATTGTCCGATAAAAACCACGATTCCGTGTTGGTTACCTATCTGTCCCTTCCTTCCCTCTGTCTTGCCCTCTTCCCATCTTCCTTGCTTTATTTTATCCTGGAATGCAACTACACAGCCCATTTCCTCTCACCGACACCCCGCTGGCTCTGATGTGGTGGGCCTGGATCCTCCGCTCTCTTGGGGCTCTGTAGAGCAAGGCTGAGTATCTGGGGTCCCAACCCCTTCCAAACACGAAGGCTGCAAGCAGGAGGCACAGAGCTCAGGGGGACGGTGTGCAGCCCTTGTTAAGACACCCAAGCTTGGGAACCAAAATCCCAGGTCATACTCTGGCCCAGGGCAGCAACCCTGAGTCATCTGGAGTTGCCTGCAGAGGGCTGGGATAGCCAGGGAGGTGGAGGAAGGCATTCCAGCCCTTTCTGCCCTCTACCTGAGGAATCCCTTCTGCCCCTCTCGCCCTCCTCTTTCCCTGCCTACCCTCTTTCTATCATTCAGGGCTCAGCTGACATGTCACCTCCTCCAGAAAGCCATCCATGTTCCCCCCAAACTGAGTTAGGGGATCCTCCTCTAGACGCCCAGTGCCCTAAGGGTTTTCCCCATCCCTAAGGGATGTCATAGATGAACTATGCATCTATCTCCTCCTGTTAGGCTATGCGGGGAATGGGTCTGCACCACAGCCCTGCCGTGCAAGCACAGGGCCTGACACATACTTCAAAACATGCAAAACACAGGTGGTGTCAAAAAACTTGTATCTGGGACTTCCCTGGTGGTGCAGTGGTTAAGAATCCGCCTGCCAATGCAAGGGACATGGGCTCGATTCCCTGGTCTGGGAAGATCCCACATGCCACGGAGCAACGAAGCCCGTGAGCCACAGCTGCTGAGCCTGCATGCTCCAACTACTGAAGCCCACGCACCTAGAGCCCGCGCTCCGCAACAAGAGAAGCCACCGCAATGAGAAGCCCGCGCACCGCAACGAACAGTAGCCCCGGCTCTCTGCAACTAGAGAAAGCCCACGTGCAGCAACGAAGACCCAATGCAACCAAAAATAAATAAATAAATGAAATTTAAAAAAAAAAAAAACAAAACTTGTATCACCAATAAAGAATGTGTATCAAGATTACAGAAAGACATACATTAAATTACAGTGAAATTAAGAAATTCTGTCACCACAACACCATAAATAGACTGCAAAGACAAAACTCAGAGTGGGACAAGATAGTCACATGCATAAATCTCACAAAGAACTCGCATCCACAATGTATATTTTTTAGAACCTCCCACAACTCGGTAACAAAACAATTTGCTTTTTAAAAACATAAGCAGGGCTTCCCTGGTGGCGCAGTGGTTGAGAGTCCTCCTGCCGATGCAGGGGACACGGGTTCGTGCCCCGGTCCGGGAAGATCCCACATGCCGCGGAGCGGCTGGGCCCGTGAGCCATGGCCGCTGAGCCTGCGCGTCCGGAGCCTGTGCTCTGCAACGGGAGAGGCCACAACAGTGAGAGGCCTGCGTACCGCAAAAAAATAATAATAATAAATAAAATAAGCAAAAGGCCTGGATAGACATTTCACACGGAGGAAATTCTAAAGGCTGGGAAACCTCTAACAGATGTCCAATATCCTCAGTCACTGGGAAAATGCAAATGAAAAAGCACAAGGAGGTCCCGGTGTACACCCATCAGAGGGGCTAAAATCAAACGTTGAGACAGGAACTTTAATTCTTCTTCGGTGGGAAAGCAAAAAGCTGTTTGGAAATTTGTTTCTACGAAAGCCTGCCCTTTGCAATTCCACTCCTAGGTACACACCCAGCAGACACGTACATACGTGCCCGCCAAAGTCACAGAATATCCAATGGCAGTGAAAATGAACCAGCCCCCAATTACACACAAAAACATGCGCCTCTCACACAATGCGGAGTGCGAGAAGCCAGACCCAGGAAATATACACTGTGTGACTCCACTTGATACAAATACAAAAACACCCACGACTCATCTATGCTGGTGGAGGTCAGGACAGTGATGGGGCGGGGTAATGGCTGGGAGGGGGCATGAGGGAGAATTCTGGGGCATCGGGGATGTTTTCCATCTTCATCTCGGCGGTAGGCACATGGGTGTATATGAATGGAAAAACTCAATGAGAGTGCAGCGGAGATGTGCCCTTCACTCTGTGTAGGTATGGCTTAAGAAAAGTTTTAAAATCATAGGCAAAACTAAAAAAATTCTTTTGTACGCATTATGTAATAAAACAAAGCCAGGAGAGGGTCAGACACAAGGACAGTTGTCACCTGTGGGGGGCAGGGCTGGGCAGCAGCCCAATACCCAGCACTGTGGCCACATCCCCCTCACACGCCCTGGGCCAAGGCTCCCTCCTCCTCCCATCTCGGGGCACCGGAGTGCAGCAAGGCCATCACTGGGCTTCACTTCATGTCCTGCAGCGGAAGGTCACCAAGTCACCGCCCAGCAGTGTCAGACGTTTGCTGTGTGACCTTGAGCAGGTTGCTTCACTCCTCTGAGCCTCGGGTTCCCAGTCCTTGGGCCCTGTGGGAAGGTGTGTCAGCCTTGGCGGGGTGTTGAATCCTAGCTCCGTCAAATGCAGGGATGTGGCCTGGGGAGTGGCTATACCCAGCCCCCTGACCCCGGTCCTCAGTGGCCCCATGAGTAAGTGGGGGTTTTAATAACACCCCCAGCTGGGGGATCCAATGAGGTCTCACAGGCCCCGCCCCCAGCACACAGGAGGCCCTCAATGAGGGGAAGCTGCCCTTCTCCCAGGACGATCTCCGCTCTGTCTCCCACCTGGTCCCCCGCATGCCAGTGGGAGAGGTGTCACACGAAGCTATCGGGGTTCCCATCTCCCTGCGCTGCCCTGGGGACCCCCGTCTCCAAGCATCCTCTCCAACCACGCAGAGGCTCAGAGCTGCCAGACCACCGGCTCCTTCCCTGGAGAACTGTGCTCAGCCCCAGGGAGCAGGGGACTCATTCGTGCCAGGGGAGATTACCCTGGGAGCTCCGGCAACCACTCTAGATGATTCCAACTTACACAGACAGAGCCAGGTCCCTGGAAGCTGCAGGCCCACCTGTCCCAGCCGTCAGAGCCCACTAAGGGCCTGGGCGCCTCTGCCCTGACTTTCCTTAACAAGGAGAGGGCGCCCAGCAAATCTCTGAGGGCATGAAACAGCATTTCGGGAGTTTCAGGAAGGTTACCATCCCACGGGGACATTCCTGGGAGGACGAGGGGAAGGAGGCAGGGCTCCAGGCCCTTTAGACAAATGCCATCCATGTGGAGGGCATGGGCTGTTTCGGATTAAAAGGATGACTGCCTGCTTAATGACTCTGGGAGGTCTTGGGGGAGGAGGTCAGCCCCTGAATCCATAAACACAGTGGGACTGACACCAGATACATCCTTCCTGGTAAGATTCACTCAACAAACATTGCCACTCCGTCCTTGGTACCCACAGGGTTGGTGCTGGACACTGGGGACAGAGAGGCAACGAAAGTCCCCGAGAAAGTAGGGACCTTGTGTGCTCTGCCCCCTGCTACAGTCTAAGTGTCTAGCACATGGTAAGGATGCAGCACAGGTTTGTTGAGTGACTAAGCCATCTCCCCCCTCAGGAGCTCACAGTAGGTGCACAAGACAGAAGAACAGGAGAGCAGCGCTCCTGCCTTCGATGGCTGCATGCTGGGAAGGCCCAGCCTGGGGAGGTGAGTACTAAGTCCCTGTTTTCATGCCTGTGGTGACAGAGGCCTCACTGCCTGCTGGACAGCACGGACCAAGGAAAGGCTTCCCCACAGTGAGCACCTCAACCTTTTGTTCCGGAACCAGGTATTTCCAATGATTATGTGTTCCATAAAGTCTCCTGGACTGGGAAAGGGAGGAGGAAACACCCCTGCCAGGTGTCTTTCCTCTGCAAACCCCACCTTCTCCCTGCCCCCGTTCATCTTACAAAGACCTCAGATTCCGGGGCCCCTCAGGTATCCATCCTCCAACCCACTTAGGAGCATCTGCCCTGACAAGTCCCTCCCCCAAGGTAAGAGCCCAGCAGGCCTGGGGAGGATTCTCTGTCCTTGGCTCTCCACAGGCCCCAGGAGAAGGTCCATCCCCTGAGCAAATCCCTGAGGGCCACACCAGGTCCCGGAGCTCTGCCCCACCCCAGTTCTGCTCAGTAGCTGAACTCAACTCAAATCTAGCTGCCCAGCCTCCAAGCCTTTGCCCTTGAACTCACCTCTCCCTGGAATGCCCTCCCTCACTGCCCCCCATCCAAATGGATGCAAATATTGAAAGCCCGCCTCAAACGCCACATCCTTGCAGCCACAATCTCTCTGCTCCAGCTGCCTGTTCCCACATCCCTTCGCTTATGCCCCACAGGGCCCTGGTCTCATCTGAGCACCTGTGGGTTTCTTGGGAGCACAGCTGCTCAAACTCACCGAGAGCCCCGGGGAGGGGGTGTGGTTGAGAGCACTGGCTTTGGACTCACGCCATCTAGAACCTGAATGCCACCTCTGCCACATTCATGCTGTGTGGCCTCAGAGACAGATTCCTTAACCTCTTTGAGCAACAGTTTTCTCATCTGTAAAATGGGGACAATTGTACTTCTTACCAAGATTATTTTAAAGATTAAATAAGTCAAAATCCTGGAACACAGCCTCACACACAGGAGGTTCAAACAAAGAGGACATTAATAAGACTAACAATAATGGTCATAATGATACTATCATTCCATAAGCACCTGGTGAATTTTCATGAATGCAAGTGAAACCCCAGCTCCCACTGCCCCTGCACCTCGGGGGCAGGCCTGTCCCTCATCCACACCTGACCCTTCTGTGCACAGGCCCCGAGTCGAGCAGGGCTCAGGAAATGATTATAGCAGGAAGGCAGGCAGGCAGGGGGCAAAGGAGGAGGAAACCCCCTCCCATAACTGATAACCCAAAAGGTAAGACAAATGCCAAGGAGGCCACATTTTACAGCTCCGAGTCCTAACTAGAAATCAGAGGAAGAAGGTGTCTGCCAGGTCACACACACACAGACACATACACACCCCCCCCCGAGGGGCTGGGCTGCCAATCCAACGCCCTCCCCTAAGCCTGGCAAAATGCAACTCCGAGGCGAGGGTGGGTTTCTCAGGGGACACTGACTGGCCCCCGCCCACAGGCACTGGGTGGCCTGCCGGTCACCATGCCCAGCCACTGCGTGCTCCCCACACCTTGCCACCCCCAGCACTGCAGGGCTGGGTGTGCTCACCTGAGATGGCCCCTGCTGGACCATACACCTGCGGCCCCTGCACATCACTGGCGCCATCCAGGGTGTCCCAGCATCCAGGTCTCTGTCCCCCACAAGGATGGCTCACCATGCATCCACCCAGTTTCCTCCTAGGCGGGAAGGGGCCTCGCCTGGCCCACCCAAGGGGGCAGCAGCTCCCAGCACAGCAGCCAGGCCTCGGGGCAGCTCCTTGTGTGCTCACTGATGGCTCCGCTGCACGGGGAACCAGGAGGGGCCTGGCCCGCCGAGGCGGTACCCTCCGCCCAGCTCCCTCCGCCAGGCTCTCAGCAATCTCAATTTACATACAGGGAAACAACGCTCCAGGACATCAGAGAACCAGACTGTGGGCTGCAGGGCACGTGAGGTCAGAGGTCCATCCACATCTGTGTCCCCAGGGCCACAGAGCCCACTTCAGCCAAACCCAGCAAGTGTTTCCTGCCCTGAATACATCACTAATCACATTGATCGACGGGCTGCAAATCAATCAAGGTCAAGGTCACAACAGCCCTCCTATTTTATTTGCTCCCCTGATGCCCCACCCTGGCTTCCTCCACCACGAAGTAGAAGGCGTTCCAAGAAAACCACAGAACGTCAAGTCCCACAGGGCTGGAAAGGATTGAAAAGTTCTGTCTCAATAAAGTGCTCCAAAAAGTCAACCGTCCTACCCCGAACAAGGTAGGAATCTCCTCTGCTGCATTCCTGAAGGATGGCTGTGAGCTGCTTCTTTTCTTCTTTTTTTTTTTTAACATCTTTATTGGAGTGTAATTGCCCTACAATGGTGTGTTAGCTTCTGCTGTATAACAAAATGAATCAGCTGTAGGTATACATATGTCCCCATATCCCCTCCCTCTTGCATCTCCCTCCCACCCTCCCTATCCCACCCCTCTAGGTGGTCACAGAGCACCGAGCTGATCTCCCTGTGCTATGCGGCTGCTTCCCACTAGCTATCTATTTTACATTTGGTCGTGTATATATATGTCCATGCCACTCTCTCACTTCGTCCCAGCTTCCCCTTCCCACTCCCCGTGTCCTCAAGTCCGTTCTCTACGTCTGCATCTTTATTCCTGTCCTGCCCCTATGTTCTTCAGAACCATTTTTATTTTAGATTCCATATATATGTGTTAGCATATGGTATTTGTTTTTTCTCTGACTTACTTCACTCTGTATGGCAGACTCTAGGTCCATCCATCTCACTACAAATAATTCAATTTCGTTTCTTTTTATGCCTGTGTAATATCCCATTGTATATATGTGCCACATCTTCTTTATTGTGAGCTGTTTCTTGATTACCTCAGGAATGAGCAGCTCACTCTTGTCCTTTTTAATGCTCTACTGAAGTATAATTCACATACCATACAATTCACCCATTTAAAGCCAATGCTATTTAATTTATTCACAGAGTTGTGCAAATATCACCACAATTTTAGAACATTTTCATCACCTCCAAAAGAAACCCTCTATTCCCCCACACTTTCTCCACCCCAGCCCCCAGTAAACTAGCAATCATTCTGTCTCTATAGATTCGCCTGTTCTGAACAGTTCTCATAAATGGACTCCATGTGGACTTCCGTGTCTGGCTACTTTCGCTGAGCATCATGCTTTCAGGGTCCATCCATGCAGTAGCACATGTCAGTACCTCACTCCTTTTTACGGCTGAATAATACTCCGTTGTGTAGATGGACCACATTTTATCTAACCATTCATCTGTCACTCATCACGGACATTTGGCTCCACGTTTTGACTCTTATGAATACTACTCTTGTGAACTTCCGCATACAAGTTTTCACAGGGATCTATGTTTTCATTTATCTTGGGTGTATACCTAGGAGTGTCACTGCCAGGCCACACATATGGTGACGCTATGTGTAACCGTTCGGGGAACCGCCAGGCTGTTTTCTACAGGAGCTGCACCATTCTACCTTCCCACCAGCACTGTAAGAGGGCTCCCATCTCCCCACACCCTGGCCAACCCTTGTCACCGTCTGTCTTTTGGATTACAGCCATCCTAGTGGGTGTGAAGTGGCATTTCATTGTGGTTTTTACTTGCATTTCCTGATGTTGAATGATGTCAAACATCTTCTCGTGTGCTCACCGGTGGTCTGTATACCCTGTGTGGAGAACATGTCTATTCAAGTCCTTTGCCCGTTTCTTTAAGGGGCTGCCTGGTTTTTGGTTGTTGCTCTGCTCACGTTTCAGTTGGGTTGCTTCTCTTTTGATTATTGGATTGTAAGAGTTCTTTACATATGCTACACGCAAGTCCCTCATGAGATCAGCAAAATCGTGTGTTGACTTTTCACTTTCTCGACAGTGTTCCTTGACGCACGGACATTTTAATTTTGATGGAGTTCAATTTAACTTATCTATCTTTTTCTTTAGTTGCCCAGGCTTTTGGTGTCATATCTAAGAATCCTTTGCCAAATCCAAGGTCACAAAGACCTACGTCTACGGTTTCCTGTAAGAGTTTCATTATTTTTAACACTTACATTTAGCCCTCTGATCCATTTTGAGGTAGTTTTTGCTTCTGGTGCGAAGGAAGAGTCCAAACCCAGTCTTTTGTATGTGGATGTCCAGTTGGCCCAGCGTCGTTTGCTGAAAAGACTGTCCTTTCCCCTCGGAATGATCTTGGCACCCTGTGGAAACAGCTGACCACAGACGTATGAGTTTATTTCTAGAATCTCAACTCTGTTCCATTGCTCTCCGTGTCCACCCTCGTGCCAATACCGTAGAGTGGAGATGACTGTTGCTTTGTAGTGAGTTTTGAAGTTGGGAAGTGGGAATCCTAGGCTGCCTCTTTTTCAGTATTGTTTTGTCTCTCCTGGGTTCCTTACGATTCCAGTGAATTGCAGGGTCTGTGTGTCACCCCAATTCTTGATCAGTATGAACCCGCAGGAAAGACTGCACCCAGGGCTCCTGTAAACTTCCATGTCCTTCACTCTGAGGCAAGTTTTTCAGCCATAAAGGACCAGATTAAACCTGATCAAATCCAATCAGCACATTTAGTCATTACCAGGCTGTAACTCAAGTGACCGCTGCCCTGTGAACCTGCCTGGTGTGACCAAGTCCCCAGACTGGGACTGAAGAAAAGAGGATGGAGAAGACATGGCAGGCGCTGGACTCCTGGGCCATCTCGGGAACGGCCACCACCCGCCCCACCACCCAAGCCAGGGACAATGACCCCCCGGCTCAGCATCACGTTAACCGTGATGACCACACTCTGGCTCCCTCGGAAAAGCAAAGGACGACGATGGCGTGATTTTTATGCTAAAGATATTCTAAGCCTGAACGGCTTACGCGTCCTCAGTAGCAGGCAGGGCAGTCTGTACGTGTGAGGACATTCGTAAATGCCCCTCTGCGGCCAGGGCAGGGCGGCAAAGCTACACGGATGATAAAAAGCCGAGATATCACGCAATATCCTCGGCACAGACACGCGGAGGTGTGGACGGAGCTCGGAGAAGGCGAGAGGCAGCCTCTGCGTCTCGTCCCCAGGACCGCGGGCAACGCGTTCACCCTGCTCGTCACATCGTTTCAACTGACTCCACGACTCCGTGGGGCTCAGGGGGCCCTTGACGGCCAATATCACTGCTTCACTGCTGGGGAGCGGCCGGGCGGGGGTGGAACCCACTTCTGCCAGGGGCTCGCTGGGTTTCTGAAAAACATCTTGTGACTTCCAGCCCGGGCACTGGGGGGGGCAGGGCCTGCTGGCAGAGCTCACGGAACAAACGTCCTCAAGGCTCCAGAATAACGGGTCCCCCAAACCAACGTGCTGCTTTCAGCTCCCGCAGCCTGTTTTCTTCACGACTCATGAAGGTCCCCGGAACTTGGGCCGGGGACTGTGCCTGGAACACGTGGAGCCACGCCCTTGGAGCTGGACCGCCTTCAAGAGTCCTGTCCAGCATCCCTGGAACCAGGCTGAAGTGGGTCTTCCCTATACATTCTAGGAACCTACCCAAAGCACAGAACCATCACTCTAAGATGCAAAACACACTGGTGGCGACCAGCTGCTCCACGGCAGATTAAACATATAACAATATCATACATGTGATACGATTACAAGAAATTCCGAAGCCACTAAAAAGGCTCTATAGGGACTTCCCTGGTGGCACAGAGGTTAAGAATTCGCCTGCCAATGCAGGGGACACGGGTTTGAGCCCTGGTCCGGGAAGATCCCACATGCTGCGGAGCAACTAAGCCCGTGCGCCACAACTACCGAGCCTGCGCTCTAGAGCCCGTGCTCTGCAACAAGAGAAGCCACTGCAATGAGAAGCCCACGCACTGCAACGAAGAGAGCCCGCACTCGCCGCAACTAGAGAAAGCCCGTGCATAGCAACGAAGACCCAACGAAGAAAGGAAAGAAACGAAGAAAGAAAGAAAGAAAGAAAGAAAGAAAGGAAGGAAGGAAGGAAGGAAGGAAGGAAGGAAGGAAGGAAGGAAGGAAAGAAGAGAGAGAGGGAGGGAGGGAGGGAGGGAGGGAGGGAGGAAGGGAGGGAGGAAGGAAGAAAGAAAGGAATGAGAGAGAGAGAGAGAGAGAGAGAAAGAACCATCTTCATCAAACGTGAGTCCCACACGCCACTCGCCTATGTGACCTCCGTGAGAAGCACGAGGTCAGGTACGTTTAGGGCTCCCTACCTGGCAGGGAACCGAAGACTCCCAAGGGGCGGCGGGGTACAGGAAGGGGCTGCTGCAGAGGTGTGGGCAGAGTGAGGGGAGCCAGCCGGAGATGCTGAAGCTCCCAGGGCTGGCAAAGGCGGGGAGCTGCTCACCCCTCGTCCTCAGGAACAGGGGAGGGAGCGTGTACAGACCCTGAAAGGTTCGCCAGAGAGAGCTCCTCAGCAGGAGCTGTGGATGGAGGGACAGGGGCACGGCCCCCCCGGCCCAGCAGGGAGGGGACCGGAGCAATGGACACCCCAGCCTTACTCCACTCTGCCCACTGATCCCGGGTCCGGGCCTCCCACGGGTGAGTCAACAGGAGCCGGCGATGGAGGGCATCCTCCCCGGCACAGAGCTCGGGGGAGGGCAGTGAGCAGAGGGGTCCAGGTGCACAGGTGAATCTCGGAGAATCAGGACACGGGCCCAGCAGCACACTCCACAGACACGTTTAACTCCGTTCACTCCTGCCCCTTCCCGAAGTTACTGACCTTTCCTCCTGCAACGTTGGGTTCCCCTGACCTAGAACAGTTAATGACGTAGGACAAAGCGTATCCTTCGGTAGGTGAAATGAACCTAGTGCACGGACTATATGACCTCAGTGTGGGGACAGAGGGAAACCTGCATTGTGGACAACTAAAGAGGGTTTTCATTTTGTCCTTAGCGCTTCTTTTTTTGCCCCCAATTCAATGATTTTTAGTAACTTTCCTGAGTGGTGCATTAATCAGCTTTAAAACATTTTCTTCCGCCAGTAAGACCCCTCACGCCTCGCTACACACACCACACCCCTTTCTCATCACCAGCCCCCCGGCAACCACGAATCTACTTCTGTCTCTATGGATTCGCCTGTTCTGGACTTTCACACGATGGAATCGTACAATAAGTGGTCTTTTCTGTTTGGCTTCTTTCACTGCACACCATGTGTTCAAGGTTCACCTGTAACACAGGATGCATCTGTAGTTCATTCCTTCTTAAGGGCTGAGTCACCGTACACCGTGCACCATACGGTCTGTGCATTCACCCCGCTTACCAGAGCATTTCCACCCAGAAACCAGCGAGAGGAGCCCCACTCTCCAGAAAGACGGCCGACCAGGGGAGGCACTCCACGGCTGTGCGAGCAACCTCGGACCCAGCCAGCTCCAAACTGCCCCAGCTTGCCTCACTGCAACCCCTTTCCCCAAGCTTGCGCCTGAGCACTAGCATTTCCTTAGCATCTTCCTTTATGGCGGCTCACTTTTTAAACTTAAATACATTTATTTTGAAAAGAAAATTCATATTTACTCATATTCACACTTTAAATGTAAAAATACTATCACTTGCCCGAAAAGAGTAAGAACCCCCCCAAAACCAACACCATGCAAACATGACAACCTGGCTCCAGGCTATGCTGAGCGGTTCTCCCTCAGGGAAGCAGGTGCAGGGAAGAGCTAGAACACAGCACCTTCTCAAGCGGGGCGGGGGGGGGTGGGGGTCGAGGCCTCTAGAAGCAGCGGTACAGCTGCTCGCCCACCACCCAAACGGAAGGTGCACCTGCCGCTTCTGAGGCCCTGTGCTGCCAACTCTGAAACTCCGGCTTCCAGGATCCCCAAGTGCGGAGGCTTGGAACCTCCCAGAAGCCGTGGTGGGAAGCTCCCGCAGAATCCCTGGCATCCGCTGGTCAATTCCTTCCACGTGCACCCATGACACTCGGAGGCGTGCCAGGCCCCGAGCAGACATTTGGGGCCGGGGGGCGGTGGCGGAAGGGCAGTCTGGATCTGTTCTGACTTCTAGGTCCTTGAACGTTTGGGCCATTTCTTATTCCCATGAGTCACCCCAGGGTTGGGCTCAGCGCTGAGTATACAGCAGGTGTTCATTCAATGTAGAATGAATGACACACAGATGCGTGGATGAATGAGCTAGCTGGTCAGAGAGAAAAGACAGGCTAAAATGACCCACCTGAAGACTACTCACACAGTGAGAAAGGGGCTGAGGTCTGAGCACAGGGCCTCTTGTCAGGAGGTGAAGGAAATCTCGTTGGACAAGGCAGCTTCTGGGCTGATTTACAAACAAGACGTTTAACCTCTAGTGATGGTGGAAGGGGAAAAGTTTTAAAAAGACACAGGAACAGAAGCTGGGAAAAGAGGCTCCAGCGTTCCATCCACTCCTGAGGGACGGGGGCAGCAGGGAGGGCTGTTTGGGGAGGCCCCGGAATGCCATCCTTAAGGCTGTGCTTGGGTCCTGCAGACAGTGGGAGCCACTGAATGTTCTTGAGCGACGGTGGCCTGATCAGACTGGGCTCTAGCATGACTCGTCCGGCAGCAGGTGTGCAAGGGAGGGAGACTGGAGACGGGAGGACTCCCCCCACCACCTCCACTCCCATCCCACGCCCGGTGACTTCTACACTTGCTGAAACCCTCCCAAATCACCGACAACACCTCCTTCTCCCAACCCACGACGTGCCATTATCAGAGGCCCCCCGACTACCCCCTCCGACGTGCACCTAAGATCACCCGCTCTGCCCCAAGGCCACCACGCTACCACGTGCCAGCAGAACCTCTCCCTGGACCACTGCACCAGCCACCCAACCGGTCTGGCAGCCCCTCGGACCGTCCACAATTCCTTCAGCCGCAGGAGGGGCCTCGTAATCCACGACACACCACGTCACCCCCAAACGCCGACACGAGCGCCCCAAGGCTCCCCTTCCACGCCAGCCCCCCAGCGCCTGCTCCCAAGTTCACCAGCAAGAGGAAGCCGAGGGCAGCAGACCGGGACCACCGAGCAAGCGGTCGTGGCGCCTATTTCGTGCAGGTGCAGGAGCGCCTCCCTGAAGCCGCTCTCTGTGATGTCACCCCCAGGGACTCCCCCAAGCTGGAAACATCTCCAGGGCCCCGGTGGCCCCAAGCTGGGATGGCCCCATGGCCATCGGGGAGGTGGCCCCACATGGCCTCACGCCGGCGGGAGGGAACAGGGAGCAGAACACCAGGCGGAACGCCGCCTCATTAACATTCGTTACAGTCTCACCAACTGCCCACCCCCGGCGGGTCCTGGGGGAACCAGCGGAGGACAGCCGTGAAAAACGGACTCATTAAGATGTTAAATAATTCAACAACGAGCAGCCCTGCCAAACCCGCACGCTTTCTGCTCTGCAGCGGCATCAACGCTCGCCCAAGGCCTGGCCACCTCCGCGGGCCTGCCCAGCCCAGGGGATGGGCCTCGCCGGCCACGGAGCCACGGAGCAGCATGGCACCTCCAACAAGGAGGGAGATGGCGAACCTTCGTCTGCAGCTCATCGCTCATTTCAGCAAGGCCCCCGGAGGTGCTCACAGCTTATTTCAATAATGCTGATGTCGCCCAAGGCAGTCGGGGAACGTGACTTCGGGGCGGGAACATGTCTGTGGAGAGAGAACCCAGACGGGTGGGGCTTGGGCCAGTGTGGCCTGTCCACAGGGACAGCATTGCTCCACTTCGGGGCCACATCTTTTGAGAGCCCTGGAAAACATCGCCTAGGACAGAGGTGGCCTCTCACCAACACTGGGTGCCCAGGGAAGAAAACATCCTAATAATTACTCACTGAATCGAGCGACTAATTAATAATCAAGCCTATTTTCTGCAAAGTGAGGGCTCGCCTGAAAGCAAGGGCTGACTTACTTCTCCGGTTTCTTTTATTGTCTCGGAGCAGTTCCCCGAAAAGCAGCACCAGATTTGTCTGAAGGTGCATTTCAACCTTACAGAGCCTTCTCCCCAAGTGTGAAGGGCATGGCCCACCTGGACACCCACGTCCTGGGACGTGTGGCTAAATGAGCCTTGGGGGCGTCCAGCCACCTGCCCCTCACAGGGCCCTTCATCCAGATCCGTGTGGATGGGCTCTGGCGGCCAGCTCCCGTTACTATAGTTAGCTGCCAACTTGGGAAGGCTTGTTTCTTAAACTGGCATCACAAGCCACTTACCCCGTGGGGAAGAGAAGATGTGGAGGGCGGCGAGGAGTCCGAGGGAGGCCAGGGAGCAGGGGGCCAGTAGGGGCCCACGGTGTCTGGCTCTGAGGCCACGGGAAGGCCTCCAGCAGAGACCAGCGAAGACAGCGTGGGGATAGAGGGGGCGTTTCTACCCCTGAGCGCTGTGCCAGGTCCCGGGGGCAGAGGCCAGGCCTTCCCAACCTGGCCAAGGTGGGATCACCTGGGGGCGGTGCCCAGAGGGTCATGCCTGCCTGGCCATGACCCCGGGGTGGGCACGGGGCCCAGGCTTGCCTGCTCCCTGGGCCATCGGCCTGTGCAGGCCCCTCTGGCTCGGTGAGAACAATGACAGGCCCAAGACCCTGCAGGAGGAGCCAGAGAAAAGGCAGAGGAGGGACAGAGCACCCTCACGCTCAGCCCTACAGCATCTCTGTGAAGCAGGTGGGGGGCCCCTCCATGTGAGCAGCAGAGCCGGGGGTCCCACCCTTGCAGCCCACCGGCCACCTTGTGCCCCATTCCCCACGCGACACTGGGTCCGGGACCTCGTGAGCTCACATGGCGCAAGCTCCCGGGACCTCCGGGGACAGATGCTCGGGGACCAGACGCACGGTGGCCCTCCCGAGCACAGAGGCAGCTGCAGTCGGGGCCGCACGCGGCTCAGGGACTGACTCCAAGGGGCTCCTGCACCAGCATCTGCCACAGAAAGGACGTTCCGCCTGCAATCCGTGACGTGGGAGACGAGGCTCGGCGCCCACGGTGACGAGGTTCACAAGGGACCCCAGGGCCAGGCAGCTGGCAGATCCGGCAGCTCAGTGTGTTCCGGAGATGCGCCGAGACCCGCCCAGGGCAGGAGCCCCCAGAGCAGAGAAGCAGGGGGGAGAAGCAGCAGCCGGCCCAGCCCACAGCCCGGCATCCCCAAGAGGACTGTCTTTTTATTGTGATAGAAGATGCCTAACATGAAATTCACCATTTTGCAGCGCACAGCTCGGTGGCATTAAGTACATCCACGTTGCCGTGCAACCGTCACGCCCTCATCTCCAGAACCCTTCACGTTCCCAAACTGAAACCCTGTGCCCGTTAACCACTAGCTTCCCATGCCCCCGCCCCTGGTACCCACCACCTACTTTCTGTCTCTATGGATTTGACTGCTCTAGGGGCCTCATATAAGTGGAATCATACACTATTTGTCGTTTTGTGTCTGGCTTATTTCGCTGAGCATAATGTCCTCAGGGTCCACCCATGTGGCGGCAGGTGTCAGCATGCCCTTCCTTTTTAAGGCTGAGTAATATTCCATCGATAGACCACACTTTCTTTATCGATTCATCTGTTACTGGACACTTGGCTTGCTTCCACCTTTCGACTATTGTGAATAGTGCTGCTATGAACATGGATGTACAAATACCTGCTTGAGTCCCTGCTTTCAATTATTTTGGGTACATGCCCAGAAGTGGACTAGCTGGCTCATACGGTAATTCTACGTTTAAGTTTTTGAGGAACCGCCATACTGTCTTCCAT
This sequence comes from Delphinus delphis, assembly GCF_949987515.2. Classification (NCBI taxonomy): domain Eukaryota; kingdom Metazoa; phylum Chordata; class Mammalia; order Artiodactyla; family Delphinidae; genus Delphinus; species Delphinus delphis. The sequence continues at coordinate 101,512,195 of NC_082692.2, read as the reverse complement.
AATGGCTGCACCATTGTGCATTCCCACCAGCAGTGCAGAAATTGCAAGGCGCCAATTTCTCCACATCCTCGCCCACTGGAAAAGAGTTTCTAGAAGCAAACTCTGGGGTACGAGCTCTGTGGCAGGCGATGAAAAACATTCCAAGGTCAAATAGGTTTGGGAATCAGTGGGCATTGTTTCTTTCCCACAGGACTCCTGAGAACTGTTAATACCCCTGTGAGCTCAGGGACCAGACAACGTCAGTGCAGCTGCTCCAAAGTCTGCAGGCTTTCATCAGACTTGCTGAGGAAGCTGTGCTCCGAGAGGGTAGCCCAGGGACTGGCCGGTCCCCACGTCACAGGCCCACAGCACCGTAAGCACAGAAACGGAGTCAACGTTCAGAAACTTTTGCGGCCATCTGACGGTGCCCCGACAGCCAAAGCAGGATTTTGTATTTCACCAAAGCATCCATCTCGATGGCTTGAAAATAAAAAAAGGAACGGGGGAGGGGGTGGGGGAGGGCGTCCCCGTAAACGTGCACATCAGGAGCTGGCCCGCCTGCCCCGCCATGCTTTGCAAATAATCACCCAGAATGTAATCTCTTAAGGAAAAAATAAATGCCTCGCTGCATAATTGGCCTCTTCCGAGCTGCAGCTGCAGATGCAGGAGGAAATCACGGAACGACAGAAGCTCAGGTTTAGAAGAACCCCTAAAAGGCTCAAGTTCTCCCTCTGAGATGCGAATCCTCTAGATTGTAGGCAAGTGGCTGCCCAGCCTCTGCCCATTCCCCTCTGCTGGAAAGGGGGGTCCCCAGCCCTTGGGCCAGCCTCCTCCTTCCCTGGTGAGTGACAAGGCTTTACCACACACTGAGCAGAACCCTCCTGTGCAGAGGGACTCCCGGTGGCCAAATTCCTCGGGGCTGGCAGACCTGCCATGTGAGAAGGAAGCTGGGAATGGACGGGAGAGGCGGGCGGGTCCGGCCCTTCCCTGCCTGTCACACCAGATCCGGAATCCAAGCTTCTACATACGAGAGATACGCTTGGGACACCAGGGAGAGCGTGGCCCTCTGCAGAAGTCAAAACAAAGGCATTAGAGGGAAAAGGAAAAGCTTATTAATTTTGGGGCCCTATTCCAGACTCCACACCTGGCCCATTTCAGCATTTTCGGAATTGACAGACTCAGGCAGAAGGAGGGAAGGGAGAAGGACATCTTGTGCCCTAGAAATTCACTGCCCCGAGCCACCTACCGAGGTGACGCTGATTTAGAATCACAGGACATTAATTAGCTTTGGGAGGAAGAGGGAGGCCAGCGCCAGGTGGGGTTCAGAGCTGGGCTCTGGGGCTGGATGGTGGGGCTGAGTCCTCACCGGGCCACAGAGCCACTGGGCGACCTTGAGCAAGTTACTTAACCTCTCTGAACCTCTAGTTCTTTATCTCAGCAATGAAGACAATAAGAAGCCTCCTGAGACTGCCGGGAGGCGTAACTGGGGGAAGGCAGGAAGTGGTCCATCCGGGGCGGCACAGAGCAAGAGGGGGTGACAGGGGCCCTCAGAACTAGCAACCCTAACTCTCCACCCAGGCTGGAAGTCCCCGCTACAGCTGGTCCAACCAGAGGGAGGGAGGAGACCGGCCCTGCCCCGGCCCTCCAGGTCAGAAGGAAGAAAGATGCTCGCCACACCTAGGTACCAGGCCCGGGAGGAGCAGTGACAGCGCCTGAGAAATCACGGGTCTTCGGCAGGTCCAGGGCCCAGGCCCAGCGCAGCCGGGATGCCTGCGCTCCCAGGAGAGATGCGGGACGGGGCGCTGCACACGCATGGGGGCTTCCGCCTCCTGACTTCACCCAGCCGCTTTTCCATTGTTCCCAGGTGCTGGAACCGGCACCATTTACATACTCTTCGCTATTGTGTTAGGCAAATATTATATCCACTTCTGCAATGCCCGCCAGAGTGTGGTTTAGGGTTCAACCAGCGCTCAGAGTCACACAGTTGTCGTAGGCCACCGTCCACGGAAAAGGACCCGGGACGGAGGTACAGCTTCCCGGCGGGGCTCCTCCTCTGTGCAGCCACCTGGCACCTCCACCTCTAGGGGACCAGTCAGGTGCGAGGAGGTGAGATACACACCTGGCAGGTGTGGGAGCTACCCTAGTTTGAAACCTTCGTGCCCCATGGTGACCAGCACCTCCGCTCACAGCCCCACCGGCAAAGCGTCCAGGATCCCAAGGGACATGGCCAGCCCAAGAGCCACCAGGCTCCCGAAGCCCAAGCCTGGCGGCCCACCAGGTACGTAGGGCCCCACCCCGTCCACATGCAATTACCAACCAAGAGATGCTTTACCTTAAGCAATGCTGCCTAGCAAGAGAGGTGACAGTTACCTGGTTCCCAGGAAAACAGCTAGAAAGTTAAGCAAAGGTCAAATTCTCATGCAAAAGAAAGGGTTCCCATAATCCACACCTATGACTCTTGGTTAACACCATTACATAGACGTTAACGCGTTTATGGCCACTAGGATTGGCATTACCCCATGGGACACGAATGTCCCTTTTATCCCCTAACCAAGTAGAATTCCCTTCTGACCTGTTCACTTTATGGTCCCCACAGTACCTTTGGATCCTGGGGATTTAATGTAACTTTACACTGAATGACATTCAATGTCTATGTTTACTACACCAAAGACAGAACAGTATTTTACCAGAAGCATTTCCCTCCCTCTAAATGCATGACATGAAGAGTTACCACTAGATAGGATTTTATTAGATTTTGTTATGATTTGGGCCTACTTTTCTCTCTTTGGAACACATGGGCAGTGTAAAAACGAAAGTTCATCAAATAGGATTCAATATGCATATATTTACTAGGCAGGCGGTAAGCGCCAGAAACACTTCCAGTCACACGTTCAGCAAATATTCATTCATTCATTCACATGTTAGAAAACACGTGTGAGACACAGGCTGGGAGAGACTAAGAAAACAAAACAAGGCCCCTGCCATCACGAGTCTCAAAATGGGGATTCAGAAGGACACGTAAGTGAGTGGCTTGTCAGGGCTCTGATGAAGGTGTATCCACAGGGCAGTGAAAGCAAGGATGAGAGAGAAACTGCCTCTGCCTGGTGAAGGAACAACTTAGCTTGGGTTCTGAAGAATGAATAGGAGTTCCCTACGTGAATGGGCATTCTAATCAGAGGGAACAGCATGCGCAAAGGAACGGAGGCAGGACAGAGACTCAAAAGCAAGAAAAGCTTTGATGATCTAGTGCATAGGATGCAAGAAGAATCTAGAAAGGCTACGTGATTCATTAATTCATCACTTCTTAATTAGACAGGCAAAGTAACTTAGAAATTAAGAATGTAGACTCCGAAGCCAGTCTGTCTGGGTTTGAATCCCAAATCTGCCATCTAGTACCTGTGTGACCCCGGATTAGTTACTGAACCTCTCTGTGCCTCAATTTACTCATGTGCAAAATGAGAACAATCATACTCAGATCACTGTTCATTCGTTCAGCAAATAATTGCTGAGCACCTACTGTGTACCAGGAATCATTCTAGGCATGGGGAGACGTCAGGGAGCAAAACGAAGATTCCTGCCCCCTCGTACCTCACGCTCTAGTGGGGGACGGGAGAGGGAGCAGAGGACGTGCAGTTAGACAGGAGGGCGAGGGGTGACGAGGACAGATGGTGCAGGGCCTGCACCCACGCACCCTGGGTGAAGCGGGAGCCGTGGGGTCCTGAGCAGAGAGGGTCGAGGGCCGACTTGGGTCTCGTCGGACGCTGTGGCTGAGGGCTGAGCCGGGAGACCACTTAGGAGGTTGGTGGGGGCGTGGCCCAGGCGGGGGTGGGGAGGGGTCGGATTCTGGGCTATTCCCCGCCCCCCAAATCTGGAGCCCACCCCCAGGCCCAGCAGCCTCCCAAGTGGGGTGAGGCCAGGAGATGCCTTCCACCCTGACCCTCCCGGCCTCCTGCGCTGCCCACCCCTCACCCGCCCCGCAGCAGGAGCCCACACATCCTCCCATTCCCCTCAGTCTCGGGGACGCTGCGGCAGGAGCTGTGATTTATTCACCCACGAGCCCCAGGCAGCCTGGCTCCTGCTAATAAATGAACTGAAAAGTCAGTCTTTTCTGCCACGAGCCCCAGGCAGCCTGGCTCCCGCTAATAAATGAACTGAAAAGTCTGTCTTTTCTGCCACGAGCCCCAGGCAGCCTGGCTCCCGCTAATAAATGAACTGAAAAGTCAGTCTTTTCTGCTCCCAGCACTACTGCGAGTCCCAGAGCCCGTCACGTGGGAACAAGGTGATGCTTTGATGACACTTGCTAAGAAGTGCAGAGCTGCTGTTTCTTCACACGGCTCACGGGAACACCCTGTTGTAAGAACTTCCCAGAAGCTTCAACTTCACTCAAGACCCCCATTTAGCAGACAGGGAACGACGGAGCAGAGAGAAGGATGGCTCTGCAGACGACCTTGCTGGGCTGGGACCGAGCTAGGCTCCTCCAAGGCCGGGCCCACCAGCCAGCCTCCCCCTCCGCAGGCACCAGGCTCTGCGAGACCGCACCTGCCCAAACCCTGACACCAGCTGCATGACCCTGGCCGAGTCAAGTCCCTGCAAAGCCTCCCTTGGTCAACCGGACGCAGGTGGCAATGACGACCTAGGTGCAGGTGGTCAGAATGTAGGGCAGTGTGCGTGAAAGGCTTGGTGAGAGGGAGACATGAAGAATTACAGCAATGACTTTCACTGACTTTATATGGAAGTAGACCTTGGAACTTTGCCAAGCCAAAATCTTACTGTGACTTGCAAAGGCCTTAACATCTTTTAAAAAAAAAACTGATCTGGTTTTAAAACATTACCAACCCCCTTTGCATGGCCTGCAACGTGCCACATGATCTGTCCCTGCTGGTCCCTCCCTTTCCAGGTCGTCCCTGTCACCCCTGCCCTCCAGGCTCCAGACTCACTGGCCTCTTAGTTTTCCAAACAAGAAAACGTACGCTCACCTCAGGGCCTCTGTGCATGCTGTTCTCCCTGCCCAGAGCCGCCCCCTCCACGCAGCCCCTGCCGGTCTCCGTCCCTGTCTTTCCTCAGACTTCAGCGTAAACATGAGTTCCTCAGCAAGCTCTCCCAGGCCGCTCCGGCTAAATGCAGCCCCTCACACATTTTCTCCCTGGGGTGCTGAGGACAATTTCTTTTCAGTCTGAGAACTCCCCAAGAATGTCTTCTGTGTTTTTCTGTTAACCACTAAAGCCCAGCCTGGCGCCTGGCACCTGGTAGGCATGGGTACAGATTATAGAATAAATAATGATGTGACGTTAGTTGGCACCACTGGTGCACACACACAGAGAATTGCATACAGTGGTGTCAAATTCTAGGTTGCCTACGTTCAAAACCCCCCTTGCCCTAAACAGCCCTTAGTTACGTGCCATTTTTTTTTTGCGGTATGTGGGCCTCTCACTGTTGTGGCCTCTCCCGCTGCGGAGCACAGGCTCCGGACGCGCAGGCTCAGCGGCCATGGCTCACGGGCCCAGCCGCTCCGCGGCATGTGGGATCTTCCCGGACCGGGGCACGAACCCGTGTCCCCTGCATCGGCAGGCGGACTCTCAACCACTGCGCCACCAGGGAAGCCCATGTGCCAATTTTTAAGCCTATTGTTTCAGCTTGCCAAGATCTGAGCATCACAACATTGTATCGGGACTGTATGCCCTTTGATGTATATACAATACATTATGATAACAGCAGTTGGCACAAACTGATTGCTACTTAAATGTTAACTATCACTAGCATTGCCAATATCATACACACAGACCGTTCAGCCCTCCAATGTGTCCTGAGTGCACAATGGGCCAGCCACAGCCGTCATGGGACACTGAGGTGGCAGCCCCCACCCCAGCCCTCAAGCTGTTCACAGCCTCCTGGGTGACAATTTAAACAGCAGAGCAAGAGATGAAAGAGCGATGGAGGAAGCAAGCCTGAGCTGTCCCGACTGCCCAGGGTGACCGTCACATGCCCAGACCACAGGCCAGTGCACGAGACACAGGGGAGACGGCTGAGAGGTCAGCAGGGGCTTCGCCAAGGAGAACCTCACCAAGTGGGACTCACACTCATTTATTCATTCGTTCATTCTCCCCTCAAACTCACCAAGTCTGATCCTGCCCCAGGGCCTTCGCACAAGCCATTCCGCCTTTGCTGGAATGCTTCTCCCAGATCCATCCCTGACTTCTCTTCTGCACGGCTCAGCTCTCAACTAGAAAGTTAGTTTCTCTGAGAGCCTCACTCAGCCCAGCTCACCTCAGTCTGGATGACTCCGCCTGGATCTACCACTTCCTAGCTGGGTGACCTCGGGCAAGTGACCCAACCTCTCTCTGCCTCACTTTCTTCACATGTCAAATGAGAACAGGAATAGTACTTATGGCGTTGGTTTGAAGTTTGAGTTAATATGTGTAAAATACACAGAACAGTACCCGACATATAGTAAGCGCTCCCTCTTCTCTCCCTCCCTCTCTCTCTCTCTATATATGTATACACACATCATTGTTCCCTGTGAAGTGGGGATTATAATGCCTTCTTGGCTTTCACTATCAAATGCAATAATGATTATGAATGTTTTTATAAACCGTAAATTGTTATGCAAAGATAATCCTCATGTCATTAGACCTGGGTAATGATAGTACCAGCAACCCATGTCAGGTGGCTGGGAGGGTGAAATGAGGTAAGCGTGCAGTGTTCCGCACGGGGGCGGGCACCTCGAGGGGTGCTATTTAAGTGTCTGCTGTGATTATCGCCGACGACGTGAAACAGATGCTCTCAATGTGACTTCTGGGATCTGAATGGAATTTTTTAAAAATACAAGCTTCCTCTAGCTCTTGAAAACTGGGTGTGTCTAATTTTATGCTTTAAAACTTTGGCATAGATTGCATCTCTGTGCCTGTGCGTCTGTGTGCCTGTGTGTGTGTGCATGTTCACGTGTGGTCTTCCTACATGCGGGCTGGCGTGTCTCTCCCCAGGGGAGGCATCTCCGGGACACGCCCACTACCAGGAGGACAGAACAAGGCACCACGGCCCATGACTCCCCTTTGGGATGGAGCCCACTTTCCCCCGCAGGTCCCTTCCTGCCCTCTGTGCCCCCTCCATCCTGTGCAACCCCACCAAACACACACACACGTGCAGCACTGTCCCTCCACATGCCAGGTACCACCAGACTCTGTACCCCTACTCGTGCCGTCCCCCTGCTGGACCCCTTTCCCAGGCCCCCCGAAGACCCTGAATCGCTCTCCCAGAACCACCTCCAAGCCCCCGTGGGCCTCCCCAGGCCTGCTCTGCCCACACCTTCCCAGCTCCGGGGCACTTCCGACACGTCCCTCCCGCCGGGCAGGCGTCCCTTCCGCCCTCTGGACCGTCCTGGTGCTGCGGGGCTCCCAGGTGGGGTGTGGGCGCCCCGGCCCTCTGCCAGCAGAGCAGTCCCTGTCCTCTGCCTCGACCGGGTGGTCACAACCCCAGGTCTCATGCACTGCAGACCCGCCCTGCCCACCCCTAGGTGGGCTGTGACGTCGCTCCAAGAGGACTCCCACGGGCCTTCCCTTCCCCAGGAGCCCACCTCGATCCCCCGTGCTGGAGGCACAGGAACTTTCTCTGAATTTATTTCCCCTCCTTGTTATCTTGTCCTGTTGCTGCCAACATGAATACATCCTTGCATCTGGACAAGAGGGGTTACTGGGGTACCCCCAAATCATCCCTTCTGGGGGCTGGTCTGGCTGGGATAAAAAAAAAAAAAGAAAAAACTCCCAGGCAGGTTATGTGTGCAGCAATGGCGGGCTGGAGTGACACTGCCCCGCGGGAGCCTGACGCCCAAATCACAGCTGTCCAGTGCCCTGCGCCTCGCAGCTCTCATTGTGCTTGACGAAAGACAGAAAATACGAGCGTTCCTTAATTCTTTTCCAGCATTTACAACTAATGAGAAACGCATCCTATCACTGCGGTCCTCGTGGCTTCTCACCATGAAAGCCAATAAATCTCCCTCGCTTTCCTGCGGCCGTTGCTCACGGGATTTATTTTGAAACGTGGTGTGAGTTTGCTGGCAGCCGGCAGCGCGGCACTGGGGCCAGATGAAAGTAGGGGGCGTCCATGTGGGGAGCAGGGGCCCCGATCCCACAGGCCTGGGGCGAGGCTCCAGGGGTCCGATGAAACGTGCCAGTCGTGTGTGTCTGTGCGTCCGACTGCCTTTGAGGGAGAAGATCCATCAGGCTCCTTTGTGGCATCGGAGACCCGGAGAAGGGCTCAGAGGGGGCCCCTGTCAGAAGTAGGACTGGGCTGCACGGCCCCTCCCTCACCCGGTTGGGGGCTCCACTGACACGTCCCCTGCACCTGGCTCTCCAGGGAGGCACTGGGGTCCGGATCTCCCGCAATGCTGGGGTCAGAGGGGGTGACCGTACCCTCCCAGCTGGTGGTCTGCGGGTGCCGGCCGTGTAAGGACCTGCAGGCACCTTCCTCCGTCGGCTCAGAGGAGGGGAGAGCCCAGATCCATCGGGAAACATCCCTGCTCACAGGTGGGATCTGTGCACCCCATACCACAATAAAATCCCCGATGAGACGGCCCAGGAGGACCCTTTCTGGGTAGATGCCCCCCATGGCTGGGCCTCTCTCTCCAGTGTCCCCCAATAATCCGAGTTGGTCACGGGGTGCTGGTGGTAGGGTGATGAGGGCTGGGGGGGGACTGGGGGGCTGGCCACTGAACCAGACGGGGCCGTGAAAACGTGACAGCAAGAGGAGGGCATTCCCTTCTGAGAGGGGAGGGAAATGCTGTCTGCTGTTGCCGAGGCCAGGCTCCAAGCCTGCTGCCCTCCCTGCCCATGGACAGGGATCCAGGCCCCCTGGCGGCCTGGGCAGCTGAGGAACGAGCCCCTGGTGCCCGTGACAAAGGGCCGAGCCCATCATTCTTGCATCTGAGAAACATGTAAAGTCACTGCCGCTATGGCTTTACAGACCGCCTGTCATCTGAAGGTAGGAGGCAGTAACAGACTCGGGGGGCTGGCGAGCGCCCAGCGGGGCCCCCCTGGGGAGGCAGGTCTTTAAAGCCTGCTCCCACACTGCCCCTCGGGCTCATTTGAGAAGCAGGCAGAGGCAGGAGAGAAGGGCCCCGCCGCTTGGGGACCCTCCGCAAGAGACACAGCTGCTGGTGCCTTTGTCTCCTCCCCCAAGGACCCGCTGAGGGTCCCGCTGAGGGTCCCGCTGAGGGTCCCGCTGAGGGTGGCCGTGACAGTGGCTTTGCTGGCACAGCTGACGTCTGCTAACCGCCACTCCCCTCAGCCTGATACAGACAAGTTCAAGGCGAGACCACTCTGCCAGCTCCCAGGCGGACAGTGGGCGGGAGACATGGCCCTTAGACGGGCAGCTCAGCAAATGAGAGCCCAGATCCCGGTCTGGATGTCTCAGGCACCCCAGCCCCAGCGCGGCGTCCCTCACAGCCTGGCCATGCGGGACTGGAGACCCTGACGACCCCCATCTGCCAGAGTTTTCCAAATGAAACCAGCTACCCCGTCTCCTTAGCTGACATTTCCAGGGGCTGGACCTCCTGCCAGGAGTGGGGCCCAAGTCTCTGCCCTGCTTTCACTCGTGGGGAAACTATGGTTCCAGGTGGTCCTAAAGGCGCCCCAAACCTGTCCTCCCCACTCACATCACCCGGAAAGTCTGGAGAGTTTTCCAAAAAGAAGAAAGGTGGTGCCTCGTGTGTATTAATTCACTCCAGCCACACATCGGCCCCAAGAGGTGGGTCCCACGTTCACCCCCATTTGTCAGATGAGGAAACACAGCACCCAGGCTGTCTGGCTCCAGACCCAGGCTCTGAAGGACCACAGCCCGTGGCCTCCTGCGAGGAGCCTGGTGGAGAAAGTGGAAGAGAGCTGCAGTCGAGTGAGGCCTCCTGAGACCCAGGTGGGCCCCCTGCAAGCCTCCAGTCCTCACTCACTCTGCGTCCGCCTGCACATCCTCCAGCAGCCGGAGGCTTGCCACCTTCCAAAGGCCTTCACCCCCTCTTCAAGCACTTCCCTCTGCCATCGAGCTGAGACCCCCTCTGCCCCCTCTGCCCGTGACACCCCCAACACACACACACACACACCACACACACACACACACACAGATGCAGACCTGTGAAGGTGCCGACTCCACGCAGGGCCTGGGCTGGGGCCGCGACACAGTGGAAGGGGCAGGGCTGCCGCCTTCACCTCCCAGGCTGGCTCTCTGCACCTGGGGCTTCTGGCCTCTGCTGGACACAGCCCGTGCTGCCCTCCTACCCCTGCTGGCCGGACCTCGAGGGTCCCGGGGGCTTTGGGGAGGGCGGTTCTGCTTGTCTGCGGCCGAGGACCTGGTCTGGAGACCCCAGGGTAGCCAGAGGCTGCTCCAAACTTCCTACCAGCCCCTGATGCTCCCGCCCGTGGAGCAGCTTCCTGAGGCTGGAGGGATGCTCTACCATGCTCCCCTACATGCCCTGTCCCGAGGCGGGGGCCATCTCTGGGAGACCTCACCCTGTCCCCCCACCCAGAGCGGCTCTGCTTTTCTCTGATGTATACATCATGGTTCCATAGAAGGTTTCATTTGGAGAGAAGGTTCTGCTGATAAAAAATTTCAAATATAAAAAGTCTGGAAACCTCTGCCATCCAAGGTCCATTCCTATGCATGGACCGCCCTGAGTCAGGGTGGCCCAGAGCAGTCGCTCAGGCAGGGGACTCAACCCCTGTGGCATCCAGCTTGGACGAGGAGGGAGGATCGGCTGACCCCCGAAGGCTGCCACGCCAGCCGACGACAGGGTGGAGGGCTGTCTGCACATCCGGGGCCCGCAGGTCGCCCCAGGCACGGCCAGCTCAGAGCCTCTTGGAGAGAGTGCGTGGGACCACCCTTCTGGAGAGAGGTCTTCCTCCTGTGGGTGGTTCCCAGCTACAGATGGCAGGAAGGAGGGGCTGCTGGCCTCTTGTCTCCCAGGAGCATCAGCAATGGTAGAAGCCGAGGTGAGGCAGATGTGCTTCACCAGAGACGGCAGGGGCCGAGGGCCAGGCAGCCACACTCCCCCAGCGCCGAGGGCCCTGAGACCAGAAGTTCCGAGAACAGCCTGACCATCAGGCTGATTCTCCTCCTGCAGGGCCTCCTCTCACGGTCCAGGATAAGCTGATACAGGTGTCCCTGGTCCCCCGACGGCCTCCCTCGTAGAAGCATGCGGATTTGCAGCTCTCCATTCCTGGGGAGGCAGCTTAGCAGAGAGGGAAGCAGCGCAGAACAGCGGGTTTCCACTCTGCCTCTTCCACTTCCCCACTGGGCGGCCCCGGGAGCCCCTGCATCCTTCTGGGCCAGGCTCCCTCATCTGTGGATGAGGCTGCACAGTGATTAGGAAAATCAAACGGCAGCTACATCCTTTCATTTCTCCACACGTACCTATGCAGCACCTGCTCTGTGCCAGGCGTTACTCCAGGTGCTGGGGACACAGCAGTGAGCCAGGGAGGGGGCGGCCCCGCTTGTGACCAGAGCTGAAGACCAATCCCCAGCCGGTCTCACTCCACGCCTCGCTGCTGCTTTCTAAATAAGCAGCTGATAGAAAAAAGGAACTGATAATTAAATACAACGCCATCTATTTTTTTAACACCGAGAGATAGGTCCTCTACGCAAGTACAGAAACAGTTGAACTGCAACAGTTACACACCAACAGCCCAGTGATTACCAGTTAGTGTAATTCACCCATCATTCCCACTTCGGGCCCTGGGCTTGGCTTACAGTGGCGCGAAATAAATGTGTGCTGACTCAATGAATGGGGAGGTCACTGTATCAGAATAATGGAACCCCAGAGAGTGGACAGCAAGCCTTTATGCCCTCGAGCGTGTGACCCAGGCACACGTAATACTGATGCCCGCTTCTGGTCCCAGGCTTGCGATAAACCCGTGGCCAAGGGCTGTCAAGAGAGAACAGAGGGCTTCCTTCCGCTCCAGACCTCCCAGCTATCAAGACCACCACGCAAACATCTCTCAGACAACACAGCACTGGGAAAGGTACCGCGGGGCTCTGGGGGTGGCAGTGTGTGTGTGTCGGGGGGGCTCCTGTGACACTGCCAACTGGGAACCCCAGCTCCACACCCATTGAGAAATCCTTAGCGCCAGTGGGGTCACACAGACCGAGTCCACAGTCTTGGGGAGCACCTATTGCTATGACGCCACACAACAAATGGCCCCAATTTAGTGGCTTAAAGCAGCCACCATTTATCATCTGTCCCAAGTCTACAGGGTACCTGGGTCCTGGCCTGGGCTCCGCAGATCTTGTGTCTGCGGTCAGTGGGCAGCTGGGCGGGGGGCTGGCCGGCCTGGGTTGGCCCAGGAGCAATGACTGGTAATAGAGACAGAAAGCAGGATGCTGGGTGCCGGGGGCTGCGGGAGGGGTATGGGGGGCGTTAGTGGTTAACGGGGACAGAGTTTCAGTTTGAGAAGATGGAACAGCTCTGGAGATGGACGGGGGGATGGTTGCTCAACAGTGTGAATGTTCTTAATGCCACTGGACACTTAAAAATGGTTAAGGTGGTCCATTTTCCATTATGGGTATCTTATTACAATGAAAAATAATAAGAAAAATAGGGACTTCCCTACAAGACGAAAAATAAGAAAAATAGGGACTTCTCTGGCAGTCCAGTGGTTAAGACTTCGCCTTCCAGTGCAGGGGTGCAGGTTCATTCCCTGGTCAGGGAGCTAAATGGTCCACATCAAAAAAAAAAAAAAAACTTTAAAAAAAAGAAAAAAGAAAGAAAAAGAGTAGTGCAAAGGAAATACGGGCGTGGCAACGGCCGTGCTGGAGCTTTTCAGAACCTCCTGTTACAGACCCAAGTCCAGCTGAAAATCCTCGCAGCCTGACGCCATGCCCTGCGAGGCTCAGGCCTGGGGGCAGGCAGTGCCCCCAACAGGACCACCCGCTGCCAGCGGGGCAGCCCGGCTGCTGTGTGCCCCCCACTCCCCAGTCTGCAGCCAGGTGCAAAGTCTTGGCGAGCGAGCAGAAGGCAAGGTCAGGACAGGCTCTCCCGGGTCAGATGAGCAGCTTGCTAACTAGCATGACTGACGTGGGAGGGGTTCTCACCGGGCCAGAGGTGGCGCTCCCGCCAGGATCCTGCAGACCGCCCTCCCCTATACGGACAGGTATGAACGGCTAGGAGGCCTGGTCCTCGTGGGGCTGCAGGGCCGGTGCCGTCTGCAGGGGGTGGAGTCTCGCTGACCTCCGGACCGGACCGGGGCTGCTCCTTGAGTCCTGCCCCCCGACCCTGACTGCTCTCTCCAGGAACGCTTCAGAGCCGGCGGCTCGACTGCAGGTGGCTGCCTGTGGGCAGAATCCGGCCTAACTCCTGCTTTCCCTGGATCCCCCTGAGGGTTGCAGAGGAAGCTGCAACCTCATCCACAGCCGCCTTGACCTCCAAAGGCTACTCAAGTGCACCTACAGATGTGCACCTGCCTGGCTGGCTTTGCCCCATACCTCCCAGACACCCCAGGATGTTCTGGGGCCCCATTCCGCTCCCCCAGGTAACACGACCCCTGACAGCCTGTCCCCCTCACTTCCTCCACTGCCCAAGCCCTGCCTCTGGACCCCACAGGTCAAGCCCCCAGCTTCTGTCCAGGGACAGCCCGAGGCACAGGCGGGGCCTGGGATGGACGCCTGGGTTCCCGTGGCCCCGAAGCCCTGCGGGCTCTCAGGCCACCTGGCCCGACATGGCGCTCCCCTCCCCTCTGGCCTCACCCTGTCAACAAGTGCTCTGCTCAGTCCTCTCCTTTCACCCAAAGCTGGGCCAGATACTCCTCTCTCATAATTTTCACTCCACGAGCCTTCACCCGCAGTTAGGGGTGTCACAACCACCGACAGCCCTGATTCCATCACATGGGCAGCCTTCTCGGTTCTGTGCCAAGTAGAAATTTGATAAGTGGGCCCCATGCAGATCTCAGGGCAGACTTCCAGGATGGGAGGCGGGGCTCCGGGGCCGCCTTCTGGGCTCCCAGCCACCCCAGGGCCACCCCAGGCTCGTTCCTGACCTCCCACAGAGGCGGGACTGCCTCCCAGGCCCCAGGAAACGCGGCCACGGGGCCTCCTCCCTGGGCCCAGGGCTCCCCCTGACCCTGTGGTCTTCCGTCCACGAGCCTGGGCCATCTGCTTGACCACCCTCCCCAGCATCCTGCCTGCGGTCAAGGCCCAGCTTGTGACAGTGCAGGCTCCTAACGCCCTGGATCGGGACCCCCAGCGGAGTCACCAGGACTGGGGTATCCCCCCCTCCAGCTGCCTTTCGAAAGCACAGGCAGGGGATGCTTTGGTCTTAGAAACCGGGGCTCTTTCCAAGTTTCCTACTGCATCTTTGCAGCCACTGGAAATTCAGACTCTGCGCTAATGCAGAAGGACCTGGGCTTCTCCCCCGAGCTTCCTAACGGTGGTTCTCACCAGATCACCGCCTGCTGAACAAAGGTGCATCCGCACGGGCCTGCAAGGCTGCCTGTATTCTGGCCTTCCAGCCTCCTCTCCCCACCTCCCACCCCCACTCCACCTGCGCCCAGACCCCAGTCTGAGCCCCTCTGGTTTCTCACATGTCCACCCCTCAAAACCTGCTCCTGTGCCACTAGAGACTATCATACTAAGTGAAGTCAGACAGAGAAAGACAAATAACATATGATATCACTTGTACGTGGAATCTAAAATATGACACAACTGAACCTATCTATGAAACAGAAACAGACTCGCACACATAGAGAACAGACTGGGGGTTGCCAAGGGGGAGGGGCTGGTGGAGGGATGGAGCGGGAGGTTGGGATTAGCGGATCTAAGCTATTATATATAGAATGGATAAACAACAAGGCCCTACTGTATAGCACAGGGAACTATAGTCAATATCCTGTGATAAACCATAACGGAAAAGAATTTTTTAAAAAGAAGGTATATGTGTGTATCTATCTATCTATCTATCTATCTATCTATCTATCTATCTATCTATATACCAGCTCCTAGACCCCCCCATGGAATGGCCACCTCTCTCTCTGCTGGGAGCCCCGCACCCTTCAAGACCCGCCCTCACCGTCTCCTCTTCCAGGGGACCTTGCCTGACGGCTGCAAACCATACATGGCGTCCTGCTTCCTCAGAGCTCTTTTCCACCCTGTAACAAGGATGGCTTACATTTACTGAGCTTCTCCACCTGTCCGGGGAGGTCCCCTCCTGCACTGTCACCTCCCGCACATCTGAGCTCTGAGACTTTATTCTGTTGTGGACTAAGTATCCTGTCTGCTGCTGCTGTGGTTAACGTTGTACAGCCTGGCTCCACATTGCCACAAACAAGCTACAGGAGGACATTTCCTTCTTGGCCTTTCTAGGGCTGGTCACAAGCCTTCGGGGACACCGCAAACAGCAACAAAAGGTCTGTGGACTCCAAGAAGACAAGCCAGGTCCTCTGGTTTGGACCAACCACAGAGGGGATGCCGCCCACACCAGCCACCATCACTGCCTGTCTGGACTGTTGCAATGGCCTCCACCCTCAGCCCCTCAGGCTCTTCCCCATGCAGCGTCCAGGGTGGTCCAGATCCAGATCACGTCCCTCCTCTGCTCAGAAACGTCCATGGCCCGCCCCTCCCTGGGGTAAAAGCCAGAGTCCCCCTCGCTCACCCTCAGCCACTCGGGCCTCCTTGCCATTCCTCCAACATGCCAGGTGCATGCCTGCCTCAGGGCCTTTGCACCGGCTGTGCCCTCTGCCTGGCTCGCTCTTCCCAGATAAGCACTTAGCTCACTCCCTCACTTCCTTTAGGTCTAAAATTCCAACAACGTCTCACCCACCCCAGTTCTCCCTGCCCCTGCTTTCTTTTTCTCCTCTCCACATTTCCTGTCTAACACACTAAATATTGTCCAAATTTATCTCAATTACTATCTGTTTCTCCCCACTGCAGTGTAAGCCCGTTAGGACAGGGATTTTCTTGGTTTGTGCACTGTCATAACCGCTCAGCACCTGGAATGATGCCTGGCATAAGCAGTAGGTGCTCGATAAATATTTCTTGAATGAGTGAATGGTGTCAGCTGAAAGAACCCAAGCACACAGGAATACTTTAAATGTTGCTGTGATTCCCAGCCTAAAAAATGCAGGGGAAAACCTCGAGAAGCTGACTGTCACAGGCAGGAACCAGAGGACGGAAGCCACAGTGTTTACACACCAGCATCTGAAAGAGTGAAATATCTGGAGCCTGGGTGAGGAAAACAAAGGTCCTGATAAGGACTGCAAGAGATTCCTGAATTAAGGGCCCAAGCCAGGCATCCTCACCTGCTCAGAGGGCTGAGCAACAACTCCTGGACCTCGTGCCAGAATTAGAGACCGGGCAGCAGGTTCAACAAAAGCATCCCTCAGGGCTGAGTGCTGAGATCACAAAGCCCCCAAAATGGGGGATTTCTGACCTCAGGTAGCTCGCAGCTTAACAAGCACGGCGGCAGCAGCAAACACAAACCCCAGCTCACTAGAGATCAGATGCTATTTTAAGTGCTTTGCAAACATTAACCCATGTAAGCCCCAAACAGCCCTATGGGGTCGGTACCACTATTATCCCCATCACACAGATGTGGACACTGAGGCCCAGAGAGGTCTAGTGACTTGCCAAAGGGTACGGAAGCTGACATCGTGAGTGGCAGAGCCCAGATTCGCACCCAGAACGTCAGACTCCAGAGAAAGTGCAAGGCGCCCAGAGAAAGGGCATGACACCCCCTGGGCAAATGATCCCTCCCTGGAAATAACCCCTCACCCCCGGACGGCGTTTAAGATGCAACTCCGGCCAACTCAGCTTGCACGTCGGTTACTGGGTGGTGCAGTGACACCAAGGAGGGGGTCGGAACAGCTCGCACCAAAGTCAAATGGAGCCTCAGTGATGCTTTATTATAAAATGCACTTCGGTACTGCCTTAGAGAACATGAAGTGCAACTCCATTTCCGTGAAAATTACATCCATCAAAATATTCGATGAGGAATAGTCAGTGTTTGATTTCTAAAACGCAAGCTGCATGTGCGCACCGGGCGATAAACGTAATGGTGCTCTTAAGCAACTCTATTTCTGAAGCATCAGGAGCCTCATTTCTGGGGAGATCACGGCCTGCGGGGTGGCCATCATGTATCTGTGCACTCGGCCTGCACGGCCCCGCGCCTGCTCCCCGGGGTGGGGGCTGGTAGACGCCCAGCAAAGGGTGCTGGAGGCTGAACTGGGAGGGCCGAGCAGATGGGGCACTCCCAGCAGTGCCCTGGGCCGCTCTGGATTCCTGCCCACCGCCTGCCACCCCTCCTCCCTGCTCCGCGAGCCCGGAGTGGTTCTGAGCACATTAACCGCCTGCAGCCGGGCCCGGACGCAGGCCTCGTGGGTCTGAACCCGAGTCTCGACACGATTTCAACATCCCGGCAGAGGTCCAAATGGAACAAGCCACATCCACGCAGCCCTCGCCTGGCTCTGCCCTCGATGACCCTGCACACCTGGAGACACATCCAGAAGGGCTGGGCTCAACCTCCACGTCCAGCAGCTCCAGGAGCTGCATCCGTTTTAATTAAAGACTAATTTTCCGGCACGGAGGAAGGAACCAGGAGTGGGTTATAACCTTTCCAAACCTGCTGGGTTTCATCAGAGAGCAGGCGGGTGGGAGGGAGACACAGGTGTCGGGGTCCAAGGGAGGGAGAGGTCACCGCAGCCTGGGCCCCAAGGACGGGGCCGGTCCCTGATCCTGGGGCAACAGGGCGCACCGTGGACAGGCCTGTATGTGAAATGCAGAACTGGCACCTGGATTCCAACAGCTCCGTCACCCCAGCTCCCGCCTCTGCCCGGGGTTTCCTCCAGGCCGAGAGCCTCAACTCACACGGGAGAAAGTCTGTACGAAGGACAGGTGGCTCGGGGACCCAAACAGTAAGAAGGGGCTCTTCTTGGTGGCTGGAAAAGCTTCGCAGGGTTGTAATGATTGAGTTGCTTCCCAAAATGAGGAGCCTGGTTTTCCAACTAGCTTCAAATTCTTAGGCCAGTGGTGTCCAATCAGAGGCAATTTCCAACCCAACCCCAGGGGCATGGGTAATGCCCGGAGACATTTTTTCATTGATTTATACAGTTTTAAACAAAACTTGCATATATTTGAGGTGCATGACACGAGGATTTGATGTACATACAGAATGAAATGATTCCTACAGTCCAGCTAACTCACCATCCCCTCACAGTTACATTTCATGTGTGATGAGAGCCCGAAATCTACCCCCTCAGCATATGTCCTGTGTTCAATCCAGTCCTACCAAGTAGGACCGTCATCCCTGTACCTCAGATCTCTAGACTTGCCATCCTACGTAGCTGCAACTTGGTGCCTGTCTGGAGACAGTTTTCATTGTCAAGACAGGAGGGCGTGCTACTGGCATCTAGCGGGTTGAGGTCAGGCAGGCTGCTAAACGTCCTAAGACACACCCGGTGGATCCCGGACAAGGAGCTGTTTACCTGGTGCAAGACATCAAGGGGCCCAAGGTCGAGAAACTCTGTCAATAAACAGATGGACCCTTAGTTGAAGTTGTCTCAGGAAAAGAAATAATAAGAGTTACTATTATCTTAGAACACAAAGTATTATAATGTGCTTCTGTTAGAGAAGACGTAGAAGTTCTGGAGATGGACGTGATCGTTTCACAAGAAGTTAACGTACTTAACGTCACTGAACTGGACACTGAGAAATGGTAAAAATGGTATACTTTCTGTTATGCAGACTTTACCATGGTAAAAAAAAATCTACAAATTATGTTATTTAATTACATCGTATATATTACCTGATTATAATTACTTCATAATGTTGAGTGCACCATACACCAGTCCCATCATAACCGGGACACTGGTCCCGTCCTTACCCCCACTGGAGGGGCACGAACTGAAGCCTAGGGGGTAGAGTGACACGTCCATGGCCCAGGTGAGGAGCCTGGAAGGCTCTGAACCTGGCACCATCCCACTGCTCCTTGGGGAAAGGTTCTGTTCTCATCAACCCCAAAGCAGCCTTCGGGACAGTTCACCCAGCAAACAGCACTGCCTCTGTGCCAGGCCCTGGGGAGGCAGAAACCCTCCCCCTCGGGGGGCTGAGCCACACTGGGGAGCCAGAGCGTGGACCAGGAACAAAACCCAAGGGGACACGCAGTAAGGCACGTCCGGTGGCAGATGCAGTGGAGAGAAGCCAAGAGCAGAGCAGTGACAGGAACCCGGGGGCACAGGCACCCACTGCGAAGCCATCACCGGAGTAAAGAGCTTCAGGGGCCCAGGATCCCCACCCCACCCCGAGGAAGTGGCCCCTACTCCTTCTCTACTCCTCAACCGAGGACCTGCTCCTGCCCTGGCGCTCGGCCAACCTGCTGTGTGTTCATAGGCAAGTTGCATAACCTCTCTGTGCCCAGTTTTCTGTTCTGTAAAATGGGGATGCTAACCAAGATGTCCTTCAGTAAATGGATGGACACATAGACTGTGGTCCGTCCGTACAATGGAATATTACCCAACACTGCCAAGAAAGGAGCTATCAAGCCATGAAAAGCCATGGAGGAAACGAAGTAAAAGAAGCCAATCTGAAACGGCTACGTACTGTGTGACTCCGACTCTGTGACGTTCTGGAAAAGGCGAAACTAGGAAGACAGTAAAAAGATCAGTGGCAGACAAGGGTTGGAGGAGGGGAAGACATAAGCAGGTGGAGCCCAAGGGATATTCAGGGCAGTGAAACTACTCTGTACGATACGGTTACGGTGGGTCCGTGTCGTCACACATTTGCCCAGACACACAGAATGCGTATCACCGAGAGTGAACCCTCACTAAACTGGACTTTTGCCCCTAATAATGCAGCAGCGTTGGCTCATCAGTTGTGATGACCGTGCCCCACTAATTCAAGATGTTAATAAGAGGGGAAACTGGAAGGGGTACACGGGAGTTCTCTGTACTGAATGCTGAGTTTTCCTGCAAATCCACAATAGTATTTAAAAACTGTCTATTTAAAAAAAAAAAGATTAAAAAATGTAGACCGTGGAGAAACTGACAGAGTCAGGGGACGGCAGCCAGTGAGAAACAGAGCCAATAGGGGAACTGAAGCATCTCACCCCCCGCCCTGGAATCGCACCCTCTCCCGCAGCCTGCTCACCAGGAGCCACTGCCAGAAACCTACGGGTTCTTCTGCGGTTCTAAACATCACCCTCTGCCCATCTGTGAGTCTTGGGCTTTGCTCACAGCGGCCCCCAAATCTGGGCTCCTGACCACCTCCACCCACCTCCCTCGCCCAAGCCTACCATCCCTCTGCTGGGCCACTGCTGCAGCCCGCGCCTTCCCTCCTGATAGTTTCCTACCACGGCCAGAGAGGTCCCCTAAAATGACGGCTTGGACCTTATTCCACTGCAAGCAGAGCAAAATCCCACCCCCCCTCCCGAGTCCCCACCAACCGCTCTGCTTCACCTCCACGCCCCTCAGACACGCAGGCACTGGCACGTGACGTTTCCACCAGAACACGACTCGGCGCATAGCCGGCACTCAGTAAACACTGCTGAACATCCTAAGAAATGAAAAGCCCCCAACGTGCCGGACAGATGTTATCATCTGCGTTCTGTGGATGGGAATCAGGGAAGCACTGCCACCCCCCGGGGCCTGGATGATGATGAACGCTATGTTTAAGCCGTAACTGTTCAGGAAGCGTATGCTAACTTGGTCGCAGGAGACCCGTTACACTGTTGCTATTCAAAACTCAGAGCCTTGGAAGCACGTCCTCTGGTCCTTAGGGTCCCCGGCCCACCGCTGCTCGTCCTCTCCTGGGGGAAGCCTCCATCCCTCTCCTCCACCTGGGGCCACTCTCATTATTGATCGATGCCGGGAGGGGGCTGGCGGGACACCACCGTCGAGCTGGGGCTGCCCAAGGGACAGCCAAAGGGGCCCAGCTGTTGTGGAGCTCAGTGGGAGGACTTTCCGCATATGCAGTTATTAATGACTTTATTTATGTACCAATATTTAGTACCGCTTGCAATTAAGCAGATCTGCTTTCAAAATGACTAATTAGAACACTCACGCTGGCAGGGAGAACTCACAGCGTTCCAGCAGAAGTTGGCCCTGCCAGAGACGAGCCCAGGCGCTGGATCTCAGGGAGCGGCCTTGGCTCCCAGCCCCGGAGGACCCTGGCGGTGGGGAGTGAGTGGGGGAGAGGTGGGGGGATGGAGGGACAAGGGCAGGAAAGGCACAGTACTCAAGCCAGGAGAGCCTTCATTTGTACGATGCTTGTTAACTGTGTTCTCTGGCCTGACATTTTCTGCTACCTGGAAGCCAACAGAAAGGTATGGGGCTGCCTTATCCCAGGCTGACATTTTGGGGAGAGCCCACGGAGGGAGCCTGTACGGTGGTGCAGAAACCCAGATCAGTATAGGTTGGTGAGTAAAACTGTTATTAATCACCGATGGGCATCTGTCCTCACAGCAGCGTCACTGATTTCCACCCAGTAAGAGGCAGGGCTTTCTCTCGCATATTTTTCACTGAGTGACCAATTTTGGTCAGAATAGGTGCTCGTAGTAAAGGGGGCGGAAAGCTCTAGTTCCTGGGGGCATCGTTACCAAGCCTGGCGCAAGCCCCGGCATCCCAGGGGGTCTGAGAACTAGTGTCCCTCGCAGGCGCCTGAATCCGCCTTCACCTACCTGACCCACAACTCGTGTTCCTATTCTGTGCCAGGCACTGAGCCAGAGCTGAGGACACGGAGACCAAGATGGCCCAGAGGCTAACCCTGACCTTGACCCCAAGGTCCTCCAGGTGGGTGACATGGACATGGAAACAGACAACCACACTGCCCAGAGACCCGGGGAACAAGGCCCAGCCGGGGAGGCCTCCTGGAGGAGGTGGCTCAAGGCTGAGGGGAGGTGGGTCCTCTGGGCCGAGCAAGCCCATGGAGGCAAGAAGTGCGTGGTGGATACAAGGAGCCTCGGGACTGGCCCATCCTGGTCCCTGGGGGCTGGCCTCTCACCCCTCACTTCCACTGCTCTCTGCTCAAGGTCACCCACCAGAGGCCGCCCTGACCCACCTGCCTTAAAACGCAGCCCGTCACTCCCCACCTCCCAGCCCTGCTGGACATTCCAATCCCCACGGACCTGCTTCTCTCCTGAGTGCCTGTCCCCCCACTAGGACAGGGGAGCCTGGGGGACAGCACAGAACCTGATACCCAGTGGGAACCCCAAACACAGCCTGGATGAACAAGTGAGGAATAAAGAGCTTCAAATCCACCTGCAGCCCACGGGGCCGAGCCGCAGGGCTCCGCCAGGACCCTGGGGAGGGGAAGCCCATGGGGACGACGCCTCCACCCTGTGCGGAGGCAGGGCTGCCCCGTGCAGGCGAGGGGGCACTGCTCAGTATCAAGAGAAGCCGAAAATCAGGCTTTATGTGAAATCCCCTGATCTGTAAATGTTTCCAACTAATTCAGATTTTAAATTTATATCTCTGTAGGTTGGGTGTGGTCTTGGGAGCCCAATTTGCCACCTCAGAGGGTAAGGAGAGCAAAGGAGGGAAGAGGGGTTTTCACAGCAGAAGGGACGCAGTCTGATTTGCATACGGAAAGATCAGCCCAACCAGATATAGTGGACACTGTGGTGGCTGCCAAGGTCCCCCCTTGGGACGAGGCCCCCGTGCCACTCCTGCCAGGGCTGCCGGCTGCCAATGGCTCTCAGCTGAGTCCCTTTCGGGGAGCCACCTTTGGCCAGGGACATGGCTCCCTCCCCCAGGGGCAACCACATCCAACGTCTGGTCCATGCAGAGGGACAAAGGCCACCTCCCGGCCTCTATTAGGGACATCTCTGCAGGGTCATCCCAGTTCCAGAGCTCCCGGTGCATCGCTGTGGGAAGTACTGATGGGATTATGTCCCCCACTGCCCTCTGCTCCCCTCCCTCCGTGACCACCTGCACTGCAGTAACTGGTGGATGTGTGTCTGTCCCCGGGCTCCTGGGGCAGCCAGCTCTGTTCCCTTCATAATCCATGGTGCTCCAGGCTCCAAGCCTTGTCAGGTGTGACCCTGGCTGCTGCGTCTGGGCAGGTCGGCTGGGAGCCAGCACAAAAGAGCCCTACTCTGGGGCTTTGTGGATCTGTAAAGTATCCGTCCCATTTTTTCTTAGGCAACTTTCGTAAATCATTGCATTTCCTATGTGGGGAAATCGGCAGCTCCTATGACAGCACGAAGCCGCTTTGCACTCCCTGCTGTAAACTCAGGTGACGGGAACGAGGGTCTCTTCCTGTGGCTGTAAAATCGGGTCTGGAGCAGGCCAGCCCCTCCATGTGCTGGGTGTCAAGGGCGATGAGCACCCAGACCTGAACCCCAAGTACCCTGGGCCCTCAATCGCATAAGCAGACAATGATAACAGCAATAATCATCACAGTGGCCAGATTATATGGACCACAACCTGCAGGCCAGCGCCTCACCCTCAACAATCTTCTGAGGTCCAAATAGTAAACGTATTTCACTGATGAGGAAACTGAGGCACACAGTGGTTAACAAAAGCACTCAAGGTCACAGTTGGTCCTGGAAGCCGGCGGGTCTGGCTGCAGGGAACAGCCCATGCTCTGAGCCACGAAGCCAGTCCAGGAAGCCCACTCCAGCCCACCCGCCCATGGGGGGCCCTTACAAGAGCACGTGGGAGCAGGCCTTCCAGAGCTCACGGGGGTGGGCACCAGGCCCTCCTGACACTTGGCAACCACTACATCCTCCCTCCACGCCGGCAGGGTGGGCTCATTCACCCCCCCATCACAGATGAGGAAACCGAGGCGCTGAGAGGAGTCGGGAACAGGCCTCCTGGTCCCCGGCATCTCCCAGGGTCTCCTCTGGACGTCCCGGCAGAGAAATGGAAGGAGAGACCCCACCCCCAGCTCAGGGGGACAAAAGAGACCCTTCCCTCTAGGCACAGGTGGCCCCAAGGAACAGGGAAGCCAAGGAGAAGGAGGCAGGGCGTCTCCCCCACAGAGGGGAGGCTGTGGGTTGGACCCCTCCTCCATCCAGTGTACAGACACAGCTGGAGCACACAGATGACCCCACAGGGTCCCCAGCCCCCGAATGCCCACCTAAGAGAGGAGGCAGAGCCCAAGTCCCCGCAACATCGCCACAGTGCCACAGCAGTGAAACCAGCTGGGCCTGCAGAGGGGCCGGAGGAAGCACCAGGAAGGCTTCCCAGAGGAGGTGACATCTGAGCTCAGTCACTGACCAGCAGGCAGCGGAGGAGACCAGGAACCTCCAAAGAGCTGTAAAGCCAGGAGGGGCAGGAGGAGCGCCATGAGGAGGTGAGAATGCCCTCCACGGGCGTGGGCGTGCAGACTCGGCCCCACTGCAAGCACGCAGCTGGTGCTGCCTTTCAGAGAACAATCCCTCGCTGCTGGGGTAGATGCGCCCTGTGAGCAGTGGCTCCACTCCTAGGTGTGCATCCACCCGAGGGAAATGCTCACATGGGCCCCTGGGTGCCACGCAGGAGGATGCCGCTCACCAAGCATCCCCTGCAGCAGAGGCAGCCTGGGTGTCCGTCCCGCAGGAGTGGGTGGTGGGGTGCAGCGGACGCCCACTCCCCAGCCCCAGGGATTCTGATCAGGGAGAAGCGACCAGCTGGGTGCACAAGCAAGGACACTGAAGTGCCTCAGGGCCGGTTTCCGGCAGCAGAGGGCTGCTCTCAGGGGAACCTGCGAAGCGGGGGGAGAGCAGGGGCTCACGGGGGTCTGCGCGGCCTGATCCACGGGGTCTAGATAGTGGATGCACCAGAGGTGTCCTGCCTTGGGGCGGGACCAACAGCTTTTGTGGCCCCATCGTGGGTCACTGGAGCCCAGAGGGGGCTGTGAGGTCTGGGGGGCTCCCCGGGTGAGGACCCCATCACCCAAGGCATCTCTCCGGAGAAGGCCAGCCGCACCCCCATGGCAGTGGCTGGTGGCAAAGGGATGTATCCACAGGAACCCTGTGTGCTGTGCACACAGAGGAAGGACACAGAGAGACAGGGGCCCCGAAAGGCAGAGGAGGGTGGCCATGATTCTCGGGGGGGACCAGGAGGGACTCGGGGCCGGGGAAATGGACGGGCAGAGCCGGAGAGAGGCCTTGCTGGTAACGGTGATAAATGCACCAGGCCAGCCCGGGTGTCATGAACTCACCTCCCCAGCCCTGCACGGAGGCCAGAAAAGGAGAGGGAGGCTGTGCGCTGTGCACCGTGCAGCAGGGGGGGACACCTGCCCCCGGCAGCGGGGTCACGGACCCCGAGAAGCTCCCAAACCAAACAGCAGCCCCGAGTCTGGAGCTGCGAGAGCTCTCAGAAGCGGAGTTAATAACCGGAGCGGCGGAGGGCCGTTCATCACTGTCAGCCTGGGCGCAGGGCCAGGCGGCCGAGGGCGCCCACTCCACATGAAGAGATGGGACACCCTCTGCGGGGGGCAGGCCAGGCCCGGGGCGGTGCAGGTGAGATCGGGCTGCCCAGAACCAGCAGGGAAGGGAGAGAACACCCAGCCACACGCCATGAGTACTTCCCGAGGGCCCACTGTGTGCTGGCCATGGGGGTTTCAAGACAGAGCTGACAGAAGGAACCGGCCCTCGTGCAGCCCACGCGCTGGGGGCAGCAGGTGACGAGCAAACGCCCAGGACGTGCTGCACAGGGGTGCGCTGAGGACAGCAGGGCGGAGGAAAGGGCTTGGTGGGGGGCGCTGGCATCTCAGGGGCCCCCGAGAGGATGAGAGGAGGCCGGCCACATGCCTCTCGGGCTCAGAGCCGGCACACGGGGATGAGGGGGTCGTGCGGCTGCCCTGCAATCAGCCCTCTCTTCCCCCGCGTCCTCTGCACAACACAGACACCAACACCTACCTTGGCCGGTCATGTGGAGGCAGCGCTCCTGTGTCTAAAGTCTCTGGCACATCAGTATACGATCCCCTGAAGCACTGCCGCTTCCGGGGAGACACCCAAAAGGATGGGAAGCAGGGTCTCAGAGACATTTGCACACCCACGTTCACGACAGCATTATTCACAGTAGCCGAGAGGAGGAAGCAACCCCAGTGTCCCCGACGGATGGATGGGTAGGCAAAGCGTGGTCCATCCATACAATGGAATATCATTCAGCCTTAAAATCAAAGGCAATTATGACACCTGCTGCAACGTGAATGAACCTTGAGGACATTAGGCTCAGTGAAATAAGCCCGTCACAAACGACGTCTACTGTATGACCCCACTTATATGAGGGCCCTAGAGTCAGATTCGTACTGACAGAAAGTAGAATGGTAGGTGCCAGGGGCTGGGGGAAGGGGATGGGAGTTAGTGCTTAACGGGCACAGAGTTTCAGTTTGGGAAGAAGAAAAGGTTCTGGAGATGAGGGTGATGGTTTCACAAGAGTGTGGATGTACTTACTGCCACTGAATTATACACTTAAACATGGTTAAAATGGTATATTTTATGTTATGTACCTTTACCACAATTTTTGAAAATAAGATAAACAAACCTCCTTGGGAAAAAAAAAGTACTTCCATACACAGTAGGTGCTCAAGTAATACCTGTTTCCTGCCAGCCTCCTCCTCACCCTAAGGACAGAGAAACAACTGCCCAGAGCAGGGGCACAGGGCCTGGGGCCGAGTTCTCAGCCTGAGAGCCAGGGCTGGACGAGGAGGCCTGCAGCCCAGCCCTTCCCTGCACTCGGTCCTCACCCCTGAACTGCCAGCCAGGGAGGCCGCGTGCAAGAGGCCAGCGCAACGCAGCCTTTGAACAGGATCCCTGAGATCAGAAGATCTGCTGGAGTGGATATAAATAGCCCAAAGCTCCCAGTCTCGGCTGCTGAGCCAGCATCGCGGGCCTGACGGCCAAGGGGACCCAGCAAGCCTGGCTCCAAACTCACCTTCAGGGAGCGGCCGCCCCGCAGGCCCTGCAGCAGAGCCACATCCTCGCCGGCTCTCCAGGCCTCAAGTTCAGGCCCTGTGCTCCACCCCCATCTTGTTGCCTGTCACAGTTTCTCTTTCCAAACTCAAACTGGTTTTTAAACCAAAGCAGAATCATCAGCAGGCCCCTCCCCTGGTTTGCTGGGTAAGGACTCAAGGAACCAAGGGACAGGGGGGCACACCTGGGGGGGGGCACACCTGGATGTGGACACCTGGGGTGTGGGGGAGGGGCAGAGCTGGAAGCAAACTGTAAGAACACGCCCCCTGGTCTGTGACCCCAGTCTGGGGCCCAGTCTTGCTTTCACACGATCCCCATGATGAAATCTCATCAGTCTCAAAATCAACCTGCAGGTACAGCACCTTCAAAACACGTGGCAGAGGCATTTTCCGACGGGTACACAGCACACCCTTCTCTTCCCCATCTCCCGCCCAACAGATCTGCATCCCCCTGGAGGGCGCCGACCGTGGCCGCTCTGCTCCAGGATGGCTTGGGAAGTGCTAGTTACCGACGGATAAATGACGAATCTATGGCTAATTCAACACACGGGGGAGAGGAGCGGGTCAGATACAAGCAGCTGCCTGCAATCTCTCAGTCTGTCTCTCTGTATCCCCCTCTGTCTCTGCCTCTTCTCCCACCACCCCAGGCAGTGCCCTGTCATCAGACACCCACCATCCCCTGAGGGTCAGTGTCCAGGGGACTTGGCCATCTCTCCACCTCTGTATCTCACCTGTGTGAAGTAACTGGCCCTCATCTGCTGAGTGATTATAAAGTCAGCAACTATCCCAACACTAGGGTCCTGGGGGGACCCACCTCCACCCCCACTGGCTCCAACGCTGAGGCCTCGGGCTCCCAGAGATGTGGTCAAACATCTTCAAATCACAGCCGTAAAACCATGCTCTTTGTAACCTTAGGACTGACTAAGAGGGATCAAAAGTAAATACAGTTGGCCTTTGAACAACACAAGTTAGAACTGTGCAAGTCCACTTATAGGGGGATTTTTCCCTCTAGTAAATACTACAGCACCACACAATCCAAGGTTGGTTGAATCCATGGATGTACAACTGCACATATGGAGGGCTGACTTAACTTAGACAGATTTTCAACTGCACGGAGGGTCGGCATCCCTAACCCCCACATTGTGCAAGGGTCAGCTGTACATTAACACGGACTTAAGCACGTGGTTTTATTCTCTCGTGTAAGAGTCTAGAGGTGGGTAGTCCAGGCTGTATTGGGCAGTTCCCCCCAGGTTGTCTGGGGCCCAGCCTTCTTCCAGCTCACTGCCCTGCCATCCCTACAGTGCAGCCATTGTCCTCACAATCCAAAATGGCTGCCTGAGCCCCAGCCATCACATTCTCATTCCAGCCAACAGGAAGGAGGAGCAACAGGCAAAGGACCCACCTCTTCCTTTTAAAGACACTTCCTGGAAGCTGCACACCACACTTCTGCTTACCTCTTATTGGCCAGAGCAGTCACATGGCCATATCTAACAAGCAGGGAGGCTGGGGAAGGCAGTCTTTATTCTGGTTGGCATCGTGGCCAGATTAAAACACAAAAACACACCAAAAACGCTAGATGCTAAAATGCTTTAATGCTAAAGAAAAAGGGAAAGTAGATATTGGGAGGCAGCTATTTGGACCATACATCCTCCCCACCTAGGTCAGGGATCACCCCCTTTCCACCTCCAAGACCCCTTTTACTATCTTCCCCATAACCTGCTAAGTAATTATGACTGAGAACTCCTGCAGAGTGAGCTCTCCTCCCCCTCACCCGTGCTGTGCTGACCCGCTCTGTCCCATGAGGAGGGCTGTGTCTCCATTCTTATGCCCACTTGCAGGTGAGGAAACCCGCCCAGCCTGCTAGGATGGGGCCAGAACCCAAACTCAGACCCGGGTGCTCCCAGCTCAGCAATTTTTATTAATCAAACTGCCCTTGGCAAGTTGGGGCACGAGAGGTCCACAGCCCTTGACCTCCCCGTGGGATGGACCTAGCTGCCTGAGAAACACCTGCCCTGGAGATGTCTCAACTGTGGAAAGTGCCCCAGTACGTCGTGCAGGACTGACTACACCAAAGCTGGCCTTTCACAGACAGAAAGCCAAGCTCTGCCTGTGGTATGGCCAGACTGGGCTGAGCCCGCAGGCCCTGGAGGCCCAGACCCTGGCCGGGGTCCTTCTCATTAAACCAGGGGCTCAGGGCGCCCCAACTGGGTGCGCAGAGAGGCCCCCACCAGCTTGCAGGCTGGGGAGGGCGCGGTCTGCTTCAATCAAATGAAAGTAAAGGAGAGCCGTTCAGGGAGAAAAACTGTGAGCTCTGGCTGAAGCTGTCACCTTGAGTGGCATCAAAAGCCAACCCCTCCCTAGAGGGACATGGCAGAGCCAGGATGTGGAGCCCCTGAGGGCAGCGCGAGGGGGGTGCGCACTCACCCGGGGCTCGCTGTACCCCCCCCCGACAACCGCCCTCGCCCCCTGCACGGGGCGGGGGGAGGCCGAGGGGCATCTGCTTCCCTGCACCCCTACCCTCCCAACCCCATACACGTCCGCACGTAAGGAGGCGCGTAAATGTTTGCTGAACGGCACCTGGAGTGAAGCTCAGCGGAGAGATAAAAGACCCACCTCTGCAGCGTAAACGGCCCACGCAGAGG
Organism: Delphinus delphis; assembly: GCF_949987515.2. NCBI lineage: Eukaryota > Metazoa > Chordata > Mammalia > Artiodactyla > Delphinidae > Delphinus > Delphinus delphis. The sequence continues at coordinate 101,482,715 of NC_082692.2, read as the reverse complement.
TGGCAGCCGATGTGTGGACAAAACAGAAGCCGCCTTTCCCACCCCCTGGTCTCCTCCCGCTGAGGGGGACAGGACTTTTGGCATCTGGTGAATGAAAATCTGGGAAAATGGTGATGAATCAGCTCCGCCCCACTCCACAAGCCACCGTCACCCTCAGGGACCAGAGTCAGCAGGTTTCTTAATAAGAAGCCCATGCCCCATGGATGCCGGTCCTACTCGGCCACTGTCCTCTCCTCCCGGCCTGGGGCTTTCAGGTTTCTGGGGGACGAGAGAGAAGGGGCTGACTGAGTCCTACCCATAGGGAAGGGGCCTTTGCATGCCTTGTCCAGACCACTGCTAGCAGGACCACCCCCGCCAGAGGCCACGGAAACATGGGGGAGGCCAGCTCCCATCACCACCACGGCCCAGCCATGGGCAGAGCCGCAGAGCTCAGCCAGCCATGTCTCAGGACCACAGACACAGAGCAGAACGTAAAGAACACAGGTTTGGGAGTCACCCAGGCCCGGTCATGTCCGGCCCTGCCACTTACCAGCTGTGCAACCCCCAGCAAGGCACATCACCACTCTGAGCCTCACTTTCTTCATCTGTAAAGTGGGGCCACACAGCGAGCACACAGCAGGTGCTCAATAAACGCCTACTTCAGCCCATCTCACAGTGGAGACCCCCGTACCAGGAAAGTAACTGCCTCAAGAAGAAAAGCAGTGAAAAGCCGGCTGCAGGGAAAGACACCGGCCACTAGGCTTCTGATGAGCCTTCCCTGCCCGAAGAGAGCGTGGGCGCACATCCGCGCAATAACCGTATCTGTGTGTATTTATTAATCACGTGCAGGCACAACTGCACTAATGTCATTCGTGTCGCAAAAGAATCCAAGAAAAGACAGTGAAGGGTGAATTTAAGGATCAATGGAAACAGAAGTCCCCACATTTTTCCCTGCACCTCAAAGGATGGTATCATTTGCCCCCAGGGGTGCACACACTCCATTTCGCAGACCCTGGACTTGCGCACGTGACAACAGTGGGCTGATCTTAAACATCTCGTCTTTAATATAAGCAGTTTGCATCCTAACGGAAGCGTGATCTGGCGCTGCCTGCCGGATGGAGCCTAGAGGCAAGCACCCCAGCAGAGTACAGTCAAAGTAAGTCGGATGGGAGGCCCCAGGGGGCCCAGGGCTACAGCACAGATAAAAGAAAAGGCTCAAAACCACAGAAAGTTCCAAGACGGGAGCCGGCCCCTACCGGACACGTGGGGTTTCTAGAGGAGGAATGGAGGCGTGGGAAGGGTGTCTAAGGCAGAGCGACCAGCACGACCAAAGGCATGGAGTGTGAAAACTGCACAGTGCCACCGGCCGCCCCACCCGGGGCAGGTTTCTGAGCAAGAAGGAGCCTTCAGGGAAACGCCGCGTCTGTGCCAAGATGCCCCGGGAAGGGGAGAAACAGAGAGAAGGGAGGAGGGACACGCATCTCTGGCAAGCAGGGGCTCCGCGCGCTCCAACCCCATCCCCCCCACCGTGCACGAGCCACTAGCCATGTGATGGCTCTGCCCCCGCAGGCAGGAGCTAGTCTGTGGGATCCCCCAACCCCTCGGAACAGCTTCCCCCCACGCAGGAGTGACGCCGCTCCGAGCACCCAAGATGCCGGGGGAGGGGGCGGGACGGAGGGCGCCGCGTTCTTAATTACTGCAGTTATCAAAAACGCATTAGCGGCGATGATTTCCTCCAGACCCCGTTCCCTTCCCTGGATGTTTTGACTGCTTCGCCATATGGCAGGAGTTAAAAATACAGCTCAGAGTGAGGGGGCTGCAGGCGGAGTGGGCCGGCTACCTGAGCAGTGGGGTGCGGATCGGGTCCGGCGGGGCCTGGGAAGCACGCTGAGCCGAGGTGCCCAGCTCCTGGTGGCCTGTGGCAGGACAGCGCCCTTCAGACACACAGCACCGCAGAGGGAGACCCACCAGGGGCAGGACAGGCTGTCACCCGCCACGCAGAGAGGGGAGCAACCCTCCAGCAGCCTTAAGAGGTGGAAGTGACAGCACAAGGCCTGGGCACCCCAAAGGTGGGGCGTGAAGACAGCTGCAAATCCTTGCTTCTCCTCCCACTGAGGGTGCAGTCCAAGCCCCTCCCCTGGAACCTGGCCTTCGGATCTGCTTGACCAACAGCATGTGGCAGGAGTGACCTTGTGGTACGCCCAAGGTCAAGCCACGAGAAGCCTCACATCTCCCACCAGGCCTTGGAACACTGGTTCTGGGATCCCTGAGATGCCACGTGCAGACACTCTGGTCCACAGGGCCAGCCTTCCAGGTGTCTCCACAAGTCCCCTGATACGTGAGTTAAGGTGTTTTGGACCCTCCAGACTAGTCCATCCACTATGTGAATACCACTGAGTAACTTCCACTAATAACACAGGGAACAGAAGACACAACCAGCCAAGCCCTGCCAAGCCCTGCCCTACAGAATCTGAGCTATGATAACAGGGGGCTTGTTTTCAGCCTCTAGATTTTAGAATAATTTGTTACTTGGCCACAGATAACTAGAACATTCATTCATTCACTCACTCACTCATTCATTCACGCAACACATCTTCATTAAAACCTACCCTGAGACAGGGCCCCCTACAAAAACAGCAGAGACCAATAATTCATTCTCCCTGTCCCCAGGGGAGCTTCTGGGCTGGTTCCTCAGAGCCCACCCAGTTTGTCTGGGTCCACACCCACGTACCCATCTCCCAGTTTGGCAGCTTTCTCTCCCAGGCCCGTCACTTCTGGGCTCACTGTCAACACTCCCCTGTCCAGTGCCGGCCCCTGCCTTCATTCTCTCTGGGTGAGGAGAGATACACGGGATGGTCTGCCTCTCCAACAGGTTTTATTTTACTCTAAAAGGTCCCCTAGATACTAAAAGAAACAAGAGAATGAAAATGGTGCACTAAATATCTATCACAAAGGAAGGTAGTAAGGGAGAAGTAGAGGAGGAAAAAAAGACAACAATAAAGTTGGGACTTTCCTAGTGGTGCAGTGGTTAAGAATCCGCCTGCCAGTGCAGGGGACACAGGTTCAAGCCCTGGTCCGGGAATATCCCACATGCCACGGAGCAACTAAGCCCGTGTGCCACAACTAATGAAGCCCACGCGCCACAACTACTGAAGCCCATACACCTAGAGCCCGTGCTCCGCAACAAGAGAAGCCACCGCAATGGGAAGCCTGCATACCGCAACAAAGAGTAGCCCCCACTCACCACAACTAGAGAAAGCCCATGCGCAGCAACGAAGACCCAATGCAGCCAAAAATAAATAAGAATAAATTTATTTAAAAAAATAGGAAAAAGAAAATAATAAGGTTGCAGGTGTAAATCCTACCTTATCAACAATTATATTAAATGTATGTAGATTAAACACTAATCAAAAGGCAGAGACTAGCAAAATGGATTTTAAAAAAACATGTAATCCAACCATATGGTGTCTACAAGAGACTCACTTTTGATTTAAGACACAAATAGGTTGAAACTAAAAGGATGGAAAAAGATATTCCATGCAAACAGTAACCAAAAGAGAACTAGAGTGGCTATACTCCTACCAGACAAAGTAGACTTTATGACAAAAAGCTACTAAAGACAAGGAAGGATACCTTATTACAATAAAAGGGTCAACCCATCAAGAAGACATAATAATTGTAAACATATGTGTACCAAACAACAGAACCCCAAAGTACACAAAGCAAAAACTGACAGAAATGGAGAAACAGACAATTCAACAATAACAGTTGGAGACGTCAATACCCCACTTTCAAGAATGGTAGAACAACTAGGCAGAAGATCAACGAGGCAACAGAAGATACGAACAACACTGGAACCAACTAGATCTAACAGACACCTGCAGAACACTCCACCCAACAGCAGCAGAACACGCATTCTTCGCAGGTGCATGCAACATTCTCCAGGACGGACCATATCTTAGACCTTACAGCGAGGCTCAATACATTAAAAAGGAACATATCACAGAAAGCATGTTCTCCGAAAACAGTGGACTGGAATTTAAAGGGTCCCCTAAAATGTCTAGATGCCAGCTCTCATGGGGATGTGCTTGGCTCATCATTGCCCAAACCCTGACTTTCCCCCCTCCTTACCTCCTTACCTGGCTCACAACAGGTGCCGGGGAGGATGCAGGTCAGCCTCTGGGTGGGAACTGAATGGGGTGGTCAGGGGGACCCCCAACATCCCTTTCAGGTGGAGGATTTTTACACACCTGGAAGTTTGAGGACTGCTGAGCCGGGGGATAGTAAAGTGTCTAAGAAGTCTCGCCAGAGCTGTGCGTAGGCAGTGGGTTGCCAGGGTAGGGTGGGGGACGCTCCAGAAGCCTTGCTTCGCTGTAGGGAGCCCTTGTTCTAGTTTAATAGCATTAAGTCCCCACAACTTTAATACACGCGAAGAGGCTGTGACTGAGGCCACAGGGATTGTGATGGCACACCTTACAAAGGGCTGGATTCAAAATCGGCTACATTAGATGTGCAGAAGGTGGGTGGATAGTAGAGAAACAAATGCCAAAACCCAAGTCATCTGATTCTAAATCCCATGACTTTTCTCTAACATCAAACTTCTTCTCATCTTAGAAAGAGGGAACAACAGTGATTAAAGTTAGCAAGAATGAGGAGTACTCTGCACGGACACATATTAAGGATTTAATGCTCACAACCCCGCTCGGAGGAAGGTGATGCTTTATAACCCCATTTTATAGGTGAGGCACAGCCAGGACATGGCAGAGGGAGTGGCCCGACCCCAAGTGCGTGTCCTGACTATTGCTCTGTCCACATACTACATGGGTACCCCGACCAGGAGCTGTCTATAACCCCAAGCCACCCCCCACTCACTCACCAATCCAAGAAACACTGCAGAGACAAAGGCCAACACCTGGATCCTTTCCTTCTGCTAAAGCAACGATCTCTCCCTCCCATCTGGACAGGCAGTTGTTGGGGGTAAGACAGGACGGGGCTCATTCCTTCCATCCAAAACCCACGTGCTCCTGCTTGCCCCCAGCACCCCCGAGTCCTGCAGCGTCTCCTGCAGCCCCTGCCCACTGGTCCCCGCCTCCCCCCAGAGCCAGGTGTCCCGCCCACACCTAAGTGCCTCCCCTGAGCAGCACCCTCCAGGGACTCCTGTCTCCTCCCAATGTCCCTCGGGGCCTCCCCAGCCTGCTGGCCCTGCCCAGCCCCACCTGTGGGTCCCCTCTCCCTCCTCTCCTTTGCTGTCCCCTCGGTCACTCTGCTGCAGACACGCCAGCCTCCTCGCTGTGAATGGACCACACCAGGCACACTCCCCTCTCAGGCAACCCCAAAGGGAGACCCATTCACTACTGTCCCCACCAGAGACACTGACGCCAGAGCCCCAAGAGGTTCCTTCCATGTGCCAAGGGAAGCAGGAAGAGCCGGGCCTCCAGACCAGGGCCCCGGGTGGGGTCTTACCCCTGGCTGACCACATGGGCCACCTGCCCGTTGATGTTCAACTTCAGGCTGTCAGGGACCCCCTCAGTCTGTCCCCAAATCTCATCCACACATGTGCTCAGCCCTGTAAGGGTCCCTGGAGGCTGCCCTAGTACCACTGGACAAGGGCTGAGGACTTGTCACTCAAGCACCGAGGCCATCCGGGAGGACAGTGGGGTTTCATGGGCACCTCATGCCAGCCTTGCCCCGCTGGACACTTCACAGGCACGACCTACCTTGACAGCCCCACCAGATATGCCCCCCAGGACATCCTCCGTGGAAGCCCCGCCTTCTGGCTACAGTGAGCCCTATTCCCTGCGGTTCAGAGGCAAGGGCCAGGCCCAGGAGCCTTGAGGCTCCACAGTGTCTGACACTCTACGTGCTGAGAAAACAGGCCATTGAAGCCAACAAGATGGGGGGGCAGAGCCGGGAGAGGGGCACAAACACCAGTCCTCCCATTGAACCAAGCGCCCAGTGTGCCCTGAGGGACTCACACGCACAGCAAGGCCTGGGGTTGCCTCACCAGCAGGCCAGCAGACGCACACGTGCCTGGGGTGGGGAAATGGGCCAATTCAAAGAGAACTGCCCGACTGGCTGGTGCCTGACAGCTGCACGTGTCACCTCCTGCCCACCACCACCACCCCGCTGGCGGGGGCCACCGCCATCATTTTTGCCAAAAGGGGACTCAGGCTCCTGGTGGTAAAATAACTTCCCCAAGGTGACCACAGTGAGGGAGAGGCCAAACCCAACACACAAAGGGAAAAGCCAGGGCTGTCCCTGGGTAGGCAGTGGTGCTGGGGGCAGTTTTGGTTCCTGGAACCAAAAGCCTGGGTGAGCTGACCACGCACATCCTGAAACGGCCCCAAAGGTCTCTCCAAACACGGACATCACGCAGCGAACAGCTGTGGAGCCACAGTGCAGTAGCAAATTGCACGGGCTCTGGAAGAAGACAGACCTGGGTGCAAATCCGGCTCTGTCGCTGGGTAACCGTGGGCAACTGCTTACCCTCTCTGAGCCTCAGTGTTCACATCTGCAAAATGGGATGGCGGCAGTGCACACATGTCACAGGGTTGGGGCATCCGCAGAGATCCCAAGGAGAAGGTGGTCGGCACGCGGCACCAGGAACGGCTTGGTTATTTCCGTGGTTTAACTATAATTGAAGCGCTCTAAGTCTAGGTGCCCAGAACACAGGATTTCTGTCCTGTTCCTTTGTGAATCTTCTCTCCTCCAGGGAAAGCTAAGCATTTCACATCGAGGCTCAAACAGAGCACAGCTTGGTTTGGGGGTGAGCCAGGCTTGTTCACCACCTCACCCCCCCAACCCCACAAGGCTGAAGGCTGGGTTCTGAGCAAGCGCCCTGGGCTGTCCATGCCCGTCTGGGCCTCGTGTGGCCCACCGTCCCCGCTCCCAGGCCTGGCAAAACCACCGACAGCACCTCCCTACCTGAAACACGCCATGCGCCCCCCTCCCCGCCTTGGTGCTCCCACGTGTGCGGTTCCAGACGCCCTCCCGGATGGCCAGGCACGTAATAAACAAATGCTGCACAACCTTCACTATGGCATCTGGGGGGTGTTCTGCCTGGTACAGTTCTTTCAACTCTTCCATAGGTTTGAAAATGTTCATAAGAAAATGCTAGGGAAAAACAATCCTTAAGGGTGCTGTCAATACCCTATTCCTCCCCCGAGCCAGTGTTCACTGCGTCCTGCAGTGCCAGGCACCCCACAATCCCTCCACCTGGACCTCCTGGAACAGGGCCACCTCCCCATCTTACATGGGCACTGGCCTCTGGGCACCCGGGGCAAAGCCTGCCTTACTTGGACAGTCCTCCTGCTGGGAGGGGGCTGAGGCTGACGGGGTCCTGCAGACCCAAGCAGGACTTAGCTGCTCAGGTGTCATCACGGAGGGTCCCCACGAGGCTGGGGGAGGCATTTGAAAAACTCCAGGCTGCAGCTCCCTACTCAATAAAAGATAAGCGCTTAGCATTTGTCATAACTGGTCTGGCATCTCCCGCCAACAGGTCAGGCCCCTGGAGGGGCAGGATTCAGATGCCAAAGGCCTCGCTGTCTCGGGATTCCTAGCCAGGCCGTCACCCTGTGAAGCTTGGTTCGCAGTCGGGGCAATTTCCACTGCAGCCTGGCCTGCGTCTACACGGGGTAGGGGGTGGTAAATTGGAGGCCCCCTGAATTTCCAGGCCCCGGGCACGGCCCTGGGCTGCCTCGTGGCCTCATCTGTAGCTGCCGCTCCATTTCAGTGAGGTCCATTCATGCCCCTCCTTCCAGTTCCTGGCCAGCACCTGGCCGGTCGGCTTGTTTTTTCTGCTGCTCTGTGGCAATTACACGGATGACACCTTGACAAGCTCAGAACAGTGCCCTCCCCAAGTTGGGCAAAGCATGGCTCTTTCTTACAGAAACAGAAAGCCAAGAACAAAAAGGAGATCAGCTGTCAAAATACTGTCATCGACAGAGGAGCTGACGAACAGCCACCCAGCTGACCAAAACTGCTGATGGCCCCAAACTCCCAAAGCCGGGCCTCTTCGTCCCGGAGCCCAAACGCTCACAGGGCACAGCCCCGAGGTCTCTGCAGGCACAGAGGCCCGAACCCGGACAGCGGAGGCGAAAGCAGAGCAGGTCTCCACTTCACACACCGCGCTGCCCCATCTGTCTCAACCTGAGCTAAATAAAGATGCATCCCACGATCTAGCCTCCAGGTTGTAAAAGAATCAGCTGCCTAGGTTGTCAGATGGCTGGGAGAGAGCTTCAGGGAAGCAGCTCCTTGGCCTTCTGCGGACTCTACCATCTGCCGGAGAAAGAACGGCTTGCCCCGCTCCCTCGGACTTGAACACACTTCATCCAGCAGGGACCAGGCCCCGCCAACACGCTGCAGCCTGTTGCCCGCTGGGGGACGTCCTCCCCAGCGCTGGCCACTCAGCTCTATCTCAACTGGGAGAACAAGAGAATCACTGAACGAGAACGTGAACACGGTATCTCTCTCTGCCACTCGCAGATCACAAAAGCCCGCTCAGCCTCTCTTGGCCCCCGCTCTCTGCTCCGAGGGGAAGAGGAAATGGAACAGAAGCGGCCAGGACCTCAGACCCCGTGGCCCGGGCCTGGGGCTCCGCGGCGGTTCTGAAGGTGAACGCGCTTTCAGAGGCTCCTGGCCAGGACCCGCCCCAGGACAGCAGCTCGTGTCCCTGGTCCGGCCACACCCTCATCACTGGCCACCCTCGAGCTTCCCCCCCAGCTGATGCACCCCCGTCATGGTTAATGTCAGCACAGACCAGAGGAGCGCTTGTTTGGAAAGTCAACAGAGACTGAATGCCACTGGAAACCTCCCCCAGAGTGAGTCACCAGCTTGGAGCTTCACAAAGACGTCCTCTCCAGTGATGTGACAGCATTCAAGGGCTGGAGGGGACGAGAGCACGAGAGAGGCAGCTCCACAGGCCTCTCTAACCTCTTCCGGCCAATGTTTACTTCTGCCGGGAAACCCTGGAGGAGCAGAGGCTGGGAGGGAGCGCCTCTTTCCATCCTGGTCCCCTCCGCACAGCGACCTCAGGTGATGCCGAGGACCCGGCCTCGGTGACAAGGGCCCACGAGGCAGGACAAGGACCACACGTGCTGGGCTTCCTCCAGCACTGGAGGCTGGGAGTCCCGCAGGATCCCGGGAGGTCTGATCACTGGGCAGCACGTAGGGCAGGTGGGAGACGGGTGAGAGCAGAGGGCCTGGAACCAGACACCCGAGCCCCAGTCCCGGCTCCACCACTGGCCAGGTGAGAGGGCTGGAGCCGGTCGTAGGACCTCTCTGAGATTCAGTCTCCACATCCGTAAAATGGGAGAGGCAACCGTTCCTGCCGCGTGGGAGAGCTGGGACCATGAAATGAGCTGGTAAATGCAAAGACCTGGAGCAGTGCCGGGCACACAGGGCGCCCTCACGCATGGAGCCGGGACGCACGCACCTGCCTCCTGTGCATCCGGCTCTGGGTGCTCCCTGGTACCAGCTGTATCTGCTAAAGCCCAGGCTGCCTTTCTAATGGAAAACACAGGGGTCCTAATCAATCCCCCGTGCCTTCAGCCACTCAACAACACCTGCTGAGCACCTAGCATGTGCCCGAATCCCTAGAGGGATGGGGGGGGCAGTTCGAGAAACATCCTTAGAGCGTAGCTAACTGAACACTGGATGTGAATTCTGATGTCAGAAATGAAACAGTTCAATACCCAGTGTAACCAAAGGCATCCTATTTCTTTCCTTGTTATAACCCTGTTTTCCCCAGAGCTGAGAAACTCATGATGACATCCTTCAGCTGTGGTCAAAAGAGGACTTCCTGAGAAAGGGTTTAAAGGTCTCCAGGCTTAAGGGTTTCCCCCACGCCCAGGAACCCTCCTGAGGACTGCCTGGAGGAGGTGGTACAGAGACTGCTGCAGCCCCAATGTGAGCCTGTCCCATGGCATCTATCTGTACATCCCCCAGGAGGACACTGTGCCTGCCGGGCATGCAGGGGCACCCTGTCCAGTGGCCAGGGGGCCAGGGGCTCCTGACTCAGGCTGGAGCAGCAGGAGGCTGTTTAGGAAAGGGGAAGCCAGGCCTGGCCTAGCCTGCATGCTCGCCAGACCCTCACCCACAGGGGCCCCTGTCTGCAGGCGGGGGTGCCTGGGAGATGGTGGGCGCACCAGCACTGGGGAAAGTGGAGCGGAGCGCCCCAGCAGGAAGTAATCCCAATGGTGCCGGCTCCGGCTCGAACTGCCTGTCGCCTTGGGACGCCCACACACAGAGGTTCTAGTCTCGACTGCAGGGGGCCAACCCCTGCCCCAGCCCAGCTTCTGGGCCATCTCCTCCAGGCTGTCACGCCCCCAACTCCACATCCTCTGCGTGGACGCTGGGGCCCCCGGAGGTCTCACCCAGCTTCTCAGGAAGTGCACTCGCCTCCTACCTGTGCTCAGTTGGCCCCCGACCCCAAATGAGAACCTGCCCGACAAGGGAAGAATGTGCATTAAGCACCTACTGTGTACTGTTTCCTCCACTCCCGTTATCTTCACTTAATCCTCAGAAAGAGCATGGGAGACAGCTATGCTCATCCCCATTTCCGTGCATTAGACGCCCCGAGGCTAAGAGAGGTGACTTGTCCCACAGCCTCCGGGGCCAGCGCAGAGCCAGCCCTGGGGCCCATCCACCTGCCCACGTCCCCTTCCCCATGCGGGGCTGTGTATTCCCTGCCTGGCTTCCCCACTCTCCCTTTTGGGTCTCCAGCACATCACTAATGGTTGCACATACAGTAGGTGTTTAATAAAAGCTGGTTGCTCTCAGGGGGTTAGTTACCCCATGCTCCTTAGGCATAAATCATTTTCTCCATGGATGGGCAGGGGCCCCCCAAATCCAGCTCACTCCCCTCACACTGCAGGGGCCGGAAACCCACGGATGTGACCCACCGGCCCCATGCAGGGGCCCTGTGGAAGGCGGGTGGTTCTAGCAACCTCCCTGCCCAAAGACGGGGCAGAGACGCGGAGCAGGGCCATTGGGCCTGGAGCGCTGTCTTGAGGGGGACCCCCAGTTCTGTTCAATACACTGGAGCCTCCCAGCCCCACTCCTCACTCCTCTCGTGTGGCCCCAAAGCCGCAGCACCTCCACTTCCAGGAGCTTGTTAGAAACACAGCCCGCCCCAGACCCACTGATCAGAACCTGCGTTTCAGCACGATCCCCAGGCACCTGTGTGCACCTGCAAGTTTGAGAAGCTCCCGTCCACCTAGAACGTGGGCCAAGGCCTGTGTTGCCACCGTTTCTCTGGAAAGGGATACTATCATAGGCTCTGAAGCCAGGCTGACAGAGCTGGGGACTCAGGAAACAAGTCCTGTCTCAGCACCCCAAGCTCCCTCCAAGGCTGCCACCCAGACCAGCACTGGGGGAGTCCCCACACAGACCTCTCAGCATCTTCCCACCGATACCTGGTCACCAGAGGCGACTGTGAAGGGAAAGAAGGAATCCATCCCCAGGACGGTGCTGTGAGGCACCTGCCAACAGTGCGTGTCCCTGTCCCCTAGGAAAGCGGGGCGTGTGTCCCAGCCCTGGTGCACTGCCTCCCCGAGCGACTGACGACTTCACTGGGCCCCTGGCTCTTCCTTAAGTCCTTGCTGGGGGGTGAGGGCTCAGGCTCTGCAACTAGCACCAGATGACCGCTGAAGAGACCAAGTGACAAAGGGGTCTTGGAGACACCAGAGAGCCGGGGGCCGGGGGCAGAGCTATGGAGGCGGGGGGGGGGGCTGTTCTTTCTCTCAGTGCCGCCAGCTAGGAGCGATTCCATGCCTCCCTTCCAGCATAAACAGAGTGCTGAAGTGTGCCAATGCCCTGCCACCACGGAGCCACCAGGCTCACCCACGCCCTGACCCCACCCTACAACGCTCCTCTTCCAGGGCCCCCCAGAGCCCAGAAGCACCGCCCAGAACCATGCAACAAGCAGGGCGGTAGCCCTGCACACACAGCCTGCACAGCCCGGCCTGGGGCAGGGGGGACACGGGGTCTCCGGTGACCAGAGGGCCAGATAACCATACCTGGAGTCCTGGGAATCAGGAGCCCCTCCCCCGCAGGATTTTAGAGTCAGGGTTAACTCCTCCCCCATCACTTCTGCCCACCCCCAGCCTCCCCGGAAACGTGACCTGAAGCGGCGGACCACCACCACTCCACCCTCGCAACACACACACACACACACACACACACACACACACACACACACACAAACACACACACGGTTTCTCCTCACCACTCCACCCCCCCAACACACACACTCACACACACACACATTCTCTCTCTCTTCTGCCTCGCCGAGATGGGCGCCAGGACTTCTGCGGAGCCGGGCCGCGTACGCGACTTCGGACCCCACGGGAGGCAAACGCGCGGCCAGGACGCTCTGTCCAGCGCGGCCGGGCAGTCCCGCCCCATCCCGTCCCCTGCTTAATCCTCGCTCCGACATAACCCCGGTAATCCCGGGGCGAGGCGGGTGGGGTATTAACCCAGAGCCGCGAAGGAAGAGACCGAGGAGTCCAGAGGGAGGAGGGCTCAGCGCGTCCCGGGCTGGAGGCAGCACAGAGTCCCTTCAGGAGGGGTGCGACCCGCAAGTGACCCAGGCCCGCTCGAGGGCGGGATCTGCGCCTGACGCGGCCCCTGCACTCCGGGTCTAGAGTCTCCGAGTCAGGAGTTCTGGTCCGGCCACCCAAAGCCCCAGGGCTGCGCCGGGACGGCCCCCTGTGGCGAGGCCGACCCCACATCCAAGCTCCCGAGCTCCTGGGTCGCTGGAGCCCGAGTCCCAAGCCGGCCGGCCACGGAGAGCCGGGCGGGCGGGAGCGCCGGGCAGCGCCCCGGAGCCCCTTTCCCTGGGAGCTCGGTCCCGCCGAGCCCGAGCCCCAGGTCGGGCCGCGACCCCGCCGGGGGTACCCCGGCCCCCCCCAGTCGACACCCTCCACGCCCGGCCCCGAGGGGAGCGGGGCCCCCCAAGAAGTTCGCGCGCCCCCGACACGCTCGCCGCCCCCGATCCCCACTTACTTGTCGCGGCGGCCTCCGAGCTCCGGGATGGCGCCGAGCGGCTGCGGGCCGGGGCCGGGGTCGGGGCGGCGGGCGCACGCGGCCAGGTGCCGCCGGTGCCGCTCCAGCAGGCCGGCGTTCTCGCGGCTCAGCCGCGCCACTTGGCGCTCCAGCTCCTCGATGCGCCGCCGCCGCCGCGCCAGCAGCTCCTGCTGCGCCGCGACGATCCGGGTCAGCTCCTGCAGGTACTCGGCCGCCTGGCCGGGGGGCTCGGCGGCGCTAGCCATGGTACCCGCCTCAGGCGCGCGGGCGGCGGGGCGGCGGCGGCGCGGCCATGGCTGCGCGGCGGTGACGGCGGCTCCGCGCGGCGCGGCGCGGGGCTCGGCCCGGGGGGCGCGGCGCGCGGGGCCGACGCGGCCCCGCCTTGGCGCCCTGCTCCCGCCTCCGCCCGCGCCCGCCCCCGGCGCCTCCACGCCGCCCGCGGCCCCGCGGACGCGCCGGGCCGGACAGTGCGTGGAGCTGCGGCCGCCGCGGGCGGGCGAGGAGTTTACAAAGTGCCGGCTGCGGCGCTAGGGGAGCGGGAGCCGGAACCTGGCGGCCGGCGCGGGAAGAGCGGGCGGGAGGGGCGGGCGGCGGCGGAGGGAGGGCGCCGCCTGCCGGCCCCGCGCCCCACGCCCCGCGCCCGCTTCCGCCGCCGGGGTGCGACTCGCGCCTCTGCATAGCCGCCTGGGCCGCTCTAATGTACAAATTTCACAAAGTAGGAATTCGGCAAAACAGACCTTCCTACTACGTATTGTCAGCCGACGACTGAGCTGTGAATAGGAAAATAAGGAACTCATAAGCACTTTGACATTTTTTCTAAGTCTGATAAAACGCGCGGTTCATTTTGTTGTACAAGCAAGACAAGTTTCCTAGACTGTTCCTTTCCTAGACTGTTCTAGGCGGTTGGCGGCACTGAGGCCTCCACGATGTGGATGTGGACCAGCCACCAAGGCCCAGGCAGGCACCTTCCACTCACACCCAGGGTCTGGTGTGATGGGCCTGCAGGCCAAAGACCCACTTCAAAAATGGCACGGAGACTTTAAGCAGTTTATTTAGCCCCTGAGCCTCAGGTTCCCCAGCAATAGTATTTTCTATTTCTTGACTTTTTAAAACCTTTATCATTTTCATAGTCTAAATTTCCTTAGGGCTAAACATTATTTTTCTATCTTCTTGAAGAGTTCGGTTATTTCCATAGTTTCTTATTTTATAGCAAATGCATTTAAGGCTATAAATTTACCTCTGGGTAAAGCTTTAGCTACATCTCATAAGTTTCTAAAACTTTATAGTAATGTACATTTTGATGATACAGTGTCTCTTTGTTAAGGCTGGCATCACACTGGCTTTGATGAAACTTAGTATCCTATACCTATGTTTGTTGATACCCCTTTATCTCCAGGAGAGGATAAGCCCTGCATGGAGAGACTCTGGACCCTCCAGGGCCCTAAGGCCTCCTTGGGTGGCCCCTGGGCATGGCCTATGGAGAGGGAGAGAATGGCAGTGGGGCTATTCAGAGGTCCTCAAATTCACCAAGCACTTTCACTAGGCTACTTGTGATGTTCTAGAAATTAATATTATTTTTATAAATCCTGTTATTATTTTGTGAAGGGCACAATTATATTACATCCTGCTTGTGTGTGTCAACTGTGTTTATCATTTCAGTTTATACATTGAAAATATACCAAAATCTTTGCAATCCTGTTTTAATATTTCCTCATTTTATAAAGACAACAGGAGACTTCCCAGAAGGGATATGGCCTCGGCTTCTCTTGACTTATTTGGGAGACCTGACCCTGGGGTCACACATGGGGTCTCTGCCAGTTTGGGAATGAAGGAAATTCAGATCTAAATCCTGGGGCATGTGAGTGAAGATTGTGGGGGGAGAAGATGATTGGGGGGAGGAGTAGCTTCCCCCTCCCCCCACCCCAACCCCATTTGCCTGTCCCCCACCCTCACCCTGCAACCCGCTTCCAGCAGTTCCGGGTTGAAGCTGACCTCACATTTCCATCTCCACGCTGCCTCTCCCCCAAGCCCCCAGATGCAGTGAGCTGATTGACACCACCCCCCGAATGAAAGACTAGACTCTGGACTCTCAGCCACCCAGATGTCCCTTACAGTCTCCCCACGTAAGCCCATGACATAAGAGCATTGATGGGCAAGGTGGCAGAAGTGGACAAGGAGGGGTAATCCAGGGTGCTTTAACACACCTGCAACACGAAGCAGTGAAAACACATGCAGGCTGTCCAGTCTAGACACTGCCTCTCATCTTAATTCCCACAGGGTACAACAAAGGAGAACTGTGCAATGGACATTGTGGTGGCCAACCGGACCCCCATTTCAGGACGAGGCTCTCATCCCCCACCAGCCAGACATGTTGGCATCTAACGGCTCACAGCCACGTCCCTCTTGGGAAATTGCCCTGTGCCCATGGAATCTGCCTCACCCAAGGTTATGTCCCCACTTCCCTGAGGCCAGACAGTGACTGGTGCATGCACGGGTACAAGAGCTTGGTGCCCTGTCCAAACTTGGGCAACCATTCAGGGTCATCCCAGCTCCAGAGCCCCTGATAGGACCCTCTGAGGCCTCTGCTGGGATCAGACCCAGGCCAGCCCTCCCCCTGCCCAGCAGTGCTCCTTCACGCCCACGCTGTGCTGGTCCTGAGAGCTCCGCCAGCAAGCCTCCTGCACCGAACCTCCTTTCCCCTCCTCTCCTGACTGTGTCACCCACTACTTGGACCTTGTGATGATTTATGGGATTTCTATGCTGTCCAGCAACTCTAGTGAAAATCTCCGTGCTTTGTATGGAGAGAGATTTTAAACCTGAAAAAACAGTAATAGGCTTTTCCAGTATTATCATTACATGAATACAAGGCCAAGGAGTTTACATTGCACTGCAGGAAAAAAGATGTAACTACGTACTCTAAAGAAAATAAAGGTAACAAAAATTTGGAGGAGAGAGGGGAAGGGGAGGCATATTATGATCATCTATTAATTTTTACTATTATTATCCACATTCAGCTGCTCAGTAAGACCATCTATCTTTTTAATATCACCATTTGTTGAAGAATATTCATTTTTCTCCTTAAAAACCTTCCTCTGAGAGCTCTCTGACTCACTGTTGTAATTTGGTTTGGCGCTTCCTTGGCCTGCTATGCAGCTGTCATCGGCAATTTCCTGGCATTACTCTTCTGGAATGGGTCCATGCTCTCTTGGATCTTATGTATTCTCTTTCTTGGATTCATTTTCTATTTTGCTGTGTACACCCTCTAGCAATTCTCCCAGAGACGGCCCGGAGGAAGGTCTTTGAGTCCTTGTGTGTCTGAAATGATTTATTTTGCCCTTACACTCAACTGACAGTTTTGCTGGGTATAGAATTCCAGGTTAAAAATCAATTTCCTCAGAACCTGGAAGGGTTTGCACCATTTTCCTCTATCATCTAGTGCTGCTGATACTAATCTGATTCTCGTTCCTTTGAGGAAGAGATTCTCTTGTGTGTGAGGGGGGGTACTGCATCTAGTCAGGACTTTTGGAAATATGGTGGGGGGCATATTTGATCATCACAATGACTGGGGACAGTGTGGTATTCAATGGGCAGGGGCCTGGTATTTAATGCCGGGAAGTCCCATCTAACAAAAGCTGCCCCGCTCAAATTGCCAAAAGAAGAACAAAGTTGGAGGGCTCACACTACATGATTTCAAGACTTATTATAAAGCAGGAGTAATCAAAGCAAGTGGTCCTGGTGTAAAGCTACACAAAAAGGTCAATAGAATAGAGTGCAGAAATAGACCCACACGTACGTGGTCCATTGATTTTAACAAAGATGCCAAGGCAGCCTAATGGGGGAAAGGATAGTCTTTCAACAAATGTTGCTGGCACAATGTGAAAGAATGAAAACTCATACCTGTCGGCATGTACAAAAATTAACTTGGAATACAGTGTATACCTAAATGTGAGAGCTAAATACATAAAACTTCTAGGGAAAAAAACCACAGGAGAAAATCTTAATGGCCTTGAGTTTGGCAAAGATTTCTTAAGTATGACACCAAAAGCACGAACTCTGAAAGAAAAAAACATCAATAAACTGGACTTCATCACAACAATAAAAAAAACCTTGCTTTTCAAATGTCACTGTTAAGAAAAAGATGGGCTTCCCTGGTGGCGCAGTGGTTGAGAGTCGCCTGCCGATGCGGGGGACACAGTTTCGTGCCCCAGTCCAGGAAGATCCCACATGCCGCGGAGCGGCTGGGCCCGTGAGCCATGGCCGCTGAGCCTGCGCGTCCGGAGCCTGTGCTCTGCAACGGGAGAGGCCACAACAGTGAGAGGCCCGCGTACCGCAAAAAAAAAAAAGGAAAGAAAAAGAAAAGACAAGCCACAGTATGGGAGCAAATATTTGCAATATGTACATTCAACAAAGAACTTGTGTATAGACTATATAAAGAACTCTTATGACTTAATAATAACAAGACAAACAACCCAATTAAAAATGGGCAAAAGATTTGAACAGACATTTTACCAAAGAAGATATATAAATGGCAAATAAGCACACAAAAAGATGCTCAACATCATTAGTCATTAGGGAAATGCAAGTCAAAATCACAATGATTTACACATGAAACCAAAATCGTAAGGAACAAAAGAAAAACGAGATAAACTGGACACTGTTGAAACGAAAAATTTTTGTGCTTCAAAGGACATCAATCAAGAAACTGAAATGACAACCCTCAGAACAGGAGAAAATTTTTCTGAATCATACATTTGATGAGATCCTTGTTTCTAGAATACATAAAGAACTTTTACAACTCAATAATTAAAAATGACAACCCAATGTAAAATGGGCAAAGGATCTGTATAGACATTTCTCAAAAAAATATAATAAGTACATGAAAAGATGCTTGACACCATTAGTGATCAGGGAAATACAAATCAAAACCAAAATGAGATACCACTTTACACCCACTAGGTTAGCTAAAAATACAGAAAATAATAAGTGTTGGCAAGGATGTAGACAAATGGGACACTCATACATTGCTGGTGGGAACCTAAAGTGGTGCAGCTGCTTTGGAAAATAGTCTGGCAGTACCTCAAACATTTAAGCATTTATACCATATGACCCAGAAATTCCAGCCCTAGGTATATAGCCAAGAGAATTGAAAACATACAGCCTCACAAAAACTTGTACACAAATGTCGTAAGAGCATTATTTATAAGAGCTAACAAGAGGAAACAACCCAATGTCCATCAGTTGATCAATAGATAGATACAATGTGGTCTATGCACGCAATGAATATTCTTTGGTAATAAAAAAGAATAAAATGCTGACACCTGCCACAATATGGATGAAACTTGAAAACGTGCTAAGCGGAATAAATCAGTCACAAAAGACCACATATTGTAGGATTCCATTTACATGAAATGTACAGAATAGGCAAGTCTATAGAGACAGAAAGTAGATTGGTGGTAGCCTAGGGCCGGGGGTGGGTGAGTAGTAGGTAGGTGAAGATTTCTTTATGGGGTAATGAAAATGTTCTGAAATTGACTGTAAAACACTGTGAATGTACTGAAAATCATTGAATCGTACACTTTTAAAGGGAGAATTGGGTAGTATGTTAATTATATCTCACTGAAGCTATTCAAAGAAAGAAAATACACACACCATATCTGCTAGAATGGCTTCAGTTAAGGAGTCTGACCATTCTTCCCATGTCTCCATTGGGGCTCATCTGAAGCGGGTAGGAGGCGAGGAGCTGGGTAACCAGCTTCTTCAGGCTAAGCATGCAGCCCACCCAGGAGCTCCTGACCGGCTGGGGCCTCCACGTAACTGCCGGGGAAGCCTTGCCTGCCTCTCGCCTCAGTGCTCCTGTTAATTTCTAGCTGGAAATTGCTGTCATTTTACACTGTGAGTGTGAGGCCTGTTCTTTCTCGATTAGCAAGTGCTGGAGGGGTGTTGAAGACCCATCAGCAGGTGGCCAAGTGCTTCTCCCTCCTATAATCAGGATTGAAGGGAAATGGCCCTCTCTGCCCTGTCATCCCATGATGTTTAATGCTCTTTGGCCCACATCTCCTCAAACAGCCTTGGGGACTTTGTCTCAGGTGTACCAGGGCCCCAGATGTGTTGTCCTAACGTCCCAGCCTCTGCCTTTTCATCTGTAAAATGGGGATAAGAACATCTGCTGATGTTGGAGGCTGTGGAATTCAACGTCCCTCTGAGAGGCTGCAGTTATTATCACTCCGCGGTCTCTGTAGGAACGGGGATGGGGGGCTCTAACAGTCCTCCTCATGGGAGGAGCATGCCTAGTGGGGGTCACCTCATCCAACCTTGCCCTTTTACAGACGGGGCGCCTGCGGCCCTGAGACAAGGCCGCCCCTTTAGCCGCTGGGGCAGAGCTTCGGCAGCCAGGAGCCTGTCAGGGGCCCAGGAATATGTTTGAGATGGGGTAGAGGAGGGAGGAAAAAGACACACTGACACGTCAAAATGAATAAATGTTTAATTAAATGTCCACAGAACAGAACATCAGTCAACTAGTCAATTGCATCTTGACTCAGCGCCATATAGTTATATATAAATTCTATTTAATGAGGCATGTGGGTGCTTTTTAATCTGTCTGCCGTGACACGGTGTGGATGTGCCCACAAAGGTCCTAGCAGAAGGCTTAAAATAGCCCTGCCAGGAAAAGGAGGGGGTTGCCAAAGAGCCCTCATTCGTTCATTCATTCATTCTTTCTTTCTTTCAGCAAGCACTGAGTCTGCGGGGCCAGCAAAGGCCAAGTGAGGGGCCCTGATTCTCCCTCTGGGATCCTGTCCTGAACTTGATTCTCCATCCGTCCCCCCAGGCTCAGAGGGAGCAGGGCAGGCCTGACGTCACAATTCACCCAGTTAGCCACAGGGCAGGATAGGCACCCAGACCTCCCGCTGGGCCTCTGCGGGGAGGGGGCAGGCCCGCATCCCCCTGGACCCTCTCCCGGCTCCCCATGAATATTTACACAGCTGACCCTGGCCTCCCCCTTCCAGAAGTCTGCAAGGAAGCCCATTACAGATTCGTGGGGCACTGGCTGCATCTCTGATTAGGAGAACAGGATTGTTCTAATTTTAACATCACTCCCTACTACCTCGACCGCCTCCCCTCCCTGTCATTCCTGTGAGGGAGGTTTTCACCTCCCTGGAGCGCGATGCAGCCCCAGCGCTCTTGTCTGTTACTTGGGATGAGTCATCTTTTGGAGAATTCTCCATGACGTGGGTGGCTTGAACCACTTGTTCCGGGGTCCCTGACAGACACTTCCCCCATTAAGCTAAAACGCCGACCCATTTAGCACCTGGAGCAGGATGGAAGCTGGAGGCCACGGCCCTGTTGACCATGACCCTGAGAATGACATCCAGCCACCTCCCCAGGTCGGCCAAGCCCCGCCTGCTTGCTGACTCATCTCCCCCAACATCCCCCCTCCAGCCTAGGATTGCCAGATACAATAGAGGTTCCCAGCTAAACTGGAATTTCAGATAAACAACACATGATTTTTTTTAGTATAAGTATGTCCCATGCATCATTTGGGACATACATAAACTAAAAAATCCTCTGCTGTTTACCTGAAATTCTAATTGCAGACATTTAACTGGGTGCCCTATTATTTTTATTTGCTAAAACCTGGCCACCCTTCTCCAGCCACATTGCCCCCGTGCTGTTCCACAGTCAGACCCAAAGCACTCCCACCTCAGGGCCTTTGCATACGCTGTTCCTTTGGCCTGGCATGCTCCTCCTGCCCCATCTTTCTTGATTCCTTGGCTCTGAGATCTCAACTCAAATATCACCGCAGAAAAGTCTTCCCCGACCACCAAACTGATTCAGGGTCCCCTCCACCATGCCATCATCCTCTCTCCTACCATCTTGCTTCTCATGGCACTTAGCACTATCTCCGCAACCGGGTTATCTATTTATACTTTTTCCGTGTCCCCCACTACGGTGCCAACTCCATGAGAGAAGCCAAGCCTGCCAGGCAGAAGGCCAGGCACATGCATGTCTATTGGATGTGGCTGAATATTTACGAACGCCCCTGCAGGAGAGGTTTCACACTGCCCACAGTGCATCTGAGGAAGTTGAGGATCGGAGCAATGGACTACCCATCCTTGGTCTCTGGCTGGCCCTTTATATGCCGAGAGCTCTTCCCAGTACTTTCCATTAATTAACTCATTTAATCTCACATCAGCCCAAATGATGGAAGCACCATCATTGCCTCCATTTCCCAGGTAAGGAAACTGAGGCACAGAGAGGTTCATCAACTAACTCACTGTCACACAGCACATGAGAAGCAGAGTCAGAATTTGAACCCAGGCCTCCTGGCTCCAGAGCCTGCACATAGAAAACAGTGGCCTGGTCCAGCCCTTAACTTCACTTGCTTAAGTGTTTACAACAGGCCTGCAGAAACCCTGCCCCAGACACATAACCTCAACATTCTCCTGACCTCTGCTACACACTTCCCTGCTACTGCCACTGCCCGCCCAGCACACACACACACACACACACACACACACACACACACACCTCCTTGTCCTCTCCCTGGTCATCTTTGCAAGTGCTGTTCCCCTTTCTTGGGAACCCTTCCCTCTTTCTCTTGTCCACCAGAAAAAGCTGTTACTATTCCACCAAGGTGCCTGAGCAAGTGTCCCCTCTTCCAGGCAGCCCTCCCTGACCATCCCCTCCCCTACACTTGGCTAGGCCTCCTCCGAGCTCCCTCAGGACTGCTCCTGCTCTGGCCCTGGTCTAAGCCTGGGCTGTCTCCGCATGGGACATGAGGTCCGGGAGTGCAGGGAGGGGTCGGAAGCCTCCTGGGGCCCTGCAGCCAGTGCAGGCTGGGCTTAGAGGGTGAGTGAAGTTCACGATTGCGAGGACCATCCCTCCCATCAGCAGGGAACCTCAACTGCTTTTGTCATTTCTGTCCTCAGCAGGACTTTGGTCCCCATCCCTGGCTATGCCAGGCCGACTGGAGTGGACTCCACTGGGACAGAGATGGCCACAGTCAGGGCGGCTGGTTCAGGGAGGGGCTTCCAGAAATTAAATCCCAGTTGGGATTTTGGCTCAACAACTCTTACAACCCACCCAGAGAAAAGCACATAATGCCATGTGCAGCAACATGGGTGGATCTAGAAATCATCATACTAAGTGAAGTAAGTCAGATAGAGAAAGACAGATATCATATGATATCACTTCTGTGGAATCTAAAAAAAATGAGACAAATGAACTTACTTACAAAACAGAAAGAGACTCACAGGGTTAGAAAGCAAACTTGTGGTTACCAAAGGGGGAGTATGGGGAGGGAGGGATAAATTAGGAGGTTGGGATCAACATACACACACTACTATATATAAAATAGAATACCAACAAGGACCTGCTGTATAGCACAGGGAACTCTACTCAACATTCTGCAATAACCTATATGGGAAAAGAATCTGAAAAAGAATAGATATGTATAACTGAATCACTTTGCTGTACACCTGAAACTTATACAACATTGTAAATCAACTATATTCCAATATAAAATAAAAATTAAGAAAAAAATCTTGGGAAGAAAGAACAGCAACTTGAAAACGGAGCTGGCAATCAGCAGAGGGGCTACAGGTGATGTTTCTTTTCTTGTCTATATTTTCTACTTCAATTAACTCAGATTACTCTGTAATTAGAAAAGTGCACACAAGTCACCTGGGGGTCTTGCTGAAATGCAGGTCCTGATCCAGCAGGTCTGGGGCGGGGCCTGAGAGTCTGCATTTCTAACAGGCTCCCGGGTGGCGCCCACACTGTTGATCCGAGGAGGACCAGAGTTTGAGTAGCGTGGCTGTAGGGTGTTAGAAGAGGGAGTCGGAGGGGGAGGGGGAGAGGGGAGTGAAAGGAGGAGGGGGAGGGGAGGGGTGCAGGACGCGAAGAGGAAGAAGAGAAATTGCAGAAGAGGTGAGACTTCTGCCCTGATGGGGGAGCCAGGCAGGGGGAGAAGGGAGAAGAGACAAACAGAAGGGCAGACCGGCCCAGGGGCTGACGGGAGCATACCCAAGGCCCCAGCGGACCTGGGGTGGGAGGAGCCCATGAGGCTCAGATGTTCCGAATCAGTCAGGAAAGTGGGGCCTGAGTGTCCTGCCCTTCAGAGCCTCACAGCGGCATGCTGGTTAAATCGGGCCGCCCTGCCCCACTCAGCTGTGGCCTCTGAGGTTTAGCCTCTCTCCTGCCAAGAGCAGGGCAGCCCCCGGTGGCGGCAGCTGTGCTCCCTGAGGCTGTGGATCCAGCGGGCGGGTAGGCGGGTAGGTGGGGCCGGGTGTTGGGTCTGCTCCCTTCCTGGACCCGCAGCCTTTTGGAGCTGGGGCACCTGATCAGAACCGAGGGGAAGCTGAGACCCAGAGAGGGGAGGGGACCGGCTGGACAGTCAGGGCCGGAAGCAGAAGCCTGGGGGAGCCTGGTGAAAGGACCAAGGGGCAGAGGTGAGGTGAGTGCACGTGTTTTCCCCAAATAGAGCCCGTCAGCAGGCCTTGGATGAGCAGTCATCCCATTGGCTGCCCTGAAGGGATTCCACTCACACAGACACCTACTGCTAGAGTGACCCTCTGAGCCGGTCTCTGGCCATGGCACACTCCTGCTCTGGCACCCTCCATGGCTCCCCATTGGCTACGGGGGAAGTTTCACAGCTTTTCGTGTGCTCCCTCATAGAATTTGGGAAAAACTCTATCCCCCACCACCCTTTCTAAGTTGACACCTGTTGTATACTTTTATCAGTAGGAAGTAGAACATATGAAACAATTTACAGGATGAAATACAATGAGGATTAACCATAATCAGAATATTTTATGACAGGACTTGATAAAATAGGTTTTAATTATCAAATTAAATAACCTACTCCGAATCTGAAATTATGTGAAATTTTACTGAAAATGGGTTTTAATGTAGGTCGAAAAGTGAGAAACCTAAAAGAAAGTCCAGTTAGACTGGGAAGAATTAACTTTGCTGACGTCTCCTCTCTGGATGTCCTGAACTCAGAACATCTCAACCCAGTCACATGTGCCCCTGGGGAATGTTACAGGACCAGGGGTGGGGTGGGGGGTGGGGGTGGACAGGAAACCTGGTTTGAATATACTGACCCCAGTCACCCCAAATCAGTATTTCCCCACATCCCCTAGCTTGGGAGCCAAGAGCTTTTTATACCCAGAACAACATGCCATAACTCTATCCCAGATGGTGAGGATTGGAACCCAGGCCACTATCTGTTCCTCCCCACAGGAGACTAGAAGTGTCTGACCTTAGCCTCAAACTGGCCCCTCCGCCTAGACACCCATTGTTCCCACCCTGGTTCTGACTCACCTCCTCCCTGGAGCCTCTTCCAACCCTCCAAACCACCAAGGTCCCTTTCCCCACCTGTAGAAGGTGCTCTGAGCCTTGTCTGTCTCTCTGCCCCTCCACAGAGAAGGCCCATCTGACTCATCACTGCCTTCTGCCCTGCCAGCTCCTTGGGAAGCAGGGCGTTGATAAAGGCTGCCAACAGCCCCTGGAGGTGGTAACAGCATCTCAACCTTCCTGGCGTAGGGAACAAAATTACCGACTTGACAGCCGACACGAATCTGTCTCCAACTGGGGTGCCCAAGAAACAGCCCTTGATCATTTTCCTTTGATTTACACCATGAGCGCCCATTCCCCTCCCCACATGGATGGTGAATGTCATTTCAATGGTTCCTGAAAACTTAACAAACTGATTAGTTATACACTTAAACTTCCTACCTCTGCCCATCAATCTCCTCACCCTGGACCCCTGGACCCTGTGGGCAGTAGGGGCAGGTAGCTGGGGCTGCAACATTTGCCTACTTCTTCTGCACTTTAAGATGCTTCAGTCCCAAATCAATACTTCTGAAGGAAAAAAAAAAGATATATTCTAACATACACAGCATCTTTTAGCCACTCCCTCTGTGTCCGGTTGCCAGAGAAAAGATGATGCCTTCACATCTTTGGTTAGAGGTGAGCTAAAACTACTCCCTTCCTGCCTCTAAAATGAGGGGCTTGGAGTAGATTAAGGAGGACGATGGGACTCCTCTCCTCTGTCAACACCAGCTGACTGGCTGTGGCTGCCGGGATGCTGGATTGTAGGGAATCTGAGGCAGAGTCCTGCTTGAGCAGGAAAGAGTGCTGGGAGCGATTAGTAATGTCTGCCAGGGCCACAGGAAGGGATTGGGGAAACACACGAACCAGAATTTTACCAGTTATGAAGAAATTCAGAGATTGAAAACTGGTGGCCTGAGGGTAGGTTTCTTCGGCCCACACAAGCTTTTTTTTTTTTTAATATTTTTTAAACTTTCATTTTATTACCATTATTTATAAGGTGGAAGGTTTTACTGCCCCCCAAAGGATTTTTGGAGTCTCTAGAAAACTAGAAGAATGGGCCCCACTGGGCTTTGTCCCCACCTGGCAGCTGGAGGTCAGTGGGTGAGGCCATGCGCTCAGGTCGCCAGCGTCCACCCCCAGCCCCTTGCATTCGGGGGCCGCCTGCCTGGCCCATCATCCACGTTTGTGAGCCTGGACCTGATGGTTGATTTGCTTCAGTTGGCCGGGTGAGCAGTGACAGGGACTCCTGGGGAATGTGTCATGGCCCCCAAGAGAGTGAGGACAACTGTGCCTAATCACCAGGGAGAAGAAGGCAGAAAAGTTCCTATTGACTGAGCACCAAACGTTTGCTCACCACCATGCTGGGGGTTTCAGTACAGGAGCTCATTCAGTCCACACGGCCCACCTACGGAGGAGGTAGTGTGATAATTACCACTCTGCAGACGGGGAAACTGAGGCTCAGAGAGGTGACAGGAAGTACTCAAGGCCAAGGTCCCCCTGGCTGGTTAGTGGCACAGGCAGGAGATCTACCCGGTGCCTGGGTCTTGTCCACCAGGCTCTGGGCTGCTGCCCTTGGCCTCCTGATGTACCCCTCTGTGGAGAAGGACCCAGAGAGGGAGCCGCCACTGCCCTGGAGCCATTACACCTTGCAGCTGTGGAGCAATGGGAAAATGGGATTCCACTTTCCTGGTTCTTATAAATTGTCTTTATTTGCCGTCAGTAAATACTCCCCACGTGAAAAAGTGGTCACCTGATGAGTCTGCTAATGAAATCTTCCACGGAAGTTAATGTGCTAATTACATACAACATAAAACAAAATAATAGACAATCACCAAACGCACGGTTCCCGGCTTTGTTTTCTTCCTTTCTCTCTCTCTCTGAGATTGCTCACTTTATGTGATGTTGAAATTGTGGATCTAGACAGGATCCTTGAGAATTAATCATAGGGTGAAAGGCCCACGCCATTGACTAATGCGTCCTCATGACCTGTGTCACTGCTCTGGGGAGGCGGGGGTGGTGGTGGGGGACGACCTTGACCTTCAGGGCCGGGGCCTGATGTGCTACTCAGGGGTGGCCCCTGCTAGTTCCTTCCTGTCTCTGGGCCTCAATTTTCCCGTCTGTATGATGTATGATGAGAGAGTTGAACAATAAGAAAAAAGACAACCCATGATTGCTTTGTGTTAATGACCTTGACTCTTTTGTTAAATAAATTTATTTATTTAATGACCTTGACTCTCTTGTTAAATTTATTTATTTATTTATTTAATGACCTTGACTCTTGACCCCTCCGTTCACATCTGTGGCTTTGCAGCTCCTCCCAGCCAAGGTAGACTATTCCTGAGCCTTGATTCTAGATTCAGACTCGTGACTGGTTTTGTTCAAGGGACTGGAGAGCACAGGCTAGCAGGCCCGTCCCGGCCCAGCCCCTGGGGGGCTGTGTGTTCCCTCCTGCCCTCTTGCTCCGGGTTGTCACCATGAGCAGGACGTGTCTCACCCAGCCCACTGGGGTGACAACAGGATGAGAGCAGCAGCCCAAGGGTGAGGTTGACTGGGCCCCTCCCAAGAGGGAGGAAAACGGGGCCTCTGAGGTGCCTGCCTGAGTGCCTGGCCCAGGCTCTGAGCACCAGGTGCCCTTCCAGCCTCTGCCAGGGCCACTGGAAAGCCCTGTCCAGTGGGACAGGCCAAAGGGGCAGCCCTGGGCAGGGACCAGGAGAAAACAGACTGAAGGTAAGGGGCCACGAGGCTGCAACCATGTCAATCAGACTCTGTGACAAGTGGCAGAAACCTACCCTGAAGGGCTCAGCCAGAAGGGAATCCATGCCACGCTTTGTATCAGTCACCTACTGCTGCAACAACACTGCCTAACAAACTGTCCCCAAAGTCAGTGGTTTGTAACTCTCATCATTTACTCTCAAGGTCACGAGTCTGCAGGTCAGTTGGTCTGGGATGGGCAGATTTGTCTCGGGTCCCTCTTAGATGTCTCTCCTCCTCTGGGGCCAGCAGCTACCTGGGTTTCCTTGTTATTCTGTCGACTGCAGAAGGACAAGGAGGGTGAGCAGAAACTGGTGAGGCCTCTTTAAGCACAGGCTCTGAACTGACATGCGGTCACTTCCACCCACTTTCCATTGGCCAAAGCAAGTCACGCGACCATGGCACCCCCTCCATGGGGGGAATGCAATCAGCCTCTGGGGGAGGCACTGGGAGGCTGAGGGCTGGGATGAGCATGCAGCCCACCTACCACCTCTTCCCCCGGAGCCACTTGGGGTGGCAGGCAGGCCAGATGCAGACAGGGGAACACTGCAGCGCAGGGAGGGCACACAATTCCGCTCTAGCCCCAGACGGGGGGCCTGCACCCCTGGCCACCTCATCTCTAAACTCCACGCCTCTCCCACCCACCTGGATGCCCAGGTTCCGGGCTGCCTCATAGGTGGTATTTCAGACCTCGAGATGTAACATTTCCAGTATGCCCCCCACACCAACACACACACAGAAAAACAAGGGGAGACAGAGAGAGACACACAGAGTTATTTTCTGGCCAAACTTAGGAATTCTGGAGGAAAAAAATCTATATGCAATACTATAATTTTAGCGCTAAATGGTGCTAAAGGCATCGTTTGGCAGCCTTTGGAGAGTGAAAGTTGCTGGGTTAGTTTGGGAACAGAAAGCTGAAGCACGTCACTGGGTTTTGTGAACGCCCTCGCCTCTGGCCGGGTCTGGTTGTTTCTAGCAGCACATGCTTTAAGATGACGGTGGCGTCTGTGGAGAAGAGAGCCCAAAACTCTTGCTCGCATGCCTGGGCGGCAGGGGACGCCGTCCCGGGTTGGGGTGCAGGCTGGACACGATGACAGCCCAGCGACTCTGGTGGCCCGACCGTCCTTGCCAGGCAGAGCCCCACCGGGTCTGCTGAGCCGGCATTGATGGGACGGGAGGTGAACAGGGCACCCGTCCCTTCAGGGCACCGTTTCACCAGCTGCCTGGGACACAGCCGCTCTGTTCTGGTCCCAAACGTAGTCACATGTTGTCTTCTAGCAGCACGAGGGGCTGCGAAATGCAAATTTTGCATTGAAATTCCAGCTGCTCTTTGCCCAGCTCCGCGTCAGGGGCTCAGACTCCGAGGAGGCCGGCAAGTGATGTCCGGGACAGCTGGTCTCCACCAGCAGCACCTCTGGGTGGCCTGCGACCTTGGGTGGCTACCTGTCTCTAAGCCTCCGTTCCCACCCCTGTGACACGTGATGCCAGGCCCTGCCCCACGGGGCACTCAGGATGACCCCACACGAGTGCCCCGTGAAGGCCGCAGCCAGGGCCTGGGGCTGGGAGGGCCAACCCTGAGGGGCACAGGGTGAGGGGCCGGGGGACACAGAGGAGGGGCTGCCAGCAAGGCAGGGCCAGTTAACTAACGGGGCCGGTGTCCGGCTGTGACCAGGGGAGATGGTCTCAGGGGTGGGGTGGTGGAGCCAGAGCTGCAGAGAGAAGGGGACGGCTGGAGAGGGAGGGGAGCCGAGAGGCCGTCTAGGTGACCCCAGTGATGTGTGGGCAGGGCTGCCACGTCCTCCGACAGGGAAGGCCTGTCCGGGGGCCTTGAGCAGGCAGCTGCAGGCAGACACTACGGCACCCCGCCCTGGTGCCTGCCGGTCCCTCAGGGGTGGGAGGGAGGCTGGGCTGCCCAGCTAGAGAAGAGAGGCTGGCAGGACACAGACCTGCTCCCCAAATGCACACAACGGCAAGCAATGTCACCAGGCCTGGGTCACTTCTGGGCAGGACGCATGTGATTCCGGCAATAATCACGCTCATCTTAAGAAATTATAGAGCTTTATTAAATAAACCAAGTAGAAACGCGCCTATTTACATCCAAGTTGCCAGTTTGAGCTCAAGTAATATGCAAGGCACAATTCTTCCTGTCTCCAGCTTTAAAAAAATAAATCGCATGGCCCAGTCCCAAAGGGCTGAGGCGGATTCACGTGTGCAGCTCGGGGTCCACGCCTGCCAGGCTCCGGGCCTTCCTGGGGGCGGCACGGCACCCCGGCCTCAGGAGGGGCCGCGTCCTGGAGGTCTCAGCTGCTGTGTGGACGAGGGCTGGGAAGGAGGGCGTTTTCCGAGTCGCCCCCTCCCCGGCCCGTCCTGGGAGCTGCCCGGAGGGAGGCCGTCCCGAGGGGCGGCAGAGGCTCAGATCCGCGAGGTGCTTTGTACAGAGGGAGGGACAGAGAACATGGGTCTGTGCGTGGGTGGAACAGTGGAACACAAGGAGAGTCCCTGTCTCCAGGCCAAGGACATTTCCCAGTTCCGATTCCGAAGTCCCTGTGCTGATAGCGAAGCCAGGACAGGGAGGATGAGCCGGGCCCCCTGGGGCCGAGTCCAAGTACACCGCTCGGGAAGCAAAGCACCACAAAGGATGGCCATCCACTCATAGTGGCCCGAGGCGGGCAGGAGGCCCAGCTCCCAGCTCCCCGGAGTCTCGGGCGCCCCCGAGGCTGAGCCGGGCGCCCTGGCCCCGGTCCTGAGGCTCCTTGTGCAGGGACGGGGCGGCCCCTGTCACTCGTGTCTGTTCGCTGCAATCATTTCCCAGCAGCAGCCCGACGAGGGGAAAAGTCCAGTTTCCAGAGAGAGAAGAACCCACACAAGTAAAAAATCCAATAAAAAGTCCTTTCAGAAAAAAAAAAAAAAAAAAAAAAAAAAAAAAAGTCCTTTCCCTGAGACCACTGCTATCGCAGCATCTACAGACCCCTTCTCCACAGACTCCCACCGGCTCCAGGTCCTGAGAAGGGAGCGATTTTAGAGACCAAGAAACTAAAAGCCGAAGTGTCCGTCGTCCCGAAACCCCAGACAACCAGGCTGAGGAATGAGCCAAGGTCTTTGCCTTTGCAAGACTCTCAGTAGAACAAGACAACAACACAAAAACCCCCAGACAACAAACTTAAACTCCTACTTATAAGAACAAGCTCGTGCGCATGGCCTAAACTACAGTTACAGGAAGAGGGGCGGCGGCGGCGGCCGGGCTTGCTCCAGGCTGGACCCAGCAGGCCCGGCCCTGGGGGGGTGGAGGCACGGGGGTCCTGGCCCTCCTGACTAGTGGGAGGGGTACACCCGGCTCCACAGCCCCGAGGGAGGGCTGGCTCTGCGAGCAGGAAGCAGCGCGTTGAAAGGCGTTGGCGATGAGGCAGGAACATCTAGGGTGGGAAGAGAGCCCCGGTGAGCAAGGAGCCAAAGGGAGACCTCTACGTTCCTCACACCCCGCAGGGCCTACGCCAGACAACGGCTCCGAGGGGCTGCGGCCTAGCTACGCCCCCGGCTCCCGGGCCAGCGCACGAGGCCCACAGGGGCCTGCTGAGCTGCGCACGCAGCGGCCTGGACCGTGACCCTGACCTCCTGGCGCGCACGGCCTGCCAGGTCCCAGGATCCCACGGCCACGTCCCATCCACAGGACACACGGGGAGCGGGCCCGTCCATCTGGGCAGAGAAAGCTGCACAAACAGACTCCCACGTGTGCGAAGGGTCTGGAGTGCCCAGGAGGCAACGCGAAGCCCCCGGCGTGGCTCCAACAAACCGGGGAGGGGTGTGCTGGGGGACGCAGTTAGCAAGGCGAGCGCCCACTGCAAGCACAGCTGGAAGATGAATCGGAGTTGACGTGGGGAAGCGAGCTACTGAGCAGTCCACGGTTTTCCCTGGGGTCGCAGGCCTGAGAGAAGGCTGTGATTCTAGGGGTCCAGGATGCATGTAGGATCTTGTTACCCCAGGAACACCAACCTATATACACAGTGGTGTCCTCTTTCAAAAAACTCACGGAGCCCTTGAAGCCAGGCCATGGCCCCATAGGTCAGTAGACAGCCCCTCAAGGATTCCTTGTGGAGGGGAGAGAACCCTTGAATGGGAATCCGGAGACACAGGGATGCCACGGACAGCTGTGCAGGTGGGGTACTGCACAGCCTCAGGGGACACCACTCACAGAGAGAGGAGACCCTGGGGTTGTGCAGGGTCACCAGGGCTTCAGGACCACCAGAGGCAGGGGCACCACTAACAGGAATGAGTCCAGTGATTCTTCTCCATCCGAGAAACACTTCGTCGGGACCCTCCAGAACCCTCACCTCTGAGTCAGCCCGTCCAGCCCCAGCTGAGAGCCCTTCGCGGTAGCCCCAGCGGGTAGGACTCCGGCCCCACACGCCCACCCGCAGAGACAGGGCTCCCTGGCCCCAGCCCCTCCGGGACCCGCATCCGCCAGCTCCCGTTCCCCCACCAGCTCGCAGGCCTGCCCTCTGGGCCTCACAGCCCAGCTGCAGCTCATGCCCAGGGCCAGGCCTTCTGAGACCTGGGGATCCTCCCCCGCCGCCCGCTCCTCGAGGTGGCTACTCACAGTGCGGGCTGTGCCGAGGGCTGGCTCGCGGGGAGAGGGCCGGTGGTGTGCTGGGCTCCCGGGGTGTGCAGACCGCGTGGTAGGCTGCGAGACGCACGCGTGGTTAGAGTGGGGGTGAGGATGGGGGAGCAATCGGGGGGTGGGGACACGGCACGCCCGCCTCACCTATGATCGTGACCGCAGTCGCGGCCAGCAGGGCAAACAGCGTGAAGAACATGACCTGGTAGGAGTCTAGGATGTGCTGGAAGAGGCCGGCGCCGTCTGTGGTCCAAGGAAAGAGAGTTACCGAACCGTGTGCGGAGGCCCTCACGTCGTGTGCGTGCTCAGAGGGTGAGGGGCCCCGGGTGAGAGACATATTCTGCATTTCTGCTCCTGCAGCCTTCAGACTCCCGGTTCCACTCCCACCTGGCCCACTCTGCCCGTCCCTTCTGCCAGGTCCCTCCCAGCAGGCGTCCCGTCCCGTAACTCACGAGCACCAGGTCCCCGGCGATCCATCACGAAGGCCACGGTGACGGGGATGGTGATGGCCTGGTTAGTGGTGGGGCTGGAGAAGGTCAGGGTGGTGGACAGAGGCCCCTGGCTGCCGGCCGTGGGGTCCGAGATGCCGACTGTGTAGGTGACGAAGCTGGGCAGCCCCAGAGACTTCTCCTTCACGAAGGCCAGCACGGCCGGGGACCCTGACTTCACCTGGGAGAGACGTCAGGGCTGAGGGGCACACCCCACGTCTGCCTGACACACGTGAGCTGCCCTCCTGGGCCCCTGGGCCGATGGCGGGGACCCTACCAGTTCCCGCTTCCCAGGCAGGTGAGGAGGCCTGGGCACTTCTGACAGGCATGCAATCCGCAAACTCAGGGGAGCACGTTGTCTATGCTGGGGCATTTTTAGGGAAAGGACAAATCAATGTCATGGAATTCTAATCAAGAGCTCCTTAAAAAAAATGCTGCACTGCGTGAGCGAACACCAAACTCCAGCTTCCCAAGGGAGCAGCCAGGAGCTCTGTCCATGGCCCGTGGCCAGCAGCCCAGCCTGGGGCCCAGCAGGAGCTCCACCACCAATAGCGACTTCATGCCTGTGTCACTGTGAGGACATTCAGCTACGTTTGCCGCAGCGAGACCAGAGAAGGAGCCGGCGGAGACACCAGCGAGCCCTTCGCACATCACCCCGACCTCCTCCCGGCCTGCCGGGCCGCAGGACCGGTGTCCTGCACCGCCACTCAACGGAGGGGGAAACCCAGGCCCAGAGATGGGGACACCATCGTCCCCAGGTGTGCGGCATCAGTGGATCAGTGATAGGTCAGAGGTTAGAGCTTTTCTTCCTGCCCCTCGTCAGCGGGCCCTCCTGCCCTGAATTCATTCATGGACACGTGACACGTTCGCTGAGCAGATGCCATGTGTCAGGCGGGCCCTGCACTCAGTGCTTCCCCCCATAGGTCACTTCCAGCCGGGGAAGACCGGGGGCAATCACGTCCATTCACACGATTCTACGGGCCGACAGGCAGCAGCAGTGCTGTGGGGAAAAGGGTCAAGGGACTTAATTTTTAAAACCTTTTAGTTTTTTAATTTTGCGCCATGCAGCTTGCAGGACCTCAGTTCCCTGACCAGGGACTGAACGCGTGCCCTCAGCAGTGAAAGTGCGGAGTCCTGACCACCGGACCACCGGGGAACTCCCTTACAACTTTTAATTTTAAAGAGAGGTGGTCCAGGATTGCCACACTCCAGCTGGTCCTCCGTGCCTCTTGGTCCCTCTGAGGCCTTGGCTCCTGCCTGGTCACCACTCACCTCCAGGTTCTCCAGAACTTCCATGGCACCAAAGACCTTGACCTCGGAGCTGGTGTAGTGGTTGCTCAAAAGGATTTCAGCCTGGTCAGTGTAAAGCCCTGGGCTGAAGGGCACCTCGGCCCCGACCTGCTCTCCGGAGAAGTGGCTGCCTGGGAGAGAGGGAGTGACCAGCAGTGCTGTCCTCTTCAGGCTCAGGTGCTTCAGCTGCTTGTCCGTAAGCCTGAGCATAGTCACCGAGCAGAGGTACCGGCCTGTGGAGACGAGGGCGTTATTCCACCTCATCTCCTCTCCACCTAGGCCCTGATGCTAACCCTGCTCCCTGGAGGACTCCTACCCACCCTGCAAAGCCCGGGTGAGGCATGCCCTCCTCCAGGGGCCTCCTGGGAAGTCCCTCTTCAGTGCCCCCCTCCCTTTGGACACCCATTGTGTGACCAGCTCTCCCCCTCTGTGTCTCAGAATCCTCTGTTCATGGATCCCCCCGGGGCAGGAATGCCTGCTCCAGCTCTGCATTTCAGGGCCCAGCCAGTCTGGCTCAGAACAGGGGTGAGGGAATGGTGAACGGATACCACGACCCAACCCTGGCCGTACGTGAGTGGGGCTGAGCCCCAGTACTGCTGACGCCCCAGGTGCGGCAGGAAGTTCTGTGGAGGCCCGGTTGGGACTATTCAGGGTCCATGCCTGACCCACAGTGGGTAGAAGAGCTGAATGAACACTGTTGAGTGGTGCCTTGGAAAGCTCCAGATCCAGGAATCAGAACACCTGGGCTGGGGTCCCTCCTGTGCTCCCACCAGCCAGGCCTCTAGGTGAGTCCCTTCCATTCCTCCTCTCTCCCCACCACCAGCCAGGAGCCCCCAGGTGAGTCGCTTCCTTGCTGACTCTGTTCCCCTTGTCAAGTGGGGGTAATATCGCACCCCTTGCGGGGCTGTGCTGGTGAATCCACGGGGCCCGGGACCACCAAGTGCCTACTCTGTGCTAAGCCCCAAGCTCAGGTCTTGCACACAGTGTGCCCTCAGGATACACCGCCTGTATCCCACACGGCAGCCGGGCTGCTGAGGATGCTTTTGCGCTGCTGCCAGAGGGACAGAGACGCAGAGCGAACCAGGGAGAGGAGGGCCTCGCCTGGCCCCTGGGAGCTGCAGGCCGGTGGCAGCAGGTTCTTAGAAAGAACTCAGCAACATGTCAAATGGTCATCCCCAGCCCCTCTCACGACAACACTGACAGTCTCGTTGCACGAGCACAGGACTCAGCGTCTCGGCATGTGCACGAGCTGGGCACTGTGCACGCTCATCCCAGGGCCTGTCCTGAGCACTCACGGCATCCGGTGAGGGGTGGCCCTCCTCTTAGAGTGACCTGGTGACACTCAGATCACTCCACTCGGCCAGCACGCCGCTCCAGCCCGTGGTGCCGGCTGCCAGTTCCACGGCTCTGGTTACCAGTTCCGTGGAGCAGTTACACTCCACAGACGCCCATGCCCTCAACTACCGGTTGAATAAAGTCCCTTCCATCCCTCTCAGAGCCCCGTCATGCCAGCAGAGCGGGGCACCACCCTTCCCATTTCACGAGGGAAGCAGCCTCCTCGCCTGCAGGCTCTGAGGCAAGAAGAGCAGGAAAGGCCTGGAACCAGGTCCCCAGCTCTGAACCGAGTCCTTTCCGCCAGGTGTAGGTGGCTGCTGAGAGCAGCTGGGAATGCCAACCCCTCCCGGCGGCTGCAGGGAACCAGAGGCCGGGGTGACGGCATCAGTCCCCAGGCTGGGCTCCTGACGGATACCGCCCCCTGGACAGACGGCCATCGCGGGCCAAATGAACCACAGGCGAACCTGCCATGCAGGTCAGTGTTCACTTCCAAACCCCGCGGACTCACCCAGGGCAGCGTCAAACTCCGGTTCTACGGTGAAAACCTCACGGGCTGGGAAGTCAAAGATGTCTTGCTTGAACTGTAGCTGGCAGCCGAGGAGGGATTCTGGGTGCAGGGCTGAGATGCTTTCCACCTGGCCGGGGGAGCACTCACCTGGGGACGGGAGGGGGTGAGAAGGCCGCGCACCCAGGCCCCCGAGGCCCCCACCTGCAGAGCCCCAGCACGAGGCATGAGAGCAGGCCACGTGGAGGCTGGCCGACCCAAGAACCGGACCTGTGCCCACATTCCTCCTGAGGATGCCGCAGTTTATAAAAGCGGAGGACAAATGACTCATGATGTGGGAATGGGGGGCCTGTACCATGGGCAATTGCAGCATTTTTTCAGAGCCCACATCCAGGGGCACGGCAGCGGGTCGAGCGGCTAGTGCATGTTGTCTGCTCCTGTCAGCAGGGAAAACGGGCGATTTATCCCTGGACATCAGGAGGGCACTAGTTCCCCACTAACACCCTGAGCATCGTTTGGGCAATGGCACAGTGCTGTCCACTTGCACTGGAGCAGGGCGAGAGGTGACCACGAGGCAGCAGAGGTGCATCAGAACCACGACAGTGGTATTGAATTCTACCAGTTAAGTGGTTTTTTAAAAACAGCCTGTATTGATGCATTTATTTCCGGCAGCTGCTGTCCAGGGCTGTCACAGGCAGGGGATGAGGTCGAACGTTCTATGCATGACTTGGGAGAGGTAATTATGAAAATCAGAACCGGCGGCGAGGCCTGCTAAGCCACAGTTTCTGGGATGAATAGTGGCTTTCTCCACTTGGGTGCCCTCGGGCTGACGCTGCACCTCCAGCCCAGAAACAGGCAGTTTCGCGGCACTGGGCTTTCAGGAAGATCCCTTCACTGCTTCTGCCCATGGAGGACTCGAATTTCTAAAGAGCTGGAAGGGGTGGGCCAGCGGGGGTTAAATGCCCGCCTCGGAGTCAGCGAGTTTGAGTAGGAAAAGCAGCAAAACCCCATCAGAAGGGCCCGAGGCCCCTGGCCTGGCAGGGCCCATGCGGGACACACGACCCCTCACTCCTTACCTCTCAGGTTAGAGCTCCGGTCTCCCACGGTGACCATCACTTTGGAGGCCGCAACTTCCTGGAAGCTGGTCTGGACGGGGCGGGTGTACCGGGCCACGATCTTCTGAGGGACGCTGACCACTATCTGGGGGGGGAAGCCAAGGCAGGCCCTCGAGAGCTGACCGTGCAGGCCGAGCGCCTGGGACGCAGGTACTGCCCTTCCCGCGGTACAGGGGACAGGACTGAGGCTCCGGGGCTACGTGACCTGCTCAGACGGGGCAGAGCTGGACTAGACCCCAGGCTGGCCTGACTCTCCCTGGAGCCGGCTGCCCCAGCAGCGGGGCAGGGCGACATCAGGCCTGAATGCAAGCAGCAGTCGGGGCGGGCTGCAGACTTTGGCTCCCCTGTCAGTTATGATCGCGTCTCTGCACATCAGATGGGTTACTTAATCTTTCAGCAAAGAGAGAAGGATCCATTTTACTTCACTGCCATTTATTCAGAATAAATCAGCCTGACCAAAACGCAGACCCACACGGCCCAGTGGTGGCGGCCGAGGCTCATCTCCCCAAGTTATCTCCTGGCTCACCCCTCCCATCTAACCACTGAACACCTTACTGAGACAGGACGAGCCTCCCTAGGCCGGGTACCCCTTCCAACCTCCTGCAGGGCCAACACTCCCAGCTGTGGGCCACCGCCTCCCGGTGGAAGGCCGTCTCCGGCTCTGGGCAGGCGCCGAGCACTTCCTGCCCTCCACGGGCCTGCTTCCACCAGCACGTGAGTCCCTCGAGAGCAGGGACGGGGTCTCACTCCTCCCCAAGCTCCTGCAGACCCCGCAGTGCAGCCGTGGCCGATGCTGAGCTGGAGGGCCGGCCCCTCACCCTCCAGACTGACCGCAGTCACCTGCGCCCCTGCCTGGGTCCTTCCCGCTGCCCCCGCCTTCTCTGCTCCTGACTTCCGCTCTGCAGTCTCCTGCCCCGTCCTCCTCCACACCTGGCAGAGGGCCCCAGGCCTGGTCCCGCTCCCTCCTGCTCCGGTAGGCCCTGCGTGTTCCCGCCACCCCCAGAGCTTCAGACCCACATCTGTGCTGCAGGCACCCCACCCTCCGCTGTCTCCAGCTTTGGGCCCCGGAGCTCCAGACGCGCCAGCCCAGCTGCGTCACCACCAGCCCCACCTGGAGGAGCTACAAACACCTCAAACTCCCCATCGTCCTCCCCCAACACTGGCGCCTCCTTCTGTGTTCCCCTCTCTGCAAAGGGCCATCCTCCCCCTCGTCGCCCCAGCCAGACCTGGAGACTCATCCCCAAGGCCTCCCTCTCCCAAGCCCCGCTTCCAAACGGTCACCAAGCTCTGATGACCCTCCCTCCGGAGTCTCTCCAAACCCACCCTTAGTTTCGGCCTCCGCAGGGGTGCCAGTGAGGGCCCATCCTCTGTCTCTCAGCTGCCACCCTGCAGCTGTGCCCCCTCCCTCAGGCTCTTAGACTCAGCCAGACACCAGGCAATCTTTCCAAACATACTTCTGATCTCTATCACTCTTGCCTTTAAAAAATCTCTGATGAATCCCTACTGTGTCTGGCATCGGTTTCAACATCTTTACCCCCAACAGCAGCAGCAGCAGCTCATACCCACGGAGCACGTGCTCTGTGCTGAGTACCATTCTAAGGCCTTCGCACACATTAATGATTCATTTAATCCACACAACGTTAGCCCCATTTTACCAGTAAGAAAACTGAGGCACAGAGAGGTCAAGTAACTTACCCAAAGTCACACAGCCTCTCAGTGGTCCAGCTGGGATTTGCACCCAGGCAGCCTGGCCCCAGAGCTTAACCACTGTTGTGATCTGATCGCAAAGCTAGCCTCCGCTCCCACACACCCCGGGTTCCAGCCCCAGGGCTGGCTCTCGAACCCTGCCCACCTTTCCCGTGCGATGCCCTCCTCTGCCAGCTCCCCCAGCCCTGCCCGACCACCCTCCGGGGCTTCTTGGGGGTGGGGGGGGGACTGCTTTATTTGTCTCAAGGTGCCTCTATCTGCACTGGGCTCGCCCGCACTGCAGGGTTGCAGCACTAAACACACCCGCTATTAAGTTAAACTGCTAGATTCCACAGGGCACACGCTGCTCTAAAAATGAGACGCGTGGAACGCAGCCAGACTGCTCATCGATTCATTCTTGGCTGGAGATAAACAGAAGAGAGAGCGGTTCTGTTCACCTCCAGAAAGACTCAAAAGGTGACTTGCTGGGGGAGTTTAACTTTCCCAGTGATGCCGAATCGCTAAGCGGGACCACCTACGGCCGCGACTCCCAGGGGACGCCCACGCAGGCAATCCTGCCCCCAGGGCTCAGCCGAAGCACGTGGGCGCGGGGATCACCCCCCAGGAGGCCGCCTCCGTCCTCCCACCACTGTGCACTAGGGAGCCGGCAGCCTGGGAGGGGGAACCTGCCCCCACCAGGCTCACGAATCCCTATCCGCCTGCCTCCTGAGATGCTGGACCTTCCTTCTTCCTGAGAAACGGGAATCAGTCAGTACGGAATCTGAGAGTTCCACCCCGAAAGGCTCGGCCACATGGGCCCCAAAGCCCCACCTCCTTGTAGGTCTTCAGGTGCCCGGCGAGCTCGTAGTAAACGGTCACAGATCCCGCTTCCCGGGCCACGGCCACGCCCGTCTTGGGGTCGACGTGGAGGATGCTGCGGGCTGATGAGCTCCAGGTCCCGGGGATGCCTGGGAGGGGAAGCTGCACGTGACCCCTCTTTCCCATGACTGACACTCCAGCCACTGCGTCTCACCTGGGTCACCTGGGCAGTGTGCTCGCCGCCCCCAGCCCCACGCTCCACTGTCCCACCGCTCGGCTCCTGTCTGCGACCACAGTGCCTCCCTGCTGGGAATCTCTTGGTCATTTCCCACCCTGGGGTGACCCGGGCGCTGGCCCCCCAGGGACGGCCCACTGCATGCCTCCCCACTGCACCGCCCCTGCCCGCCCACCCTGCTCAGCAATCCCCTTTGAACAAACAAGGCGGTGGCAGACTCTGAGCTGTCACTAGACGGCGGTCCTCAGTGAAGAGCCAATCTCGTCACATGATAAACGCAATGAAAGGATTCAACAACCACATTCTATTTGTGGCAAATAATATGTGCTTTTCTTTAAAGGCAGCGTGTAACTTCCTTTTACAATGAGTTTAATTAGCTTTAAAACAAGGGAGCCGATTAGGAAAAAAATTAAGTAAATGATTGCACGTGTGGCTCGTGGATGCACGGGTGGTACGGACAGTTGCCCCGCCGCTTAGCGGCTTCCTCGGCTGAGGTTCCCTCCTAGAGGCACCTGCCCGTGCAGCAGCCCCGCCAAGAAGCTCATCAACACCGAACAGTCAGGGACTTCCCTGGTGGTCTAGCAGTTAAGACACCGCACTTCCAGTGCAGGGGGCGAGGGACCAGGGCAACGATGATCCCACGTGCTGTGCGGCGCAGCCAAAACCACAACCAAACAAAACAGCGAACAGTCAGCTCCTCAGCTGCACCAGCCACGTTTCCAGGGTCCTGTGGCTCGTGGCTATGGGGGTAGACGGTTTCCACAAGGGTGGAAAACCCCTAGAGCTGGGGGGAGGGGCAAGCTCCTCTGTAGAGGGCCAGATTGTAAGTCTTTGGGGCTGTGTGGGCCCGAGGGTCTCTGATGCCACCACTCGGCCCAGCAGATGCAGCGTGAAAACGGCCACTGATGACACGGAGATGCAGGGGTGTGGCCGAGCACCAATAACAGCCTGCTGCAGAAAGAGACGGCAGGCTGGCTCTAGCCGGCGCAGTTTTCCGACGCCCGCTCTAGACCATCACCAAGCTCCACGTGCACACCTGTCACAGCGGGCTGAGAGCCCCGTCCCACCTCCCAACCAGAGATGGTTCCCTCGGCCAGAATCTCTCGTACCTTCCAGGCTGACCAGAACCGTGGCCAGACAGAGGACGTCCCCCACCACCACTGCTCCGGACAGCTCGGGGGAGATGGCCTGCAGGACAGGCAGCGGGACGAAGTCAGAGAGGCCGCCGTGCGCCGCGTCCCACGCTCTGAGCAGTGTCAGGCCCACGCTGACCGCGCGGACCACGCAGGTGTTGTTCGTGGCGCCCTTCCCGATCTGCACAAACTCGTCCCTGGGCACAGGAGACGTGGCTCTCAGTCTCGGGAGAGGCCCCAGCTCTGAGGGAGGAGCCAGCGAAGGGCCCCCGCACCCGCCCACTGCGCCCTGATGTCACCCGGGTGAGGGACCCGCAGGCCATACCGACCTGATTCACCCACCACCCAGGTGGGGCAGGGGGACCCAAAGCCCAGACAGGATGGCCAGCGTCACCATCCCCCCAGAGGAAAGTGATGTACCCTGTGCTCCCATCCCTTCCCAGTAGGGAACCAGGACACTCGGGGAGGCACAGGCTGCCTTCTGCCGTGTTACTGGGACCAGTGGTATTGCCCCTGCCCGCTTCCTCATCTGCCAAGTGGGGCTGACAATGTACCCACATCACAGGCTTGACGTGAGCCACAGACCCGGTCAGCAGCTGGAAAGGGCTTAGGCCAGCAGCTGGCACATGGGCACACGGGGGGCACTCAGTGACGGCAGCCCCCGCGGGGCCGCAGGGACGGCTGGGCTGGGCAGGGAGAGGGCCAGGGTCTCTGCTCCGTTGCCTCCCTGCCCACACCCCCAAGCCCTGACCGCTCTCTCGGAGATGGACGCTCCCCGCCACAGAAGGCCCGTGTGACTTCTGCAGGGGAGCTGGACAGGGGGCTCCGTTCCCTCCAGGGCAGCCTTCACGCCAGACCAGCAGATGCCCTGCTCTGTGCAGAGCGCCACGGCATGCCACAGGCCCTGGCGACCACAGCCTCAGTTGG
Organism: Delphinus delphis; assembly: GCF_949987515.2. Taxonomy (NCBI): domain Eukaryota; kingdom Metazoa; phylum Chordata; class Mammalia; order Artiodactyla; family Delphinidae; genus Delphinus; species Delphinus delphis. The sequence goes on along the minus strand of NC_082692.2, from coordinate 101,441,480 downwards.
TGGCCCCGGGGACTAGGCCACGTTCTCCACGTGACAGGTGTGAACACAGCGGCCTGGAAGGGTGACCCGCCCAAACTCATGGGCCCCATAAAGGGCCGAGCCCAGCTTGAACAGGGCCCAACTCCAAACCTGCTCTCCCAGGGCCCAGCCCTGGGTGTGTTCAGCCACAGGGGACACATCTGCTCCAGGGCCCATGGGAAGCCCACGCTGCAATGGTCACCAACACCAGGACATGAGCTTCTGCGCCCAGAGAGGACTCTCTGGAGCGCTACTCCTTCCTCCTAGGTCTGGGGCTCCTCCCTCCTGCTCTTAGCTTGGTCTGCGTCCTCCAGGACAACGGTTCCTAACCTTTAGAATCACCTGAAGGCCTCGTTACAGCCCAGATTGCTGGGCCCTGAGAATGTGCATTTCTGAGTGTCCCAGGCGGTGGTAATGATGCTGGTCTGGGGACCACACTTTGAGATCCGCTGCTCCAGTAGACTCAGACATGGGGGCAGGTCTAGCCCGAGGCCACAGCTCTCTTTCCTGGAGACCACCCCCTCCCTCCTCACATTAGGCCTGAGGCTGCATTTGTATTTCAGAAGCACCAGCCAAAAAGAACTGCCCTTGGAGCCCAATGGGACCTGGTAGCCAAACCCCACTTCCTGGCTGTGTGGCCCTGGACAAGTGGCTTGACCTCTCTGGGCCTCTACAAATGGGCGACAGCGAGGAGTCGGCGAGACGGCACGCAGAAGGCCCTGAGCGTTGGAAGGTGTGTGTCTTCTCTGACCAGCTTTCGTAGCAGGTATAAGTGGCGCTCTGCATCCACTGACCACAGGGCCAGGCCAGAGACCAGGGCTGTATGCATCTCCCCTGCAGCCCAGCCTTCACGGCTGCACAAAATCTTACTACAGACCTTCCAACCACAAACCCCAGCATCTGGGTTTTGCTTCCTGCCCACTGGGGCACCTCTGCTGAATGACTGCGTGCCTTCCGGTAATACAGACTCTCGGCCACGCCTCCCCTCGCTCCTGATGCCTGGCCGAGCCCGGTGCTTCCCCCGTGGCCCCTGCGAGCAAGGCGCACCCCCTGCTCTTGGGAACCGTGAGTAACAAACTCTCCTCTCAGGGGCGCTGGCCTCTCTGCGTGGCCATCAGTCACCTGAGTGAATCAGATCTGGGTCTGATGGAGACGTGACTTCATGTGGGGAACGAGGGGGGCCCACCCCTACCTGTTAGTTGCAAAGTTGAGGACAGAGTTGTGAGCGTGGAAGATGTCTCCGGAGTTGTCGTGGAAGTGGACGGTGAAAGTCACGGTCACTCCCAGGGGCAGGGCCGCCAGAGCCTCCTTGTTCTGGGTGTGCAGGGCGGGGCTCATGGAGATCCTCAGGTAGGAAACAGGGGACACCTGGGGACAGTGAGCAAATGCAGTGACAACTGCGCCAGGAACACCTCTCTGAAGATCCCCTTCCCGAGAACGGACGCCTGCCCCTAGCCAGTCCCCATCTCAGGAGGCGTGGGGGCTGGACCGACTTGGGGTCATGGAAAGAGCGGCTCAGCCTGCGACGGTGGCCCCCTCCTTGCATGATGGCCGGCCTCGCTCTCAGGAAACCCAACCCACAAGAGTCAAAAGCCATGACTGTGACAAATTACATCATTATTCATGTTGCAAAAATATCCTCTGGGCTTTGACTGCTCAGCTTCTTTGGAGGACCTGGCTCCAGGCATTTAAACTAGAAACAATGCCCGCTGGACTGCAGGGGCAGCGTTGCCTGGGGGCCTCCATACGCTACAGAGCTGCCAGGAACAGACGCCCCAGTTAAAGGGGAGACGGGAAAAGGAGGGGATGATGGGTTTCGGGAGCCCTAGACAGCAAGCTCTTTAGAGAGCAGACTTGGTGCTCTGACTCCAGGTAAAATCCATCCTGGCCGAAAAGCCAGCCCCCAAAAAGCCCAGTTTCTTTGACGAAGATCAGTGGTGCAGTGACCGGCACACAGCTGGTGCTCAATACTATTTGTTGACACAGGATGGGGGGTCAGTCACTTTCACTTACTCGAAAACTAGGGTGGACGGTTCCCTGCTAGACACCCATCTTGAAACAAAAAGATGTTAGGAAGGAAAGAGGCCCACGACCCAAGCAAAATCTAAATATTACAGTGGTCGTGTATTTTCTCTGTCATTGAGAATCAGTTGTGCAAAGAAAACTCTGTTCAGGATAAACCCCAGGATCCGACCCAGGGACGCCCAAGGGGAAAGTCCTGTCTCTGAGGAGCACAGAATGGCAAGGGGACACGGGAGTGCCGGCTGGGACTGGAGGACGCCAACCCGGGCCAGGCCGATGTGGGCTAGAACCCAGAGCCTGACTCTCAATTACTGTGTGACGCTCTGAGTCTTGGTCTCCTTGCCTGGAAGACGGGTCACCTCATCCTACGAGGTGCCGTCTGTAATGTAATGGTTTCTGGGTCAAGAGCCAGCACACACGTTCAATGCTGACTGGTCAGGACACTGGAGTGCCAGTCCCAGAAAACCACGGACCTCTCTGGGCCTCAGTTTCCCCATCTATGAGACGAGGTCATTGCCATCAATCATCTCCAAGGATCTTCGGCTCCGACATCCAGAAGATGCTGCAGCTTCTCACCTAGGACCTTTAATAAACTCTTGCAGACAATCTCTTGGCTGGAAGGCGAGTAGATTCACTTACACACCTGCGAGGGGAAAGCAGTCCTGCTGATTTTATCACTCCAAAAAGGAGGCGGACGTGTTCCTACCTTGACAGCCACGATGATGGTCTGGTTGGCCCCAAAAGCCTCTTGGGCAGTCACTTCGACCGTGGATGTCCCGATCATGGACCCCGACACCAGGAAGCCTTTCTCATCAACGTGCACGATGGGAACCTTCTCAGGCCCGTCCAGGACATGATAGCTCAGAGAGGCGGCGCCATCCCTTCGGAAAACAAACCAGACCCGTGTTCACAGACAGCAGGAGTGTCACGGCAAGGGGCCCGGGGTTTGGGAGTCCCGCTGCTCCTGGGAGAAGAGGCCCGATCTCAGCCCCGCCGTGCACCAGGACGCTGTGCACAGCCCGCTGCAGCTCCTCAGTTGCCAACAGGACACCTAACTTGTAAAACCAAGGGTTCCAAGGAGAGCGGCACCTTCCACGAGCCGCTCAGTGGGAGGGATGGGAGGGAAGGCTGCGGGAGCTGCGGGTCCCCTCAGCAGCACAGACACTTGCTGTCAAAGACCCCTCCGCGGTAAGCTGTCTTCAGTTTGCTGAAATAAGGCAGCCTGGTGCAGCGGGAAGAGGATGGGGCTCTGAGCTGGACGGAGCCCAAAGGCAGACCCAACAGCCCGCTGACAACTGCATCTTTAGGCACATGTGTCCCCTCTCTCGGCCTCGGCTTCCTCAACTGTGAAATGGGAGTTACGGCCCTGCCCTGTCCTATTTCCAAGGGCCAGTAACTGGATAAAAACGGGCCACTTGCTAAGAATGTGGTTTGGAAAACTACTGATAATATGCACTGGGGAGAAGACAAATTATGCAGTATTTTATGCTCTTTTACATATTCATTGATGTTATAAGGAAAGGAAGGAAGGAAAAGCCTCCCAGGCCTGGCCCCGCTCACCCTCTCTCTGTGCCGCAGCCCCACAAACGCTCTGCAGATGACTTGAAGCAAATGTCATTGCTTCTGCCTCAAGTTTCTCCTCCCTCATCAACCCCAGCCTCTTAACCTCCTATGCATCCTTTAAGTCCCAGCTCCAGCATCTCCACTGGGGGTGTGCCTCCCCGGATCCTCACGTGGAAGGCCGTCCTTTGCGCTGTGGCTTCAACACTGTACCTTGTTTCATTACAGCCCTTCTCTCTCTACACTGCCCTCTTCCCCACCGGACTCCTCAAGGGCACGGCTGTCACCCACCTCTGACCTAGAGCCCTGCACGGAGCCAGGAAGGGACACTTTTGGCTGTGCGTCCCCCACGTGTGTGTGTCTCTCCAGTGGTCCTTACAATGCCCAACTTTGCACCCGCAGTTCACACACAAGGCACCACTACCCAAAGCATCGTCTTAGAATGCCGGGCAGGAGGCAGGTTTGCAGGCAGGCTTCAAAACCCCGCTCCTCTGCGTTCATGCATGTCCCCACCACCCAGCAGGGGCCGAGATCCACATTTTCACGAACCCCCAGGTGACGCCCCGGCTCCTAGATTACACGGAACAGCAACTCTTGAAGACACAGGGGCATTCGAGAAATTGAGCACCTCCAGGCTGGCACTTTTCCCCCTCTGAAGCAGTGGATGTCCGCAGAAAGCATGAGAGGTTCTGGGCCACAGGGAGAAGAGGGACCCACGGGGAGACGCCGCAGACGAGCAGGGACGTCCACAGTGACGGGAGGAGGGCAGAGGCCACACCCGCTTCCAGCGCGACGCCAGGAGGGAGGTGCAGCTCGCCCGAGGCACCCACGGCTCCTGACGACTTCGACAAATGAGCCGTCGGATGTGAGCACAGCTTCGCAACCTGGACGAAGCCGCGTCGAGTCACCTACCTGTTTGTCTGGAGCTTGACAAATGAGTTGGGCGACATTAACACGTGTTCTGCTTCTATCTCAGGGTTCAGCAGCCGCAGCTTTTCAAACACCTGGAAGAGAGGGGGAGTTTTGTTTCCTGTGATCCCTGGAACCACGTCCAGGGTCTGCTTGTCTCCCAGGGATGAGAGGGGCCGGTGCCAGCACCTGTTATGCAGCTGGTGATGTGGTGGCGAGGGCTGAGCTTTAAGAGGCCGAAGGCACGATGAGGAGGGACAGCAGGTGCGCTGGTGAAGCCCCTGGGGCTGCTTCACAGAAGCACGGGCCTCCCCTGAGCCCTCGGGACATATGTGTGTGGAAAGCGGCAGAGTGACGGGGCCCAGGGTCCTGCTCGGTGATGCTGCCAGGACGGAGCCCGGAGAAAGCTCTCAATTCGCCTCTCAGAGAGACATGCTGCTCCTTACATGCCCCTCGCAGATCCACCCCCTCAGCCCTGCCTCTCACCCTCTAGCCTGCCAGGCTCCGGCAGGATCCGCACAGAACTGGTACGGGGTGCCTGGTGACCTCAGGCCAGCAGCTGATAAACTCGATGATGTCGGATGGACTCTAATCCTGCCACGGAGGCAGCCCTCCCCTGGGGCTCCAGACCCCTCTCCGCACGCAGCCTGACGCGCCCAGCACCCTTCAGGTACCTGTCTCCAGGGACCCTCAGGGCTGCTGGCGTGCTTGGCATCCGAGTCTAGGTGCCAAGCACAGCTTTGGCTCCCCGCTGGCTTCTGCTCCGATCAGACCAGCTGGACGCTCCTAAGGGCCTGTGTCTAAAATCATCTGAGCTGATGGATGATTTCCCAAGAGGAAACTGGCCCGACTCCCCTCCCTCCGCGCACCGCCATGTTCTGACCGTACACTCAACCTCGATTTCCTCATCTGTAAAAAGGGTCTAGAAGTAATCATCCTCGCCACGCTTGTCTCACAGAGCTGGGGGATTCGTGCGACACGACGGAGTGGCAGTGCTTCCTCACAGGGCACGGAGCACGGCCTTGGGAGCCAGACCGGGCTCTGGAGTCGCGTGAGCACTTCTGCCAGGCAGGCGGCATCCAGAGTGAAGCTGCCTCACTGATTACGCATCTCGTGGGAAATACACGCACAGGCAGGTCCCCTCCCACTTTCCTTAGGCATGGACCTCTGTGGTCCCTCTTGAGATGGACATGAAGGTACAAGGGGGACCTTCCTCTCCTGTTTTGTGACCGGCAGAAAAGCACCACTGCCAGCACCATGGTGAACGGCCTCGGTGCCAGGGAGACGACGGGGGCTGGGGGGCCTGTGATACTGGGGGGCACCTCTCTATCAATGGGAGGCTGTGCCCTTATCTCTTGCTGGTTTTACCATGTGGCATCATGCCATGCATTCATACTGGGCTTTTAGACAAAATCTTCCTATTTTTAAATGTTGGCAACAAATAAAAATTGTTTCAAAGCCCTGAGTGAGCCAAATAAAACACCTCTGTGGGCTGGATCCAGCGCCTCTAAGTTTCCGATGTGCTCAAAACCCATCTGCTGTCAGCCAGGGACGCCGCGGCGCAGAGAGGTTAGACGACCTGACTGAGGTCACAGAACCTGGCAGCTGCAAAGCCCTGTCTTTAATTTCAGGATAGGTGTCAGAACTTGCTTCCTTTTGTTTTCAGCTAGGAAGAGCATGTATCTGTGTGTTTCTATGTGTGTATTTGTCTGTGTGTCTGTGTTTGTATGTGTGTGTGTGTGGTTTGTGTGTGTGTCTGTGTGCGTGTCTCTGTGTGTTTGTGTGTTTGTGTGTATGTGTGTGTGCCTGTGCAGGCAGGGGTGAGGGGGGTTGGCAGACAGGCGTTTCTCTTTGAAATCTGCTTCTTTGCCCCTAATGAGGTATGTGCCTGGTTTAGAAATGGTTTGCTCCTTCCTGAAGAGGGGGCTTGAACCCATTTCTTTTCTCATGATACTTAGGGGCTGCTATCAGTTTTTCTTTGCAATTTAGGGGAACCCAGACATTACTGAGCCCCAGATTAGCAGAATGGGGTCCCTGAAGCTAAAAATGCTCTTCGTTGTTTTTACAGAGGGGCCCAGAGGGGGCAGGGGTGGTAGAGAGAGACGTGGGTCGAGCCCTGGGCTGGACAGGGGTGGCTGGGCTCTGGTCCTGCCTGGTCCGAGTCCTGCTGGGTGCCCCCTCAAGGGGCTCTGAGCCGGCCACCTCCCGTCCTAAGGCTCGGTTTCCATCAGTGAAGGATGGGTCGCACCCTCTGTCTTCCAGGCACATCCCTCGAGGCCTTTCAGGACCCTCTGCTGCCCATTCCCCGGGACCCGCAGGGGCACTTCACCCCCAGGGCTGCGGGCTCATCTAGGGCAGCCGCACCTGCAGCTCCTGCCCCGCAGGCTTTGTGGGAGCCGGCCTGGGGAGTGGGGGAGTGTGTCTGCTTCTGCTAAGTGCGTCACACGTTTGTGAAACATACAGACAACTGAATGAATGCCCGGCTCAGACAATTTTCCAGCCTTTTCCCCCAAGAAGGCACCCCAGACTCTGAGCTCAGAATTATCTGCTATTCTGGGAGCACACTAAGCTACTTCAGACTTTCAGCCCTGTGCACATGCCAGGCCCCCCAATCCTGAAACATAACCCCTCCGTGAAGCCCTGGGTCACCCCATCTCTGGGCTCCCACAGTACCTCATACCCCCAGCCCCCTGACATGTGCCCACAAGGCCCCTGGGAGGAGCAGGGCTGAGGGCTTGGCCTTTGCTCTCCCGCTAACGGTGGCTTCTGCCCACCCGTCCTTTACCTGGATTTGGATCTCGTCAGAGAGCTCTTTGGCGAGGCCCAGCAGCTGCCCGGCTGTGGGGTCCTGGGCCTTGACCACCACCCTCAGCCCGGTGCGGCCCTTCACCCGACCGTGCACGTTCATGGCAAAGTTGTACTGCGACGGCAGCCGGAGCGATGCCTGCGACAGATGTCGAAAGTGTCCCCAAAGGGCAGAGCCGGACGGGAGCCCCAGACCCCCTGCACTGCCTGCATTCTCTCATCCTGCTGCCTTCCCGCCCCGTCAGGGCCTGCTACCTGGGGGCTGCAGCCCGTGGCCACCTCAGCACGAGCGCAGGGCGCCCCACGCTGCGATTCATGTTCACAGTAGCCTGTGAAAGAGGCTAGGCCAACCAGCGTTCTCACACAGGACTTCTCAGAGCCTCGACTGTGCGGGGGGTCAGGCGAATCACCAAGAAGATGTTAGACTTGGGGTGTTCCCCCCCAAGAGCCCCCGTCGTGGGCTATCTGTGAAAAAGTCACACGTCCAGGTACCACGGGGACAGTCTGGGGACAGGACTCTGGTCCCATAGGGTTGGGGGGAGGCTCTCGTCCTGCACTACTAGATGAGCTTCAGGAAGCCTCCAGGAGACCGCCATCTCATGCCCGCCCCCCCCGCCCATCCATGGACAGGACAAGAAGAAACCCCCAGTACCAACCCCACTCGGGTCCTGGGTGACCAAGGCCCACACAGGGTGGCAGCCTGTAGTCACCAGGGCCGGCACCCGGCCCATAGCCCACTGGCTGGGCGACCCCGGGCGCGTCCCCCCTCCTCACGCATGGGCTCCAGCTCATACAAACGGGGGCAGCACGTTCTCTCCAGCTGAGGCTTAGGGAGGGGCCGGGGACCCCCTAGGGAGGCCTAAGGGGACAGGGGTGGGGTCCTGGGATAAACCTGGAGAAAACCCCAGGGCTGCCAGGCGTCATCTCGGAAAGGGGGTCGGAAGCTACAGACTGGGGACCCCGACCAGGACCCCGAGACGTTCTGGAACTTCTGTGACGTCCCCACCAGGCTGTCGTTTTTGCTGCCTTCCGCTAGCAGGTCACTAAGCCCCTGTGCAGCGCGGCTGGTCGGCAAGAATGTGCTTGAAATGAAAAGGCTGAGGACTGTCCTGGGAACCGTGAGGGGGGAGCTGGGCGACCTGGTTCCTGGACACGAGCAAGACTGAGAGGCCGGGAGGGATACCGGGGAGGGACAGTGTGGCCGCAGCCTTGGGAGAAGGAGTCAGGGAGCCACAGGAGGGCGTGAAGCACAAGACACGTGGTGAGAACCCTCCCACCCCAACACTGTCTGGGATGGAGTCAGGGGACTCTGGGAGGGTGGGTACCTCGTGGTGCCGCCCCCGGACGTCCAAGATGTCTCGCTTGGTGACAGACCAGTGGAAGGTCAGGCCCGGCACGGCATTGCCGAAGGAGAAAGGGTTCTGGTTGTTGGTGATCCCGGTGACGTAGACAGGCATCTGCGGGGAGAAGCCAGGCCCGTGACCGCCGGGGTCCAGCGGCCAAAGCCCCACCCCCCCGGATGCTCCGGGGCACTGCCTGAGCTGCCGCCTGCTGCTGGGTGCTTCCCCGTCTCCGCGGGGCAACGGGAAGCGCACCCAATTCCTCCCTAAGCAGCGGCAGGTGCAGCATAGGTCCCAGGAGGCCTGACAAAACAGCAAAGGACCGAGCGGAACACAGCACCAGCCCCGCACCTCCCGTCCTTCTTGGGCTGCGGGCTGTCGCAGCTCGGCCGGGAGACCCCATTCCTAAACGACTGCCGCTAGCTCTGGGACACCTGCAGCGCCCCCAGCCCCCGCCACACAGCTTACCCTGCTCCCCTCTTTCTCAGTCTAGCGGGGGTCCCTGCTCACGAGGGGTGGACTCGGTCTCCGACAATCTGAACTGACCGAGCGCCGACCAGAGGGAGCACGTGGAGGTGACGCGGCGAAAGGCGGGGACGGACCTGAGCCAGGCTGTGGGTCGGCGCCCCGTCCCGCCGCTTGCCAGCTGTGCAGACGCCCTAAGCCTGCCCCGTGCGCACCTCCTCTTCTGTGACGTGGACGTGACCCCGGAGCTACCTCTCGGGGCTGTTATGTGCCCCATGTGGACTAACACACAGAAAGCACTGAGAAAGCTACACACCGTCCAAACACCGGCTCCCGAGAGGTGCCAGGTGCCAGTCTAGGTGTGGGAGGGCGACAGACTGGTGGAGACACAGGCATCACCTGCCGACGGCACCCACACGGGGCGACAGGCGTCAGCGCCGTGCGTAAGAGGGGATGGCGCCGTTGGGGAGAATGGCAGGGAGCCTTTGGGCTGCCGCAGGAAAGGCAGGGGAGTGAAGCTGGACCCCCAGGTAAACAGGGTTCAGCAGGTGAAGGGCATGGAGAACTGTCCCAGCAGAGGGCACAGCTCATTCTGAAGCAGAACTCAGGGCCTGACCCCTGCCGAGAGGCTTCTCCGAGAGCTCAGACAGGAGGGCCTGGAGAGGTTCCCGCCTCACCTGCGTCTCCGTCCTCATCCGGGTGATGGGGGCACGGATCCTCACGGCCTGGAGCAGCAACACCTCCACCTCCACGAGGTCCTAGGAAGAGGGCTTTGGGGCTCAGGCTGACTGTGGGCAGGCGCTATGTGCTAGTGACAGGAGTTTGGGGAAGGGACACCCCTCCCCCAGGAAGGAGGCTCCTGCCAAGGCCAGCTCAGAGTCACGTGGTCAGAAGGCACCCATGATGCTCCTCCTCCCTAGGAGGCCTGGCTTTGCGGGTGGCTCGCCCCACGTGGACCTGGCTGCTGCCTCTTCCCTGCCCCTGGGGGTGCCGGCCTGGTCCTCTGAGCCTACAGACCTGTCCGCTCCAGATGCTCCAGGTCAGCACTGCGGAGACTTGGGGACACTGACCAGGGACTGTTCCTCTCTAGGCCAGGCAGCCAGACCTCCCAACCCCAAATCCAGCCCGTCTGTCTCTGAGCAGAGTACCGGGACAAATGCAGGAGCCAGGTAGAGTGTGATTAGAATAGACTATATCCTCCTTCATTCTGAATTCTATACTCCTGTTAATTTGGCCAAAGACTAACTTTACTGGCTTCTTTGTAGTGCTGCTGATACATGCTGAACCCAGGCTGCTAAAACCCTTAAGCCCTTTGCACACACACTCATGTGAGCCCAGCTCCTGTGCCTTGTGATGTGGGCTAACTCCTGGCACGTAGTAGGTGCCCAGCTAGCATCCCTTCCCTTCCTTCCCTTCATCCTTCTCACTGCTGTCTTCCCTTGCTAGTCCTGGACTACTCCTCGGCTTTGGGAGCTGATTCTTAGGGTGACCCGAATCGCACAGATGGAACCGTGAGCTTCTGACCAGAGTCGCATACCCTTCTGGGACACGCGGACCTCAGGGCCTCAGGCTGAGCCCCCACCTGCCTGGGCTCAAGGAGACGCCTTTCAGATGGAGCTGGCGGTGCAGCCTTTCCATCTACCAAGGGGCACCAGGGCCTTCCCCCGGCCCCTCCCCCAGCCTGCCAGATGGGAGACGCAGAGAGGTGGCCCAGTGAGGTCAGCCTAGAGAGGAGGGTGGCCAGGAGGGACTGCATGGCCTTGTGTCCTCTAGACCAATCCCCAGCCAGTTGCTGTGTCAGCTGTGTCAGCCACACGGGCCCCCAGGAGGAGAAAACAAGCCCGTTCCTGAGGCTGCAACCCCTTCTTTAGAGGGAAACAAAGCAGGGCCTCCTTGGTCCTTAATTTTACTCTCACATGCCCAGTGGTTTCTCGTCTTCATAAAATAGATAGGTAAACTTGGAGTATCCACCCAGTGATTCAAAAGGACTTTGTGGCGTAAGCGGGATACTTGGAGAGAGAGTGGGACTGCTGGGAAAGGAGTAAATCGATGCACTCAGTGTCGGGTCAAAGTCAGCCCCACCCCCTCCAGAGGGTCCCAGCGCCCCAGAGCCGTGTGTTCAGGTGCTCGTAACTCGGCGGTGCTCCCGGAGCGCTGTCAGGAGCCCAGTTTCTGTCCACAGCCACACCACCCAGGACAAAACGCCCTCTTCGAGCTGGGATTCCACCATGGCCTGACCACCAAGCCAACGCTCCTGCAGGTCGCAGCAGGCCAAGGACACGGGGAAGAATCCAAGCACCCTGAGCTCTTCTCGAGAGGCAGACATGCTCTGCCCTGTCCTTCCCAGAGGCCCACGGAAGTGCCTGCCCCTGGGAAAGGCAGAAACGATCAGACTTAGAGACACCTGCTTTCACCTGCTTGGAGTCAGTGCCACCGATATGGGACAGGGGGACCCTCCTGGGTGAGGCTTCCCCTGAGTCGGCCTCCAGCATCTCTGCTGACCCAGGAAAATGGTCAGGAAATGTCCCCCACTCCAGCGAGGAGGCGGGGGAGATGACTTTACTTCTAGCTGAGCAAAGATACTGGCGGATGACTCAGGCTTTCTTTTTCTCCTGGAAATATAAATCCAGGTCTGAAACACTACTGGTGTCCAGTTACCCTCGTGTACAGCAGCCAAGTCAGCACATGCCTCCAAAAACATACACCATAACCCAGCAAGTGTGTCAGAGCCTAGAGCAGCCCAACTCTGCTAGGAGAACATCTCCAAGCCCAGCTGGAAAAGAAGACCCGAAGGCGGGAGGGCTCTGATGCTGGCAATACTAGGTCGGGTCCTAGAGCAGCCGTGTGGTGGCCGAGGGTCACTAGCCCGTCCCTCGGGCCCATCACCTGCACACGAGCAGAGCAGAGGGTCCGGGGACTCGGGGAGGCACGTAAAGCAGAGTCTGCTGTCCCAACGGCTACTGTCAGCCTGCACCGGAATGGTCCCGGGCGTGGGGCTTGGGGACCCTTCCCCTTAAGGAGCAGCCGGGGAGCCTCAGTCTGGAGGAGGCCAACCTCGGGGGTACGAGTGCAGGGCTGGCCCTGGTGGGGGTAGGTGACAGGCAGGGGCTTGGGCTCAGAGGGCAGAAGCAAGACCCTGGGAGAGGGCGGCCCTTGGCAAGAGCCCCCGCCCAGCAGGCAGGGCTTCCTCCCAGCCCGGGTCACCAACCCCGCCAGCTGCCTGGGGAGCGATGAGCCTCACCCACGAGGCTGCGTCCAGGGCGGATTCGGAAGGTGCCCGCTGCGGAGCAGCCCACGCCCTTACCTGTGACACGACGACGAGCCTGCCGCTCTCGGCATCCACGGCCTGCACGACCCCCGACACGGCGCCGTGGCCCACGGAGAGGCCTCGCACAAGCCCGGTGCTGCCCACCAGCGCCACGCTCTCATTGCTGATGGAGAAGAGGATGTTGGACTGAGGCTGGGGGCCGCCCTCGGAGGTGATCTGGAGGGAGAAGAGCAGCGCCCGTCAGCCCGTCCCCCGGCCGGCCCACGCCTCACCCTCGGGGGCAAGGGTGCCAACACCCCAGCACTCTGCACAGCCCGTTCTGAAGCCCCAGGCAGGGGACACGGCCGCGGGTGGGGGTGGGGCGGGGGCGTGGCCTGTGGTTCCTACCTGCATCGTGGCCCCGATAATCAGCGTCACCTTCCTGGGTATCAACCTAAACGGGGGAAAGACCTGGGTGTGGAGACACAAGGGAGAAAGGGGCCCGTTGCGTTCCAAGCTCCTGTAGCCGGACACAGTCACATTCAATTCCAGAGAAGCACGGTGCGCAGACATCACTCCTCTGAAGGGGGCGCTGCGGCCAAGCCTGGGGGAGCCCGAGCAGCCCCCACGAGACCTCATCCCACCCCTGGGCCCGAGGATCTGCGGTCCTCAGGGCCGTGTTCTGCTCCTGCGGAAGCCACCTGGGAACTGTACAAATGCCCGCTCCCCGGCCTGCCCCGGCCCCGCCAGTCGGAGGGGGGGGTCCTGCAATGTGTTTCAACAAGTCACCACGAGATCTGACACACGTCCAAGCTTCCAACCCACTGCTTTCGAGATTTCCCCAACTCCTCTTTGGAAGGGGTTGTCTCTCCACTAAATGTCTCCAGATTCCTACTGACTAATTGCCTTAGAAGAGCCCTCAAGTTCAACGGCCTCAACATTTTCCAGAGGAGGAAAGCAGGACTCGAGGGGCAGGGACGACGACGTCCCTATCTCTGCAGCAGTGCAAAGCCCCCAGTCCTCCTCCTGTACCCCTACAACCCCTGCCTTGCCGCAAGGTGTGCCAGTCGGCCCGGGGCTGCTTTGTGCGTGAGGAGTCGTCTCCGTATGGCTGCGTCATTTATAGGCAGACAGGACTTTCTTCTCAACAGCAGAAGAAAGGTGCACTGCCATCTAGAAGCACCAACCACACCCGCCAACACCAAGCCCACCGGCCCTATGTGGCCGAGATGGTGGAGGAGGGGCAGGACCAGTTTAGTGCTGCGGAAGAATAAACTTGGACACGACTTCCTGGCCCTGGCGGCTGTGGGGCTCCCGTCACAGTTGAGACGGTGTCGGGGCCCTGGAGCTCCCTCACCCAGAACGGCTGCTCCCGGAGTTCCCTCGAGGAGCGCACCGCCTCTAAGGCCCCGACTGTCAATGGGCACCACTGCACACGAGCCCAGACCGGTCCGCACTCCTCCCCAGCCACCCCCTTGCTGTGCGGCAGTAGCTCCCCTCCCCTGAGCCACGCCACACCCCCTCCGTCCCGGAGAGACTGAAGTATCCCAGGCCCCTCCCTCCTGTGGCCCCAGGTCCCCGGGACCAGTGAAGGCCCCCTTTTCATCAGAGGACACAGTAGGGCAGTTTAATATGGCCCCTCCACGTGGCTTTCTGGGCTGCCCCTAAAACGCCCAGCCTATCACAAAAAAGCCCCAACATGCAACAGGGGCTGGGCCGAGGCCATGAAGCACGAAGAGGGACAGCTTTACCTCAATCTGCTGTGGGGCCGAGTTGATTCTCTGTCCAGCCTTATCGGTCACGGTCGCGGTGAGACTGGTCTGGCCAATGGCCACGCCGCGGACGCGGAACACGGCGGTGTAGTCGTCTGGGGCCTCGTCGAGGGCCCTGGAACAGAGGGAGGGGCTGGGACTTCTTCCCCCGACAGACCTGTCGGCAATGCCCTGAGATGCCCTCCTCTGACCCCTGATCCTGCAAGGACTCACACCAACGTGACGATCTGGGAGGCTGCCCGGAGCTTCAGGTCCATGAAGGCCAAGTACTTGGCCAGGAAGGGCTTCTTGTGGAAGTCCAGCACGCGAACATATGCCTTGACCGTCTTCCCAATCTCCACCTACATCAAGGGGGACAGAGACTCAGGGGTGGCCTTCGAATGACCAATGCCACCACCTGTGGTACCCTATGGTTCTCTGCAAAAGCATCAACAACCTCAAACCCACAGACCCAAGCTGACCTTCAGACCATCAGCCCATCAACAAATGAAAATCGGTTACGTGCTTTCTGTATTCAAGAGGCCTCGGGGATACGTCGATGCATAAATGACACATCCCACTCTGAGAGAACTAACAATCTTGGGGGGGGGGATAAATTAGAAGTATGGGATTAACAGATACACATTACTATGTATAAAGTAGATAAACAACTGGATTTACTGTATGGTACAGGGGCTATATTCAATATCTTATAATAACCCATAACGGAAAAGAATCTGAAAAGGCATATATATATGTATAACTGAATCCCTTTGCTGTACACCAGAAACTAACACAACACTGTAAATCAACTACACTCCAATAAAAAGAGAGAACTAACATCTCCTTAGAGAGACAATCCATAGCTTAGAATAGCAACAGGCGTACAGTGGGGGTTAAAAAGGGCTCAGTGACCCAAGAGTTCATCCTGGCACATGATATATACAGCGAGAACTCTGGGAAACATGAGTCAGAAATGCTTAGTGAAAGAACTCAAGTCTGGAGGCAAATCACCAGAGGAAATGAGATCAGAGGAGGACTACCTGAGGCTCAGAGAATATTGACTTTTAAGGAGTCCAAGTTGCTTGAATGTCCCCCTCTAATTACCAACTATTCTCTCCCCCCAGGAAGACAGGACTCTGACAGCATCCCTCTGTAAGCCTCACTGCAGTTACTTCAGGTATTTGGAGTAATATAAAATCCCTCTTTACATTAAAGAAAAGCCCAGATCTATTATGTATTCATTTTGCAAAAGCACTCGGCGTTAGTACATCTTACTCATCTGCCACTGAAATTTCTAAGAATCCAAAATGTACATACTGGGGAGAAAATTCGCATTCAGCAACGCATGCACCGGGCTGGTTAGTAACTCGCGCCAGTCAGAGGACAGGAATTCCCACGCTGCAGCTAACGTGGGGACAACTTCCGGCGGGATTTACAGCCAGGTTTTACAGGTGTCAACTGAGATGAAGACGGATACCCTCGGAGGCTGCTCTGCACTGAGCCCAGAATGCTGGGTGAAACAGCACTGCGAGCTGCAGGTGGACACGAGGAAAACACCCCCTGAACCCCCATCGTTCTCCAGGCCTCCGCAGGGAGGGAGCCGTACCGGGAAGTTGACACTGACCTTGTCCACCACGCGGATGTACAGCTCCTGAATGTCCGAGACATAAACGTCAGCCTTTGCCGGGGCCGGGAAGGCTAAGCACAAGTCGTGGATCATGACGGTTGAGGTGCCCGGGAGCAAAGGGTGCACCTGCAAGGTCAGAGGTGGGTGCGGTTACACAGCTGCTCACGGCAGCAGCCTATCGCCCGTGGGACACTGTCTCCCAGAGACTGCAGACCAGGGCTTGGAAAACCCTCATGTGGCCCTGCCCACCCCTCATCACGAGTACCCACTGCCAGCCAGGGGAGGGGCGTGGGATGTAAAATGTTAGAGCCAGGATAGATTTCAGAGAGCATTTATTTCAACTTTGCACAATTTACAGAGAAGAAAAGGGAAGCTGCTTCAAGGTGGGGGTGGTCAGAGCCTGGCAGAGTGAGGACTCACACCCAGGGTTCCATATCTCCTGTCCAGGCCACCTGCCCCTGCAGCTCCCATAAGAGAAGAGCATCCCATGGGGTCTCCTGTGAAACTGCAAGTCAGGGGCTGGTAGAGGGTGAGACCACTGCTTTCTAAATGAAGCTCTCACTGAGAAATCCTAATCTGAACCCACAGACTCTCAGAACCTGGGAACGGGCCGAGGAGGCCACCAAGTCTTCAGTGCGAGCTCTCTGAACCTTGCCCATCCCCACATTCACCTCAACCTCTGCTGTGCTTACAGTAGAGCCCTCATAAAATGTTTGGAGTGCAGGAATTCATCTAAGCTCCTGTCTTCCACGCTTTCATGCCAAAGGCCCCCTTTAAGTCTTCTTCTCTCTCTACCTCCTTCCAGGGATCCCACCTTCAGAAAAGTCTCTCCCCAGACAAACTGCATCATCACCACTCTCTCGTGTTGGGGATGGACTCGCAGTAACTTGTCATATTGCTTAGGCGTGCATCTCAACTGAGTGGTCTTGGGGGCTGGGCAGGTGGAGGCGTGTCATGGAGCTAGTGGGTGGGCCCCGCGGCTGCCTCCCATCTCTACCTGGCCCTGGCTTTGCTGCCTGAGATTTGTGGTCTTATATTCACTGGGGGTGGGAGATGGGCGGTGGGTACTGTGAACTGCTCAGTGTTGGCAAAGCTACAATTTCAATGTCAACAGCCTGTGGGGGAAAGACGTCAGGAGACAACCAAATACTATCCTATTGCACCCAGGTTAGAAGCCTTCAAAGGCTGCCCAGAGTGAGCCCACATCCTTAACACATCCTATAAGAACCTGGCACGATCTGGCCCTTGCCCAGGACTCTGGTTTCACCGCAAAACACCCTCCCCCATGGCCATCGCACTCCAGCCATCTGGCGCCTGTCTACCCACCTCAGGGCTGCATAGTCCACCTTTGAGATCTGGGGGCTTGTCCTCCCCCTGTGCCCACCTGCTGGCTCCCACTCACCCTCAGTCCCATTCAAGTGTCCCTCCTCGGTAAAATCTCCCCTGATCTGGAAGGTCGGGACCTTCGCCCCTCTGCTCTCTTCTCCTGCTGCAGCTGTACCACTCTTCACTCCAACTCGATGTAGACCTCCCTGTGCAACCTCCCCCAGGCTGTCTTCTCCCCTAATGCAGCCTCAGGACCGAGCCTCACACCTGGCCGAGACTCGGCCCCCGCCCAGCGTGTTGAGTACACTGAGATCCAGGGTCACAGCTCCAAGCCGCTGGTTAATGTAAGGAGACCTGCACCTGCACCAGCTCAGCTTCAGCCCTGGCTTTGTCAGCACTTGGGAATTTTTGAAAAAAGGGGTCTGCAAACCCCAGGTACCGTCATCTATTTGGGAAGTGCTGATGCTGGCCCACATCCTTCAGCGAACACATGGGGAGACAGGCCCACCCAGGGTGGGAACCCAGCCTTGAAGGGGCGGCACTGGGGAGGGAACACGGTGCCCGAGCCCCCAGTTTAGGGCTTCTTCTCCCACACTCAGCCGCTTCCCAGAGCTGGATGCCACCAGCAGCCAGAAAGGAACCGTCGGGCAGGGGAGGCAGCAGGGGCTTGAGAACTCTGCCAGCAGCACTGGGCTCACAGGTACACCCACAGATGAAGGGGGCCCAGGGTATTTCACCCAAGGACTCAAGTCGCTTAATAAAGATTCCAGAGTGGAAATCACGCTGGCGCTCCGAACAACGGCTGTGTAGTCTGACCCAGGGCCACGCCAGCCTGCTATCAAATACGCCGAGGACTGGAGGCCACAGGGCTCCAGTTCTGCGGAGGACGATTCACTTGGCTTATTACGCATCCCCCAGAGAGAACCCGTTTAAAAATCACAGGGAGAAGCGAGAGCTCTAATCTGATCCTCCTGCAAAAGTCGCCGCTGTCAGGAGCGACACGTCCTTCATAACGCAGAGAAATGACGCGCTCGCTGTACCTACGGGGCCAGACCCGCGCAGGGGACGCATGGAGGCGTTCCCTCTTCTTCTTCTCTCCTTCGAAAGAGCCACTTTGCGCATTTTAAACAAAGACATAAATGGCGGTGGGGAAATCGATTCCTTTTCCGCTTGATTTCCCAGCAGCTGGACGTCCAGGCGCCTTCCGCATGATGGAGCGGGAGACGGCGTCAGGCTGCCACCCACCAAAGGGCCGCGTGGCCCGTCCGCACATCAGCTCCTGCCAGCCCACTGGACAATGAACAGTGCTTTACGGGCGTGCCCACCCATCACTCCAGAGACAAACCACTGGAGGAAACGAGGGGACGTGCCGGCCAGCAGATGGCACAGGGGTGGGGGTGGCGGGGGAGGGATCCTGTCCCCACCCCGACCGTGTATGTGTCACCACCCTCTTCTCCAGGCTCCAGACCCACCTGCTCCCTGACGGACGTGTGAGGGACGCACGTGCAGGAGGGGAGGTGGGTAAACCCACGCCCAGCATGAATTCTCGTTCCCAAGGGGTAAAGGTGCTCACTGAGAGCCCAGGAGAAGTCCTGTCATCTCTTTGGAGACGGGAACGCGTTACTGTGCATTAAGATGCCATGTGTGGAGCCAGGGGCCGCTCTGCTCGCGCCCTCCACCTGCACCCGCCAGGCCCCGAGGGGCCGCTGCGCATCACGGCCCCTCGCTTCCCAGGGCCCATCACACTTCACACTTGTTCACTACAGAGGAGCAAGGACCCTGAAGATACTTCCGAACATCGCTGGCACCATCCGCTTCCATTTCCCATGCGTGCCCGTCGATGTCTCGTGCTGGCCAGGCCGTGCCATGCGAGAGGGTGGGGATCCATGCCCCCGGCAGACATGGACGCCCTTGAGGCTGGTGGGGGATGACCAGGGTCACACTGAGATAAGAAACTTCATCCAAGGGCCCCAGCCAGCCCGGAGGCTTCCCGCAGGCGAACACACCGCAGGCGGGACACACCCGAGTTCACGCCCCACGGCTACCACTTACCACCTGCCCCAACCCAAGGAAGAACCCCCTTCTGATGCACCTCCTCAGAGGTACAACGTCACCGTGACCAGCCGCATATCCCAGGACCCAGAGAGGCCCTGTCTGCTCCCCGCTGGAGCCCTGGAGCCCGGACCAGGCCTGGCAAGTGACGGGCACCCACCTTTGCAGGGTGAATGCGTTAATGAAAGGCGTGAGGGCTCAGCACACGCTAGGTTGCTTCCCAGCTGCCGATCTTATAATCACACAGCTTCTGCGTGGAGGGCTTATTTTGAAATGTAAAGAACTGGTGAGAAGAAAGAAACCCTGAGTTTGAATCAGGTAAACGCTCCTATGTGTAAACTCGCCAAGAAGGAAAGAGAGGTGCATTGCAGAGGGTTTGGGTCTGTGTGAGCCTGCACAGCCCTGGGTGCACGGTGGGGGCATAACCACCCCACCACAGTCCCCGTGCGGTGCGTGAGCGCCAGACTCCCTTCCAGAGACGCTTGGAAGCCAACACACACCACCAGCCATTCTTGCCTCCAAATGGGTATCAATAGGAAAGAAAGAAACAATTCTCTCTGAGCTAATTGAAGAAATGTTGTGGGCTTCCTCCCCTCTGTGATTAAAGGAAATGAGAATGCTGCTAATTAGCAGATGGAAAATGCCATAGAAACGTGTAAACGTCCTTCAGAAACAGCCCTCCGAGAAGCTGCAAGGAGCTGTCATCGGCTGTCAACACTCCATGAAAAATCCCTTCCACACTTTACAGAAGAGGCAAAGGGAACCAGAACCCGATTCCACCTGGAGCCGCAGTGGTCTCTGCACAGGCCTGAGGTGGGGGGAAGCAGAGAGCCTGGCGGCCAAGGCGCCTCCAGGATACCTTCTGGGCAAACACGATCCTGGTGGATCGGGCACTGAACGTCAGGCACAGCTGGCATGTCCTGAACTCGGTGCCAGACATGTCCTGGGGTCGTGTCTGCAGTGGGGCACTTAGCCCCACTCAACAAGAGCCACGGAGGATGACACATGTGGGCGAAGGCCAGTCCTACAACCTGGAGAGGGAACTGCTATAACTCTTTGGGACCATCTGTAAACTGGGGATGTCAGGCTTGTCTTGGCCGGGAGAAGCCTAGAGTCTGTTGCTGACAGGGACTGCACATTGTAGGACATTGCTAGACTAAGCAGGGGTTCATAGGTTTTGGGAAACTTGACTCTGACGCTGGAATCCCATCTTGAGTCAGACAAGCATGCTAGCCTCTGTTTGAATGCCTCCAGAGACGGGGAGCTCACTACCTGAAGCAGCAGCCTAGTCCATCACAGACTGTCAGAACCTCTTGTTCTTGGAAGAAGGGTCTCTTTCCGGCCACAGGGCTGCCCTCAGGGCTCACTCAAAACATGTGGTGCAAGGTAAATGTGAGTAAAAGGTGCCCAAGTTTTGTTAGCACTGCACACATTTTTCTGAACTTGAAATTTCCCTCTTTTATATAACAGGGGAGTTATTTTTAATCTCCAGAGATAAAGCAAAAAAAGGCATATTTCAAGCAGTTGGAATCATTTACAATTTGAGGTTTTCCCTTTAATGTTAAGGATTTGACAGTGAACACTTACTTACGTGGAAGAGGAATGGCCAGGGAATTATTCTTTCTTTTATAGAGGGAATATAAGTGCATGGGGGAGGGCTTCCTACCATCTCAGGCATCCAGCTGCCCCCAAGCTCCCTCTAACGAGAAGCTGCAAGGAGCTGTCATCGAGAGGTGCCGAGAGATGGCTTTTTCTTGCTCTGATCTATGGTGATAAACCCAAAAGGTCCCAACATCTGTAATTCTGCCTCTGAGAAAAACAGGAATGTTATGACGTGCTTCCTCGCCCTTCACCGAGGGGCTGCCCCGTGAGAAAGCATCCTTCCAACAAGACAGCTAAAGACCAAAGTCGCCCACTGGAGGAAGGTAAGAAAATGTTAGGAAAACAAAACAACAAAAAAACTAGATCATCCTAGAAAGACACATGCTACCAAAACTGACTCAAAAAGAAACAAACAATCTGGATAGACATGTAAGAAGTGAAGAGTTTGAATTCATATCAAAAACTACCCATGAGGAAAGCCCGTGACCAGAAGGCTCCACTGGTTAACTCTACCAAACATTCAAGAGTTACTGTTACCAGTTCTACCCAGACTCTTCCAAAAATTAGAAGAGGGAACATTTCTAAGTCATTCTATGAGGGTGATATCACCCTGATACCCAAACCAGGCAAAGACATCACAAAAAAGAAAATCACAAACCAAAATCTCTCACGAATATGAACATAAACTCAACAAAATACCAGCGAACTTTAACCAGTTACACGTAAAAAGAATTATACACCATGAGCAAGTAGGGTTTATCCCAGAATGCAAGGTTGGTTTAATATCTGAAAGCCAATTAACGTAACACATGATATCAATGGAATAAAAGACAAACAAAAAAAAGATTATTTTAAGAGACACAGAAAAAGCATTTGACAAAATCCAACACCCTTTCCTATGTGTGTGTGTGTGTATAGGGAGAATAGGGAGGTGATTACTAAGGTATTTGGGGGTTTTTTGAGGCGATAAAAAACCTAAAACTAACTGTGGTGATGGTTGCCTGCATCTACGAGTACACTAAAAACCACTGAATTGTGACATTAAGTGGGTGAATTGTATGGTATGTGAAAGATACCTCAATAAAACTGATATTAAAAATAATAAAAGTTGGCGAGGGTGCGGGCCAGCTGTCCCTTAGCTACAGTCTCTGCCGTCTAGTTTACCGCAGTCCCCACCACGCCCTATTACCTCCAACGCTGAAGCTAAGCATCTGGTGACGGTTAGCCCAGCTCCTCCCAGTATGTTCCTCACACCCTGCTCATTTGCCTCACTTACTCTACACCTGTCCCACTTCAGAGACAACTCATGTTGTGGCCACTGTATCAAGACAGTCAACAGATGCAAAAAGAAAGTCAGAGAAAGGGACCAGTGGGGAGTTATGGCTGGAAACCCTGCAGAGAGTGAGGTGACATACTCCTAATTCCCGGCTAGGACACACATTTATTTACTGCACAACCATGGGCAAGGCAGCCGGGCTGTATTTCTGAAAGGAGATTGTGGGACCAGGTCTCTGTGAAGGCTAAGTCCCTGGAATGCGTGTTTTGTGCTCTCGCCAGTGGTGAGGGCTCCCCCGCAAGGACAGGCAATGCTGAAAGCAAGCGCGGGCAGCAGGATGGCAGGATGGCTTTCTCCTGGCTTCCCTGGCTGCACCACAGGAACCCGCACCATGTGTCAGGCACGGAGCGCCCCCGCCTCTCTCGAGTCCAGGACAAGTCTCGCTCGGTGCTGGGATGACTGGAAAACTCCCCCAACACCTGGCAACCAGCCTTCACCAGGGGAAAGCAGGTCTTAGGCTCTGAGCAACCCAAAGGCCGCAGCAGAGCTGCAATTTCAGGACACCGCATGGGTGTCATGGTCTCTTGGTTCTTGGCTGCCTGCAATTGCGACTCACAGCAGTGGTTTGACACACTCAGCGGTCAGTTTCCTTTTAAAGAACGTTCAGTTTTCACGACAGCATAATAACTCACTGTGCCAATATGCAGACACTTAGGACGTTGGTGTCTGTTTGCCTTTACTCTTTGTCATGATCATAGGGCGATTCTTTAAAAATAAAAAAAATTAAACCACCTAAATGCTCTACAAGGAGAGAATGGCTGAGTACACATGACTGTGAGAAAATAATCAGCCAGCCTACATAGCAACACGGAGAAAAAACCCTTAGAATAAAAGCACTGAAAAGAGCAGAATGCTCAGTTCCTCCACACCATGGGCACAGCTAGGGAGAGGGTCAGGGAAGGAACATGGGGAAACAGAGAGAGCCGGTACGTCTTTAAGGCAATTTCCTTGCGGTTCTTATACTGACACTCATGTAATAATAATTATTATACAATTATTAAGTTCAATTAATTATTAAATTTTAAATACTAATTATTATTACTAGGTAACTACAGTGCGGGTAGTTTGTGGAGATGGAATACAAACCACAAAGGTAGCTCGTGAGTTTCACAAACAGCGAATCAGGGAATCTGAAGACTGTTCAACACACCAGCCAAGACTAAGGGCCAGCTTCGGCAGCAATCTGCTCACTAGTACGAAGAGGAAGGCGGGGGCAGGGCCCCACTCACCGTGGCGATGCCCCGGGCTTCCTGATAGGCCACCCTGACCACATCCGCGCTGCTGGTGTTGAGGAAGAAGTAGCCAGAGCCTTCTCGGACGTGCAGCTCTGCCTGTTAGGAGGGGCCAGCTGGTGTCAGAGGCCTGGGGTCCCCCAGGGGTGGGGTCACACCCAGGCACTGGAGCAGGGGGGAGGCTGTACCTGCACGCCCGGGTGGTTGTAGATGGCCACCTCTTCTGGACTGACCCTCACGTCTTCCACCAGCAAGAGTTCGATGGAGGCCGACACGGGCATGAGGGGATGGTGCTGAAGGGGCAAAGCCAGCACTGTCAGATCCAGGGGGGCTGGGGGCCACCTCAGGCCAGCCCACGGCCTCCCCCAGAAGAGCAGGACGAGTGGCCCCAGGGGCTGGCGCCCCCCCCGCCCCGCGGGACCTCATTATGTCGGGGACACGAGCCCAGTAACACCCATCGTGCTTTGAGACCACAGCCCTGCGAGGCCTCCTGAAGTCCTGCCCAGGTGGGCGCCTCATCCCACCTGCCAGGCTCCCGGGATGGACGACTGACACGCACCCCAGGAAAGTGGGACGGCGTTGCAGGCAGTGGGAGCTGCGGGCTTAGGGGATGGGGCTGAACCAGCTCTGCACACTCAGCTGGGGCCGCGGCGGGGAAGAGGCTGCGGCCCAAAGGCCTGAGGGCCCCCGAGGCGTGCGCCAGAGACGGCGTGTGGCGAGGTCCCTCTGCCTTTCAGCTGTATCCCCCCGTTGCCTGCGTGCAGGGTGTGCAGCGGGGGAGACTGAGGCAGGGAGCCTGGTGAGGAGGCACCCCTGATCATGGAGCGGGGGGTGACCGGGGCGCAGCCCAGCGAGGGGCTCAGGACCCTGGGACGCCGGGCACAGCACAGGAGAAGCAGAAGCAGCAGGGCTCCCCGGCCCCCCAGGGCTCTGGTCAGTACCGGCTGCTTCACTCTGGCCATGTCCAGGTGGGACTGCTGGTAGCCAGTGGCAGTGGCAGAGATGGCCGTGGTGCCCGAGGCCTGGTGAACTGAAATGGCCTGCAAACCTGAGTGCGGGAGAGAAAGCGGCGTCGGGTTTGGGCCCCGCTGCTGTATCTGTGAGGCGGCCCCTCCTTCCCTCTGTCTAATTTGTAGCGTTAAATCTCCCATAGCCCTAAAAATAGGTGATGGGCTTCGTTTACACCGTGTGCACCCTAAGAGTTAACGGGCCCTGAGCAAGGTTCCCGGGGCAGCTTAGAGGAGCTGGAGGAGACAGCTCAGCTCCCGGCTGCCGAGGGGTCTGTGATGGCAGCGTCGCAGGGCGTCGGCGCCAGGCCGGTCTGTGTACAACCTGGGTTTGAGATTCAGCCGCCGTGTGCCCCGAGCTGTCTCCCCATCTCCCACACAGAGAGGCCATTCCTACGTCACAGACGTGGGAGGATTAAAGGAGAGTCCTGAAGCTCCCTGAGCTTTGGTCCTGGACAGAGGGGGCCCCAGCCCTCCACCCACAGCTGCCGGCCCCTCTCGGCACGCGCTCGTCTGTCTGGGGCCACCGCTCACCACCCGGCTCACCGTGCAACTTCTTTTGGCCGCTCCCATCGTCCCGGGACACCAGCTGTAAGGGCGGGTCCAGCTCGATGCTGGCCAGCGACGGCCTGGTGGACTCCCACTGGACGCTCAGCGAGCTGAAGTTGTCGAACCTGCGGCCCTGCTGGTCATAGGCGGCCAGGTCCAGCAGGGGGTTGCGATGGCTGGAGACCGGAACCTGCAAGAAGCCGAGGTTACCCGCTATGGCTGCACCCCGGACTGGGCGGGGTCGCCCCTGACCACACGGTGCAGCGGACCTGCCGGCTGCCTTGTAAGCTCGTAGGGGTCCCGGCGAGCCCGTGGGGGGCAAGTCGCGAACGGATGGTCACTACTGCCAGCCAGCAAGGTGCCCCCAGCCCTATGCAACCTGGCCTCCCGCTCCAGTCCGTGGTCCTCAACGGGGGCCTTGGCGGGGTCTGGAAGCATTTTTGGTTGTCACACTGCAGGGGGCGCAACTGGCGCCTAGTGTGTAGCGCTTGGGGTGCTGCCGAACACCCCAGGGTGCACTGGACAGCCCCCCAAGAAGGGGCGATCTGGCCCCAAATGTCAGCAGTGCCGAGGCTGGGGGGCCCTGCCCTCGGCCTCCCCACCCGAGCCAGGCTGCTCTCCTCCACTCAGCCCTCCCCTCTCCAAATCCTGCCACCTCCCCCCGCCCCATGCCCACCTCAGCCCCTCCAGGATGCCCCGCCTCGTGGTTCAACAGGAACGCCAATTACACCCCAAAGTGTCCCAGAGCCACTGGGATGGCAAAGCTCTCAGCTGGCCTTGACCACCCTGGTGATGGGGGCGAGGACGGGTCCCGGGGGAGGGAAGGGACAGAGGTCCTCGGTGGCTCAGCGGCAGGCCCCTAGGATTCCACTCCAAAAGCCCACCTCCTGCTGCGCGCACCTGAGCAGCTCTGCTCCCCAGGGCCCGCGGGGGAGCGGCCTCATTCCCCCAGACCGAGGTTCACCCCGCCCTCCCGGCCCGAATGGACGCCCAGCTCCCACAGCCCGGACTCCAACCCACCTCCGCCCAGGCAAGTCACCCACTTTCTGGAGTTTCTCCACGTGAAGTGGGAATTGCACGAGATCCTCCTTCCAGGGCTCTGTTCTAAATAAGGGTCGCGTGAGAGCATTTTAAGGGGCCCGGCTCGTGTCACTCAGGCAGGAACCTGAGCTCAGCAGTACCCACACTTCACCAGGCACGGGTCCAGGAGGAAGGACTGAGCTTCTCTGGCCCTTGCAGTCAGGAGTAAGGGCATCACTTGCTTTGGCCAGTGAAATGTGACAAGTGACTCGTGACAGTTCCGGGGGCAGAAGCTTGAATGGTTAGAACGTGATCTGCCAGCTCTGCTTCTCTGCCCACGTTCAACTTGGGGGCCGCTCCACCGCCCAAGTCTTGGAAGGAAGATAACGACGAAGTGGGGCCCCCAGCCCACTGCGATGCACACACTGCGTGAGCGAGAAGTGAGCCCTTACTGTGCAGGGGTGTCGGTACTGCCGCCGAGCCCACCTGGCCCGCCGGATGCAGTCAGCAAACTCCCACCTCCCTCGCCCCCGGAGAACTCTGGACCAAAGCAGGTCCCAAATTCTAAATGCAGGTCAGCATAATCACCTGGGGATGCAAAGGAGTTTTACAACCATTGTGGACACGAGTCGGGAGCTGTGACTGTGGGCGGGGAGAACAAAGTGCGTATTCTAGAGGCCCCACTCTGTCCCCCAGATGCGACCCAGGGTGGAAAACTAACGTGCTTCCCTTCCTCTTCCCCCCCGGGGCGGGGCAGGGGCGGGGTGGGGGGGGAATGAACAAAGCAACAATCATGCTCGCAGGTTCACTGGTCCTGCCAATGGCAAGAGCATCATCCCCAAACGGGGAGGCTGAGGCTCAGAGATGTTATGTTGCTTGCCCAAGGTCACACAGGTTTAGGGGTGGGACTCTCTGGTCTCATTTTAAAGCCCACCGGCCTCGCCAGACGCTGTGCAGCCTCTCCCCAGCACACGAGTCAGGAGGCAGCCCCATTCCAGCCCCAGCCTGTCACCTTCTGGCAGTGAGCTGCACGGCTGATGCCCAGCTCAGAGGACTGGGGTCAGGCCAGAGTGCAGTCCCACTTTGTCACTCCGACAGGTCAGCCCCGTTTTAGTGCCTGGCCTCGCCAGTGACCGACTCTGCAAACACGTCCTGGGCAGCCTCTGGCTTTGGAGACGTATAAAGTGAAACCGATTTGCACCAGGATGTGTGGCAAGGATATATCTTCCTCAGGGTCCCCTGGTGACACCACAGATCTCAGGGGCCACACCTGACTGGCCTGCGGCTCTGGAATCCCAGCACGGATGGATCACAAGGCAATTCTGTGTCTGAGCAAAGATCTACAACACACGAGAGCCAATTCAGAGCCGCACTCGCTGCCTGACCCGCATCTTCCAGCCAAGAGACAACCCTGGGCTGACCCCGAGGTCACAGCCGACAGACGGCCAGACTCGGCTCCTTCAGCGAGTAGCCAATGTTTTAAGTACAGGAAAGAGGCACTTGGATCTGTTTTTTCCTTTGAAACTGAGAAGGTTTGGCCAGCCTGGGGTTGAACAGGCTAGAGCTGAGGGGGCTTTGGAGGAGCACCCGCTGTTCAGGCCTGACCATAACCCCGGCCCTGTCCTCGGCACCAGGCATGTGAGCCTACAGAATAAGGGCAGCGGGCGGGGGGCTGGGGAGGGGTCCCTGGATCACTCATCCACCCACCATTCACTGAGCTCCCACCACGAGCTGGGCCCTGAGAGAGAGACTCACAAAGATGAAAATGAGTACAGGCACAGCTCGGAGATGTTGCGCTTCGCAGATCCCTCGTTTTTACAGCCTGAAGGTTCGTGGCAACCGTGTGTCGAGAGATTCTGTCACTGCCATTTTCCTAACAGCGTTTGTTCACTTCATGTCTCTGGGTCATGTTCTGGTAATTCTCGCAATAGTTCAGACTTTTTCGTCATTATTATATGTACTTGTTAGGGTGTCTGTGATCAGGGACCTTTGAAGTTACTGCCATGACTCACTGAAGGCTCAGAGGTCGGTTAGCATATTTTAGCTATAAAGTCCTTTTCAATTAAGGTCTGTACATTGTTTCTTTAGCCATAACACTATTGCACACTTAATAGACTATAGGATAATATAAATGTAGCTTTTATATGTCCCGGGAAACCAAAAAGTTCCTGAGACTTGTTTTATCGCGATATTCGCACTGTACTGCCGGGTCTGGAACCGAACCCACGCCGTCTCTGAGGCCTGCCTGTGCGTAAATTCTACAGCATTAGTTGATGTTAGGTGCTTGGGGGCGGGGAGGGGGAGAAGGGGACCGCGTAGGAAATGCTGAGTGGGGACCTTCAGATAAGGTCTAAGGCTGAGGAAGGCCCCCCCACACCCCGCGAAAGTAACGTGTGAATAAAGAGCTGCGGGTTCAGGAGGGAAACAACTCCAGCCAGGGGACAGCAAGCCAGAGCATGGGACTGTCCCAGCATCCGGGCACTGATCACGGGGGGAAGGTGACGGGCGGTCTCAGGGCCTGCAGGTCCCACTCTGACTCCCTATGTCCGGTCCCGCTTATCCCCCGCGGGAACTCTGGATGTCACTGTCATCACTCAAAGGAGGCAGCTGCACAGCGGGTGGGATTCAGGCCGGGCCTGAATCCGGCTCCCCGGCACACACACGGTGGACCCAGCAAGCCGGGTCTTCCAAGCATCCAGACTTATATGTTGTCTTTCTTTCCACAAGGGATAATTTGCTGAGTACATAAAAGTGATTTAAAATGTAAAACTTTCAGGACATTCATCTCAATAGCCCCCAAAGTCTTTTCCTGAACACACACAGATTTTCACCTTAGGGAAGATGGTCAGCCGCTCCATGACATGCACACCCAGGCCTGGGACGGGGAGGATGTGGCACCATGACAACGAGCCTGCGGAGGGGCCCTGGGCTCTGAGCCCGGGTCTCCTCCCGCAGCAGGATGCTCCCTGCAGGCCCGCGGGGCAGGGGAGAGGGCCCTGAGCCGCACACACAGACTCCTCACTTTAACCAGTGCCGGCGAGGCCCCAGTGCTCACGGGACCAGCGGAGGGGCTCACATGCGTCAGAGCTGAGGGGTCAGGGAAGCCCCCCACAATCGCCAGAGCAGCGGGAGAAAAAGCTGAACCAAGCTCACGAGGACAGGAGGCCCAGAGGCACCGGCCAGAGGGTGGGCTTGTTCCCAAGTCCCAGGCCCTGGAGTCTGGCGCCTCCCCTAGAGCTTCAAAGGGACGCAACTTGACCAAACAGCAGCAGGAGCCGACTCCCAATCTCGCTGCCCCAGGCAGGCAGCTGGACACGCCCCGGGGCTGACTGCAGGCTGGGGCTGGGAGAGAAGCACCTGCAGGGCTGCCAAGGAGGCACCAGACTTGGAGCTGGACAGACGTAGGTTCTGCCTGCGGGTCCAGCCCTCAGGGACGAGGAGCAAGACACACACAGCGGTTCTGATCACTGTGTGGGCAGCAGGGTTGCAGAGACCCTGGGCTGGCCCCGGGGCCTTTGCACTTGCTGTTCCACCTGCCTGGGGCACCCTGAGCTTGGCCCCTCTTGGGTGGCGCCCCGAGCACAGGCGTGAGCCTGTGTGCCCTCCTCACAGGGGCCTTTCCCTATAGTCTGAGGTCCCCTGTCTCCACAGGGCTTCGCACCCGCCCATCCACCATGTCTGCTGTGGGCCTCCTGTCGGCTCCGAGGCCTGAGCCTCGCCTGCCCTGGGTACTCTGCGTTCCAGAACCTGACGTGTGCCCAGCACAGGGGGTGAGATCCAACGAACGTACGCTGAGGGATGAGAAGAAAGAAGCCTGGTTCCCTTCCGAGATGGGCCGCCGCCGGCCAGCAGGGCGTGTGCATGCCTGACCCCGACCAGGGGGCTTCCAAATCCTCCACGTCCAGCCGTCCGGTCTCGAGGGTCTCAGGGGTGGAGGCTGGACTGCTGTCACCTCACATCCCTGCTGTCAGGGACCCCAGTGACTTTCTTCCCTCTGCTCGCAGTGACCTTGGAAACACAGCACCATCCCCCGTACCGTGGAGAAGGCTACCGCCAGCCACTCCCTCTGCAACTCCTGCCTTGAGACAAGAACCCCACCTTAACAGCCTCGAGCCACACAGGAAAGTGCGAGATCTGTACAGACCGCCAAGTGCCCACGCAGAGAGGCGGCAGAGTCCGGGCGCTGCCACCAGCAGCTGTGACGCAGGGGATGCCCCACCCCTCCAGATCCCGGGCCTCACGTGTCACACGCAGACAAGTGCCCACCGGACAAGGCGAGTGTAGGGCTGAGGGGGCAGCACCGGGTGTCGCCTGGCCTACCCACGCCGCCTCCCCAGAAGGCCACTCACCACCTGCTTGTTCTGCTGCAGCAGCGGGCAGGACAGGTCCAGCTGGGGGCTGGCGTAGACGGGCGCCAGGGTGAGCCTGGAGGGCGGCGCACACACGAACTTCACCACAGCAGGCTCCAGTGCCGGGAAGGGGTTCGTGATGCTGGGCCTGTTCCCCACCGTGAGGGCGACGACCTGGCAGAGCAGAAGCAGCCGTCACACACCCCACGCCCGAGTCCCTGCTCCGCTGGGAGCCCCCGGGACTCAGCGTGCTCTTCTGCAGAACTGGGATGGTGGTGATGCCCGCATCCCAAGCGGGTTACAGCGGTCCAGCGCCACACGCCCAGGAGAGAGCTCCCTCAACGTGCAAGAGACCTTCCGACAGGGGCCCTGGCGCCCTCTACTAACAGAACAGAACCACTGCCGGCTCCTGGGCCCGAGGAAGAGGTGGGTCGGGGGAACACCATGCAGCTTCCCGGGACCCTATGAAGACCCCATGGCTGATGAGCAAATCGACAAGCTTGTGCGTTTAGAATGAGGAATCCAGAGTGACTTGGAGACACCCATCACAACGAGGTGCAGGCGCCGCAGAGCGTGTCTGATGGACTGAGCCCCTGGGGGGGGACCAGCTGAGGGCTACGGAGGGCGGGGCCGCTGAGCAGGTGCTGGAGCCACAGCCCTGCCCTCCTTTCGCCTCTTAGACAAGCTCAGCTGGAGGCTGCAAAGACGGAAATTAAAGGTGCAAGAAAAGACACGGAGATTTATGCTTGCTTTCAGAGCTGGGACCTCAGATATCAAGCCTGGCCCCCATTTTACGAGCAACACGGCTCACGGCCGGTCCTGAGGGAGCGGCCCCCGGCCCCTCAGTGACACTCACTTTCACACGCCAGAACAGTCCGGTCCAGAAGTCCCTCAACCTTCCTGACCACGAGGCAGGACAGAGGGCAGTGTCCTGGGTGACCCCCAACACCCCAGAGCACCAGGGTAGGGGGCCCTCAGGGCGGCCCTGCTGAGGGTCCAACCCCTACCGTCCGAGGGGGACACAGATGACTGAGCCAAGCCAGGGCTAAGAAAGTTCTCTACGTTCATTTTTGACTAAGTTTATTCTTGTTGTGGTATTTATTATTTTTCTTATTCTTCAATTGATTTTGTAAAAAAAACAACGAAGCCAGTGGAAGTGGGCCTCTCACTGTGCCTCTTTTCTGCTCACACCAAGCCAGTCTCGGTGTGGCCGTCTTCATAAGGGTGCCTGGGGGCCGTGTGTGTGTGTGTGTGTGTGTGTGTGTGTGTGTGTGTGTGTGTGTGTGTGTGTGTGTGTGTGTGTGTGTGTGTGTGTGTGTGTGTTTTAACATCAACTGACATGCTCTGTACTAGTAAATAAACACAGGTGTTCTTCACTTCCCCCAAGAAAGGGGCTCTCTCCTATGTCTCTTGATTCACGCTGGCCTCCTCACCCCTTGCGTTCTGTTTCCGGGCACCCTGGGAATGGAGGGTTACACCCCTACTATAACCAGACGAGTGTGCAGCCCTGAGCCTGGGACTGCCAGGCACAGGGGAACGGAGGGGCGAGCTGCTGCTCTATCCAGCCGATGCCGGCCCTGCAGGGATCACAGGTGCACTGTGCTCCGTCCACCCAGGCTAATTTTTTTGGTTTTCAGCATTAAAAAAAAAAATCAAGACACTCCATACACCTGAAGCTAATATAATATTGTAAATCAACTATATTTCCATCTAAAAAAAAGATTCCGGAGAAAAAAATATTGGGATTCTCGGCTCATCCTGAAACACCGAAAGGATCTGCCCACCCTGGGTCTGCAGTCCCACTCATTTATAATACTGATACTTGCCTGACCCTGGAGGCCTCTGACTTTGCGAGCCCGATCTCAACCCACCCGGACTTGACAGTGGGGAGTGCTGACGCCCTGGACCAAGAGATTGCCCCGGGTGTGGAAAGAGAAGCAGGACTGGCCAGCGTGTAGCGCGGTCCCAACTGCCACACCCTGCTAGGCCCAGATGGTGCTTACTCAACCACCCTCATCCTCAGTCTGCCTGTCTGTGAAATGGGTACAACAGCCACGGCTGTCTCTCAGGGTTGCCTCGAGCAGTTAGATAAAATAATGCTGCGAGGCACAGCAGGGTGCTTGGGGGACGTGACTTTCCATCCCTCGCTCTGGGCAAGGCTGGTCTGGGGGTGGCCCCCCGCTCACCTGCTCGCCCAAGACCTGGCAGGTCACGAGGATCCAGTGTTGCTGGTGATTCCGGGCGGCAGGGGGCCCAAAGAGAGCCAGACTGACGCTGTCCATGTCCTCAGAGGTGACGTTGCGGAAGAACTTGGAAGGCTCCAGGACCCAGGGTCTGGGACCCCCCTCGAAAAGCATCTCTTTTGAGGAGCCGAGGGTCACCAAGGCGACAGAGGAGGGGTCCACAGCCTGTGGGAGAAAAGAGGGGAAGCGTCAACGTCTCCCTGGGAGAGGCGAGCCTGCCAGGGCTGGGGTGGCTCACTCTCTGGTCCTTGCTTTACTTGGTGCTGGTTGTTCTGCCAGGAAATGATCTGTTTGGGCGTCTGTCTCCCCAGCTGGCCTATAGGCTCATTAAAGGAAAGGCATGTCTGTTTCCTCTTGTATCTGCAGCGCGATCTCAACCACATGAGAAATGAAAGACCTTACAGACAAACTGAAATATTTTTAAAAGCGTAAATTACAACTACACTGTGATACTATTTCTCTGCCATCTGATTAGCAAAAATCCAAAAGTCTGAGCACACACACTGCTGGTGAGTCCGTAGGGAAACACGTACTCTTTTATAAAATTAATTAACTTGTTTTTTGAAATATAATTGACATGTAACATTATATTCATTTCATTAGTACAACATAGTGTTTTGATATTGGTATATGTTGCAAAATGGTCACCACAATAAGTCTAGTTAACATCTATCACCACACAAAGTTACAATTTTTTTTTCTTGTGATGAGAACTTTTTTTTTTTTTTTTTTTTTCTTTGCGGTACGTGGGCCTCTCACTGTTTTGGCCTCTCCCATTGCGGAGCACAGGCTCCGGACGCGCAGGCCCAGCGGCCATGGCTCATGGGCCCAGCCGCTCGGCGGCATGTGGGATCTTCCCGGACCGGGAAACGAACCCGTGTCCCCTGCATCGGCAAGCGGACTCTCAACCACTGCGCCACCAGGGAAACCCAGATGAGAACTTTTAAGATCTATTCTCTCAGGAATTTTCAAAAACAGTATTATCGAGAAACGTGTTCTGTCCCGCTGGGGAGACAGGAAAATGGCACCACCCCAACAGAGAGAAATTTGGCAATATCTACTAAAATGACAGTCACATTTATCCCTTGTCCAAGCAACATTCCTTCTAGGAATGGACTCCGAAGATACGCCTCCATGAATATATAAAACATACACACAGAGCTACGCATTACAGTATTACTTTTAAGAGTAAAAGCTTGGAAACAGCACAAACACCCACCAGCAGGGGCCTAGTTAGGTAAACTGTGGTCTATCCATACGATGGAATGTCAAACAAAGATCTTCCCGTGTGGATGTCGAGAGATTTGCAGGTTATTTTCCAAGCAAAGAAGCAAAGTGCAGAACAGGATATCTAGCATATTACCCTTGAGTAAGAGAGGAACGGGCAGGGCATAACAACATACAATCGTTCTTGCTGACTTTTGCAAAAAGAGACACTGAAACTGTAAAATGGAAACTAATCAAAATAGTTTTTGACAAGAGGCAGGGAAGGGATGGAAGTGAGGCTTCTGGGTGTACTTTGAATACGGGTTTAACTTGGGAACCACATAAACAACTTAGACAAAAAATAAGGTTAAAAAAAGCAAACCCTGGGTCTTCCCTGGTGGCGCAGTGGTTGAGAGTCCGTTGAGTGGTTGAGATCCCCCGTCCAAGGCAGGACCTCCTGTCACTTGTTACCTCCCTTCCCAGCTGGACCGCCCTTCTCACCACCTGTCATCACTTCCTGTGTGTTCTTAAGTGCATTTGCTTCTCTGTCCCCAAAGCTAGAATGAAGCTGTCACTCAGCTGTGTGACCTTAAGCAGGTTAATGTCTATAAGTCTCAGTCTCCCGTCCTATAAAATGGGTACAATGAGAACCCTGCCTCATGGGTTATCGCAGATTCAAGGGGGCATGGATGGGAGCCCTGAACACACATGTAGCATATGCTCAGTAAATGGCCCCCACTACTGTCAACTGTCACCCCCATTTTGCAGATGGAAAGAGTGAAGCCCAGCAAGCAGAAACAACTCGTCCAAGTTCACCCAGCTGGCGAGCCCGGGTCTGTTCCGACTCCAGATGCCCTGCTCTCACCCGTCTCATCACCACAACCAGAACAGCTCTGCTATGGACAAAGTAGGTCACTGTAAACCTTGCAGGAGGATTTCTTCCTGACCAGCCCAATAGAAAGACTGTGCAAAAGTACCACATGTCCTATAATTAAAGCTGGAGAATGATCAATTATCACCTTGCTGTGCAATTCTCTTCCCATCCAGGCATAAAAGCATCACCGAACCGTGTGCCAGGGAGATAGGTTAATAATCAGCATGGCTAATGAAGGACACTGATAAATCGTACTGGGGGCGTCAACACGCAGATACCAGGACAGGCCAAGCAGGAGAGGAGGGGCCCCGTATCGCAGTCGAGACCTTCTCTCTCAGGGACTCAATTTCCTGGTTTGCAAAACAGGAGGGCGTCTGGTCATCAAGAGGCCCTTAGCATCAGCACTCTGCGTTTCCAGGAGATGGACTACCCGCCTCAGTCCAGGATCCAGAGAAAAGGAGAGGGGAGGGGAGGGGAGAGGCAGTCAGAGGTGACAGTCCCCCCTCAACCGCCGCCCCGGCACCTGGCTGACCCAGAGGCTCCAGGATGCACAGCCCACGCTGATTATCACCGGGATGAAGGAGGCAGGCGGGGACCCCAGACCCTGGCACTCCAGGCCCCCAAAGGGTAACCCGCAGGTGGGGTGACAATGTACCCCAAACTGCTGCAGCCAACCAGGCTGAAGAGGAAGTAGTGTGTTGGCTGTGAAGGGAGTTAGGGAACTGGCAAGACAGCCCCTCTCTGTCTGTGGGCCAGTTAGACAGAAGAGGTTACAGGTAAGTCGGGCCGGGGGGTGGAGTGGGGGGCTGGCGAGTGGCACCTGTTAGATCTGGGGAGGGTCTTTCTTCTGCCGTGGGGGGCATCCTTACAATGTGCTTCCAAGACACGGCCACTCACCCTCCCCGCCAGCAGCAGGGGTCTCATGGGTGTGACTGTCCCTCCCTGACCTCACCTGCTGCCCACTGCTGCATGAGAACATCCAGCTCTAACCCTCGCTCGACCTGACCCAGGGAGCCTCCAGTCTCATGCCTCACCCCGAGATACACACACTCCTTCTGGTGCCCCACCAGCCGAGCTTCCTGCCTTCACACTCTCGTTCTGCTTCTGCGTTCACAGGTGACCTGTGCCCACGGGACTCTTCGTTACCTCTACTACACTTGCTGTGTCTGTCTGCACGTCTGCATTCCTCACAGATGGGCAGCCTCCCAGGGCACAGAGGGGGAGATATTTCCCTAGATCTGCCTCCCCAACCCAAGCCTCGTACTAACAAAGCACCAGGGACTGTCTGCAGCGTGAACTAGCAAGCGCAGGCTGGACAAGAACTGGTAGCTGCCCTTCCAGTTTCCACACTCCTCTCTTCCTCAGAGAAAGAACTTCCATTTTATTAGGGTGGTAAATTGCCCAGCTGAAATGACTCCCTCATCTCTTACAGCTAGCTGGGGCCAGCAGATGAAGTTCCGGCCAATGAGGTGCAGGGGGAAGCTGCTCTTTTAAACTTCTGACAAGGCTACTACAGGAAACTAACTCGGCTCAGAGATGAGCTCTTTCCCCTTCTGGCTATATGGGATGCAGATGTGATAGCTGCAGCTCCAGCAGCCACCTTAGAGCATGAGGTAACTTTGAGGATGAAATCCACATATTAGGACGATGAAGTAGAAAGACAGAAACCTGGGTCCCTGATGACTACAGAGCTGCCACACTAGACCTGTGTGAAACCTCTCATGTGAAAGAGGAATAAACTCTCTATTCACTAAGCCACTGTTATTTTGCGTTTTGTTACTTGCAAATACACCTAATCTTAACAGATATCAAGGCACAAGGAAGATGAGAGAAGAGACACATATCCTGTTCTTTTCCCTATAATTTCTCCAGTCAGGAAGCCACCTTTATTGGGGACATGTCCACCTTATCTTCATCCTTACATCCCAGCTTGGGACAGTGAGCTCAGGGGTTGGCCCCTGATGCTCCACCAAACACCCAGACAATCAGACCATGCGGTCACCTGGACAAGCACCCAGGAGGGGTCCTGAAGAACCTCCTCCCCAGGCTCCATCACACGGCTGGCTGTGGCAGGGCCTCCCCAGGATGACCGCTGCCATCTTAGGGATTTTAGTTTTCTCTCAGCCCTGCTCCCTGAGCCCTCTCACCTCCAGGGTCCTGATCAGTGAGAGGATCTTGACCTTTCAATTTTACGCTGCCATCTTTCCTTCCTCTGCCCTCCCTATCACCCTTTCAACGCTTTTACTTTTTCCATGGCATGCATATACAAAATACATTACTTACTAGTTTATTTACTGTCTGTCTCTACCTCTGTCTCTGCTACAATGTCAGCTCATGAGGAAAAGGATTTCTGTGTGGTTTTTTGCACTGTTGTACCCCTAACGTTTAGAGCAGGGACCGGCACCTATGAGTAGGTATTCATATATATTTTGGTTTGGGGGATCAGGAGACCTTGGATTCAGCCCTAGCTAGGTAACCCTGGACACATTTCCCCACTCACTCCTTCTAAATTAAACAACTCTTCTCAAAAAATTAAAAACAGAACTACCACATGACCCAGCAATTCCCATAAATACTTATGGGCATTTATCCAAAGGAAAGAAAAACACTTACTTTAAAGGAAATCTGTACCCCATGTTCATAGCAGCGTGATTTACAATAGCCAAGATATGGAAACAACTTAAATGCCCATTAATGGATGAATGAATAAAGAAGATGTGACATATATAGAGATATAGATATAGATACAGGTATATAGATACAGATATAATAGAATATTATTCACCCATAAAAAGAAGGAAATTCTGCCATTTGCAACAACATGGATGGACCTTGAGGGTATCACACCAAGTGAAATAAACCAAGACAGACAAAGACAAATACCATATGATCTCACTTATAAATGGAATCTAGAAACAAAAAAACAAAAACCACAAACTCATAGAAACAGAGAACAGACTGGTGGCTGCCAGAGGCAGGAATTGGGGGCAAAATGGGTGAAAGTGGTCAAAAAGTACAAACTTCCAAGTACAAAATAAGTGAGTCCTGGGGATGTGAGGTACAGCATGGTGACTCTAGCTAATAACACTGTGCTGCATATGTGAAAGCTGCTAAGAGGGTAGATCTTAAAAGTTCTCATCACACACACACAAAACGTGTAACAATGCGTGGTGATGGATGTTAACCAGACTTATCGTGGTGACCATTTCCCAATAGATACAAATATTGAATCACTCTGTTGTCCTAAGGAAACTAACACAAGGTTATACGTCAATTATATCTCAATAAGAAATCCACAACAACCCTTGGTTGTCGTCTGCTCTGTATCAGGCAGTGTGCCCAGGGCTAGGGGTGCAGCGATGAAGAATTCTTATGTCACTGAGCTAGCTTCTAATGGCTGAGGGGGAGAAGAAAATGCATCCCAAATCAAGGGGACCAGAGCTATCCTAGCGGCTGGGACTGGTGCCCGGGAAATGCAAGTGCTTACTGGCCCAGCCTGGGAGGCCCGCCCCACGATCCCCGGGCCTCCCGAGCGAGGCTGCCTGGCCGCACCCTGGAGGAAGGGCCAGGTCTTCCTTGTTCACACAGTAACAGCTAACCCTTACTGAGCGCTCAGTACCTCCTAGGGACGGTTCTCAGCCCACTTGGTTCGTGAGCTCAGCTCATCGTCACCACAACCCTGGGAGGCAGGTGCTGTATCAGCCCCATTTACAGGCAGGGAAACTGAGGCCCAGGGAAATTACATCAGCCAAAGTCACAGAGTTGGTGCTGGACCTGGATTGAAACTCGGGCGTTGGTGTCAAACAAAGGCAGCATGCTCTGAGTAGGAACACTCTAAATGCCTTCTGCACGAAGACGCACGGGGGACCCAGACGCTGACGGTTACCTGGCATCAGGTGAGGGGCACATCCAGACCTGACCCAGGCCCCGAGGCCCCAGAATCTGCACCACGTGCCAGGGCCATTGTCCCCACGCCAGGGTTCTGTGGAGACCCTGCAGGGTGAGTCTCTACTGGACCAGGAGCCCCTCTGTCCCGATCCGTGTGGGAATCATTTCATCCACAAGGATGTCGGCGCTCACCGTCTGCCACCAGGGAGGCCCTGCCCCTGCTCCATACTCCTAATTTCAGCTTGACAATCACCTCTGTAGCTGTCCCAAAAGCTATTCTGAACAATCAGTGTTTTAACACACATTCACCAGAGCAGATGGATAATTTGCACCAGGGAACGGGGGGAGGGCAGGGCCTGGGGCTCACCTTGAGGGGCAGGTAGGCGGCAATGGTGATGCGGGCGCTCAGGTGGATGTGGCCGTGCTTGTAGCTCACGAGGAGCGCGGTGTAGCCCTGGGCCTCTGCCCTCACCGTGACACCGCTGCAGTGGTCAGGCCCCGGCCGCAGCCTCCCTGCAAGAAGAGAACCACAAGGTCACTGAGACCTTGCCTCTGCCGGGAAAGACAGGACAGGCTGACCGCCCTCTTCCATTCTGGGCTTGAAACGAATCTTTTTAACTTACCATTTTAAAGTATAATTCCCATACCAAAGAGCACATGACACATTGTAAGCACACAGCTCACAATTTTTCCTCCACAAGCTGAACACGCTCTGTTTCCAGGACCAGGATCAAGAAGCAGTACGACCTGCACACTACCCCTGGGATCTCCTGTGGACCCTTCTGGTCAGGAGCCCCGCCCCCGAGGAAAACCACTGTTCACTGACTTCTAAGAGCACAGCTGAATTCTGCTGGCTCTGGACTCCAGACGAAGGGGACCTCCTTGGTACCTGCCCCCTTCAGCTCAACACTGGCGGTGGGATTCCACCTTACGTTTCGCACGCTGTAGATCTTCCACTCACATTTGTGCGTTCTGCTGCCGTGTGAACAGACGGCGGTTTCTCCACGCTACAGGGACCACGCGGGGCTGCGACGAGTCACGCTGCTGTGCGCGTGTGTGCGTGTTTCTTTGGGGACGTATTCACCTCTTCGGAGGGGTGCACCCCGAGGAGTTGGAGTGCAGATAGTGGGAGTGTGTGCTCAGCTTCCCTCATTATCGCCAATTACCTTTCCAAAATGGCTGATGGACTTACACTGCCTCTAGTGGCTGTGAAACATCCCTGCCAATCCTTGGTAAATATTTTCCATCTTTCATTAATTAAAAAAAATTCTGGTACAATACACATTAACATCAACTTTTACCACGGTAATAACGTTTCCAGTTCAGTGGTGTTAGGCACATTCACACTGTTGTGAACCACCACTCATCTCCAGACCACTTCTCATCTCGCAAAACTGAAACTCTGAACCCATTAAATATAACTTCCCAACTCTCACCCCCTCCAGCCCCTGGCAACCACCATTCTACTCTCTGTCTATATGAATTAATGCTGCTATAAACATGAACATACAAGTATTTCATCAAGATTCTGCTTGCAATTATTTTGGGTATACACCCAGAGATGGGATTGCTGGATCATACAGCAGTTCCATGTTTACTGTCTTTTTCTTTATTTTTTTGGCCGCATCGGTCTTAGTTTTGGCACATGGGATCTTTCATTTCGGCATGCAGGCTTCTCTCTAGTTGTGGCGTGCGGGCTTCTCTCTCTAGTTGTGGCACGTGGGTTTTCTCTCTCTAGCTGTGGCACCGGGCTCCAGGGCACATGGGCTCTGTAGTTTGTGGCATGCGGGCTCTCTCACTGAGGCCCGCGAGCTCAGTAGTCATGGCCTGCGGGCTTAGTTGCCCCAGGGCATGTGGGATCTTAGTTCCCCGACCAGGGATCGAACTCGCGTCGCCTGCGTTGGAAGGTGGATTCTTTACCACTGGACCACCAGGGAAGTCCCCCACGTTTAATTTTTTCAAGAGCCTCCATACTGTTTTCCACAGTGGCTGCACCATTTTACATTCCCACCAACAGAGCACAAGGGTTTTAATATCTACACATCCTCAGCAACACTTGTTTTTCTTCTGTCTTTTTGCTAGGAGCCATCCTAAAGGGGTTTAGGTGGTATCTCACTGTGGTCTTAATTTGAATTTATAACATGATTAGAGATGATCTTTTCATATACTGGTTGGCCATTTGTATATCATCTTTAGAGCAATGTCTATTCAAACCCTTCATCCATTTTTTTCATTAGGTTATTTATTATTGTCAACTTGTAGGAGTTCTTTATATATTCTATAAATTTATTTATTTATTTATGGCGGCATTGGGTCTTCGTTGCTGCGCACAGGCTTTCTCTAGTTGCGGCGAGTGGGGGCTATTCTTCGTTGTGCTGTGCGGGCTTCTCCTTGCA
The DNA here is from genome assembly GCF_949987515.2 of Delphinus delphis. Taxonomy (NCBI): domain Eukaryota; kingdom Metazoa; phylum Chordata; class Mammalia; order Artiodactyla; family Delphinidae; genus Delphinus; species Delphinus delphis. The sequence goes on along the minus strand of NC_082692.2, from coordinate 101,400,653 downwards.
GTGGCTTCTCTTGTTGCGAAGCACCGGCTCTAGACGCCTGGGCTTCAGTAGTTGTGGCGCACGGGCTCAGTAGTTGTGGCTCGTGGGCTCTAGAGGGCAGACTCAGTAGTTGTGATGCATGGGCTTAGCTGCTCCGCGGCATGTGGGATCTTCCTGGACCAGGGATCGAACCCATGTTCCCGGCATTGGCAGGCGGATTGTTAACCACTGAGCCACCAGGGAAGTCCCATGTATTCTAGGTATGAACCCCATATCAGACATATGATTTGCAAATATTTTCTCCATTCCATAGGTTGCCTTTTAAGACTTTTTTAGAGCAGTTTTAGGTTCACAGAAAAATTAAGAGAAAGGCACAGAGATGTCCTACGTACTCCCTACCGTCATATATACACAGCCTCCCCCATTATCAACATCCTCTCCCAAAGTGGTACACTTGTTACAACTGATGCTCCTACACTGACACACCACAATCACCGGGAGTCCACAGTTCACATTAGGGCTCCCTCTTGGTGTTGTGCACACTATGGGTTTTCACAAATGTGTAACGACATGCATCCGTCATTATAGTATCACACAGAGTATTTTCTGGGCTCTCTATTCTATTCCATCGGACTGTAAGTCTGTGCAAATGCCACTCTGTTTTGATTACTGTAACTTGTAATAAGTCCTGAAAATGGGAAGAATGAGATCTCCAAGTCTGTTCTTTTCTCAGCATTGTTTTTGCTATTCCGGATCCTTTGAGATTCCACATGAATGCTATTTTTCTAAATTCATTTTACACCTAAGAGTTCTTTTGGTGAAATCTTGAGGGTTTTCACATATAAGATCATGTTATTTGCAAACAGATAAGTTTACATCTTCCTTTCCAATTTTGGGTCTTTCATTTCCTTTTCTTGCTTAATAGCTCTGGCTAGACTTCCAGTATTATATTGAAGTGGTGCTAGCAGGCAACCTTGTCTTGTTCCTGATCTTAGGGTAAATAAAAGCTTTCAGCCATCCACCATGGAGCATGATGTTAGCTGTGGGTTTTTCTTATATGGCTTTTATTATGTTCATGTAATTTCCTTCTATTCCCAGTTTGTAGGCTGATTTTACCATAAAAATGTTTTGAGACTTGTCAGCTGATTCTTCTGCATCAATTGAGATAATCATGCGGTTTTCCTCCTACATTCTGTTAACGTGATGTATCACATCAGTTTTAGACTACTGAAACAATGCATTCCAGGCATAAATCCCACCTGTTCATGGTGTTTAATCCTTTTAATATGCTGCTGAATGCAGTTTGCTAGTATTTTGTTGAGGATTTGTCCATCCACGTGCATAAGGGATACTGGTCTGTACTTCTCTTGTAGTATCTTTGTCTGGCTTTGGTATCAGGATCATGCTAGCTTCACAGAATGAGTTAGGAAGTGTTCCCTCTAATTTTTTAGAAGAAGGATAAGTGTTAGTTCTTTAATTCACCTGTGAAGCCATCAGGTCCAAGGACTTTCTTTGTCAGGAAGCTTTTGATTACTGATCCAGTCACCTTGCTAGTAATGAGTCTATCCAGATTTTCTATTTCTTTGTGACTCGGTCTAGGCAGGTTTTGTATTTCTAGGAATTTGTCGTATTATCCAGGTTATCCAATTCGTTAGGGTACAATTGTTCATAATCCCTTTTATTTCTCCACAGTCACTGATAATGTCTCCACGTTCACTTCTATTTTAATAGTTTGTCTCCTCTTTTTTTCTTAGTCAGTCTAGCTAACAGTCTGCCAACTTTGCTAATCTTTCCAAAGCACCAACTTCGGGTTTTGTTGATTTTCTCTATTGCTTTCCTATTCTCTGTTTTATCTCTGCTCTAATCTTTATTGTCAGCTTCCTTCTGCTAGCTTTGGGTTTAATTCATTCTTCTTTTTCTAGTTTTCTAAGCTGCACAAAGTGAGGTTATTGATTTGAGATCTTGTTTTGCAGTGTAAGCACTTATAGCTATAAATTACCCTCTTAGCACTGTTTTGCTGTGTCCCTAAGTTTGGTACGTCCTGTTTCGTTTTCCTTCATCTCTAAGTAATTTCTAATTCCCCTTGTGATTTCTTTGACAAAATTGTTCTTTATGAGTATGTTATGTAATTTCCACAAATTTGTGAATTTCCCACTTTTCTTCTGTTACTGATTTCTAACGTCCTCCCATTGTGGTTGGAGAAGATACCTTGTATGATATTTACCTTTTAAAATCTACTAAGACATAAGTTGTACTCTAACACGTGGTCTGTCCTGGAGAAGGCCCCACGTGCACTTGTGTGTTGTGTTGGTGGGTAGGGTCGCATGTGTCTTAGATCTGATTGCTACACTGTGTTGTTCAAGTCCTCTACTTCCTCGCTCATCTTCCGTCTGGTTGTTCTATCCAATCCTGAGAGTGGGGTATTGAAAGCTCCAACTATTATTTAGAACCGACTATTTCTCCCTCAGTTATGCCCATTTTTGCTTCATATATCTTGATGATCTGTCATTAGGGGTGAAAATGTTTACAGTTTTATTTTCCAGCTGTACTGAATATACAGTGTTTTCTTTGTCTCTTGTAACAATTTCTGATTTAAAGTCTATTTGTCTGATGTTAGTATAACCACCATGCTCTCTTATGGTTACTGTTTGCATGGCATGGACTGTCTTTTTCAATCCTTTCATGTTCAAATTTTCTGTCTTTTTTTAAATTTATTTTTTATTTTTGGCTGCATTGGGTGTTCGTTGCTGTGTGCGGGCTTTCTCTAGCTGTGGCGAGCGGGGCTACTCTTCGTTGTGGTGCATGGGCTTCTCATTGCGGTGGCTTCCCTTGTTGAGGAGCACAGGCTCTAGGCGCACAGGCTTCAGTAGTTGTGGCTCGCGAGCTGTAGAGCACAGGCTCACTAGTTGTGGCATACAGGCTTAGTTGCTCTGTGGCATATGCGATCTTCCCGGACCAGGGCTGGAACCTGTGTCCCCTGCATTAGCAGGCGGATTCTTAACCACTGCGCCACCAGGGAAGTCCCAACTTTTTTGTGTCTTTGGAACTAAAATGAGTCTCTTATAGATGGCATGGCGGGATCATACATTTTTATCCATTCTACTAATCTGCCTTTTGTTTGGAGAATTTAATCCATTTACAGTTAAAATAATTACTAAAGACATTTCTTTTACTCTGCTGTTTGTTTTCTACATGCCTTCTGGCTCTTTTGTCCCTCATTTCCTGCTTGGCCATCTTCTTTTGCTCTTAGCTGATTTTTTGTAGTGAATCATTTTACTGCCCTTCTCATTTCCTATTGTGTATATTCTATGGCTATTTTCTTTCTGGTCACTGCAGGATTACATTTAACATCCTAAAGTTATAATGGTCTAATGCCAATTTACACCAGCTTAACTTCAATAACATATAAAAACTCTGCTCCTGTACAGCTCTGACCCCACCTCCTTTCAGTTACTGATGTCACAGAATTATACCTTTATGCATCGTGTGTCCAAAAACAGACTGTGTTTTTTAAAAATACATTAGTCTCTTAAATCAAAAAACAAAAAGTGGAGCTACCAGCTGAAGTTACAATAGCACCAGCTTTTCTAATCATCTGTGTATTTACTTAATTTCTTCACAGGGCTTTGTCCTTCATTTAAACCTGAAGGATGCCCCTCGTTGCAGCCAGGTCTGGTGGTAAAGGTCGCTCAGCTTTGGTTGATCTGGGAAGGTCTAAATCTCTCCCTCAGTTTTGAAGGACAGTTTTGCCAGATATAGGATTCTTGGTTGACAGCTTTTTTCCTTCAACATTTTGAATACATCAAGCCCACGCCATCCGGCCTCCAAGGTTTCTGATGAGAAATCTCCTGATCTTACTGGAGAAAATCAGATGAAAACTAACTTTCTCGGGCTTCCCTGGTGGCACGGTGGTTGAGAGTCCGCCTGCCGATGCAGGAGACACGGTTTCGTGCCCCAGTCCGGGAAGATCCCACATGCCGCAGAGCGGCTGGGCCCGTGAGCCACGGCCGCTGAGCCTGCGCGTCCGGAGCCTGTGCTTTGCAACGGGAGAGGCCACAACAGTGAGAGGCCTGCATACCACAAAAAAACAAAACAAAACAAAAAAAAACCTAACTTCCTCTCAGCTCTACAGATGCTAACAATGTACCTTCACACCCAGGCCAGGTCTCTACTCGTCTTCCATGCAGTTTCTTCATATGCATAACTTCCTGGAGCCGACAGTTCTTAGAATTGATAGTAAATGAATTCCTTTTTTTTTTTTTTTTTTTTGTGAAGAAGCGCTCTTTAATTGCGCAGGGACGGCCCACAGGTGTAGTAGGAAGGACCACACAGAGAACACCTGGATTCCAGGTCTAGCTTTGCTCAAGCCAAGCAGTTCTTGCTGAGTTACTTGTTAAGGAATCATCGCAGAGAGCTAGGCAAACAGAAGGCATTTGTGTTTTCCTCTTTTAATCCCTAGATCAATTGTTTCCAGACTCCAGTATGTTCCAGACCAGCAAAATTGTTCACTTTGTCTTATTGGACTGCTCGGTGAGCCGCTGGAACAGATAATAATCATTTGTAATTAGAACATCAATTCTTTGTAGGTAAGTAGGTGTCTTTGGGTTGTTTTAAAAGCCCTTTAATAGTAGTTTCCTTTAACTCCCAAAGAGACTAAATATTCCTCCTGTTATTTTCTTGCCTCTATCCTTGTGCCAGTAAGGCTTTTTCAAAAAAATACAGAGCACAGAGGAAAATTTGGGGCCAATGAATTCCCATTTAAATTCTATTCTCATTGGTTCCTCTGTGTGGGTTAGTTGGATTGTGAGCTCCACAAGGGGAAGTCTGGAATCGCCCCTCAACATCCCAGGTTTTCAAATACTATGTACTCGACATAATAACAAAAATTTAATAAAGATACTTACATTACCATGTCTTATGTAACAGAATATTTTCCTGTAGTGTCGTGATGTCAGTTGAGTTGTAGTATTATTCTGAGACCAGAGTTTAAGGAAACAGAATTTAATATTTCAAGTGTCTATGTTATGAGGTCTTTAGAAGCCAAAAATTATTACAGATTTTCAAGCTACAAATGAAAAGGCCACTGGATTATCCTACAGTTTTCATTTCGAATAAAGTAAATATCAATCTTGAATAACCCACATAAACAGAAAGCTCTTTGGGTCCTTTTTTTGTTTGTTTTTGTTTTGTTTTTTTGGTTGTTTGTTTGTTTGTTAAAGAATAAAGGGGTCTTGAGACCGATTAGTGAGAAAACCACTGTGGTTTATCCCCAGCTGTGACTGGTCCGTTTCTTGCTCTGACCTCATAGGTGCCACTGTGATGTATTCACAGAAAACCTATAGAAGTCCCTGCTGGGCCCAGGTTTTGGGTCTTTATAGCCCAGGAAGCTGCCTTTGGTGACCTGATGGCATTGGACCCACAGTTGGCTTGTTTTTTGCTTTTTACCGCTTTTTTGTTTATTTGTTCTTTTTTCTCTACTCTTTTATTTTTCTTTAGTTTCTTTGTTCTTTTTCTCATTTTATCTGAATTTTTTTTTTGTATTTTTAGTACAGTTAGAATTGTTGGTATAGTTAGTGTAGGTAGTATTATTATTAGCACAGTAAGTATAGTTAGCGTTGTTAGTTAATATTGTCACTTAGTGTAGTTAGCAGGTCACCATGGTGCAGGGCCTCACTGAGGCCTCCCTGCTGACAAGGAGGCTCGTGTGGACTGTTCCAGGCTCCTCAGGACCACTGGCCGAGGTAGCTTCGCCAAGGTGACATTGGCCCAGATGGCCATCAGGGTCGTTAAGGAAACTCAGCAGAGCTCCTCCAGCCTCCAGGCACTTTTCCATGAAGTGCACAGCATGAAGGTTTGAAATCACCCAACATCATAAAGTTATCTGAGGTGACTGACCGGAGGAGACCTGTTGGACCATTTACAGGCCGCAGGACACACGGAGGCCCGGGGCACATGGGCAGCTGGTCTCTGCCCTGCAGCACGGCCACCAGGAGGGGATCGAGCCTGGGACCTGAGCCAGGATATCTCCTCTCTGAGGATGAGATGGACACGACAGCTGCAGACTTGGGCCCCAGCGTGAGTTCACGGGCAGAGGAGCCTTGCGTCCCCACGCAGCTGTACGGGGACAAAGTGGGCGGCCTGAGGAGTGCCAGGAGTCAGGGCAGAGGCTAGAGAGCCCGCCGGTCCCCCAGCCAGCCTAGAGGCGAGGACCACCACCTCCAGCCCAGCCCTGCGGCGGGGCCCGGGGCCTCCCCTCCTCTCACAGCACCAGCTGCCACACTGGAGCCTCAGAGAAAGCCGCACGCCCCCAGGGCGGGACCCTCCTGGGCACCCTGACGCTGGGACCCCCGCCTCGCCCTCTGGCAGCCAGAACCGGCAGCGGGTGGCTGGGAGATTCTCAAACTTTATCAGAAAGCATCTACGTTTCAGGCTGCCGGGCAAGAAGCGTCACAGCAACGTGAGCCCAGTGTGACCCCTTTTGGACGGTGGAGGAAGGACGGACCGCATTTAAATGCAGAGCAAGAGGACGCGGAGCCAGGAGCCTGGCGACGCTCCCGGGGCCATGTGGGGCCACGTGGGGCCATGAGGGATGCATCGTGCTGCTCTGAGCACGTGTGGTGTTTCTCTGGGGGGCGTATTTCCGCATTTCTGTCAGGTGTGTCCCAAGGAGTGCAGGATCTCACCTCCGGTCCTCAGCACCTATGTTCAGCTTTCGTCACTTCTGCCAACTATCCTTCCCCAAATGGCTGGGTCGAGTCACACTGCTACTCACAGCTGCGCTGCATCCCTGCCAATACTTGGTATTTTCTACCCGTTTAAAAAATGCCATTCTGGTGGAATTTTAGTTTTCTTTCCAAACATTTAGAAAGAAATCATGCTGTGAAGCTCCGCAGACCTGTCCCCTAGATTCTGCAGCTACCATTTGTTCGTTTCTCTGCTGCATATCTATCCACCACCTCCCCATCCATCAGTCCATTCCACTTTCTTATGCCTCGAAAAGTGAGCCGTGGGGCTTCCCTGGCAGTCCAGTGGTTGAGACTTCGCCTTCCAATTCAGGGGGTGCGGGTTCGATCCTTGGTCGGGGAGCTAAGATCCCACATGCCTCACGGGCAAAAAAACAAAACATAAAACAGAAGCAATATTGTAACAAATTGAATAAAGACTTTAAAAAATGGTCCACATCAAAAATATCTTAAAGAAAAAACAAAAAAATGAGCCGCAGGCATCAGTACACTTCATCCCAAACGCTTTCGCACACACATAATTACCTGCAGGTCAGTATTTCTTTAGGGTTCTTTTTCTCTTAAGGTCAAATTTACACAGGTGAAACGCACAGAGCTGGAGGAGAGCACGCCAGGAATTCTGACAAATGCAGAGCTGGGACCTAGGACTGTGGAACCCAAACCCTGTCCACTATCCTTTATTCCGGGGACCTCCTGGCTGCAGCCTGTGGACGCCCCTCCAGGACGCGCGTGAGGGCCGGTGCAAGCAGCAGGCTCCTCTCCTGCCATTGGTGGGCCTCTCTTTCCCACACTGATGTTTGCTTCCACCCTAAACAGTGGCCTCACTGGGGACACAGTCCATAAAGCCCAGTTTCTCCTGGACAGTCAGAGAGGATGCAGCAGCACCTCCAGGGAAGGATGTGAATGCGATGATGTCCAGGGACGTTCTGTGACGTCCAAGCAGCTTCACGCTCAAACGGCTCTGTGAGTGCCGACGACCACGGTGGCGGCGTGGAAAGCCGCTCGGTCCCACAGGCGAGCCTACAAACACCTCTGCTGTCAAGCCTCCTGAACTCTGCCAGCATCACGTGCTCACTCCTCTGCTCCAAAACCAGCGGTGGCCCCCACTTCTGGCCCCTGAGGTCCACGCCCCCCCAAGCCCCCCGTGATTCCGGATTCGACAGGTTCCGCCACGCCAGGCCACTGTGCACACACACCCCACGGGTGTGCCTGCGAACGCTGCTCCCCGCCCACTCTAACCCTGCCCAGAGCGTACTCCCCATCAGTCCTTGGTTTTCGTCATCTGCAATCGGAGGGCACTCCCTGGGTTGACTCCCCTGGGAGGCCCTGCTTCCCGGGGGACTAAGGATCCAGGGTCAGTGTCAGACACACCCAGCTCCATATCCCTTGTGGCCCGGGAACCTCACGGGACCTTGGGCAGCGCGACGCAGCCTCAGTCTCTTCGTCTGACACGTGACCCAACCACAGCCCCTCCTCCCACGGTGGCTGTGACGCCTGGTGAGGTCACGCACGCCAAGTGCACACACCACGCCCGGAAGGGTTGACACCCTATAAGACGGTGGCTGAGCATAGCTGCCACCATCACCACCGATATCACTGCCCAGCCCTGCAGGGGGTGCTTGGCTTCGATGGCCCTGGAGGGATGGACCGTGCAGTCACTAAGGTGTCATAATTCTGTAACCCGTCAGAACCACTATTGACAGTGTATCCTGAGCACCTGTCACATTCCAGGCACCGCGACGGGCATGGTGACATGCGCCTCTACTTCGGATGACACCCGTTTTAGAGATGTGGAAACTGAGGCTCAGGAAGCCGAGTGACATGCAACCACATGGCAGTAAGATCCAGACCAGACCACTGCTGATGGTGGACAAGGGGACAAATGCCATTTCTCAGGCTATGACCTTGCTGCTGGTTCAGCCCCTGAATTAGGAATCTGGGGCAGCCCACGCTGAGAACCCAGGCCGTCGGCCCCGACCCCACCGTCCGGCAGCTGCTCACAGCGCTGCTTTACCTGGGAGCGGCTGGAACACGCCCTGGTTCTCCATCTCCACCGCCAAGTCGAAGTGGGAGCAGTCGCTCAGCGTGACCACCTCGTCAGCCCCACCGGGCATGAGGCCGTGGATCCTCAGGGGCAGCTCCAGGCTCTGGCCCATGCTGGCCTCCACGGGGCACGGGGCGAACTCCATGCCGCTGGGCTCAATCACGTACACCTGGAGGACAGGGGCGTGCATGGTTGGCAGGCTCCTCGGAGGAGGAAGAGCCGCTGCTCAGCTTTCCTGAGACGCTGTGTATGAGCACTGAGGACCCATCGGTGAGAAGCCTGAGCTTGGGGAACACGATGGTGTGTACTGGGGGCAGGGAGACCTTCAGGACAGAGCCGTCAGGGAAGGCCTCCCTGGAAGGGTGCTGTAGAAGCTCAGACCTGGGAGCCATGACAAGGTCTGGGAAGACGAGACGGTCCGTGCAAAGGTCCTGAGGCACACACGGCTCAGCACATTGGATGAACATGAGGAAGGTGAGTGTGCAGGGTGAGAGGGGCATCACCAACAACAACACTAATACTTACACCACACAAACTTTTCACACGCCAGGCTCTGTTCCAAGAACAGAATGAACTCATCCCATCCTCTCAGCTTCCTTGTTAAGAAGGTTCTATTATCAACCTGTCTGCCTGATGAGGAACCTGGCCCGGGAGGTTAAGAGCCTGGCCGGCTGGAGCACGGTGGTGTCTGGACCAGGCGGCGGCCCTGGAAGCCAGGTTCTGACCACTACACATGCTCAGGAACTGTCCTCAGGCTCTGGGCTGAGCAGCCAGGTGAGAGGGGCACGTTTACTGCGATAAAGAAGCTGGGGGGCAAGGGAGGGGGCAACCTGGTCACAGATTATCCAAATACTTGACAATTGTGCTGCAGTTAAGGGGTCTCAGTTACAACCCTCCTTACACGAGTTACATGGACCTTTAGGTAGGTGCGTGTGGATCGAAATGAAAAGAGGAGAAAAACCTGTACATCAATGTCCCGAACAGTGTAGGAGAAGGTTGGGGATGATGCGCTGCACAAGGAGCTTTCATGTCAGCCCTAAATGAGGTAATAAAACAGGCTGAGATCAGGGTCAGTCGGTCAGGAAAGAGCTGGGGTCCGGAGGCCACCAGGTGGGGCTGGCAGAGGCTCGACTGCAGGTGGCCACTCCCACCTTCAGCCTTTGCTGAGTTGGTCCCACGTCACTTGGGACGAAACCAGGTGTAGGGGCCCCGTGCAGGGACTCCCGACTTGGACCTGAACAGGAGTCAGAGGAAAGGAATGGGGCCAGTCTCTTGGGGTCTGGGAGCTTTCCCTTCACTGTGAATTTACAACCCAACGCCCAGTGGCCCTTCCAACTTGGAGATTCATAGCTTCAGGTTGGGGGTATCTTCTAGAATGACTCCTTTGAATACCTCGTGTCTCTGTGTCCTCTGGTCTCCCTTCCAGAAACCCGGCTGGTTCCATCCCTGCCTGGTGTGGGATGGGACGACCATGTCCCTGAATTGGCCATGAGCTCAGGGGCAGGGCTGGACCTGACACCCGATGCCCTCACCATCACCACCAAAGCCAAGTGCAAGACCGAGGGCGAAAGGGTGTTTCTGAATTAAGCCTGAGGCTGGTTAAGACGGTGGCTGCAGACCACCACCCGAGCCTCCCCGCAGCCGACCTGGCCCAAGGTCTTACCTTCATCTCACCGAAATGTAGCGGGTTCTGCACATCATGTGCCTGGATCACACTGAGTCCAGTGTCACTGCCTGTGGTCATCACGCCCTTGACGGTGACCGTGGCAACCACAGAGCTCGAGGAAGACCAGCTGAAGTTCCCACTCCCACCGTGGGCCTGGGGAGGGAAACCATCATCAGGTCAGCCCACCTGCCCGTCCCTTGGTCCCTCTCTCTCTCACACGCAGTCGGCATCGCGCCACCACCTGGTGACATGTGGCATCAGCCAACGTCTGGCTGGCGCTGCCTCTGCCCCTCGCTCTCCCCACCCTGTCTCTTTCTGGTCCTCATATTCTGGGGACCTTGTGGCTTACACGCGCGTATGCAAATGCCCATGACGGTGGCCCCAGGACCCAGGGGCACCTCCCGAGCTCAGGCTGGAATGGGAAGACCCGCGCCCCAGAGCCGCGTGCGGGACTCGGCTTCCCAGCCCACTCCTGACATAGACCCCTGCCCGCTTCGAGTCATCTGCCATGAAGTCAAGGACAGTCCAGAGGCTTCCAGACCAGGGGCCACCATCCCAGGACCCTAGAGGGGCCAAGAAGGTGACACACCTGAGTGAAGAGGCAGTGGGTCCCAGTACCGACACAGGACACCTGTCCTCACTGCCGTGAGACAGCAAAAACTGATGGGACGGGGCAGGCCACATGGGCTCTAGCCCCGACGGGCATCGGTCCCTGCCACTAACGCCAGGTGCGCACGTGAACAACAAAGACCAAGAACACCTTAGATGTGACAGAGTTGAAGACGCTTTCCCCTCGAATTCCAAATTTTTCTCTAAAGATCTTTACACTGTTTCCAGAAAACAAAAATGTTTTACAAAAAGAAACATGTGTGGAAGTTAAATCCACGTTCAGGACGTTCTTTATCATGCTTTCTTTACTATTTTTCAAGGTTTTTTCCTAATTACCAAAATACACTGCTGTGATAGAAACCTCAGACAAAACAGAAAGCATAAAGACTCTGATTTTGAATTCTCTCCCGACCACTAGAAGGTAATTATAGTAGAAACAGAATGGACGTAAAACCCCAACCCCATGGAGACACCCAAAGGAATGCACCCAGATGGGGTCTCACGGTTACCTTTATCGTGTACTGATAGGCGCCCGTCTTTGGTTGCCAGGGAAACGTCAAGATGCTTGGATAGAGTGTGATGGGGACATGGATTTCCACCTCCTGCTGGTTCCACACAGGCACCCGCAACGTGTGGACACCTCCATCCTGCAGGGGGGGAGGGTGCCGTATGCCACCATGACAACCAGGTCAGCACTCAAGCAGGGCCCCGCCCCTCCCTGGGGACTGGTCCCCAGGTAGATTTTTCAGTTGTGGGGGAGTGGGAAGGAAGATGCCAGGTACCCTGCGGCCTTCTCCATCTCCATGGAGACGGCGTTTGGTGGCTCTCAACAGCCATTCCAATAAATGCTGCTTGACTGCATCCTCACAGCACCCCTGACGGGATGGACGTGGTTATCCCCAGTTTACGGATGGGGAAATCTAGTCATGGGGCGTGACAGCAACTCGCCCAAATCCTCCAGAACGGAAGCGGTAGGAGTCTCCCTTTGGTAGGAATCTCTGCCTGGTTCACAGGCCGTTTCTGCCGCTGCCAGGTCCGGGAGAGGTTTGTGTGGGGTAGGAAGATAAGAACACCCACGCCAAGCTTCCAATCAGTAAAATCTGCTCCCACCGAAACCGACTGGCCTTTTAAATACAGGGGGAAATTTTAAAACTTTGAAGAATCCAAGCACCCAAAACAGCCAAAGAGATGCTCGTGGGTCCTGGTCAGTGCATGGCTGGACACACGGGCCCAACACTGCTCCCGGCGAGGGATTCCACCCCCAGGCCCAGAGGTGCAGGCTCACTTTTACAGGGGCCAGCAAAGGGCAGAGGGAGAGGGGCTCTGGCCCAGCACAGGGACAGGGGACAGGCAAAGGCCAAACCCCCCACCCCCAGACACCACTGTGAGCCCAGAGCAGGAGGGACCCCCGTGGTGCCGACGACAGCAGTGCACACTTGGGGTCCCGACTCCCCCGGGCTCATGTCCAGCCTGGTTTGACATTTCCATCTGCGTAGGTCCCGGGGGGGCTGGGGGGGCCGAGGGAGGCGCCAACTTGCCTGGTCCACCACGGAGGTGAGGGCGGCCTCGATGGCCGTCTGGCCTCTCTTTGTCGCCCTGACGTGATGGTACGACCCGTTCTGGGAAGAAGCCAGAACCTCAAAGAACTCTGCAGGGAGCGTGGTTTCGATGTGGATGTTCTGGAAGGTGAGGCGGGAAGGTGAGATGAGCTTCCAAGGACAACTCAGGGACGTTGGGACGCAGGAAAGAAGCCGTGTGGCCCCAAAACAGCAGCCAGGCCCTGGATCTGAGCTCTGAGTGCTCTGGCCTCTGACCTCTGACCCCTCCCAGGCTGCCCTCCCCTCGTGGCCCGAGGACCTGGCGCTCCGAGCCCGAAGGCTACTGTTGGCTCTCAGACCCTGCGGTCCCAACAAGGAAACCACCAAATACAGAAAAGGACATCAAAAGCCCTCAGAGCTAATTTCACCCAAAATGGTGATCGACCGAGTCTTTGTCTAGTAACACAAGGAAGGCAGTGGCTTCGGCAGAGAGGCTGAAGGGGAACCTCGCCCCCTCCTCGAAACCTCAGACCCCACAAGGAAGGTCCGGAGATTCTCATGATCCTGGGAATTTCTCACAAAGGACCAAACACGGCCGAGACTGCTTTCCACCTGCCCATTTGTGATGCTCTTTCCAGAGCCAGGAAGCTACTGAGCTTGGCCTCAGTCAAGGGGCCTTCCGGACAGGTTGCGGGTATTCCTGGCCCTGAGGCTCTGCAGTGCTGTGAGGTCCCCGGGCTAATGAGGAGGGGCAGGAGGGCAGTGGGCAGACGCCACCTCCGCGGCACTGCCTTTGTGACCCTGCTGCCAGGGGCCTCCTCTCCCAGCTCCAGCCCTGTAGGAAGCGGGGCCCCTGGTGCAGACGCACAGGCTGACAGGCTCTTGAGACGCCCGAGGGGTCCCACAACACTGTCTTCCATGGACCCAGCCGCACCGCTAGGAAGCACCGCAACTCAGCCTGCCTGCTCAGGGCCCCCTGTGTTTGGGGGCTGCTCGTTGGGCAGCTGCTCCAGGAGACGCACCCCACCCCCCAACTCCATCAGGCCCGAAGGGGGACTCACATCCGACAGGTAGACCTTGTTGCCGGACTTGTCAAGCACTTCGACGGTGATTTCGTACAGGCGGCCGGTCTCGAGCACCCACCTGCCACCAGGGTGGACTGTGAACCCTACAAAACAGGCACGCACAGAGCCTCAGCGCTGAAGCCACAGGGGCCTGTGGCTGAGGGAGAGGATGGCACTAGGCCTGGTCAGCACCGAGGCCCCAAGGCCGCTCCTCTGCACTCCTCCGGGGAGGAACCAGCTGTGCGTGACGGTGAGATCTAATGCCTATATCAGGCCTGAGCCCTCAGAACCTGAGCTGACCTCAGATGCACCAGGACCAAACATTCCCCACCGGCTGCCCCAGGGCCCATTCACACTTGACCCTATCCACGGTGGCTCTGACCCACAGTGAGACTACACTCTGAATCCACAGTAGGTCTACACTCTGAGTCCACTGTGAGTCTGAGCTCTGAATCTATAGTAGATCTATGCTCTGAATCCACAGTGAGTCTGCACTCTGAACCCACAGTAGGTCTACGCTCTGAGTGCACAGTAGGTCTACACCCTGAATCCACCGTGAGTCCATACCCTGAATCCACCGTAGGTCTACACTCTGCGCGCTCTCCCTGTGAGCCGGCCCTGCCCTCCCAGGCCTCCAGCTCTGTTCCCACACACGATGCCGCCAGCTGCTGGCTGACCCCTGCAACGCCACGTGCTGCCCACCTCCACACCATCGCCTGAGCTGTGCCTCTGCCAGGATAGTGAACCCGCACAAGAGCAGCTTCTGAGAAAACGCCTGCCTCAAGCACCATCTCCCAGAAGCCCTTCCGCTGCACTCACGTTTACTAACTCTTTACCACTGTCCTGTCACCATCTGTTTGCAGTGGTCTCTCCCTGCAAAACCAAGCACAAGGCCCCCACTTCCCTCCTCCAGACTCCAGTGCCCCGCATGTGCCAGACAGACGGAAGGTACCAAGGGTTCTGAGCAGACGGCGCTCCCAAGACACACAGGGCCACCCTGCCCAAGGTCACTACGTGTCAGCGTGGGTCTCACCCAACAGCAGCCTCACTCAGCAGCCAACAAGAGGACCAGGGGGCTGCTGGGTATCAGCCAACAGCTCTCTCACCCGAACCACCAACAGGAGAGGCGGCTCAGGCCCAGGTAACACGTGTGTCCAGACATCTTTCCAGGGGTTGTCTCTACGGCAGCTCCTGGGCCCTGGCTGTGCCCGTCCAGGTCCTCCAGGGCTGTGGACTCCTCCCTTCCTGTCTCGGCCTCAAGCCTCGCCCTCTCTTCCACCAAGGCATCTTCCAAACGTCCATAGCCATGGTGAGGTCTGGGCAGAGCCCTGGTATAAAACCAGAAGACACAGCCCTCCCCCACTCTACCCTATCCTGTTTCTCTCCCTGCAGAGCTGGCCACCAGCCGACCTTGGTCTACCCTCTGCTTCTTCTGTGCACAGACAGGGGAAGGGCTGGGGGGGGGCAGCCCCAGAAAGGGCAGGGTGGCACTGATGTCCCCAGCCTCCCCGCTGGCAGAGCTGGCCAGAGTGAAGCATTTCCTGGGGGGCTGTTACTTTTATGTGACTTTTTAACTCCTGTGATCACAAACGAGCCAGGATGCCCACTCACCCAGGTACCCGGGTTCCACCACGTAGATGGTGCTATTGGGTAACCGGGAAGCGCCCTGCATGCGGATACCTGGATTCTGAATTAAGGAACAAATAAACCAGCTGGCAGGCGTCGGTTTGGCTCCCACAGCTTCGTTATCATCAACATCACGTGAGGAGAAGAGGGGATGGGAAGGTCCCGGCCTGAGGCCACACACAGCACAGGCCGTTTCCAGACTCAGTGGCCACAGGGCACTTCCTCCACTCCAAAAGGGGGACCTCTGCAAGGACCCTGGCGACCACCCGGGGCATGCAAACAAGTTGGGGACACATGACAACCCACACGGAAACAGCCTCGGCCAGGCCCCTCAGATGAGACCAGAGAAGGTTCCAGAGGCGGGGTTGGGGCTCCTCTCCGGCCACCACCCCTCACCTCAAAACCTCTAAAGCAAGTCTCCCCAGAGGTGAGCGATTCCGCTCAGCTGGGGTGAGATTTTGGTCCTTTCTGATTTTCAGACCTTGAGGGAAAACGGGGCTATTTTTAGCCTCGCCAAGCTTTCAGGGAGAAAAGTGACTTGACTTCCAAACAGCACATCTCCTGTGCAAGACACGCAGATGCGTGCGCGCTGCCCGGGAAAAGGATACTCCTGTGGCCGAGGACCAGGTTGCTCTGTCCCAGCTGCACTGCGGTGACCAACGATGTGTCCTGGGCCAAGACCGCCACGGGCCGGCCCGGGTCTCCCTCGGGGCCCCAGACGTTGTTCTGAAGCTGTAGCTCGTACTGATCGGAGGGCATTGAGAGTTCTGGTCACCCAGAAACAAAGCAGAACAGAGAGGGGAGAGAGAGCAAAAACAGGAAATGTTAAAAGTCAGTGTCGCCTCCTTCCCCCACCCCAATCCCTGGACCCTGCTGTCAGTACAGCTGCTTGATTTTTTCGCTTCATTTTTTTTCAGTGCTTTAAATTTTAATAGTATTCTCCATGGCTGTGGACAAAGCTGACACTCTCCATGAATTTTCAGAGGCAATCACTTTTTTGTGGATGCCACGAGCACCTTTCTTTTTTAAAATTAAGCACAGCCTGTGACTCAAACTGCCAGCTGCTGGCCGGATACCGACATCAGACCCTTTCCTGTTCATCACGGAAGCAAGTGAAGTCGGCTTCTGCATCGAGGGGCCCAGGGTGGGGCTCACTGGACCTAGGCGTCCTTTGGGGGTTTCCAAATAACCCACTCGCTGTGCCTGCGTATGTGGCCCCGTTCCAGCCCTCTTGCATGAGACAGGGACAGGATGCAGGACCACAGACAGCTTCCCTGCTCACCACTGGGGTGCCAGGCAGGGACTGCCATGGGAGGCGCCCAGGACAAGGATCCTGGAGGAGTTTCAGCTAGAACATCCTTCCAAACTCCCAGGAATTCTGAAAGGGGGGCAACTTGCCCACCTCTTGTCCCAGGGTATCTGTTGTGTGTTCCAATAAGTCCCCAAGAATGTGCCCTGGAACAGAGGGTTCTCAAAGTGTGTTCCCTGGGCCACCAGCATCACCTGGGAAACTGCAAATAACTGGCCCCATGCTGAACCAAACTCGGGGGATGGGGGAGGAGGGGTGTCGGGGGGGGCAGCCAGCACTCTGCATTTCCACAGGCACTTGCTGGAACTGAGAAGCCCTTCCAGTCCACACAACCCACTTCCTGGTCTCTAATGGGGAAGCCCAGCCATGCTGGGTTGAGACTTGTAGACGATGTACCCAGGGATCAAAACACAGCAGCAGTGCATCAAGGACACACGTCATAATAAAATAATAAGGTAACGGCACTGCTCAGAGAGCAGCATTACTCGGTGCTGCTTCAGGAAGCACTAGCGTCCTCCCTTGTGTAACATTCTGCAAATGAAAAAGGCCCTTTCAGGAAATAAACAGACCGACTCTGGACGCACCTTGCACCACGTGATGTAACCCTATGTACAAAGCCCGAAGGCGATAAAGAGAAGGGCCTGTCTGGCGGACCCCTTCAACACCTCTTTTTTGTTTTTTGCGGTACGCGGGCCTCTCACCATTGTGGCCTCTCCCGTTGCGGAGCACAGGCTCCAGATGCGCAGGCTCAGCGGCCATGGCTCACGGGCCCAGCCGCTCCACGGCATGTGGGATCTTCCTGGACCGGGGCACGAGCCCGTGTCCCCTGCATCGGCAGGCGGACTCTCAACCACTGCGCCACCAGGGAAGCCCTTCAACACCTCTTGTATTGCAGGACCTCACTACTTCTCAGAGGCACTGAACAAGGAAGGCTTTGTGGATGTGAAAGGTCCCCGTCTGTCCACAGGCAGAGGAAGGCTGCTCCTGGGGCCCCAATCCAGCCCTGCTATCACCCGCTGAGGGTAACGGGTCATCCTGTAGGTTGCCCTTCCATGGCCAGGAGGCCCAAGTTCTCCTAGGAGACCCGGTCTCTGACCCCTCCTGACCCTGGCTGACCCCCCAGATGTGCTTCTGATTGTCAGAACCCCCACTCCCACCCCATGCAGGGTCCAGGGAGGACCATGGAGCTCCGGGGGCGGAGGCTCCGAGCCCAGAATGACAAGGAGCCCACTGCCCTGCCTCCGAGCCCAGCCCATCAGGCAGCCCAGCATGCACTCGCCCTGGGAGGCCACGGCTCAGGGTGCGATGGGTCCTTTACCAGCTGAGGCTTGGACGCAGGAACCCCTGTCCCACACCCGTCCCTTTTCCAACCTCAGCACAATTTATCCCAGTAATTTCCAGCATTCCCGTCACCCGAGTTCTTTTCAGACATCGACTCCCTCAGCCAGCTCGTCCTCCCCACGTCTTGTTCGGTCTAATAGGCTGGTTACTGGGCCGGGCACATCTACAGCGCCAGCACCAGGCAGCGAGCAGCAAGGGCAGAAGGCTGTGCCCCCTCTGCGCTGGGAACGCTGCCCATGGCCTCACAGACACCCCTCCTCCAGGCCCCTCTCTTCCCTTGCCTGCCCCACTGGCGGGGGTGTCTGCAGGTCACCACTGGAGCTCCAGGCGGGAGGAACCCGGGCAGCCCCCTGACCACTGCAGCCCCCCAGCAGTGCCCGCAGTACAGAGTAGGGGCTCCGTAAACGGGCCCGAGAGAAAGGAAGCCCCTACTTAACAGAAGGCAGGCAGACGTCGGGAAATAAAAATATGGAAGGCAAGAAGGAACATTACATGTTTAAGGAAGAAAGACTGAAAGAAAATGTGAAGAACTAATTTGGGGTAACTGCCCTCTCACCTGTAACTCTCTGAACCTTCTGCGGGATGCCGTGCAAGACAGGGGCTTGCCAAAATTCATGTTCCCTGTAATGATGTCATGCCCTGACTTTCCTGTCTAGCAGCCAGTTAAAAATGACAGTGATGGGAACTGTATCTCAATTAAAAAACAAAACAAAACAACACAACCCATCAAAACAAATGGACAGTGAGCTTCCACCCGATGTCGTGTTCCCGGTGGACCTTTGCAGGCTCCTCCCCCATCTGCTCCCCTAGAGCATCTGTCTGGAATCCACTCCAGCCCTGTGGCACCCGTTACCATGAGTCACGTAGGTGTGTTTATTTCTGGAGGCGTTTTCCATCTCATTACCACACAGATGCAAGAGAGGCAGCTTAACTACTTCCTGTCCAGGGGTATCTTTCATGTGCCCCATTCTTTGACTTCTACCGTAGGTCAGTGAGCAAACCCCAAAGTTCTCTGGGTGTCTTGGCATGTGCTGTCCATCTGGGCCATGCACCAAAGGGTAAGCTCAGAATCCCTCTTTATTAAATCCCCTCTAACCTCCCTGGTGGGGGCACAGCTCCCCGCCCTCATCTGCCCTCACAAAGGGGCCACCGGCCCTGCCCTGGGAGAACAGAAAGCCCTTCCTGTGCTCCTCTGGGGCCCAGCACCACACGACCCTGCAGGACTGATTAAGGCCAAGGACCCGACAGCTTTGTGACTATCAGGCATTCTGTGCCTTGGTTTCTTCGTCCGTAAAACAGGGTATTAATGCAACCCACCTCACAGAGTCGCTGAGTCATAGTGTGAAAAGCACAACACCTAGGAAACTCTCATGACGGTCAGATGTTCCAGACTGTCTCCATCAGGCCACAATGTGTTCAAGACAGTGCTCTGGTGGAGATGGTATTTCTGAGAAGCCCCTGTGGGTGCCCTCTGGTCTTTCAACTTGTCTCCACTGCGTTCCCCCTGAGGATGCAGGGGCAGGGTCCTGAGAGCTCCACCGCTGAGCCATCTCCCCTTTAAGGGTCTCAGAAAGCCACACCCAGGTTCGTCCCTTTGCTTTTAGACTCTGCAGCCCTAAAGTCTCCGGTGCACGCCAGGCTCTGGCCAGGACCCCCAGCCCAGCTACGTACACAGCCCGCCTGCATGGTGACAGGGGCTAAAGAGCGGGACGCTGCACGCCCAGCACACGGAGACACTTGGAACCCTCAGTCTACTGCCCTTCAGCAGGGCACCCCGTGTGGGAGAGAACCAGGCCTCGGGGCAGGAGGGGCCTGTCCTCGGTTCTGAGGCCTCCCCAGGGCTGCAGCGCCCTGCCACACAGTAATCACTGACCAGACCCGCTGCCCTCAGACTTTCAGACCCAACTATGGAGGAAACCCAGGCTGCTCGGATGCTAAAGCATGGACACGCTTCCTAACTGATGCCCTGTAGCACAGAGCAGCCAGCAACCGGGGAAGCACCTGCCCAGACACGCGTCCAAGCGCTCGGGCCTAGAATGGGACACCCTTATACCCGAGACACTAGATGACCTGTGCTCTGACCAAGAACTGTGTGTAAACTAAACGAAAGGATGATAACGACAGTAATTCTTAGGAGGCTTGGTGCTGCGTTAAGAACGCTCACCACTGAAGATGCATCACATGTACACGGCACTTTAGAATTTCCAGAAAAAATCCACGTCCATTAATTCATTCTGCCCTCAGCACAGGCAGAAAGGCTTTGAGGGCTCCAAGAGAGAAACTGAGGCCCAAAAGGGAGGAGTGTCTTGCCAAGGCTGCCCAGCAGTCAGTGGCAGACCCACTGGCAAAACCCAGTCCAACGTGAAGCTCATGGCTTCGGACATTCTTAAAACAAAGGGATATAAACCCAAAAAGATGGAAAGCAGGGTCTCGAAGAGATATTTGTACACCTGTGTTCATAGTAGCACTATTTACAACAGCCAAGAGGCGGAAGCAAACCGAGCGTCCATCAATGGCTGAGTGTCTAAAACCTGGTCTCTACAGACAATGGGATGTTATTTGGCCATGAAAAGGAAGGAGATTCTGACACCTGCTACAACATGGAGGAACCTTGAGGACATTCAGCTCAGTGAAATAAGCCAGACACAGAAGGACAAATACTACATGATTCCACTTATACGAGGTCCCAAGAACAGTCAGATTCATAGAACAGAAAGTACAAGGGTGGTTGTCAGGGTCTGGGGAAGGGGGATGGGGAGTCAGTGTTTGATGGGCACAGGGTTTCAGTCTGGGAACATGAGAAAATTCTGGCGATGGATGGTGGTGATGGTTGCACAAAATGTGAATGTAATCAACGTCACTAAAATTAACACTTAAAAATGGTAAATTTTAGGCTAGGCCTATTTCACCGCGATAAAAAAGGGGGGGCGTCGCCATGAGTACCGAGCTGAGCTGGTGACCCACCTGTAATCTTCCCTTGCCTGATCTTCTGCACCTTGTAGCGGATGGATGTCCCCACCATGAGGTAGACGTCGTAAGCTGGGTTCAGAAGGATGTTCTCCAAAATCAGGAGCCTGACCTCCGCGGGGCGGACGTTCTTAGCACGAGGAAGAGAGGAAAGGTGAGGTGAGCCCGGAGTAGGGGTCAGTGTGAGCAAGAGAAAGCGTGTTTAGAACTTTCCAGTCTGCTCATGTGGGCACAGGGAGGGTAGGGTGAGAACACAAGGCAGCACCTCTGGACACCCCAGAAGCCCAGGGGAGCCCTGTGGTACAGCAGGCAGCCATTTAGAGGTCATTGCCAAAGTACACCAAGTCAGGAGTGATGGCTACGGATACAGAGGCCACTAGGGGCCCAGGGGCTCCACCCACAAAAGCCCCAAAGGCCCGTGCTGGGGGTCGTACTCCTGCGGCCCACAGGAGCCTGACGATTGGAGAGACTATTCTTGGCGGGACACCACCCCTAGGGCACTGCACAGATAGCAGACCGACA
This sequence comes from Delphinus delphis, assembly GCF_949987515.2. Lineage (NCBI taxonomy): Eukaryota > Metazoa > Chordata > Mammalia > Artiodactyla > Delphinidae > Delphinus > Delphinus delphis. The sequence goes on along the minus strand of NC_082692.2, from coordinate 101,379,245 downwards.
CATGCCGGGCTTTCTGAGAAAGAGGCTTATCTGCCTGCGCAGAGGGGCCCACAGAAGGCTCTCAGGAAGCGGGGGCGGGGAGGGCACCGTCACAGCCCCTCTCCTCACTTGAGCGCGCCTGTTTCTTACAGAAGGAGTATATACCCGCCTCTGGTGCCCTGACTCTGGAAGCTGCTGCCAGAGAACGTGTCTCCATGCCCGTCTCTGGTGCCCAGCCGTGGGCTCTTGGGTCCCGCAGGACCGGAACCAACGGAGAAAGAGTTCTTAATCAGCTACCAGCCCCAGGGCACAGCAGAGAAACCCGATCTTTCTGGAAAGAGGCCCATTAGCTAATCATCACAGCTGCACCTGAGGGGCGGCTTCTAATTAAACACACATCTAAGGGCTGACAGTAAACCCTTCCTGAGGCCTTGGGGGTTGGAGGGACATACCTTCACGCCCTCCCTCTGCCCCACTCCAGAGCACCGGCATCTCTAGGAGGGGGGCTCTTATACATGTCTAGGACCCCAGCTCTTACACCTGGTGCCCTGGGTTTTGCGGCTGCCGCCCAGGGGATGCCCCTGGATCACCTGGCCCTGGGGGCCCCTGGGCCCCACAGGACCATCCATCAGAGACAGTGCTTGGGCTACGAACCCCAACACCGCACGCACAGCTGACTGACACCCCCCAGCCATTAGGTGGAAGAGGCCTACCTGCTGGAAAGAGGCGTTGGCCTGGAGGGCAGGCTTCAGGGCTGTCACGTGTAGGGTCTACAGAGGGGCTCTCGGGGAACGTAGGCTGGGGACATTATCTTTGTACCCCCATTGCCTCACTACAGCCCGTGGCATCTCCCAGACGGGAGCCTGCACCCTTGTCTGGAGCCCCGATTCTTGTGACTGCCGCCCAGGAGACACCTCCAGATCCCCTGGCTCTGGGGGCCAGGGAGGCTCTGCTCACAACCCCAGAGGACTGTACCTATGTGCGTCCTTTAAAAGCTGTTGTCTGGGGACTTCCCTGGTGGTCCAGTGGTAAAGAATCCGCCTTCCAATGCAGGGGACGCGGGTTCGATCCCTGGTCAGGGAACTAACATCCCATGTGCCGCAGGGCAACGAAGCCCGTGAGCCTCAACTAGAGAGCCTGTGTGCCCAAAGTACAGAGTCCACGTGCTCTGGAACCCACGCGCCACAACTAGAGAAGAGAAAACCCGCACGCCACAACGAGAGACAAGCCTGTGCGCTGCAACTAAGACCCGACAGCGGCCCCAAAATAGATAAATAAATAATAAGTTAAAATCTAAAAAAAATAATTAATTAGAAAAAAAAAAGCTGTTGTCTGAGGGCCTGGCTTCTAACCAGTCTGGGTCTGGATCTAGGTGCTGACTGAGATCCTCCCCTTCGGGACAGAGAAAGACAAATAACATATGGTCTCACATGTGGAATCTAAAACACAACAAAACACCCAAGCTCACAGACACAGAGAACAGAGTAGTGGTTGGCAAAAAGGGGGTGGGCAAAATGGGTGAAGAGGGTCAAAAAGTACCAACTTCCAGTTATAAAATAAATAAGCCCTGGGATGTCCTGTATAGCATGCCGACTATAATTAACAATACTGTACTGCACATCTGAAAGTTGCTCACAGCATAGATCTTAAAAGTTGCTATCACAAGAAAAATATACTCCGTAACTACATATAGTGACAAATGTTAACTAGACTTATGATCATTTTGCAGTACATACAAATATCGAATCATTATGTTGTACACCTGAAACTACTATAATGTTGTATGTCAGCTATACCTCAACAGAAAAAACCAATAAGTTAAATGATATCTGTGATACATTAAAAAGAAAAAACCACCACACAGAGCACCCACCTTGGGCCGGGCTGTGAGGTGGGTGCTTTCCACAGGCAGGACAAGGCCGCCTTTGCAGCTCAGCGGGAGCCCGGTCCCAGCCCAGCCCTGTGCCCCCATGGGCCCAGGACACAAGAAGACAAACTCCCCAAGCACTAACTGCAATCCCAGGCACGCTGCAGGACTGTGCCGAACGTGGCTGCCTCACGTTTCCAAAACCCTCCAGGATTCCCAAACTACAGCCAAACCGCTGAAGAGAGTGAATTCTCATCCGTCACTTTAGAAATTAATCAGCAGGTGTACCGCAAACTTCCTGCTTGGGCTGCAGGAACCAGGCAAACAAGAGGAAGACCCCAGGTCTGCAGCTCAAAAGGAGGCCCAGGCAGGGCAGGCCTGAGCCCACAAGAACCAGGAAGGAAGCAGGCCTTGGCTAAACCCACTTCTCGCTGTCCTTTCTGCCCCTGCCCCACCTCTACTCCCAAAATGGGGCTTTGATGGAGAAGCAGGTGCTGGTGAGGCCAGACGATGGGGGGAGGGGGGGTCCGGAGTCCGAGCCCTCCACACGTGGGACCAGGCAACCAGTGTCAGGGCTGAAGGTGGGGCACAGGGTGAAATGGCTGGGTGTTCCAAAGGCTCGGATGTGTCTCTACAGCGGGACAGGGGAGCTCACTGAAGATAAGCTAGTTGATGCCAACCCCACTGCTCCCGGACCTCCCTGGAAATTGAGGAGAGAAGATGCCTTGTGACTGCAGAGGTGGTGGCTCTGGTGCCCCGGCCACCTGTTCCTAAGCCGTGGCTCACACCAGACACCGTTCCCGGTAGGGCATCTCCTCTCTGCTACTAAATATGTGAGGGAACCAGTCGTCCAGATCCCGCCCCGGAGCGCAGGTGCCCGCCTGCGCCCACCTTGTACACGGCCTCCTGGATGCGCGCTTTCAGCTTGGAGCTCCCCGTCTTCATCCCGGACACCAGGATGGTGTCCCCCTGCTTGGCCGCCTTCTCCATCTCTGAGATGTAGGAGGGAGGGATGTACGTGGACTCCAAAAAGGTCAGGATGCTGGAAAAGGAACGTGCGGTCAGACCTGACGCCTGGAACCCAGGAACCTCACGCACTCACTGTCCAAAGCTCCTGTGCGTGGTGCCAGACCCCATGTAAGTGGTGCTGACCTAGACAGTGCTGCCTGGAAACCTGTCCCTGGAATGTCCTACCTCAGAATTGTCAGCGTCCCTGTGAAACATGCAGATTCTCGGCCCCGGCCCGGCCCTTGGTCTGCACGAAGCCTGGGGATCTGCATTTTATAAAACTCCCAATGTGATTATGATAAAAGGCAGGCACTGAAATTTGAAGACCGCCCACTTAGTCGAAATGTTTTGGTCTCACAGACGTGAAAGGTGAGGCTCACGGAAGCTGAGAACAGGCCCAGGACCACAGGTCCAGCCAGGGCCCTTCAGGGCTCCCCAGGAGTCCCAGCCCCCTTTCTTGGCCAGCTCCTGCATCTGGGAAATGGTTCAACGACCACGCCCTCCAGTGTTAGAAACAGGGAATCACATCAAATCCTACCTTCCCTGGAGTTAGGCTGTGGGGAGAAGGGAGGGAGAATTCAGGATGGGGTGGAACCCCCAGAGCACAGGCTGGTAAGCGGGGCCAGCCTGAGTCTCTCCCTGGCAGCCCGTGATTTACAGATAAGCCCTCCAGTTCCACCCGAATGAGAGCAGTCAGTCGGACACGCTTTCATTCTCCCCAAGATCTGCCGGGCGCTATACTACGCAGTGATTTATTTCCTTGCCCAGTTTTACGACGTGTCACACACTGAATTTAATGAAAATCCAGGACACTCTGGTTCCAGCACCCCTTAGCACCTTGGACTTCGGTCGGCATTCGACTTACATGCCGGGTGCTTGGAAGCTCCGGGGGCCGTCAGGGCAGGAAACAAGCTTGGTGGTGCGAGCGGGGCAGGTAACCAGCATCCCCTGAACATCTAGTACGTGCCGGGCCCAGAGAGGGGCTCTCACCCCCGTCAGCGTGCTCGCCCACCCTGCCACCCTCAGAGGTGGGCACAGTGACACCTCCATCTGCTGCAGGAGGAAGCTGGTGCTCAGGTGGTCACAGTCCTTGATGACGGCCACAGGCAGGACATCACAAGGCCGGGACCGGAATGCAGGTCTTTTGGACCTAAAGCCCACATTCCTGGCTTACTGAGACCCCAGAAATTCCAGAGCTCAACCACAGACAGAGGCTGACAGCCCAGCCCCCAAAGAGCTCTGACCCAAGAGGGCAACCTGGCTTGCACAGCGTCAGGGCATGAGGGTGCCCGTCATGGAAATGGCCGTGAGCTGAGCCTGGATGTGCCCTGGAACCCTGAGCTGGACTTTTGAAGGTGTAAACAAAAGGCCAGACTTGTAACTCCCCACAAAATACTTATCAATTGCAAGGGAGTAAGAAAGTGACTTCAGAGCAGGGCACCTGGCAGACCCCACCCTACCCAAGTGATGACAGCGAACAAAATCATTGACGGACCAACAAAATCACGATACGACGCAACGAGAATACGGAATCTCGCCTCTGTGATGTTCCTGCAAAGATGCAGAACTCTGGGTCTAATCAGGAGGAACGTCAGATAAACCCGAAATGGGGGAGGGTCTGTAAGATGACTGGACTACAGTCTTCATGACTGCAACGTCCCAAACGTCGAAGAAGGACCGAGAAACTCTTCCACGCTGATGGAGACTAGGAGAGACAGGACGACATGCGGCAGGTGACCCCGGGGGTCATGTTCTGCTACAAAGGATACAATTGGGATAAACTGGCAAACTTGAACAAGGTCTTGTGACTGCGGGCGTCAGTGTTAATTCCCTAATTGTGATGACCGTCTTCTCAACGTGCAGGAAAACGTCCTCAGAGGTAGTAAATACACATTAAAATAACTGGGGGTTACGGGCACCAGGGTGGCAGCTTGCTCTCAGATGGTTCGGGGAATCCACTTTCTGTACTACACTTGCAACTTTTCTGTAGGCTAAAAATTGCTGCAAAGTCTTTAAAAAAAATAAGTCTTCCTCCCCCAAAAGGGACTATACTCTAACATTTTTATAATACAGCACGAGGCAATGCAGCATAGCAGAGGACATTAGCCCAGACCTTGGGTCTGCACCAGCACCGGCCAGCAGAACCTTCTGGGATGGAAATGCTCCACGTCTGCCCTGTCCAGTGTGTGGTAACACCAGCCACACAGCTAACGAGCCCTTGACGTGTGGCCAGTGCAATCAAGGATCTGAATTTTCCACTGTACCTAGTTTAAATTTAAACAGCCAGGATAGGGTTCATGGCTACCACACTGCACTGTGAGAAGCTATACACGTCTGAGTTCAAATTGTAGCTCCGCCCCTTACCAACCTAAGGCACGTGGACAGTGGGACGGAAGCCACACAGCCGTTGGGGGGACTGGATGAGTCAAGATGCGTAATGAGTCTGTCGCACAAGGAGTCCGCCTGCAGGCCCACTTCCCACCCCCGTGCTGGGGAAGGCAGCCTCCTGCGCCTGGAAGAGGTCACTGCAGGAAGGTCACCCCAGCCAGAACTGTCTCCCCGTTAGCTCACCCCCAGCGGGGCCGCACCCCGCCCCTCGCCTGCACCCCGGGACAGCTCCCATTGTCTGGCACAAGCTTTCTCTTCGGCAGCTGGACAGCCCAGCCTCCTCGACGATGTCCCACAGAACACACCCCCGTGGGCTGCACAAGCAGCAAGGTTCCTGCACAACCGTGTGAGCCGAGGGGGATGATGATGATGGAAGCCCCCAGCCCACGTGGAGCCGGCGACAACCCCCTTCCCGCCTCCCTTCCAAGGCAGGCGCCTCTTACCGGAGCGCGTTGTGGGTGTCCGAGTACCCGTCGGCCTCTGTGTCCTTCACGATCATCCAGTCAAAGACCAGCCCGGCCAGGGTGCTGAACGTGTTTCCTGTAGGAGCAGAGGGGCGCACCCGAGTTACCCCCCGGGGCCAGGGGCAGGGGACATGCACCAGCCCCTGCAGAGCAGGCAGCACTGCCTGCAGCCTCCAGCCTCCATTCAGCAGGGAGGGAGGGAGGGAGGGGAAACGAGGCTGAAAGAACCAGGGTCACGTGACTGTGAGGAGTGAGCCCTGGCCTCTCGGGGGAGCCGTGTCCTTCCCGCTGTACCTCCTGCCTGTGCGCACCCATCACCCCTCACGTGGGGAAGTGCTTTACGGTTTAGACAGTGGTTCCTGAGACTGTCACTCACTCCCCCCTCACCACCTCCCTGTGCTGGGAAAGGAACCCAGGCCGTGAGCTTTCACGTGCCCATCCTTGCCCCTCGGCCGAGATGCTGAGACCCCAAGTCCCGGGTGGAGGAGGTGGACGCTCGCACAGCCGGCCTTGGCTCTGAAGCCCTGGCTGCCGTCCGCGTGCCTTGGACCAGAGGCCAGAACACGCGGAGCCCGGCACGTGACTGGGCGACCGCTGCCGGAGGAGGACTCAGGGAGGGTCTGAATCCCTCCGTAAACACCTTGTCAGGGTAACTGCAAGACCTGGTTCTACGCAGACACCCGGGAACAGGGCGGGGGATGAAAACTGGGGGCTCAAAGGCCTGATCTGCTGGGAACTATGGTTTGCTTTTTCCCCAGGCGATGTTGATTTTACATTCCTTAATTGGCTCCCATCATTTCAAATTAAGAAATGCAGTATACTGTATATCCGGCTTGCAAGTTCAAAAGTCTGAAGACCCCGCTGCCTGGGCCCTGCTCCCTCTGGTGACGAGAGGCTGGCTCAGCCTCTCCAGCTGGTCTGTCCCACTCCCCACGCCACACCCTATCGCCCACACCCACTCCACCTCCATCATCTACATTCCTGCCTGGCCAGCCCCCAAAACAGAGCATCTGGGGCCCAGGAAAGCTCTTTCTTCACTGCGAAGCGCAGAGCATTTAGAGTCAGGCCCCACCCCACCTCTGAGGTCTCAGGGCTGTTGAGATCGACAGGAGAGAGTGCCGCCAGCGAGGTGCCTGGGGGGTGCCAGCCAGCTCAGGGGCAAGTGCGGTCCAGCACGGCCTTCTGAGGACGAGAAGACCGAGGCTGGGGGAGGCCTCCTTGGGTCTCGTAACCTGGAAAATGGAGACAGGAAACCCTGTGTTCGTCCATTTCAGTGGTTACGCTTGGAGCTCGGTTTTTCAGTCAGAATCCCCGCATCTCTGTCATGTTCGGATGTGAGGGGAGGGATGAATGTGGGATCATTCCTGGAGCAGAAAGCATCCTGGGGCTTCCAGAAGTTTCACCCACATGGGCAGGGGCGCATGCAGGACCAGCTGCCTAATTTGCAGGGCTGTATGCAAATGAAAACCTGGGGCTCCTCATTCCAAAGGCAGGGAAAGCACCAGAAGGACGCAAGTCAGACTTGGGAGAGTTGGAAGGAGACAGAGAAAGCCCCAGGCATGGGGCTGGCTGAGGGGGTGCTCCCTTGGGCGGGTAGGGACACTCTAGGGTGAGTCAGACCCTTAGAGGTACCCAGAGGCCCTGCCCTGCAATTTGGGGTACACATGGATGTGTCAGTTACAGGGGTCCCCTCCTGCCAGCCACTGGACCAACACACTGTGTCCTAGCTGAGCAGGCTCTGTGGAAACTGAGTCAGGCATCTCTCCTTCCCGCTCTGCTGATCCCCACACTAACCCTCGGTAGCCTGTGTATGGATATGTTAGGAAACCAGATGAGGGTGGGTGAGAGGCTCACTCCGGCCAAAATGCAGCCTCTAGAACGGACGTGCCCCGGGACAGGGATGGCCTCTGCCACGCTCCACCCTGCATACCCTGGGGACATGCGCCTATCCCAGGCCCCCGCTGGGGATGGAAGGTGGCCGTAGTCACAGGACAAGGCTGGGGAGGGAGCGGACAGGCAGGACCCAGGACACCGGGGGACAGGGCACAGGTGGCCAGGAACCCAGCCCAGGAGGCAGGGAGGTGGCAGGGAAGCAGGATCTCAAAATCACGGAGGCTCCAAGTCCCATCAGACCCCACTCACAAAACACGAGTACAAAAATAAATCTATTAAAATTTCAAGACGGCAACGGTGGAGCATTAAACCAAGCCTGGGGACCTTTGTAGCACGAGAGCCTGTGTGAAGCTAGCCCTGACATCTGGATGACAAAATAAAACCACAGGAGATGGCACGTGACCTGACTACAACTTCCCAGAGTGGACAGTGGGCAAGGGCACCTTCCAGCAAAACAGGCTCCAAGACCCACACATTCAGCAGGAATTTGCAGGCTTGGAGGTAGGGGCGGTTCAAGAAGCTTCTGCCTAGAGTTTTGCCGTGTCTCTTTGAAAAGCAGCTATTATGTACTCCTGAAACTAACACAACATTGTTAATCAACTATACTCCAATATAAAATAATTTTTTTTAAAAAAGCAGCTATTAGACCTACTATGTGCCAAGTGCTCACATTAACAAGGAAATCCCAGGGCCCAGTCTCCGGAGGCTGCACCCCCTGTCCTGGTCCCAGGAGGGCAGCCGGAAAACACTAAGCAATTCAACTTAACAAACATTTGCTGGATGCCCGCTGGGCCCAAAGTCCAGTGTCAAACAAAGAATGAAGTGATCCCAATTCTGCCCAAGTGCGGAGCCTGACAACGAGTAAAAAGTGCCCCGTGCCCCAAGGCTGGGCTTGCGAATCACTGAGGGATTTCAAGGAGGGACAAACTCCACCTTGGGAGAGCCCTGGAGGAGAAAATGTTAGAGGGGATGCCCAGAGGGCCTGGGCTTCAGAAAGCAGAGATCCGGAAGTGGGAGTGGACGGTGCTCTGAGTGGGAGGTGAGGCGTGGCATTTGGGGGACCGGAGCCCCCAGCACTGCCCGGGCACCAGGTACATGCGGGCTGGGAGAGAACTCTGAAAACATTAACTCGAGGCAGGAACCCTGCAGATGGCCTCAGGCCAATAAAGCAGACCCCAGTCCCTGGTGCAGACCACGGTGCCCAGGAAAAATGCAGCAGTTGGAGACAGGCAGTGTGGCCTAGTGGACAAGAGTTCCAGCCCCTGCTCTGCCGCCCACGAGCTGCATGACCCTGGGTGAGTCACTGAAGCTCTCTAGGCCTCAGCTTCCTTGTCTGTACAATGGGCTAATGTATAATTACCATCCACCCTTGTGGGGTAAAAGACGACACTTAGGGCTGGGCACCTAACAATGTTTGCTGAGCCACAAGCAGGTTAAAAACCAAACAGGCACCAACCTAGACAAGGTACATCCCTTCTGAGACTGGGGGGCCCTCCAAGGTTATGAAGGTCAAGTTTGTCTTTACAAAGGAGACTGACCAGTAGGGAGGATACAGGCTCAGGACAAAGGAAGAGGGGATTTCTAAGGAACTAGTCCAAGCGCTTCTGGGTGGGGACACCCTCACAGTGAACAGGGAGGCAGGGAGTGAACCACCTGGTGCCACAAAGGTGGGCCTTGACCTGGGCTCTTCCTGAAAGGCCAGTGTATGCAGGCCTGGGTGAGCCAGGGTTCCCCCCGGAACTGGCCACATGCACCACCAAAACCTTAGGAGTGGGAGGACTGTGAAACGTGATCCCCTAGGGCCACGGGGCACCTGTCCCACACAGGAAGGCCAGGCAGCCACCTTCCATTCCTGATACATCCACCAGCTGCCCAAGGGGAAAAACCAAAGTGACTTAAAAATGAATAAACTATTAAAAAAAAAAAAAAAAAGATGGAGAATAACAAGTGATGGTGAGGATTTGGAGAAACCGGAACACTCATGCATCACTGGTGGGGATGTGAAACAGCACAGCCACGGTGGAAACACTCTCCGGCTGTTCCTCAGAAAGGTACATATAGAGTTGCCCTTTGACTCAGCAATTCCACTCCTGGGTGTAGACCCAGGGGAAATGAAGGCCTATGTCCACACAAAGACTCGAATCCATGTTCACAGCAGCACTACTCACAACAGCCCAAAGGGGGCAGCAACCCAACTGTCCACCAACTGACGGAGGGATAAACAAATGTGGTCCATCCATACAATGGAACATCGCTCAGCCATGAAAAGGAACAAAGCACCGCCACAGGACACAACGTGGGTGAACCTTGACAACAGGCTCAGTGAAAGATGGCAGACACCAAAGACCACACACTGTATGATTCATTCATATGAAAGCTCCAGAAGAGGCAAATCTATACACACAGACAGTAGATGAGTGGCTGCCAGGGGCCGGAAAGAGAAAAGCACAAGAACCGACTGCTAATGGGTGTGGGGTTGCAGTTTGCAGTGATGAAAAGGTTCTAAAATTAGACAGTGGTGACGGCTGTACAACTTTGTGAATATACTTTTAAAATAAACCACTGAACTGTACACTTTAGATGGGTAAATTTCATGGTATATAAATCTCGATAAAAATAAACAAAACTCGGGTCGTGGGGAGGGATAGATTGGGAGTTTGGGAATGACATGTACACACTACTATACATAAAATAGATAATCAACAAGGACCTACTGTAGAGCACAGGGAATTCTGCTCAATACTCTCTAATAACCCATATGGGGCAAGAATTTGAGAAAGAATAGATACATGTATAACTGAACCACTTTGCTGTACACCTGAAACTAACACAGCATTGTAAGTCAACTATACTCCAATACAAAATAAAAAAATTTTAAATAAACGAAACTTTATTTTTTAAGTGACAAGACAGGAAATAGACCAGAGAGGTTAAGAGCAGGGGTTGGCACTCCACAGCCCTTGGGCCAGATCCAGCGCCCACCAGTTCTTGTGAATAAAGTTTTATTAGAACAGCTGCGCCCCTTCATTCCACACTGTCTGTGAGTGTTTTAGAGCCACGCTGACACAACTGAGCGGTTGCTGCAGAGACGATCGGGCCGGCAAAGCCTAAAACAATTCCTACCCAGCCCATCACGGAAACCACGTGCTGACTCCTGGCTGAGAGTGAACCCAGGACCCAACCAGGCCGGAGCTCAGATTCTGGCTCTGCTGCGAATGAAGGACTAGGATGTGTGTGTGCCTGGTCTGTGTGTGTCTGTGTGTGCACTGTGTGTTCTCTCTCAGTCTCCACTCCTGGAAGTGAAACGAGTCAGGACAGGTGAGGCGCCCAGAGACGCCTGGCTCCAGTGAGCGGCATATGACCCCCGCCACCGCGTCGGGCAGGTGAGCTCGCATCAGCTCGCTGCACAAACTCCTCCTCGGCGCCCTCTGCCTCAAGACGAGGCGCAAATCCCACACCTGACACAAGGCCCCTTTATATCCTGTGTCCCTTGGCCTCTCCAATTTCAGTCTCAAGGATGAAACGGGGTCCCCGCCTGGCAGACCCCACATCCCTCGAGGCTCAGTCAAACATCCTGCCTTCTAAGAAATTGTTCTGACCCCTGACCTCCACGCCCCGCCTCCAAGCCCCCTGGAGTTGCTCTCCCACCCAGTGGTCCCTTCACACTTTGCACCCAACGTGATTACAAACCGCACCTGCCGGGATGCATGTGGGGCCTGATCTACCCGCGGACCCCCTGGCCTGAGACGCTAGGGGCAGAGGCCCAGTGCGCCCGCCCCACCACAGCAGTACCCCAGGACCTGGCAGACCCAGAAGGCAGAACACACTCCATGGCCACCCAGCGCACTGAGCACCCACCACACACCAGGCGGGGCTGACCCTTCACACTCACTCACCAGGTCCTCGTGACCAGGTAAGCATCATTATGTCAGCTTCACAGATCAGAGGGGAGTTCAGAGAAGCTGGGCAGCTTATCCGATGAATGAATACAGAGCGGAAGGAAGGCTCGGACAGATGCTTCGAAACACTGATTCTGCCCCCAAGGGACATTTGGCGATGGCTGGAGAGATTTCTGGTTGTCACAACTCAGTGGGAGCTACTGGCATCCAGTGCACAGAGGCCAGGGATGCTGCCAAACACCCTAAAATGGACTGGGTAGTCCCCACCACAAAGAATTATCTACCCCAAGTGCCAATCCTGCCTAGACTGAGAAACCGTGATCTATAACAATGTTTTGAAAAAGCCGGGGCAGCGGGGGCTAGAGTGGTCAGGGGAGATTTCAAAGACAAGGTGAGTCCTGGCTTGGATGTGAAGTTTTAGAAGATCCTTCATCTGGAAGATGCCTTTTGCCTGACCTACTTTCTTCAACAAGAACCTTAACCTACAAATTTTCCCTTTGCTCCTTGACCAAGAGGTCAGGTTACAGCCAAGACAGTCTGCCAACCAGCAGAACAGACCTTCCACAAAGAATCCCAGCCCAGAACAAGCCAATGTTCTGCTATGAAGTGAAGGATGGTACGTGGGGCCGGCAGCATAGACGTGCTCTCTTACACACACACATACACACACGTGCGCGCGCATGCGTAGGCTGCAATCTGGATCAGGAAGCCAGCCCCAGACCCCAGAGCCTCTGTTGTTCACAGCAGTGACCCCGTGAGCCCCTCCCAGCTGTGCACAGGCACAGAGCTGGCCTCCAGGCCCTGTGGAGAAGTGGCCGTGGCCTCGCTGCCACCACGGGCCTGGCGTCCACTTAGAGGTGGTCCTGACCTCTTCCACGTTGCCCCCCTGGCCAGAGCAGCCCGCCTTGGGGGAGAGCAGGCCGCACACGAGGAGAGGAAGAAACAGAGCCCGCCGGGCCAGTGGCCTCACCTTCGGAGTCCAGGGCCTGGATCTTAAGCTCCAGCGGGGAGTCCTCCAGGTAGAGCTCGCGGGTGGTGGAGACGATCTGAATGCCGTGGATGAGGTCCACGATGGCGTCGCAGCGCAGGACCTGGCCGGTGGCTGCAGGGGAGGGAACACAGGGTCAGCCGGAGGGCGGCCACCCCACCTCCAGCGCCTCATAGGTTGGGTGGTCTTATTCTTTGGCAAAGACAAGGGAAACCAACAATCCCCCCCAAGAAACAGGGCTGGAAGAACCGAGTCGACCCTCAGGACCTCCACGAGGCCCGAGAGTCAGCAAGGACGTCCAGGAAGTAACGGCCTTCCAGACACTTTCACTGCCCATCTTGTACTTTTCCACCGCGAGCGCCAGCGTTTAAAGCTGTGTGCAAAACACTCTTCCTAGACTTCCGAGTTTTGTTCAGAGTGTAACCACTGAGCTAAACGACAAGGGTTCTGGTATGGTAAGTTAGCCTCCAAAAGGACGATGCTGTTCTGAACGCCTGTCCCTACCCTGAGATTAGCAATTACACCCGGAATTTGTGCATTTGTGTGTGTCTGTGTTTACACTGCAGTTTTTGCATAAGACTATCAACTACACTATAGTATAAAAAAAGAGTGTGCACGTCTACACGGATTTCTTACTTGCTCCATCAATAAGACACATAAATGGCATTACCTGGAGAATTCTCTAATGTAGAAAGTAACAGCTTGTGACACGAAATCATTCCGACCATTCTCCAGGCACCATATAACTACTTGTACACCCTTAACTTTGTGAGAAAGCCATTCAGCCCCATTTATCAAAAAACCTTAAAAATATTCATAGGCTGTGACCCAGTAAAGCTGCGAATCTATCCTTGGCAGGAAATAACCTGAAGGAACCCAAAACTGTTCCCCGAATGAAACTATTTATTTTCCTATATGACACTGAAACAAACATCTGAAAACGATCTGAATGCCTCATACACGGGAATGCTTACAGCACAACCTCTGGTTAAGAATATTCTTCGGCCATTAAAAATACAGAGTGAAGTAAGTCAGAAAGAGAAAGACAAATACCGTATGCTAACACATATATATGGAATTTAAGGGAAAAAAATGTCATGAAGAACCTAGGGGTAAGACAGGAATAAAGACACAGACCTACTAGAGAACGGACTTGAGGATATGGGGAGGGGGAAGGGTAAGCTGTGACAAAGCGAGAGAGTGGCATGGACATATATACACTACCAAATGGAAAATAGATAGCTAGTGGGAAGCAGCCGCATAGCACAGGGAGATCAGCTCGGTGCTTTGCGACCACCTAGAGGGGTGGGAGGGAGGGAGACGCAAGAGATATGGGAACATATGTATATGTATAACTGATTCACTTTGTTATAAAGCAGAAACTAACACACCATTGTAAAGCAATTATACTCCAATAAAGATGTAAAAAAAAAAATTCTATAATAAAATGGGAAACTTTTCATACCATGTTAGGTGGGGGAAAAGCATGACAGAAAATTCATTGTTTTCTAAGCATCTTACGACCATAATATGGCAAATTAAATATGGGGAAGTGAAACATTGCACAACTTTCTTCATTTTGAATCAACGCCCATTAAGAGTTATTTTGGTAACAACTAATAACTTAGAAATGAAAGCCAGCCTCCACGGGAGGGCAAGCAGGACAAGGTTGTGGCAGGAGGGACCAGAGTTCATGTTGCCTGCTCAGTGTCGCCCCAGCTCCATTGGCGTCCTCAGACCCAACAAGAGAAGGGAAAGCATGGCCATGGGCTCTTCCGTCCCTGTGGCCCGAGGCCTCAGCGGGGTGTTTCCAGCCCCTCAGCCCCCATCCCCACCAGGGGCCACGCGGCGCACTGGGAGGCCTTACTGATGTCCTCCGCGAAGATGATGCTTGTGAGGCGGGCGGGCTGGGACAGGCGGGCCTGCACCACTGCCTTCCGGGAGCACTGCTGCTCGTCCAGGCCCAGCGGCTCGATGCTGGCCACCTCCGGCCGGGTCGATGACCTGCGGCGAGAAGAAGAGAAGTCACCCTCTGGAGCCACTGGAGAGGCAGGGCTGGGACCGGAAGCCAGAGCCGCAGCACCCCGCATCTGTCCCAGACTCGCAGGACAGAGAGGCCAGGCTCCACCAGCTTCAAACCCAGAGGAGACAGGCAGCCGAGGCCCCTCTAGTAGGAGCAGGACATCCCGAGGGCGAGGACCTCCCCTCCCACCTCACCCCCACCCCAGCCCTGAACATATCACACAGGCAGAGTCACTGCTCGGGACACTGGAAAACACCTCCATGTTCAACAGTCACCTGACAGGACTATTCCAAGGAACTGGAAATAACTATTGGTGGGAAAAGCGCCTACGGTCCCTGGGGAGGAGGAGAGGCCAGGTACCTGCTGACCTCTAGGCAGGACCTGGCACACGGCAGCCTCGCAGACGGTAACCTCCATCCCCAACAGGCCCTACAAACCCAGAGCTCACCGACGGGAACCTTGGCAACAGGCACAAGGCCCAGCGCACGGGGCCGAGGTTACAGGGAAGGTGGGCGGAAGGGCAGGTAAACACCTTCGCCACAGAGGGAGGATGGGTCATTCTTCACAGAAGCGATGGTTAATCACCCTGCACCCCGAGGCAGGCAGAGAGCGCCGGACATGAGAGGGGATGACAGGCAGAAGCAGGTCCCGTCTGGCAAACGCAGAGACACCCAGAGACTGTTATTAAAATACAGAAGTGTGCTGGGGGAGTGTGGTGGTTAATTTTACGTGTCAACCTGGCCAGGCCATGAGGTGCCCAGCTACTTGGTCAGACATTATTCTGGGTGTGTCTGAGGGTGTTTCGGGATGAGGTTAACATTTAAACCAGCAGACTGGGTAAAGGAGATTGCCTTCCCCGGTGTCGGTGGGCCTCACCCAATCAGTTGAGGCCTGAATAGAACAAAAAGGCTGACTCATCTGCAAATGAGAGGGAGTTCCTCCTGCCTGAAAGCCTTCAGAGGCGTGTATACACACACACACACACACACACACACACACACACACACACACACACACACATATATTGTTTCTCTGGAGAACCCTGACCAATACAGAGAGAGCAAATAAGATAATGAAAGAAACTATCTACCATGTGTTAAGCCCAGAGCCAAATACTTCTGTCCATCAGATTGCTTAACCCTCCAGGAGGCCTATATGGGAAAACCAAACCGAGGCTCAGAGAGGTTTAGTAATTCCGCAAAGCCACACAGCTGTACGTGGCGGGGCCAGTGATCAGAGGCAGGTCTGTGTGACTCCAGATCAGACAATCCTCCCACCACACGAGTGCTTCCCCCAGGGTACGGAGCACACAACACCAGAGGGCAGTGAGGCATCGATGAACTGTCTTTAAATTGACTCTTTATGTCATTTAATTACTACACATTCAGTGTTAATTGTTTCAGGAAAAACAGATGTATCAAACTTATGAGCTCCTACATGTTAATACTGAAGAGGATGTCTGATGTTCAAAAAAGCAGTCATTTTGAAGCAAACAGTAAGTTTTCGTATACGTGGTACACGAAAAAGGCAGCACTCTGACAGTGGCGTTCCCAGGACAGCTGTGAGGGGCGGGGCTGCCCATCAGCCGCCATTTTCCAGTGTTTCTATAAAACAAGGACAGAGCGGCCTCTCACACTGATAGCTGGAGCTCTCAGAACCAGTCTGTCCCCACACTGGTTGGGGAGGACCCACATGAGGCACGGAGGGAAGGGGGGAGAAGGCACGTGGGCCGCGCCAGCTCCCTCAGCCTAACCCTCGCGGGCTCTGGGCTCATGGCCCAGGCGGCAGGACGGGTCCAGCGAGCAGGGCTCAGAGAAGGCGGGGTCTGCACAGAGCTGACAGCTGAGAGGCCCACCCAGAAACCAGCTCCGAAGGCCAGGTCACTTGGACACAGCATCACGTTCTGCCAAGGAAGCAGGTCCGGGCTCAATGGCTTTTCTGCCGGAAGAGCCTTCCTCTGTCTCCAGTTTAAACGAACGGCCGCTGCTCAAAACGGATGAGAGCTGCTCCAGCTTGCCCACCTGGTCGTTCTGTGCACCTCAGCTGGTGGTCAGCACGCCTGCCCACCCTCCCCACTCATGGACTCGCCTTAAGGCCCACGGGAGGAGCTTCAGGGGCCTCCCGGCCCCTGGCGCACGCAGTGATGGTGACATGGCCTCACTCTGTTGAGAAGGTGAACGCCTAGGGCAGCAGGGTGCTGCCACTCGCCAGCTGTGTGACATTGAGCAAACAATTCCACCTCAATTCTCTGTGCCTGTTTCCTCAGCTGTACAATGGCAATAAAAGTGGTACCTGCTGCAAAGGGTTGGGGCGGATTAGATAGGATGACAGATGTAAAGCTCTTACTGCAGGGCGTCGCACATAGTAAGCTCTCCAACTCAGGCACCAGCAGGAGGTGCCTAAATGAAGGGCTTCGGGCCCTGAGGTGTTTGGCGAGATTCTGACCACAGACCTTTGCTTTTTAAAGAAAGTAAGAAAACATGGGCCCTTCTAGATTGTGATCGTTCATGTGTGACCTGGTGGGGCCCTACCCCCAACCGCAGACATCCTCAGAGCCACAGGCAAAGATTCAGGCCCGAAGTAGGGTTCACCACTGGCAAGAGCCTGAAGCTTCTGACTTCAAGTCTAACCTCTGCTCTGAAGTTCTCCCTCCCCCAGCTTCCCCCCCATCCCTCCACTGATGCTGACCCCTCCACTTCTCGCGTCCCTCCCACCAGCTCTTGTGCGGCCCGGCCTTGAGGGCTCATGGGAAATGGTAACTCTTCCACGGACCCATCCCTGACCCTCCTCAACCTCCACTCAGCTCTCACAGCTGGTCCTTCTTGGGGTCCCTAATGCACCCATTCGTTCATTCATTCACTGAATCCATATTCATTGGGTGATGTGCAGGATTCCAGGTACCGTTCTAGGTGCCGGGGACACAACGAGGTACAAAATACACATTAATCCCCACCTTCACGGAGTTTACGTTTTAGTGGGAGGAGAACAAGGATAGACAAAATAACTGAGTGGAGGTGGGATCTCAGACAACAGTGCTTTGGACAAATAGAAGGCAGGGGAGGGAAAGGCTGTAGTTTCCAACCGGATGGTGAAGGGAGCCTCCCTCAGAGGCGACATGTGAGGAGGTGGGGCAGACACAGGATCCCTGGATATCTGGGAGAAGGGCGTTCGGGCAAAAGCATGGGCGAGGGCAAAGGCCCCGAGACCATGGCTGGTGTGATCCTTCTCCTTGTCTGACCCCCTCGGAGACTGAGCCTGAGGACAGCGCCCGTGCGTGCTCATTTCTTGCCCTCACTGCACCCAGCATAAGACTCTGGTGCAAGTTTGTTTGTTTGTTTGTTTTTTGCGGTACGCGGACCTCTCACTGTTGTGGCCTCTCCCGTTGCGGAGCACAGGCTCCGGACGCGCAAGCTCAGCGGCCATGGCTCACGGGCCCAGCTGCTCCATGGCACGTGGGATCCTCCCAGGCCGGGGCACGAACCCGCGTCCCCTGCATCGGCAGGCGGACTCTCAACCACTGCGCCACCAGGGAAGCCCCGGTGCAAGTTTTTGTAGATGCCCCTTATCAGGTTATGGATTCTCTTCTAATCCGAACTTGCTGCAAATTTCTATCATGAATGACTGTTGAATGTTCTGCACCTATTGAGACCATTATATGGCTTTTCTTCTTCATTTTGTTGATACAAGACTTGTTTATTGTTGCTCAAGCAATTACATTGATTGGTTTGTGTTAAACCAACCCTGCATTCCTGAGATCCACTCCAGTTGGTCATAACACAACACCCTTTTTATGTTTCTGAATTTGATGTGCTGCTATGTTGTTAAGGAATTTTGTACTCTGCGTCTGTGAATTTCTTTTGCTTATAATGTTTGAGGCTGGTTTGCAATCAGTGTAATGTTGGCCTCATAAAAAGGAGCTAGGAAATGATTGTTCTTCCTGCCTTTCCTGAAAGAGTTTATGAAGGATTTGTACTATTTCCTCCTTAAACGTTTCATAGAAATGACAAGTGAGGCCACCTGGGCTTGGAGTTTTCTTTTTTTTTTTTTTGCGGTACGCGGGCCTCTCAGTGTTGTGGCCTCTCCCGTCGCGGAGCACAGGCTCTGGACGCACAGGCTCAGCGGCCATGGCTCACGGGCCCAGCCGCTCCGTGGCATGTGGGATCCTCCCGGACTGGGGCACGAACCCGTGTCCCCTGCATCGGCAGGCGGACTCTCAACCACTGCGCCACCAGGGAAGCCCTGGAGTTTTCTTTATGAGAAGGTCTGTAATTATAAACTTAATTTTACCAAATGTCCTAAGTGGACCGAGAGGCACCAAGGGCTCTCTATGCCTGAGAACCCTTCCCCAAGTCCTGCACAGGAGGTGGGGAGCCTGCGGTTCGGTTCTGGTGGGCATGTTGCTTCCTCTCCTCTCGAATTGCTCACCCACATCCCAGCGAGACCCCCTCCCAGATCACAGCAGCTCCCGACAAGGGCCCCAGGTGAGCAAACCCAGGGTATATATACTGCCCCGCCCCCCCCCCCACAGACACACACACACACACACACACACACACACACACACACACACACGCTGGGCAAACAGGAAGCAAGGCAAACGTGCACACATGAGTGTCATTCCTGCAGGGGACCCGTGTTGGGTTTTGGCTGCCCAGACTCCATTCCCTCTCCTCAGTAACAGCACCCAGCTTTTCTGGGGGTGCTGCTCCCCTCCACCCTCAGACCATGAGGCTCCAGGGCACCCATGCTCCTTGGACCCTGGGAGGCAGGTGGCTGGGGCCTGGCCGATCGGCTGTGCATCCCCCTGGATGGAGGTGTTCAGACCCGGCGTGAAAGGCTTGACAAGGGCTGCAGGGCTGGACCCGTCCTCTTGCTACCCCAGGGGGCACCCGGCTGAGGCCCGAGACCAGGTCCTGCTGACATCACTGAGCCCTGTGTGCGGCCTGAAACAAAATCTGCCAAAACAACATCCCTGCTTTATTTAAACTATTTTGGTTTGAGCTTCCTGTCACATGCAGGAAAGTCAGGAGAGTTGAGACAAATGAAATCCCCTGACTGAATTCTTCAAGACTTGTGGCCTTATTTCATTCAAACTACTGGTACTATATTTTTTTAAAAAGAAAAAAAAATTGTCATTTATTATGTGCTTACTATGTGTCAGGCTCGAAATAAAACATATCACAAGTGTTTTATTTGCCTCCCAACAGCCCTATTGAAACCCCCCATTTGATACACAAGGAAACCCCTGCACGGACGTGAAGTAACCTGCCCAGGGTTACATTCCTGGAAAACACCTCAGCCGGGCCTGGCTCTAGACTCCTGGTCCAGACACCACCTCCCGCCTTGTGGTGAATGCACCCAGATTGTTCAAAACAGAGCTAATGGCCTCCACCTACCTGGGGCTGCCCATGCGAGGGCCCAGGCTGCCAGACCTCAGTGAAAAATGGCTCCATCTCCTCAATCACCCCCTACCCCACATGCAGCCTTAATACTGCTTCTTAATGTGTCATCAACTTCCCTTAAATGCTACTGAACCTGGGTAAAACCGCCATTGATGAGAAGGTCTGGCACACTTCCCGTGCATCCCAGGACTGAGCTGAGGCTGTGACCTGGTTTTGAATGTGGTTCTGCCAGGTGAGTGGGGAATAACATGCAAAGTATGCAAAGGAATTAGCGGAAAAACTGGTTCTGCTATTTGGTTCCCTCTGCCATCCCCACCTGCAACATTCAAAGTCCCTGCCTCTGGACTTGGGTCTCTGGCCACCCACCGGGGCAGCTGCCTGGACACCTGCACCTTCCGCCCTTCCCGGCCCCCCATCCGGTTACATCCAAGTAACCTTCGTATCTTTTTCTTACTTTTTTCTTTTATTTGTTTTTTTAAGACTTTTTTTATGTGGACCTTTTTAAAGTCTTTACTGAATTTGTTACCATACTGCTGTTTTCTGTTTTCCGTTTGGGTTTTTTGGCTGCGAGGCATGTGGGATCCCAGCTCCCTGACCAGGGATCAAACCCGCACCCCCTGCATTGGAAGGTGAAGCCTTAACCACTGGACCACCAGGGAAGTCCCTTACATTTTTCTTTTAAATTGATTCTTCCTTAATGAAAACGTACTTTATTTATTTATTGGCCGTGCCCCATGGCATGTGGCATCTTGGTTCCCCGGGATTGAACCTGCGCTCCGTGCAGTGGAAGTGCCCCGCCTTAACCACTGACCGGCCAGGGAAGTCCTGAAACAATACTTTAAAAGGAAACTTTATATCACTAGTGTAAACAGAAAGCCTATACCATTTGCCATCCGAGGTAACGATAAAAACAAACAAGAATCGAAACAATGTTACTGCATTTGGCGGGGGGGGGGGGGGGGGGGGGGGGGGGGGACACGACACTGTCACCCCCAAAAAAGAAACAGGCAGATATTACAGGGTATTAGGAAAAGCAGAAGGTGGTTGTAGGGGCCGGGGGCCGGGGAGGGGTTAGCATTTAATGGGGACAGAGTTTCAGTTTGGGAAGCTGAAAAAGTTCTGGAGATGATGGGTAATGGTTATATAACAGTGTGAATGTCTTGATGCCACTGAACTGGACACTTAAAAATGGTTAATTTTATGATATGTATATTTTACCAAATTTTTTTTAAAAAGAAAAAATGGAAACAACATGTTGGCACCAGAAATGAATTTTTTATCTTGAGGGTGTCTAATGGGACAGGGGAACCCGGGGACAGGGAAGGTCAGGTCAGAAAGCTACAGTGGAAAAAGGAGAAGTGACGGTTGTACAAAGAAGCAGTGAGTGGGGCCAGAGGAAGACACAGCCCTCCCTCCACCCACCTGCAGGTCCACCCTTCCCTGCCCCCCATGACAGAGGCAGGGCCTGCAGGGCGGAAGCCACGTCAAGGGGCAGAGCAGGCTTGGGCTGGGGGGGGACCCACAAGGGAAACAGGAAGAAAACCACCCACGGAAGCAGGATGGAACATCTACCCAGCAGCATGGTGCCCAGGCACTGAAAACTTAAGATCGTGAAGCAACACAGAAAAACAGCTGGGCTTTAACACTTGCTGGTGGTTGGTAGAGAAGGAAGTTCCCAAGCGACCTGAATACCAGGTTTGAGCTTCGTGGTGGTGGGGGGGTGGAATAAGTGATCAAAAGGAAAACAAAATGGTGACTGACTGTGTTACAGTCAAAGGATTATGGGAGACTTCCGTGGTGGTCCAGTGGTCAAGATTCTGCGCTTCCAATGCAGGGGGCGTGGGTGTGATCCCTGGTCGGGAACTAAGATCCCACATGCCACTCGGCCAAAAAAAAAAAAAAAAAAAGATTATGGGATACTTCTCTTTTTCTCCCTTTTCCCAACTTTCTCTCTCGTGTCATTTATATAAAGGATGCCTTAAAAAGAAGCTAATGAAAGATGCTTTGGAGCCCTTTCAATAACATGAAATATCAAAAAAGAATCAGGAGTTTGCCACATAACCAGCAATCCCTCGTTGTGACTGGAGGGGTTCAGTCAGGTCTGGCCAATTCGCCAGAGGCTGCAAACCCCTGAAAGAGGTGGTACGGGGGCACGGTCCCAAACTCAAGACCGTCACTACTTATACGCGTCCCCCAGAGCACTGCCCTCTCTGAGGTTCCAACTGAAACGTGAACAGTTTTAACCTGATGCTCTCTACAGTTCCCCTGACCTTAAAATTGCCTGATGATTTGATGCTATAAAATCAAGAAACAGGAAAAGCAGACTTAAAGCCCCTGGGGCTCAGGCACGCAGTGATTCCAGTAAAGTGGGAGCTTGGCCGAAAAGTCCAGGGATGAGCAAAAATTCCTCCAAGGTCCAGGAAGGTTTTCATTTTCTCTGTTCTTCACCTCACAGACTTCACAATGAACTCCTTAGGTGGAGAGGCTATTTTCCTCCCAGGTATAGATGAATGCAGATAGAAAGCTTGCCTTTAGGCCCACTCTTAAAACTCCAGAGGGGACTCTTCAAACCCTAAAGCAATACCTGACTGAACTAGGAAGCACACACTAAAAATAAGGGAAACATTTCTAACGCTTGACTGACAGAAGCTTTTCCTGTGAAGTTAAGGGGAAAATCACAACCACCAAACAGCTCCAAGACACTTAAGGTAAGTAGTTACACATTTGCAATAAAAGCTATGGGTCAGATTCAAAACAAGTTATAAGATACTTAGCAACCCTCTGATGCATCAGTGATTAGGAATGTTTTTTCCCTTCCTCCTCAGAAACTATACAAGTAAATTAAAATCCACCAGCTCTTCTCAGAAAAGAAAATGCAGTCAAAAAAAAAAAAAAAAAGGTTGTTACTTCAGAAACGAAAAACACAGCTCTAGAATCTCAGAGGAAGCAGCATACAAATACACCGAAACGGATTCATTTTAAGCCAGCTGCTTTTAATAGCCAGCTTCCTCTTTCTTGCCCCCCATATCAAGAGAACAACTTCAACCAGAGAATGAGCACGGTCACCTGCAAAGTGTGGACTAACAGGTGACCTCCCCACACCACACAGGGCCCTGGACAGGGATGAAGAAAAGTTAAAGAGAAGATGTGATATCAAGCCAGAAATACGACCCTCCAGAGGAGGCGGGCTCTAAACCCAAAATGCATTTGTCTGATGTGGCGTGTCCTTATTTCAGGAGGTGACCTTCAGAACACAAATAGGTACTAGTAATGCACATAAGCTAGAAGGTAGTCTGAGCTCCAGCACCAGGCTCGCGGATGTGCACGGATGACTATCCCAACAGACTTAACACGTGTTGGACTCTCTGTACTGTGATCACACCCTGTTACACTGTCTAGCCTTGAAACAGGGAACCAAAGGGAGGAGCAAGGGCGTAGCGCGTGGGGATCACCCCCTCCTTTTCATCTCCAGCAAGGTGGCGGGGAGGTGTGGTAGGGCCTTGGTCACACCCAGCACCGCCTGCACCCTGCTAGGAATGAACCTGCTCTGAGTGGAACCCAGAGGCCGCTTCAGGCTGCTGCTCCTCCATCTGAAGGATGGAAGGGCTGGACCACATCACCCAGCTACCGTGAGGTGCGGCGGACCTCCAGTTTCATTAGTTCCTGGGGTTCCCAGATCACATCCCCCACAAAAGGTGCAGAACTCCTGCGTCCCCCCAGGAAGCTAGGGATCAAGGCAACCCTGCTCTGTGGGCAACCTGGGGTGAACCACCAACCATGCCCTTGCATCTCTCATCTGTAAAACAGGTGCATCATCTGTTAAACACCTAGGGTTTCCTCCGAAAGACCTTTCATCAAAGGTTTCCGTTCCTCCCAAAGACGCTGAACGACTGATTCGACTCCCACACACACCTTCCCCACTTCTCCACAAGCCCAATTCCCACACCAGTCCGGCGCCAGGGATGAGTCCCGGTCACCAAACTCCCGAAAGCGGCGTCCCCAGCCTAGGTCTCTCTGCAGGGCCCTGACCACCTCTCCCGGAGCCTGGACGAGAAAGGCGTGCGACCACGTGGACGCGCATCCCGGGACCAGCTGCGCCAGTGCGACCCTCTCCCTCCGGCAGGAGGTCCCTCCGGAAGCCCCGGGGCGGGCAGGGCTTCGCTGGCCCTTCGCCGCGCCCGTCGCACGCCCTCCGCGAGTCCCGCCGACAGCAAGGCTCCCGCCCGCACCACCTCCCGGGCGGGCCCCCTCCCGCCAGAGAGCGCAGAGGCCTCGGCGCCGCCATGCGCAGTAGGGGCGACCCACGCGCACGCCGCCGGATCACGCGCGACCAGCCGCCAGGCCAGTGGCCGCCCGGCCACCAAGCCGGCGCCCGGGAGCGCGCGCCGGCGCACCTGCTGCGCGGGCCTGCTGGGGGCGCGCGGCTCCCGGCTTCCTGGCGCCGGCCGGGCCCGAAGGCCGCGCGCCGCAGGCCCCGTCAGACCCGCCCGAGGCCGCGGCCTCCTCCCCGCGCCCGCGCACCTGCAGCGCGCCCGCCCGGCCGCCCGCGCCCGAGGTCTGCCTCCCGAGCCGGCCCCACGCCTGACCGCGCCTCACCAGCGGTAGCAGCCCTCCGAGGCCTCCAGCGTGAAGTTCACGCGCGTGGCCCGTGTGAAGGGCAGCAGCACCTTGGGGATGTTGAGCTTGGCCGCCGGCGCGCTGGGGCCCAGCGCCAGCAGCCCCGAGAGCGCGAGCAGAAGCGGCCACAGCCGCCGGCCCCGCGTCACCATCCTCGCCGCTCTTCACCTCCCGGGACCCAGAGCCCGGTCGCGCGCGCACGCGCGCGCGCTCCCCTCGTGCCCTCCGTCCCCGGCCGCGCGCGCCCGGCCAGCAGGTGATAAGCGCGGGAGGGAGGAGGGAGGGGGCGGGGCGAGGGCCGAGGCCTCGGGCCCCTTCCTGGGCCCCGGCGGGCCCTGAGCGCTGGAACTGAGGGGCCCGGGCTCCCACCCCCGGCCCCCGGCCCTACGGGGCGGAGGGAGGGGCTGGGAAGCGCACCCGAGGCCACGCGGGCCTGGGTGAGTGGGATGGGGCGCGCGCCCGAGTCACCGTGGGCGGGGGAGAAGGGATGAGGCGCCCTGCGGCGGTGGCGCCCCTCGACCACGCGGGAAGCACTGCACGGTTTTCTGGCCTCCACACTCGTATCCCTGGTTTCAAACTCTTGGTTTCAAACTCTCGGGCGACACTGCACGCGGATGTGGAGCCTCTGAGCCGTCCCGCAGCCATTCATTCGGCCCAGTTCAGCGCCTCTGGCCAATGACCCTGGCCAGGGCCCAACAAACAAGTCCGCCAGGCCCCTGAGACCTTGAGCTCAGACTATCAACACACAAAGGCCCCCAGAAAATCTGGAATGCGGAGCGCATCCTGGCCCAGGCATCCAGTAGAGGGGCCCAGTTCCGCAACGGCAAACGAACTGCTGAAGCCCTGGGGGCCCTGTGGGTGCTCCTTCCCCCTTCAACCTCCTCCAGGCCTTGCCAGGGAGGCATCATGATCCCCAGTTCTCCAGGAGGAAACAGGGTGAGTTGGCCTGAAGACCACGCAGCTACGAAGGGCAACACTGAGGCTCTCAGATCCCAAAGCCCTTCTTTGCGCTGCACCCACTGTCTTCCGGAAGCCGTGAGGAGGTTACCCAAAAGGCAGATTTAAGGCGCCAACGCTGCCAGAGCATATCCTACCCCTCCCCCGCACGCACCATAGAGAGAGAGAGAGAGAGAGAGAGAAAGAGAGAACGTTCAGCATCACTGAATTGTGCGTGCAGAAACCCTAAATCTTAAATTCACTTTACAGGTTGTGCCCTAGGTTTGTAGTTGTCTTTGTCACGAATTACAGGAGGGGGTGAGCTCTGCAGGTACCCTGTGCACCAGTGCCTTTAAGATGTTAATCTGCTGCGGGGAGGGCCCAGCCTAGCGGGAGGTCAGGAAGAGGCGGGGTAAGTGCACTGGGGCCCAGCCTGTGTGAAGGGTCCAGGAAGTGTGCCCTGGCTTGTAACCGGATACGCACGTGGATGCCCCTGCCTGATGAGGGAGGGAGAAGCTGAATTTCAATCAGGCTGGGAAAGGCTTCTTGGAGGAGGTGGCCCCTGGGCTGGGCATAGACACCTCACTAGCCTTCAGAGAGGCCCAGATGGTCTGAGCGTGCCCCTCAGGGGTCATCCAGATTTTGGATGGTGAGGAGGGCTGTTTGGGGATCACCCTCAAAGCCTAAAGGCCCCAGACCAGAGATCTCTTGGAGCTGGGCTCTTCCCTGGGTGGGGAAATTCCAATGGGTTCTCTTGTCTAAAGAAACAAGAGTTGTATGGACAAAGCAGCCTCAGAGCAGGTATCTGTGAGGAATTTTTAGTGTTCTTGTTTGCATGTTTTATTGATTCATTTTTTAGTAAATAACAGATGAGTTTAAGCTAAAAAGGACTCAAAAGGGCTCATAGGAAAAGTGACTCCCCCTTACTACCCCTCACCCAGTACCCCTCCCAGAGGCAACCAGTATTTTCTGCTTGTGTATACTTCCAGACAGATTTTATGCATATACAAGCAAATACTTGTGTGTATACAGTTAAAATTCATGATATATAAAAAAAAAAAATTCATGATATAACTTATCATGTTCCAATTATGCCCACTTAAATTGGCAAACCAAGAGCCTTGCCCAGCAGGTAAATAAATACAAAGGACTAGGCGGAGTATCAGGGATCTTAAGCCCATCTGGCCTGTTAGGATCATGAGTCCCTATGGCCCCATCTTTCCAGATCTTCTGATTATTGAGAAGAAATCAGTAATGTGGATTTGTAGATGAAACAGCTCAACTGTAAATGAATGCAATTGATTTATTAAAAACAAACATGCACACTCTTGGCCATTTATCCCAGGAAAATGAAAACGTATGTTTACACAAAAGCCCATACATAAAATGTTCAAAGCAGCTTTATTCATAATAGCCCAAAACTGGGGCTTCCCTGGTGGCGCAGGGGTTGGGAGTCCGCCTGCCGATGCAGGGGACACGGGTTCGTGCCCTGGTCCGGGAAGATCCCACATGCCGCGGAGCGGCTGGGCCCGTGGGCCATGGCCACTGAGCCTGCGCGTCCGGAGCCAGTGCTCCGCGACGGGAGAGGCCGCAGCGGTGAGAGGCCCGCGTACCGCAAAACAAACAAACAAACTTAATAACCCAAAACTGAAAACAGCATAGAGGTCCTTCCACAGGTGGTGGTTAAACAGACTGGGTGCATCCACACCATGGAATGCTTCTCGGCAATAAAGGAACAAACTGTTGACACACTGGACAACTCAAATCTGCAGGAAATTATGCTGAGTGGAAAAAAAGCCAATCGCAAAAGGTTACATACGGCATAATTCCATTCATATAACGTTCTTGAAAAGCAACGTTATAGAACTGGAGAACAGGTGAGTGACTGACAGTGGGTGAGGGCCAGACGGGATAGCGGTGGGGGGTGATGTGGCCATAAAAGGACAACATGTGGAATCTTTGTGCGGCTGGCAATGTTCTGTCTTGACTGTGTCTATGGTAAATCCTGGTTGCAATGTCCTATGGGTTTTTATTGTTGTTTAACTGAAGTATAGTTGATTTACAATGTTGTGTTCATTTCAGGTGTACGGCAAAGTGGTTCATTTATATATATTTTTTTCAGGTTCTATTCCATTGTAGGTTATTACAAGATATTGAATATAGTTCCCTGTGTGTCCTATAGTTTTGCAAGCAGTCACCATTGGGGGAAACTGGGAAAAGGGTGCATGAGTCTCTCTGTACGTCTTAAATATGTCTCTCTCTATGTCTTTTTTTTTTTAAAGAATCAATTTTATTTATTTATTTGTATTTGGCTGCGTCGGGTCTTCGTTGCAGTGCACTGGCTTTCTCTAGTTGCGGAGAGCAGGGTCTACTCTTCGTTGCGGTGCGCGGGCTTCTCAGGCTCAGTAGTTGTGGTGCACGGGCTTAGTTGCGTGGGGTCTTCCCGGACCAGGGCTCGAACCCATGTCCCCTGCATTGGCAGGCGATTCTTAACCACCAGGGAAGCCCTCTCTCTATGTCTTAAAACTGCATGTGAATCTACAGTTATCTAAAACGAAAAAAGTTTACTTACACAAACAAAAAAGCAAACATACAAACAGGCCTAACAAAATAATCTGGGTGGACACGGCTTGCTGGCCACCTGTATGCTTTAATTTAAGGCGGTCAGGAAATTTCCCCAGCAAAACACTACGAATGGGAAGCAACAAAATGATGGATAGAACATTTTCCCATTTGAGATGTTTCCCTTTCTTTATATTGTCCTTAACTCTGTCCCCCCCCCCCATTTTCACTTGCCAGTGAGCCTGGTAAGGGACCATGTCGGGGCCCCGGGGTCCATGCAGCACCCTCCTTCTCTGCCTTTGGGCGCCTTCTCTGGGTATCAAGTGCTATATCTGAGAGTCCGGGAGACAGTGGGCATGGCCTGAGCAGGCCACGCTGCCCCAGGCACAGAGACCCTCAGGGATGAAGAGACCCCAGATTTGTCTACCTGATAAATAAAATGAGATAGGAAAATGACTTGTATCGGTGACTTCCACGCTTGGAGAAACCTTACAGTATCTGAGTACCATCTGTGCTGTTATTTCCTATTTGTCTTTAAATCAAAGTGTTTACATATATTTAAAAAGGAAACTTTGTCACTCCAGTAAGTAGAAAAACAGTATCTGTTGCCAAAATAGAAGTAGCCACAAAATAAATACAACGAAACAAAGGGATGCCGTTAAGTTACACGAGACACTGTTTCCTGTCAAAGGCTCAGAGCCCCAGGCCTGTTCTCACCATTCAGAGGGAGAGGACCAAGCACTGGACGATAGGGGCCTTTCTTCTTGAGCGAATAAGGGTTGAGAAGGAATTTCAAAGGCAAGGAACTACTCCTAGTGGTATGTTGTCATATTAGAACCTATCTACCATCTTTTTTTTTTTTTTTTTTTTTTTTGCAGTACGCGGGCCTCTCACTGCTGCGGCCTCTCCCGTTGCGGAGCACAGGCTCCGGACGCGCGGGCCCAGCAGCCATGGCTCACGGGCCCAGCCGCTCCGCGGCACGTGGGATCCTCCCGGACCGGGGCACAAACCCGCGTCCCCTGCATCGGCAGGCGGACTCTCAACCACTGCGCCACCAGGGAAGCCCTACCATCTTTTTGCAACAAATAGATTTTTTAAATTGTGCAGTGGAGAAGCTCAAGCATTCACAAGAGTTGAGAGAATAGTATACTGAAGCCCCAGGCATGACCGTCCAGTCCCGTGACCATGCGCCTGCAGCCAACCCCAGCCCTCACCCGTATCATTTTGCAACAAATCTGAGGCATCCTACCTCTAAAAGATAAGGACCGTTTTAGAGGTACACTCTAACCACAATACTATTATCACATCTAAAATATGAACAATAATTCCTCAGTCATAAAATATGCAGAGTTCAAACTTCCAAGTGTCTCATAAACATCGTAGCTTTTTTTTCACAGTTTGTATTTTCAGAATCAGGATCCACGTAAGGTTCACACGGCAATGGCTTGAAATGAGCTTTTAATGTCCAGGTTCCCCCTTCAGCACTCTTTCCCTCCCGGCATTGTCTGTGTTGCCCCTTTCTGCTGGAGTAAGAGTTTTTCTTTAGAGCACCCTCACTCACACCCAGCACACCCCATATGCAGGACCCAGCCCAGCAGCAGTGGTTTCCCTGCCGCACAAGGCCGCAGCTACCTTCTGGTCACGGTCCCTGGGGACTGAGGAAAGGGGGGTCCCACTGTAGGCCTTTAGCACTGTCTCTGGGCTGGAAACCTCAACGTTTGGGGAAATAAAAAATAAGAAAACGTCTGGGAGCACGGGAACAGTTTCAGCCTTGGCAGAATGCTTTCCCGAACTTCATCCTGTGTAAGATAATGGCGCCATTTAATTACAGAAATCGCTGCTTTTCTTCAATGCGCAGACATGCTGCCTGCTCACAGGATCCAGTTTCTATCTGTGCTTCTACTCTCACTCAGGACGGCTTTCTTCCACCTGCCACATCCATTCTCTGCCGGAGTCGGGGACTGCTTCGGCCAGTTAGCTGCCCCCGGACCACTGAACACCTCATCCTCGCCCACCGACTCCCTTCGTCCCCAAAGGCATCGCTATGGGACAGTGGCTGCAGGATAAGCTGATTGCAGCTTCATACCGTCAGGCCCCCTTAGAAGTTCTGGCACGGGTGTTATCCCAGCCGGCTAAGTCTGACACCAGCAGCCCTGGAGGGACACACAGGAGTCCTTAGACATCACTAGGCCACCAGAACTGGAGGAGGGTACGTCCTACCCCTGGCTCCCCAAATGGCTATTTCATACCTCCAGTGTCGCACCTAGCTCATCAAACCTCTTAGGAAGGAAGATTTCTTTTAATACTCCTTTATAAGAAAAAATTCTTTTCTGTAATAAACATTAAATGAGGGAGTTCCCTGGCGGTCCAGTGGTCAGGACTGGGGTGCTTTCACTGCCATGGGCCTGGGTTCAATGTTCAATCCCTGGTGGGGGAACTAAGATCCCACAAGCCATGTGGTGTGGCAAAACAAAAGCAAAAACAAAAAAACATTAAATGCAACATAATAATGGCTGGGAAAAAATAACTTTTTAAAACTTGTTTGACTGAGCTTTGTATATACAAGCAAGCCAGCAAAAGCAAGTTTTTAATTAAAAAAATAAAATAAATATTACTTAATAGCCAAAAAGGGAAAGGTAATAGATTAATAATTTTTAATGACATTAATGCATTTTTTAAAAACGTATACTGACATATTGGCCTGTTGCAATAATAAATAATACCAGAGTGTACTGGTCCATTTAATAAATGAGAATAGCAACAAAGAAGAAATCTTTATTCTTAATCTAATATGAAAATTCAGTAAAATAGTTCAAGTAGAAGGTAAGATTTGCACTTAAGCAACAAAAATATTACCCCTTACAGTTTGCACTCTGTTTCACTGTCTTAAAATTTAAACCAGGTAAGAATCATAAGTGGGCTCATAGGATGGCTGAATAACAATAACACGAGTTGTTTTCTCTGTCTTGACAATCACGGTGCCATCATGGATCATTTCGGATCTACTGTTTAGGCACAGAAATGTGTACCGTGGTGGGGGCTGGAGACAAGAACTGTGTCTGAGGCAAATTCACAGGATTCCAAAAGTTACTCTGGAAACAAACACAAATCCATATGTATGGGGCCTACTGTGTAACTAAGAGTTTTCAGAATTAACATCCATGTACAGTACATTGTGTGTAAAGCATACATTTTTAAAGTGTGTAATTTTAATGTTTATATGTTATTAAAATTCAACAGTGCTCAGGCAACCAAAGTAAAAAGAGATAAATAGTACCACATCAAACTTCAAAACTTCTGTGCATCAAAAGATGCAATAAATAGAGTTAGAAGGCCACCTGCAGAACGGGAGAAAACATTTGCAAGTCACATATCTGATAAGGGGCTAATATCCAAATATAGAAAGAACTCCTACAACTCCACGACACCAATATAAATAACCCGATTAAAAAAAAAATGGGCAAAGGACTTGAATAGATTTCTCTGAAGAAGATATACAAATGGCCAATAGGTACATGAAAAGATGCTCAACATCATAGTCATTAGGGAAATGCAAATGACTTTTGCATGAGATCTCATCTCACACCCATCATGATGGCTACTATTTTTTTTAAAAAAAGGCAAAACCAGAAAACATGTTGATGAAGATGTGGAGAAATAGAGATCCCTTGTGCACTGTTGGTGGGGATGCAAAATGGTGCAGCCACTATGGAAAACAGCATGGAGGTTCCTCAAAAAGATATATAATTACCATATGATCCAGTAATTCCACTTCTGGAACCCAAACAATTGAAAGCAGGGTCTCAAAGAGATATGTTCATAGCAGCACTGTTCACAACAGCCAAAAGATAGCAGCAACCCAAGCATCCGTCAACAGATGAATGGATAAACGAAATGTGAGGCATACACACAATGGAATATTATTCAGCCTTGAAGAAGGGAGTACTGACACATGATACGATATGGATGAAACTTGAGGATATTATGCTCAGTGAAATAAGCCAGTCACAAAAAGAAAAATAAAAAAAAATTCCACTTATATGAGGTCCCTAGAGCAGTCAGATTCATAGAGACAGTCGGACGGTAGCTGGGAAGGGGAGCAGAATATGCCACCCCAAAACGTGCCACTCTCACATGTGGATCATTCTGAACTGAAGACAGTCGTGGCCCAAAAGACTCAGGAAGAGCTGTGTACCTCCCTTAACTGCCTAAAAGAATTAGAAGGCATGGTCAGGGAACGGAGCTGCCACCAGAGATAACCACAGAGTGTGGGCTGGCGTGATGAGCTGGGCGTTTGGCAGGGCCTGACAAACGTGTGTTCACCGAGCACTTGCTCTTCCCAGCTTCCTGTGACTTGTCTTCCTCCCCCTGGAGCCCCAGAGCCCTAGCCCTTCACCTTAGTTCAGCTGGCACACAAGCCTCCGTTGCCTGTCTTGGAACCTCTCATGTCTATGTGAGGCTCCCATAAGTATGACAAGAAATTTGTTTTTCTCCTGTTAACCTGTCATATGTCAATTTAATGAACAGACCAGCCAAAAGAACCTAGAAGGATAGAGGAAAAATATTCCTCCCCTACAGTTGCCAAGGGCTAGGGGAGGGGGAATGAGAAGTGGTATTTAATGGGTATGGGGTTTCTGTTTTGCAAGATGAAATGCCTGGAGATTGATTGCAAAATAATGTTAATATGTGTAACGCTAATGACAGGGAAGTCTACTCAATGCTCTGTGGTGACCTAAATGGGAAGGAAATCCAAGAAAGAGGGGATATATGTATGTGTGTGGCTGATTCACTTTGCTGTACAGCAGAAACTAACACAACATTGTAAAGCAGCTATACTCCAATTTAAATATATATATATATATACACACACACACACACACACATACTTAATGCTAATGAACTGCACACTTAAAAATGATTAAGATGGGGCTTCCCTGGTGGCACAGTGGTTGAGAGTCCGCCTGCCGATGCAGGGGATGCGGGTTCGTGCCCCGGTCCGGGAGGATCCCACGTGCCGCGGAGCGGCTGGGCCCGTGAGCCATGGCCGCTGAGCCTGCGCGTCCGGAGCCTGTGCTGCGCAGCGGGAGAGGCCACAACAGTGGGGGGCCTGCGTACCGCAAAAAAAAATGATTAAGATGGTAAACTTTATGTTATGTGAATTTTACCACAGTTAAAAAAAAAAAATTTTTTTTTAAACCCCTTAACAGTAGCCACAGCAACTCTTTAGAACTTAAACCTACAGAAGTTTGCGGGGATTTGTGTATTTTATCCCTGTGTGCTGAATAATAAATACACAGTGTGTATTTTATCACTGACATTATTTAATATTGCCTGTGCGTGATGGTCATAAAAACCAGACAAGCTTCAGGCCATCTTGTTACTGTTTTCAAAATCTCTGTGGACAATGCACCCTCACGTTGCAGGCGGCCCTCCTGCCCACCTTGGGCACAGCTGGCTTTGAGGCCTTTGCAAATGCTGGTCAGATGCTGGCTCTGCTCCCTACTGGCTGCGTGGCCCTGAGAAGTTAGTTAGTTACACCTTCATTGATAACATGTAGCTCCTCGTGGTATCTAAGGCACAAAGATTCCATTAATAACACATGTAGCATTAGGACAGTGCTTAGCACGGTAAGTGGTCAAGTATTCACTCCACAAGGAGGCCCTATTAACCGTCAGACAAAAAACACTACCCAGATTTCTTTAATTTGAATTGTTTCCCAATATTTAAAAATCAGGCTATTTTATATAAAATCTAGATTTATAATTTCTTTCAAAGCATCAGAAGTGCTGGCAACACTGGGCTTATATTTCCACACAGCAATGACATGCTGGAGATGAGTGGCAGCCACTTATAAAAGAAGGATTTGTGACCTCCCCAGTTTGCCACAGTTCCCACCACTCCCTTTTGGCCACAGTCCCCACCACTCCCTTTTGTACACGCCAGCCAGCTTTACATTATACATAAAAAAAAATTCACACCCAAGAAACCAATACACGGTAGGAAATTCATTTCACGTACAGCTTCGCCAACACAGTGATCAAGAGGAATTTTGTTTTTCCCCTAACTTCCCATATGTTCACTGAAGGGGGAGCCACAGTTATTCTGTCAACCTTGCAGCAGCCCTCAGATTGTCTGCCCTCCACCTGAGACACCTATCAGAGGGAGGGCAACTTTCTGTGTGATGCTCCAGTCTCCCTGCCCAAGGAGCAGGCTTACTTAATCATTCAACAGATCAGCCAGGTAAGTTTAGCTAAACTGTTGACAATATCACAACATTTACATTACAAAGGTACACGTTAGACTGGGACGAACTATAATGTCCTTAAGTCATAACCTGACTTGACTGGATAATTTAGGTTTTGTGGTTTTGCACCCATAAGAAACTTAAATGAGCTCAAGGTTTAATTAACTGGGGGGAAGGTGTCTTTCCTGCCATTTTTACCACGTGGGCCCTGAATGCTTCTTGTATGATTGAGAAAGGCAGTGTCCGGAGGGAAACTAATAATAAAATTGACACAAGACACATGAACAGGAGAAAAAGAAGTAAATTTTAATTTGTGCTCATAGAGGTTTCATAGAAATGGGACCTAAGAAGTGGCCAAAGCAAGCAGCTTTTATATTTTTTAGACAAAGAAACAAATTTGAGAGGAATTGACAGGAAAAAGAAACTTAGGCTTTGGGTACTTAGTTAGGGAAGACTAAACAGGGTTTGGGTTTGGAGTGGTAAATTAAAGAAGTAACGGGTTGTTTGTATAGACTCGCGGCCCTGAGTTCCCTATTTCTGGCAATAAGGGTGTCCTTCTACCTCCAAGTGCAGAGCGTGGACCTTTCACATGAGAAATTTATTTCCTGCTTTCAGGAAGACAGAGAGGAGCGTCACAGTGCCCCTCTCGTATCGGCTATGTCTTAAGGAACTTTAATTCAAGATAGTTACTATGCCATTAAGGCATATTTGGGGGTGGCCTGCCCTGGGTCCCAACAGCAGAAGTCATCTTTATTTGAGATTTCTTACTTTCTCTCCTACCATTATTATCTCATGGAAAAAAGATAAGTTTGTGAGACTAAATCCAACTTCTCTTCACTTCATGAGAACAAAAGACTCTCCTAGGGCTTCCCCGGTGGCGCAGTGGTTGAGAGTCCGCCTGCCGATGCAGAGGACACTCGTTCGTGCCCCGGTCCGGGAAGATCCCACATGCCGCGGAGCGGCTGGGCCCGTGAGCCATGACCGCTGAGCCTGCGCATCCGGAGCCTGTGCTCCGTAACGGGAGAGGCCACAGCAGTGAGAGGCCCGCGTACCGCCAGAAAAAAAAAAAAGACCCTCCTACCAGCCAGGGAATCCCAAGGGATTTAAGAGCTCTGTGTAAGGATCCAGGGTTAAGGACCAAATATCAGAACAAATGATGCTCCTAGAAATTAGAAGGGCTTTAGGAGCTCTGTGCCACGAACTGGGGGCGGAGACCAATTACACATTTCCTATTATTTCATAGTAGGCAAGCAAAACCAACCCCATTTCACAGATCTGGAAACTGAGCGAGGCCAGTGGCTTCTAAAAGGTCACATGATCACTTGGTTGGTAGAATAGCACTTAAAACCCAGTTCTCCTGACATCCAGGCCAGTGCTAAGGATATTTCCAATGACATGTGGGGGTTTTTTGTTGTTTTTTGAAAAATATTTATTTATTTTGGCTGCACTGGGTCTTAGTTGTGGCATGCGCGATATTCATTGAGGCATGCGGGATCTTTAGCTGTGGCATGTGGGATCTTTTTTTTTTTTTTAGTTGCAGCATGTGGGCTCTTAGTTGTGGTGTGTGGGATCTAGTTGCCTGACCAGGGATCGAACCCAGGCCCTCTGCATTGGGAGCACGGAGTCTTAACCACTGGACCACCAGGAAAGTCCCGACATGTTTTTTTAAAAATGAGAATTCTTTTCCTGTTCCGTTCTTACTTTGAGTGTGAGGTGTCCATGAGAACAGGAACTGGGCCCATGTGTGTCATCTCTTCCACACTAATTAGTCTGTTTGATTTTGCTCAGGTCAGTTCAGGCACACACCAAAGTGAGGATATTAGTCATTAAAAGAGATTTAAAAGGAGCTGCTGTGAAGAGCTCTGTTGTTTTCCAATGCCAGTTTTCATCCCTGAGGTGGGATGAGACGTTTGCCTGTCACAGAACTCTGTGTGTCTTTCAGCAAAAATGGGCTGCATTTGGATGCTAAAGAGTTGACGTCCTGAGAAACGTGGGCTTCAAATATCATGTTCTTTTCCTCCTGGGCAGAAGAAAATGACACCCTGCCTGCACCTCAGCTGTTAACTTTCCAGATGCCATTGTCAACTGTGATCTTTCCATCCTCACTAAATATCAAAGCACAAGACACAGGAATTGGGAAAGTGTTTTCAAGAGACCCAGCAAATGCACGCTTTTATGCCCACTGTCATCTTACAGGCGAGGACACTGAGACCCAGAGATGTGGAGTGAGGTGCCCATGACACCACTGTGTCTGACTGAGACCTTGGCCCCAGGGCATGTTCCTGTATTTGGGGGCTGCGATCGAGGTGAGGTTAGAACACTCCACACACCCCAGGACAAGAGCATTTTGTTAGTTGGTTTAATTATTTCTCTTTTAAAAAAATCTGATCTTGTTTATTCATGTATTTATATTTTTTATTGAAGTATAGTTGATTTACAGTGTTTCAGGTGTATAGCAAAGTGGCTCAGCTAGATACATATATATCTATCTTCAGATTCTTTTCCATTATAGATTTTGTAAGATATTGAATATAGTTCCCTGTGCTATACAGTAGGACCTTGTTGGTTATCTATTTTATACATAGTAATTATTTCTTTTCAGTCAGGGAAATGGACCATGTTCCTGCTTAAAATAGCTTCATGGTCTTTAGACCAATGACTGGAAAACTGTGAATAATAACTTTTTAAAGAAACATGATAGATTAGGCAGAACATGCTAGCTTCTCGAAGAGTGTCCATGGAATCCTTGTTCGAACATGAATGATAGGCTGTGACTGTGAGCACAGACAAGCTATAGCACCACCAGGGAAGGAGGATTCATCACCACCTAAGCCGGCTGCTGGCTCTTCTGCCCCAGTCAATCCAGGATCTGCCTTCCCACAGCTTCCCTCCATCCGTCGGCCTAAACTCTCCCCTCGGGAGCACCGCTGAGGATGAGCCTGACACGGCCCTCGCCCCACTGCTTGTCCTCTACACTCCTGACACAGGCCTGCGGGAGAAGGGGACTCCGAGACACAGCTCAGCTTGAGGGTGAGGCCCCGACGCCACTCCGAGCCTGGAGGTCTGCACCCCAGTCCTGGATCCTCCACTACTGATGGCGGGACCTTGGCCAGGTCACCTCGACTTCCTTTCTGTCCTGAGAGAGCTGATTGCGCACCTTTATTCTTTCGTGAAACAACTGCTTAGAGTTGTATTAATCAGGATTCTCCAGAGAACCGGAATAGGACGTTCATGCGTGTGTACGTTTCAAGACATTTATTTATTTACTTACGTATTTATTTATTTATTTTTAAAGATTTTTTTGATGTGGACCTTTTTTTTTTTTTAAGTCTTTATTGAATTTGTTACAATATTGCTTCTGTCTTATGTTTTGGTTTTCTGGCCGCGAGGCATATGGGATCAGGGATCGAACCCGCACCCCCTGCATTGGAAGGCAAAGTCTTAACCACTGGACCGCCCAGGAAGTCCCTCAAGAGATTTATTATAAGGAATGATTCACATGGTTAATGAGGCTTACAGATCCCAACATCTGTGGTCTGCAAGCCGGAGACCCGGGAGGGCCCATGCTGTGGTTCAGCCCAAGTCCGAAGGTCTGAGAACCGGCAGAACCAATGGGGTAAGTTCCAGCCCAGGGGCAGGAGAGGACCCGAGTCTCAGCTCAGCACTCAGGCCGAGGAAATTCCCTCTTACTCAGCCTTTTTGTTCTGTTTGGGTCTTCAGCTGACTGGACCGCATTAGGGAGGGCAATTCACCTTACTCAGTCTAGCGATTCAGGCGTTAATCTCATCCACAAACACCCTCACGCAGAGACCCAGGATGTTGTTTGACCAAATGTCTCAGCGCCCCCGGGACCTAACCAACATAAGAGCTACTAATTTTCCAGAAGCACTGGTTTCTGGGCTTCCCACAAATTATGAACTGCTGTGTTTTCACTCTCATCCAGTTAAAAATAGTTTGAAACTTCCCTTGTTACTTTGTTTTTTATTCATTGCTTATTTAAAAGTAGGTGGTTTGATCTTCAAATATTTTTGAGATTTTCTGGATAGCTTTTTAATTTCCTTTTTCATCGTAGTAAATACACGTAACAGATATTATCTTCTTAACCATCTTGAAGTGTACAGTTCAGTGGCATAAGTACGTTCACGTTGTTGGGCAACGATCACCCCCATCCGCCTCCAGAACTCTTTTCATCTTGCAAAACTGAAACTCTGTCCCCAATAAACACTGACTCCCCATTCCTCTCTCCCTGAGCACCTGGCAACCACCCTTCTACTTTCTGTCTCTGTGAATTTGACTGCTCTAGGGACCACATATAGGTGGAATTATACAGTATTTGTCTTTTTGTGACTGGCTATCTCACTGAGCGTAACGTCCTCGACGTTCATCCATGTTGTCGCATGCATCAGAATTTCCTTCCTTTTTCAGGCCGAACAATACTCCGTTGTCTGCAGAGACCACATTTTGCTCGTCTATCATCTGTTGCTGGACACCTGGGTTACTTCTACCTTTTAGCTATTGCAAATAGTACTGCTGGCACACAGGTGTAAAAATGTCTCTTGAAACCCTGCTTTCAATTGTTTTGGACGTATACCCAGAAGTGGAATTGCTGGATACAGTAATTCTACGTTAAATTTGTTGAGGAACTGTCATACTGTTTTCCCCAGAGCTGCATCATTTAACATTCCCACCAGCGATATGTGAGGGTCCCCTTTCTCTACATCCTTGCCAACACTTGTTATTTTCTGGGGTTTTAAAAATAGTATCCACCCTAATGGGTGTGAAAAATAGCTTATCTTTATTAATACCTAATTTAACATGATTTTTGAGAGTTATTTTATGGTCCAGCATGTGGACTATATGCAATGTATATTTCATGACTACTTGAATAGAATGTGTATTCTGCAAGCGTTCAGTCTATAAATATCAACTAGGACAGTTTGTTGACAGTGTTGCTTAAATATTCTGTATCCTTACTCACGTTTCATGTACTTTTTTGTCTACTGAAAGGAGGTGTTAAAATATTCAATATTATATGCTAATAAGTTTGACAACCTAGATGAAAGTAACAAATTCCTTGAAAATCACAACTCAGTGAAATGGATACAAAAAGAAATAAAAAATCTGAATGATCCCTTAACTGTCAAAAAAAATTAAATTGTAATAAAGAACTTTCCCACAAAGAAAAATCCAGGTCAAATGGCTTCTCTAGGGACAGCAGATCAAACATTTGTAGAAGAAATAATTCTAATTTACACCATCTCTTCCAGAACATAGAGGAGGCGAAGATGTTCCCTACTCCTTTTAGTGGGCCAACATAACCCTCATACCAAACTCTGACAAAGATATTACAAGCAGAGAAAAGTACACATCAATACCCCTTTTAAACACAAAAATTATTAACAAAATATTGGATGATAGTTATAAAGCAGAAACCAACATACCATTGTAAAGCAATTATACTCCAATAAAGATGTTTAAAAAATATATTGGAATATAGAATCCAGAAATATATAAAAAGATAACACATCATGACCAAGAAGTACTTATCCCAGGAATGTGAGTTTGGTTTAGCATTCAAAACGCAATCAGGGGGCTTCCCTGGTGGCGCAGTGGTTGAGAGTCTGCCTGCCGATGCAGGAGACACGGGTTCGTGCCCCGGTCCGGGAAGATCCCACATGCCGCAGAGCGGCTGGGCCCGTGAGCCACGGCCGCTGAGCCTGCACGTCCGGAGCCTGTGCTCCGCAGTGGGAGAGGCCACAACAGTAAAACTCAATCAGTATATATCATCACATTAAGGAATTAAAATGGAAAAATCATATGACCAACTCATTAAGGCAGAAAAAGCATTTGAGAACATTCAACACCCACTCATGCTAACAGCTTTCAATGAAGTAGGAAGAAAACTAATAAAATGCATCTATGAAATACACATAGTTACCAACCTGCTTAATAGTGAAACGTGGAAAGCTTTCCTTCACATCAGCAACCAGGCAAGGATGTCTAATCTCACCACGTCGATTCAACACTGTATTGGAAGTTCTAGCCAGTGCAGCAAAGTAAGGGGGAAAAAAAGAACATACTGGGGACTTCCCTGGTGGTGCAGTGGATAAGACTCTACGCTCCCAACACAGGGGGCCCGGGTTCAATCCCTGGTCAGGGAAGTAGATCCCACATGCATGCCACAACTACGATCCAGTAAAACCAAATAAGTAAAATCAGTAAATAATTTTTTTAAAAAGAAAAAAAAATATTGGAGGAAGAAATACAGCTGTTTCTATTTGCAGGCAACATGATCCTGTATACAGAAAACCCAAAGAATCATAAAAACAAAACCAAAAAACTACAAAAACTAGTAAGTGAATTTAACAATGTGGCAGGTGATACGGAGGAGGAATTTTTCCTCTGCCCTTCTAGGTTCTTCTGGCTGGTCTAAGAATTAAATTGACATGAGACAGATGAACAGGAGAAAATCAAACAAAATTTAATAACGTGTATATATGGGAGAGACCAAGGAAAATGCAGGAATTTAATAAAGTGGCTGAATCCATCACCTTAAATACCATCTTCAGCTAAAGACAAAGAGGATGCTGGGGGAAGTAGTTTGTGACTTCAAAGGGGAGGAAGGCAATTCACACAGAGATGGAAAAGCACATGTTTGGTAAACAAGCTGTTGCTGGGCCAGGCAGAGACAATGGGACACAGAGAGGAACTTTAACCAACAGACTTTGCTGGGTTCCTCCTTGTGTACACACCTAGTTCACGTTATCTATAGTAATCTGTGGAGATAGCTCCCTTCCTGGAACAGGTCCTCTATCTACATTCTTTTTAGGCAGTTAGGGGGATGTCAAAGATTCTTCCAGAATCTTTTGGGCCTTGATTATTTTCAACTTGACATAATCCCATGCCCAAGAGATACATATGGCATGGCAAATTTTGCTCCTCCCCACAGGATACAAGATCAACATACAAAATTTGAGTTTACATACAGTAGCAGCAAGAAATTGGGAACAAAAATGTAAAAAGACATCATTTGTAATACCATAAAAATATCACACATTTAGAAATTAATTTGATAAAATAAATGCATGATTTCTACATTGAAAACTATGAAACAACGCTGAGAGGGTGGATACACCATGTTCATAGATTAGAGGATTAAAAATTCGTAAGCTGTCCATCATCCCCAAATTCACCTACAATTTAACACAAATCCAAGAAAAAACTCAGTAGGCTGCTTAGTAGGAACTGACAAGCTGATCCTAAAATTTACATGAAAATGAAAATGATCTAGAAGAGCCAAAATGATTCTGGAAAAGAACAAATTTGGAGGACTTCTACTTTTTTATCTCAACACTCACTGTAAAGTAATCAAGCTTTTATGGTATTGACATAAGAATAGACAGATATATTTGTGGAACAAAATGGAGTCAGAAATAGACCCTCACATACATAGGCAACTGAATACTCACAAAGCTCCTAAAGAATTTCAGCTGGGAAATGCAAGCTTTTCGGAAGAGTGCACAAAAACATAAAAAAATAATCTGAGATATAGGCAGAACCATAAATCTTCTAGAAGAAAACATGGAAAAATACGTTTGTGACCTAGGGGCAGACAGAGATTTCTAAGTAACAAAACCATACAAGAAAAAAAGTGGTAAAATGGATTTCATCAAAATCTTAAATTTCTCCTCTTTGAAGACACCAATAAGAGAATGAAAAGACAGCCACAGACTTGGAGAAAATATTTGCAAATCATGTATCTGATAAAGGAATTGTACTCAGAACAAGAACGCTCAAAACTAAATAAGAAGACAAAAAATCCAATAAAAAAATATACACAACAGATTAGAGCAAACACTCCACCAAAGACATATGGGTGGCAAATAAGTAAAGGAAGATATACACAACATCCTTACTCATAAAAGAAATGCAAATTAAAAGCACAGTGAGATACACTTACATAGCTATTAAAATGGCTAGAATGAAAAAGATGTACCAAACCAAATGCTGATGAGATTGTGTTGGAATTGGAATCCTTATGGAAAGCTAGTGGGAATGTGAAATTCTACAGACACTTTGGAAATCAGCTTGGAAGCTTTTAATAAGTTAAACATATACATACTATATGACACAGGAATCTCACTCCTAGGTATTTACCCAATGAAATGACAGCATATGTCTCAAAAAGATTTGAATACAGATATACATATAGGCTTCAGTTGCTTTAGCCAAAAACTGAAAACTCCCAAATTACCATCAGCCGAGGGGGGAAAAAAAACCCTGTGGTTTCTCATAGAATGGAATACGTCACAATAATAATAGAACAAGGTATTAATACTTATAGAAACATGGATGAATTTAAAAATAACTATGCTGAGTGAGGAGGGTGGCAGGGAGGGTGTGAAGGAACTCCAAGTGAGGGAGCCTGAGAAGGAGGCTGAGTAAGGAAGGTAAAAGGGAGGGCGAGTGAGGGAGGGAGAGAGGGAGGGAGCCTGAGTGAGGGAGGGTGAGAGGGAGCCTGAGTGAGGGAGGGACAGAGGGAGCCTGCCTGAGGGAGGGTGAGAGGGAGCCTGAGTGAGGGAGGGAGAGAGGGAGGCTGCATGAGGGAGGGACAGAGGGAGGCTTCCTGAGAGAGGGACAGAGGGAGCGTGCGTGAGGGAGCGACAGAAGGAGACTGCGTGAGGGAGGGAGAGAGGGAGCCTCCGTGAGAGAGGGAGCCTGCGTGACGGAGGGAGAGAAGGAGCCTGCGTGAGGGATGGAGAGAGGGAACCTGAGTGAGGGAGGGAGGCTGCGTGAGGGAGGATGAGAGGGAGCCTCCGTGAGGGAGGGAGAGAGGGAGCCTCCGTGAGGGAGGCACAGAGGGAGCCTGCGTGAGGGAGGCACAGAGGGAGCCTGCGTGAGGGAGGCACAGAGGGAGCCTGCGTGAGGGAGGGACAGAGGGAGCCTGCGTGAGGGAGGCACAGAGGGAGCCTGCGTGAGGGTGGGACAGAGGGAGGCTGCGTGAGGGAGGGAGAGAGGGAGCCTGCGTGAGGGAGGTGAGAGGGAGCCTGCGTGAGGGAGGGACACAGGGAGCCTGCGTGAGGGAGGGACACAGGGAGCCTGCGTGAGGGAGGGAGAGAGGGAGCCTGCGTGAGGGAGGTGAGAGGGAGCCTGAGTGAGGGAGGGACAGAGGGAGCCTGCGTGAGGGAGGATGAGAGGGAGCCTGCGTGAGGGAGGGACACAGGGAGCCTGCGTGAGGGAGGGACACAGGGAGCCTGCGTGAGGGAGGGACAGAGGGAGGCTTCCTGAGGGAGGGACAGAGGGAGCGTCTGTGAGGGAGGGACAGAGGGAGCCTGAGGGAGGGAGGGACACAGGGAGCCTGCGTGAGGGAGGGACACAGGGAGCCTGCGTGAGGGAGGGACACAGGGAGCCTGCGTGAGGGAGGGACAGAGGGAGCGTCCGTGAGGGAGCGACAGAGGGAGACTGCGTGAGGGAGGGAGAGAAGGAGGCTGCGTGAGGGAGGGAGAGAGGGAGCCTGAGTGAGGGAGGGAGAGAGGGAGCCTGAGTGAGGGATTGAGAGAGGGAGCCTGAGTGAGGGAGGGAGAGAGGGAGCCTGAGTGAGGGAGGGACAGAGGGAGCGTCCGTGAGGGAGCGACAGAGGGAGACTGCGTGAGGGAGGGAGAGAAGGAGGCTGCGTGAGGGAGGGAGAGAGGGAGCCTGAGTGAGGGAGGGAGAGAGGGAGCCTGCGTGAGGGAGGGAGAGAGGGAGCCTGCGTGAGGGAGGGAGAGAAGGAGGCTGCGTGAGGGAGGGTGAGAGGGAGCCTCGTGAGGGAGCGACAGAGGGAGACTGCGTGAGGGAGGGAGAGAAGGAGGCTGCGTGAGGGAGGGAGAGAGGGAGCCTGAGTGAGGGAGGGAGAGAGGGAGCCTGCGTGAGGGAGGGAGAGAAGGAGGCTGCGTGAGGGAGGGAGAGAGGGAGCCTGAGTGAGGGATTGAGAGAGGGAGCCTGAGTGAGGGAGGGAGAGAGGGAGCCTGAGTGAGGGAGGGAGAGAGGGAGGCTGCGTGAGGGAGGGACAGAGGAAGCCTGAGTGAGGGAGGGACAGAGGGAACCTGCGTGATGGAGGGAGAGAGGAAGCCTGCCTTAGGGAGGGACAGAGGGATCCTGCGTGAGGGATGAAGAGAGGGAGTCTGCGTGA
The DNA here is from genome assembly GCF_949987515.2 of Delphinus delphis. Lineage (NCBI taxonomy): Eukaryota > Metazoa > Chordata > Mammalia > Artiodactyla > Delphinidae > Delphinus > Delphinus delphis. The sequence goes on along the minus strand of NC_082692.2, from coordinate 101,334,804 downwards.
GGGAGGGAGAGAGGGAGGCTGAGTGAGATAGGTTTGAGGGAACCTGATTGAGGGAGGTGTAAAAGGAAAAAACAATGCAAAACAATGAAAGAAAGGAAAAAATTAAAAAAAAAAAACAGCTGAATAAAAGAAGCCGGACACAAAGGGAGGTACACTGCATGATTGCAAATATATAGAAACATGTAGACAATGAAAACTCATCTATCGTAATAGAAGACTCATCAGTGGGTGTCTGGGTGTGGGTTTCAGGAGAAGGGCCAAGGGTGGAATAAGGAGGAATTACAAAGGGGCATCAGGAAAGATTTGGCGGTGATGGATACCTCAGTACCTTGATTGTAGTCTTGGTTTTCCTGATGTACATAATTAAAATTTTATTAAATTATACACTTGAAATATGTGCAGTTATTTTAAGTCACTTACACCCCAAAGCCGTTTTTAAAAGTGAAAAGAGGGGCTTCCCTGGTGGCGCAGTGGTTGAGAGTCCGCCTGCCGATGCAGGGGACACGGGTTCGTGCCCCGGTCCGGAAGGATCCCACATGCCACGGAGTGGCTGGGCCCGTGAGCCATGGCCACTGAGCCTGCGCGTCCGGAGCCTGTGCTCCGCAACGGGAGAGGCCACAACAGTGAGAGGCCCGCGTACCGCAAAAAAACAAAAACAAAAACTGACATTTTATAAAAGATACACAAATGGCCAATAAGTATATGAAAAAGAGTCTACTGTCATTAGTCATCAGGAAATACAAGGTAATACCACAATGAGACAGCACTTCCCACCCACTAGAACAGCTGTACCGAAGGAAAGTGACAATCCCAGTGTTCCCAGGGATCTACAGAAGTCTCACCTGTTGCTGGTGGGAGTTTTTAACGGTACAATGGCTTCCAAGAGTTGTTCGGCTGTTTCTTATAAAATGAAACTAACTCTATGATCCCGCAATTCCAGCTAGATAGTTACCCAATTAAAGTTATATGTCCACACACACACACAAATTTTGTATGCAGATGTTCATAGGAGCCATACTTATCATTGCTTCAGACTGGAAGTAACCTAATCGCCCAACAGCAGTAGGACTCATAACTAAATTGTAGTGTATTCATAAAGTGGGTACCAGCCAGCAGTAAAATAGAACAAACTCGCGCTTCACATGAAGATGGAAACAAATGCTATAGGCATAGTGTTGAATGAATGAAGCCAGAGACAAAAACAATATCCAAAATATAGAAAGAACTCATACAACTCAATAGCAACCCCCCCCACTAATCCAACTTAAAAAGGAGCAAAATACCTAAGACATTTTTCCAGAGAAGATATATGAATGGCCAATAAGTATATGAAAAATGCTCAACTTTAGTGGTCATTAGGGAAACGCAAAGCAAAACCACAAGATACCACCTCACACGTTAGGATGGCCATCATCAAAAAGACAAGGAATGAGAAGCAGTGACCAGGATGTGGAGGAAACGGAACCCTGTGTACTGCTGGTGAGAGTGTAAAGTGGTGCAGCCACTATGAAAAACAGTATGGAGGTTCCTAAAATAACTAAAAATAGAACTGCCATATGATCCAGTAATTCGTCTTCTGGGAATATATCCAAAGGAAATGAGAACACTGACTTGAAAATATACCTGTACCCGCACATTCATAGCAGCATTATTTCCAGTAGCCAAGATATGAAAGCAACCTAAGTGTCCATAGATGGATGAATGGATAAAGAAAATGTGGTATATGCATGTATATAAATGATGGAATATTGTTCACCCATATAGAAGAGGAAATCCTGCCACCTGTGACAACACGGATGGACCTTGCGGGCATTATGCTAAGTGAAATAAGTCAGAAAGATAAATACCACATGATCTCACTTATATGTGGAATCTACAACAAAACAAAAACTTACAGAAAAAGAGATCAGATCTGTGGTTATCACAGGTTGTGGCGTGGGGGAGGTGACATTGGAGGAAGGTGGTCAAAAGATACAAACTTCTGGTTATAAGAGAAATAACTACTAGGGACGTAACGTACAGCATGATGGCCACAGCGACCACAGCCCTATGGTGTATAGGAAAGTTATCAGGAGAATAAAACACGAGTCCTCTTTATAAGAAGAACACATTATTCCCATTTCTTTTTACTGTAGGTATATGAGATGATGGGTGTTGGCTACACTTCTTGTGCTAATCATGTCACAATCCATGGAAGGCAAACCGTTATGCTGCACACCTGAAACTCATCAGTGACACACGTCAATTATATCCCAATAAAACTGGGGGGGGGGGGAGGTTGGGATTCCAAGAGAGTCATTCCACATCGATGTCCCAGATGCCAGGTAAGAGTAGGTCTGCTTTCTTCCAGGAATTAGGTGAGAGTTTCACCTGCTCTGTCCCAGATCGGGAGAGTCCATGGAACGTTGGGAATGAAACCCTAGGGCAGGCGCTGGGGCCTGATGTACCTGTGAGCAGTCGTTTCACACCTAGCCACCGCCAAACTTCGTGGCTCAGAAAACCATCACTTACTGCTCATGGCTCTGTGGGTCAGTGTGGTGGTTCTGAGGTGAGTCAGGCCTGGCGGATCCTAGCCGTAGTCCACGGGCAGCTCAGCTGGGCTGGCAGGTCTAGGATGGCCTCACATATGCCTGGCAGCTGGCCAGCTGTTGGCTGGGACGACGACAGGAGTCACTGGGCCACGGGTCTGTCACCCTCCAGCAGAACCGCCTGGGGTCCTTCACACGGCAGCTGGGCTTCTTTCAGGGACAGAGGGGAAGCATGAGGGGCCTCTCGGGCCAAGGTTCGTTACTGGTGCAGCCTTGCTCCAGTGGCGGTAAACCATGAAGGCAAGGGGTAAACCACAGATGCCACCTCTCGATGGGAAGATCTGCCGCATCACCTAGCAACGGGCAGGGATATTAGAGAAACGCACAACAAAACCACCACGAGATACCACCTCACACCCACCAGGACGGCTGCAATCAAAGCAACAGAAAACGACAAGTGTTGGCCAGGACGTGGAGACATCTGAACCCTTGTGCACTGCTGGTGGGAATGTGAAACGGTGCAGCTGCTGAGGACAACAGGACGGTGGTTCCTCAAAACATTAAAAATAGAATTAACACGATCCAGCAATTCCACTTCTGGGGATATACAGAAAACAACTGAAAGCAGTGTCTTAGAGAGCTATCTGTAGAGTCATGTTCACAGCAGCACTCTTCCCAAAAGCCAAAAAGTGTCCATTGACGGATTAATGGATAAGCAAAACGTGGCCTGTACATGCAGTGGAATATCATTCAACCTTAAAAAGGGAGGAATTTCTTCCTGACACACGTAACACCATAGATGAACCTCGAGGACCCTATGCTAAGCAAAAGAAGCCAGTCGCCAAAGGGCAAACATTGTATGATTCCACTCATATGAGGTCTCTGGAGTAGTCAGATCCCTAGGGACAGGCAGTAGGCGGGTGGGGGCCAGGGGCTGGGGGAGGGGGAGGGGGAGGTGTCGTTTACTGAGGACAGTTTCAGTTTTGCAAGGTGAAGAGTTCTGGAGGTTGGTTACTCAACGATACGAAGGTACGTAACACCACTAAACCGTACAATTAAAAATAGTTAAGATGGTCACCTTTATGTTATGTGTATTTTACCAAAATGAAAACAAAAGAGGTACAGATATTGAGACTAGTAGACGATTGGGACTAATTCTGTAAAACACCCAACCACACTTGGGTTCTAAGCTGTCGGACCTTGCCAGGGTACCTCTCTGAGGTTACCTGTGAGGCTGAACTTGCTGGGGCCCAGGGCAGGCTGCCCCCAAATATACCTCAATAGCATATTGATTATTTTAAATTAAAGTTACTTAAGAAATGGCCGATGCAAGAGGGACACTTTGACCCTCCTCTCTGTCTCCCCGAAAGCAGGAAGTAAATCTTCCATGTGGAAGGTGCCCTCCCTATACCAGGAGAAACATCCTTATTGCCAGACGCAGGGAATTCAGGGCCGAGAAGCCTGTATAAACAAACCTCATTACTTCTTTACTGATTTACTACCCAAGCCCAAACTTAGCTTACATTCCTGACTAGTTAAGCACCCAAACGTGTTTCTTTGTCCTGTCAATTCCTCTCAAATGTATTGTTTCTTTGTCTAAAAAGTATAAAAACTGCCTGCTTTTATGGAGGTCCCATTTCTATGAGACCTCTGTCCTTACAAGTGAAACTTCTTTCTTTTCCTCCTGTTCATCTGCCATGTGTCAATTTTATTATTAGTCCAGCCACAAGAACTCAAGAAGGATAGAGGAGAAGTTCCCCCTCCCCGACAAACTTCCTTCGGTGATCTTTATTTCCATTTCACAGAGGTGCACGTGAGACAGCTGAAGGCCTTGCTCCGAGATAGAAAGCTGGCCTTGGCCTTTCTCTTGGTCACGTGGTCCTTCAGCTGCCTCGGAACGGCAGCTATGGGCATCCGGGGCCACCTCTCACAGTCGGCAGGAGACTTTCTCCCCGGCATTCTGAGAATTCTCTTCGCCAGCCCGCACCTTGCCTGTGTCCTGCTCATCACTCTGGCCCCAGCTCAGACATCACCTCCTCCCTGCCCACTCCAGACAAAGCAGCCCCCCTAACTCGGTCTTCACCCGTCACCCCGTCTCATCTTTCCCACAGCAGAAATGGCTTATTTACATATTTCCTTAGTGTCTTTTGTGTGCCTCTCCCACCTAGAATATACGTTCCTTGAGGGCAGGAAGCAGTCTGGTTTGTTGCCGGTATTGCTCATTTCTGTGTCCCAGTAGCTAGGATTTGCTCACAGAGTATTTCTGGAGTGAGGGAATTTGATCCTTAAAGTCCTATGAGATAGGGATAATCATCTTCATTTAATAGACGAGAAAACTGAGTCCAAGTAACTTCCAAGAATCACACAACAGGTAGCTGAAGAATCTGGGGCTGAAAGACAGACCACACGATCCCCTATCTTGTGACCACCATGGTGCAGGAATTGCAGTCTGGCTCTTCGTGGGGAGGGGACACATTACCAATAAACCAGTCCCACAAATCCAGATGAGTGGGAAGGGTGTGATTCACTTGCAGCCATGCAACAGCTGGTGGAACACTGCACAGGAGCGTGGCCTGACCCTCAGAGACCCGTAGGGCTTCCTCTTGTTCCCCACTCCTGTGCTGTGTTACACCCGGTAAGTCACTGCCCTTCTCTGGGCCTCAGTTCCTCTACCTGTACAATGAGGAGCCAAGGGAAGGAGGGGACAGTGTCTGGAAATGCTGTGCTAGGCCCATTTCAGATGCCCCATGTTCTTTTGCCTTTCCTGGTGACCTGAGTGAGCAATACCTAGGGTACAAGTCACTTCCTGTCTGGAAGCTCATCTCATTGATCCCAAGGCAAGGCTGCACCCGTGGCTCCCTGGGCCTCAGAGAGTAGAAGCAGGATGTGTCCTGAGGATTTGGGGCAAACCCTACCCTGAAGGGAACTGGTCCCTTCCTATTCACCCTTGTAAGGTCTAAAGCAGAGGGGTGAAGGATTGATCGCTCTGACCAGGGGCTGGGGGTGAGGGCAGTGCAAAGACACCAGTCTGGTCGGGAGGGCCTGCCCTTCTTGAGTCTGGCAATACCTACTCTGGCTCACTTACTCCAAAAGTGGGGCTTACTGAAGGGTACCAGGGGCTCCAGGATGACTGGGAGCGTGGAGAAAAAGGCTGGCAATATGGGCCAGAACCCAGGGTGCTAGTGGTAGGGGGTCGGGCAGCAGGATCTTTACCAGAGGTCCTGCTACAGGAGCAGGAATGGGCCACTCTGCATGTCCCCACTTCAGGACAGTCAGTATGGCCTCCACTGTAACCGAGAAGGACCCTAAGGGACCTTCCAGAAACAGGCCCCCAACCGTGTCCTCTGCCTGCCTCTTTTCTGTAGGAAAACTTCTGTCTCCTAGGCGTTCCCCAAGTTCCAAAGAGTACATTTAATCAGAGAAGTGACAACATGCACAAAGAAAGGAAAACAGTCAAGCAAGACAAAATAATAAGTTTAGCCATTAAACAAAGTCAAGGACCTTTAGTTCCTCCTCAAGGGCTATAGATAATATTCTGAATCATGCCCTTTGAGCAGCTTTGCGGACACTGAGACCCCCACCAGGTGGAAGAAATTAACTGTATGCTCCCTACAAGCCCACAGACCCCAGACGGGCTGGAATCAGAAGGTTGATGATGTTGACTCTTGGTTACCTCACCACCAACCAATCAGAAGAATGTCCATGAGCTGATCACACACCCCACAACATACCTCCCTCACTTCATCTTTAAAAACCTTTTCCTGGGCTTCCCTGGCGGCGCAGTGGTTGAGAGTCCGCCTGCCGATGCAGGGGACGCGGGTTCGTGCCCCGGTCCGGGAAGATCCCGCATGCCGTGGAGTGGCTGAGCCCGTGAGCCATGGCCGCTGAGCCTGCACGTCCGGAGCCTGTGCTCCGCGACGGGAGAGACCACAACAGTGAGAGGTCCGCATACCGCAAAAAACAAAAACAAACAAACAAAAAACAACCTTTTCCTGAAAGCCTTCGAGAAGTTTGGGCCCTTTAAGCATTGGCTACCTTGCCTACTTGCTTGGCGCCTGCAATGAACGCTGTGATTTCCTTCACCACAACCCGGTGTCAGCAGATCGGCTTTACTGCGCTCAGGCCAGCGGACCCACATTTGCTTCAGTACCAGACCGTGGCTCCCTGCTGAAGGGTCCAACCCTGGGTAACAGCAGTGGGTCGGCCAAACCTACCTCACAAGCCTCTCCACGCTCCCCTGGCTGGGCTGGTGAAGGAGGATGTAATGGACGCTGTAGGTTGAGGCTCCCTCTGGGCTGAGGCGCTGTTTCTCTGGCTGTCAGAACGCTTGCCCACTGGCAGCTCATCTGCGCTCCTCCCTCATAGCCTGTCCTGGGTGGAAGTGGGGGGTCGCTTCACCCAAAGCGAATGCAGCACATCTAATGACCACACCCAGTGACAGGGACGGCAGGGTGTTTACAAAGGCCCGCTGTGTGTCCTTTCCCACCAGCCGCTTCAACTTCGCTCATCTCTGTGAAGGGCCAGCTCCGCTCCAGAGCTCCTTCCATCACGAGCTCCTCCACCCCCGCATCCCCTGAGGCCTTTCTGCAACTGTGTGGCAGTTAAGTTGCTTGCTTTGCCCAGTCGTGCTTCCCTTAGTCCAAGACCCCCTCCCCCCTGTTGAGATTGGCTCCCTGGGAACCCAACCTGCCACGGAGAGGGTGGCTCTCCGTCCTCTGCCCTTGGCTGCTCTATATACTGCCACCAAAGGTCCACTCCACAGGGGCTCCTGGGCCACTCAGCTCTCCCTGCCCTCCTAACAGAAGCCATGCACTTCAGCAGTGCCCCGGACGGCCAGCTAAACACATTTCCCACTCTCTTGCAGCCGCAGTCATGTGACTAAGTTGTGGCCAATAGGATGTAGGCAGAGTCATGTGAGTCACTCCTGGCCAATAGGATGTAAGCAGTCCTATGAGCCGCTCTTGTCCAGTAGTATAAAAGCAGAGTCACAGGAGCAGTTCCTGGGGTGAGGACTCAGGAGGAAGGGGCTTGCCCTTCCCTTCCTATTTAGATGCTTATGGAAAGGGGACAGAGGGCAGGCCGGTGGAAGCTGGCGCAGTCGTTTTAGAGCCAAGAAGCCATGCACAGGAGACGGCAGAGTGACATCCTGGATTATTCCAGAGTTGGATTACCTGTCCTGGGTCACCCACACTGACTTTTATGAGAGAGAAATAAAATTCTAGCTGATTTAAGCTCGCTGTTATTTCTAGTTTTAGCAGCCAAGCTTTTAACGCAATCAATTCAAAGGATTCTATAAAAGGAAGAACGGGTATTGAAAGGACAGTAAATAAAAGGGAGGGTTCTAATACACTGACGATACAGATGGGGTCCTTAGAGGGGGGCATCATCTCGTTGCCAGCCCCAAGTCTCAGGTTTCCCTCCCCCTGCACAAAGTTCCAGCACAACCAAGGCTTCCTGGGAAACTGACCCCTGATTAGACGGAATCCAGGCGTATTGATCAGCTTGGCGGTCCTGGATGAATGCCGAGGCTGGGAAACAAATTGGAATTAATTGTCTTAGATGCACCTGGCCTAGTTTCCCCTTTCCATTTTAAGTGGGAGGTCATTAAGCCTTATCCAATAATCAAGCCCAGGATTTTGCAGTCATAACTGCAGACCTAGGAGCAAACAAGAAAAGCAGAAAAGAAACCTCAGGAATGACTGTGCCTAAAGGGAGGAAAGCTCGTTGAAAAGACAATTTAGCAACAAAATTAAGGGTAACTTGTGCTTTATTTAGCAGCTTGGGGGTACAAATAAAGTCCACGTCTAATTTTTCAAATTAAAACAGATTTGAGTGTGCACATACTAGGTAAGTTGTTTATCTTCCTGAATTTTTGGAAAACTTTGAGGAATTAGTCCAGCAATTCAAAGGAACTCTTGAAAGAGAGCTGGATCCAGCCCCTAGCAGGGCGCGATTTGGTTGGGATTACTTCCGTGCTGCCGCACGCTGTTTCTGTGGAGCACCTGTCCTGTGCAGCCTGGCCGTGGGCCAGCGTTCTCACTGTTCTGGCACGGTGCTGTCCCACACTGTTTAAGGCTTGCATTCACAATCTCATATTCAGCCATTGTCCCCAAATCACGCCCAGCATGCCAGAGTTCCTAGTTTGGGTACAATATACTCTCCCCTCCCCCTACACAACTAGGCCTGGTGTGGAGCCCCAGTCAGAATGCCCCAGTGGTGATTTCTCCGTGGGTGGCTCCACATGTCCGTTCTTGCAAGGTGTCTTCATTCAGGAACACCCCAGTCTGTCAGACAGGTTTACTATAGTGGAATCTCAAAAGAGAATGGGCTGGGATCTCGCTTACTTTATGCCCAAGAGGTAATTTGGTCCCAATGCAAAATTTCTTAACTTTTCCCCAGCCACCAGCTTTGATAGCTAGTGGAGCCCATTATAATCTCCTCCTTCCAAGGTCTTGGGTGCCCCTCCACACTTGCTTTTTTGGATAAACTAAGTCAATAACTTAGTTAAGTAGACTGAGGTAAGCTAAGAGGAGCCACTTATAATTCTTCTCTAAATAATAACAATTTACTCTAAAGTGACTTTTTGAGTTCATCTAGACAAAGAAATGAAATATAACTTCTAAAAAGCAACTTCGAAACAGAACCCGCACCCTAAGTTCCTGTAGTTGGACACCTGCGGCACCAGGTAAATGACCACCCATCATCACAGCGCCCATCACAACCGGCAAAAGTGATGCCTGTGCTCTCTCCCTGTCCTTGACGCCACACGCGGACTCATCCTTACAGAGCTGCTCAGGTATCTGGGCCAGGAGAGAACCAGCAAGGCAGAAAGCGAGATTCCACTGTGCTGACGTTTCAGAGCGAATCCTGAGGCAGCGACTACAGCAACAAGGCTGCAGACGGGACTTGCCAGTTCGTCCTCTCTCTGCCCGGTGTTAGCCTGCAGGGCGGGGCCCCTTGGATTAAGTCAGCCCCCAGGGCCCTAGATCCACTGGTTTGGAGGAGGAGACAAGGAAGATAAAGGGCCTTCTGTGGACACCAGGTTCTAGAGCCCGCATACAAGACTCAAATGCGTTATAGTCAACTTACGCTTGAAAATTCCCTAAAACACCTGAAATTAACAGAAGTTAAGGCCTTGGGAAGTTCCAAAGCTCATAATTAACTTTTTTCTCTTTTCAATTTGGCCTGGCTTGCCTTGGGACAGTGGAGACCAAGGTCTCATTTGAATGGGGTGGGAACCACAGAAGGCTTAGGGGTTAAAAGAGCTGTCTCTCTCAGGTTGGATTTGTTCTAAGTTCAGTGTGCCTATGATATAGCTCCTGAGTGTAAATGGTAACATGGGGTGTAGTGGTCCTGGATGCAGTGTGTCATTTAACCTCACAATAGCTCTATGAGGTGGATAGTATTACTTTCCATCCACCCTTTATAGATGTGGAAACTGAAAGTCAGAGATGGCCCGTGTGTAGCCTCAGGGCTTGAAAATGGCCACTTAGTGACCCCTCCTCAGTCCCGTTGGCTCATCAGATATGCCTGGATGGCTTAACCCCAGAGCAAGCTCAGCACAGGCTCAGGCTGGAGCCCTGTTGCCCGAAACATCACAGAATACTCTTTGCTCCTGGTTCAAACTGAGGGCTCTGGCAGGCTGTCAGAGTGAAGTACGTGCCAGTTAAGTGGATGGAAATCGGGGACATGTCTCTGAGGGGCAGCGCTTTGCTTTGCTCCTGTCGATATTCCACCTGTGAAAGATGGGGGTGAACAGAGCAGAAAGGCATGTCCGGCAGAGGAAGAGGCTGAGGCTGGGAAGCAGAGCCTGCTTCCTGGGGATTAGAGAGTGTGGCCGCAGTGTCAAGTGGGTGGGGTGTTCCGGGCTAGAGAGCTGGGGGCGCCAAGTCACGGGGAGCCTTGAGTGCCGCCATGAGGGGTGAGCTTGGGGGGTGGGGGGGCCTGGGAGATGGCCCACCCCCAGAAGCCCTGCTCAGGATGCCCAGAGATCGTGGCTGCTGGATCCCAAACACAGGGAGAAGGCGCCACCACGCGAGACATCAGTGCAGTGGGCGCTTGACGTATAGGAACCCCACACGAGCCTACCAGAAACACCTCGCTGAGCCACTGGGTGGATTTCGTCTTCGTGTGAAGCCTCTCTCCGTGCATCTTAGCAGACTGGGGCCGTGTGTCTGTGCGTGGCAGGGACAGAAAATCCAGCTCACACTGGCACAAAGGGAGCTTAGGGGAGCTGGTCGCACTGACCTGGCTCTGGGCCCGGCTCAAACCCTCTGGGCCTCGTCCCCGCAGCTGCCCCGCTTTGCTGCCCGATGAGGATGCATTGGCTTCCCTCTCAGCCAGCCTCTCCCGAGTTGCCCCAAAGATGGTCCCCAGCGCTCCTGATGTAGATTCTTCTTCCATTAACTTAGCAGCCTCAGGGGAGAAGCTGCCTTTTCCCAGAGTTCCAGGAACAATCTCAGGAAGGGTTTTCATTGGTCCAGCTCAAGTCACATGTCCTTGATCACATGAATTAAATGCCCACCCCTGGAGAGCCCATTGGACGGGGGAGGAGTGGGGAGGACTGGTTCCCCAAATAGAAGAGATGAGCCCTTTTTTTATAAAGGCCACTTCCTTACCCCTCATTTTTTTATTGTGGTAAAATACACATAACACAACTTACCATTTTAACCATTTTGAAGTATACAATTCAGTGATTATCAATATTTACATTGTTGTGCAACATACTACTAGCTCCAGAAGTTTCTCATCACGCCAACCTAACACCCTGTACCCCTTAAATAATAATTCTTCATTCTCCCTCCCCCCAGCCCCTGGTAACCACCATTCTATCTTCTGTCTCTATGAATTTTAGTGCTCTCGGGACCTCATATAGGTGGGATCTTACGGTATTTGTCCTCTCATGTCTGGTTTATTTCACTTCGTACAATGACTTCAAGGTTCATCCACGTTGTAGCATGAGTCAGAATCTCCTTCCCTTTTTTAAAAATAAATTTATATATTTATTTTTGGCTGCATTGTGTCTTCATTGCTGCACGTGGGCTTTCTCTAGTTGCAGCGAGCGGGGGCTACTCTTCATCGCGGTGCACGGGCTTCTCATTGTGGTGGCTTCTCTTGTTGCAGAGCACGGGCTGTAGGCATGCGGGCTTCAGTAGTTGTGGCTCGTGGGCTCTAGAGCACAGGCTCAGTAGTTGTGGCGCACGGGCTTAGTTGCTCTGCGGCATGTGGGATCTTCCCAGACCAGGGATCGAACCCGTGTCCCCTGCGTTAGCAGGCAGATTCTTTTTTTTTTTTTTTTGCGGTACGCGGGCCTCTCACTGTTGTGGCCTCTCCCGCCGCAGAGCACAGACTCTGGACGCGCAGGCTCAGCGGCCATGGCTCACGGGCCCACTGCTCCGCAGCATGTGGGATCCTCCCAGACCGGGGCACGAACCCATGTCCCCTGCATCGGCAGGTGGACTCTCAACCGCTGCGCCACCAGGGAAGCCCGGCAGGCAGATTCTTAACCACTGTGCCATCAGGGAAGCCCTCCTTCCCTTTCAAGACTGATCAATATTCCGTTGTACGGATGGACCACATTTTGTGTATCCACTAGCCCATCTTTGGACATTTGGATTGCTTCCACCTTTTGGCTATGGTGAGCAATGCTGCTAGAAACGTGGGTGTCCAAATATCTCTTTGAGACCCTGCTTCTAATTCTTTAGGGTGTACACCCAGAAGTGGAACTGGTTTAGTATTTTGAGGAATTGCCCAAATGTTTTCCACAGTGGCTGCACCACCTTACATTCCCACCAACAAACAGTACATAAGGCTTCCAACGTCTCCATATCCTCACCAACACTCGTCATTTTCTCTGTGTGTGTGTGTGTGTGTTTCATAGCCATCCTAATGAGTGTGAAATTGTATCTCATTGTAGGTTTGATTTCCATTTTTCTAATGATTAGTGATGTTGAACATCTTTTCATGTGCTTATTGGCCATCTGCATATCTTCTTTGGAGAAATATCTATTCAAGCCCTTTGCCATTTTTGAATAGCATTGTTTGGTTTTTTGTTATTGGGTTATAGGAGTTCTTTATATATTCTGGACAGGAATCCATTACCAATATGTAATTTGCAAATATTTTCTCCCATACTCTGGGTGGCTGAGATGGGTCCTTTTAACAAGAGGGGGTGCTGGGCAGGCAATTCCACTGACATCCACCCTATTGGTCTAGGTTTCTGGAAGGTGGGAATTAGTCTGCTCTTCCGTCACAGCAGAGGCACATCCAAGGCCCAAGGGAAAGATGGGAAAGATTCCACCCAAATTGATTAATTCGATCACTTTGGATTAGTCAGATCCCGTCCCAAATGGGAATTTGAAAGCCCAGTGTGTCCAAGGAATTATTCCCACTCTTTCTGGAATCAAGCCCAGGTGTGACTCTTTCCCGAGACTGCACAGATTATTTTTTTCCTAAAGTGTCTAATTCCTTATCAGTTCATAGCAGTCATAATTCAGATTCATGATGGAATTTCCCTTTATGGAAGGATTCTGTGAAAAATAGATAGTGTCAGGCTTTCCTTTTTTTACACAAATATCTTCCCAAATATCTCTGTTTCTCATATTTGGTAGAGTGTGTTACATAGAGTAGCTTCTTTTTTCTTTTAATTGAAATAGTAACTTCTTAATAAATGTTCAAGATTGCAGCACATTTTATAGTCTGTAAAGGGGGTTTAATTAATGTTCTTTAATTTATGTGCTGACATCAGTCCTGAGAGAGAACCAACCAGGGATTAACCTGTCCATTTTATAATTCAGAAAACCGAGACTCAGAGAAGTGAAGTGACTTGCCCAAGATCACACAGGAATGGGTGGCAGATATGGGCTTTACACGCAGGCCTGTATCACCCCCAGTCTCTGCTCTGAGTGCTGCATCAGGCTGCCTCCAGAGAGCGGAATGGAATAGAATTTTTCGTCTGGAGTAGAGTTCTCAGATAAAATACAAGATGCCTAGTTAAATTTGAATTTTAGATAAACAACAAAAAAAATTTTGTATAAGTATGTCCCATATTGCATGGATGTACTTAAAAAAACTCTTTGCTGTTTACTGAAATTCAACTGTAAATGAGCAGCTTGCATTTTTATTTGCTAAACCTGGTAACCCTAATTTGGGAGAAACCTTAAGTGGCCCCTGAGGGCCACGGAAGGACAGAGATTTGCTCAAGAGCACACGGGGGTTAGTGGCAAATCCAGGATTGAGGCCAGTCTGCCTGTTCTCAGGTCCTGCCCCTCGTGGTGAGGTTGCCAAGTGCTCTCAAGTCCCGGGAGCAGGGGTGATGGTGAGAAGAGCTGCTCCCTCTCTGAAGGATGCCTGCACGACCCATCAGCTACCCAGCTGTCCTACCCACCAGGCAAAACCAGGAAGCAAATCCCAGCGCAGAGAGATGAGATGAGATGAGAAGAGCGAGGTCGCACCAGTTTAGAGATGATGGTGTTGACTGAGATTTCCAGACAGGGAGCACAGTCTGCTCAGGAAGTGGCTACTTAAGCAGGAGACTCCAATTAAGGAGCAATTTGAGTGTTTGCAGCAAACCCCCACCCCAGCCAGTGCAGCAGAGAGACCCGTGGGCCGCTCTTGCCTCCTGCTCAAACAAGGGACCTCAGGGCTTCCCTGGTGGCGCAGTGGTTGAGAATCTGCCTTCCAATGCAGGGGACACGGGTTCGTGCCCCAGTCTGGGAAGATCCCACATGCCGCGGAGCACCTAAGCCTGTGCGTCACAACTACTGAGCCTGCACGTCTGGAGCCTGTGCTCCGCAACAAGAGAGGCCGCGATAGTGAGAGGCCCGCGTACCGCGATGAAGAGTGGCCCCAGCTCGCCGCAAGTAGAGAAAGCCCTCGCACAGAAACGAAGACCCAACATAGCCATAAATAAATAAATAAATAAATAAGAAAGGCTTAAAAAAAAAAAAAAGTCATTACTTTCCTTATAAGTAGGTTGTCAGCAGAAAGGATAATAGAAGAAAAGGTTCTGCTCACAAAACGCTTAGGAGTCGATGGCGTGAAGAGTGTACAGGACAGACCTTTGCAGTAAGACTCCGTGGGGGCGTGACAGGAGCCACAGGGAGACACGCCATGGAGACGCTGTCCATTCTCACCTCCAGCACAGACAAAGATGGGTGCACAGTGCTCTCCCCAAGCCCCCCACCCTCCCCCAGGAGACTCACCTTTCCACGGGCCCAGGAAATCGTTTTACATCTTCTTACCTGTCCGCAGATGGCCCCTTCCTCCTGCTCCACATGCCCCCTGGCGGATGCCGTGTCCACACTGCTCAGAGGACACAGAGGCCGGCACTGCCCGTGTCCTCCCCCTGCCCGCATACTGGGCTCCCCAGCCGTACCGCCTCCTCCACCCAGGCTTCCACCCCTGCCCTCTGGCACCTGATGCATCAACAGCTTCCCCCTCTCTCCTGAGCATCCCTTTGCTTTAATAGTTTCATCTCGCAAAGCCTTCCTCTTGGCCCCGTAACTCCTCCACCTACTTCTCCATCTCACAGCAAATTCCTTCAAACAGTGATCTGCACTGACGGTTCCCACCGCCTCACCTACCATTCTCCTCTCAGCCCTCTCCAATTGTGCTCTTATTGTCTCCATAACCAAAAGGCTCTCAACACCAGTGGCTACTGCCTGGGCCTCATCCTCAGTGACACCCGTCCCAGCTTCAGGAGGAATTCTCTTCTCCAGGCCTCTGTGCCACCACTGCCCCTCTCCACCTCCGTTCCAGCTTTCCCACCTCACTCCCTCTTCCTCCTGCAGCCTCAGCTCAAATGCCACCTCCTCCAAGAAGCTTTCCTGGACTCCACTAACGTGTTTATTGTCTGTCCCTTCCCCTAGGAGGTAAGGTCTTTGAAGGTGGGGATTCTTATCTTTCTCATTCACTGCTGTATCCTCACTGCCTACAACAGTGCCTGGCACATAGTAGGTGCTCAGTAAATATCTGTTGGCTGAAGATTAGATCAGTGTGGCTCAAATGAGGGTAACAGGCTTTTTTCCCACCCCGAATTGACAAAATGATAATAAAGGTCATCTGGAAAACTACATCTGTGAAGAATGGCCAAAATAATTCTGAAAAAGAAGAGTAGTGACAGGGGCCAACCCTAAAAAGACACACTCTGGTAGAAAAGAAGTAGCTAGATAGCTCAGTGGAGCGCTACTGAGTGGTGGTTCTCAGCCCTGGCTTCCTGTTAGAATTGCCTAAAGTGCTTCTAAAAAACAAATGAAAAAAAAAAAAAAAAACTTGGGCCCTATTCCCAGAGATTCTGATCCTACAGGGTGGCAAGTGGATATTGGTCTTTTCTTCCTTTAACAAATTTTTAGGGCTTCCCTGGTGGCGCAGCGGTTGAGAGTCCACCTGCCGATGCAGGGGACACGGGTTCGTGCCCTGGTCCGGGAAGATCCCACATGCCGCGGAGCGGCTGCGCCCGTGAACCATGGCCGCTGAGCCTGCGCGTCCGGAGCCCGTGCTCCGCAGCGGGAGAGGCCACAACAGTGAGAGGCCCGCGTACTGCAAAATAAAAAAAATAATTTTTAGATCTACAAATTTTTAATTTTGTATTTTCTTAAATGCCTCCAGAGGATTCTGTTATGTAGCCAGGATTGAGAACAACTGGGTTGGCAAGTCCCGAAGCGGGTTTGGCCCACAGAACATGTAATTTTTGGTAAAGTGGCATTTCAAATTGGTGGCAAGAAGAAAGCTTCTTCAGTTAGAGATTCTGAGATAATTACTTGATCGTTTGGGAAGACCATTGGATCTTTACTCCCGGCACCAAAATAAATCCCATATGGATCAAAGTCTTAAATGCTACAAAATAAGAGGGAGGGGAAGGAAAAAACATGAAGGTTCTTGAAGAAGTTATGGATAAGTTTATAATCATGGTGGGAAAGACCTTCCAAAGCTGGTTATCAGCCTACAGAGAAAAAGTTAGTAAGTTTAAGAACATAAAAACATTTGATTTCTGAATGTCACAAAATATGGTAAATGAAGTCAAAAGAGGGATGAAGAAGTAGAAAAATCTATTTAGAACATGCGTGCCAGACAATGAACTACATTTTCATGACTAACAAAGAGCTCTAATCAGTAGAGCTGATTAGACACCAACTAAAATGATTCTGACACCAGCTAAAATTCTGCCCGCCAATTATGCTGTGTGGGTTCTTTTCCCCACACCAGGCAATTCTGTGACACCAGCTGGGTGTCACAATTCAGTTCTGACACTGTCTACCCAGAGGTAGTGTCAGCTCCCACAGGTTAAGGGCTCAGGCCTACAAGGAAGTTCCCTGAACCCCGTCCTTTTGTGTTTTTCTGGAGGACTCATTACACAGGCATGAATAATTAAATCATTGGCCATTGGTGATTGAACTCAACCTCCAGCCCCTCTCCCCTCCCTGGAGGTGGTGGGGGGCTGGGACTGGAAGTTCCAACCCTCTAATCAAGGGGTTGGCTCCCCTGGCAACCAGCCCCGCCCCCTTAGGAGGTGTCCCAGAGGCACGTCATTAACATAACAAAAGACACATTTAAGGCTCAAGTCAAGAAATTCCAAGGGTTTTTGGAGCTCTGTGCCAGTAACAACAGGATGAAGACCAGCTATTATAAATCACAGTATCACAAACAGGAAACGTACAAACAACCCAACAGTAAATGAACCCTAATGTGCCTAGCAACATTATTCCAACAGCCAAGAGGTGGAAACAACCCAAACGTCTATCATCTGCTCAATGGATAAACAAAATGTGGTCTATGTATATAGTGGAATATTATCCTGTCATCAAAAGGAATGAAATACTGAGACCTGCTACGACATGGATGAACCTTGACAACATTATGCCGAGTGAAATGAGTCAGACACAAAAATCCATATATTATACGATTTCATTTTTATGAAATGTCCAGAATAGGCCCATCTATAGATGCAGAAAGTGGATTAATGGTTGCCTGGGGCTGGGGGAAATGGGGAAATGGGGCAGTGTCTCTTAGTGGTTACAGAGGGGTTTTTTTGGGGGGGACAAAAATGTTCTAAAATTGAATATGCTGACGGTTGCACAACACTAAATATACTAAAATGATTAAATTGTGCACCTGAAATGGGTGAATTGTTTAGCATGTGAATTATATCTCAATAAAGCTGTTAAAAAAAACCCTGAGAGATGACTTTTCACTCTCCAGATTGGCAAAATTAATGAGTGTAGGGAGACAGACTCTCTCTTACATTGTTGATAAAGGTGGAAATTGGTGACACCTTTTTGAAGAGCATTTTGGCAATCTCCGTCAGAATTAAAAACACACAGACCTTTCTTCCCAGGGTTTCTACTTCTAACTGACCCTATGGAAATTCCATACATCCAGGTATACCAAGGAGCTGCTGTCGGGGCTTTGTAACAGCAAAGAAACTGTAAATAAACACGCAGAGACAGAGAATGCAATCCTACAATGGGAATAGAGTACAAGCATTAAAAAGAAGGTAGAGGGGCTTCTCTGGTGGCGCAGTGGTTGAGAGTCCGCCTGCCGATGCAGGGGACACGGGTTCGTGCCCCGGTCCGGGAAGATCCGACGTGCTGCTGAGCGGCTGGGCCCGTGAGCCATGGCCGCTGAGCCTGCGCGTCCGGAGCCTGTGCTCCGCAGCGGGAGAGGCCACAACTGTGAGAGGCCTGTGTACCGCAAAAAAAAAAAAAAAAAAAAAAAGAAGGTAGAGATCAGGCCGTCTTGATCTGGAGAGCTCAGCAGAGATATAGTTTAGGTGCAAAACTTGCAAGGTACAAAATAGTGGGCAGAGTGTGATCCTTTGTTAATCAGTAAAAACGCTGCTATACCAAAGTATTCAGGAAGGAAATGCAAAGAGCGATCACCTCCAGGGAGAGGGACTGTGATAGAAAAGCTTTTAGTTTTTATTTTATTATCTTTTTGGAACTCTTTACATTTTCTACATGTGCGTGTACATTAACTTTATTTTTTAAATGCCACTGGGATTATCTGTGCGGTGGCATTACGAGCCATTTTCATTATTTTTTTCTATATTGAAAAAGAAAACCTTGTAAAATCTCTTGCATTCCAGACAAATGTGTGATGGTTCTGTGTGTGTGTGTGTGTGTGTGTGTGTGTGTGTATGTGAGAGATGTACAGCTGTTCCCCACAAGGATCCGCACAGAACTCATGCCCTCCCTCTCTGGGCCTGTTTACCATCCTCAGGGGAAGGGCTGGGACAGGTGGGTTGGGGGAGGGGTCCACTTCACTGAGAGAGGGAACCTCTCTCCAGAGGCAGATGCCACCCCCTCCTCGTCCTGCCCATCTGGTGTGAAGCCAGCTCATATGGAGGAGGTGAGCTTGGAGCTGGGGTCCAGGTGAGGAGGCAGGAGCAGGGTCCACTCCTCAGAAACAGCAAGAACACAGATGGGGATGGCTCCGAGAGGATGCTGTCTTGGTGTGAAGCAGCTGGGCCGAAGCCCGCTTTCCAAGCGAGGGCTGCAGGGGTCTCTGAAGCTGGTGCCCACAGGGGCCCAGCCCCTGCTAGCCACCTGGAGCGGGTCTGGAGTCCGGGCACCTGTGTCTGTGCTCCCACATGTGTTGATGGGCTTACACGTCTGTGTTTGACGCATGTGTTAGAAGTCGCTTTGCTGTCAAACTCCAGGGCCCTCACTGACACAGGCCCCTTCCAAGGTCTGTCTCTAATCTGTTTTCATAGTTTGAGTCTCCTTTTTTGGAAAAACTTCTCCCTCCCCCAATGAATAAACATCGGGCCCAACAAAACCTGAATCTGCCCCTGACATATTTATATCGTGCTCTCACACATCTATGTCTCTGTCTCCCTCCCTCCCTCCTGCCCTCCATCCTTCCTTTCCTCCTTCAAGATCTGTGTTCCAGGAACATCCCCCTCTGGGGCAGAGGCACCTCGATGAAGCAGACATCAGGGATCCACAGGGGCACACTGAGGGGCATCCCGCCTTCATCCCGGGACAGTCCGGAAAACTGGTACTGGAAGAACGGAAGAATTGGCCGGGGTGGAGGGTTGCGGGCTGGGCGTGGTGGACCGCGCTGTGGGCGCGTATGCGTCGTTGTGTGTATCTGGGTGTGACGCGGTGGGTGTTTGCCTGTGGCTGTGGGGTGTGTGTCCCTGCGGGTGTGCAGCTGAGGGACACCCCGAGTGCCTGTGCGCTGTTTGTTGCTCGCCTCCTGGGCCCGCAAGTGACAGAGGCCAGGCAGCTGTGGCCTGAGATGCCGTGGCTGTGGAGTGAGTTCCCTCAGGGCCAGTCCTCCCTGACGGAGCAAACTGCCGCTAGGAGCCCAGAGATGGGAGCGATGATTTCATCCCACCCAGGGCGCCCAAACATCCTGCTGGTCTCAGAAGGCCCTGCCAACCTGTCTGTCTGAGGCTAAGGCCCGAGGCTCTACAGATGCGCCACCCGGTCAGCTCTTGGACCAGCTCTTCGATTTGGGGTACGGTTTGGATGGTAGGCTGAGGTGGCCAAGCCGAGTTTCAGGTTTCCATGGTGACAGGCCCTGTGAGTGCTCTGGGTCAACGGTACTGGGGACAGGGTCGATTTTCAAGTCTAACTCACTCCTGTTATAGAGTTGGCTCAGAAGGGTCTGCAGAAATCTCCAAGGTCACCTAGAACACCAGTGGTTATTCTCCGCTTATCCCCATCCCCCAGATGCACTTGCTACAGCTTTCCACTCTGCTTTGTGTCCCCTCATGAAGCTCACCTCTGTGGACATCATCACCTGGGCTTCCTTGGCTAGGCTCCAAGTTGGCTTCAACCAATGGGAGGCACCAAAGGAAGATAGCCAATGGGACCTAGCCAATGGGAGGCACCAGTGGGAGACAGCCAATGGGAAGCATCAGTGGGCATCCGAGGGTGGGAGGAGAGAAAAGTTGGGGTATTTTTTTCTACCAACCCCCAGTTTTGGCAGTGGCTGAATCTCTCTAAACGCTGCTCTTCTCAGAGGATCCTTGACTCATACCTGCAGCTCTCACTTCTTCCAGAAAACCACTCCTCCCCCACTCTCTTCAGGTTTAGGGGATGAAGGCTTCCCACTGTTGCCAGCGCAAGTACTGTACCGTCCCCTGTTGATTCTCCTACACACCCTGAACACCTTCTCCAAACACACACTTCAGATAAATTACCCCTTCATTAAACTGTTTTCAATAAACCACTGAGTGGGTCCTCTCTTTTCTCCTGAGACCCTGCCTATTACTTAGAGCTTCACGTTGTGGCAGGAATAAAATATACACTCCCCTTTTTCTGTTTCTTGAATACAAGCTCCTTCTGGCATCCATGCCTCTGCACTTGCAGTTTTCTTTACTTGTTTAAAAAATCTTCTCTTCATCAATAAACAAATAGCAAAACATATTTTACATACTTGGCAGTGCTTTGGCCCTGATTCAGGGTTTAACGAATACTAGCTAATATAATTGTTGTTATTGTTGCTGTGGTGTTAAATATGGACAAAATTGCCAAGGTACAGCAGTGGAATGGAAAGAGGGGTGCTTACGTGAACTTAAAGGACATGGTTTTAAAACCATGTCAATTTAACTAGTATTAACTAATACTGAAATATTGGGTCTGTGCCAATTATTTACTCACCTTTGGTACATTTCTACAGTTCATGTTGTCCTTTGTATAACTGTATTGTTCAAAAGAAGTGTTATGTTTTGGGGGCTCCTTATTCACTTTCAGTTGAAATATATTCCAAGACTTCATGAAAGGGGGGAAATAATGTAAATGTTCGATAATTCAGGGTCTCGTTTCGTCGCACTGACATTTAAAATAAGATATACCTGCTTAAAAAGTGAAAAATAATAATCTCTTCCAAGGGGTGTTCCTAATCACTGTCTAAATCAGGGGCCCCCTCATTCTCTCTCACCATCACACCTTGTCCCTTTCACAACACTTCTCAACACTTTGTAATCATGATTATTTGTTTCCTGGGTAGGTTAAGATTTGTCTCTCCCCCTAACCTGTGAGCTTGACAAAGCCTTTTAGATCTTGCCTGCTGGGTTCGCTGCTTTGTCCCAGTGTGGTGTGTTGGTGAGCAGATAGACTAGGATTCTGTAACAAAGAGGCCCCCAAACACTCAGCACGAATAACATAGTTTATTTCTCCCAGAAGTAATAGCGTGTGTAGGTGGTTCAGGCTGGCATGGAGGTTTGAAGGTGTTCTCAAGCCCCAGGGCTCCTCAGAGCGCCTCTCTCCTCAGCCACACAGGACACAACTTAAAAAACCCTCTTCCCCAGAGCAATCCCACTCTTTTTGGCCTCAGCTCTCCTATCCAGTCTGCCCCAGATCTTTGTTCTCTCAACAAGAGGTTCATCCATGTGACTTCCCAGACCACAGAGCAAGCTCCTGAGATGAAGTCAGCCTCTCTCAATGACACAGGACCACTGTGTGCACTTTCTCCCTTGTTGTTATTAAATATTAATTTTTTCTTTCTGTGGCTATATTTTTTCTGTCCACATCCCTGACCTTTTGGCAAATTACTTCATTCTGTGCCCCAGTTTCCTCATCTGTAAAATGGGGATAACCATAGTTCCACTCCTAGTGGTGCTGTAAGGATCAAATGAGCATAAAGCTTTTAGAATTGAACCTAACGCAAGCTATGTGCTATTTAAATAATAATTAGCATGATTATCTCTCTGGATTCTCTCAGCCTCCCCATGGGTGGAGGGACAGGCATCACTTCATTTTCAGACACAGAAATGAAGGACCAGAGAGCCGAAGCCAGTTACCCAAGGCCACAGCGCTGCGGGCAGGCGGCGGTCTGGGTTTAATCCAGACCTGAACCTCAGTTACCTCATGATAAAATTAGGGTGATGATGGTAACCCTCATAGGATTAGGTTGTGAGAATCCAGGGTCATCGTGCAATCAGGTGATGGGCACATGCAGGGCACTGTTCAAACGTCTGTGCCCTTCCCCTTCATGGTGCCCCCTCACCTCCACCCCCGTCACACCGACACAGCGATCTCAGCTGCCCTGCCCCTGGCAGCCCTGGGGTCAGCTGCTTCTGTTTGGTGGGCGGGGCAGCTGGGCCTACAGAGAAGCCCATTGTCTCTGTCCTCTGGGGCTCTATTGTTGGGGCCTCCTCCCAGGATCCAGCCCCAAGACACTCTCAGCTGTCGCCGGGCTCCTCTTGGCTTCCCGGGGCGGGGCCGGGGTGAGTGTGCAGATAAACAACTGTACCCTGAAGACTGGATCACCAGTCTGATTCTACTGGTAAGGTCACTGAGGTTCAGAGAGCCTAAAGAACTGTGTGGAGAGCGCTTGTCTCATGTCAGAGCCGCCAGATGGGGCTGGGCAGTGGGGGGTAGTGGGTGGCCTCAAGTCAGTGTGGTCATGCATCCCATTAGGTCGGAGATGTCAGGGCCAGAACACACGGCCCCCACTCTTCCATTTTACTCGTGGAAACAGAGACCACAGAGCCCGGACGCTTGCCCAAGGCCACACTGCGGCTCCGCCTCGGAGTCCGCCGGGAAGCCCGGCGTCCCTAACACCCAGGACGCCCAAGCCTTGAGACCGCGCAGGAAGGCCTGGCGGCCGGGGGCGGGGCATAGACTGGCCCTTCCCACGGGGCGGGGCGATGCCTCCCGTTCCAACTCTGGGACGAGCGGTCCTCCCCATAAGGGGCGCGGCTTCCGAGCCGGGCGAGATCTCACTGGGTGTTAGTCTGAGGAAGGGGGGACTTCGCGCTTGAAGGGCGTTGGGTGGCGTTGAAGAGGCGCTCTGTGCGGGACTCCAGCCCTCTGTGCTGTGACGCAGGCGCGAGTGGAGGCGGGGCGGAGCCGAATCTTCGGAGCTCCGCCCCCAGTGGAGACGGCAGAGGCTGGGGGCGTGTCCTGGGCGGGGCCGCTCCCCGGCCCGCCCGGTCGCGGAGCGGTGGCAGCGCTGGGAGGGCCCGGCCCCGGCATGTGAGTGCGGTGGGGGCGGGGATGGGGGCGCGGGGTGGGGCGCCGGGCCAAGCCCCGGGGGTTCCGGGGGGTCCCGGTGGGCGGGAGCACCAGTGCGCGGGCGGCCGGGCGAGCCCGCCAGGTGCGGGCCCAGGTATGGCGGGTGAGGGGCGCTCGGGCCTCTTGTGGCCAGGCCGGCCCCGCGTGCCGGACCAGCCCAGCGCCGCCAATCTGCGGCCCACGGGACGGGCGCCGGCGCGGGGCGCCGTCCCGGCGGGGGCTCGCTACAAGCGCAGCTCTGACGTCTGCCCTCGGGCCCCACCAGCTAAGCGGAGGCCCCGCAGTGGCAGCCGGGTTTCTGTTCCCTGTGCGGCAGCTGCGGAGGTGTTATGGGGGTCAGCTGCGCGGCGGGGCCCCAGGTGACCCCATTCCTGGCTCCGGGTTGGGCCGCAGCCTGCGTGAGCCCCGACCTGCTGTTTCTGGGAACTGTCACCTCAGCTCTCAGGGAAAGGGCGCTTTCTGTGCTCAGTTGTTAAATGCGTTATCTCATTCTCAACAGCCACACATTTTACAGTTGAGGAAAGCGAGGCCTACGGCCACAGAGCTGTTGATGTAATTGTTATCATGTGGAGGTGAGGTGCTGAGGCCTTACAGCCAGACACACCTGGGTTCACATCTGCTGTTCCACAGACCCGTGTGACCTTGGGCGCACCTGGTTCCCTCCCGGAGCCTCCGGTGGGATGGTGGTGCCTACCCCCCAGGGCTGCTGTGAGGATTGGGTTGAATGGTTCAGGGAGCTCAGTAAGGAACCGCTGTTATTACTGTTGTTGCTGTTGGTAAGTGGCCCTTTTTCTGCCACCGAGGGAGCTGGTGGTGCTGGGTCAGGGCTGTCTGCTCAATCCCAGCCTGCTGGCGCAGAAGGGGAAGCTGCTTCCCACGGTGAGACTGTTCCTGTCTGTGCATGTCTGTCTCTGTGCCCATGGAAGGCCACACCCAACCCAGCTGTACCAGCATGTGCCGGAGTCACGCTGGCCCATCGTGTACTCACCGCGCTACAACATAACCTTCCTGGGCCTGGAGAAGCTGCACCCCTTTGATGCAGGAAAATGGGGCAAAGTGATCAGCTTCCTAAAAGGTATGGAAGGCCCCACTCGGACCCTACCTCTGCTTTCTCCAGCCCACCTGCCACCACCTGCTGCTCTTTCCCTGGCACAAGCGTCAGGCCCTCCCACCTCCAGTGTCAGCCCTGAGACAGCCTCCCACCCGTGCTGTCAAAAGGATCTTTCCAACACAGACTTCTAAGCATGATATGCTCCCGTATCACACCTTCACTGGCTCTCCATCGCTGTGGACCTAAGTCCTGTCTCTGCCCCTGGAGACCCAGTAGAAGGGGAGCTGATGCTTGGAGGAATGCATTGTCCATAGCCCACAAGCTCCTAGAGTCTGGGAAGTGGACAACCTTTGCTCCAACCTCACGGATTACAAATGAAGGAACTTGGGGCCCAGAGAGTTAGAAAATGTGCCCAAAGGCACACAGCTATTGAGTGGGGGAATGGGGCCTGGACCTCAGAGCCCCAGGCTCGTCCGCTTCATGGCTCATCCCCTGAGTGGGGTGGTGCTCTGGGGAGCACGTTGTTTCAATTGTGGTTTGTAATCTAGGGGTCTGGTTCATGTGGAAAATTCAGGCATCACAGTAGGCTGGTGAAAAAAAATATTCTAGTTCCTTGTATTGTGGGTTCTTTAACTGAGGGAAGTAGGAAATATTACCTGAAATGTTACCTGGCATAGGATGAAACACTGCATATCTTTAAATCGCACAATCCCTCTGATGACACCTGGGGGAAGTTTCACTGTGGGGCTAGCCCGTCTTTAACACCTAAGCCCATCTCCCTTTTTAACAAATCTAGAGCGAGCCTCAGTCTCTGCACCTGGCAGAAAATAGAGTCAAGTTAGAGATTAATAACACTGTTATTTGTTTTTATTTTTGGTTAACTTCTGTTTATGGCAAGGGATACTGATTTTCCACTTGCAATAGTGACCAGAGTGCATATTCAAAGAAAAATATTAAGTAGAAAAGAGTACAAGTGGTGTGCAGCCATGGCAAGAGCTCTGGTGAGGTGAGCGGAGCCATCCTGCGTCTCCCCTGGCTGTTCTCATGCCTTCCTGAATGGGGTCCTTTATGCTCTGCTTCCAGTGGTCCTGAGTCTCTGTGTTCATTGCCCCTTCTTGGGCTCCTGTGTCACCCAGTAGCGCAACATAAGGGTTCCTTGTCCCCCTCACTCGGAGCTGACCATTTTCCTGAGTTTCCACTGAGCATGTGGGTGGAAAGGAGCCAGGGCCACATGGTGAAGGGCCTTGGGTACCGCCAAGAAAACAGCTGGTTCCTTGCCGGAAGGCAGTGGGGAGCCATGGAGTGTTTGGGGGGGATACCTGCTATATGTGGAGCTCTTTGTGAGAAGTGTATGGAACTAGTTGGTTTCTACCAGGGTTGGTTTCTAAGAGTGACACATTAGCATAGGTCGTGTGCCACAAGGGGTGGGTGGTGTCTGGGACAAGTGGAGCTCCTGCCCTTCCCAAGCTGGTGGCCGCCACTCAGCCTCCACCGTGGGCCTAGCTTTCAAAGAGAAGCCAGAAATCCAGATGTTAAGTGACAGTTCCTGATTTCTTAATGTAGCAACTCATTGGAAGGTTTTTGAAGCCCACCTGCAGAGCACATGGGGTCTGCCCGTGGTGACCTCCTTCTAGAGGAGCTGCATGGCTCTCCTCAGCGTGGTTCCCCTAGATTCTGACCTTGTCCTTCGACTTCCCTAGAACCAGAGCATCACGGTCCTGTTGTCACTGTGCCCTAGAGCACTTCGTCCTCTCTGCCTTATTTCTTCTGTTGCAAAAGGGAGCAAGTCTTGTCTGGTGTATGCGTATATGGTAATGAAATAACATGGTTTTTCCCAAACATCAGTCATTTGCAAACCACTCTTGGTCCCTTGCCATCGCCTCATACCACCTGTTCCATTATTTACTTCATAGTTTTTATTGACTTAGCCTTCGTTTTAAGAAACTTAAATAAACCTGTTTTAAAAGGAAACATGTCATCTAAATGGAAAAAGCCAGTTTCATTTGCCATAAATAGAAGGTCACGGTAAAAAATAAATGCAATGAAAACAACAGTGTTATTTCAGCTCAGGCAGCTTACTGTTGCTGCGTACCGTGAAACTGATTGCTCCTTTTGGGGGGTTAAAAAAAGGGAGATGAACAAGGGTCAGGCAGGTGTTAAAGAGAGGCCCCCCGTATACCAAACCCCCCATGATGTCATCCCAAGGTGGAGGGAGAATCGAGCAGAAGAGCTTTTTCTCACCTTGAGAGTCAGCGTTAATGAGCCGTGTGCTACCTGCCTCTAAAGGTATCCAGTCACACTTGAGCTCGCCTCCCGGCTGTCAGGGGCCTGGGAAACACGAGGATCACTGTGCACAATGTCGTATGTCCCCTGGCCCGAGGGCCTGGCCGCTGTCCCCACTGGCCTGAGAGGTGGCCCGTTCTCAGACCGCCCACAAGCCACCAGGGCCCACCTTGTCCTGGGGCAGGGCTGCCAGCCTGTGGGAGGGGCTGGGGCTGGGCCCGGCCTGGAGGCGGCAGGGATGCATGGGGCCTGCTTTGTGGTTTCAGAAGAGAAACTTCTATCAGACAGCATGCTGGTGGAGGCACGGGAGGCCTCGGACGAAGACCTGCTGGTGGTGCACACGAGACGCTATCTCAACGAGCTGAAGGTACAGGGCCTGGGGGCTGCCAGCCAGAAGGAGGGGCTGGAGGAGGGGGCCCTTAGCCTGGGGATGCACAGCCTCGAGGGGCTCCGTTCCTGTCCCTGTGCAGGGGGAGCATGTGAGTCTGTGATCCCCGACAGGAGAGAGGTGTCCTAGAAAGGCAGATGCCAGGGGTGGGCTAGGCTACTCCAGGGTAGAGTGAGCTCCCCATCCTTGGGAGTATGAAAGCAGGGATGGCCACTTGGTGGGGGTTGAACCTTCATTGGGGTTTTGGGCTTCTGCATCAGTGACTTTCAGTCTGTGCTATGTGGACAGGCCTCAAAGACCCCTGCTGGGATGATGGGTGGGGGGGGGGCCCAGTCCCTTGTCCCCATTCAACCAAAGCTATTCCACTTTGGCCTACTTTTACCTCGGGCTAAAGTATAAGATGCTGTTTCAAGGGCTTCTGCGGCTAAAGACGTGTTGGAAACTGTTGGGCTGCAAACGAGTTTTTACGCCCCAGGGCCCAGCAGGGAACATAAACAAGGGGTGGGTGGTGTCTGGGACAAGTGGAGCTCCTGCCCTTCCCAAGCTGGTGGCCGCCACTCAGCCTCCACCGTGGGCCTAGCTTTCAAAGAGAAGCCAGAAATCCAGATGTTAAGTGACAGTTCCTGATTTCTTAATGTAGCAACTCATTGGAAGGTTTTTGAAGCCCACCTGCAGAGCACATGGGGTCTGCCCGTGGTGACCTCCTTCTAGAGGAGCTGCATGGCTCTCCTCAGCGTGGTTCTGAGGGTAGAGGCGTTCAGTCAGTCCCCTGTGTGGGAGAAGAGGGCAGGCTGGGCTCGGGGTGGCATCAGAACCTGGTGTGTCAGGGATGCCACAGGTTCTCTGTCCCCAAGGGCGTGGAGTCCTGACCCCTGACCGCTAGGCTTCCCAGCAGGACTCATCTTAGACTCAGAGCTAGAGTGGGTGCCAGAGGTCACCAGGCTTCTTCCCCATAGGTGGAAACACCTAGCCCCAGAAAGAGGCCCCACCTGCTCAAGGTCACCTGGGAAGTCCAGCAGGCCCGGGGGAGACCCCAGGCAGGGCATCCGGTCAGGTCTTCCGGGTTCCAGGCCACGGCAGCTGCCCTCCGTCCTCCTCCACGCCGGCCTGAGCTGTGAGAATTCTAGATGGATCCGTGACAGTGTGAGCTCATGAAAGATTACCAGGAAGAGGTTGAAACCTGGCTCCCGGGAGAGCGAGGTGTGCGAGGCCTTGGCACGAAGCCCAGCACTTGGCTGCTCTGGTTTCCCAGGGCCCGGACATGCGTGGTCACAGCCCAGCAGCTCGGTCAGGAGGACATGCCTGCCAGAGTCCGGAGGGTGAGGGTGGGGGCAGGGAGAGACCAGAACAGAGTGGCGCCAGGCTGGAGCCAGTGCCAGGATAACGCTGGGGATGGGGGATGGGCTCCAGGGCTCCAGGGCTCCATCCGTTTGAGGGGCTTTTCAGGAAACGGTGTGGGACTGACTGCATGCCTGGCCTTGGGACCCCAGAAGCCTGAAGGCAGCTTACTATGTGATAAGCAATAATGCAAACAAGTAGAGCCCCAATTAGAAAATTGAGGTCAAGGACAGGAGGAGACTTCGGATACGCCAACATAACCAAGATGCTATGGTTGTGCCATGTATTTGGAGCTCCCTGGCAGCCAGAGCAAAAGGAGAAACATGATGATTTCCACATGACCTACTAAGATGAAGAAGTATTCAGTCACGCAGCACGTCTATATCGAATACTGACTGTGTACTGGGTGCAAAGAAAAAAAAGAATAAGCAAGTTTCCCTGCTCCCATGGATTTGTATTTCATTAAAGAAGACTGAAAATAAGAAGTAACCGTACAAGAGCATTTCGGAGAGCACCAAGGGCTATGAAGGGAAAAAAAAGGGTAATTAGGCAGAGGTACGTTCATTTAGCTTGAGCAGTCAGGGAGGGCCTCACAGAGGAGGTGAGGTGTGAGCAGAGATCAAAGAATGAGGAGTAGGTGATACTCGTGGAGTTTTAAAAGAAGAATGTCCAGAGTCTCAGGCCTGGAGAGGGAGGGGGCTTGGCCTCCCGAAGGGGAGAGGGTTGCTCGAGTGGCCAGGTTGAAGGGAATGAAACACTGACGTGGCACATGATGTGGTCAGGGAGGCCAGCAGCCCTGGTCCACAAGCCCTGCAGGCCTCAGGAGGAGTTTGGATTTTGTTCCAGGTGCCACAGGAGAGTGATGTGGGGTCCGGTGCCCCAGACGCTCAGGTGAGACCCATGCACGTTCCAGGCATTGTGTGGTGTCTAGGGGCTGCTCTCGGGAACAGCCCCCTGGCCCCTGATGTCCATGACGTTTCTTTCCTCTTTTCTCTGCTGCAGGACCCCCAGGGCTGCTTCTCCTCAGCGGTCCTGTGTGTGCCATGCCCGTACTGCCCCATACCCGTGTTCCGGGCTCATGCCTGGCCCTGCACTGGTGTGGCCTTCAATGCTTAATACACTGGGCATTGAACGAGGTGCAGTGGCCTGATGTTTGCCAGATGACGTCCATTCAGGGAAACAAGTGTTTACTGAGCGCCTGCTGTGTGCAAGGCCCAGAGTCGGCCCCACTGAGGGTGGGGTTTGGGTCGGGCCAGGGCCAGGCTCCTGCCTTGTGCTGACCCTGTGACAGTTTGCCGTGGGGCGCCGGGTGGTGGGATGCAGACCCGACATGTAGTCCCTGTGTGCCCTGTGCTGGGCAGTGCTCGGGACACATTTATGTAGTGAGTGTTTAGAGGACCGGGCTCTGCTCTGGGTGTAGGATGATGGCGGAACAGAAGAGACTGAATCCCTCTCTTGATGGGACGGAGTTGGTGTGTTAAAAGGCGCTCAGTGCCTTGGGGAAAGGACAGCAGGAAAGGGGGTGGGGAGGACCGCCCTTCAAAATAGGAGGTCGGGGGTCTCACTGCCATGTGACCGTGGACTGAGGGCCCTGAGGGAGTGGGCTCGGTGGGCATCTGGGGGTAGGCATTCCGAGCAGAAGGGTCAGCAAGTGCAAAGGCCCTGAGGCAGGAGTATCTCCAGTGTGTTCCAGCAGCAGCGAGGACTAAGTGACTGGATGGGAGGAATGGGAGGGAGA
This sequence comes from Delphinus delphis, assembly GCF_949987515.2. Classification (NCBI taxonomy): domain Eukaryota; kingdom Metazoa; phylum Chordata; class Mammalia; order Artiodactyla; family Delphinidae; genus Delphinus; species Delphinus delphis. The sequence continues at coordinate 101,304,509 of NC_082692.2, read as the reverse complement.
CGGTAAGGGGTGGGGTCGGAAAATGATTGGGGCCAGGCCACAGAGGGCCTGTGGTCGCTGTGGCTTTGCTCTGAAGGAGGTGGGAGCCCAGGAGTGTTTCAAGCAGGGGGACGTGATCTGACCTAGATTTTAACAGGATTGCTTGGCAGCTGTGATGGGAATGGTTGAGACCAGTCTGTCAGAACAAAAGCAGGGAGCCTGGGAGGGAGCAGGTGGTTGCAATGATCCTGGTGAGAGAGCCTGGCCTCTCAGATGAGGCTGGAAGTAGCTGTGACCTGGGGGGGGTACGTGGCAGAACTTGGGGTTTGTTATGAAGTTGGAACAATAGGATTTTCTTTTGTTCAGATTGGGTGTGGGGTCTGCAAGCCAAGGAAGCCAAGGATGCCAAGGATGTCCCAGAAATTGTGGCTGGAGCCCCAGGGAGTCTGGGCACAACTTGGGCCTTGTTGCTACCGTCACAGCGCCCGGCGCCTGTGGGAGAAGAGACACAGGCCCCCGTGTGTGCCACGGAGCAGCCGGGGGGGCGAGTCTCAGAGAGTCCCAGGGAAACAGGACGCCCGGGGTTACAGGATCAGCTTCTCCATTTCTGCAGAGAAAAAAAAATGGCCATTGGGATTTTGGCAGGAATTGTGCATCTGGAGATGAATTAGGAGAGAACTGACATCTTTACAATGTTAGGTCTTCCAGCCCATGAACACAAGATGTCTTTCCACTTATTTAGATCTTCTTTAAGTTCTGTCAGCGGCGTTTTGTAGTTTTCCGTGTATGAGTCTTATACCTGCTTGGTAAATTTATTCTTTTTGAAGGTGTTGTAAATGAAATTGCTTTCTTAATTTCTGTCTGGGGCTATGGCTTCCTCTTCTTTCATTCTCTGTCCCCTGCTGGCTTGCCGAGGGTGGGAGGGGGGCATCGACTCAGTGTTTTCCTTCACGGGCTCGTTGCTCACTTACTTGTAGCGAACAGTGGTTCTCTGCCTCACGTGTGCCGGACCGGTGCTGGGTGATGGGCTTGGCGGGACAGATGGGTGGAGCTGGCTGTCTTCCCTTCTCTGGGTCTGCCCCTTACCACACACGCATACACATGAATGCATGTGCATATGCACACCTCTGCACACATGCACGAAAACACACACACACACATACATGGGTCTCGCAGCTGTCCAGCCAGACCATGTTCTCCCTCTCCCCAGCAAGGCTGTCGCGTTGCATATCAGCGCCTCCCTGCTGGGCTGCTATGTGTCCGTGAGGCCAGGAGCAGTGCCATCTTGGGACCTGCAGCCTAGCAGGCGCTTAGTAAATACCTACCAAGTGCTGGGGCCCCTCCAGGGCCCTGCTTGGGGTCAGTGGAGAGCAGGGTCTGGACCTCGGGCGTTCCCAGGCAGGCAGGAGATGGTCTAGGAGCGGGGTGCATGGATGCTTGCCCAGGGCTCGGGAGGTTATAGGGAAGGCCTGTGTCCTTATCTTGGTGCAGACGCCTTCTCGGTGCTCCAGACCCTCCTGCCTCAGCAGTGGAGGATGAGGACATCCAGCCCCATTTGAAGGGATGACTGATTCCCGGTGGATGGGGAGGCTGTGCTGTGCCTGGACAGCAGGAGCCCTGGGCGTCCAGTCCTGGCTCCGTCAGTGACTCCCTGTGACCTTGGAAGGAAAGATCCTCCCCCCAGCCCCCCGCCTCTCCGGGGCCTCAGTGCCCCTCTGTGCAGTGGGCGGGCTGGGCCAGTTCTGGGTGGGCTCCGTGGTGACCTGGAGTCCCCTGCAGCTCTCCTTCTGGGCACAAGAGGGCAGCCGAGGGCCTTGGAGCACGAGGACCGAGGGCTGACTTAGCTTTAAGGAGAGTGCGGTTGTGAGCATCTCTGTACTGAGCCCAGAGCTCAGCCACGGTGGGAGCTCCCATTTCTCACCCAAGGAGCTGCGCTCGCCCGAAGTCCCCCCCCCCGCGCCACCCCGAAGCTGGCCCAGGGGGAATCTGCTTCCCCGCTGCTGCCTCTGCGCTCACCGGGCAGAGGGAGGCCAATGGCCCACATCTCTTTCCACAGTGGTCCTTTGCTGTCGCAACCATCACAGAAATCCCCCCTGTCATCTTCCTGCCCAACTTCCTGGTACAGAGGAAGGTGCTGAAGCCCCTCCGGACCCAGACGGGAGGAACCATAATGGTAGGTGGGAGCTGGTTTGGGGCGGGGAGCAGCGGCTGGGCTGGGCCCTCCACCCCAGGCTCCTTCCCACCCTGGGTCTTTGCCCACCCTGGGCTCTCCATCTAGAATGCCTCGTGCTGCTGAGTAGTTGAGCAAAATCCTAAATATTCCTCAAGGCAGCAACAAGAACTCTTTCTTCCAAAGCCTCTCCTGCCTGGCTGGGACATTAGAATTCACTGTTCTGCCCCCAAGACCACCTGTTAGAGTTACCGTATTTGCTGGTGTATAAGATGTATCCCACCCCCTGGAGAGTATGTCCTAAAACTGTGACTCCGAGCTACTCAAATTTCAGATGGAAACAAACCCCTATGACGTCAGCGATGGATGGTGCCCCTCCCCCCCATCGCGGGTGTGACAGTCACAAACAGTTGCAGCAAAACTGGGTTTCACATTCTGTGTGTAGTTTTCTCTAAAATTCACCACAGACTGCTGAGTTGATTGGAGGTAGAGGAGCTGAAATGATTTGAATGTACAATGATCCAACCCAGACAGGGATTAATACCTGTTGACCCCTATAGTTTTCTTTTCAGCTTTGCAAATTTGTGCATTTTGAAAGTTTATTAGAATATTACTGCCCACCCCAAAATTATGATTTCCTATAGGATTTCAGTAATAAGGCGACAGTATTTCCAGGAACAAAAATTTGTCCATTTTCCCTTTAAAAGCTGCTTGAGAACCCTTGTCAGCTCACGTTCCATCCTAAGAACTGAACTTTGATTTCCTCCAGTCTCCTCACCAAATTGCACAGGGGCTTACGCACCGCATGTCTCATAAGCCAGCCAGTTCGGGGTTTGCTGGGGATGGGTGGGTGCTTCCTGTACCCCACCTCCCAGCTCATCCCCACCTTGGAGCTGGCTGGAAATGGTGTTTATGGGATGAGTGATTCAATGAATAAGTAAGTGCAGGAATTGGCCGCCCGCACCCCTCATCCTGTGCTTGTTTCCAAAGGCGGGGAAGCTGGCCGTGGAGCGAGGCTGGGCTATCAACATAGGTGAGTGCCCCGTGGCCTGGCCTGGGTCCTGGGGGCAGCAGCTCTGGTGCCACTGTGGACAGGGGTGGCCGCGATGGCAAAGCTGCCTCCTGACCCAGGGATGGTGACATGCCCACGTGGGGTCAGCTGACTTAGGCAGCCTGGAGCCCGGAGCCGTCCCTGGGAGCTGAGCGGGGAGGGGGGCCCTGGGAGGAAGGTGGGAGGGGGGCGTCTGGGCCTTGAGCCTGGCCCTGGCAACACCTCGGCTGTCCTCGCAGGCGGCGGCTTCCACCACTGCTCCAGCGACCGGGGCGGGGGCTTCTGCGCCTACGCAGACATCACGCTCGCCATCAAGGTGTGCCCGAGAGCATGTGGGGGGGGGTCACCTCCGAGAGCCTCCCTGGAATCCCCCAATCTGGTGTGCTCACCCCGCATTGTAGAGAAGACAGCTGAGGCCCAGAAGGGGTGGGAGCTCGCCCGGGTCCCTCAGCCGGGCTGGGACCCAAACCCAGATGCGACACTTGCTTTTTCGTGTTGCCTGAGACGGTCCAGAGGTGACAGCCTTCAACAGTGGCAGGGGACCGGAGGGGAACAGTTTCCATGTCAATATTAAATTATGAGAAGGGTGAGATAGAAATAATGACCCTGATGGTGGTGACAACGGCTAGCATTTACCGCGGGCCCGGCCCTGTGGCCGCCTCCATCCTCCAGGGCTCGCCCCTGCATCCTCACGTTTTACAGAGGAGGAGATGAGGAAACGGGCCCAGAGGGGCGAGGGCACAGCCGGAAGGGGAGAGCTGGCAGCGGTCTCCACGTCGGTCAGACCGCAGTGCTGCCTCAGCACCCGCGCGTGGCCTCGTGCTCGGGGTTGGCATGGGCCCCGTGGCTCCTGTCGCCACGGGGAGGAGGGACAAGTCAGCAGACCCTGGGCATTCGGAGAGGGGGACGCAAGGAGACCTTCTTGGAGGGTGGGGGAGGGGAAGGAGGGCTTCTCAGAGGAGGAGGCTTTAGGGCTGGGCCCTGTAGGAAGGTGGAGATGGCAGAATGAAGTTCCAGGCACAGCCTCGAGGGGGGTTCCCCGCTCTGCACCCCAGCATTTCCCCGGGAATCCTGAGCTGTCGCGGAGGGCCAACTCTCTTAACCTCCTCACCTCTGGCCCTTCAGGGCACAGCACGTGCCCCTCCAGGGAGCCTTCCCTGAATACACACACAGGCTTCTCCAGAGCCACACAGCTCCCGAGGGCTCTGCCTGGTGGCCTGATCTCCCATAAGCATGTACAGGCTTCGGCCCACCCCCTCGCTAACTGGGAGCCTCTACAGGGCTGTGTCCTCTGGCCTGTGTGGTCCTTACCTCTCCCCTCTCCCGCCCTGGGCAGTTTCTGTTTGAGCGAGTGGAGGGTGTCTCCAGAGCCACCATCGTTGATCTCGATGCCCATCAGGTGAGTGCCTGGTGGGGCCCGGGGTCCCACAGGCCCGCCCCCCGGGCCACCTCCCCGCACTCCCCAGCTGCCTCTGACGCGCACCACCGTGCTGTGGGCTCCGCTCCCCCAGGAGCATCCCCCAAGCCCCAGGCTGGGCCTCTGTCGCCCACACCCAGGCACGCCCGCACCCAGGCACGTGGGGTGTTTCCTGGGGTGTGGTTGGGGGTGCCTTTCCCGGGGCACCTGCCTGTGAGTGGCTTCCGTGTGTTCCCCACAGGGCAACGGGCACGAGCGGGACTTCATGGGCGACAAGCGCGTGTACATCATGGACGTCTACAACCGCCACATCTACCCCGGGGACCGCTTTGCCAAGCGTAAGCTGCCCTGTCCCTCAGCCCCAGGGCCTCTTGCTTGGATGGGGCTCTCTCTGGGGCCTTTCCTACATGCTGGGACCTGCAGAGGCCCCTTCATTTATTTATCCTCGGCATCCCTGCGAGGGGGAGACTGACGAGGAAACGGAGACCTAAAAAGGTCACTTGACCCACCCAAGACCACATAAACCTGCCCAATAAACACTGTGAGTCCTTCTTTTGGGGTAACCACCAGAAGACTAAAGTAGCCTTTTCTACTAGGTATGCAGCTGTCTGGTCAAAAACAGGGAAGGACAAAAAGAAAAAAGAAGGAAAAATACATATAAAATAAGACGGCAGAAATTAGTTCAAATATAATAGTTACTAAGTAAATGCAGGTGGATTAATTAAAAGGTAGAGACTCTCAGATGAGCTTTGGAAACACAGGGACCTGCCCACCCTGTGGGGAAGGGACATTTGCGCAGTAAGAGCCGGCGGAGCTGCTGTGCGTACCTCAGCTGCTTTGCCGCCCCAGGGACCCGTTTCTGAACTGAATGTCAGATGTTCTGGATTTGGACCTAAGGGCACATGGGGTGTCCAGGCAAGGACTTACGGAGACAGTGGGCTCAGACACCTGACGTGGGTCCCTGAATCCCCAAGGCAGTGTTTCATCTGTGATCCCCCTGCTTTCCTTTGGGTCCCCCTTGCCGCTTGTGTGCTCTTTTTTTAGCCTAGTTTTGGGTGAATAAGAGGTCGAGCACTGGGGAGTCAGATGGGGAAATGGGCCGTCCTCGCCCTCCCCAGCCTCAGTTTCCCACCCCTGCACATTGGGGCTACTGCTGTCTCCCTCGCAGAGGCCATCAGGCGGAAGGTGGAGCTGGAGTGGGGCACGGAGGATGATGAGTACCTGAGGAAGGTGGAGAGGAACCTGGAGAAAGCCCTCCAGGAGCATCAGCCCGACGTGGTGGTGTACAACGCAGGCACTGACGTCCTTGAGGGGGACCGCCTCGGGGGGCTGTCCATCAGTCCGCAGGTACCTCCTGACCCTGGGGCAGGGGAGGGTCCAGGGACACAGCAGCGGCAGGGCAGGTGGGCAGCAGTGGTGCTTCTCTTGAAGCCAGAGGGGAAGGGCAAAAGCAGCAGCGGTCTGGAGCAGGGTTAGACCTGCAGCAGGACTTTCCAGCCTTCCCCATCCCCCACACCAGGGTGTCGTGAAGCGGGATGAGCTGGTGTTCCGGCTGGTCCGAGGCCACCAGGTGCCCATCCTCATGGTGACCTCGGGCGGGTACCAGAAGCGTACAGCCCGCATCATTGCCGACTCCATCCTTAATTTGTATGGCCAGGGGCTCATCGGGCCCCAGCCAGCCAACGTCTCAGCACAGAACTCAGACACACCCCTGCTGCCCCTGGAGGTGCCCTGACGACACTGCCCTCTGAGTGGCTCCCTGCCTGCCGCCCACCTGCCCGCCCGCCCGCCCACCTGCCCCTCAGTGCTTCTCCTTTTCCAAATGAGGGGGGGGGGGACCTCGCGCGCAGCTGCACTCTCCGCACTGGGTGTCGCGGTCTCCGGGCCGTTCTGCGGGTGGGGGCAGAGGGCAGGGCCTGAGTCCCAGAAAGACCCACACGGTCACGGTCATGGCCTGACCAGGCGGCAGTTCTCCCAGGAGGGAGGAGGGCAGTTGAAGCTCCCAGGCGCAGGGAGGGCCCCCAGGGGTGGGGTGTTCTGGTTTTCAAAACAGTGCGACCGTTTCAGACCAAGGAAGCTTCCATCTCTTCCACAGTTGGGCCCCCTCCCTCCTCTTCTGCACCCTCTCCTCCTCCCTTCAGGGGTGGGAGACCTGAGAGGGGGCTGGAGCCAGGCGTCTGGGGTCCCTGGGTTCCCAGCCAGCAGGCAGGGGCCCTGGTCCTGGATGTGAGGGGGTGGCAGGGAAGGGGATGCAGGTGGGTTTTCCCATCTGGCTTCTCCTTCAATAAAGCGAGGTCTGGACCTGCTGTCCGAGAGCCCCTCCCTGGTGGGGAGGGGAGGGGAGGCCTGAGGAGCCCCAAACCCCTGCTTCAGCAGCATCTTGCCTGTCCAGGGAGGGCGCCGGGTTTGGGGGAAAGAACTGTTGGCTCAGGGACAGGCCTTAGCTCTGGAGGCTTGAGGGACAGAGGAAGGTGAGGCCTGGACCAGGTAATCGGGGAGGGACAGGTGGCCAAGCTGGGTCCCACAGGCCCCGAGGCCCAGGTGGGGAGTGAGGCGCTGGCGAGGCCAGGCTGGCGTTGCTGGAGGGGAGCAGAGGGTTGTACGCGTAGGGGGCTGGGGCGGGGCCCCGGCGGGGGCTGCAGCCTCCACTGGGCTCATCCAAAATGCCAGGCCCTGATGTGCACTGCCCAGGGGGGCCCTGACCTTGTCGTCAGCTCTACTCTGAAGGGGATGCTCAGGACCCCACAGGAAGCTGGGGGTCGGGGGGAGCGTCCACTGCTCCATTGCCTGGGTGTGTTCTTAGTGGTCAAAGCAGGTGGGGAGGGAAAGAGGGCCGTCCCTGATCAACCCCCCCATGGGACTTGTGCTCATTGCCATCTGGGGGTCTCCTGAATTCTCCTACCTTCTCCCTCACACCCCTCTCGCCGCTCCCTCTGCTGGAGGGGGCGGGGCAGGAAGGGTTCCAAGATCACCAAGTGTCAAACAGGCTGAACTCCTTAGGCTTGGACGGCGCACCCGCCCCGCCCTGCCCCACCCCGTCCCTGCCCCGCCCCTGCCCTTGGTCCCTGCATCGGACTCGAGGCACCTAACACCACTTCACCTCCGACACGGCCTGCAGCCTTGTGGGGCAGGCGGCGACAGGCTTGTCACCACGGAGCCTCTGCTCCAGAGAACCATAAAGGCTCTTTTGATCCGACCTGGCTGCCGTGTGTTTTTTTAAAATTAATTAATTTTATTTTTGGCTGCCTTGGGTCTTCGTTGTTGCGCGTGGGCTTTCTCTACTTGCGGCGAGCAGGGGCTACTCTTCGTTGCGGTGCACGGGCTTCTCATTGCGGTGGCTTCTCTTGTTGCGGAGCACCGGCTCTAGGCGCGCGGGCTTCAGTAGTTGTGGCTCGTGAACTCTAGAGCGCAGGCTCAGTAGTTGTGGCGCACCGGGTTAGTTGCTCCGTGGCATGTGGGATCTTCCCAGACCAGGGCTCGAACCCGTGTCCCCTGCATTGGCAGATGGATTCTTAACCACTGCGCCACCAGGGAAGCCTTGCCGTGTGTTCTTGAGGTGAAGAATCCATAACTCCTAAGGATTAAAGGAAATAAAGATTGAAAGTTCACACGGCAAGAGGCCTGGCGTGGGGTAGCTGCCTGATAAACGCTAGTGTTTTAGCCCATGCACAGAGTCCCATGGAGAAGGTCATTATTCCCATTCTACAGATGAGGTCGCTGAGAGTCGGAGAGGCGTTTGCTTCAGGCCACATGTCTCGTGAATGGTAGAGCCAAGTTTGACCTCAGCTCTGCCAGTTTCCAAAGTATGTGTTCTCAGCTGTGTCAGGTTAGGCAAGGGTGAAGGGTGCTCTCTAGACAGAGAGGGGTGCAGGGGCGGGGAAGGGTGGGGATGGGAGGGCAGGCTGGGCTGGGCTCTGCCCAGTGTAGGAGGCAGCTGGGGGCCCTGGTGGGGTGGTGTGTGTGTGTGTGGGGTCTTCCAGGCCTGGGCTGGGAGCACAGGTGCGAATGGGCTGGGTGGGGGCCGCTGGGGAGCAGGACCTTGTCCTCAGCCTGGCAGGGTGACCAGGGCACCCCCAGGGTTAGTGGCACAGCCTGGGTGGGGAATGGGCGCTTCCACAAGGGTCAGCGCCGGGGCAAGGGCAGGAGATGAAGACATCGGGGTGGTGGGCCCTGTGCTAGGTGTGAGGGGGATGAAGGTTGGCACGGCCCCGTCCTCTCTGTTTTCCAGAGGCAGACAGCGAGGCACGGGGGCTTGGTTCCTTGCTCAGAGCACACAGCTAGCAGGCGGAGGAGCAGGGTTCCAGCCGAGGCCTTGGTTCCAGAACCCGCAGCTCTTTCCTCCTCTGTATTCTGGGCCTTTAAGGACACCGTAGTCACCGGGAGGGTGGGCCCAGGAGTAAACACCTAGGACGCCGCGAGTGCCCAGGGGGTGTTAGCAATGAGGGTGATTCTCCTGAAGGGCAGAGAGAAGAGCCAAGGCCAGTTCCTGTGAGGTGTTCAGAATCTGTTCTTAAGGTCTGTGCACTTTGTCCTCTTTGCAAATTATTCTCCAAGTTATCAAAACCCAGGGGGCACACTCCAAGCCCTGGCTGTCCGGGCGGGTGGGGCAGCCCAGGGTGAGACTGGGGCCAGGCCGGGAGCTCTGGGGTCAGACACGTGCTCCGGGGAGAACCTCCAAAAAGGAGCCCGTGTGGGCCAGCCAGGTCCTGGCGGGCGTGGGATTTCTGCAACAGACGGCTCCAGAGCCTCCTGAATGTCTGAGCTCAAATGAGGCCCCTTCCCCCCACCATGTGCTGGGGAGCATGCTGGGGAGTGGGCAGACCTGGGACCCCAAGCCCGCCACGTGGGGAGCCCTGCAGGGCCTGGGCCTGGGTGTGGGGCCTTGGGCAAGTGACAGCCTCTCAGAGCCTCCTTCCTCAGCCCTCCTGGTGGGTCACATCCTGAGCCTGCAGGGCTGAGCAGGGGTGTCGGGTGACCCCGGAGGCAGCTCAGAACCTGGCACCACGTGAGTGCTGTGTGATCGCTGCCGTCCCTCTCCTCCCCACCCAGACCCCGCACCGTGCCTGGCGCTGGCGGGAGCCTGCTAGGCCTAGGGGAAGGGGGTGCCCTCGCGGAGCCCTAGCCCTGTTCTCTGCCGGGGGCCGGTGGCGGGCTGTCAGGCAGCACTGGGGCAGCAGTGTCCCCCCACCTACCCCCTCCTGAGGCTGGTGGGGGCAGAGGCAGGAACGAATGTACCCAGCCTGATGCCTGGCGCATAAACAAAGGCGGGGGCGTTGGCAGGGCCCCCCAGCCTAGCAGGACTCCTGGGCAGAGCTGAAGGAGACGTAGGACACCTCCCTGGCTCCTCGGCCAAATGCTTGGAGTTTAGGGCCAGGAACTCCTCCAGGGCCGCCTGCCCTTGAGTTGGTTTCATTTAGCTCAGCCAACACTGGCTGGAGATGCTCCGCTCGTAGCCCAGGGCCAACACGGGGAAGCTCGGTGCCACCCTGGGAGCGATGTCGTCCCGTGATTGTTAGCCAGGCTGCGGGGGGCAGTGGTTAATCCATGCCTCACTGGACTGGCCTTGCGTCCTACCTCCTGCCGTTGCTAGCTGGGTGACTCGACCTCTCCGTGCCTTAATATACTCATCTGTAAAGTGGGATGATACCCCAAATGGGGATGACTGTCATGAGAATTAAACGAGTTAATATTTCTAAAGTGCTTAGCGCAGTCCCAGCATGGAGCATACACTTGGTACAAGTTACCCATCATCGTCATCATTACCATTTTACAGATGATGAGATCGAGACTCAGAGACGTCAAGTGACTTGTCCAAGGTCACACAGTCAGGCAATGGAAAGGCCAGGGAAGGGACCCAAGGCCACCTGACTAGAACGAGTGCCCTTTTCCCACAACCAGACCTTCTGGCAAAGGTTTGGAATGAGAGTATCTTGGGGGGCATGGTGTCCCCCTGCCCACCTGGACCTCTCAGCTGTTCCCTGGTTCACGCCTGGGAGAGGCAGGTGTCAGACCCCGATGTCCAGATGAGACAGCGGACCCCAAAGGGAAGGCATCCCTCCTGGGTCCTGCAGTGTGGTGTCAGGGCCAGGCTGAGGTACATGTGACGGTTTTAAGTGGCTGTCTGCTCAGGCGGCTTCCGCGTCCTGCCCCGGGGCCACCTGTTCACCTCTCGTGCACATGGCACCCAGAGGCCACCTCGTGCATGGCAGCTGGATGGTGGGTGGGATGCACTGCAGGAGAGGGCAGGCTGTCCTCGTGGAGGGCCCGCTGGGATCCTGGCTCGCTGCTGGTGGTCACCACCGTCAATTTATCAATGGGGAAAGTGAGGCCCAGGGAGGGCTATTAAGGAGCCTGACACCCCTGGCGGCCAACTGGTACCAGAGCCCGCCTCCTGGCTTCCTCCCATGGCGGGCCAAGCATCGCTTCCGCCACCACCCCGGGCGTTTTCCTCTGCACCCCTTGTTGCCACCAGGGTCAAGGCACGGTTGACAGGGCAAGTGGGAGTCCTGAGCTCTGCCGGGACGGCGGGGGGCCTCTGGAGAAAGGACGTGGACTTTGGGGTTGGCCAGCCTTGGTTTGAACCTGCTCTGCCACTGGCCTGCGAGTGACCCTGGGCAGGTGTGTCCCCGCTCGGAAGCTGGCCCTCCCTCTGCAGAGGCCTGTGTGAGGTGACGGAAGTGTGCTGGCCTATACTCTCTGGGTCACTTGAGGGCAGAATTAGCGTCCAAAGCGTGAGTGTGGGATGCATCCTTCTGGCTTGCTCCCCACCCTCTCGCTGCACAGACAGAAATGGAGACCCGGAGAGACGGGGACCTCGCCGCATGTGGGAGCTCATCCATCGGGAGGCGGTGTACATGGTGGTCGGATCCTGGCTTTTCCGCCACCTGTGCGGCCCTGAGGAAGGCAGTCACCCTCCTGAGCCCCGATCTTCCCCCCGTGCGGTGCCCTGGCATCAGCACAGGTGCTTAGTTAACGTTAGCTAATGATGTCATTCAGGTGGGAACGAGACGGGTGTTCTCAGAGCCGGGACACAATGCAGCTTCTGGGTTCACGGCACGGTTCACGCACGAGCGTGTGTTCAACCGCTTTGTTCTCAACACAACTGTGTCTGTGGAGGAGGAAAGGGGCGCAGGGAGGGTGGGTCTCCACCCGGATATGGCCCCTGCCCACCCCAGAGGCTGGGCCCAGCATGCTGCAGGTACCCCACCTTTGGGTGCCCCCTGGCCATGACCTCCCCTCCCAGGGGGTGTGCTAGCGAGGGGTGGTCGGGGATCCAGCTAGGTGGCTGCTGGGACTTCCCACCCCTTTCTGACTCTGAGCGTGAGATTCTTGGCAGGTTCCCTGGCAAGCCTTGGAGGTCCAGGGAAGGGTCACATCCGAGGGGCGCTCCCGCGGGGCCAGGAGGAGTGGGCAGGGCCCGGCCAGAGACTCCTCCCTGCTGGGACCCCCGAGCCAGTGCTTGCAGCCCGCCAGTCGTCGCGGTAACCGATACCCAGGCGGCCAGACGGAGTTATGGTGTGTGGCTGGGAGGCTATTTTGTCTAATATGTTAAAAGGCCTTTGGAAATTCCTGGAGCCCATCTGGTCCTAGTTACACCACAATATTGCTGTCTCTTCAGCTTGCAGACAAGGCAACACTTTTATTTCTCCTTTCGGAGCTCAGGAATGTGCCGAGAACACAGGCCGGCAAACGCCCATCTGGTTCCCCGAGATCCTCGATCACGTGAGGACCCATCATCCTTTTTAAGGCTGCGGCTCCTTCCCCGGGAGTCCTGAGATGCCGTGGGGGGCTAAGGCCTTGGAGGGGGGTGCCTGGCTGTGTTATGTGCCCCTGGCCTCTGTGCTTCCTCGCCCGTGCAGCAGAGACAGGAGCTCCTGGAGGGGGGCACACTAGCCTGGCATGTGGTGGGTACCTAGTCAGCACCAGTTTCCCAATCAGCTCCATGAACCCAAGAAAGTTCCTTAACCAATCCAAGCGCCAGTAGCTTCTGTCGAACGGGGTCTACAGCTCTGAGGGATGTCGATAATCATTCCTGACTCACCTGGCACCTCCGCCCACCCACAGCCATCCCTAGAACCAGAGGAGAAACGAATACAGAGGCTCCTCATCTAAAACATCCTTGTGGAGTCCAGGCCGGGCCCCTCGTGCTCTTCTTCCCGGGGTGCTGGTCCCTGTGGGTCCGTCGGGGCTCCTGCTGCGGCCGCGTCCGGAGGCTGGTGTGGCCGCTCGGCGGCCTCGCTCACACACGGCCCTCCCGCCTGGCCTGGCTCACGCTTAGCTGCTGCTCTGAACAATTGTTTAGAGCCGCTGGCACCCTCCTCCCTTCCTGGAGGAATTCCCACCCCTCAGTCCCAGCCTGTAACAGGCACAGTCCCCTGCCCGCCTCAGCCCAGCCCCTGCTGCCCCAAGAGTAGAATGTGATTCAAGGTCAATCACCCTAGAGGGCTGCACCTCCCCGCCCTCGGAACTCGGATGTGTCCACGGACTTGCTTCAAGAAGTGTGAGCTCAGTGCTTGTGTGTCTCCCGGGGGGAAGCTTCCCCAGCCAGGGGGCGATTCTCCGAGTGCCTCCCCTTGGCTGCAGCAATGGCGGGAGCACATTCTGAGCCGTGGCACCTGTTAGTCTGGGTTTCTGAAAGCCCCCGGTGAGCAGAGCCCCCAGGCAGACGGGGGCAGACATTCAGTGTGAGCGAGAAATGAACTGAGGGTTTCCACGGCGTGTTGCACAGCACAACCTTGACGGTCCTGACTGATACCCGTCCCCTTCCCCTGACCATGGGGATGGTTCAGTGATGCAGTGTGACTCAAGCTGGACCAGAGTCTTTACCTAGATTTTTAAATTTGGGGGCAGGAAGGGAAGGGACCTTGTCTAACGAGTTACAGAGCAGCCCTACTTCAATCACAAAGATAAAGCCTGTCTAAGGTACAAGAGAGTGAAATGGAGGGAGAAAAAGATAAAACATGATGGAGAAAGAGGGAATCCTGGTGGCGTCAAGATAGGGCTGCCATGGACAGCTGTGCAAGTTGCGCACTGCACAACTCTGAAGTGTCCTGTTCGCACAGTAATCGGGGTAGATGTGTGTATTTATCAGGACAGTTTTCCAGCAGGTGGCAGTAAAGTGTCTCAAGGAAGTGGAACCTTGCTGTACTTGGCACAGAACTGTTGTCCAGGATGGCAGCCTTGCAGTGTCACGTCCCCGAGTTCAGTCCTGGAGTCCCCAGAGCATCCGGAGCTCGAGCAGGACTTGGTGGCATTTGTTCTCGTGATGAATCCCTTTGTCGTTAAGAGTCTTTGACTGTCCAGTCGTTGACCAGCAAGACGCATCAAGCTTGTTAGCCGCTTTCCAAGCAAACCCTAGGTGCTTCTGGAAGTAACAGTCCAACAATAAGAGAGGAAACAGAACAACCATTAAAAGCAGACACAAGAACAGCATCAACAAAGTATCAGTTTGGGGCCTTTTATGTAGGCGTGAGTAACCACCCCTCTCTCCACAAGCACCTAGTTTCTTGCTCTGCTGTGCTGTGGCCTGAACATGGTCGGCGCGGTTGTTTTTCTTTAGGAGCACAGAGGAGACATTGTGTGGGCTTCACTTCCTCTTGAATGGTTAAGTGTAACTGTGTTGTTGCTTAAAAGGGTAGACCAAAATTATCTGGAGAGGGCACATGTGTGTGTGGCTTAAGCTAGATAAATAACGTATCATTGTGAAAGGATGGTGTTGGCCGAGGTCCAGCCCCCAGCTGTCCCTTGCACAGGAGGGTCTGCCCAGAGGCCAGCGCCCTGACCCCACTCTGCCCGGCTCAGGAGAGCTCACGACTCGAAATGCCGGGAGCTTCCAGGAAGGGTTTGGGGAAGGCTGGGGGCTCTGGTGTCGGACCACCTGGGGTGGCGTCTTAGCGTGGCCTTTTCCAGCTAGATGACTCCAGGCAAGCGCTCCCTGCTTCGGAGCCGTAGTTGCCACTTCTCAAAAGAGACGGAAAGCTGACACCCACCTGCTGGGTCGTCGGGGGGGGTCAGGTGGGCATGGGGGCACCCTGGCACCTAGAGGGTGCTCAGCGCACGGGCTGGCACAGGGCGTGGTGGCAAGTCGCTTCACTGTGTGGAGCCTCAGTTTCCTTATCCGTCAGATGGAACTTCGCAGGGTGTGGGAAGCAGTCGGGCCCTTTCTGCTTCCGCTCTCTGTGCTCCCCGCCGGACAGTAAGCGCTCAGGGATGGGGTCTGCCCCCCAGCACCATCCCCGGAACAGGGCCAGCTGGCACGCAGTAGGTGCTCCGTAAGCACTCCATCTGTGTTCCGGCGGCGAGGGGGACCGGCTGGTGCCCGTCAGGCTGGTCTGCGCCCTGCAGGCTGGGCGTGGGGACAGGCCAGGAGCAGTCTTTGCCAGGCAAGCCTAGAGACCACCTCCCCATCCCACGTCTGCGGGGGGAGCCCAACCCCCCCTCTGAATCCTGAGCAAGTGCCCCATCACTTGCCCATCCCCAGCCCCTGCCCAGGCCCTTCGCAGGTCTCTCCGTCAGGGCAGCTTGGCATCTGTGGGGCATGGAGGAGGGAGCCCTGGGCCCTTCCGGCAGCCCCGGGCCAACACCACAATTGTTTTTCCACCTGGAGCTTCCAAGGAGCTGCTGGCAGCCAAGCTGGGGGGCTCGGGGTGAGACGCTGGCGGGCATGGGAGGAGCGCAGCTTCACCCTCTCCATCCACAGGGGTGAAGTGGATGGTGCTGGTTGGCACTTTCCTCTGACCTTGGGTGAGTGACTTAACGTCCTTGGTCTCAATTTCATCCGTAAAATGGGGATGGCATCAGTGCCTACCTCTCAGCCTTGCTGTCGGCCCACGCAAAGCACTTAGAATAATGCCTGGCACAGAATGAATACTCCAGAATTGCGTTGCCATGATTATTATGATTGTAAGTCATCGTTCTTGTGGGTTCTACTGTTACGGTGAAGTAGGTCTGTCTGGCCTCGAGCCTCAGTGGACCCGGTGCGTAGGGAAGCTGTGAGCCAATAGACACGGGGTAGGTGGAAGCCCCTTCCCCCCTCCTGCTCTCCTTCCCCTTCTGTCTTCCTTCTTCCTTCTTTTAGCCTGGGAGCTGCCCCGAGAGGCAGGGGACAGCTCCTTTGGCCGTAGAAACGGTGGACTTATGGCCCCGGATATTGCCATGTCCCGGCCCCCTTTGCGCAGAATTAAAAACCGAGGCTGCGGTGGGGACAGGGCCGCTGCCGAGCAGATGTGAGGTCCAGCATAGCTGAGATGTGGTCAGTCACATCCCTTGGGCCCGGCTGTGAGAACAAGCTGTCCCCACCCGCCTGGCCGCCGTCCCGCGCTGTTGTTTGGAGGAGACGGCAGTCATCAGCCCCTGGCGGCCCCCCTGCCCCTTGGCTTCCCCGGCTCCTTGGCCTGGGACAGCCCCTGGCTGACCGCGTCATGCCCTGGGTAGCCAGCGGTAGGCCTGGTGCTCTCTGGCCCTCCATTCCCTGCTTCCACCCGAAAACTAGGGGATGGAGCTGTGGGTCTCCACGTGCCCTTCCCACTCCAGGCCTGGGGGACGGCGGACGGGGCGCAGCGGGCGGGGCAGGGCCCCGGGAGCCACCTCCTGATGGCATGTGAGAGGCAGAAATGGCCGTTGCCCTTTTAGGGAGAAGATGCCCAGGTGCGCCTCCAGGGGTGGGGTACCTCCCCCAGAGTCCCTGCCTGCACTCCTTCGCCACCCCCTCCTCCCACCCTGACCCATCTGGGTCTGGGCTGAGCGGCAGCTCCTGGGCTGTGGAAGGACCACGTTGCCCAGAATGGGACAGGGGCCCTCGGGAAGCTGGGGGGAGATTTATAACATTGGCCTGGGGAGCTTGTCCCAGGCCAGGTGGATCCTGGGGATGGGCTGGGCCCACGTGGGTTCTTGTTACTGCCTGCTGGAACCAGCAGGGGCAGCAGGGCCCAGCCTTTGGGGCAGCAGGAAAATGGAGGCAGGAGCCCAGTTATAGGACCTGATGAACATGACCCAGCAGGGAGACAGCTACTAAGTGGGCACTCAGGCCCCAGGGTCGTGGTCAGGACAGGGCCCACAGCCCTACCTGCTGATGGGAGAGAGGCTGCTGTCCCCTCCCTCCCTGGTCAGGAAGGCCCGGGCCCCAGGCAGGGAGAGGCCGGCCTGAGGAGCATTGAGGAGACAGGGCCATGGTGCTAATCCTGCCTGGGCTGCTTCCCGGCCGTGTGACCTTGGCCAGTACCCTTCTCCTCTCTGAGTCCCCACTCCTCTTCCACAAAGCGGGGAAGTAATGCCCCCAACGTGTGCAACTTGGCCCTCGTGTGTACCAACAGCCCGCAAGCACTTGGTGCTCTGTGCCTCTGGCCACCTCCATCCCCCCTTCTCTGTCCGGGGAGCTGAGGATGCAGATGTGGGTAGTGTGGGCACCGGCTCTGGTTCCCATGGCCCTGGGAACCTCCAGGCCAGCCCTCGGCTGCCTCTCCCGGACGACGCCCACCCAGAGACAGATTCTCTGCCCATGGGAACTTGGGTCCATCCCAGGAACGGGAGGGTAGGGGTCTGCCAAGCTCTCTTGGGCCTGGGACGGAGAGTGGGCACTGCCCGCCAGGTTCAGCGCCAGGGGCTTCTGGCCAGGGTCTAGAGCAAACAGCAGTGCTCCCCACTGAGGGCTGGAAAGGGGAGCTGGGGAAGCCTGCAGGCTGTGAGCAAATATCTCCCCAAAGGATGCTTGGAACAGGGCTGACTCGGGGAGCTCCCTGTGGCAGCTGGACACGTGGCCTGGGGAGGCGGGGAAGGGGAGCTGCTGAGAGTGAGGGGAGGACGTCTAGCAGGGCTTGGCAGATGGCGTGCGGAGCCAGGGAGCCGGGACCAGGCTTCCAGGCCTGGGGCCAGGACTCCTGGGGTCAGATCTCCATCCCTGGGTGGGCTGGCAGGACCCAGCGGACCCAGCCTGTGTGGCCCCGCAGAGCAGCTGTAGACCTCAGAATGCCTTTGAGTGTGTTGCAAGAAGGTGGCCCTTCAGCAGACACAGCAGGCGTGCTCAGGCTTGGTGGGGGGCACGGCTTCCCATGCCCGGGTGTCCTAGCATCACTAGACACAGCCGCCCTGGTCGTCCTCAGAGCTGGTGCTTCCCTTCCCCAAGGCTGGTCTTGGAAGGGCAGCCTCCTTGGTGGGGAAGCTGGATCACAGTGCCCCCACTGAACTTGACCTTGAGTGTCTTTCCCCCCTCACCCATGACTCCAGGCCTTGGGGTGGGCTGGGGGTGACCTTTCTCTGACGCCCTGACCTCAGTGTGCTGGGGTCCTGCACCAGGGCTGGACCGTTTAGAAAACCCTGTGAAGACTTAAGCACCACCAGAGGGAAGTGAGGCCCCAGAGTGAGACCACGGTGGTCACCGTGTGTGACCAAAGGGATGCCCAGCTGCCCCCACAGGTACCCACAGGCTCAGGCTGAGGCTGGCTCCCTCCTGCAGGTGCGTCTTCACCCCACGCCCTGGGGCGCTGCGGAAGCCCCGTCCCACCTGACCCCCATCTCCCCTCCCCACCCCGGGCAGCGCCAGGCTGAGACAGAGCGGCCCTCCCTCTGCGGCACCCCAGGGAGGAGCTCTCTGAGGAGTGTGCCCCCAGAGATATGGGGAGATTTCCCTGACCCTTCTGGGCCTCTGTTTCCCCAACTCCAGCTCCAGCCAGGCTGTCCTTGGATGGATGGAGGGGATTACGAGGTCAGGGGCAGGGAAAGATGAGGCAGGGGACGGTGGCCAGCTGCCCAGGTGGGGACAGTGCTGGGGCCCCCTCAGGGAGGCCCCGCCCTCTGAGCATTCCATCCTGCCCAGACGGCTCCACAGGGAAGGTATCCACCCAGAGATAACGCTGCCTGAGCCCAGGCCAAAATCTTCAATTGGGGGAAGCTGGCAGTGTGACCAGGGACACCTGGGTGGCCACCAGTTGGACGATCCCCTAGCAGGCCCAGTGCCAGCACCCCTTCCTGACAGCCCCGCAGGACCCTGGGCTGTGGTGGTCTCGGGGTGAGGGCAGACTCGTCCTGGGGTCGGGAACTCAGGGAGCCTCGCGGTGGGCACCTGCCGTGGCTGTTACACCGTGCTGTCTACTTCTGCTGGAAATTTGAGGTAGTAAAAAGTCATGAAGCAAATCCTAAAGAATAGCAAAGTGCTTTGTCTATTGTGGTGTGAAATTTCTCACTTTGAATCCTCAGCCCCGGACTGTTTTATTTATGACAATGTGGGGAAGTATTCTGCCTTCACGTGGGTGTGGACGGGCACTATGGTTTACAGTTTCGTGCAAATAAATGTGTGCCCCAAAGTGGAAGCAGCTCAAATGTCCATCCGTGGATGAACGTGTACAGTAAATGTGGTCTGTCCACACAGCGGAATGTTATTGGGCCGTAACAAGGCCCAAAGGGCTGGCCCCTGTTACACTGTGGTCGGACCTGGAGTGGCATATAGGAATACGTCAGTATTAAATAATGAAGTGTTTTGTATTGAAAATTGTAAAAAAAAAAAAAAAATCATGGTTTTAGAGTCAGTGTGCCCGTAGCCCCAAGTGTGAGGTGTCTTCTCTGAGCCTCAGTTTCCTTGCCTATATAATGTGGGTAACAATTGCGCGTTCTCACTGGGTGCTCGTGAAGTGATTGGGGCAGTGTGAGCCTGGTAGTGAGAGCTGCCCAGCCCCCCTGCAGCCCCACCCTGAGCTCTGGGCCCCGCTGGCTTGAGGCAGCAAGAGGGGGCTCTGCTCTGGGACCCCTGGGTCCCCTCCTGCCTCCTTCTTGTACAGCTGCGTGCCCTTGGGTGGTTGTGCCTCTGGCAGGTCAGTTTCCCTGTCTGTGAAATGGGAATGAAGCCAGCAAGGCTCTCCTCTTCTTCCTCATGTCACGTCCTCGGGGAGGCCGTCCCTAGCTTCTGTTTTAAAAACAGCAACCAGTCTGTCCTTGTCCTTCCCCGATGTATTTTTTTTTACCTACCGCTTTCGGACATGTTACCTATTTATTTGTTCATTTATTCTTTTTTACTGTCTCTCTCCTCTCTCTGTGTCTGGCTCCATGAGGGTCTAGAACAGTGCCTGGCAGTCTACTTTGTAAATATCTCAGGGGTGTTGAATGAACCCGTGTACTGTTGGCTAATACAGGAAGCCGGCATATTCCCGCCTCAGGGCCTTTGCACGTGCATTCTTTCCCTGAATATGCACGCAGCTTACTCCATCATTTTATTTGGTTTTTTGCTTACATGTTACCTTCTCAGAGGAGCCTGACTCCCTGCTAAATATTCACCCTCCAGCAGGTGCCAGCTCTTCCTGCATTTCTCCTGCTGCCTGAGTCACCGTCGGACACACTGTCTTGTCCAGTGGTCTCTTCCACTAAGCCGTTAGGTCCATGAGAGCGGAGAATCTGACTTGTCGATTGCTGCGTCCCCAGCGCCTGGAGCAGTGACGGGCACAGAGTCAGTGCTCAGGAAGTATGTGTTGAATTAATATTACTTATTTACTAGGGGTGTGTGTTATACATATATTGAAACCCATAGAAAAATGTCTGAATGTCTATGCAGCAGAGTCGTGGCCATGGGTCCCTCTGGGCAGTGAGGAGAAGCCGTGATGGTCAATCCTGCGTCTTAAGGAGACATCAGCCTCCTCTGTGGTATGTTAGGGAGCACTGCCTAAGTGCCAGGCACCGGTGGAGGGGCTAAGAGTCCATGCTAACGCAGAGGTTCTCAAAGTGTGGTCCGCACAGCCCTGGCCATCCCCACGACTCTCTTAGAAGAGCCGCAAGGTCAAAACTACCTTCCTAATAATCCTAAGATATTATTTGCCCTTTTCTCTTGCTGATACTTGCACTGATGATGCAAAAAATGGCAGGTCCAGCATGGATCAGGGCCACAGCACAGCTGCAGTAGTGGTCTTTGGACTCTTCACCACCATGCCCTTGCGCTGTGTCCTTGCTAAAGCGAGGACGTAACTGACTGTATTGCTCTTGAGCACGCGTCTTTTTCCTATTCTGTGTGAAGACATGGGAAGCACACAGAAAGCATCCCCAAGTATGATGGTTGTCTCAGGAAAAAGCACGTGTATGACTATTTGAGGCGCTAGCTCGACCACTTGCCTTTTTATGGGAAGGAAAACTGAAAGAAAAGCACGGGTTATCCAGACTTGGGCATCTGACAGACATATTCTCGAAAGTGAAGAGAGCTGTCACTTCAAGGGGAGCAGCTGACAGTAATTGCTGCCAGTGATAAAATTTGAGCTAGAAACTTAGAATATGGGAAAACTTCCATGTGCACTAGAAGCCAAAACTTTAAGGCTTTTCTGATGAGATAGGCAGTGTTATCAACAAATGTGAAGTTTAGTAGCTAGTTAATGAAATATGTAAACATTAGCAAGACCAGGAAACCTGTATTTCTCAAATGACTAATGCAGGTTGTTATTAATACAAAATCCTGTGTAAATAAAAGACCCATTCAAAGTGCAAGGTAGACAAATGGATTTTTGTGTAACCAAGTATGAAAAGTTCATTCATATGTTTTCAGATTCCATGTAGCAACTGAAGTTTAAGAAATTACCATTTGTTGAGTTTTGGTGTGAAAGCAAAGACAATTATTCACAGCAATCTGAAAAGGCTATTAGAATACTCCTTCCTTTGCTTACTACGTTATCTGTGTGAGGTCAGGTATTCCTCACGACGTCCAACCAGAATCACATGTCACAGTAAACTGAATGCAGAATCCAGCTATCTTCAATTAAGCCAAACATTAAAGAGATTTGCAAAAGTGCAAAACAATGCCACTTTTCTTATTAATTTCTTTTGTTTTGCAAAATGGAGCTCTTTTTTTTTTTTTTTGTGGTAGCACAGGCTCCGGACGCGCAGGCTCAGCGGCCACGGCTCACGGGCCCAGCCGTTCCGCGGCATGTGGGATTTTCCCGGACCAGGGCACGAACCTAAGCCCCCTGCGTCGGCAGGCGGATCCCCAACTACTGCACCACCAGGCAAGCCCAAAATGGAGCTCTTTTTCTTTTTCTTTCTTTTAAATTAATTAATTAATTTATTTTTGGCTGTGTTGGGTCTTCGTTTCTGTGTGAGGGCTTTCTCTAGTTGCAGCGAGTGGGGGCCACTCTTCATCGCGGTGCGCGGGCCTCTCACTGTCGCGGCCTCTCGTCGCGGAGCACAAGCTCCAGACACGCAGGCTCAGTAGTTGTGGCTCACAGGCCTACTTGCTCTGCGGCATGTGGGATCTTCCCAGACCGGGGCTCGAACCCGTGTCCCCTGCATTGGCAGGCAGATTCTCAACCACTGCGCCACCAGGGAAGCCCCGGAGCTCTTTTTCATAAAAATACGTTATTTCTTGTTTTTTAAAAATAAATATTTTAGCAATTTTTCCATTTTAGTTTCTAATACAGTAAAGATCAATGTTTATAATCCCATAAACATAAGCTCTTTGAGGTTTTCAATAATTGTTAAGAGTGTAAAGGAGAGGGTTGCCAGATAAAATGCAAGTATGTCCAATATTTGAGACACACTTACACTAAAAAAATTGCTTGTCATTTATCTGAAATTCAAATTGAACTGGGCATTCTGTATTTTTATTTATGTACTAAACCTGGCAACCCTAGTAAAGGATCCAGAGAGGAAACTATTTGCGGCCCACTGGGTTATACACCTGTAGGTGTTACACCGGGTAAGAATGCAGACAGAGAGGGAGAGCTTGCTTGCTCAGCGTGATCAGGGCCACGGTGACACCAGGGCCCAGACACAGGGCTCCACAGACGCCAGGGCCCAGGGTCCAGGCAGGCTGGGGGGTGGGGGACACAGCAAGGAGCAGGGGACACATGGGGACAACGGGGACTCCCACTGCCCTAAGATCTGCTTCGGGAGTTAGAACATCTCTTTGTCCAGGAAGTGGGCCTCAGACTTGTGTAGCTGGTGTTTGGCCATCAGGAGTGGCCCCCTTGGGTGTGACACCAAAGCCCACGTTTGACCTTTCTAGCATTTTCCGCAGCTGCAACACAAGGGCTGGCCTGCACAGGGTCTGGCGGTGGTAGATGCTAGGCAGGAAACCTCCTTCCTCCCTGGCCTCAGGGAAGGCTGAGATGGGGGGCCAGGGGCAAGGGCAGCAGAACAAAGGCCTTTTGTGCGTAGGAGGGATTCTGGCCGGCCCCCGTCTGCACGTGGGATGAGGGTCATCAGTCTGGCAGAGCAGCCATGGGTTGATCCAGGCTGCCTGCTGGGCACGGCCTCCCTGCTGGTACGGGGCTTGGCTGCTGGGTCACGTCTCTGCAGTGGTGGGCTCGCGGCCATCTGGGCTGGGAAAACGAGAGCCAGAGAGAGCCTGACAAGTGTCTTTCTGGGGTAACAGGGCAGAGCCGGAAATGTCCGCATCCTCAGAGATTCCCCCCCGGGCCAGCCCTGCCACTACTCAGATCAGAGGCCTGCTGGTCACTCCAGGTGGGACACAGTCAGGGCGAAGACCCTGTTGATCTGATGCCCACCGGGTGGGCCCAGCAAACAAGACAAAGGCTCCAGCCACAGGGCCCGCGTGGTGGCCCCAGGGCAAGGCCTGGGGAGCAGGACCCTTTCTCACAGCTGGCGACTTCCCAGGGCTGTGTGGACCAGGGGGAACAGCCCCCCATGCCCCTGATAACGAACATGGGGGCCTTGCCTGTACATGATTTGAATCAATAATAAAGGCAGTCTGCTTTGTATCATCACCACGCGCCAAAACGTCTAAAAAGAGGTCAAGGATAAAATACTTCACTGTGCCCAACCATTGCTGTGGATACGGTTGTTTGAATAACATAGATGCGTGCTTCGGATGTGCGAATTTTGATGACGTATCTTTTCATAAGCATTATGTTGTATGTGGAATTTCATTGAAGTCCCCGTGATCCAGTCGCCCTGGCACCTGTGGATTCAGCTCTAGGCATGTGTTTGGGGGGTAAGTTGGTGACGGTTCAGAGTACCGAGGCCACTTACGGTGCATTTGGTGTCTCTACTGCCTGTGGTGCCAACTACCCGTGTTTAGGCAGTGATTGGAAATAATCGGTGACTGCACAGGGATTATAAAGATGGAAAAGCAGAACTTGACTTACTATTGTTCTTTCTATGTGACCACATAGAGCTTTTACTTGGGTTTAAAATCTAAAAACAGTGGGGAAAAAAATGCAAACTCTGAGAGAAATGCTTTCACTTGGTGGGTGCATGTTTTTGTCCAGGCATAAAATATTTCCATTTCATGATTAAAAGTGGGGTCTTGGGCTTCCCTGGTGGCGCAGTGGTTGAGAGTCCGCCTGCCGATGCAGGGGACACGGGTTCGTGCCCCGGTCCGGGAAGATCCCACGTGCCGCGGAGCGGCTGCGCCGTGAGCCATGGCCGCTGAGCCTGCGCGTCTGGAGCCTGTGCTCCGCAACGGGAGAGGCCACAGCAGTGAGAGGCCCGCATACCGCAAAAAAAAAAAAAAAAAAAAGTGGGGTCTTGAACAGATATCTGCACATCCATGTTCACAGCAGTAGTCTTCACAATAGCCAAAGGTGGACTGGCTTGGACACCCCAGGGTTGATTCATTCATTCATATGAATGGATAAACAAAATGTGGTCTGTATATGTAATGGAATATTATTTGGGCATAAAAGGAAGAAATTCTGACACCTGCTGCAACATGGATGAACCTTGAGGACATTGCTCAGTGAAATAAGCCAGACACAAAACGACAAATAGTGTATGATTCCACTTATATGAGGCCCCTAGAGCAGTCAAATCCATAGAGACAGAAAGGAGGATGGGCGGGTGTATGTGTGTGGGGGCCAGGATGGGGGAGGGGGAGTTAGTGTTTAATGGGGACAGAGTTTCAGTTTGGGAAGATGAGAAAGTTCTGGGGATGGATGGTGGCGACGGCTGCACAACAGTGTGAATGTCCTTAAGGCCACTGAACTGTGCTCTCAACAACAGTTTAGATGGTAAATTCTACATTATGTGTATTTACTACAGTTATGTGCTATGTATAAATGACTACAATTTAAAGACGGTGGCCGTGATGTTCCCGTGGGGAGGGGAAAGTCAGGCCAGGGAGGCTGGCGTGGTGGTGCCAGGGCCGGTGCTGCCTGTTCCCAAAGCCCCAGGGCAGCTAGCTCTGCCCCAAGGCAAGGGCTCTGCACGGCCCACGGGGTATTTAGTCCACCAGGTGGGGACCCAGTGCTGTTGTACGACATCAGCAGAGTGATGGGTCCGGCCCGGGAGGTGCTGAGGGACGCTGTTGTCTGGAAGAGCCATCGGTGTTGAGATGAGACTGGACACTAGGCATGGGCTCGTCCAGCCCTGCCTTCAATCTTCTGCAGGAGTGGAATTGATATATTTACACACTTTATCAGGTTACTCGCCACCCCAGTCTGTGCGAAGACGTTGACTTCATTAAGCACTTTTCCCCGTGCCCGTTGAGACGATGGAATGGCCTTTTGCGTCTCCAGTACCCGGCCCACCTGCCCTACAGGTGAGGCCAGGCTCCCGAATGGGCTGTGCGTGCACGTGAAGCCTTCCCTCTGCAGAGGCGGCTGGATTTGGTCTGTTCATTTTTGTTCAGGATGTTTGCATCTGTGTCTCTGGATGAGACTGGCCTGTGCTTGTCCTTCCTTGTACTTGGGGGAGTCTTCTATTTCTTAGCTCCCCCTGCCCCGCTATGCTCTCACCAGCTCAGCCATCTAAGCTGGACGGGGCCCCAAGACCGAGGGCCGGGTGGTCATTGCGGGTGCAGCTTCCTGGGTCTGCGTAGACCTGAGCTCATCTGTACAGCCTGGGGGGTTCTGGGGAGGGGGGGGCTCCTGATGTGTGAGGCTGGTGGCCACTGGCAAAGTCATCGAGCGGACGGAGACCCCCTTAGTCTGCGTGGCAGGTGGGGGCCTGACTTGGTGGATGGGGGGCTCCTGCAGCTGGGCTGCAGCCTGGTGCCCCGTGAAGCCCCCGTCTCTTCCTTCACAAGGCCCAGCTTCCTAATTCACTGCCACCGGTTCACTGAGCAGCCTGCATTCCTGGGGGGACAAAGCAGAAGGTTCTTTTCCTTCCGTCCGTGCTGCCCCCAGCTCTGCTGGCCGGCTGTTCCATGATCTCTACCTCCGGCAGATCTCAGAGGGCTCAGCTAGGGAAAGTCGGGTTCCGGCCACTGCAAATCTCCTCCCCTTTTTCCCCTCCCGGGTTGGATGTGGTCTGTGGCCCGGGACATGGTGGGAGGGTGCGGCCGGCCTTCCCCTGCTCCCCGCCCTCCTCTGCATGCAGCCTGCGGAGGTGGGGGATTGCAGGGAGGAGGCCGGCGTCCAAGTCTGCTGTCCTCTCTCTGCTGGTCTCTGTAACCTCCTGGGCTGCACTGAGCGGCTGTCAGTGTCCCCAGTGTGGCCTCCATCGCAACCATCACATTCACGGCACATGTGATTCTTCCAAAAGTGGTTAGGGAGAGGCCCCCCCCCTCTGCGGAGAGCCCTGACCTGGGGCACCTGGGCCCAGCTGGACTCTTTCCCATCTGCTCGGTTCCTGCCCCAGCAGGGCCCCCTGATGCTGTAGTCCTCCCATTACCAGGCGTCCCTCTAGGGTGGGAAACAGACAAGACAGCCCACGCCAGGCCCCTTTATTGTGCTGACCATTGGGCAGCAGCGGACAGTCCCTGCAGCCGCCCTCTGCCCCGCCCGCTGTCTCCTGCCCACACGGAGGTGCAGGATACAGAGCCACTGGGCCTCTGCAGGACGTGACATCCAAACTGAGAGTGAGGGGCCTGTGTCCTTGCAGACCCACCTGATCTCCCAGAGATTTGGCTTCTGGGGGAGGGGAAGTTCGGCTTATGTCCTGTAAGAACAGTGCACAGCCCTGATGGTTGTTGAATGCCCTCCCAGCACCCCACATCCTCCTGGTCGGCTACAGATTCAGATGCGTGTGTGGGGCGTGAGGGGTTCCTGGGGGGATGGCCGGAGCTGCAGGCTTCTGACTCTCTTTAGAACGTGGGCTTTGGGACTTCCCTGGGGGTCCAGTGGTTAGGACTCAGTGCTCTCACTGCCGAGGGCCTGGGTGCGATCCCTGGTCGGGGTACGAAGATCCCACAAGCCGTGTGGTGCAGCGCCCCCCTAAAAAAGAAAATATGTACGAAAACCATAATCTGAAACTCTCATAGAGTGTGGGCTTCGGGGGGCATCTTTGTCCTTAGGTTTGGGTCCTGGCCACTAGTTCCTGGAAAAGCAAAAGTCTCTCGCAACACCCTGGGCTACTGACAGGCTCCGATAAGGTGGTGACTCAGCCCCGACCCCACAGGGTGTCCTGATTAGATCTGAGGCTGCCTTCCCTCCTCTAGATCCCCAGATAGGGATAATCCCCCCATCACTCCCTGTTGCTCTGACATCTAAGGACACAAGGAACAAGGATTCGGGTACAAGTAGTGACCCCAGAAAGCACAGTGAGGGTGGAGGCAAGAGAAGGAGGAAAGTCACCAGCAGGGGGCGTGTTCATTAGTGAGTCACCACGGGGGCAACTGGAGCCCAAGCCAGTTGGGGACCCTGGAGGGCCTGTGCAGTACACCCCTCAGAACTGCCCTGGCGGGGGCCGAGAAAACCAGGTGTTTGCCCAGCCATCCTGCCCCTCGCTGGCCGAGGTTAACTCCGTGGCACTCGGGTGGCCCTGCACACGTGGGCCAGGTGCACCCCTGCGACCAGAAGCCCTGTGGGAGCAGGGCTGACCACGGGGGCTGCGGCGACCTCCCACATGGGCTGAAGGGCGGCGGGCAGGGCACGGACGTTGTCTGCCACTGGACCACTCTGATACCCTCTGGAGACCTAATCAAAACACACATAAACAGACCTGGGGGGACATCGCAGCTCACCGCAGTCCTGTCTTTGGGTAACTTCTTATGCCCCCGGCATAAGTGTGTGCTGGATTTTCACAAATCACACAGACTCATGCTACTGGCCCCCAGATCAAGAATCAGAACCTGAGCAGACCCCCGAAAGTCCCCCGTGTGCTCCCTCCCAGTCCCAGCCACCCCGAGGGTACCCGCTCCCAAGCGACTTCTTGGGCTGAGTTAGTGAGCGATGTCCGTGTTGTCGCGCGTGACCGGGAATTGTTCGTTTTCACTGCGATACCATCTGCAGGTGTGTGGGCACCCCCTGACTCGCTTGTCCGTCCCCTCTGTGGTGGGCACTCGAGTGACTTCCAGTTTGGGGAACTACGGGCAGTGCTGCTGGGGATCTTCTTGTCGGGCCGCTGGAGGACGCCCGCTCACCTCCTCTGGAGGAGAGTTTCCGGGTTATCCAAGTTCAAGTGTTCAGCTTTAGCCAATTCTACCAAACAGTTTTCTGAGATGATCGTACTGTGTGAAGCTCCCACCAGCGGCGGACGAGAAGCTGCTGTCCTTCCCTGCCCACACTGGAGACTTCCGTCCTCTTCCTTCTGCAAACCCAGTGGGCGTGGGACGCACCATGTCCTTCTGCTCCCCCACGAGCCTCTACCACACTTCACAGACGACAGAACAGAGGCCCGGAGAGGGAGTCCCTTGCCCCATGTCACACAGCGTGCGGGAGGCGGGATGGGACTTGAGCCAGGCTCTCTGCGGGAGGCGTTCTGCTGGCAGGCGGCGGGTGGAGGGGACGTGGGCGGATGCTCCACAGATTTCCTGACACCAAGTGGTGAGTGGGACTGAGATGCGCTCCTCCCTTGAAGCCGTGCAGCAGGCCGGGTGATGACAGCCGCCCCTGCCTGTCCTCTGATCTGCCGAGGGGAGGCTGTGCTGCACCCCATCTTCTCAGGGCAGGGTCAGGGGAGGTTGGGGGGAGGACGCCCCTGCCCTGGCTGCTGAGAGCACTGGACGGCACCATGCTGTGACCCCGGGCAGGGAGCCTCTGGGCAGTGTAGTGACTCTCGGTCCAGCCTCTGCCCCTCCTGGCAGAGTCTGAGGGCCCGTGTCCATGACCTCCAAGCCTCTCAGGTTCCTCATCTGTTAAACGGGACTGGCGGTGACGCCTGCCCGGAGGGCTGGTGTGAGCCTTGCACGAGCCAGGGGAGGAACATGCTTTGACTGGCGCTCGGGGGCGCGCGAGACTCACATGGCAGGGCCTGGAGGCTGAGGGATGCTGGGATGCTGCCTGCCCGCCGCCCCTTTCTCCCACATGTTGGCATGTGGCTTTGTTCAGCGGCAGCCAAGCTGTTGAAAGAGTCCAGAACACGGCCCCTTGGTTCGGTCCCACATCTGCCCACTCCCTTGGCCTGAAATGGTGGGTCAGACCTCAGACCGGCCACCCAGGGCATGATCTCTGATGGAAACAAGGCCAGGGCTCCCCTCTGTGAGACGTGGAAACAGAGAGGGCTTAGACCGGCCGGACTGGAACCCACCAGCTCCCGGACTCCCAGTCCACTGCTCCCCCCTCCTCCACCCTAATGTCGGTTCCTAGTGGTCCCTGGGTCCCTCCCAGGGTCTGTGTCGGGGCTGCCACTTTTCTTAAACAAGCCCATGCTGCCCCTGTCCATCCCTGTCTTCCACAGAGAGTTTTGTTGATCTGGCTCTGTGCAGCCACATTCCCACTTATGAGGAACATAAGTGTGAGCAAAACAGTCATGCTCTTGACCGTCAGGGAGTTTGCTGTCCAGTGGCAAAGGCTGATGAGGCTGCTGACAATTATGGCACGGGAGCAGTGCCCGGAGACACAGCACACAGGCACTGTGGCCCCACAGTCTGGGTTGGGGGGGGCGAAGCCACGAGGGCTCCCTGGAGGAAGTGATGTTTCAGCTAAGACCTGAAGGCTGAGAAAGAAGCAGGCAGGCAAGGATGTGGGGCCAGTGGGGAAAGGAAGGGTGTTTCTGGCAGGTGCCACAGCATGAGCAGGAGCCGGGAGGTTGCAGAGAGCAGGGTGTGGGCAAGCAAGTGGAAGAAGCCCCGTAGGCATGGAGGGGAAGGGACACTGTGAGAGGAGAGTCAGAAACACTCTGCTCCTATGGAGGGTAGACGCAGATCAGAGCCCAACCACTGTAGGGCCTTGCCGGCCTGGCCTCTGGGCGTGGGCTTTGCTCCATGGCCCCTGGGAAGCCACAGAAGGGCTTAAAGGCAGGGAGTTACATGGCCAGACTGTGCTTTAGAAATCAGTGATTGCCAAGAAGAAAACAATATCTTCGGGGGCAAAAGACACGAGCAGAAATTTCACTGAAGAGGAAATGCAGATGGCTGGCAAGGTGCTCATCCTCATTAGTAACAAGGAACATGTAAATTAAAACCACACTGAGATACCATTTCACACCTACTACATGGGCTAACATTAACAGGGTTGGAGTGGAGGTACAGCGTCGGCAGCAGCTGGCGGGAGTGCAGGTTGGTTCAAACACTCGGAAACAGCAGTTTGGCTTGAGCTGGTGAACTTGAAAATGCATGCACCCGTGACCCAGCGCTGCCTCTCCTGGACCCTGGCCCTAGAGGACTAGTACAAATGTCACGGGAAGACTGGTGTGAGAGCCATCAGATTAGCATCACTTGTAATAGGGAAAATCAGACAGCAGCCTAAATGTTGATAGACAGGAGATTCACCCAGCGTGTTAGGGGCAGTGGAATATTACACAGCACTGAAAGGAAACGCAGACCAGCTGCAGACTGACATGGGTGCGCTCATCGATGCAAATAGGAACATTCACACGGTGTTTGTTTAGGTCAAGTTCAAATACAGCCCAAACGACATAACAGTTTAGGGATGTACCCAGAGGTAGTCACCCTTTTCAGGAAAACTGGGGAGATGCTGCAACTGGGGAGGAGCCTGGGAGGGGACTTCTGGATCTGGAAGGCCCTGTCTTTCACAATCTCCCCTTCTGGCATTTTCACAAAATGGAAATCAGCCACTGGGCTCATGTCACATTCTCTCCAGCTGGCTTAACATTTTTGCAATGGGTGTAACCTGCTTGTTTTATTATTAGTCACCAGCCACAGGCGACAGAATTCCTATCAGGCCCACGTTGCTTCCACGGTGGTGCCCGGCCTCTGGTACCCAGCCCAGCAGGAGTCAATGACTGTGTGAGATCCGGGAATCTCTGGGCTCTCATTGGCTGGACTGGCTCAGGGCTTCCTCGGCTGAGAGCCAATCACTGATGAGCTTGATGAAGTCCCCTTGTGTCTATTGGGGCTTTTACAGAGAACATACTTTAAGAATGTGTGCTATTAGCTGACAGTATCTGAGTTGAATGTAGAAAAAAATCAACTTCAAATCCAAGAATGCAAATTTATCCGCCCTGTCGGGGTCATTCATGGATTCCTCTCCAGCATCTGGCAACGGACCCCAGTTTCCAATTAGAGGTTCACCCCCCCAGCCAGGCTTTTGGGAGAGCATATGACTTGGGTTGAGCCAATCAGCACAGCCCATTCCTCTGGCTGCAGTGATTGGTCCAGGCCTGAGCATCTGACTTAAACCCCCCCAACTGGAGAGAACCTTACTACCAGTGGAGTATTGCTTCATTTTGTCTGGACTTGAAGGCTTGTGGGCCGGAGCTGCTGGGAATTTTGGTCCCCAGGAGAGGTGCTTCTGGTGGAAAATGGAGGAGAGGGGAGGAGAGCTCAGAGACAAGCGGGGAGAAACTTGCTCCTGGAGACATTTGAGTACCTGGATCCAGCTATGCTTGAAGTCCTCCCTTTTTTGGCTTAAGCCTCTTTGAGTCAAGTGTTCTGTGACTTGCAGCAGGAAGTCCAGACCGGCACCCCTCCCCAGCTCATCAGTGACACCTCCTGAGCCAGAAACCCAGGAGTCACCCCTGCCCCTCTCTCTCCCCGGCTCCCAGCATCACACCAGCCTGTGTGGTCTCTCTCCTCAGTATCTCTCCAATCCTACCACGTCCTCATGTCACCACCCTCATCTGAACTCCATCATCTCCCACCTGGACTCTAGTACCAGCCTCCTCAGCAGTTCCCACTAATCCGCCAGCAGCTCCCACAGCTCTCAGAATAAACACCGAATGCTTCCGAGAGCCCACCGGGCCTCGTCAAATCCTGTCCTTCCACAGCCCTTCCTTCAAAGGAGTCCTCAGGGCTTCCCTGGTGGCGCAGTGGTTGAGAGTCCGCCTGCTGATGCAGGGGACACGGGTTCGTGCCCCGGTCCGGGAAGATCCCACATGCCGCGGAGCGGCTGGGCCCGTGAGCCATGGCCGCTGAGCCTGCGCATCCGGAGCCTGTGCTCTGCAACGGGAGAGGCCACAGCCGTGAGAGGTGAGAGGCCCGTGTACCGCAAAACAAACAAACAAACAAACAAAAAAACCCAAAGGAGTCCTCAGCTTTGTGTGCTCAGCCGGCAGCCGAGGGGCACTGCGGTCCGTGTGTATGGGCAGTTCAATAGTCACCCCAAATAACTACTTCCAGCCTGGGTCACATCGCCTGAGGTCTAAAGGTTGGAACGTGGAAGGTGAAACTTCTCTCTAGGCTGCACAGAGAGCCCTGGGGTCCTGAGCTCAGCCTCTGGCCCAGCCTTGGGAGAGGGACAGGCTGAGATGACCACAGGGTGCTGGGCTTTTGTCGGTGTGGAACATAGTCGCCCTGGGCCCTGACTGAGGAGGAGCAGGGAGCTCTGCGGTTACCGGAGGGCAGGGCCGGAGCCCAGGAAGGAGTCGCCTCTCTGTGTGAGGAAGACTTTTCTCTCCACACCTAATAGCCCAGTTTCTGGCTCCTTCTTCCAGGTTCACCTGGGGCAGGAGGTTCCAGGCTCCTCCACTCAGGGAAGGGTGTTCTGGGCCCTGTCCCCCGGCAACCCTATGGCCAAGTGGGGCCCAGGGGTCTCAGAGTTGGATCAGGAAACACAGAGCCTGCTGGGCCATGGCTCTGGACTGGGAGGCCTAGACTGAAGGGCTTGGGACTCTGGGGTGGGAGTGGGCACGGGGCTCACACAAGCTGCCTGGTGGGACAGAGAGAGCCTGGATTTGGACCCAAGCCCAGCTCTGAGTCAGCGGTGTGGTGGAGAGGGATGCAAGAGACATGGTCGTACCAGAGCTTCCAAAAGTGTATGACACCATGACTATTTTAGTTACTGTCTTTACTATTATTCCAAAAAGCTTCATCCAGGACGCGGGGGCCCTCAGCCACTTTTCTGCTGGGGGGATACTGGGTCTTGCTGGAGTGATCCTGCATTTGTAGCCACTGTGCTCCGTTGCTGGCTGGGGGGCAGCTCAGATGGAGGGGGTGGGCGGTTACCCGCTCTGCTTGGGGCAGGAGATCTGAGTGATGTGTTCCCATGGCCTCCACGAACATCATTACCCTAAACTCGCTGGCACCCAAGGACTGGTTGGGTGGAGCCCTGTCAGGTAACTGGAGATCATTGGGAGCCTTGGAGGCCAAGGTTCATTATTTAGAGATGTGTTTCCCCTCCCCACATTCCTAGAAGGGGAGGCTTCCAGGAATTACCAGAAATTCCTGTCCCTCAACAAGGCATTGTGCTAAGGGTCCAGCCACCAGCTCTGTGGACCCGGGTAACCAGAGGACTCAGAGTTAGATTAAAGAGTAACAATGAATGAAGGATGGATGAATGAATGAACAAGAATAGTGCTGGAAGAAAACATAGGTAGCTTACTACGTCCCTCTTAGAATGGAGAAAGCCTTTCTAAGCACAAAGGAAAATACTGGAAAGTTTTTCTACGTCAAACTTTACAAGTTCTACATGTAAAAAAAATATATATACAGAAACCAAGTTAAAACAGAGGCGTCTGCTGCATGTACTTGGCGGACAAAGGGCCAGTACTACTACTATACAGAGAAGTCTTAAAAATTATTAAGATGAACGCCTCAAGAATGAAAGTGAATGAAGGACACGTACATGGAGCTCTCAGAAGACACACAATGGCTGGTAAACATTTACAAAGGCAATCGGCTTCAAACAACGGGACAGCATCTTCCCCTGGCGGACGTATCACAAGCGTTTGCAAATGTACGTGCCCTTCGCCCTTGCGACTTCTGTGAGGTGGACAAATGTCCCAAAATACAGATTCAAGAATAATCTTCAAATCATTTTTCATGATAAAAAAATTGGAAATGATCAGTGGAGGATCAGATCAACCGTGGTTATAGCAGATAGTGGAATACTGGGCAGCTCTTGACAGTGATCGTGTAGATACATGTTTTGTTGTAGAAAATGGCCACGATAGATCACATAAAAATGGAGCAGAAAAAGTGTTCATTAGAATTTGATCGTGGGTGTACATACATACATTCATTCATGCAACAACTTATATGTATAAAACAAAAGGGGTTGGAAGAGGTTCTCTTGTGAAGGTGGATTTTTTGGTGTTGAATGTTTTTTTATGTGTGTTTCCTAACTTGTTTATTAAAAATCAGAGTCAGCCTCTCCCATTTCACAGATGGGAAAACTGAGGCTTGGAGCGAGCAAGAAACCTGCTGGGACCAGGCCTCCCGTCTCTGGGCTGCTCCAGTAGGGAAACGGCTCTGAGACCCTTCAGCCTAGTTCTCCAGCCCGCTAGGGAGGTCCCAGCCCCTGAACGGAGTGCCCCTGGCCTCCTTGCTCTCCCCCCTGCCAGGCGAGCTGGCCTGATTGCAAGGCTGGGCCAAGTCTTGTCTAGGGTGGCCAGAACTTTTCAGAAGTGCCAGAAATTTCATCACACCAGGCGGAGGGATGGGCGGGGGTGAGTCACGAACGAGCGAGGCCACAGGAGGTAGGGGCTGACCATTCCCAGATGGGAGGCGTTAGGCTGGGCAGCTTTCCTGGAATAAGCAGACAGCTTGGGAAAGTGTGAGTGAGAGAAAAATTGTAACGGCTTCCCCCACCTCCTCTCTCTGCATACCCCCCTCCACGTGCATCAGCCCCTCCAGCCACGCTGCCAAGGGGGCGCCTGGTCCCTGTTCATACCCTGGGGATGGGGAACCCACTGCCTGACTGCAGGGTGCTTCCCTCCTGCCTCGGGAAGGGCAGGGAGAGCGTGTGAACTCGAGTCAGACTGCTCTGGGCTGGGGCCCTAGCTATGCCACCGAGCCTCAGTTTCTTTGTCTGTGAGATGGGGGTGATAATATCTAGTCCCACTGGGACTGTTTTGAGGATGGAATGAATTAATCAGTGTAGGGTGCCTATTAAAGTGTACGATGAACAGATACGAGTTTACTTTTCATTTATTTAAGGTAAAGCATCCTTGGGGATCATAAAAAACGGATCCCTGATGGCCAACTAACCCGGTGTCCAAAATGGGCCTGGGAAATGCCGGTAGGTAATGTCGCCACAGTGAAACTCGGACTATTAGCCAAGGCTCCTGGGTGCAAGCAGTAAGAGCCAAATTGAGATTGGCGGAAGCCCCAAAGGGAATTTAGTGGCCCCTGGAACTGGAAGGGGTGGGCTGGCTTCAGGCCTTGCAGACTCACAGCTTACCGCATTTGAGAGCTCATTGCTCTCTTAGGTGAACGTCTGGGCCAGGTGCAGTGGCTCCACGATGCTCAGGTATGCCTTCCACCCAAGTGTGACTTCCACCTGGTAGTCGAGGCGGTGCTGCAGCTCCGTGCCCACCCCAGGCCGCCGCCTCCAGCAGGAAGGAGAAAGGGAGGGAGGGGCCGCACCACTTTTGCTCCCATTCAGTGGCCTCAAATGTTCACTTTCCTACCTGGATGCCGGAGAGGCTGGGACTGTAGTCTTTAGTCAGGCAGCCGTGGGTCTGTGTCACGTTTCTATAGTTTTGTTTCTTACGTGGAGAGTGGGGGACGGCTGGTCACGTCTGCCCCGGGTGGCCCAGCTTCCACAGGGGATGGGAAGGCCAGGAGGTGGGGAAGTTTTCAGGGCACGATCAGCTGTCCATGGGGTTGAAGAGTAGGAGGCCGGGGCTACGGACAGGAGCATGCGTGGGGTGGGCGAAGGGGCTTGAGAGGTGGGTGGAGTCCAGACCAGAGAGGACCTGAATTGCGTTCCCAGAACTGCCTGTGTGCCCACAGATCTGAGCTCCGTTCACGCCACCTGCCAGCCGCTGCCCTCGGCCACCCCTTGGGCCTGGGGGGTGTCTACCGCGGCCCACACCTGGGGGCAGGGCCAACACAGACCCTGGGACTCAGGGCCGTCTGAGCAGGGGATGCCAGGGCCTGGCATGAGGCATCGTGGGCTCCAGGTGGGAGGGACACAGTTGGAAGAAGGGTAGAGGGAGGCTGTGCTTTCTACACTTGGCAGCATCTCCGGGCACCTGGGGCTTAAAAAATACTGATGCCCAGCTGCATCCTCCGGAGACTCAGCTCCCCCCGTTCTGGGTGTAGACGCCCCCGGGTGATTCTAGAGGACGGATTTGTCCTACAGCTGAGGTCTGGGTGGCGCTGCCCTGGGGCTTGTTGGGCAGAAGTCTGACAGGCAGTGCCACCCCTGGGTGAGGAGCGCCTCTGTGCGAAAATCACTGCCCATCCGCTCTGAATGTGTATTCTGTAGTTACGGAATATTCTCAAGTCTGGCTGGGCCCAGACACTCCCTTTCCGTGCTGCCCAGTCATGGTGGCTACATCGGATGCTGAATGTGAGGCCAGAGCGATGACGGAGCCGGCCCAGTGCAGAGCTCACCCCTGGACAAAGGGGGGTCCCTTGGCCCCCAGAAGCAGCAGCAGGCCAGGTCCTGGCAGGGGGGTCAGGCCCAGCATCCAAGGAGCCAGCTGCCCCCACGCTGCCGGCACCCAGGTGTGCAGGGAGACGGGGGCGCCATGCTGGCTCGAGCTGGTCTAGGTCGTGTGCCGTTAGGAACAGCAAGCACTTAACTGAGGGCTCATCACCTGCCAGACCTGCTCTAAGCATCTCCAAAGCAATCACAGGAGACAGGAAATATTGTGTGGACGAGGCCACTGAGGGCAGAGGGCTAAAGCCACCGTGAACGTCACACAGGGGCACGTGGCTTTAAACCAGCCACGTGGCTACAGGGCCCATGCGTGTAAACCCTACGCTACTGCTGTGTGGGCTATTATTATTGTCACTCTCATTTCTCAGATGCCAGGAGAGGCACAGTAACCTCCTCCTGGCTACCCAGCAAGGATGCAGACCCAGGAAGCCCGGCGGGCCTCCTCCGCTCCACCCGGGCTGGCCGGGGGTGCAGGTGGGCCCCGCACCCGCCAGCCCTGGCGCCTCGATGCCCGGGAGGCTGCCGAGATGTCACCGATGTAACTCGGCTGCCCACTCTGAGCACTCTGTCTTGGCCTTATCGGCCTGGAACTCCCTCCAACCGTGTCTCGCCTGAGCCCCGGGCCCCAAATTCCTGGTGGGTGATGTGCACTCCGTCTGCGATAACAGCCCTGGCAGGGCTCCGAGGGGGCGGCTGCCTTAGTGCATCTCCAGCTCAGATAACAGGGAAGTATCTCACTTTCTCTCCTGAAAGCTGGCCAGGCCTTGGGGGCGGGCTGAGGGGAGGCCAAACCTCCGCTCGGACACCTGGGGCAGGAAGGGAGCGCATTGGAGGGCAGAGAGTCGCCCAGGCTCACGCGAGGCAAGGCCTGGTGCCTTCCGCAAGTAATGACGGAAGGAAGGATTCAATCTACCACTCACTCAATCATCAGATGCTACTGAGCTCGCCCCTGGGGCCAAGCCCTGTTCAAAGTACTCTTGGATTTCAGTTCCGTTAATCTTCTCAACAATCCCACCAGATTGGCCCTGATATCGTTCAGCTCATTTTACAGTTGAGGCAATCAAGACCCAGGGACGTCAAGCAACTTGCCCAAGGTCACACAGCTGGTGGGTGGTGGTGGAGTTTTTACCAGGCTATCTTACCTACAGTCACTTATAAATGAATTTTAAAAAGGCCGCTAGTGACAAGTACTCTGAGGTGTAGAGAGGGGAAAGAGTGACCGAGGGAGGGGCAGTTGCTATCTCTGCTGGGGTCTTAGGGAGGGCTCTCTGGGGTGGTGACATTGCACCTGTATCTAATCAAAGGTGAGCCAGTCATGGGGACCTGGGGGAAGGGCATTCTAGGCAGAGGGAACAGCAAGTGCAGAGGCCCCAAGGGAGAACAAGCTCCAGTGGGGAAAATGGCCCAGAGAGGAAGGGCCTGGCATGGCTACACAGAAAGCCGGGGTAGCCTGGCCCCAGGCTCTCAGTGCAGGCTTTGCCCCTCCGTCTCATTTGTGGCTCCTCCGCGGCCAGCCCTGTCTGAGCCCCTGGGCACTTTCTGGCTTTACCGCCTCCCAGCTGTGTGACCCCAGGCAGGTGGCTTCCCCGCTCGTTGCTTTTGCTCTTTGCTGCCTCACCCCAGTCCTGGGCTCCGGAGGCCCCCGGCATGGGGGTGGGGCACACTCTCGGTCCACGGCTGCTGCTCTGATGTGAGGTGGCAGCCGCTGGGCCATCTGTCTCCTGGCAGGGATGGACGGAGCTCCCAGAGGTCCTGGGCTAGGCCTCAGGTCCTGGAGAATGTGGCCCCAGGACTGCGAGAGACACAGAGACTAAGGACAGAGTCGGAGGGAAATGCAGAGACCAAGGACAGAGTAAGACAGAGAGACAGACTGCTGTCAAAACTGAGATGGAGACCCAGAGGGAGACCCAGAGCAGGAGAGACAGGGTGGGTGAAGAGTGAGACGATCCAGAGAGACACGGAGACATGGGCCATCTGAAGGGGACACGGAGAGCTACAGAGAGACGTCGATTCACAGCAGCAAAGAGAGATCGAGGAGGAGTGGCTAAGAGATAACAAGAGAAAAAGTTGTGAATGCTCTAAATGCCGCTGAATTGTACACTTTCAAAGGTGAATTTTACACTATGTGAATTTTACTACATTAAGAAGAGACAGAAGGTGGCAGAGAGAGACAGAGATGGAAGGACAGACTTCCGGGATCCCGACTCTCTCTGGGAAGGGACCAGGGTGTGGATCCCTGTGCCAGAGTCCGGGCCTGCAGGGCCCAGTGGGTTTGGGGCCAGTCCCCCTTTCACCAGGTCTGCTCTGGTGCCAAATGTTTGCCCTGATCTGCCAGGGCCTGATTTTGCTTGCGTGGGTTTTGGGATGGGGTTTTGAGCCCTTGGCCTGCAGAAAGCATCTGGGAGGTAGCCTGTTCCCTGTAGGTCCTCTTACCAGGCACAGGCTCCAAGGCTGCCAAACCTGGTGAGTGGGGAGCCG
Organism: Delphinus delphis; assembly: GCF_949987515.2. Taxonomy (NCBI): domain Eukaryota; kingdom Metazoa; phylum Chordata; class Mammalia; order Artiodactyla; family Delphinidae; genus Delphinus; species Delphinus delphis. Next base: position 101,265,882 of record NC_082692.2, on the reverse strand, counting down.
ACGATGACCCATCCTGCCTCTGCTCTGGGGGGGAGAGTTACGGTACTTAACGTTTTGAGCTGAGAGCCTGGACTGTTCACTGCCTGTTGGGCCCTGTGCTGAGGGCACGACATGGGGTTCTCCATGGCTCCCCACCAGCAGCCCAGGGTTAATCTGCCCAAGAGATGAGGAGGCTGGGCTCAGAGAGGTCAAGGGCCTTGGTTGAGGTCACACAGTGGCCACAGGCAGATGTGGAGGTTAGGGAAAGGACAAACCTAGGCTGGAGGCTGGGACCCGGTGCCAGCAGGCCGGGGTGGGGGGGGAAGGGGTGTGGGGGCGCCCAGGGCAGGCAGCAGGGGATGGGAGGCGGCCAAGCTGGGCCTCCCTCCAGCCAGTGTTACTTCTAAGCCTCGCAGGCCCTCCCAACTTGCCCGAGGTGGCCGGGCCCATCTTCCCGGCGGGGACACTGAGGCCCAGGCTGGCTGAGGTTCCGGGCCAAAGAACGCTGCGGGCAGCAGGGCGGGGGCTGGGACTCCGCGTTCAGACGCGGCGACGAGGGGGTGCGGCGAGGGGGGCGCGCCACGGGGGAACGGGGCTCGGGGCGCACGCGCGGCGCGGCCAAGTCCGGCCCCGGGTGAGCGGCTGGGCGAGGAGCGTCGGCGCCGCCTCGGCCCCCTCCCCGGCCGCGGCGGAGACCCCGCCCCGGAGGTGGAGGGGGCAGGGCGGGCAGGGGGCCCGGCGCCGGCTCAGCCCGCCCCTCGACCCGCCCCGCCCCGCCTCGCGCCGCCCCGCGCCGCCGCCGGACTCCCGAGCTCTAGACGCGCCGACGGCGGGGCAGACGGACTAGTGGACAGACGCGCCCGCCGCGGGACGAGCGGAGCGCAGCGCGGTGAGTGCACGCGGACCTCGGCACGCGCTGCGGGCTCCACGCCCCCGGGCCGGCCGTGGGGACGGCGCCCCGGCGGGCGGATGCGACACCCTGGCCGGCGCCCGGCGGCTCGCGAGGTGGCGGAGGGCCCCCACCCGCCCGGGTCCCGCCACCCCCTCCCTCTTCCGCGCTCCCCCACCCCGCCCCGCAAGTCCCGAACCCGGGTCATCGTCCCGGGAGGGAACTGGGCCCTCGGTCGGGCACCGCCGCCGCCGCGCGCTCTCCTCCCCCTCGCGTCCGCCCATCGCAGGCGGCAGAAGTTCCTCAGGCTCCGCGGGGCGGCCCCGCGTCTCCGTCCCGCATCCCCCCTCCAGACCCTTTCGCTCTCACGCACGCCCGGCCCCTCACACTCATCTGTCACACGTCGCTCTTGCGCACGCAGGCTTCACACACACGTGCCTGGCACACGGGCGTCTCCCAGACACGCACGCCTCTGTCAGCCCGCCGTCTGTGAAACGCGTGTGCCTCGTTAACACACGCGCGTGTCTGTCACACACACATATGTCTCACATGTGTCACACACGTGTCTCTCACATCCCTGGGGCGGCAGACAGACCCCCTCCCCCCCCACCGTGACTCTTGCACACACAGTCGTACACGCCAACAACTTAAGAGTCCAGCGGACCCCGGCCCTCTCCCCTGGGCGAGCACAGCCCTCCGTGCCGTCCTGAGCCGGATGGGCCCCGAGTCGGGCTGGGGGAAGCTCTGGGCTGAGGCTCCCTTAGGGTGTGGGGAGCACAGGCAGGGGGCTCAGTAGGCAGGGGTGGCCCCGACTCCGGGGACCTCCCCATTCCTCATCACGCCCTGCCCCCCTGCATCCTCTCCCCCTTCCCACTCTCCCTGCAGGGGTGCCCTCCCTCCCTTTGCTGTCACAAGGTCTCACCCCACCTCGGTTTGTGACCACCACTTGGGCGGGTCCAAGCCAGCAGGTGTCGCCGTGACGGGCCAGAAATGGAAGGAAAATTGGGGTGGTGTTCGTCATCCAGAGCCCCTTGAGTAAGGGTGCCGGTCCAGGGCGCTGCCTGAGAAAGCCCTGATGCCTCGTCCTGGCACGAGTTTGTGGCCGAATCACTGGGGCTCTGAGCCTCACCTTCCCCACGTGCAAATGGGGGCGACGATCCCCGCCAGGAGGAAGGGAGGGCCCGGGAACTACTGCCCCCACCCTCGCCTCTTGGCGTCCAGCGCCCGCCCGCCCGTGTTAAGAGGGTTGGGCCGGGGAGGGATGAAGTGAAAGGCTGTTACCTCCTGCAGGCGCAAACTTGCCAGCCCCTACCGCAGCTGGCTGTGCATGTTTTGTTTGGCTCTTACCCTGTTGTTATTATTTTTAAAAAGTTAATTAGCTGCCAGCATTTACAAATTGGCAGCTTTCACATAAAAGTACGGATTTCCGTCTTCTGAAAAATCACAGGGTCTGCAGCTCAGGACCCACATCTCTGCGAGGTGCCCTTCGCTAGTGCTGCTTTTCTGCTGCCCCTGGGCTGGGGCAGGAGACCATCTGGCCACAGTTCCCACCCGGCCTGCGTAGACCTCTGTGTCGGCTGTGCCTGCTGTGTAAACTGGGCCGTTTCTGCAGCAGTGCCCACCCCGGAGTGGACCTAGGGTAGTCCCCTCGCCCATGGCTGGTGAGCCTCGTATGGCCTTAGTGGTGGGAGCCATGAGGGGACCTGGAGCGCGGGGCCTCTTTGTGATGGTGGCCGGCACTGTCTGCGGGGCTCTGGGGGTGGGCGCTGGGGTCCCTGTGGGAGGGAGGCAGGGATCTCAGAGCCAGGCCGCGTCCTTCGCTTTTCTCCCCAGATCCCAGGCATGATCCTGCAAGGTCGCAGTCTTGCCCCTTTTGAAAGTTGGGGAGACTGAGGCCCAGGAAGGGTCTCCCAGCGAACAAAGGGCACAGCTGGGATTTCAGCCTAGGTTTTTCTGACTCTAAAACCAAGCTCTTTGCCAGCCTTTCAGTGAGTCCACGAGGGGAGGGACTTGGTCTCATTGACCCTGGGCAAATTCCCCAAACCACGTTCACACCTGACAGGCAGTAGGTGCTTAATGAACGCTTGTAGAAGGACTGAGGGCAGTGAAGCTGCCTTCTCAGCAGGGTTCAGGGTGGAGCTCAATTCAGGGCCTAAGGTGACAGTCTCACATGACCTAGAGGACCACCACGGTTCCATTTGATTGGCCTGAAAGCCCAGCACACTTTCCTGCTCTGCTCTCGGGTGACTGTGACCCCAAGACCAGTGTGGTGAAGACCCCAAGTCCCTGCAGGGCCTCAGGGGGACCATGGTGTGTCCTGTTGGGCGTCAGAATTCTGTGTTTGCCTTGCACGTGGGGCTGTGGGTGGGAGCATTTTTTCCTTCACTCCCTGGCTGGCCTTGGTGGAGGAGGCGCTCTGCAGGGAGGGACGCGGGCCGAGGGACAGGCCCAGCTCCCGCGCGCGCGCTCCTTGGTGGCCTCTTGCTGGGTGGCGTGGGGTGGGGCAGCTGCTGAATTATTTTACGTCCTGGTTCCTGTGACTCTCTGCTGTCTCTGTTTACCACGTTATGCGGCTGAATTCATGGGATCTGAATGTCCCTGTGATGTGTGTCCTCCTGGAAGTTTGTTGACTGAGTGAACGAGGACCAGCCCTGTCGGCGGCACACGGGACTTGGGGATGGTGGGCAGCCCCTGGCCTCATCCGTGTACCTCCTGGAGGTTTTCGTTCCTGCTGGGGAGGAAGGTGCTGGGCCTGGCCACACAGGTGGTGCAGGGGGTCTCTCCCTCCCGTCAGTGAGCCTCAGTCTTCCCTTCTGTAAAGTGGGTGCTGTCTGACCACTTTCTGGGGCTCACAGTACTGAAGTGGGTGTTGGGGATGGGAACTGGGGGTCTGTTGCCTAGGAGGTAGGTGGTGTATCCCCTCTCTGGCTTCTTGAGCTCTGAGCACCCGCCTCCCCACCAGCTGAAGGCCCTGCCCTGGGATGGAGTTCTAGCTCGCAGTGGGCAACCCAGTCCAGGCGGGAGAGCGGGGCCCTCTGAGAAGGGGATCTCTGAGCTGAGATGGGAGGGTGTGGGCAGAGGGTACAGCTGGTGCAAAGAAAGGACTTTCGGTGGGGCCTGGCTTGGTGTGTGCGAGGGACAGGAAGGGAGGAGGCAGGAGCGGGTGGGCGAGGGGAGGGGGGAGGAGGAGAGGGGTGGGGCAGGACATTTGAAAGCTTCGGAGAAGTTTCTCTCGAGGGAGCAATGAGATGTGATTCCCATTTTAAGACAGCCTCCCCAGCTGCAGGATCTAGAGGTTGTAGGCCTCCGCAGTGAGGATGTTGGCAGGAGTGCGGAGGCCCTGTCCCGGGCCCTGTGCCGGAGGGCAGGTCTCAGCCTTGACAAGCCACAGGTAGGTGGGGAAGCAGGGCTGTGGACAGACACTTGAGATCCAGGGTGATATGCGCTGGTCAAATAGATGTTGGTGCAGCCATACAATGGGATATTATGCAGCTGTAAAAAATGAGGCGGCTCTGATCTTTAAGATCTGTTGAGAGGAAAACGAGGTGCTGAATGGTGTGTAAAATACGCTGCCTCTTGTGTCAAATAAGACGTAAATCCACGTTTGCTTATAGGCTCATAGGCAAACACTGAGAGGAAGCCCTGCGGGGTTGCAGTGGTTACCTGTGGTTACCTGCAGGGCGTGTGCAGGTGGGGGACAAGGGTGCCAGGTGAGGGGACACTCCCGTTGTGTGCCTTCTTATATTTTCTGGATTTTGAGCCGTACCACTGTATTGCCTGTTCCAATATTACATTAAATTCAAAAGCAGTTGGGCAGTTGGTGGGTGACTGTTCATTTGTGGGTTTTAAGTGCAGTGTTTAAGGATGGATTTTAAGTTCCCTTTACTGACCTTGTTGTCGAACACACTGACTTCTTTCTGGCGTGGTATACAAAGGTTTCCACTGTGATTAAAATTAGATGGGAACAAAGTCACTCTTTTGCACAGTTTGGCAATCGGACAAAAGAAAAAATGCCCCCTTTTTGTCTTCCCCCTTTTCCTGTGGGTGTTTCCTTCTGCCGACTTGACTGCTGGCTTTTCCTGGGGTGGGCACCACAGCAGTTAGCGTCCCATCCTCAGCCTGTTTCCACAGCCCGCCTCCCAGCCGGACCGGAGCTTAGCGACAGGTCCAGTCCCCCGGGGGTCTGTGCAGGTGGCAGCTGGGCACAGGGAAGTCCCCGCTTTGGACACCTGCCAGGCTCAGATCCCACCTCTGCCACTCACAGGCCATGCTTCCTTCGGGCCAGTGACCTTTTCTGAGCCTCAGTTTCCTCATCTGTCAAATGGGTGTCATAACCCCTCTCTTAGGGTTGTTGGAAGGAGGAAGTAAGTGATACCTACCAGGGTGCTGGTCACTGTTCTTGGGATAAAGCAGTACCAATACGACCTCCACTGCCCCCACAGAGCTTGCTTTCTGTCAGAGCTGGCCCTGTGCGCCTGGGCTAAAAAGCAGACGGAGCTGGCTGAGACCAGGGTGGGGGTGGGGCTGCTTTAGGTAGGGCGTCGGAGGAGGCCCGTGGAGTACGGACACTCAGGCAGAGGGCACAGCACGTGCAAATGACCTGGAGCAGCTGGAGGACAGGACCCCTGTGAGCAAGGAGGGTGGTCAGATCTGGGGGTGCAGGAGGGCTTTCAGTTTTATCTTGGGTGTGGTGAGGTTTCAGTTCGGGGAGGGGTGAGGTCTTCCTGGGATTTTCAGGCTCCCTCCACTCCCCGCCCCAGCTGCTGGGAGGGTAGCAGCCTGGAGGGTAGCAGCAGCCTGGGGCCTCCATCCGGGCCTTGTGGGGCAGTGGGAGTGGAGTTGCAGCCTCCCTCCTCAAGGGTGGGCAACCCTGGGCAGGGGTTGTGTGGGAGCAGCTGGGAGAGGCTGGCTGGACTCGGGGTTCCTTCCACATCAGGGGCCTTGGTCCCTCTCCTTGCACACAGCACTCAGAATAGCCTCTGGTGTGGGCCGGCCCATGGTCCCTCCCTGCCCCTCCCGAGGGCCCCAGAGACCCATGTAGGCAATTCTGAAATGCTTCAGTCACGGCTGTCCTGGAGGAGAGCACAGAGGCTCTGGGAGCCTAGGCATGGTGAGGGAGGGCTCCCTGGAGGGGGTGATACTGGCGCTGTGATGTGAAGGTTGAGGGGTGGACAGTGGAAGGTGGGTTGGAGGAGGGGGGAAGGAAGGCTGGCCCCGTGCACTGGACCAGACATGGAGGACCTCATGTCCTGCTCTGAGGGTGGCAGATGGGCAGCCTCGGGGTGTTTTTGAGCAGGGGAGGGGCATGGCCAGAGTGCTGGAGGGGCCCTCTGGCAGCCCAGGTGTGTGGGGGGGAGTGGAGGGGCAAGCTGGCAGGCAGGAGGCTTGAGCGGTGACGGCAGGGAAACAGGCTCGGAGGGGGTGGGCCTGACTGCAGCCGCACAGCAAGTGAGGAGGAGGGGCTGGGCGGGAGCTAGGTCTGTCCACCTCGAGGTCCTGCCCCGGGCTGGCCGCCCTGGCTTATGGGGTACTGTGGCACGTACGCACCACTAATTCCTCTCCTTTGGGCCGGTCCCTTCCTGGGGCCCCTCTGGGGTCAAGCCATGCGTCATTTTGCCCCATTGTCCTCAGTGTTGTTGGAATTTGGAAACGTTGCAAAAACACCTCTGTCTTCTCATATACGGAGATTATTGCAGAGAAAGTGCTGGTTTGGGGAAAGGTTATTTCCTTCCTCGAGGGTGGGGAGCCTGGCTTTTCGGTGTGTGGGGGCTATAATGTGGGCGGCCACGGCGACCCCGCCCGGGTCAGTGTTGGTGAAGAAGTGGTGCGCCTGCCTGCCTGTCTGCTGGGGGCGCGGGTGCGGCCGGGGGGTGGGGGGAGCGTCGAGAGCCTCCGCGAGGCCAAGAGGGTGGGGGCCGCGGGAACCCATGTGCCTGGGAGTGGATGGCCGCCTGCGGCCACGGGAGGCTTTTGTCTTCAAGCAGACCCTGCTGGCCTCAGGCCATCTCACCTCCCAGGGCCTCAGTTTCCTCATCTGCGCACTGGGGACAGCCCTCCTGGTTCTGCTGTCATTTGGTGCCCGGGAATGGCCTGAAGCGTGGGAAAAGGGTTCTGAGGGGCTGGGTGATGGTGGGGTGAGGACCTCGCCAGGCCAGGGAAGCGCCTGCCTGGGCCCAGATGACGGGGGCCTTGGCTTCTCCATCTGTAGCATGGGCCTGGTGGCGGTGCCCGCCTGGGAGGGTCCTGTGGAAAGCCCCCAGCGCGGCTCTTGGCACATATGCAGTGCTTAGTTAACACGTGTTAGCTCGGTTCTGTCGAGGGTCACGCCCCCCTTCTCCGTGATCACTGATATGCCACCGTCTGCATCAGGGCTGGCCCTGGGCCTTGTGCTCCGGGCTCACCCATTGTTGAGCCTCCCAGAGTTCATCCTGCCTCAGCCTGGGTCTCTCGTCCAGCTGTGTCTGCGATCACCAAGTGAGCTTTCGGCGCTCCAGAAAATTCTGTTCTTAGAGTCTCCCCACAGTGGTCTTGACACACGTGCACAACCACACGGTACCCTCCTTGACCTGAAACACACACAGGCGCCTGTAAACACACACACGCACACACATGTTCTCTTTCAAGACCACCATGCTTCATTCTGGTTTCCACGTCAACTTTCCGAGGCCTCGGGAGCTGAGAGATTAGCCATCCTCCTGGGGGTTCAGTGCTGGCCGAGCGCCCTCATCTGACCCCCTGCATATCCTCAGAGCAGATGAATTCAAGTGTTGTCCGAACACGGGCACTGCATAGGGGGTCTTGTGCCCTTTCTTGGCAAAAAAAAAAAAAAAAAAAAAAAGCCAGGGCATGTTGGCTTCTGCTTGTGCTCAAGCAACCATTAGCACAATGCCGTCACGTTTTGTGCTGGATCGCCCCCACCTCCTGTGCCTTTACATTATAGTTAATAGATTTTAAATAGTTCCTCCCCTGTTTTACTTACACTTATACTGAAAGGAGGCCGTTTTCCACAACTGTAGATAGAATCAGGATCACTCGCTCTAAATCAGCAATACCCGTGAGAACAAAGATGACAGCCCCAGTGCAGGACTGAATCCCAGCCCCTGCTGTTCCCAGCCTCTGCCGGCCTTACGCCCGGTGCGCCTACCTCCTCTGTGCCACGAAGGAAGGTTGGCAAGGGTCAGGGAGGTGTTCGCTCCACACAGAGTTCTCTGCCGTCCTGACTGCGTAAGAGGATAAAGGGGGATGATTACACATCGCGGGGCCGCTGGTACTGCTGCCTTCTCCCTGAGGTCTCACCTCACCCCGAGAGGTCATCTCTAGCCCGACTGGGAGAGGACCCTCTAGCTGGTCATTACACACCTTGCATCTTCTGGGGATCCCTTCCTGCTTTCTGGGCCCCCCCTTGGCACGTTTCCTCCTGGGCGGGGCCGTGAGAGGAGGCTGCTGTCCCTCCAACGGAGATGTCTTCTCTGAGACCAAGTTCCTGGTTCTCAGGTAGCGGCTGGTCCCCATTCCCACGTGGGGGCTATGGTGTCCCCTACACCCCAGCTCTGTGCCCTTCTGGCTGCCTGGGCAGAGCCCTGGAGGGTGAAGGCAGCTTAGCCTGGGCCGTCCTGTGGCCTGGGGTCCATGCTAGTGGGGGACAGGCTGGAGCTCAGGGCCAGGGCTCCAGTGCCGGGAAAAGGGGGCGATGGCGCCTGGCAAGGTGAGGCTGGGCCCAGTCCAGGGAGGAGGTGGGGAACTAGGCCTGGCCAGATGGGAGGGTGCCTTGTAAACTGTAAAGTTCTGCACCCAGCTGAGCAGTCATTAATGTTACTTCTTTTGGGTCACACCACTGACACCACAGTAACGGCCGGTCAGGCCCTACTTAGCCACGGGACCTGGCGTGGAGGAAAGTTTGCCCCAGTCCTTGTACCACCCCCCCACCTAACGTGTTTTCTTTTTTAAAATTCTATTTATTTATTTATTTATTTTTGGCTGTGTTGGGTGTTCGTTGCTGCACGCGAGCTTTCTCTAGCTGTGGCGAGCGGGGGCTGCTCTTCGTTGCGGTGCACAGGCTTCTCATTGCGGTGGCTTCTCTTGTTGTGGAGCACCGGCTCTAGGCGCACGGGCTCAGTAGTTGTGGCACACGGGCTCAGTAGTTGTGGCTCACGGTCTCTAGAGCGCAGGCTCAGTAGCTGTGGCACATGGGCTCAGTTGCTCTGCGGCAGGTGGGGACTTCCCGGACCAGGGCTCGAACGCGTGTCCCCTGCATTGGCAGGCGGACTCCCAACCACTGCACCACGAGTCCCCTAATGCGTTTTCTGAGTGCCTGACCTTACACTCTCAAAAGTGAGCGAGAATCGTTTAAGGGATTGCTGGGGATGGAAAGGTTGTGGTGACATCCCGTGCCTGTCCCCAAGGAAGGACATGCCTGACCCAGATACACCCCCTCGATGTGGCTGTGGCTTCCCATGCGTGGGGTGGGAGGAGTGACCCTTCCTTGGCCTCAGACCCCGGGGGGTCCCACAGGGATGGTGGAGCCTGAGCACATGGCCAGGTAGCCCACCACGACCTGGGCTCAGACCCCCATAGTGCTCTCCCTGCTCCTGGCGTCAGGAGAGGCCTTCCCGTCGCTGTGGGAGAGGGTCTCCCTCATGTAGGCTTATCTGTGTCTGAGGGGGTCCCTGCATGGTCAGTGCAGGGCTGGGGACTCCATGCCACCAAGGCTGCCTCACGCCCCATCTTTTTCGTCTCTGCTTTTCTCTGTGAGTCTGGATGATTCTCTCAAAATGACTTAAATGTGCCCACCCTCAACTCACAGTTTCTTGCCACCAGAGTTGGTCTGTGTTTTCTTCTAGTTCCAGTTCAAAATCCTGGGGAAGAGCTCTGATTGGCCCAGTTTGGGGTGGGGGAGCTCTGATTGGCTGAGCTGAGGGTGAAGAACTCTGATGGGCCCAGTTTGTTGGGGGAGAGCTCTGATTGGCCCAGCTTGGGCAAACCTCCACTCTGGGCCAGTCAGTCGGCTGTGGCTAGGGGTGGGGTCACTTAGTCTTGACAGTGACTGCAGCTCTAGCTGGTCCCTAAGGATGAGCATTGAATGAAACCGGCTGCCACCCCAGGAGGTGTCCACTGCAGGAACAAAGTTCAGTAACTCCAGAGACTCAGATGTTCTAGGAATCTGGTCAGTGACACATACAGCACAGTTGCTACTCTTGCTTCCTCATCACAGCTGTCAGGAGTGATAGAAAGTACGACTTTAGCAAAAATGTCATGGGACTAAAATGTACAATGGCTGCCTTCAGGCTTGGCTGTATGTGTGGGCTCTAGAGATGCTGTGAGGGCTCTGTCTCCATCCTCCATGTTGGTTATTCTCAGGCGGGCTCTGCCATGTGGCAGTCGGGTGGCCCAGCAGCTCCAGGCTCCCTCCCTTCGGCCCAGGGGCTTCACCGTGGGCCCGCGCAACTGGGTTACAGGACCATCCCTCACCAGTCATTGTGAAGGAGGAAGGAGCCTCTGATTGGCCATTCTGTGGGCCACGTAGCCTGAAGAGTGGGAGAGTTGGGGTTCTCTTACCAGGAGGAGGGGGCAGAGAGCCGCACAGCATCGCCAGCCTGCTTTCCATAAACGGCCCCCACATTTCCTTCCCCGTCCCCATTTCACGTGGTGGACCCATCCTGAGGGAACGTGAGGATGTCCCAGTGTGAGTAGAGGCAGCTCTTCACCACCTGGGGTAGTTCCTGTTAGAATGGGGAGTTGGAGGTTGGGGTTGGCACTGCGGGGTCCTGGTCTCCAGCCCAGCCATACTTAAGTCCAAGTGGTCGGGAACTCCATGTACAGAACGCAGGGAGGTCAAAAGAGGCAGCCATGAACTCTGAGGAAAGGTTTCCCTGAAGAGGGAGTACTGAGCTGGGTTTTTAGGGATGAACAGGAGTTTGCTCAGGGACAGAAGGGTGTGCCTGGCAGAGGGAACAAAGGAATGGGCAGACTTGAGGAGCTGTGAAAGATTTAGAGGACCTAGGGCAGGTCATTTATTTTTTATACTGACTGTGTATTGAATGCCTGTTGTTTGCCCGGTGAGGTGCTGGGGTCTTTACGTCCCCTCCTTGAGTCCTCCCCGTGTTGCTGGGAGGCCATTGTGATTGGGCCCATGAGCAGATGGGAGTGTGTCTGTTCCGGGGTCATGTGCTCTGAGCCGCCCGGCAGTCTGGGGGGAGCTGGGTTCACATTCGAACCCTGACCTCTGGGGCCCAGGGCTTGATCCCACTTGCTGCCCATCTCTGCTCCGGCTGGGGCGGCTGATGGCGTTGGGGGCCCTACGGTCATGCCACAGCCTGGGCTAGACGCCGCGGTTGGCTGCGCACCAGCTGCCCTGCTGGCAGCCTTGAGAAATTCCTAAATTTCAGGGCCATGCGAATGAATAGGGGCGCTGGCCTGGCAAAGGCGCGAGAGAGCTGCAGAGCTTCCCTGGCTGAGCACTCTGTGAGGCTCAGAGGACACGTGAGATGGGGCTTCTGTCTGAAGGGTGGACAGCGGTGGTCACGCCGTGAGGCTCCCAGCTCAGCCCCTGACTTGCCAGGGGGCCTTAGGCAAGTTTTTCTCCGTCTTTGAAGGCCCTACGGGGTTGAGTGTTGGTGACACTCACGTTTATAACTCATCTCGTGTCCTGTGTCAGCCCTGTGCTGGGGCCGTACAAATTAATCAGTCCACCCAACCCCACCCTGCCACCCACCAAAAGCATCTGAGTGCCCATGTGGGCCAGACCCCGGGTCAGGGCTGAGCAGGAGAGCAGGGTCCCTGCCTCAGTCTCATCCATGTGAGATGTCAGCTCCTAGCGTGGGAGGGAACCTGCCAGCCTCAGCCCCAGTGAGCATCCCGTCTGGTTAGAGAGGAGGTGGTAGCAGAGTGCGCCTCGCAGGGCGCTGCGTGAGCCTCGCTGAGGGGGTGTTGGCAGGGCTGCCTGCGCTGAGGCTGGACAGGACCCGTGATGCCTTAGGCGCTGACGGGCTCCAGTGCAGCTGTGAACCCGGCGGCAGCAGGAAGCAAGTCCTGGGTTCTAGGAAGCAGCGTGATCTGGGCAGAAGGTCAAGGTCAGGGGCTTCGGGGACTAGGGACCCCCTGCCCCTGCTGGGGCTGGAGAAGGGACAGGACCCACCAGGTAAGGGCGGCCCAGCATGCACGTGCGTGCACACGCAGGCTCACTCTCACACACACTCACACACACATACATGCCTAAACACACCTCACGTGCACACACCTGCCCACACTCACACAGACTTAGATTTCACATACACACAGATGCACTTACGCACCCAAACTCCCCCCCCCGCCCCCGACCCCCGGTCCCCCGATGCTCACACGGACCCGCATGTACACGCACCTCTCACGCAGGGACCCTTGGTCTTTCAGCTTCCCTTGAAAACACATCTTGTATCCAAAGGAGAAGGAAAAGAGAACGCAGGAGACGGTCTGCGTGAGCTCAGAGGTAGGGTGAGGATGGGGTCCGGGCCCCGCTCTGGGGACTCCCTCACCTCCTGGAGTGGTTTCTTAGTGTAGACGGAGCCCTGGACTCAAATCCAGGATCTGGAGAAGGCGTGAGAAGGGGCCGTGCCAGGGTTTGGGAGGCTCTGGAGGAGGGTTGGACCCCAAAGTTTATCTCCCACCTTTGTCTTCCTTTCAGGGGAAGAATTAAATCCCCCAAAGACCAGTTTATTCTGTGAGGGGGGTGATGGGTGAACCCATTCTCGGTGCCTGGTGCGGAGGAGGTGCCCCTCCCGTAGGGACCTGGTAGATGATCCCCTTCACCAGGAGACGCTTGCTCTTCCCCGAGCTCTTAGTCACAGAACGTTGACGCTTGTTGACTAGCATCTGCTGAACTGACCACGTAGATTGGTCTTCTAGTGAATGGCATTGACTTGCTGGTATTGCACTACGTTTGCGTTCCTGAGGTAAACCCTGTTTGGACACAATGTGTTATATCCCTGTAATATGCTGCTGGGGTCGATTTCCTGCTATGTGACTTAGGGCTTGGCAGCTAGATTCCTAAGTGAGACTGGCCACTACCTTCCTCTTGGAGTACCACGTCTGCTTTTGGTATCAGGACTTTCCTAGTCGCATAAAATGGCAGGAGGACCCACCTTCCTTTTTCTAGATGTTGGAACAAGTTTTTAATAGGGTGGGAATTATCGTCCGCTCTGACTGTACCCTGTCTTGGGTTGGCCTCTGTAGATGCTTTTAAAGTTCATCCCACAGCACCCTGCGAGGGGAACGTGATGCTTCTCATTGAACAGATGGGCAAGGTGAGGCTCAGAGAGCCGGAGCCTCTGCTCCGTGGTCAGACAGCATGTGGCGGCTCCGCTGGGCTGTGAGCGCAGGCCAGTCTGACTCTCCCTGGGCCTGTGCTTTTCCCGCTGCTCACCGCGGTGCAAGGATCGTCTGAGATGCTGGCCTGCAGGAGAGCCGTTGCCCTTGCTCTGGGTTTTCCAGGGAGGCTGGGAAGAGCACTGATGGCGCATCAGGAGAGCTGGCCTCGCTCCGCTCACCATCCGCTGGCCCACCCGCCATCCGTGCATCCGCTTGTCCATTACCCGCCCAGTCGGCCAGCCGTCCTTCAGCCCTTTGTCCCCGTGCTGATGCACCCACCATTAACCCACCTTCCCATCCACGCCTCCTCCATCTCGTCACCCATCGTTCCACCCACCCACCTGCCCATCTATTAGACATTTATCCACAGGCTGGTTACTCATCCAGCCACTTTTCCACCTTCCCATCCATCTGTCCTCCATCTGCCATCCATTCACTCACCATTTATCCATGATGGGACCACCATCCATCTGACACCCAACCATCTCTTCATCAACGATCCATCCACCTACCAGTTCACTTCATCAACGATCAACGACCCATCTGCCTACCAGTTCACTTAACCATCCGCTGGCACTTTCTCCTCCATCTGTCTTCCACGTGATATACCCACCCACTCATCTGTCCACTCATCCATGTACCCATCCATCCATCCATCCATCCATCCACCTGCCCTTGGGGCTTGGCCTTAAGGTAGGGGGTAGGGTTTGGGTGTGGAGAGATTCAGGAGGGAGGGCACCCTGGTTTGGGATAATGATACAAACCAAGATCAGGAGTTGGGAACCAGAGTCTTCGAGGTTAGCGGGAATTGGGTGTATGGAGGGCGACGGAGGGAAATGGAAAGAAAAGGTGGGAGGGAAAGATAGGTGGGAGCTAGATGGTGAAGGACTTGGAATGCCACCCTTAGGAGTTTTCACTTTATCCTTGGTCCAAGGGTATTCAACCCGGGGTCCATGAGTGAGTTCCAGGGCGTCTGTAAGACCCCTAAAATGATAGGCAACGATTTTTTTTTATATATAAGCCCATATATCTGTTAAGACTCTTGGTTGCAAGTTGCAAGTGACAGAAAACATGTTCCAAGTTAGCTTGAGCAAAATGGTTGCTTGAGCAAAAAGTTGCTTGAGCAACTTTGTCATTGCAAAGTTCAGCTTTTCAGTTAGCTTCAGGTATGGCTGGATCTAGGTACTCAGCAGCTGTCACTGTGACTCTGTTATCTTGGCTTTTCCTTTTCCCTTTTTATTTTTTGAGTAGACTCCAGACTCAGACGGTCTCCGGCTGACAACAGGATGGCTTCAGGGACCCTCAAGGTTAAATCATCTCTTGTCTGATACAGTGGGAACAAGAGGCCATTTGCCTGATGTCTCACTTGAATTGGGTCTCACGGGCTCAGGTTGGCCTCGTGTCCATCCCTGAGTTAGGCATTGTTGCGAGAGGAATGAGAAACACCGATTGGCCTGACAGTTGAGTGGTGTGGACCCCAGAATGAAATCCAGGGGCCCTTCTTGGAAGGAGGGTGAATGTGCGATGGGTGAGGAGAAACCACCCCATGTCCACTACTAAGCTTTGTTCACACTTTCCTCTTTTGGTGGACGCGGGTGGATTACCCAAGGGCCAGAGGTGGTAGGGAACCATCAGGATTTCGAGCAGGGTGGGAGGACATCAGACGAGAAGTCGTCGGCAGGCAGGACCACGGGCAAGCTGGATGCCTGTCTGGGGCCGGGTGGAGGGTATTGGGGACGCAGTTGGGGAGAGCAGTGAGCTCAGCCTTGGCCACGGGCAGGACGGTTTCTCATCACTCTGCCCAAAGAGTGTTTCTTCTCTCCAGAGTCATGACTTGTGGGGAAGGAAAATATCGCTCCCTCCTGTGCCAAAAGCAACATTTTCTTTTCTCAAAGGTTGATTATAAGTCACGGACATTCATCTGTGTAATTTTTCACCTGTTTATGTTGATAATGAGATTAGTGATTACATATGCAGGGTCACTTCTCACCCAGGGTTTAAGGAGCTTTTTATTCATTTTACTTATTTTTTCTTTATTAGTTAAGAGGGGGAAGGGAAGGGAACAAAACCTCGCTGTTGTACTGGAAGGACGATTTTCCCAGTGATTTTATGCTCACCCATGGAGGGTCCCCAGGGGTCCATGAGCGTGAGGACACGGGCCGCCAGAACCCTCTGTGCATTCCACCTGGGCCTGACTGCTGTCAGCGCTTTGCACCCAGGGTTGGCCTGAGACCCGGTGTCCCTGTGCTCTGGACCCAGCCCCCCAGCCCTCCCTTGGGGGTCTCAGGCCAGCCCCCTGTGCCCTCAGCCTTGCCCGCTCTCCCCAGGCCAGACTTGTCGTTTTGCAAACAATCGCATTGATTATTGAGATTTTTGCCCATGAGGAAATGAAGGAAAATAAGTATTTAACGGTGGAAGCCAGGCTCGATCACGTTTCTTGCGGTGATTTGTGATTGTTTTTCATATCCCTCCCCTCCTATCCATTTCTTCTGCCAAGAAGTCTCTGGCCTCTGCTCTGTTTCCTTTTTCTGGACTATTATAATAGGCTCTTTTCTTTTAAAAGTCTCTGCTCTTGTGAAAAAATACATATAAAAACATACAAAAAGTACATGGAAGTCAGCGTATACCCGCCCCCCATTGCCCTAACCCCAGCACCCTTCCCCCTCCGCGGTCTTTTCCCCATCTCCCCCCCCACCACCACCACCGCAGGTGCCGTACTCCCTCTGTGATGTTAAGGTGTTACCCAGCGCTGCGCTTCCTGGGGCTGGAATCTTCCTCCGCCTTCCTGAGGACTTCCCAGCGTGCTGTGGCCCATTGGTGCACTGCCCCCGCCCCGTTGGAACAGTGTCCACGCTGTCAAGACACTTTGCTACATTCTCTGGGGCCCTGGGCGTGGGTGACTGACTGACCGGTGTCCTCTTCTGACCTTGTCTCCTTCCTTAATTTTCATGCCCCGCGCCTCTTTCCCTCTTGCTGCCCACCTCACCTCCTCCCGCTCCCTTCTTTGTTCCTTGCAATGCCGGCCGCAGTGGGTCCGGCTGGTTCCTGCCTCAGGGCCTTTGCCCATGCTATTACCTCTGCCTGGGATGCCTTTCCCAGTTCCTTGCACGGCCACCGCATCTGCGCCAGGCAAGTCTCAGCCGAAGTGTCACCTCCTCAGTGAGGGCTTCTCTGCCCGCTCTTGCCAGGGGCGGGCCCCAGGCCCTGTCCCTCACAGCCTCCTTACTATCTTCTTACTTACTTGTTCTTTGTCTCTTCTCTTCACCAGGATGTTGGCCACACGGGGGGAGGGCCTCTCTGGGCCTTGTTCACCGCCACATCGCAGTACCTGCTGTGGGGACTGGCAGGTAGCAGGTGTGTAATGAATATCGACAAACTGAAGGCCTCTGGCTGTGCTCCCCTGGCCAGGCAGACCTGGCTTCGTGTCTGCGCACCACCTTTTACTGATGGTGTGACCGGGGGCAGGTCGTGTATCCTGTCTGGGCCTGAGTTTCCTTATCTGCAGAGCATGGTTAAATGAAATCAACATCCCTAGAAGCTCTCAGGCCAGCGCTTGGCATCATGTCGGTGCCGAGGAAGTGATAGTTAATATGAACCTGATCAACAGCTAAAATCCCTCCTAAGTTTCTGTGCCAAGAACACGTTTATTATTTTCCCCAGTGAATTAGATGACTTCCTCTTATCATACAAGGAGCACCAGGTCATCCTCTAATTTCCCTTTTGGCCTTGGGTGCCAGGAAGCTGACCATGATGGGGAGGTCTCAGGGGCAGCTCTTGTTTCCTGTTGGGTCTTCAGTGCAGCACTGTTTTTCCTTTCCGCTCTCTGCTCTTTGATTACTCACTCTTGGCTCCACAGTGCACGTTTTATTACTTTTTACTGTAGTAAAATACATACAAAACTGACCCTCTTAGCCATTTTTTAGAAATTTTAATTTATTTTTGACTGCGTTGGGTCTTTGTTGCTGCGCACAGGCTTTCTCTAGTTGCAGCGAGTGGGGGCTACTCTTTGTTGCGGTGCACGGGCTTCTCATTGCGGTGGCTTCTCTTGTTGCGGAGCACGGGCTCTAGGCGTGCACGCTTCAGTAGTTGTGGCATACGGCCTCAGCAGTTGTGGCTCGTGGGCTCTGGAGCACAGGCTCAGTAGTTGTGGCGCACAGGCTTTGTTGCTCCACGGCATGTGGGATCTTCCCGGACCAGGGCTCGAACCCGTGTCCCCTGAATTGGCAGGCGGATTCTTAACCACTGCACCACCAGGGAAGTCCCAGAACGTCCTTTTTAAGGCTGAGTAATATTCCATTGTGTAAAGAGACCACATTTTGTTTATCCACTCATCTGTTGATGGACACTTGGGTTACCTCTGCCTTTGGGCCACTGTGAATAATGCTGCTATGAACATCGGTGTGCAGATACTGTTTTTAGTACATTACTTTCTTACCTTTCTGAGCCTGGGGTGATCTCAGCCCAGATTAGAAATTAAAGCTAGGTTTGGGATCGTTTCTAGGAGCAGACTCTCTGACCTGCTGTTGCAGGGGTGTGTGTGTGTGTGTGGCAGAGCCTGTGCCCCCGCTGGTGCCCGGGCTGGTTCCTCCTCCTGGTGCACTCGTCCCCCAGCTGCCGCTAGTGGCTCACACCTGCGTGCTTCTTCAGACGCCCTTGGCCAACAGGTATTGGTTCCCCGCATGGGCCCAGGAGGTGATCCCCCCGCTTCGTCCCACTGCCAGCCTTGGCCAATGACCCACTGATGTCCCTGAGTGGGATGAGCCCTGGGGTGCCAGTCACATTGCAGAGCCCCCCCGCCCACCACCACGGTTGCAGGCTGGTGTCGGACTTCAGCTGAGACCACGTCTTTGCCATCCTGTTTCCCGTTCCCTTCTCCCAGGGGTTCTCCCAATAAACCACATGCTCAGAACCCCATCTCAGGCTCTGCTTCTGGGAGGTCCCGGCTTCAGACAGTGTAATTAACTCGAGCGTCCCTCCCGTGGTTGTGCGGCTGTGGGGATGCCGCTGGATTCTGGTACGATTGACCTTTGAGCCCACCTGGGTGGGAGCGGGCTCCTTGGAGGGGGCACAATTCCCAGTGTCTGCCACTTACAGGAGAGACAGGTCCTAACCCAGGAAACCAGGCCGTTCAGGCAGTGGCTTTGGGCCCGGGGGAGCAGGAACTCCTACCTCCCCTGGGCCTCCCTCCTTTGTGTGTAGACAGGAGAGGTCCAGGAGGGTTCCAGAGGATAGAGGGGAACGGGGGAGCCCAGTGATGCCGCTGGAGAGTGAGCGTGGACCAGTGATACCCCGCCGTCAGGCCCAGCTTCTGATTTTCCTAGAGAAGTTGGGAATCCAACTTAGGTGTAAAATGTTCTGATTTTAAGTGTTATGACATTAAATCAATTATAAATTAATAGCATCGCCATGTTTTAATAACAGCAACTAATTTCAAAAGTGCCATGTGGGCCCCCAAACACACTCCATAGACAGCCAGCCAGGCGGCTGGCCGGTGGCCACCCTCTGGCTGGACTTGGGGGCAGCGGCAGCCATCTGGGCAGGCTTCTGGGAGAAGCTGGGAGCGGCACCGCCCTCAGAGGTGGTGGCCGGCGGGCCAGGTGGTCCTGATGACTCGCGGGCTTGTAACTGGTGTGTCTACAGGGTCCTGAGTGTCTATATCCCTTCTGTCATCCCCAGCTGCTTGAGAATCTGTGTTTGGCTGTAGCTGCCCCTTGTTTAAAAGACAGATCCCCTGCAAACATTTTTAATGTTTTGAAACCACACCAGCACCAACCTGAGACTTTGTTCTTGTCTGGGGCTGCCCGGTAAAGATGTAGGATGCCCAGTTAAATTGGAATTTCAGAGAAGTGGTGAATAAATATCTCCCAGATATTGCACAGGACCTACTTAATGCCAAATCATGATGCACTGTTTATCTGGAATTCCTCTGGAACTGTATGTCTTGTATTTTTATTTGCTAGCTCTGGCAAGCCTGTTCTTGTCAGAACCAGAAGGCTCAGAGAACCAGGAAAGGAAGAATTTCCTTCACCTTGTGATTCGGTGTCACATGAGGCCAGACCCCGCTTTCGGTAGTGGTGGCACTGGTGATCAGTCAGTGCCCCAGGGCCATGGGGGGGCACCAGGGTGGCCTTGCTTCTGGGGCCCTCTCTGGGTGGCCACTGAGGTTCATTGTCAGGACGGGGTCACTTACTGTAGGGACGTGTATCTGTGTTTGCGGGTGGGAGCAGTGAGGGCGGCAGAAGTGCGGTCAGCTCTGATCGCCAGCCCCCCTTGCCCGGGTGCCCGGGGGTGGGGGAGGGAGGGAGGATACGGGACGGTGGGCGTGTCTTGCACAGAGCCCTCAGCCTCCTGTCTCCCTGGACACTCCCGGGAGTGTGCCCCTGCCCCGTCCCCCCACATCCTGGTTGTGAGACGCTGACCCCGGCCTACGTGAGAAGCCCGCTGCCCCCGCCCTAGCAGGGGTCTGGCCAGCCAGGGCCTCCGCACCTGCCCGCTCCTGCCTTAAGCCTGCTTCAGCTCCGCACAGCTGGATGCACCTCGGTGTGGTGTTGGGGGCTCCCATCTTCCTTCCCGTCTAAGGCTTGCTGTCTCCGTCTCTTGGTTGTGGAGCGTGAAGCCCGGAGAGGATGCCCAGACGCCATCACCGGCTTTCACTGCTGGGCATAGTTGGCTGCGTGGCCTTTGTTTCGTGCTGAGTGTGTGAGGGCACATCGCAGGCTTGGTGGTACTCAGAGTGTCAGTCTTTCAGAAGCACCACCGTCTGCAGCTGTCGGAGCTCACGGAATGATGCTGTCCCTTCATGTCCCCTGGCCCGTGGCCCATCTCGGAGCCCGGGGAGCCCGGTGTCTCTCAGCTGTCTGTTCGCTCCAGGTCCGAGCGGGAATCCCGCACGCGGTGGCTGTCACGTCTCAGGCCAGTGTGAACCCAGCACAGCATCTCCCCTGCCCACGTTTGCTGTGTGCCGAGGACTCGGGGCCTTTGTCCTTTAGAAGGTCCCCCCTGGACTCTCTGCTGGGGCTGCTTACTTGGGTCCCAGTGCTTGCGGGTCCAGCTGCCGCGTGACCAGCGGCCCGACACCTGGTGGTAGCGGTGTATTTGCTCAGGGGTTTAGGCAGGTGTGTCGTTGGGGACCCTGGTGGTATTTATACTAGTCTCCGGTCTGATGGGGGTGTCTGAAATGGCCTCATTCACATGCCAGTGTGTGACCAGCGGGAGTGCACACTGGGCTTGCAGGGTCTCCCGGGCAGGGTCCTCACCCGTTTTCCTGGTGGCTCAGGACTCCAGAGACCAAGGTGGAAGCTTGCCAGCTCCTGTGGGGGGGGTGTCGGCGTCCCTCTGCGTCCCCTGTGGGAGTGGTCACCATTCTGAGTCTCACTGGTCCATGGTTACAGCCCCCTGCCACCAGTCGCAGCAAAGGGGGGATGGGCTTGTGGGTTGGCTGGGTGTGTTCGTGCCCTCACCTGAGCCCTCCTGCAGGCTAGTGGGGCTCCAGCGGGAGCTGTGGCCATGGGGGAGGGGGAGGAGTCATCACCAAACCCCTGCTCTGGAGGGAAGGAGCAAGGGAGGTGGGGAACCAATACCCCAACCCCTCTCCTGCCCTCTAATCCCCTGTCAGTGGTGGCCCCTGGGCACTGCGGGAGCCCGGGCACGCAGTCTGAGGAGTGCAGCGCCCCTGTCCCTGCCGGTGCAGAGCCAGGTGGAGAAGGGCAGGGCAGGGAGTGGGTCTGGGGGCCGGTCACCGGCCTAGTGGCCTGTACCCGTGTCCTGTGTCCCCTCCACCAGCTGGACAAATACCCAGTGGCCACATGGTGCGGAGTTCTCAGGGAAATGCACGGGGAGGAGAGCTCGGCACTCACCCTGCACGCACGTGTGGCCTGCTTGTGTGCGTGCCCCTCTCCTGGTGTCCGCTCCAGGGCTCACGGAGGCCAGCTGGCACTGTAACAATCGTAGTCTTGTTAACGTGTGTGCATTACCCAGCTTCGTTCATCTGTGGGTGTCAGGAGATCCTGGGGGTCTTTCTCTGCGTCTGCCGGGTCCCCGATGAGCCCCTACCTCGGAGTGTGCGCCCCGTGACCCAACCTCAGGCCCAGCCTCAGGGGTCTTTGTCACCACAGTCTGCCTGCTGGGGCTCCCCACTTCCGGGAGGTCAGGTCCCCTTTTTCAGCCCCTCCCGTCATGATTCCTCTTTTCATATTGGAGGGGGGCCGATTTGCAGAAGCCACATGTTCAGGGGGCCACTTCCTGCAGGGGCCGTGGGAAACAGCAGCTGGAGACCCCTGGGAGGGGCATGTTTGAATCTGAGAACCAGCAATGTAGAGATTGTGCCCTCCTACTTCTCACTCGTATGCGTGTTCCCAGCCCCGCTAGCTTATCTCCAGGGACGGGGAGCTCCCTCCGCACCTGCAGCCTGGTCTGACTCTGACCTGGAGAAAGCTTTCCCCACGTGGAGCTGAGGTCTCTTGCCCTCCATCCTCCGTACACACCTGAGGGGCCATAACCCGTCCTGAGCAGCTGGGGAGTTGTGCCAGGCGCCCCTGAGGCTGCTCTTCCCCAGGGTAGCCACCCCAAGGGACCCAGCCCCTCGCCACTGGGCCACCTCCTGCGGACACATCCCAGCCGGCCCCATCCCTCTCGAAGGTGGGCGCACCCCCTGCAGACTGACGGGGATTCTGAGCAGCGTGCAGGGACCCGGACTTCCATTTTCCCAGCTGGAGACCACAGTGGGGATGACCATGGGGCTCCCAGTTCAGAGGTGAGCCTGGGGGGACCCAGAGCTCAAGCACGTCCAGCCAAGTGTGAGTGAGCAGAGAGTCCATGGCGTAGGCTTCGTGGGGAACCGGGAGGCCACACGCTGTATGACACCTCAGGGTGGCTGGGGCTCAGGAATTTTCCAGAGAAGTAAGAAGCTGGAATTTTCACGTGAGCATTTCCAATCTGTAAGTGCTGGTTACTAACTGAAAAGTAAAAGCTCACTGCGTGGGGGACTTCCCTGGTGGCGCAGTGGTTGAGAATCCGCCTGCCGATGCAGGGGACACGGGTTCGAGCCCTGGTCTGGGAAGATCCCACACGTCGCGGAGCAACTAAGCCCGTGCGCCACAACTACTGAGCCCGTGCGCCACAACTACTGAAGCCTGCACGGCTAGAGCCCGTGCTCCACAACAAGAGAAGCCACGGCAATGAGAAGCCCGCGTACCGCAACGAATAGTAGCCCCCGCTCACCGCAATTAGAGAAAGCCCGCTCACAGCAACAGAGACCCAGCGCAGCCAAAAATAAATTAATTAAAATAAATAAAAATTTTTAAAAAAGCTCACTGCGTGGGACACACAGTGCATTCGTGGGCTCGGTAGTGCCCGTGGGCCCCAACTATGACCTGAGGTGTGGTAGAGCCTCTCCACTGTGTACAGATGCAGAGCTGAGAGGCTCAGAGGGGGCAAGGGCCTTGCTCAGGGTTGCACAGCAAGTGAAAACGCCAAGCGGGGGGCTGATGTTCTGTCTTTCCTCCGGGCCTGGATTCACATGCTTGTGGGCCGTTTGTGACGGTAGGGGGTCCAAGGGCCCGGCCCCGCTGGGAGCCGTGTGTGGGCTGTGGCGGGAATACTGCCTCCTGGATGCAGGGTTCCTGTGAGTGTGTGTCGAGGAGGAGTGGGGGGCACGGGGGGAGGAGGCTTCTTTCTTAAATGACACTGTTGAGGGCAGACTGGAGGGAGGGCCTTCGTCCCTCCCATTTCCGTGGTTTGTCATGGGGATCTTGGGCCTCTGTCCTACGGGGCCCTCCACCCTCCTGAGGCAGCCGTTCAGCTTGGGGGGACATGCGTGTCAGCTCTTGTCCAGAGACGCCCCCTCTCGCCTCTTTCCGCACCCAGCACAGGCTCTTGTCCCTGGAGGCGCCCTTACCATCCTCACCCGGACCATCTCTGGGCTTCTCAAACTCGACAAGGCCCAAACCAGGCTGCCCATCTCCATGCAGGCCTGTGGCCCTCCTCCACGGCTTTCCCTGCCTCAAGAAGCCCCAGCTTTGTCCTTCCAGGTGTTCAGGCCCAAACTTCTGCTCATCCTGGACTCCCTTTCTCACCCCCACCCAGGCCGTCAGCACATCCCGCCACGTCCTCTCCCGCTGCCCATCTCTCACCCACCTTCCCATTCTCAGCGCGGCAGCAGACGAACCCTTTAAGTAGAGCGTCCCATCAGGTCATTCCAGGCTCCAGGGCTTATCTGGGCATTACCACCCTGGCCCTTGCCCACTGGTTCCGCTGGAGTGGCCCCTGCTGCTCCCCACCTCCCTTGTGCAGCCCTGCCTCAGGCCCTTTGCACTTGCTGTTCCTGCCACCTGACATGCTTTGCCTCCAGACGTCTATTCATGGGGCTGTGTTCACCGATTTGCTCAGGCCTCAGCTCAAATGCCACTTCCTTAGAGAAGCCTTGCTTGACCACCCTGGCCAAAATAGGCTCTCCCACACCCCGGCCTCTTCCTGTCCCGTTTCCTGGCTTTCATTCATTTATGTCTTCATTGTCCTCATGACTGCCTGGCGTTCAGTAGCCTCTGGAATTGCTCCACGCGCCAGAGTGCCAGCGCTGGCAGAATGGCCATGGGGCCTGCCTCACTTGCTGGTAAGCCCCAGTTCTGGAGGGTGCCGGCTTGGAGGGCCTGTGCCCTCAATCCTGGCTGACTGGCCTCGGAGGCAGACCTCCTCTCCTGCTGCATGGCCGCTGAGTTGCTCCGTCACTGCCCTGCCCGACAGGGTCCTTGCGCTGCCGTCACACTCTCCCCAGCTCAGCCAGGAGGTGGGCAGCACGATGGCTGCTTCTTTCTCCTCTCTGTTAAAGACTTTTAAGAAGTTCCTGTTGTTCTATTTTTTAGGTTTGAAATTTACAAACTTAAAATAGTAGAGATCTCACTTTATTGTCTTTTTTTCTAAATCAGACAATCGTTGCAGTGACTGCAAATGATAGTGCAGCTTCGGGGCCGGGAATGGGTGGAGAGGGAGCCCTTGTCTGTGACTGAGGAGCATGCAGCCCAGGGGTGCAGGCCTGGCCCCGAGTCACGCGGGTCCCAGGGCTGTGGGACCGGCGACTTTTGTGAGGATGGAGGTGGGGGGAGGAGCGAGGACAGTGAGAAGGTGACATTTGAGTGGCTTGTAGAGGGTAACAAGGAGGGGCTGCGGGAGGGTCATGCCAGGG
The DNA here is from genome assembly GCF_949987515.2 of Delphinus delphis. Lineage (NCBI taxonomy): Eukaryota > Metazoa > Chordata > Mammalia > Artiodactyla > Delphinidae > Delphinus > Delphinus delphis. The sequence continues at coordinate 101,241,493 of NC_082692.2, read as the reverse complement.
CCCCTGGAGGGAGGGTTAGGGTGGCTCGCACAGGGAACCCAGACTGTTGCTTCCTGGTTGGGAAGCCAGGAAGCCATGCACATTGGGGTCAGCTCCTTCCAGATCACAGCGGCTTTGCAGAGAAAGGGCAGGAGTGGATGGCGGGGAGGGAGGTGGCAGGCGTGTTCCAGGGCAGATGGGGGTACAGCTCGAGCCAGGGCGAGGCTGCGGTGGTGGAGGGAAGTGGGCAGAGGGCAGAGAGCTGTTCACGCAGCTCAGTCGATGGGCGGGACTTGGTGTGTGTGTGTCTGTGTGTGTGTATGTGTGTGTGCGCGTGCGCACGTGCGGGGGACAGCGGGTGTCCAGGATAATTCTGGGAACGGTGGTATTATTTGCTGAGGCATCTGAGGAGGTTGGCAGGAGCCTCCCCTGCAGCATAACTTGCAGTGCAAGGGGATCTGTTAGGGGGTGTTCCTGGGCCCTGGGGTCCGAGGGCCATGGCAGGGGGCTTGGCTGTGTGCCGAGGCCTGGGAGGGCCTGGTTCCTGCCCAGTGTCCACTTGGCTTTGCCCTCTGGCTGGCAGCCACGGGACTCTGGGTGCATGGCTGGGGCTCAAGCTGGGTTTCGGGGGGAGATAAACTGTTTGGGCGCTGGTGACTGTGTGTGTGAGACCACTCGTGGTGTCCCGGCACATAGGTGAGGCTGTGGGTGAGACAGCGCATGTAACTGTGCCTGGAGGGCTGTAACCCGGCCTCTGCGTGCCTGCCACGGAGGGCGTGAGACCCCGATGCCCCAGGCGTGCCAGCCATGTGCCTGGAGAATGCATGTGACAGTGTGAGTGTGTGCGGGACCGTCGGCTGAGGGTCCTACCCGGGGACACGTGTCAGGTGGCAGGTGAGAGTGGGGGTCAGCGGCCCTGGGCAGGGCCACGCTGGCAACTCTGTCAACACCTGAGCGACGGCCATGCCTGTCTGTGCATCTGAGCAGGTGCGAGTGGGAGCGTGTGCGTAGGGATGTGAGGACGAGTGCATGCGTGTGAGTGAAGGTGGGGAGGCTGCCCAGCCGTGCGCACGTGCCGGTGTGTGTGCCAGGTGTGCACACGTGTCCCCCTGTGGCCGCCACGTGGTGCTGATCCGTGTCCTTTCCGATTCCCCCAGGGCCTCGTGAGAGAGAACGGTTGATCTGGAGGCGACGCGTGGCCGGCTGCGGGGCATGGCATCACTCGCGGAGCCCGTGGGAGCCTGGCTGGCCGTGGCCGTGGCCCTGGCCCTGGGCCCAAGCCCCAGCACGGCGGTCCCGGGGCAGGACTGCACGGGCGTCGAGTGCCCCCCGCTGGAGAACTGCATCGAGGAGGCGCTGGAGCCGGGTGCCTGCTGCGCCACGTGCATGCAGCAGGGCTGCGCCTGCGAGGGCTACCAGTACTACGACTGCCTGCAGGGTGGCTTCGTGCGCGGCCGCGTGCCCGCCGGCCAGTCCTACTTCGTGGACTTCGGCAGCACCGAGTGCTCCTGCCCGCCGGGCGGTGGCAAGATCAGCTGCCAGTTCATGCCCTGCCCGGAGCTGCCGCCCAACTGCATCGAGGCCTTGGTGGCGGCCGACAGCTGCCCGCAGTGCGGCCAGGTGGGCTGCGTCCACTCCGGCCGCAAGTACGCCGCCGGCCACACGGTCCACCTGTCGCCCTGCCGGGCCTGCCACTGTCCCGACGCCGGCGGCGAGCTCATCTGCTACCGGCTCCCCGATTGCCACGGAGACGCCGCCCCTGGAAACTTCTCTGACGCCGAGGAGGGTGACCCCGAGCGACACTATGAAGACCCCTACAGCTACGACCAGGAGGTGGCCGAGGCGGAGGCCGCGGCGGCCCTGGAGGGCGAGCTCCAGGCGGGCGCTGGGGGCCCGGCTGCTCTGGGAGCTGGGGGTCAGCCACCTTCAGCCATCCAGGCCACCCGCTGGCCGGCTGCCCTCCCCAGGCCCACGGCAGCTGCCGCCCTGGGTCCCCCAGCCCCCGTGCAGGCCAAGGCCAGGAGAGTGACGGAGGACAGACAGGAGGACAGAGAGGAATTGACAGTCAGGGAGCAGCCGGCAGCAGGTGGCCCCAGGGGCCTGGATGGACGGCCCACAGCAGGTCCAGCCCCTGGTCTCCCTGTCCAAGAGGAGGCGGCAGAGGCCAGGGCACGGCCCGAAGAGAACCTCATCCCGGACGCCCAGGCCACCCCCCGCAGCGCTGGGCAGGAGGGAGCTGGGCCCATTCCAGCGTCAACCACGGCCAGTGTCCCCGCATCACAGGCCACGCAGAGCGCTCCCGAGGGCCCGGCAGAGCCCAGCACCCACGCCATCCTGACCACACCTCACCAGGAGGCGGCCCGCGTCCCACCCACCCAGGAAGTGCCCAAGCAGCCACCGGTTGTGCCCCGTTCTCGGCCAGAGGAAGACACAGACCCCAACTCTGTGCATTCTGTCCCCAGAGGTGACCCTGAAGGTAAGCCTGTTTCCTGGTTTCTCCAGGGACACTCATCCCAGGGAAGGGCAGCCTCGGGGCTCTGTAGCCTGGCCCAGGTCTGTGCACAGCTGCCTGGAGCAGGGGAAGCTGGGTCTGCGGGGCCAGGCCAGGGACAGCCAGCGCCATCCCCTGAGCTCTGGGCTGGAGGCTCTGAGATGGGGCTTCCTCCTGGCTCAGCTTCTGGGGGTAGCATGGTGGGTGGATGGGTGGGGTCCCTGTCACGGTAGGTGCTGGGCTGCCTGATAGGGCTGTGGCCGAAGGCCTCTTACATGTACCTTATCAGGGCTGGGGAGCCCCTGCAGAGGGGTCCACAGGTGCCCTGGCAGGAAGTGGGAGCTCACAACCCTGATACAGCTGCCTGCTCACACCTCCCTGACAGTAGCCTCTGGTCATGGATGCTGGGCTCTTGGCCTCTGTGGTGGCAGCAGAATGGATGCAGGCTCTTGTTGGGGCTCCTTACAAGAGCCCAGTACTGGGTCTGTCACCCCTTCCTGCCAGGGGTCCTGCTAACATACAAGTGGTTTCTGTCCCTCCTCTGCTCAGTACCTGCTGGGGCTCCCACCTACTCAGAGTAGATACTGAAGTCCTCTCAGGGGCCTCAGGCCCTGCACAGCCTGACCCTGGGGCCTCCCGGGGCTTCTCTTCACCCTTTTCTTGTCCCTTTTGGCTGTTGTAACAAAAATACATAGACTGGGTGGCTGAACAGCAGGTGTTTATTTCCCATAGCCCTGGAGTCGGGAAGTCTAAGATCGGTTGTCTGATGAGAGCCTGCTTCCTGGTAGAGCAGATGAGGCCACATCTCATCTGGGTTACATCAGAGGTGGAGCAAGCTCTCCAGCATCTCTTCTTAGAAGGGCACTAATCCCATCATGAGGCTTCCACCCTCAAGACCTAGTTTTCTCCCCAAAGCTCCGTCTCCAGATACCATCCCACTGAGGATTAGGGTTTTAACGCATGAGTTTGGAGGTGGGAGCATAAACACTCAGTGCCTAGCAACCCTCTCCCTCCGCACTGTGCTTAGCTGCACGGGCCTCCTGGCCCCTTCCAGTACTTTCCAGCCCCAGGGCCTTTGCACTTGCCACTGCCTCTTCCTGAAGTGCTCTTCCAGGTGTCCGTGAAGTTCGCTTCTTCCTGCCATTTGCTCTCTGTTCAGGGTTACCTGCCTAGAGAGGCCTGCCCTGACCACCCCAGTCAAAGAGCACCCCACCTTCCTCTTACACTGCTTTAATTCCTCCCAGTAATACCTGGCATTGTAGCACATCGTTACTTGTTTAATTTTGTCTCCCCCGGTGGAATGTTAGAGCCATGAGTGGAGGGACCCCATCTGCCATCTTCTCTGCTGTGCACACAGTTGGTGCTCTGTAAACATTGGGTGAATTATTGAGGGAATGGGGGGGGCTCTCTGGCCACCCCTTTGCCAGTCATCCCCCCTCGTGCTAGTTCTCTGCCACCCCATGAGCACCCTACACTGTCATCCCCCTGTGTCCCACCCCTCTGCTCACACTCTTCCCAGTGAGCTCAGGCAGCACCGCTTCCAGGAATCCTTCACTGGGTCTTTGTGTCTTGCATGACCCTTCCTCCATCCCCACTCTGCAGCTCCCTGCCCCCACCTCTGAGGGAGCCCTAGGAGTTGTCTGGGTGTCTAGATATCTCTCTCCACAGCTGCGAGTCCATGTCTTGTTCAGTCCTGTGTCATTCACTCTGTAGACCCTTATTAGGTAGCAACTGTGGACAGGCCCTAATGGGCCGCTGGGAGGCAGGAACTGGCCAGTGTGGTCCACAGGCTGTGAGTGGGGGCTGCCCGGGTGGCATCTGGGATGGTTTCCTGGGGGAGGGGGCCCGTGTGTCCAGAGCTATGGCCCTTGCTGGGCGACCGCTGTGTGCTAAGGCCGAGACTGCAGGCTCCCACAGCCCCCAGGCCCCCGCCCTGGCGGCTCCTTCCATCCTGCTCTCCGTGGACGGGCACAGAACTCGCCCTTGCTGAGCACCTACTAGGTGCCCGGCCCCGTCTGTGACTCGATCCGCCCACAAGCTGGGAGCTGGGCTCCTTCTCATTTTCAGCTGACCAGGTTGAGGGTGGAGAGGTGTGGCTCGTGGCCGCAGGGTGCGCCGTGAGAGGTGGCGGCGGGGACCAGGGCGGGGGGCTTCCGGGGGCTCCTCCCCGCCCAGCCCCGAGCCTGCAGGGGGCGGGGCTGTAATGAAGTCCACGTGTGCCCGGGCGGGCTTGCAGGCCTGGCGCCGGGGATGGTGCGTGCAGCCTCCAGGGTTTCCAAAATAGACACGCCCCGGCCCCGGCCCCATCACCCGCCCCCTTGCTACCAGAGGCCTCTCTGTGGTGTGGGCCTTGGAACCCTGGAGAGATGCTTCGTTCTCAGGAGCCCCGGGTTCTTTCCTCTGCCCCAGGCTTTCTCAAATGGATTTTGGGGTGTGGCTGTTGGTGAAGGCCGCCTGGGGGTGGGGCCCCTGACTGAGTGCCTCTCATCCCATCAGAGGCCCCGCCCATGCAAAGCCCAGAGCAGGGCAGGGACAGGCTGTGCTTCTTGGAGCTCGGGGAAAGGGAGATGTAGGAAGTTGGGAGAGGTGGGCCGGCAGGGTGAATTTAAATGGGACCCAGGAGTTGGCCCAGGCCGTGTAAGCAGAGGCTGGCTGCCGTCCACCACCCCCGTCCATCTTCCCTGCTTCTGCTCACCCAGTGTCCACCTGACACCCACCAGCGCATGTGCTCTGTAATTCAGGCGAGCGGCTCTCCGCCTTGTGCCTCATTTTCTCCATCTGGAAGCGGCAGAGAAGGCCCTGCTTCCTGGGGGTGTTTTGAGGATTAAATGAGCTAACTCATTCAAACTCGGCATGGGGCCTAGCACTGCTGAGTAATTAGAAATGTTAGCCGTCACTATTCACCATCTGTTCCTCGATCCACCCACTTAGTTTCTGCAGCAGATAGGTGCAGAGCACCCTCTCTGCACCAGGGGCCGTCCAGTGAACCGGGTGGGCACAGCCTCTCCCCTTTGGGGTCTGATGGGGGTGGAGGGCGGTAATGGACGAGCCCACAAAGATTGTCCGTGGTCACAGCCATGCACACGGAGTGGGGAGGGTGGCCAGGGGATGCCTGCTGGGTGGGGCTCAGGGACCCGACGAGCGTCCTTGGGGCAGTGAGGGCCTTAGAGCCTTCTGACTGCTGTTGTAGGGGGAGCCCTGGGGGTTCCCAAGGGATGAAGGGGCCCTCAGTGGGGAGGACTGGGGAGGTGGTAGCTTTGTCCTGCTTGCCCGTGGGGCCGGCTGAGAGGCGCACCGTGGGGCGGAAATGACCCCCGGCCATGTTGCCATGGCAGCCCTGGGGCCTGGAGGAGGAGGTTTCCAGCCATTGCCCCAGGCCCGGCTGCAGCGGGGGTCCTGTCTTTGAGCCGGAGCTGTGCCAGGGATCCAGGCTGCCTCTGAGCATGTCCAGATGGAGCCTAATGGAAGCCACATGCCCTGCTCCCTGCCGGGGAGAAGGGCCCTGACGTCTGTCGTCCCTCAGGGGGCTTGTGAGGGCGCCTTCTACCACAGGGCTGGCACGATGGAGGGAGCTGGGGACCACCCCCCGCCCTCCTGGGCCACAAGGGTGGGAACCTGGGTCAGGGTCGCCCTCAGAAGATGCAGGTTCCAGCCCCTCTCCTGGAAAAGGGCTCCAGCAAAACCTGCAGGCCCCAGGACCCCGTGGCAGGAAAGGAGCTCCTTCCTCGGGGCCTCACATCACCGGATCCCGTGGGGCAGCGGTACTTGAACGGTTTGACGTTCCAGTTAATAGAGAAGCTTTAAAATTCAAATAACTGTGTATTAATTGCAGACACCATATTGGCTTATGACCTGTGCCTGCACCATCGTAAGCCCTCTGAGATCACTGGCTCCTTTAATCACCACAGCCGCCCCCTTGGTGCACAGCAGAGGAATAGGGCCACTTGCCCACGGACACACATGCAGGAAGCGGTGGATCCAGGTGCCCCTGCCGTTTCTTCATGTCTTCACCCCTGATAGTCATGTCTGGTGCCCGGCGTGTGCAGGGGCTGTGGCAGACGCCAGATGGACCGTGTTGCCCCTGCCCTCGGGACATTATGGTTTAGTGGGGAAGAAAACGTGGTAGTCATAGGACGAGGACCGAGGAATGGGGTGGTTGTGCTCTGTGAGCCTGTCTGGGGGATCGGACTCCCCTGGGGATCAGGGAGGTCTTCCGGGGAAGTGCTGTTTGAGCACAAGGAGCTGCTGACTGGGTGAGAGGTGGGGAGCAGAGAGAAGAGAGTGCGTCAGGCAGAGGGCATAGCACGTGCAAAGGCCCTGCAGCTGGAGGGAAGAAGTTGGATTGAAAGGAGGCTGTGTAGCTGGTGTGAGAAGAGGCTGGGGAGTGGTCAGGGGCCAGGCCCAGGGCGATGGTGTTTACCCTCAGGATGAAGATCTGGGCCCTTCCCCAAGGGCAGTGGGGAGCCACTGCAGGTGTCAGGCAGGAACTGGCAGGATCTTATTTGTGTCATGCAGCACTTCCTCTGGGTGAAGGGAGGAGAGCACAGGAGCAGGCTCTCCCCGCCTCACCCTGCAGCCCCAGGAGCCAGCCCTGGGCCTTCAGTGTCTGGGGGTCTCCAGGGTCCCCCAGAATCACTGGGTTGTGGTTCCAGGGGGCAGAGGGAGACCCGCCCAGCCTCGCCCTATTCCCCAGAGGATTCCTACAGACCCTCCCCTCTCCTCTCCAGGCTCAGCTGTGGGAGACTTAAGCTTGTGTGGGGTCTGAGTGGTCCCTGAGCACAGCCTGGGGACCAGAGGGAGCCAGGCTGGGAGTCTGGACACCTGAGCTCATGTTCTGTGTGCCAGAATCAGCCACAGGAGCTCCTGGCTCCCCAAAGCGGCCTGGGGAGGGGGCGCCCTGCGAGGAGAGCTTGCAGGTGGGCCAGCCGGCCCTTCCCCTCCTCACCCCCAGCCCACGGGCCTTGACCTGGGATGTCTGACTGTTCCAGGGCAGCGTAGGCTCTGCCGAGGGCAGCAGGGCCTGCAAACGAGGGGCCTGGGCTTCCCGCAGCCCCTGCTCACCCGTGGTGAGTCCCGGGCCGAAACTCACACGCGCTCGTTGTGTGACCTGGGGCCTGGGCCGCGATGCCTCTGAGCCCCGGTTTCCTCACTGACCCCGCGTAGCCGGGGTTGGTCCCGCCTCTGTCTGCTGCTCTGCTAATGGTGCACGCCCCTGTCACCGGTCAGCTTCTTTCTGCAGAGCATCTTTGTAAGCACTAGAATTTTGTTGCAAACATTTAGAAGCTGGAAGACTTCCCATAAATTCCAGCTTTCTGGCTTTTGTTGAAAATCGGCAGCTGCGGGCACACCAGGCCCATGTACCCTGGGCCATACACTGGGGGAGCTGAGAAGGGGCTGCCTGACTGTCAGACTTGCGGGGAGGTGGGGGGGCTCTAAAGGTGATAAAACCGAGGAGAGCTGGGTCCTCTGCTGGGGGCATCTGTCAGGCACTGAGTTTCACCCTGTGGCGACCTTGAGAGAGACTGTTTGGTCTGCTTTATGGAAGAGAAAATGGCACCCTGAGAGGGGAGGAGGCTTTTCTGGGGTCATAGTAGAGCTGGGCAGGGGGCCCTAGGCTCCCAGGGGAGGGGCTGGGCTCGTGGCTCCCATGGAGGACATGGGGCAGGAGGGGGTCTGAGTGGCTTGTAGCTGGGCCCCCTGGCTTTGGCTGCCCCAGAGCTTACAGCTGCATTTCACAGCCGCTCCCCATAGAGAGGTTCTGGGGCCAAGGCTCGGCCTGTGGTGGGGTTCTTTAATTTTTAAAAACTGTGTTTCCTTCCTTCCTTCCTAGACAGCTTTATTGAGTTATTGTTCATGTACCATAAAGCCCTCCCATTTAAAGTGTGCAGTTCAGTAGTTTTTGTCAGGGTCGTGAGAACATGGTCAGAATCTAATTCTAGGTCATTCTTGTCACCCGACTGCTATGCCGGTAGCAGCCACCTCCCACTCCCTCCTCCCAGCCCCCAGCAGCCTCCAGTCTACTCCCTGTCACTATGGATTTGCGTTTTCTGGACATTCCTGGACATGGAATCATACAATATGTGGCCTTTGTGGACGGTCCTCCGTCGCCAAGCGTAACGCTTTCAAAGCCCCCTGCACGTTGCAGCATGAATAAGTGCTTCATTCCTTTCCGTGGCGGACATTCCAGTGTGTGGATGGGCCCCATTTTGTTTATTCATTCACCAGGTGGCAGACACTGTGTTTGCACCTTTGAGCTATTGCGAGCACTGCTGCTGTTAATATTCATGACATACTTTTGTGCGGACGTATGTTTTCATTTCTTTTGGGAATGTACCCAGGAGCAGAATTGCTGGGTCATCTGGGAACTCTGTGTGTGACCATAAGATGAAACACCGAACTGTCATCCTCAGCGGCTGCACCATGTTACATCCCCAGCCACAGCGCACAAGGGCTCCAGCTTCCCTACGTCTTCACCAACACTTGTCATCGTCTGTCGTTTTGAATGTAGCCGTCCCAGCGTGTGAAGTGTGAAGTGGTATCTCACTGAAGGTTTAATTTGCACTTCCCTGGCGGCTAATGATGTTGAGCATCTTTTCATGAGTTTACTTCAGAAAATTCTAGAAAACAGAGAATACACAAGTACGCATTCCATTGGCCATCAAAGTGATGACATCATTACTAAGTCACGTAGTGTGTGGAAGACTCCACTGTATGCTCATAGGAGAAAGGGTGTGAAGGAGGCAACCAGTGTTGCAGTGTTGTTCTGAAAATAATGTTGATCCCGTGGTCCCCGATTAGGTCCCAGGGACCCTCAGGGCCTATAGGACCACACTTGGGAACCACAGGTCCTACGATGGCAAGCGTGCAGGTGTGTGCACTGTTTTTCTCACGTATAGCATATTGTGCACACCTTTCTGTCCTGTGCTTTCCTCCGTGAACAGCCCCCCTTGGGACTCTCGCTGTCGGCACGTGGGGAGCTCCCTTTACCAGCCAGGGCTCCGCCGTGTGCACGTCCCAGCTGTTACTGACTGTCCTGGCAGACGGATGCTGCGTTGTGTCCATTGCTGGCAGTGAATGGCTTCCTGCTGCACCCGGTGTGGAATCGCTGGGTCTGTGTGCACATGCGTTCCTTTATTTTCTCTCTGTAAGCCATTTATCCAAGTGTAACCAGGAGAACCTATTAGAAGCATGCAAATCAGTAATACATTTCACAAAGGAACACCCCGTGTGCTCGGCACTCAGATCGTGAAACATCCCGAGACAACCCGGGTCCCCTCCTCCGTGCCCGTCCCGGGAACCGCTTCCCTGACTGTGACTGGCTCTCGGACTTTCGTAAACGGGGCCACGCAGTCTGCTCTCGTGTGTGGCTTCTTGTGCTCAGCACAGCATTTCTAGGTCCACATGCTCTGGGCTCCGTGGTTGGTCCTCTTCGTGGCTGAGAGCTGCCCCATGGTATGGTCAGACCCCAGTTTGGTGGCTCCTTCTCCTGCCAAGGGCTCTGGGGTTGTTTCCAGCCTGGACCGTTAGCAAGAGCGTTGCCGTGCACCTGCCGTACCAGTCTTTTGATGGTCGTCTGCACACTTTTCTCTGGGGAGGTGCTGGCTGCCATGGGCTCCGCTGCAGAGGCCACAGGAGGCCTACTTAAAACGCGGTACTTGCCAGCTCATCTACATTGATGGTGTACCAGATTTTGCTCACACCTGCCATGTATGGGAATGCCTGTTTCCCCAGGTTATTTATTCAACAAATATTTATTGAGTGCCTACCGCCCAGTTGTAGGTGCCAGGGATACAGCCGTGATCAAAATGGTTGAAGTTGGTACCCCTCACGAGGCTTGTGTTCCGTGGGATCGGGGCAGGGGCAGGGGGCACACAGTCATTCATCTGTGTTGCATGGTGAGAAGCGCTAGGGAGAAAACCGAGCAGGGGCAGCCAGATGTTCCCACCTTGGCTGGTGGGAGCTGTCTTGCAGGGGCGTTAGTTTGTGAGTGTGCCCTGCTCCCCCCCACGCCCCTGCCCCCACCTTGGCTGTGGGCTCCCCAGCAAGTCTGGCCACACCCCCGCCAGCAGCACGTGGGCGTGGGGGGTGGTCTTTCTGCCCTCTCGCCAAACCCGCTCCTGTCCTTCCTGCCGGGGACACACCTCGGTCATGGAACGAATAGTCTCTTGCCTCAGTAGTGCGAGTCGCAGGCGACTGCAGAACGTCTGGGGCGCACAGTAGGCGTTTCTTGTTGATCCCAAGTCCACTGGTCAGCCGGGCTTGCTGCCCCAGGCTGGGAGTGGCTGCTGGGAGTGGCTGGTCTGGGACAGCCTCTGCCAGGGCGGCTGCCTCTGCTCCACGAACTCGTTCCCATCGCAGAAACAGGGCTCAGAGTGAAAGATGAGACGCGCACAGGAACTCTTGGGCCCAGGCTTGGAACTGGCTCAGCCACTGCTTTCTCCACGTTGGGCTGCCTGCCTGTCAGGAGGCCAGCCCGGGGTCGAGGGCTCCTCTTTTTTTTTTTTTTTTTTTTTTTTTGCGGTACGCGGGCCTCTCACTGTCGTGGCCCCTCCCGTTGCGGAGCACAGGCTCCGGACGCGCAGGCTCAGCGGCCATGGCTCACGGGCGCAGCCGCTCTGCGGCATGTGGGATCTTCCCGGACTGGGGCACGAACCCGTGTCCCCTGCATCGGCAGGCGGACTGTCAACCACTGCGCCACCAGGGAAGCCCCGAGGGCTCCTCTTGATGGGCATCGCCGGGGACGTGGGAAAGGCAGGGAGGAGGATGGGGGGGTCAGACAGTGAAGCTACCCCCGGCCCCGGCCGGTGCCTCATCTCAGTCCCCACACGACCTTACCATGAGTCCCTTCCCCTTCCCAGGGGACATGGGCCCACAGGCCAGCAGCGAGTAAGTGGTGGGCCCAGCTCTGGATCCAGGTCCTTCGGTGCTTCAGGCGTCTCTGGCCTGGTCCAAGCCTCCCCCAGGGGGAGGCTGCTCTGCCCCTCACTCTCTGTGAGACTTTTAGGCAAATCACTTCACTGCCCCGGGCCTCAGTTTTCTCATCTGTAAAGTGGGCTTACCGAGGGCTCCCTCCTAGAGCGTGTTCTCACTGGGAGAAAGCTGGTGTCGGGCCTCAGGTGCTGGGGTCTGCCGCGTAGCAGGGCTCCACTTACACTGGTGTCCTGGTCGCTGAGGTTTCAGCCCTGGGGGCTGTGCCAGGAGGGCGGCGGCCTCTGAGCTCCGGCTTGCTTCCCATTCACATGCCGAGCGGCTCTCCCGAGGCTGAGCCAAGTCGCCCCACCCCAGCCTCCTGCACCCTGAGCCTTCTGGAATCCCGGGTGCCTCCGTGAACTGGAGGTCAGAAGTCTGGGCTGTGACCTTCCCTGGGGGGGGGCGGTCAACGTCGTCTGCCTGACAGCACCTTGTCCGCGCCGGGCCAGGGGCTGTGTGGCCTCGGGGTCCCTTGTCCTGCAGCAAATGGAGCTTTTAGGAGGAACTTCCGTCTAGCCGAGGTCAGCTTTGCGTGGACTGGGGCTCTGCTGGGCCCTCCTTGTGTACTCCAGGGTCTCCGTACAGGGAAAGCGGGCTTGGGGCCGAGAAGTGCTGGGGGTGAACCAGCTTGGTCCTCAGAGGGTGAAGCCGTGGGTGTGAACTCTGCCTCTGCTGCCCTGGCTGTGTGACCTCAGGTGATGGACTCACGCTCTCTGAGCCTCAGTGTCTGCAAGATGGAAGAGTAATCTCTATCCCCCCAGGATTACTGACAGGGGTAGGGAGAGGACGTCAGCTGGCTCAGAGCAGCTGCTGTGGCTGTGAGCCCCTTCCTTTCCCTGCCCGAGGGCCCTGCACTCTGGGTGGTGGGGCATGGATTTGTTTTCGCTTAAGTGAACAGATGTGGGTCTTTTCTGGTGGCCAGGAGTTGTCCCGCTGTTGAAAAGGCAAAGGGGCCAGGTCTCGTGTGGTGGGGTTGAGGGTGTTCAACTGCTCACTGGCTGCTCCCACCCCGCCGGTCACTCCGTCTGCCTCCAGGTGTGCAGGGGGTGCTGCCCCTCCACTATTCCGTCCCTGCCCTGCGCCTTTGTTCCAGCGTCTGCCCACGGAGTCAGCCCCCTCCTGAGGTCTCGCCTTCAGCGGCACAGCCTAGCTGCGGGGCTGACGTCCCAGAAATGGGGAGGGTCTCCTCCTTCACCCTCGCAGGGGCAGCGTTTATCACGTGGCTGTGGGCATCCCGGGCGTGAATCGATCGGTGCGTCAAAGCCTCGTGACACCCATGTGCGGGGGGACGGTCATTATGCCCATTTCAGAGCTGAGGTGACTGAGGCACAGGGAGGTAACTGAGGGCAGCGAAGCAGATGTTTGTCGACCACTGACTCTCGGCCTTTGCCCCAGCACCTCCCAGGGTTTGCCCAGCTGCCTGGCACGAGTAGGTATTTTCCTGTTGTCAGCAGATCGAGGCTCCAGGGCTGCCCTGTGTCCCCAGCCCAGGAGGGGCAAAACAGGGCCCAGGGCAGGGCTGGCAGGCCCCCAGCCCCAGAGTCTGAGATTCTGGGGTTCTCTGGGGTCCATATGGTGGAGGGAAGGGGGAGCAGAACGAGCCAGTCTGGCTGGGGGGAGCCTGCCTGCCTGGGCCCAGTGCTCCCAGAAGCTGACGGGGTGGGCGGGGAGAGAAGGAGACAAGCTGTCTTGTCTCCCTTGCAGCCCCCCACTCCCTGCCCCACTTGAGTTCTCGTTCATGACAGTTCATGGGCCCCGTGCTCTGGGCCAGACTGTATCGGGTGCTGGGGGTGCAGTGGGAACCAGAACGGTGGAGACCTCCCCGCCCAGCACACTCCTGCCCGGGGTGGGGGTGCCTGCTGTGACGCGCAGGCCTGGGACGGACGCGATGAGGGAGCAAAGCCAGGTGCCCCCGGTGAGGCAGTTGGTGGAGGGGAGCCGCTGGTCGTGGGGATGAGGATGCAGCTGCAGCCGCTCCCGGGCTCCAGTTGTCGCCCTGGAGTTGGGGGCCCAGCGTGGCCCATCACTTTAAGTTTTCTGAAAGAAGCCTAGGATCTGGAATTTTATATAAAATCTCCCCGTTTGTAAATGTTGGCAACTAATTCACGTATATCAAAGCCTCAGTAAAGCATGAAGTGGGCACCGGTTTGCTGCCAGTTTAGACTCACGGAGCGCCAGCTGCTTCTTGTTATACGTCTGGGTCGCAGAGGCCCAGAGGCAGGCAGGGGGTTGGCAGAGACTCACAGCGAGCTCCGAGGGTGGGGTCCCCGAAGTTCCGGCTCCCAGGCCAGTGTGCTCCCCCCCAGACCTCCCTGCCCAGCAGAGTCAAAGCCCAGGAAACAGGTGGCACAGGCTCAAAGCCCCTGGAGAGAGTCACAGAGGGGACTGCAGGGTGAGGGCACAGCAGCGGTGGGAGCTGTCACCCCAGGCCCAGAGGGGAGCTGTGGCCTTACACAGAGGTGGCCATGCCTGAGTGGGGGCCAGGCTCCATCAGCAGTGGGCAGGGTGGAAGGTGAATCTGGGACGGCAGGTTTGGTGGCTGCGGAGGCACCGGGATCTACAGGACTCCACCTCCCAGGCCCAGGTGCGGCAGCGTGCTTCCTGAGATGGGCGACCCCAGGTCAGTGGGTGAGGGCGGCTTATGGTCAATCCCATCCTGGAAGTGTCGGAGCCACTCGCTGACCCCCAGGGGAGGGGAGGTGCCTTAGGAAGAGGTCCGGGCCGGAGGCGGAAAATGATCGGCCAGGCTTCTGTTTTTCCCCCCCTGGGTTGGCCTCACTTGGCAGGTGGGCAGCGGGGGGGTGGTGGGTGATCACCTGGGAAGGTCTCGCTATTCCTTGTCTGCCATTGCATGGCCCCTGAAGCCCGGATGCAGGGACAGAGAGGCCGAGGGTGTTGCCTGAGATGGCTCAGCCAGTGGGAAGCAGAGCAGGGTTCTGGCTTCCTAGCTCTGCTTCCACCTACACCCAGTTTAGGGTCTTCAGTGTGGGGGGGTCTCCTGGGTCCCTTGATTGGGGCTCATTGCTTCACTTTGAATATTCACCAGCCAGTCTGCAGGCTGCAGGGGGAGTGGGACAAAGGATGGAGATATTTGGGGTGGGGAGGGGAAGAGGTCTGGTCAAGGTCTAGTTGGGGCTGTGGCCCAGGTATGTGGCTTAAGAGAAATGGAAAGTTGCTGCGTGGGGTCCCTGGGAATTTGGGCTAGAAGAGCCCCAAGCTGGCCGCATGGCATCCCACTTGGGAACGCTAGGAGCCTGAGGTCACAGACTTGCCGCCCCCAGACCCCTGGCCAGTACAGCCCTCCCACCCAACCCCCCGCCTCATCTGATGCCTGACCCCAGTGTGCCCACTGCCTGTTCCCCAGGCAGGATTTCCATGTTGCCACCGCCCGGCCCAGTGATACCACCTGGGGCTTCGCAGGAAGCCACACTGGTGACCTGCTTCCTGTTTGCCTCTAAGAGGAGAAAAAAAACACGTCCAGTTTCTTTTTTTTTTTTTTTGCGGTACGTGGGCCTCTCACTGTTGTGGCCTCTTCCGTTGCGGAGCACAGGTACCGGACGCGCAGGCTCAGCCGCCATGGCTCATGGGCCCAGCCGCTCCGCGGCATGTGGGATCCTCCCGGACCGGGGCACAAACCCACGTCCCCTGCATTGGCAGGAGGACTCTCAACCACTGCGCCACCAGGGAAGCCCGATGTCCAGTTTTTTATGTGATATTTTCAACTTTTGTATTTTTTTAACCAATCACTTTCATTAAGGTGGGAAATAAGGTTATGTTTACATTTCTCTTATAGTAAATACTGGCCCGGGAAAACCAAAATTGCCTTAAAGTTAAACATCATCTCTTATTAAACTGTGTGCATGTACGATGCACTGGTAATTAAATTAAACTATCTGGAAAGAACAGTTAAATAGAATTAAGTCATTTACAAGATTCATGTATGAAACAAAGCGCTATCCCAAGAAGCGAAATGCCATCAGACTCTGGTTTGAGCCGTAGCATAGTCGGGGGTGGCCGCGGTTTCTTCAACTAATAATGAAAGGGAGGAAATTCGCAGTTCTTTTTGAGGAGGAACAGAATGCGTCCCAAGTGTCTTGGTGAAGTTCTGGAAGTCCACACGTTTGGTTTGTGTGAAGTGTGAGTTACATTGGAAGGCTGTGCTGGGTGGGGCTGGGGGTCTGCGGAGGCCTGGGGAGCACAGCAGGGGGTGGACATGACTGGCGGCGGAGTGAGCCTGGCGGAGGGACGGACAGCTCTCCTTTTAGGTGAAGGCCCGCCTGATGGGCATCCAGCCTCGGTCACACGCTCTGTGCTAGAAGGATGCTTGCAATGGTGTGATTCTAGACTGATCTCCCGGTGACTCGTTCATTCTTAGGATGTGAGCTGTCCACTCCTGTGTCCAAGTACTTGAATCTCTTTATTCTGTCCTTGTGCTGGGGAAGTTATTTTCTAAGAAAATGAGGCTGGTCCCATTCAGTTTTTCAGCATTTGCCTGCGGGTTCCATGTGGCCGGTGACTCTTTCTGGGGTGCATCCTCTAACCCAGATGCCAGGGCCGCATAGTCCTCTTGAACAGAGCTGAGCTTGTCGCAAGTCTTGGCGCTGCTCCGCATCAGGGCAGCCTGTTTGTGTACAAGCGGCTTTTCTCATTGATTGTGAAAGTACCAACAGACGTAGCCCATTAAAATGCCCATGACAGACGCACACCCCCTGCTCCCTGGGAGGCCATGGAGGGAGGGTAGGGCCTGTGCATGGGTGATCCAACCCTCACCACCCCACCTCCCAAAGCTTCCCGGGGACCAGCCTGAAGCCAAGCACCGTGGGGCCTCAGGGCTCCTCCACATGAGCAAAGCCCGCCGTCGAGTCCTCTCGTAACTGCGGCTTCACCAGCCGCAGCGCACCAGCATCCCAGAGTCCCACCTGGGACCCCAGCCGCCACCTGGCAGCTGGGACAGACCCTCTAAGGGCAGGGGGCTCAGGGAAGAAGTCTCAGCCCCGTAACGGTCCAGTGCTTGCTCTTCTTTCTCTGTGGTTTGAGATACAGCGTGTGCGCGGGCATGTGCGCACACGTGCGTGATGGAAACATTTCAGCCTTGACACGGTGTGTCGCAACGGAGAAATAAAGACATCTCCTGTATTACTGCATACTGTGATCCTACACCTGCCACAGTTGCCAGTTCCCTTGTGCCATGTTTGTATTCTCCACTTGCCCGCAAAGTGTAACGTATAGCCCGTTTAGTAAAGTAATATTTTATCAGGGGTGGTGAGATCTTTTTTGGTTCCTATTTTGTTGTTTTTTCTCTTGAATTTCCTTCTATTGGAAAGTATTTATTAAAGTATACTATAGATACTCTTGAATATCTTTCAATCTAGATTAATATAACAGTCCTCCCTTAAATTTTTTTTTATATCTGATTATGTAGTTTTATAAAGTATTATGTATGTAAAGCACACGCTTCTTCCTAAAATAGCTCAGTGGGTTCCAGGCAGCTCCACTCAAGTCAAGATACAAAACATCTCAAGCACTCCAGAATTTTCCTGGTGTCCCTTCTCAGCCAATTCTACTCTCCCTCCCCCCACTGCCCCCCACCCCTCACGGAAACCACGAGGCTGACTTTTATCACCATCAGTGACTCCTGCCTATTCTTGAATTTATTTTGTGTAGTGGGAACCATATGGTGTGATTTTGCTTGCGTTTAACTTCCTTAGCTCAAGATCCTGTGTTTGAGACTCATCCAGACTTTTGCGTGTAGCAGTAATTCACTTAAAAAAGTTGCTCTTCATTTTTCCATTGTAGGAATAAATCATGGTTTATTGATCTGTCCTAGTGTGGCTGGAGGTTTGGTCTGTTTCCAGTGTGGGGCTGTGATTAATACAGGGGCTGTGGACATCCTGTGTGAATTTGTCGGCTATTTACCAGGAGTGGAATTGCTGTATTGGAGGGTTTGGCAGCTTTAGCTGACGCTGCCAGACGGTTTTCCGAAGCCTCACCGGTTTCCGTCCCCGCCAGCCGTGAGTGGAAGTCTTTGCCGACACTGGATGTGGTCTCTTTTTCACTGTCGCCAACCTGATGGCTGTGCAGTGGGATCTCACTGTGGTTTTAATTTTCATTCCCTCATAGCTTACTACGTTGAACACGCTCTCATGTTACTGTTGGGATTCCGTCGTTCTTTGCCCGTTTCTAAATCAGGTTTCTCTGTCTTGCCGATTTCTAGGAGTTCTTGACAGATTCTGAGGATGCGTCTTTTGTTGGATCACAAGTGCCGTGTCTCGCTCTCTGGCGTTTCTTTCCACTCTCGTGAGGACGTTTCCTGATGAGCACCTTTTGCACATGCTGTCTTCTGAGGAACGCAGATTCCGAGGTTTAAGGAAATACAATTTACTGATCTTTACTTTTCTGTTATTGTATTTTGTGTCCTTTTCAAGAAATCTTTGTCTACCCCAGAGTCATGAAGATATTTTCCTGTGTTACAGTCTAGACATTTTAACTTGTTTCACCTTTCGCATTAGATCACATTTAGGTTTGTTTCTCTGGACGGTGTGAGTAGGAGTCAGAGCCCATTCTGTTTTCAGGGGATGTTCAATTGCCCCCATGCTGGGTGTGGTAAAGACCTTCTTCCCCCACTGCACTGTTACCTTAGTCAGGAACCAAGGGCAGATGAGTAGGTCTTTTCTGCCCTCTCTGTTCTGTTCTGTTGTCAAGCTGTCTTTGCACACTGCCTCGATTTACTGGAGTCCTCCAGTCATTTTTGATATCTGGTCATGTGGCTGCCCCTGGCTGGGGCATGTGATCTGGGCTGCTGCCTGCTCACCTGTAAAACCGTCGTGGGGATAGGATCCTCTTCCTAGAGCTGGAGGGAAGGTGCCGTGGCTGCAGGTTGGGGCCCGCCAGGCGGCTCGGCCAGGCCAGAGGTCCAGCTAGTCAGCCAGGGTGGCCCAGCGCCTCCCAGGCCGGGCTGGGGTGGTGAGCAGGTGGGTGGGATGCTGACCTGGGCGGGGGGAGGGAGCCAGTCAACACCCCTACGAGGAAGCTAGGCTGGGGGAGGTGCTGCAAAGGGCAGGGGCGGCTGGGGGCTGTCCTGCCTCAGGTGATGGATGAAGGCATCTCTGAGGGGCTAGGTTGGGTGGGCCCAGCAGGTGGGCTCAGCCCAGCAGCTCCTGCTGGCTCTCAGCCGTTGTGTCTGGGGTCCCGGGGCAGGACGGCAACGCTCAGGATCCTTCTTGTTTGTCCATCTTCTAGTCATTGTAAAAGGACTCCCGGCACCACCAGGGCCTGCGGGTGACAACCCTGCCGCCGCCCCCCTGCCCCCCCCCCGCCGCAGTACAGAACATCAGAGCTGCAGCATTCCCTGGGGTGTTTGCTCAGGCCCCACAAACATCCTGTCCAAACAGGGTGCTGGTGGAGGTGGCCGCTCATCACCCCCAGGTGTAGTGTTTTTTGCAGCATTTCCGAAGCCACCATTCTTTTGGGCTCTGATGTCCGGGAGAGGGGACTGTCTAGAGGGGTCATGACCTCCAGGTCGGATTGTTCTGGGCACCCACTGCCTGTGATCAAAGGAGGTTAGGTTCCCTGGAATCTCAGGATCTTTTTACGACAGCATGTTTCTTGAATAGGTAATACCTGCCCACGGGAAGGAAAACACATAAAAGATACAAAAGAGGTAAACAGTGGATGTCAGCTTGCTCCCTCCCTCCCCAGGGCCCGGTCCCTCCCTGAGACACCCGCTGCTACCCGTTTCTGGGACCTCCTTCCAGAAATCCTCCACGTGTGTCCACGTGTTACTTTAAAAAAGACCAACGGTGACTTATTATACATACTGTTCAGCATTGAGCCTGTCTTCTTCATTCTTTGTGATATATTTGGAAACTGTTCCACAGAAGTGAGTGAAGATCTAACACGTTCTTTTTAACACTTGCGTGAGATTGGGCGGATGTAACACCAATCATTTCATCACTGCCCTGTCGATGGGGGTTGGTTGTTTCTGGATCTTTGCTGTCACAAATTCGGACGCAGCCAGGATCCGTGACTTACGTGTTTGTGCCCACGGCACGTCTGTCAGCCATTAGATTTCTAGAAGGGGAAGTGCTGGGTCACTTTTTTGTGTTTACACTTCAATGCATTATTTTCTCTTTATTGTGGTAAAATACACATAACATAGATTTGGCCATTTTAACTGTTTTTAAGTGTACTGATCCGTGGCGTTAAGAACATTCACGCTGTTGTGCAGCCATCACCACCATCATCTCCAGAACTTTCTCATCTTCCCAAAAGTGAAGCTCTGGCCCCTTTAAACACTAACTCCCCATCCCCCGTCCCTGGCCCTGGTAACCTCTATTTTGCTTTCTGTCTCTGGGAATTGGCCTATTCTAGGGCCCTTGTATAAGTAGAATCATATAATAGTTGTCCTTTTGTGTCTGGCTTGTATCACCTTTTTTTTTTTTTTTTGCGGTACGCGGGCCTCTCACTGTCGTGGCCCCTCCCGTTGCGGAGCACAGGCTCCGGACGCGCAGGCTCAGCGGCCACGGCTCACAGGCCCAGCCGCTCCGTGGCATGTGGGATCTTCCCGGACCGGGGCACGAACCCGCGTCCCCTGCATCGGCAGGCGGACTCTCAACCACTGTGCCACCAGGGAAGACCTGGGTCACATTTTTAAAAGGCTGTTTGCCTCTTTAGTCTTAGAATTTTCTAATCCTACTACGTTTTCCGGTAATATTTTTGTCATGGAGTATTTGTGACTAGAAGAGCGTAAGGGACTGTCTCAACAGTTAAGGAAGGGCACCCCCCAAGGCACCAGCCCTGGGGACAGAAGCCATGGCTGCCCTGACCTCCTCCCTGGTTACCACTGTCCTGGCTTCCGTGAGCACGAGTTCTTACCACCTCAACAGGTGTTTTGCTTTTCTCTGGGTTTGAACTTCACATGAAAGGCAGTGCACAGTGTCCTTCTGTGACTGCTTCTCCCCTGGGGCCGTGTCCCCGTGATTCGCCGTGTGGTCACCGCGCGCCCATTTGCACGGCCTGGTCATGTCCTAGTGGCCACCTTTTCCTGTCCTTGGGCGCTCCGGTTATTTCCAGTTTGGAGCTACTGCTTGTGGGTCCCCAGGTGGAGACCATGGGTGCCCGTTTCTCCTGGGCGTGGACCTGGGGGTGAAATCACCACGTCATCGGGTTTGCGTGTCTCCGCTTTCCTGGATGATGGTAGATCATCTTCCAAAGTGGATTTATCCTCCCTCCGCTCCTCAGGGGTGTCAGAGGTGGGACTCCTGCCAGAGTCAAGGTCGTGCTGTCTGGCTGGTGGGGCCTGGTGTCCTGACTCTGAGGGGCAGCCCGTGGGGATGCATCTGGGAGCCAGGCTGATCCCGGCCCGGGTCAGCCACGAGGCTGGTGAGAGCCTGCCAGCCAGCCTGCAGCTGTCACAGTGGGAGGTGGCCTTCACCTCTCTGGCCACGGTGCTCGTGCCTAACCGGCAGGCAAGGAAGGCCATGCTCCCTCTGGGCCGAGCACAGGCAAAGTGAACAGAAATGGGGGAGTCCATGAAAACCCAGAGCAGAGCAGGGAGGGGTTGCTGGACGCCGCGCCTGCCTCTTCTGGAGGGATTACCGTCCTGTCCATCCTTTTATCAGCCTGTCCCTCTGTAATTAAGTAATTAACTGAAGAGTGCCAGGGGTGGGGAGGTACTGCCTACTGAGCTCCTGTCCTCTTGTCCTTTGCCAGACACTGGCTTCTCCCCTCCCCACTTTGTGAAATGCGGGCAGGAGGGGTGATTTGCCCATTTCACCGGCAAGGGCACAGAGGCTTGAGGGTGAGTGACTTGGCTACGTCCCCCAGGCAGGGAGGGGTGCCCTGGCTGAACACCAGTGCTCACGGTGATGGGTCAGACACGCCCAGGCTCACCTCTGAGACTCGGTAGAAACTGCTGTGTGGAGGTGATGTGTGTGCGTGTAAAGTTCTTCTCCCTCCTTTTCCTAAGTCTGTGCCATTGGGCTGTGTATCTTAAACCCTTAGATCGCTATTTATACATCTGGGAGATCAAGGTAATTGACCGATTTCACGTTGTCAAGGTGAGCTTTGCATGAGATGGTATACACCACGGGCCTGGGGTGTGCTCCACCCAGCCCCAGGGTTTATCAAGTACTAGGTCTGTGCCGGGCACTGGGGACCCTGAAATGACTGCGAACCGTTCTTGGCCCCTGAGACCCTGTCCCTCTGCTGTCTGAGGCTGGCATGTCCCTGGCAGTGACGTTGTATATGTACCAAGTGCTGCTGTGAATGAGGCTGGACGAGGGGCTGTTTGTTCTGCCCGGGACGGAGGTGGATGCTGGCGGGACCACAGAGGATGGAGAGGCAGGGAGTGGTGTGCAGGCTGGCTTGTTAAGGCTGGGTAGTTGGGCAGGGTAGAGGAAGGGCGTTCCCAGCTTGGCGCGGCATGTGCAAAGATACGGTGCACAGAGAAGCCTGCTAGCTGGTGGAATAAGTGCTGAGACGTGAGTCTGGGCTGTGCTGTGAGGGCCCCGATTGTCGCTCCAGGCAGGGGTGCTTTATCCTGCAGGGCAGTGGCCTTCCAGTGGGGTCCGTGGGCCTCAGGGATCCCCGAGATGACTCTGAGCTGGCGAAGGCCAGGGCATTATGAGCAAAACTAAGTAGGGTGCTGCAACGAGGGTTGGGGTGCAGGTTAGTTTAGATTCAGAAGTCAGGGACATCCTGCCTGAGGAGATGAGAGCCCCAAACAAGGGTAGCCCTGTAGAGAGTGGGGGTCGGGCAGGGCTCAGGAAAAGGGCAGAGGATTCCAGGCAGAAAGTACAGTGCGTGCAAAGGCCCTGGGGCAGGAAGAGCCTGAGGGGTTCAAGTGGAGAGAGTGAGTGAGAAAGGAGACGCGGTGGGGAGGTCGCAGGGCCATACCAGGTAGGTCTTGGTAAAGAAAGGGGGGACTCTGGGGGGCTGTAGGCCGTGGAGAGACACAGTCTGATTCATACTTGTCAATGGTCATTCTGACGCCATCTGGAAGATGGACCAGAGGAGGACACAGGGCAGCAGGGTACCTCTCGGGCCCAAGAGATGGTGGCAGAGTGAGGGGTGAGGTGGTGACAGGGGTGACTTTGGAGGTGGCCCTGCAGGTGACGGATGGGAGGAGGGAGGTGAGGAGGAAGGAATGGGCCCAGGAGGGTCCTGAGGTTGGCACAGGGAAGACCATGGGAGAGGTGGTCCGGGCACAATCGGCTGCCGAACAGATTCAGGCCGTGGGATTGCCGGGGATGCCCGGTGGTGGTCGCTTAGCCAGCTGTGTGTTTGCAGGAGACGGACATGAAGGAGGGCGGCCAGGTGAGGTCAGCCAGGCTGGGGCGTGGACGGGAGAAGAGGCCCTGGGGCTCAAACTCTGAGGGGTTAGAGAGAGACAGAGGCTGGGGCCTCGGAGGGGGTGGTCAGGGAGGGGGCCTCGGGGTGGGCCTCTGGACGAGCAGCAGGGGTACACACCTTGTGGGCTTTGCCCGGCCCCCTCTCGCACGCCTTGGACGGTACTGGGCAGCGCCGCCCTTGGCCCCTGTGTTGATTCCCACTCCCGCTCCAAGTGGGTGGCCTCCCCAGCATAAGGGGTCACGCCCCTGAGTTCCTTTGTTTGGAAAGAGGGGAAACCAGGATGGGAAAGGCCAGGAGAGAATGGAGGGCAGGCCGCCAAGCGCAGGCTGAAACCTGCATCTGCTCGGGAGGGGCAGGAAGGGAGCCCCATTCAGTCCACAGGGAAGTAGAGCCTCCTCAGGCCGGTGCTTAGATTCTCAGAGAGGGCTTCCAGGACCGGCTGCATCAAGCTGCCCGTGCAGAGACAGGAAGCTGAGGCCGGAGAGGAGAAATGAAGGCTTGGGGCTTCTAACTCCCCGCCTGGTCTAGAGCGAGCCTAGCAGCGGTCCTCACCGTAATACCAGTGGGGATGAACGTGCCTGGACTCACGCCTGGCTCGTGGTGAGCACCAGTGCATTCCAGCCGTTACTGTTCCCCTGACAGGACACCCATCCCGTGTCATCTAGCTGAGACCCAGGGGCCTGTTGGAATCTCCTAATCTCTGTAAGGCAATCTTGGAGAAGGCTTAGGGAGAAAAAGTTCAGTCCAGTAAAAGAAAGGACGTTCTGAGCTGAGCTATGCAGAAAGGGACAAGCTGCCTGAATGGAGCGAGATCCCCACCACCAGAGGTATTCAAACAAGGTGAGACCCCCATGTGCACGGAGTGTGATGAGAGAGGATTAAGCGTGGAATGGTGGCGTCACTCTCAGGGGCCACAGAGACTCAAGTCGCAACTCTGACGTTGTAGGGGAAGAAACAGACAAATGAAAAAGTAAGCTCATAGATAAACACGAGGGTTTCACATAGTGATAAATGCTGTGTGGAGACTGGAAAGTGAGTGATGTGATCAGACTGGGGCTGTCTTCTGCCATACAGGTATTTTAGACTTTTATCTGGTCGGTTGTATTAAGGTTTTCCTTTTTGCTTGTGGATTTTATTTCTTTTTTTCCCCCAGCTTTATTGCGATGTAATTGACCTATAGTATTGTGTCAGTTTAAGGTGTACAATGTGATGCTTTGATATACACATGTGTAGTGAAATGATTATTACAATAAAGTTAGTTCACACACCTGTCACCCCACACAGTTACCATTTTCTCTTGTTCTTGTTTGTGGCGAGAGCATTGAAGACCTACTCTCGTTGGAACTCTCAAGTTGTTAGCCGTAAGCACTGTGCGGTGCGTTAGATCCAGAACTTACTCGTCTTGTGACTGGAAGTGTGTGCCCTTTGACCAACATGGGTCCGTTCCTCCAACCTGCTCTCCCCCAGTTCTTGGCAGACGTTCTCCTCTGTTTCTATGAGTTTGGCTGTTTTAGATTCCACATATAAGTGATATTACAGAATTTGTCTTTCTCTGTCTGAGTTATTTCACTTAGCATAATGACCTTAAGGTCCATCCATGTCGTTGCAAAAGGCAAGATTTCCTTCCTTTTTATGGCTGAATAACGTTCCGTTGTGTGTGTGTGTGTGTGTGTGTGTGTGTGTGTGTGTGTGTACACCACATTTTCCTTATCCGTTCATCCATTGATGGATACTTAGGTTGTTTCCGTGTCTTGGCTATTGTGAATAATTTGATGAACATGGGGAGGCAGATATCTTTTTAAGATAGTATTTTCATTTTCTTCAGATAAATACCCAGAAGTGGGATTGCTGGATCGTATGATAGTTCTAGTTTTAATTTTTTTGAGGAGCCTCCGTAACGTTTTCTATAGTGGCTGCACCAATTTACATTCCCATCAGCAGTGCACAAGGGTTCCCTTTTTCCTACATCTTCACCAACGCTTACTATCTCTTGTCTTTTTGATAGTAGCCATTCTAACAGGTGTGAGGTGATATCTCTTTGTGGTTTTGATTTACATTTCTCTGATGATTAGTGATGTTGAGCACCTTTTCACATACCTGTTGGCCATTTATGTCTTTGGGAAAATGTCTCTTTTGGTCCTTTGCCCATTTTTTAATATATATATATACATATATATATATATTTTGCTATTGAGTTTTATGAGTTCCTTATATGTTTTGTATGTTAACCCTCTTATCAGATACATGGTTTGAAAATATTTTCTCCCATTCCGTAAATTGTCGTTTAATTTTATTGTTTCTTTTGCCGTACAGAAGCTTTTAAGTTTGATGTAGTCCCACCTGTTGATTTTTGCTTTCATTGCTTGTGTTTTTGGTATCATTACCAAAAATTTGTTGTGAAGACCAGTGTTAAGGATCTTTCCCCCTATGATTTCTTCTAGGGGTTGTATGGTTTCAGTAATTCATTTTGAGTTGATATTTGTATATGGTGTGAGACAAGAGTACAGTATCATTCTTTGGTGGATTTTATTTCTGAAGAAGTCTCTCTTTATCCTAAAATTATTTTCCTTGGTTTTCTTCTAGTATTGACTTTATAGATTTGGAATTTATTTTTGTGTGTGATGTGTGGTAGAGCCCATCATCAGATAGTCAATCCTTTCCCCATTGAGTGTGAATGCCACTCTCATTATATACTAAATTCCCATATGCACGTCATCCTGTTTCTGAATTTTATTCTGTTCCGTTGATCTCCTTATCTTTTTAATTATTAAAACTTTAAGGGGTGCTCTCTTCTTTTCTTTTTGGAAATTTTCTCAGGTATTTTTAGACATTTCCTAGTTGGGATGAATTTTAGAATCAACTTGACAAATTTCATGACTAATTATTTTGGGACTCTGGGATTCCACCTAAGCTGTAGGTTAAATAAAGGAAAATTGACATCTTTACGGTATTGAATCTTTCCATCTAGACACATGGTATATATTTCTAACAAAGTAAACTGTTATATATCTATGAGACATGTTTTTTTTTTTCTTCATGTAGATTTAATGTGTTTACATAGATTGATTTCCAGGTTTATTTCTTTTTTCAGTGGGATTTTTTTGTCTTACCTTTTCTATTTAATTGTTGCTGGTGTATAGGACAGCCACTAATTTGTGTATGTTGATTTTGTTTTTTGCCACCATATGATAATAATAAATTAGTATTCATTTAAGTACGGTGTTAATATTGATTCCTTTGGATTTTCTAGAAAGATGAACTTGTAACATCTGCAAATAATGACTGTCGTCTCTTCTTTTCTAATACTCCTGCTGCTGCTTTTTTTCTTGCTTTATTGCATCTGCTAGCCTCTCTAGGACACTGTTAAACAGTAGTGTCAGTCGGTACTTTTGTCATATTTCTGACTTCAGTGTGGTGTGTGTCTAATGTTTCACCACTGGGTGTGATGTTGCTACTTGTTTCTGGTAGACACTGGTTATCGAGAATTTTTTTTTTCCTCCTGGTGCCTCAGAACAGCCCTCAGGTTGATACTGAAGCTTATTTCCCCGTCTTTTAGAAGGAAAATTGAAACTCAGAAGCGCTCAATGACTTGAAACGCCCACTAAGCCGGTGAAGAGGATGATTCTTAGTGAGCTCTTTCTGTTCCTAGAATCTTGCAGGCAGCTGACATTTCTTGGTGCATTTCTTCCTCCTCCCTGCCAGCTTATGTGAACTGCTCAAGGACATTTAGAGATCCTTGTAGGCTTCAGCGGCTGTGCAGCTGTAGGTCCTCATAACAGAGCAGGACACTGAGTCTCTAGGGAGGAGAAATGGCTGTACATGGTAGTACTAAGGTGTGGACCCAGGTTCAGAGTTATTCTGTGACACCCTGGTGTCCTCAGCACGTATGTAGGTGTCCGAGACGGGCTTCATCTTTGAATGTCGTTTATTTTCAGACCTCGGAGGCAAACGGCTGCATTAATTGCATTCCTTATTTCCTGGTTCCTTATCATCTTAGCAAGACTCTCTTTTTTTTAATTGATGTATTTATTCCCTTTTATCTCCTTTCCCCGTTGACATTTCTCCCTCCGCTTACCCTAGGCAACCATTCTCTTCAATCCGTGTGGGTTTCTTTTTTTTTTTGCTTTTATGTGTTCATGCGAATGTGTACTGTAATTTTGCACACAATCTTTTCAATTCACGTAATGGATCTCACTTGGCTTTTTCCTGTTTCCCCTCAGTGCTCTGTCCTTTGCTGCTCTGTGTTGCTGTGTGTACGTGTGTCCAGCTTCATGATGTGGTGTGTACTTCTCGTCTGCCATTTCTGACATCTGTGGAGTCCTCCGTGGAGGACGTCCCCATGTTCTCTTCATACTCCTCCAGTGATGGACAGTCCAGTCTCCCTCCCACCCACTTCCATAAATCACACTGAAGTGAGCTTGTACTGGTTACATATGGGTCCGGGAAACAACTTCCCTGCAATACACACCCCGGAGCAGAACGACTGGGTCCGGGATGATGCCTGTGTTTAATTGTGTAAGAGGTGCTGGGTCTCCCTCCAGACTGGCTGCTCTAGTCGCCACTCCCACACCCCAGGGCATGAGGGTTCGCACCTGTGCCTGGCATTTATCACTCTTTCTCATTTTTCCGGTTTCATAGGTATTTTACTTTGGGGTTGGTTTTTTTCATGTTAATTTTCAGAAGGTTACTGTATTTCTCAATAGCAATTCTTTGTCAGTTTTAGAACATTCCCAAAACATCTCTTAACCTGTCAGCAGTCTGTTATATTTCTCCACAGAATTCTTTGTTATACAGAGAATTTTAATTTTGAGGTAGGAAAATTCATCCGTTTTTTAGCCTGTGGTCTGTGCCTTTGAGTTTTAAGACATTGTCCCAACCCCCGACTCCTGCCCTCCCCGGTCACAGATATTTTCCCCAGGAGCTTTCCTCGATGCTGTTGCTATTTCTTATGTCTTGTCCTGTCTTGGTGTCTTATCTGGTCCCTCGGAAGCAGAGCCTGAGCTGGGGGTTCTTGTGCACGTGGTTCATTTGGAGAAACTGCCCAGGGCGGGGGGCAGGGAAGGAGCTGGTGATGGTCCTGGCCCCACGGAGAGCTCTGGAGCGGGCGTGGCCGCACAGGGCTGTCTCCTTGGAGACGGGCTTGGCCCTTGAAGCCCCACTACTCAGTGATTGGCCATCCTCCTCCCGGCCCTCTCCCCCTGGGTGGACTTACCCTCCCAGGCAGCTCTGCAGAGAAGCCTGTGCCTGTGAGCTGCTGGTGGCAACAGGCAGCGGGTGAGTGAGTTCCCAGCCCAGTAATGCATGGGGATCTGGCCCGGCGGCAGCAGCACGTCCTACGCCCGCTGGGCCTAGACACCTGGGAACCGGGCACCTCCTCCAGCCGGTGACTCTGCCTGTGTTACCACCCACAGTGTCCACGAAGGACCTGATCGAGACGTGCTGTGCGGCAGGGCAGCAGTGGGCCATTGACAACGATGAGTGCCTGGACATCCCCGAGAGCGGTGCTGAGAGTGCTGTGTGCAGGTAGGGTGGGCGCCGGCTCCATGTCCCTGTGTCCTCCTCCCCGCCCCGGGCCCCGCACTGCCAGGTGAGCACCACTCCACCTGCGTCCAGGTGCCCGCAGGTGGCTGGATGTGGCTGCCTGGCTGGCTGGCCGGGCTCTTTCCGGGTGTGGGGAGCCCGAGACTTGCCCCAAGAATGAACTAACAGTGCAGACTTGTCGCCGGCCTGGTGAGCACGGTCGGAAGAGCACACGTTGGGACCGCTGTCACCTGGGGACGGCCAGCTGCTTCTCTTACCAGGTGCTGCGTTGCTGCTGGGCGGTGCTCAGCCCACTGGAATTTCCTACCTCAGACTTGAGCCGGGCCCAGCCGCTCCGCGGCATGTGGGATCCTTCTGTATCGGGGCACGAACCCGTGTCCCCTGCATCGGCAGGCGGACTGTCAACCACTGCGCCACCAGGGAAGCCCGTCAGCCCTCTTTCTTTCCCCACTTTGCTACCCTGGGGTCTCAGGAAGGCTGGCCTCTCCCTGTGCTCTGCTGTGTGCGCTGACTGCTTCTTCTGATGACAGTGTTCTCAGCAAAGGAAGCAGTTATACCCACACCCTCCTTGTGCCAGGCCCGGGTGACATCCTGCTCAGCCATTCACCCCTTCTTTATTCCAGGGATGCCATCTTGTCCAGCCTACTCCTCTTTCCAGATAAGGAAGATAAGGTTCAGAGAGGTGATGTGATTCACTCAAAGCCACACAGCTCGTTGGGAGCTTGGCCAGGATTAGACTCCATGTTTCCTATTGTCCCGCCCACAATGCCTCCGTTAGAAACATTTAAATTCTAGCCTTGTCCCTTTCCTTTCCCTTTGGTCATCCCACCAGTTTGGGCTGCCTAGGAGTCAGAGCATGCAGCATTCAGGAGGCTTGAAGTAGTGCGTGCTTGTATCCCTCTTGTGGTGGGAGACTCACTGCTTCCTAGCCAGCCAGGTCCATCACCAGATGGCCCTTGCTGGGACACGCCCTTCCTCAGGTGAGGCCGAACCCCTTCCTCAGGTGGGACTGAAGCCCACCTTTTCATCTCCCTGTTTTGTGTGCTGGCCCATCAGCTGTCTCTGCCCGGGGCAGCCCTACAGTTATTGGAGGCCTGACCAGGGACGCTGGCGGTCCCAGGCCGACCGCCCAGCCCTTCCTGAGATTGGGTCTCCCTTTCCTTCTCAGCCCTGTTGGGGGGCTTGGAGTACGGACCCCCTCCCTCATCTGGTCAGGGACACAGAGCCCAGTGGGACCCAGGCCTGAGTCGTCTTAGTTAAGCTGAGAACAAAACCCATGTCACTTGGTGAGGATGCGCTGGCCTTGCCGATGCCCTGGCGCCAGCAGGGGCCCACCGGCGGCGGGCCGTGGCGGGGGCTTCTCTTCCCTGAGCTGCAGCCTCCTGTGTGAAGCAGGGCCTGCGGCCCCTCCTGGCGGGTTCCCTGGGAGGATGGGGCACTTGGTGGGGCTGAGGCGCACCTCTGTTGCAGGACGGCCCAGAAGCACTGCTGTGCGTCCTACTTGAAGGAGAAGAGCTGCATGGCCGGTGTCATGGGGGCCAAGGAGGGCGCGGCGTGCGGGGATGAGGACAGCGACACCTGCGGTGTCTCCCTGTACAAGGCAAGCCTGCCCTGGGGCGTGTGTGGCCTGAGCCTGAAGGTCGTTGAGGGCCCAGGGGGTGGGCCGCCCTGTGGGGCTCCTCTGAGGGGAGGATGCTCACGCCTGGGGGCAGGGGAGCTCTGCATCTGCATAGAAAACAGCACCAGTTATCATACGGACCAATTCATTCGGGAAGTACTGTTTGAACACCAGTCTGTGGTGGCCCTGTTTTAGGCATTAAGAACGCAGAAGTGAGTAACACAAAACTCCCTTCCCTCACGGGGCTTTCTTTTCCTTTGGTCTTTTTGTAACTGGCATTTCAACTGAGTGTGATGTCCCCAAGGTTCATCCACGTTGTTGCATGTGGCAGAACTCCCTTCCTTGTAAGGCTGAGTAATATTCTGTGTCTGGAGGGACCACATTTTGTTTATCCATCATCTGTCAATGGGCACGTGGGTTGATTCTTCCTCTTGGCTACTGTGAATATTGCTGCTGTGAACGTGGGTGTAAGAAAGCCCCTCTCGGGGCTTCCCTGGTGGCGCAGCGGTTGGGGGTCCGCCTGCCGATGCGGGGGACGCGGGTTCGTGCCCCGGTCTGGGAGGATCCCACGTGCCGCGGAGTGGCTGGGCCCGTGAGCCATGGCCGCTGAGCCTGAGCGTCCGGAGCCTGTGCTCCGCAGCGGGAGAGGCCGCAGCGGTGGGAGGCCCGCGTACCGCAAAAAAAAAAAAAAAAAAAAAAAAAAAAAAAAAGAAAGCCCCTCTCTAGAGGACAGACGGTACGTCCACTTACATCACATTGGCTAGAACTTAGTCTGGCGGCTGCCTAGCTGCAAGGAAGGCTGGGAAATTTAGTCCTTATTCTGGAGAGGTCGTGTGCCCACTGCAAATGTGGAAGGAGGGAAAACGGACTTTGGGGGCTAACAGCTGGCTGTCTGTGCTGTAGAGGATGAGGGCAAACTTGGAACAGTTTCAGGAAGTATCACAGAAGGATGTTGTGTTTGGGGGAGAGAAAGGGACGGAGTTGAAGAAACCACAAGCCTGGATGATGGTTGAGGGACCTCTGGAGGAGGGCACCATCTGGCAGAGGCCTTTGACATCGAATTTTGTCTCATTGGGGTCAATTTTTCCTAAAAAATAACTGATATTAGCGAAAGGACCTTGGTGACTGGCGAGTTTAGAATTCCATTTGTGTTTATATGTTTGACCCTGGACCAGTCCTTTTTCCTCATCGTCAGCTTCTCCATCTATAAAATGGGGATAATAGTTCATGTCTTTCGGGGTGTTTGTGAGGATCAGAGGTAATGCAAACTGTTTACCAAGTATGTGGATATGTTCACTAAGTGGATATGTTCACCACTGGGAGATGCAGTCTGGAGTATCAGTGAGCTACTGCTGTGTAACAGACCATCCCAAACCTAGTGGCTGATGACCGGCTCAGGTCATGAGTCAGGGTAGTTGTGCTGACCTGGGCCATGCCCAGCTGACCTTGGCTGCCACCAGCTAATGGTTCTGCTGGCACTAGGTCTAGGATGGCTGTAGCTGGGTTGACACTTCCCTGTTCCATGTGGTCTCAACCTCCAGCAGGCTAGCCTGGGCTTGTTTAGGTAGTGGCTGAGCAGGGTTCCAACATGGGGAATAGATGTGTGCAAGGCCTTCTGAGGCCTGGGCTCAGAAGAGGCGCACTGTCACTTCTGTCTCCTCCTGTTGGCCGAAGCAAGTCATGAGGCACAGTCAAGAGGTTGGGAAATGCACCCTGTCTTTCGACAGGAGGAACTGTACTATCAGACTGC
Organism: Delphinus delphis; assembly: GCF_949987515.2. Lineage (NCBI taxonomy): Eukaryota > Metazoa > Chordata > Mammalia > Artiodactyla > Delphinidae > Delphinus > Delphinus delphis. The sequence goes on along the minus strand of NC_082692.2, from coordinate 101,209,792 downwards.
AAAGACAGAGGACACAGTGAAGAGTGAACGACTGGGGCTGTTATTGTAATCAGTCTACCACAGTAGTTTAAACGAATCAAAGACTTTATTTTTGGAGGCATGCAGTCTGGGACAGGGGTGAATCTGTGTAATATCTTCAGGCACCCAGGCTTCTATATTTCTGCTCGATCATCTTTAGCTTGTAGTTTCCATCTTTAAGGTCACCTCATGACCCCAAATAGCTGCTAGAGCTCCAGCCATCACATCTGTTCCAAAAAGGAGGAAGGGGGAGAGCAAAAAAGATGTACTTTCAAGTTGAGTCAGCCCCGGTTAAAAGCTCTCCTGAAAGCTTCACCCAGTGTCTCTTATCTGTAACTTTAAGGGAAGTGCTGCCTTTTAGGTGGCCTGAATAGATTGGCAGTCTGCTGGTAAATATGGGAGCAGTTAATTGGTGTGGCTGTGGGTTAACTTGTAGTTCTTTTCATAAGAGGCCATTTATGAATTATTGTAAAAAACTTGCACTAGCTGAGCCAGACACGGGAAATGGGGACAGATGACACCTTTGCCCCCGGAGAGCACATCCCGGGCACAATGTGGAGACGAGGGTGAATTCGCTCCCATTTGTCAGCCCCTCCCCAGAGCCTGGGGCTCCAGCGTGAGTCCCACAGGCTCACAGGCCATGCGGAAGGCCCTGAGCGGCCGGGCTGGGCAGTGACGGCTCTTCTTTCTCCAGCAATGCTGTGAGTGCTGCGGCCTGGGGCTCCGCGTGCGGGCCGAGGGCCAGTCGTGTGAGTCCAACCCCAACCTCGGCTACCCCTGCAACCACGTCATGCTCTCCTGCTGTGAGGGCGAAGACCCCCTCATCGTGCCCGAGGTCCGCCGGCCTCCGGAGCCTGAGGCTGTACCACGGAGAGGTGCGTGCTGCTCCCCAGGCCAGGCATATGGGCCAGCTGGCCGACGGGGGAGAACTGCTGGGGCTTCTAGGCAAGGCTGGGGGTCCTCTGGCCTTCTGTGGGGACCTTGGTCACCTTCATCTGTGGTTCAAGGCACAAGTTCCGCTCTGGACAGAGTTCTGTGGCCTCCCATGATGGGCTCCTGTTATTTCAGGAGATGAGATTTTCAGGAGATGAGATTTTCTGAATGAGATGGTGGTCTCATTCAGTTTTCTACTTACTATCTGCTCTGCCCAGTTAGTACCACCCATCTCCCTCCACTCTCCACCCACCCACCCTCCTGTTTCTTTGTTCACCTACACATCCATACTTCTTCCTCCCCATCCACCATCCATTTCACACATCCCCCTCCCATCCTCTGGTCCATGCACCACTCATTCCCCCATCCTCCCATCCATCTATTCACACATCCGTCCACCCCTCCATCCACCTCCACACCCAACCCTCCATCCACCCCCCCACCTCTCCGTCCCGTCCATCTGTCCGCCTACCCACGCACGCCCCTCTATCCACCCCTCCGTCCACCCACCCCTCTATCCACCCTCCATCCATCCACCATCCACCCATCTATTCTTCCTTCCATCTACCCACCCATCCGCTTACCCATCCATCCACCCATCCACCCACCCCTCCATTCATCCATCCTCCATCCTTCATACGTCCACCCATCCACCCATCCACCCACCCACCCATCCGTCCTTCATCGTGCTGTCTCAGCTGAGCACACAGAAGGTTCTGGTGAAGACCTGATCTGGTTTCCTGAGGGCCTGTGGTCCCAACCACTTGCTGGGGCCAGCCTGGGTCTCATCATGAGCATGGACCCCTGCCCCAGTTTCAGAGGCGGAGTTGACGAGCCGGGAGGCCCTGTCGCTGGGCACGGAGACTGAGCTGCCCAACAGCCTGCCCGGTGACGACCAGGACGAGTGCCTGCTCCTCCCGGGGGAGCTGTGCCAACACCTGTGCATCAATACCGTGGGCTCCTACCACTGTGCCTGCTTTCCTGGCTTCTCGCTGCAGGACGATGGCCGCACCTGCCGCCCAGGTGAGGGCCCGGACGGTTGGGGCAGGTGCTGGGGCGGGGCTGATCTTGACCGCAGAGCGTGGTGTTCCTCGGGTGGGGACCGTGGGGGACTTCGCCTCCCGCCACCCCACACTGTGGAACCCGCCGGCGCCGAGGGTCCCCAGCGATGGGTTTGTGAGGCCAGGCAGACGGGCTCCCTCCTGGGGCTCCATCTGCAGGGCAGCCCCAGCGGCCCACCCTGGATTCAAGTGCAGGGCCGGGACCTGGGCCACCGAGGCCCCCGCCTACCTAGCCGCGTCCCCAGTACCGGGCCCGCGGCGGTCAGGCTCCGGCACCTGGTCTGGAAGGACCCTCTCCCTGCCAGCTTCCCGGGGTAGATTCATCTGGGGCCACAGACGGGTCCTCCTCCACCCTCCCTGCCCCGATTAGCGGTGAGACGGATCTGGCCTGAGGTGCGTCCCTCCCTGAACCTCAGTTTCCTCTCCCGTGGGGTGGATGGGGGTGGGTAAAATGAGCCGCCCCCCGGCCTCGAGAGCCCGGCATGGCGCCTGTTAGGGCCCGAGGCTGCCTGAAGACGCGAGACCCCCCTCCTGTCTGCTCTGTCCGTGACAGACGGTGACCGCCCCAAGCCGGAGGCCGCCGAGGAGTCAGCGGTGAGGCCCGAATCCTCCCAAGTGGTCCCCAACACCATCGCGCTGCCCGTGCCGCAGCCCAACACCTGCAAAGGTAAGCTGGCCGTGGGCAGGCGGGGAGCCCTCGGGGCTGGGCGTGTGCGGGGTGGCCCCACCGGGGCGTGCTGCTTCTCGGGCATGGGGGGTCGGTTGGCCTCGCCGTCGGAGGTTGGGTGAGGAGCTGTGAGAGGTGAGAATGGGGGGCGCAGCCTGGGGCAGGCGTGGGTGACCCCAGCATGGCCCATCAGCCGCTTTCAGCCTCGCTTTCTGTAAAGCAGAGAGTACAATCCTTGCTCGCCCAGGCATCACGGAGCCCGCGTTCAGATACGTGCGGGCGTTCTCTGCGACCTTCCCGTCCTCCCCTCCGTCCTCCTCACCCGCATCCCTGTTACTTGAGGGAGGGGTGTTTTGGGGCAGGTCCCAGACACCAGCCGGTGTGTGAGCGGGTTGAAGGGGTGACCTCGTGAAAGGGGCAGGAGTGGGGTGCCCTGTAGGCCGGAGCCGCATGGTCTCTGACTTCCGTGCGGTTTCCTCGCAGACAACGGGCCCTGCAAGCAGGTGTGCAGCGTGGTCGGGGACACCGCCATGTGCTCCTGCTTCCCCGGCTATGCCATCATGGCGGACGGCGTGTCCTGTGAAGGTGAGTCCCCCCTGCCGTGGGCCCCGCACACCTGAGTGGGCCCGGAGCGGGGGAGGTGTTCCAGGGCCAAACCTCGCTGTGCTGGTGAGCGGGGAGCAGGTGTGGCTGCCATGACGACCAGCTGAAACAGCTGCGTCCGCCCACATCACGTGCCAGGTGTGCGTGCAGCCCAGGTGGGCACACGGGCTGGCCGCAGCCCCGCCACTCCCTGGAGCAGGCCTCCACAAACTTCAGTGTGCAACAGGGTCACCTGTGGGCTGGGACCACAGGATCCTGAGAAGTCCACACGGCCCCAGGGGTCTGACCTAGTAGGTCTTGGAGCCGGGGAGGCCCGAGACTCCCTGGGTCACGCTCTGACTAGCTCTGTCCTCGAGGGTCACCCCATCTGAGTGGCCTGACTGGGTTTGTGACCGCCTTGCTCCCGTCCCAGCCACGGGTGGAGCCGACAGAGGGCGGTGCCTGCCCTGTCGTCCTGCGGCAGGACATCGCTCCGGCTGGCCTCCATGGGGAACAAGGCTGGGGAGAGGCAGCCCCAGCTGAGGGCACATTCTCAGTTCTGAAACCAAGGAGGGACGGTGGATGTTGGTGACTCTGCCTTCACAGAAGGGCCGAAGAGGGTTTAAAAGCACAGGCCTCCCTTACTTACGAACCCGCTCAGTCTGGGTCTTGTCCCGATGGGGTCTCTGCGGGCTGGGACCTCCCCCTGTGAATTGGGGGGCATCGGATCCAACACCTGCTGGGGTGGTTCCCACAGTGAATGACACCTTGAGCACCTCCTCGTGTGTGGAGACAGGCAGGCAGACAGCATGCAGATGGTCTAGGAAATGCTTTAGTTTCAGGTTCAAGTTCAGGAGACATGAACCTGGTTTGGGTCCATGGGTAACAGGGTTAAGTCTGCCTGGGAAGAGACCCACATCCCTGTCAGAAGCCGAAACCCACCTCTAGCCAATTGCCCAGGACTGTTCTGGTGTGGATGAAAACCATCCTCATGCCCAGAGAGGACAGGACACTTGCCCAGAGCACACAGCATGGTGGTGACTGACAGGCCTTTCTCTCAGATGGTGGGGGCAGATCTGGCTTTGCTTCTCATCTCCCAGGGCCCTGAAGACATGAGGACTGTATCTCTTCTGGGTTGGGACTCCTTCAGGCCATGGGCCCGTGTCCCTATCCCTCCAGGCCTCCCTTTCTCTCTGCAGCGCCCCCAGTGGTAGAGGCTGTGGGGTCCAGGCCAGAGGATGCAGAGGGCGTTTTGTGGGTGTAGCCTGCCCCGCAGGGGAGTCCTGCAGATGACATTTTATCATCTGTTTAAAATAATCAAACAAGTTACCAGCAGTGACAGATCAAGAATTTTTTTTTAATGTCCAAATTTCAGGTTTTTCTTGAAACTTTGTAACATCTGTCCACAAGGAGCCCACAACCTTGGTCTCCCTTTCGACAGAGCACAGGCTCCGCAGTGCCCTAGAGCCCCCTTGGCCCCTTCTCCTGTTTATGTCTCCAGCCTGGCCCCCTAAGCACTTAGGTTTGCAACTCCTGCCATTGTGTGGCTCCCGTGGCTGCCCGTGGAGGTAGAGGGTCTCCAGAGCATGGGTGGGAGACGGCCTCTGGTCCCACCCGCTGTGTGACCCCGGACAGGCTGTCTACCCTCTCTGAGCTTCACTTTGCCACCTGTCTCTGCTAGGGCTCCTGCTGTGACATCTTTCAACTGGACAAACTCAGACTTGGGCCCAAAGCCCAGAGGGACCACTGATGGGCTGGGAGGTCCTGGGCAGGTCCCTGCCCGTCTGGGTCTCAGTTTCCCCATCTGTCACTGGAGGCTCCATGTCACTGGGGGCCACGCTTCTCTAACGGCCCTTCTGTTTTTCCTCCCGCGGCCGTCACTAGACCAAGACGAGTGCCTGCTGGGCACTCACGATTGTAGCTGGCGACAGTTCTGTGTGAACACCCTGGGATCCTTCTACTGTGTCAACCACACAGTGCTCTGTGCGGAGGGCTTTATCCTCAATGCACACAGGAAGTGCGTGGGTAAGCCAGAGCCCCGCTTGCCGCCACTGTCACGGCTCCCTGCCCCGCTCCACGCCAAGCCCGCCACACTGCAGCCACATGCTAAAGGGCCTGCCCTTTGCATATGAGCTCTCAGCACGGCCCGCCACCCCATGCTCCATGTCGTGCCCCTCGTGTCCTGCTTCTCCACCGACGCCACCGGGAAGCTGCTTTCCCCAGGGACGTGCCTGAGTCAGAACTTTGTCTGAGGTGTGACCTGGCTGGTCATTGAAATGAGGTCATTGAGACATGTGGGCAGCAGGATAGGGAGGCCTGGGTTCGAAGCAGGACCCCTTAGTATCTCTGTGGGCTTGAACTTCCTCCCAAGCCTCCGTTTTATCATCTGTGAAAAGGGAGCACTGAGGGCACTGCTCCCCGTTTGGAGGTTATGTGACATGTGTATCGCATAGCCAGAGCCCAGGGCATGGTGTGCATGGGACCTCAGCTGCTGAGATTGTCCTTAGATGCGGCCAGAGCCCCTTCAGAGGCAAATACCCCAGCTAGGCGTCCATTTGCTGTGTGACCCGGAGCAGTAGTGCTTGCGTCTCTGAGCCTGTTTCCTCACCTCTAACCTCGGGGCTCGGAGGCCTGGCACGGGCTGGTACCCAGGTCCCGGCCTGTGCACGGATGGGCTGGTGCTCAGTCATGCGCCTGCCCTCCTGCCTCTCGGTGCCCTTGTGGGCCAGGGCTGGGGCTCCAGGCCTGCTCTGTGGGCAGCAAGGACTTGCTGTTCTCCCATGGCTGGGGGTCTGGTGTTTTCGTTTAGGAAACATCATGGACCTGAACAGAGATAGACCCAGGGTAGCAGGGGCTCGGGGCAGACTGGGAAATGCTGTGGCAGGGACACGAGAGGCCAAGGGAGAGGCCATTCCAGCTGGCAGCGTCTGGACACACTCCCTGGAGAAGGTGGCGTGTGCATGTGTCTCCAAGGACGATGGGGATTTGGGAGTTGGGAGGGGCGTGAGGGAGGAAGGAACGGCTGCAACAAACATGTGGAGGTGGGAACTGCACTGCACGTGCCCAGACCCCCGTGTGTCGTCCTTGTGCTTGGGGACCACGCCCAACCTGGACATGTCCTCTTCCTCACCCTCCGCCGCCGGGCAGCGGAGTGGCCGCTGCAGACATGTGTGCCCCTGGCCTCCAGCCCCCGGCCCAACATGCGCCCTCTGGAGCCTGCTTGTCAGTGGCGGGGCAGCTCCTCCCGTCCGGCTCGTGTCTGTGTGTGTCTGGGAAAAGGCGGTCCACCCTGTGAGCACCCTCCCAGGACGCGGGTGTGCAGGGTTCCCTGGCGGCCTGGAGAGAAGACCTTGTCCTGAAAGGGGTCGCCGGGCAGCTGGAAAACGGGTTCTGGGATGAAAGCACAGAGGTGCATTCCATTCAGCAAAGTTTATGGTCATTCTTTCAGCCTTTCCTTCCTTATCATCCGGCACGGACCCCAGTGTCCTCTTCGTCCTTGTGTTCCGCTTATGTGTTCATCTCACCTGTGAGCACTCGTTCTTTCCATCACTTGCTCATCCACAGACGTGTCTTCTGCGGTGCGTTTGTGAGCTCCAGGCATGTTCTATTAACCCTGGCTGGTGAGATGGGAGACGGGTGCCCGGGTTAAGAGTGTGGCCTCTGCAGCCAGACTGGCTGGGTTCAAATCCTGGCTCTGCCGTTTTCTAGTTGTAGGACCTGAGACCAGTCATTTGATCTCTCTGAACCTCAGTTTCCTCACCTGTGAAAAGAGAGGACTAATGTCTACCTCAGAGGGTCACTGTGGCGGTTACATGAATCCATGTAAAGAACTTGCTAGTGTTTGATGCCGTAATTGTGATTCAACAAATGTGTTATACTGAGGCAGCCTGCAGAGGTAGTGAGCCCCCATCACTGGAGGTATGTAAGCTGAAGTGGGACAGTATTGGGCGGTGCCAAGTCCACAGGACTTCTAACAGACAGGTGACCTCTGTGAGGAATCCCCTGTGCTTTGCCGTTGGCCTTTTGTGCCCTGTCCTTTGAGGAACATCTTGGGTCCTGGGAATAGTGTTCCAGGTGGGCTTGGCTTTGAGACGATGGGAGCCCCGTCTCTGGGGCCCACTCTGCGGCAGTGGGGAAAGGGCTGGGCGCTCTGGGTTCTGTTCTTGCTGTTGTCCCGTGCAGGCTGGGAGACTTCAGTCACATCCCCTCTGTGAGACCTAGTTCCTTATCTGTGAAGCAGTATCTCTGGGGGATCGAGGGCAGTTCCTGTAAGCCGCCCGATCCCTAAGTGAGCCACACAGTCAGTGGTGTCTGCTGTCATCTCTCACCACGATTCCTCCCAGGCTAGGGCGGGCTCCTGGCCCATGATGTTTCTGGGCTCCTGAGAATGTGTCTCTTGCTGTCAATCCAGCTTATAAATCAGAAGTCTCTGTCTGGCCCAGCCAACCCTTCCTTGGAAACCACGGGCCAGAACTCTCCCTTTTCCTCCTCCTCTTCCCCACCCAACCAGCCTTGGCCGGGCCTGTACACCAGTTGGCTCACCTGTGAGTTTGGGACAGTCTCTTGCCCCACAGCCCTGTACCCCTCCTCTCCACGTGGTCCTGTCGTCCTGGTAGGCTCAGCTCAGACATGACTGTCCCTGAGAGCAGCTCTGACAGCGCAGCGCCCACAGCGGGCAGTGCTCTGGCCCGAGCCCGGGGCTGTGCAGCTTACCTCCCCAGCGTCTCCGCCTGACCTGTCCTCTCTCCCTGCCTGCCGACTGGCAGTTCCTTGGGGGCAGAGGCTGTGACACACCTCTAGGCCACCTGGGCTTAGCACAGAATAGCTGCTCGTTAAGGTGTGTCCAGTGAATGAACGAATCCGCACGACTGCTGTACCTCCCCTGCCAGGTGGAGCGTGGCAGAGACACGGGGTGTCCTCTGCCCACCTGCAGGGACGTCTGACTTGGCCACCTCTCTGGGTCTCCTCCGCCCTCCCTGATGCTACTTCTTTCCCTCCTTTGCTGGCTTCTCCCCTCCCCACCTGCGCATCCCAGGCGTCAGTACTCGGCCCCCGGGTGACCTCAGCAGTGACCACTCCCACGTCAATGTCTCGCCTCAGACCCCTTCCATGAGCTCCGAGGCAGGCCTCTGGCTGCCGCTTCATCCTCAAGCCCAGTGTGACGTCAAGGGCTCCCAGCCTTCCGCTGTGAGCCTGCTCCTCCCAGCTGGCCCCAGCCCGGGTGCGGGGCCCCCATCTGTAGAGCTGCTCGTCCAGAAAGCTTTGCCAAGGCCAATGGGCTCCTCTTTTTCTCTCTCCTTCGTCGCATCCACCGTAGATCCTGTCGGTTTGACCTTCACAGCACTTCCAGGACCCGACTGCTTCTCTTCGCCTCTGTGGGCGGCAGCCTAAGCCCCATCATCTCCTAGTCTAACAGGCCCTCACCCCTGGAGTATTTGCACTCAGCCAGGGGACCCTGTTACCAATAAGTCAGCCCACTTCCCTCCTCTGCTGGAGCCCTCGATGGCTCCCACCTCCCCCGCATCTCCTAACACTCTCCTCTCCCGCCCCAGTCACACCCCTCTGGGCCAGAGCCTGGGCCTGCCTGGCGGCCTGTCCCCTCTGCCTAAGATACATGCTCGGCTCATCCTGGCACCTCCTCAGATGCTTTGCTCAAGTGTCCTCTGCCCTGAGCATCCTTCGTGCCTCCGCCCCCTCACCTCCCACTCCTGGTCTCCTTCGCTCTCTCTTGCACAAGACTCAGGACCACCCTCCCTCTTAGGTTTGTCTGTCCGCTGGTCCCCCCGCTCTGAGTGTCCCGCGCCATGGCAGACTTTCTGTCTGTCTTGTTCACCATGGACCCCTGGGGCCATGGCACATGCTCCATAAATCTTTGTTGAACGGGTGGTTGCACAGACCGTGCTGCTCTCTGGGAAGTGAGTACCTTGAGGGCAGGGCCGGCTGGCCGGCAGCGCGTGCGCCGTACCGGGAGGGCCCCGCAGCCTCTGACGGCCTCACCCTCCCCGCAGACATCAACGAGTGCGTGACGGACCTGCACACGTGCAGCCGGGGCGAGCACTGCATGAACACGGTGGGCTCCTTCCGCTGCTACAAGGCTCTCACCTGTGAGTCCGGCTACATGCTCAAGGATGGCGAGTGCACAGGTGAGGCGAGCTGGCTGGAGGCCCTGCCCACCTCCCCACCCCCGCCCCACCTTCTGATCCGCCCCCAGCCCGCCTGCAGCCCACCTGGCCCGCCCAGAGCCTTCTCCCTTCTGGCAAGCTCCCAGCCCTGGGGTTTCCTGCGCCGGTTTAGGGGCAGAGGCTGGGGCGGGGGGTGGCCTCCGAGGTAAGTGTGTCTGGGTCAGTTATTCCCCTCCCTATGCCTCAGTTCCCACAGAACGGTCACTTCTGTCCTTTTTACCAGAAAATTCTAGCCGCCTCAGAAGAGAGAGAGGTTCCATTGAACCGTTTCAGCAGATGCTTCCCCAGTGTCGTTTGTGGGCCTGGCAGGGTTCTGGGTGGCAGGGGTACCGGTGGGGTTGTGTTCTTGTCTCTGGCCTCCTGATGGGGGGACCGGCGGGCCCACAGGCACGCGGGGCTGGGTGTTGCTTTAGGTGGGGTCCAAAGAGGCCGGCCCCTTGTGGCGGTGATGTTTGGGCACAGACCTGCAGGATGAGAGGCCCCTGGGAAGGGTGTTCCAGGCAGAGGGAGCAGCAGGTGTCATGCCCTTAGGGAGGGGAGGAGTCTTGGCACAAAAGGCAGAAAGGGCGTCTCGGGTGAGAGCACGCTGCCCGGTGGAAGGAGGCTGCGGGGTTGGCAGGCCCAGATAGGCGAGCAGTTGGGAGTTTGTTTCACCTGTGACGGGAAGCGTTTTATTTTAACTGAAAACGTCTAGAAGAAAGTCACCCAGGAGGTGAGACCCAGAGCAGTGCTCCATTGTTGCAAGCCCGGAAAATGGCGGTGGGAAGCGGCTCTGAGGTCGGCGGGAGCTCAGGCAGGTGCTGAACGCACTCCATGCCGGGCCCTGAGCTGGGCGCGGAGCAGGGGTGGGGTGAGCTGGCAGGAGGTGAGCCCAGGCCCCTCGGCGCACACCTGTGCACACCCACACATGCCCACAGGGCTCACACAGATCCACGGTGAGCCCCCTTTAGAGAACCCTGACACGTGGGGAGGGGGGCCGTCTCCCTGGACGCCCCAGCACCCCGCCCCTCTCATCCCAGGGCCTCCTTCTTAGACCAGAGTGGCTGGGCAGGGGCTGTGTTCTCAGCCTCCCGGGGGTCCTTGGAGGGGGTTCTAGAACCCAGCACAGGGTTGCCTAGAGGCTGGGTTCCTTTGGGAAAGTGGTGGAAACCTTGGAAACTGGAGGGGGTGGATGGATGAACAACACACGGACAGACCCACAAGGTTGGTCAGGCCGTCAGGAGGCCGAGGCGGTCCCGGCTGTGCCACTAGCCCTCTGTGTCCCCTTTCTGCTCCGTGCCTCGGTTTCCTCGTCTGGAAAGAGCCCGACATGCCTGCTGTGCGGGAAGCACAGGGGAAGCATGGGGCCTGCACTTTGTAAACTGGGTGCTGCACAGCGGGGAGGGGCACCTGTGACCTGCTGGTGCCACACCGCAGGCGGGGACAGCGGTGCCGTCCAGGTCTGGCAGTTCCATCGTTGGAAGCTCCAAGCCTGGCTGCCCAGAAGCAGTGCCCCAGCTATGGAACCCTGCCTGTGCCTCAGTTTCCCCTGTGAAGGAGGGGGCTCGTCATAGCCTGCTTCCGGGTACATGTAAGCACTGAGTAAATAAGTACGTCTCAGAGCCCTTGGGACACGCCTGGTAGCACGGCAGAGTTCCGTGAGGGGGTAACGTTGTTGTTACTGCTGGCATGGGCCACGGCAGCTCCCTGTGACGCAGAAGACCTTTGTAACCGTCAAGGTCACTGTGGGGATGTGCGGGCAGGGGCCTGCCAGCCCGCCGGCCCCTGACCCCCGGCCTGGTCTGTGTGGCAGACGTGGACGAGTGTGAGCTGGGCACACACAACTGCCAGGCGGGCTCCGTGTGCCATAACACCAAGGGCTCCTTCTACTGCCAGGCGCGGCAGCGCTGCATGGAGGGCTTCCTGCAGGACCCCGAGGGCAACTGCGTGGGTGAGTGGGGCCTGGAGGGGCTGCCTGGCCCTGGGGGTCTTTAGGAGAGGTCGTTGGGGGGATAGGCTCTGAGGGCTTTACAGAAGAGGAGCCCTGGCTCGCTGCACTTTCCCCCTCCCGGCCTCAGTGTCCCTCTGTGAATGGATGTGTCAGTGCCTGGGCCCCGCGAGGCACTTGCAGAATGGAAGCTCTTATTATCCTGAACTGTCTGCTCGCGGCTGACTCCTCTTGTGGCCTCAGTTTACCCATCTGTGGGATTGGACTGGATGAAAGTGAATCACGTTTTTTTAACCTACCCAACAGCGCTTGGGTTCTGGGAGGGAAAGCCCACGGGTCCTGGGACTCAGGGACTGGATAGCCCGACCTGGACTGGTCTGGGGCCCAGGACTGGCCGCCTCCCAGTGCAGCCCTGGACTCAGATGCTGGGGCTCCAGGAGGGGCTCCAGCAGGCTCCCTGTCACCCGCACCCGCCTCCGCAGACATCAATGAGTGCACGTCACTCTCCGAGCCGTGTCGGCCAGGCTTCAGCTGCGTCAACACGGTGGGCTCCTACACGTGCCAGAGGAACCCGGTGATCTGCGGGCGTGGCTACCACGCCAGCCAGGATGGGACCAAGTGTGTGGGTAAGGCCCGCCTCCCCCTAGCCTCTGGCTTCCCGGGTGCCCTGGGCCGGGGCGGCTGGTGCAGGGGGAGAGTCCGGGCCTCAGGGTGCCCTGCTCGCCTCCCCCTGCAGACGTGAATGAGTGTGAGGCGGGCGTGCACCGCTGCGGCGAGGGGCAGGTATGCCACAACCTCCCCGGCTCCTACCGCTGTGACTGCAAGCCTGGCTTCCAGCGGGACGCCTTCGGCCGCGCCTGCGTCGGTAGGTGGGACTGGTGGCCGGGACCCCGTCCGGCTGCCCTGAGAGGTGCCCGCCTGCCCCAGGCCCTCCCCCCGGCCAGCCTTGCCCTGACCACATGGCCGGCCCGCTCTGGGCTGGACAGCCTTCCTGCCGTCCTGTCCAGCTGTGGCTCTGCTCTCGGTCCCCATCGCGCTCTTTTCTTGCCCTTTGCCGTGCCGTCTGTCTCTCCATGTCTGCCTCTGGTCTCTGTCCAACACCTCCTCTGCCGTCTTCCCCTGCTCCCTCTTCCCCCGCGTTCCTTCTGGGCTCCTGGGTCCCTCTCCTCCCCGGGGCTGGAGGCGGCTGGCGTCCAGGCCCCCTCCGCCCTCCCTGAGGCCCTGCACCTGCCGCCCGCCCCGCAGACGTGAACGAGTGCTGGAGCTCGCCCAGCCGCCTGTGCCAGCACGCGTGCGAGAACACGCTCGGCTCCTACCGCTGCTCCTGCGCCTCCGGCTTCCGGCTGGCGGCCGACGGCAAGCGTTGCGAAGGTACGGCCGACCCGGCCTCTGACCCGTGGCGCCCCGTGCAGGGCCCCAGGCCTCAGCTGCACGCTGTTTCCTGCCAGGGCCCCCCACTGCCATCTCAGACCCAAGGGCTGGGTGTGTGTGTTGTGTGCACCCCTGGGCGGGAGCTCCCGGCAGGCAGGGGCGGCGGCCCAGCCTCTGCCCCTTGGTAGGTGCTGACCCTGGTCATGACCGCGGTGCCCTGGGCTTCAGGCGGGGGGCAGAGTGAGTGAGATGAGAGGTAGGCCCGTGGCCACGCGGACGGCCCGGCGGCCACACAGCACCTGGCAGTGCCCTCCAGAGTCACCCCATCTTGGTTTTCCAGAGCCCAGAAATCTAGATATTTATGCGAAGTCTGCTGGTTTGTACATGTCGCTGGTGGATCTAAACTTAAACACACTGTGTGTTAAACCGAGCACGTGAACTCACCCATGTGGGGTGCGCCTGGGGCTGACGGAGGGGACACGTGAGGGACCGTCACACTGTTCCCACCTGTGTTCATGGTGTGGTTGGGCCAGGTTTGGGGGGGTTGGTGTGGAGGGGTGCAGGGGTCCCGGGCTGCTCAGTGAAGTGGGGAGGGGCCCCGTGAGTAAGGGGGTGTGGGGTCTCTGGCCCCATTTGCTGGTGCCGTCTTTCCCAGCACTCCCCTGGAGGCGCGTTCCTCATTTCCCTCCTGGGGAGGTGAGTCTGCTGAGACCCCTGGGAAGGCCATGCACCTCTCTCTGATTGCCTGGCCTGGCCAAAGAGCTGGCCTCTTGTGGGACGGGACCAGCCCAGGGACAGGGGAGTGACCCCAGGCCTGGCTGTGTCAGACGGCACTTGGATGGGCTCCCAAAACAGACCCTGTCACTCCCTTTCACTCACGGGGGTTACAGCCACCCGTGAGCCCTCCCCCCGGCCAGGCTGGGTGCAGACAGCCGTGGGGATGGAGCGTCATTCCCACCCTAGTTGTAGTTCATTCGTTCACTTCTTGGCCCTTCTGCCTCCCCCGCCGCCCCTACTTCAGGCCACTTCTCTCCAGCTCCATCTGTGGCTGGACGGTAGAGACTCAGATGGAACCAGCCTGGCCCCTGGCCCCCGGGAGCTCAGAGCCTGGTAGAGGAGAGAAGCCACTCATTCACTCATTCACGGCTTCCATCATTTTGTGTGAAAGCTGTGTATGTTGTGAGGTCCCGAGGATCATGCGTCAGACAGTGGCCTCAAGGCCACGTGTGAGCTGACCCCGTCCCCCGCACTCTGCTCTGACCACACCGGCCTCCTCGCTCTTCTGTGCGTGCCCAGGGCGCACCCTCACCTCGGGGCCTGTGCTCTCACCGTGCCTTCTGCCTGGAACGCTTCCCCAGATGCCCGCGCGACTCTAACACTGCAGCCCTCCCAGACGCACCCTTGCCCCTTCTCTGCTCTCTTCCCATAGCACGCGCCACCTTCTGCCGTACTAGGTATTCCGCCCCTTTAATCCCCCCGCTTCTTCCCCAGCACACACGTGAACATCAGCTCTATGACAGGGGGGTGGTTGTCCGTCTTGCTCGTGGCCCTGTCCCCACGCTCAGCACAGGCCTGGCGCTTGTCGGAGCCCGGCAGGTCTTGGTTGGATGAATGAGAGACAAGTCCCTGCCCACAAGGAACTCAGAGTCCAGCAGATGCCCCATCTCCCCCGTCCTCCACTCACACAGCTCACCCGCTGCCTTGCAGGCCGGCTCTCCCCCCTCCCCCACCCCCATGCAGGCCGGCCCTGGGGGTCAAGGGCAGGTCCTTGTTAGCACCTAGGTGACATCTCCCGGACCCATCTCTACCCAGTGCTGTGGACCCTCAGTAGGGCAGCATCTAGCTCCCCGTGTGGGGATCTGAGCCCCACCTGTGGCTGCTTCCTCTGGGCAGTAGGCCGGGACTGCACCAGCAAGCTATAATGCATTGCTGCCCCTGCCTACTGCATGTCTCAGGCAGGCTCCTTGCCTTTTTCTGGGCCTCTGGTTCCCCGTCGGCCCGAAGGGAGGCTGGGACTGATGGTCTCTCAAGATAAGGCTCCGGGTGAGCCAGACCTTGGCCCTCTGCGCTGGAAGGACACCTCAGTGACCTCCGGCTGGTCTGTCTGCAGACGTGAACGAGTGTGAGGCCCAGCGCTGCAGCCAGGAGTGCGCCAACATCTATGGCTCCTACCAGTGCTACTGCCGCCAGGGCTACCAGCTGGCCGAGGACGGGCATACCTGCACAGGTACCTCTCCTCTGCCCAGGGCCCCCTTCCTGAGAGACACCACTTCCCGTGTGCCAGGCTCCTCGAGTCCCCACCGGGCCAGGGACACAGGCCACACGGAGGCCTTAGCGTCATATCAGAGTTTGAGTCCCAGCCGGGCGTTTCCTGGCTGTGCCACCTTGGACAAATGCTTCCCACGTCTGACGTCAGTGGGATGAAGGATTAAGTTAATTACGGTTGATCCTTGAATGACACGGGGTTTAGGGCCTCCCCTCCCCGATAGTCAGAAATCCACATATAACTTTACAGGCGGCCCTTTGTATCTGCGGTTCCGCCTCTGTGGTTGAACCGAGGACAGATGGCGTAGTACTGTAGTATTTATTGGAAAAAGTCCTCGTGTAAGTGGACCTGTGCAGTTCAAACCTGTGTTGTTCAGGGGTCAGCTGTACCTTGTCCACACCCTGTCTGGTACCTGATTGGCCCTCAGCTGGCAGTAGCAAGTATGGGGCGGCCCCGGGAGGCAAGCCCTGGAATGCGGGTCCTGTGAGCTCTGTGGCCTCAGGCAGCTCTCTTCCTCTCTCAGCCCTGTCGTCCTTACCTGTAAAATGGGCCCCTAGGCTCCACTGCTGTGGCAGCATGACCCAGGGTTCACGAGGGGCTGAAACTCTCTCTGGCAGACATTGACGAGTGCGCTCAGGGCGCCGGCATCCTCTGCACCTTCCGCTGCATCAACGTGCCAGGAAGCTACCAGTGCGTGTGCCCAGAGCGCGGCTACACCATGACGGCCAACGGGAGGTCCTGCAAAGGTGAGTGCGGGGTCCGCCCCACCGGGGCCTCAGGCAGCCTCCAAGCAGGCCCAGAAGCCTCATGCAGCTGGCTGTGCTCCCAGAGCTCTGACACCAAGTGCATAGGCAGAGAATGGCTGATGCCACTGGTGGCCGTGTTCACCGAGGTCTACGCCTGGGATGAGGCAGGTGGCAGTCTTTCTGCTGCTTGACCCAGCTTAGAGGCTTGGACTCTGCTCTGGGCCCTGCCCTGCGAGCGGGACGGGGGTCCTGTGGGATGGTTCTAAAGACAGGAGACCTACCCAGCCTATTCAAGAGAAGCCTCAGGGGTCCCAGAAGCTGGCCAAGCCTTCGTGGCTGCAGAGCTGTCTGCTTTTTAATTTAAAAAATAATCTGTCTGGGGCTTCCCTGGTGGCGCAGTGGTTGAGAGTCCGCCTGCCGATGCAGGGGACACGGATTCGTGCCCCGGTCCGGGAAGATCCCACATGCCACGGAGCGGCTGGGCCCGTGAGCCATGGCCTCTGGGCCTGCGCGTCCGGAGCCTGTGCTCCACAATGGGAGAGGCCACAACGGTGAGAGGCCCGCGTAGCGCAAAAAAAAAAAAAAAAAAAAATCAGTGTGGACTCTGTAAAAGGTGAGGGTCTTACCTGCCGCAAACAGCTGTGCGGGAACGATGACTCCATGTGCCTAGAGCGTGATTTCAGTTTTGAACCTGAGGCCCTGTTCTGCTTGATGGTGGGAGCACAGCACGGGCTTCTTGGGCGGCTCAGACGCTGCCATGATTCTGGTCCTTGAAGGCGCTTCAGGCCGGAAACCTGTTCGCGTTCAGGACATCTCCCCCGACCCCTCCTCCCTGGCCTTCCTGGCGCGGGGGCTGGGGAATGGCCTGTGCTGGCAGCACAGAGGCTCCCAGGCCCTTGGCTACTGTACAGAGTGGAAGAGACGGGAGTATGTGACGCTCGGGTGGCACGTGAGCTGTGCGCCCACAGGCCGAGCTGCTCTGAGACCCAGGCCCCTGGGGCGGGCTGGGGTGGCTCGGACGAGGGTCTCCAGCTCTGGGCATCCCTCCCATCGCCCTCCTCTGCTCCCCCCAGACCTGGACGAGTGTGCACTGGGCACCCACAACTGCTCTGAGGCTGAGACCTGCCATAACATCCAGGGTGGCTTCCGCTGCCTGCGTTTCGAGTGTCCCCCAAACTACGTCCGGGTCTCTGAAACGTGAGTGCCCCCACCCGGCCTCGGCCAATCCACACTGCCCAGGGCGGAGGCCAGGTGACCGGCGCATGCCTTCACCACCTCCTGCTCTTCACAGGCCCCACTGCCAGGTCTGTGGTCTGATGACTATAAATGGTACAAGGGAGCACCTTGCGGAAAGCTTGGAGCATAGAGCATGAAAGGAGGAAAACTCACACACAAAAATCTCTTTCAAACACACACACACACACACACACACACACATTATCTTTTGCCGTGTAACGAGTTCTTTCCAGCACTTCGCATCTTAACGTGACAAGTAGTTATCATCTCACACAGTCTTGGAGGGTCACGAGCCAAGGAGCTGCTTAGCTGGGTGGTCCTGGCTAAGGGTCGCGTAGGGCTGGGTCCTCTGAAGGCTTGACTGGGGCTGCAGGATCCCGCTGCCCACTCATGGCTCTGGGCAGGAGGCCTCAGCGCCTCACCATGTGGCCTCTTCATGGGGCCGGAGCTCTCCCAGCACGGGTCATGAAGAAGGCAAGTGAAGGTCCCAATCCTAAAAGTGACATTTCATCACTTCTACTCCTGGCCACACAGTCCAGCACTGCATGGGGTACCCTGGGAGGCAACATTCAAAGTGTGAGTGACAGGAGGGGACACACCGGGGCCATCTCGCAGGCTGGTGACCACACTCCCTAGTGATGCCTCTTGGTGTTTCGCCGTATTTCCTGTCCTTTCCTTACTAAACATGCATTTCCATAGAGGGCTTGCTGGAGCGCCCATCTTGTTTTCTCTGCGCGGTGCTGTCATGTGGATGTGCTCGGTTGTTCGAAGCGTGCTTTCTCTGCTTGGTCGCCGTCTTTTGCATCTGTGCGTGCAGCCCGCCTGGGGTGGCGCTTCTGAGCATGTATGCGCTCGTGATTTACTTGCCGGCTGTCCTGCTGACCCCGTGACATGCTTGCTAATACACACAGTGCTGGGGAGTGTCTACGTGCAGGTGTGTTGGGACGCTTGGGTGACTGTGTCTGGGTGACCCTGGGCAGGTGGCCTCCCCTCCCTGGGTCTCAGCTGCTCCGCCTGCAACATGGGTGATGGTAGCGCCAGCCCCAGGGTGGGTGTCAGCACGGCATGAGTGAAAACACGTCATGAGTTTACAGAGTGTATGGCATGGCCTGGCGCTGCATTGGTGCCATGTGTTGGTGACGTCATATCCCAACCCCGCGTGGCTGGGCACTGTGGTCCCCCATTTGGGGAGCTCTGCTCAGAACATCCACGAGACCTGCTGGGCCCTGGTGGCCATTTTGGAAGCACTGAGCTTTGAGACAGGGATTTGGTGATGGAGGTGACAGTGTCTCATTGCACCCAGAAGAGACCAGATTGTTGCTGAGCTTAGAAACCGAAGCCTTGGGCCCCGTGGGGTTTGGTGCAGGTTCTGTCATCGTGGTCCCGTAGCGTGGCCGAGTTCCCGGCGTCCTCTGGAGCAGGTGTGACTCAGCTCTCTGATCCTCGGAGAGGGGAAAGGGCAGGCCATCCCAAGTCAGAAGAGGAAATGGCTCCGCGGGAGAGTCAATCATGGAAGAAAAGGGAATCTGAGAAAAGATCACAACAGTAAAAACACCGAGGCCAGGGAATCCATGCACATAGGCAAGGGAAAGAATGCAGGCAGGGAGGTAAGAATGACAAGCTACCTGGCGCTGTGCTGAGAGCCCGCATGTTTATAACCTCACCCCTTCCCACCAGTGAAATCGCAAGGCCATTAACCCGTCCTACGACGAGGAAGCTGAGGTCCAGGGAGGTCAGGTGACCCGGCAGAGGCTGCGAGGCTGCCGAGGGCGGAGCTGGGCTGGGGGCCGGCGCCCGGTGGCGCTGGGTGAGTGTAGGGGGGGGAGCGAGCCCGCCGCTGACGCCCCCGCCGTGCGCCCCGCAGGAAGTGCGAGCGCGCGCTGTGCCACGACTTCATGGAGTGCCAGAACGCGCCGGCGCGCATCACGTACTACCGGCTCAACTTCCAGACCGGGCTGCTCGTGCCGGCGCACATCTTCCGCATCAGCCCGGTGCCCGCCTTCGCCGGCGACACCATCGCGCTGACCATCACCAAGGGCAACGAGGAGGGCTACTTCGGCACGCGCCGCCTCAACGCCTACACGGGCGTCGTCTTCCTGCAGCGGTCCGTGCGCGAGCCACGGGACTTCGCCCTGGACGTGGAGATGAAGCTATGGCGGCAGGGCTCCGTCACCACCTTCCTGGCCAAGATGCACATCTTCTTCACCACCTTTGCCCTGTGAGGCGCGGCCGCGGACGAGCGCGTGGAGCCCCCGGTTCTCCCTGGCCCGGCGCCCCGGCCGCACGCCTCTTTCCGTGCTCCCTGCCGGCCGCGTGGGGGGCGGGCGATGTGGCCAGTTTACTCTGACCCTGTAAATTAACTTAATTTTGCTGACCTGTTCCTCGCGTTTCGGCCTCTCCTGTGCCCCTGGAGGGAGCTTTGCGCAGGCCACTGCTGGTGCCCCGTGGATGGGGTCGGAGGATCCGAGGCTGGACATGACCAAGACTGGAATCAGCGACCACGTTGGAGATTTTGGACTCAACTGGGTGACCTGTCCCCAATGATGATATTCTGTTTCATGTTCCACTGTGATTAGCTCTTCACTTTTTTTAAAAATCGTTTTTAAGTGTTTTTGTTTAATTATGAAGTAGTACATGTATATTGCAAATATATATATATATTCAAATAGTACAAAAGGGTTATGAAGTAAAAAAGTGAAAACAGAAAACCCGCTTCCTTTTGTGCAGCGTTTGCGTGTGCCAGCGGTGCCTGCGTGTCTTGGGCCCCCGCCTCGGGCCTCACCTTGGGTTGCTGAAAGGACGGCAGTGGGAGCGTGCTCGCTTCTGATCCTACTTCTTCTCCTCCGCCTGCGTCTCCCTCTTCCCTCCTCTCCTTCTCCACATGTGGGCCGCACCTGGCTTGTCACTTTGGACGCTGTCCAGAAGCTGGACATCTACGTTTAGTGTTACTTTTGTCACCTCCTGACCGACTGCTCTTCGCACCTGATGACGAACGTGCGTGAGACTGTTTAGCGTAGAAATGAGCTAATGGTTAGCTAAATCCAGTTCTCTCTCGGGCCAGCCGTTCTCCATTGGTGTTCCATCCTGCGGAGGCTGTAACTCCGTGTCCCAGTGTATTTGGCCATTGTCAGTATTATAGCTTCACCAGTGGTGCCAGGGCTATGGGGACATATCACGGGAGGTAGGAGTAACCTGCAAAATGAGACTGGAGTGCCCTGCAGTCATTAGCAGTTCATCCAGCGAATCGTCTCTCATGTGACTACATGGCTTCCAGGACAAGGCTATTCAGGTTTGCAGCGTCCATTTCACTTTGTCAGGTTCCAAAGGAAGGAGTGAGCTCGGCTTCACCCTTTCAGCCGTCTGGTATAATGGAGCTGAGAGATGGTGTTGCCTGTTTCTCTAAGCCTCATGAGATACTAATGTCCTGGACAAACGTAGTTGTTGCGTAACCCATTCATCCTTTCCCCTGTGTGATTCCGATTCTCTCCATTCCGATTCTCTCCATTTGTACCCCAGTTCTTCCACGTTGGGAATGGACGTTAGGTTTGGCCATCGTGCTGGTCTAGATGAAGGGCAGCAATGCCCGTCCAGCGAGCACCTCCCCCCCCGTACCCCGGCGCACTCCGTTCCTATAGGTAGAGTTAACCAGGGGGCCATGTCAACCAGCGGGCGACACACAGCTGCAACCCTGAGTTTGCCAGATGGGGTGAAGGCACCGTCCACCCCATCAGGCCCTTAGGAATTCTGACACCAAGGTTTAAAACTCTAGTTATGGTTTCTTGCTTAGGAATCAGCCCTGCTTCCTGCGTGCACAGTGGCAGCCTTGCTCCCGGGACAGCTGCGTCAGATACAAAAAAAGAAAGTTGAGATGGTGTCATGCCAGCATCCTCCCCCTGTGTGAAGAATTGTGCGGTCGCAACAGAATTCTACCCCACCCCCTGTCCCAGATCATCTAAAAAGCAGAGGAATCTTTCTAGTGGGGACCTGCCTTGGCTCCCTGGTGTTGAGGGTGAACGTATACTCAGGAAGGCTTGAAAGCCAGCCCTTCGCATCTTTATCTTCCCCGCCCCATGTCAGACGACTGGGGTCTCAGATGCCGTTCTAACTGTCTGCCTAAACATCATTCCAAGGAGGAGGTCTCTCTGCCTGCTGTTGACACTGTGGGGTGTCACGTGTGATCCTTGGTTTGAAGAAATGTGATTTGGTGGTCCCAACTGGCACACTGTCTCTCGTGCCCACACGCTTACAGTATCTGTAAGGGTCCAGGAGGCGTCCTAACACAGTTTCTGGTTATGCCCTCCCCATGGAGTCCCAGGTGGCATAACCTCCTCCCAGCCTTCACGTATGAGCATTGCCCACCAGGGAAGCTCCTCTGAGCCTTTGGTGTCCAGAGTTTTTATTGGAGCTGGTTGGTAGCTGGGGCACACCTATTCCCTGACACAAGGGAGCAGTACAATTGCCAATGCTCTTACCAGTGGTGACCTGGGGGCATGTCCTGGTGGAGGGGATGCTGCAACAGATGCGACGGTGCAAGCATTTGAAAAATACAACAGCAGAATTGGCTGGTTGCCGCCAAGCTGTATTGCCCTGCAGAGGGACAGTGAGAAAGTTGGAGCTGTTAACGAGCAGGTATTGGCTAAGGGTGAGAGGCAGGGGCCCTCGGCGGCAGCTCCCAAAGAGGCGCCTGGCTCCTGCGGTGGAAGGGCAGACCGAGCCGTGTGGCAGGCTGAAGACCTGCGTGTGAGAGTCACAGAGATCCAGGGGCGTTTGACTGCTCGGCCAAGGTCTGCCGTGGGACGTTAAGGGCTGGTGTGGAAACCTGGGGTCCTCAAGGTGGAGGAGGCCCTCTGGAGGTGCAGAGGAGACCGGCCCTTTCAGTAAGAGCCAGCGCTGTCGTGCCTGAAGAGAATGCTGTTAGCCACCTTCCCTCACCACCACCAGGCAGCAGGTGCCCCCGCAGGAGCTGCCCTTGCCTCCTCTACTGGCTGCCAGGCTGATAACAGATTCAGTCTGTTTGGGAATTTTCCCTCCTGCACAGTGGAGTTCGTATGTGATGGGCCTGAGCCGATGACACCCGTGTTTCCCGACACTGATTGGTTCCACGATGGGCCTCGGATGTACCCGAGGTCTTTGCGGGGGTACTGAGATGGAGGTGGTTTTCTTGACCCCTGCCCTTGAACCTAAGGGACTGTCGGGCCTGGAGCGGCCACCGCCACGTGACAGCAGGTGAAAGCCGAGACTGAAGTCTGGGTGGAGCCCCTGAGGGGGCAGCACAACCGCAGAGCCTGAGCTCTGAAACCTACCAGGCCTGAGGCCACCGGACCTTTGAATTTTCTGCCTTTATCTTCTCTTTCATGTAAGCTAGTTGATTGTTTTCTGTCAAATGCAACAGGCAAAGTCCAACAGAATGCAGTAACAAGTGAGGAAGGGTGTGCCGGGCAAAGGGAATGGCATGTGCAAAGCTTCTGAGCTGGGGAAGAAGGCTGGTGTGCTGGAGACTTGAGGAGTGAGGGGCGTGGTTAGAGGGTGGGGGGCAGGTGGCCGGAGTCACAGCAGACCGCAGATGTGACCCTAATTAGTTCTCAGGGCAGTGGGGGTCTGTTGAAGCACTGGGGGCCACCTTTGCAGTTTACAACCATCCCTCTGGCTGCAGTCTGGAGGGTAGATAGTAGGCATGAGGGCAAGCCCTGTAGGGGGCTTTTTTTTTTTTTTGGTAGTATTTTTCGGTCTGTAATGGTCTTGTTTTAGGTGTCATTCAGTCTCTTAATTGCTTTGCACCGCTTTAAACTTGTATCGTTGTCACTGTGGGTCTGGTCTGTTGCTGCAGAGCCCACCTTGGGATGCCCCCCTACAGTAAACCCTGTGATGCCTCCCGGGCTGCCTTCCAGAAAGGCAGCACCAGCCAGCCTCCTGTGCCCTGTGTCCCATGGGTGGTCTCACTTGCTGACACGTGCCAAGAGGAGGAGCGGGCAGGGCCGTTGGCCTGTGTGCGGGGAGGGGGTAGTGGTGGTTCTGAGCATTGTACGTGGGTGCCCAGGCCTGCTTCATCCAAGTCACTGAGCTCCCCCAACATCAGGGTCCCTCCCGGAGAGCTGAGGGCCCGTGGGCTCCATTGCATGGCTGGCATAGTGTTTAGAAAAGTCTTGAGCCAACATGGAAACATGGAGAATTTTCACCCAAACGTGTAGGTTTTCAGCTTTTCTGGAAACCCCAGGCCTCTCCCTTCCTGTGGTTTCCCAAGGTAAAGCTATTCTTTTAAAATGTGTCGATTCGGTAGCCCCCGTGGCCCCTTAGAACCTCATGGCCCCTGCGAAACAGACCATATGGCGAAGCGGTGACAGCCTGGCTGGAGATGGTGAGCATCCCGTCACGGGAGGTGTGCAAGTTGGGCCAAGAAGGTCCACTGGACATGGGATGGGGCCCTGGAGTTTCTGTCTTGTCCACGTTCCATGATTTTGTGAGGCAGGCGTTGTCCCCTCCTGCTTTTCTGCAAGCCAGTGGGGTGGAGGAGGTTCTTTCCAACAGGCTGGACGTTCCAGGCACCTGAGCCAGGCAACGGTGCCCCCTCGTGGCTGCAGCCCAGCCCAGGAGCTCTACCAATGACCAATGGAGAGGGATGGATTTGGACAAGTGGGATGGGGGAAGGTGTTCCTGGTGGCAGGGAGGGCCGTGGTACCTCATGGCGGCGCACGAGAGACCCTGACCATGGCCCAGTGTGGCTGGAGGGAAGGCTGTAGTGGGAGCAGAGGCTGGAGGTCTGGGGGAGGCCAGGTGGGGAGGGCACCAGGTGCGGAGCGAGGAGTGGTCCTCGAGGGGACATGGGCCTGAGTGGCGCCCTGACTTTGGCAGCGTGATCACCCCTCCCTTGAACAGCAGGTGTGTCCGAGGCCCCGGTGCTGAGGTCTCCCAGGCTCTGCTCCTCTGCCCTATCTGTGGGACCAAGAATTCCCACCCATAAGAATCTTCCTGGCAAGTGAATTTACTGACCTGGCCTGGCCTGCCCTGCCATGGATGGGACCACCATTGACGGCCAGGTGCTTTAATGGTGGAACTGGGGGTAAATGGTGCCACGCAGAGAACTGACATGCCTGGGCTCCGCCAGCATCTACCGGGAGACACCACAGGGGTTCAGCTGCTGTGCTTGGGGCTCTGCATCGCTAAGATTGCTTTTCATCCTGCTGTGACCTGTGAGGGAGGGCTTCTGTTCCCATTCTACAGAAGTGGAAACTGAGGCTCAGAGAGAGCATGTGACTTGCCCAAGGTCATACAGAGACTCAAACCCAGATCTGCCTGACTGCAAAAGCTCATGGCTCAAGGGAATGGGAGGACAAGGGACAAAACACTTGCAAAAGATACAGATGACAAAGGGCAGTTATCTAAAAAACACAAAGAACTCAAAATTCAACAATAAGAAAATGAATAACCTAATTTTAAAATGGGCAAAAGATCTGAACACACACTTCACCAGAGAAGATCTACAGATGGCAAACAAGCAGGTGCAGAGATGCTCCACATCATATGTCATTAGGGAACTATAGATTAAAACAAGGAAGTATCACCGCACACCGATTAGAATGGCCAAAATCTTGAATGCTGACAACACCAAATTCTGGTGAGGATGTGCATCAGCAGGCCCTCTCACTCACTGCTGGTGAGAACACAAAACTGTACGGCTACTCTGGAAGATACTTGGCGTCTCTTACAAAATTAAAAATACTCTTTAACATACAATTCAGCAGTTGCCATCGTTGGTATTTACCCAAATGAGCTGAAAATTATGTGCACCCAAAAGCGAGAACATGGATGTTTATAGCAGCTTTATTCATATTCGCCCAAACTAGGAAACAACCAAGATGTCCTTCAGTAGGTGAATGGATGAATAAACTGTGGTACCTCCAGACAATGGGATATTATTCAGCACTAAGAAGAAATGAGCTAACACGTCATGAAAGTACAGGAGGAACCATAAATGCCTATTACTAAGTGAAAGAAGCCAATCTGAAAACGCTGAAAACTGTACGATTCCAACTTTTATGACATTCTAGAAAAGCCAGAACTATGGAGACAGTAAAAAGATGAGTAGTCGCCAGGAGTGTGGGGGGAGGGAGGGATGAATAGGTGGAGACCAGAGGCTGTTTAAGGGAGTGAAACTATTCTTTATGGTATTACAATGGGGGACAGATGTCATTATACGTTTTCTGAACCCATAAGATGTGAACCACCAAGAGTGAACCCTCATATAAATGATGGACTTTTGTTACTAACAGTGCAGCAGGGCTCGTCAGTCGTAACAAATGCCGCACTGTGATGGGGAATGCCGATGGTTAGGCACACTGTACACGTGTGCAAGTAGGGGGTGTGTGGGAACTCTGCACTTCCCACACAATATTGCTGTGAACCTAAGACTGCTCAGGAAAAGAAAAAATCACTGAGTTGCCCTAACCAGCCTCTGGAAACTCACAGTCTGGTGGGGTTTGGACAGAAACAGGTACAACCATTTGGACAGTCACTGCAATGATGACGAAGCCACGGGGGCTGTGGACACTCAGAGGAGCTATTACACTGGCATCAGGGAAGGCTCCCTGGAGGAAGTGTTGTCTCCAGTGGGCTTTCACGGCCCAGGTCTGGAGTAGCAGGGCAGGCATTACAGGCAGAGGAACCAGCACGAAGAAGGGCATGGAGGTGTGAGGCTCTGGGGGAACAGCGGAAGTTCGAGGTGCAGAGTGGGGTTTCGAGGGCAGAGATGAGTCGCAGGAGGTGGGCTAGGCTGGAGGCGAGGTCTGGGTTTGCGCGGGCTCCTCTGGGCGCGAAGGTGGAGGTGGTGGTGGTGGTGGGTGGGGTCCGCGGCGACACCTGGCGGTAGCGCGCGGAACTGCGGGCGGCCGCGCAGGCGCAGACCAGGGAGAAGCTGTGCTCGCCTGGGCGGGCTGGGCTGGGCAGAGTGCTGGCCCTGTCCTGGAGCAGAAATCAGGGGGTCCGTGAATATAGATGCGCAAAATATGACATCTTTTGTTTGTCACTAACCTCTAATGGAAATGAAGCGTTTCCTTTCATTATGAGCACAGGCAACAAACCGCAGTAGCATTAGCTGTGTTGCCGTCACATCTCAGGAGTCTCAAAACAGCGGCTCGTCAGTACTTTGAAATTACCACCTGCCGCTGGATCGCGTTAGGAAGCATGGTGTTAGGAAGCAGGCCCACATTGTGCCGTAGTATAGACTTCTTTTTAGTATTTTGATAACTATAATTTCAATCTAATTGGCAGTTAAAAACCTACAGTGTCCTCCAGACTGTCAAAGGTGCCTCTGGCACACACACGTGCACACAAATATGCACACACAAACACACATGCACACGCAGACATGCACAAGCACACACACAGTGTTTGCGACCGCCTCCCAGGAGGAATGATGACACCAGCGAGTGCCCCCTGTAAGGTGCTGACCATACAATTTATCGTCTGCATCTGCACGCTTGGGTGCAAAAGGGGCAGCAGGTGTGCACAGACTCTCCCTCGCATCGGGGGCCTATGGGGCGTCAGTGGTTGTGTCTGTGGGTGGGTGAGCTTGAGTGTGGAGGAACCAGTGGAGTGCATCTGATGTGGGGGGTGCCGTGTGTGTGCGTGCGTGCGTGTGTGTGTGTGTAGGGGGTCTGTCTCTGGTGTTTGGGTTCTGGCAGCGGCCTGACCTACAGCCCCGTGTTCAGCCTGGTCATTCTGGCCCTCACAGGGGATTTTGCTCAGGTGTTTCCAGGGGTGGCAGGTGGTATTGGTGGGGGGGTCTGCCCTGCCTCGTCTGAGGGAGACAGGTGGGCTCCGTGTCGCCTTTTTGTGTCGCCAAACTCATCCTCCCTCCCGTGATCACCCCCGTTTTACAGATGCAGAAACTGAGGCCCAGAGAGGTTGAGTGTTCTGCCCAGGCCACACAGGCAGTGCAGCCATGGATGACGAGGGGCAGGATTCCTGGTGTTTCTGAACCTCGGCGTCCTTGCCTTTCATTTCAGGAGAGGAAGATGCCTGAGGCCGAGATAGAAGGGGGGGGTCTCAGCGTTGGCCCCTCTCCTGTGCAATTCCCATCCCGACTCCTTATCCTTCCCAGCTTCAAGTCCAAGTTCCACGGCCTGGTATCACACCCAATCCATCCCGGTGCTCCAGCCACCCCAGCACTAGCCCTTCCCGGCTCCCTTGAGCGCCTTCACACCTCCAGGCCTCCGCCCATTCTGTTCCCTGTGCTGGGAGTGCCTGGCAGATTCACTCATCCTGCAGACCTCTGCTCTGACCACTCCACATAGAGTTGATGCGTCCCGCTGTGCTCACCACTGACTTCACACAGCCCCGGGGGCAGCCCTTCTCAGGATTTACCCAGATAAACATGATCTGTTTCCCCAGCTCTTAGCACCGGGCACAGCATAAAGTAGGCACTAATAAATGTTTATTGAATGAATAAACACACATGTTTGCACACCCCCGCACCCACCCATGAGCTGCTCCAGAGAAAGGCTGGGTCCTCTCCGGCTACTCAGGTGGTCATCAGAGTTGGTTCAACTGTCTAGGTTGGGCCCAGAGCTGCAGTAGGAGCAGGGCTGGCTGGTGGTGGCGGCAGCGTTGGGCGGGGTCCCAGGCTGGGGTCTGGGAGCTGCACACCCGCCGCGTGCTCCTTGGGGGGGTCCCCCCGAGGGTCCCCCATGGGCTCAGCCCTCTGTGGTTCTTTCAGTCTCGGCCCTAAAAGGTCAGTGCTGGGCCACACCTTATCCTCTCCTCTGTCCATTTATCAGGTCGGAAGCTCAAGGCTGGTCCGGCCCAGCTGGGGCCAAGGTTTATGTGCTTGTCCTCCCTACCCCAGCCACTCTGACCCTGTGAAACACGCCAGGAAGGGCGGGGACAGGAAGGGGACAGTGGGTCTCTGCGCCTGCCCCGGGACACTGTCAGCCACGTCAGGATTTATGCTTCGCTGCCCCCACCCTGAGAGCTGGTCACCGGGCTGACGCCCTTGGGCTGACGCTGGGCCATCCCTGCAGGGGGCCTGGCCAGGCCTGCGGGCCGGGAGCTTGCCAGGAGGTGGCAAGAGGGAGGCATTCTGAGATCCCGGCTGCCCTCACAGATTGGGCCCAGAGTGAACACAGGTCCCCCGTCACTGATGTGGGATGGGAACTCCCGTGGTGGGGGGTAGCATCTGAGCGAGGGGGCCTGAGCTGAGCCCAGCCTGGTCCCGCTGAGACACTGGCTAGGACATTGGTCAGGGCTTCAGTTTCCTCAACTGTCAATGGGCTTAAATCTTAGTAGCCACCCCTCGGGCCCCTCGGACAGTGTACGTCCACATTGGTTAACGCGGGGACACCAGCTGTTTGTGTCTGTCTGGGGGGCTCTTCCCTACTTGTTGGACCGGCCACCCCAACCCCATGTTCTTTTGGGGAGCTCCCCTCCCCCATCCACGTGGTCTTCGCCGAACGCCTTCCCGTCCATCTGTCCAGGCATCGGGGTTGAAGAGGGAGCCTCCTCAGCAGGGGTCCTCAGGCACTGGCCGTGACTCAGATGTTCAAGGAGTCAAGGGAGAGGTGGTGTTAGGGGGCTTGCTGGCTGCAAACTGAGTTCCAGAAATCACAGCCGACAGGGTTGCGGGGAAGGGGCAGGTGAGCCAGAGTTGGATCAGGGGGTGCACGGCGGTGGCGTCTCAGGTCACCCAGTTGCTCAGTTAGAAATCTGGAGTGGCTGGACTCCTGTCAGTCCCCACATGCAAACCATCAGTGAGCCCTGCCCGCTGGACCCTCAGAACATTCCAGAACGCAACCTCTTCCCCGGCCTCTCCGCCTCCCCTAACCCTCAGAGCACCTCAGAACCCAGCCAGCTCCTCTTCCTGTCCTGTCGGCAGCCCGGCTCCAGCCGCCAGCATCTCTCACCTGGGTCCTGGCAGTGGCTTCAGCCCCATCCCTGAGCCACAGCCCTCCCGTCTGCACAACCCTTTCTCCTCACTGCCTGAGCAGTTATGTTAAGTAACTGGCCTGTTCTCAGTCCCTCCCCGCCCCATGGCTTGCCATCACACCCAGGGTAAATGTCAGTTCCTTACTGTAGCCTGTTGAGACCGCCCTAGTTCCGCCTCCTGCGCACCCTGCGACCTGACCTCACATCCTTCGCTCCCTTCCACGTCCATCGGCACCTCCTCGCTGTTCCTCGTCCTGCCTAGTGCATCACGGCCTTTGCACTGCTCTTTCCTCTGACTGGAACGCTTGGTTCCCAGGTACTCCTAAGACTCCTGTCCTCCCTTTGTGCGGGTCTTTCCTCAATTGTCACCTCCCCACAGAGGTCTTCCCTGACCCCACATGTACAATAACCCCCCGACCCACTGCCTAGCATTCCCTGTCTTCTTAGCCTTTTTTATTTACCTTTAAAGCACATGCACTGATAATATTTTGTACATTTAGTTGTGTGATTACCGTCTGGGGTCCCTGCTAGACCGACCCAGTGGTGTGATGAGTGCTACGATGGGGGCGACTCGGGGCTCTGGGGGTGGTCTCGGAGCGTGGCGCTGCCTCTCTCTCGGCCTCAGTTTCTCCTCTGTACCCTAAGGCCTGCGCCCTCCCTCTGGTACTGCCTGCTAATGTGATGTGGGTAATTCTGAGTCTTCGCTTTGTCCTGGAAGAGAGGTTGCCATGGAAACAGAGGCTGAGGCTCCAGCGGAGGGAGCATCCACCTCCCTTTGTTAGATCCAGGGAAGGCTGCCTTCTGGGGGCCCCGCTGCCTGGTTTCGGGGAAGAATGCTGCCTGAGGTCTGTGCTTGTTGAGGGGCAAGGCCGGCCATCCTCCTCACCCTCCAGCCTGCCATTCACTCCATCAGTTTGTGAGACACTTGATGGAAGGGCAGAAGTCACCGGACAGGGTGGAGGATCAGGGGCCCAGGGAACCAAGGCATCTGGACCCAACCCTGTGTTTAGGCAAGTCCCCCGCTCTTCTCTGCACCCCCAGCCCTGGCATTTCCATCAGCTCACAGCTCTGCTTTGACAAGATCGATGCTGGGCCCCCTCCCAGTGCCCAGGCCTACGGGGCAGTATGCAGTTATGCTGGGGGGTGGGGGTCCCCGCTAGGTTCCACCAAAGACGCGTCGTGAGAGGTCAGGGCGCCGGCGCGGCAGGAAGCCCTGCTCTGCCTCCCGGCCAATGGCGGCCGGAAGGTTCCTGACCCCGGGCTGGGGTGTGGCCGCTCTCTTCCCTGTCCTGTTGCTGCCCGGTCTGGAGGGGTAGGAAGCCCGGGCCCCCTGGAAGGGCCGCCCTTCGCACAGGTGGCAGGGCCCGGCCGTGCGGAGTCGCCCCCTCCCGCCGCCCCGCGCCCCATCCCCGCTCCCCTGCCACCTGGCGCCCCGTTGGGCTCCCAGCTGGGCTCCCCGCTGGGCTCCCCGGGTACCGCAGGAAGGTGGGAGCCGCACCGCCAGACGCCGCCAGGGGCCGCTGCGGCGCTGCGGGTCTCCCGGCTGCTCCCCAGGCCCAGGCGATGGACCGCCCACCTCACCCCTTGGTCTGGCTGCTTATCGCTGCCCGGGGAGGCGGGCCGGCGGCTCCGACCCCGACACCGCCGCGGCTCCCGCTTGAGCGCCCACCGACAGGTGCCTGTGGTGGAAGCCGCTCCTTCAAGGCATCCTGGGCCACTTCTCCGAAGGGCACGGGTGCGCAGAGATCTCTGGGCACCGATGTTTTTCCTGGAGAGCTGAAGGCTGAGTTCTCGAAGACGTTCCATGAAGGAAATTGCAGTCCCTTCGGTGTCTGTAATACTGCGTTTTCCAAATCCCAGCACGAGAATTCTGGGCTCCATGCGCTCTAAATTTTAGCACAGAGCCTGAAGCCGGATGTCTTGATTTCAAATCCCCACTCTGCCACTAAGCAGCTAGTGCCGGTGGGCAAGCCCTTAACTTCTCTGTGCCTTGTTTTCTCAGCTGAGAGATGGCTACACATCACCATCTCTGTGAAGTGGGGATTATTATCGCTCATCACAGCGTGTTTGACTCATGGGCTCAGAAACCCAGAGACACAGTTGGAGGTGCAGAGTCAGGAAGCTGAGAGACGCAGTTTGTGTGAACCCTGATGGCTGGGGGCGTCCACGAGACATTTGGCCCAGACTTTTCTGTTGCTGGGAAGAAAAGGACCAGAGGCCCTAGGAGGTTGAGCTGTAGAAGGTGAAGTCTGTGTGGGGTCCAGACCGTGGCCTGGGAGACGCCAGCCAGCTGGGGGCTGTGTGCACGTTGTGGGGTGCTCCAAACCTGTCTCCCCCCACCCCCCGTAAACGGGATGCGGATGCGTCTCATGTAGGGCTGAGGAGGCGCATCCAGGATGCCTCGTGGCACACAGTAGGTGCTTAATAAACGTGGGTGGCTGCCTCTTTTAGTTCCGTCACACAGCAGGAGAGGGGCTTGTATGGGGGGGCCTGGGACAGACCAGCCCATTCACCCGGAAGAGGGCAATGGAAGCTGCTGTCGGGCCATCTTGGAAGGGTGCTGGGCAGGTGGATGGCAGCCCTCACTTCCACTGGCTGTCCGCCTCGCCTGGGCACAGCCCCCTGCTGAGGCTGCCATCCCCTGAGCAGCAGGGCACCATGGGCAGTCACTGCAGGACCAGGAAAGCACACCAGGGGCAGGTTCTTGTGAAAGGCACAGATTCAGCATGGGGACAGGATCATTGGCAATGACATGGGGGCTGCCTGGGTCCTAGGGAACTTTGTGACCATCTCACTAGCCCCACACTGTACCTAAGAGGAGCTAAAGCCAGCGAGGATAAAGGACTTGTCCAGGGTCACGTGGCTAGATGGAGGAGGGTGGGACGAAGCGGGGCTGAGCCCGTATGCCTCTCCTGCAAACAATATCCAGGCCAGGTTCACTTCTGCAGACCTTTCGGCATGAAGATTTGCTTGTTGAGTGAATGACTGTGTCTGTCAGGCCACATTACCAAAGGTCTATGCTTGTAATGAGGGAGGGGATGTCCAGTTAGGCTTTGCTCTTCTCTGAGCTTCTTGGTTCCTGTGCTCAGCTCCACATCCTTCAGTGGACTCTGAGATGGAGAGCAGCTCCTGGAGACTCCTTCCTGTGAACAGATGGAGTGGCTCAGCCAGGAGAAGCACAGCCTCAGGGGTTCCAGCTGCTGTCCCTAATTCTCTGCAGGGTTGTCCTGGGGCAGGAGGGCCTGGGAGGCCTCTGGGCTGGGACCCTTGGGAAGATAGGGCCCAAAGCTGTGAGGAAGTGCCGCCATTTTGCTCATAGCCGCCCCGTAATGGGGGTTCGCAGGTTGGGATGGCCATTTGACAGGAATGCTCATGCAGCTGTTTGTCCAGAAGTCATTATTGAGCACCTACTGTATGCCAGACACTGGAGCTGACATTATTTTGCTGGAGAAAGGGACAGTGAACAAATTAAATTAGAATGTGATGGTAGGTGGTGAAAAGTATGAAGAGGGACAACAGAGCAGAGTCTGGGGCACATAGAACACGGGGGCCCGGGTTGGAGAGCAGAGGTGTCACAGGACCACACACCTGGATGATGGGAAGGTGGCTGCCATGTGAAAGGCCGGAAGCGTCCCAGGCAGAGGGATGTGCAAGGGCAAAAGCCGGGAAGTACGAACGTGCCGGTATGGCTGGAGTGGGGTGGGTGAGACTCCAAAGAAGGGCTGTGCCCCGTGCCCAGGGCCCCCTTGCCTCCTGCCCAGTCACCGCTTCCTCACTCAAGCTGGCTCCAAGACCCCAAAGCCGTCTCTAAGGGGCTGTGTTGATTCCTTTGGCCACACGGGGGCAACAGAGAACACCACTGGGAAGGACTGGGGAGGCTTGGCTGGATCTGAGCGCCTTGCGGGCTCGCGGGACCCCCGTCGGGAACCAGGGCTGAATACTGGACCCCTCCCTCTCCGCTTCTCTGCACCCATCCTGCCACTGTCTTCTCAAGCTCCTCCCTTCTAACGAGCAGGGACACATGCTACAGTCCCGGCTCCGGCGCTTGAGGTAAGGTGGGTCCCCCTGGAGACTGGGATCTGCATCTGTGAGGTGGGAACAGAGTTCCATCTCGAGGATTGCGTGGGTCCCAGTAACAGTGTCTGTTTGCCATCGTGTGTGCCTCAGCCAATTAGCTACGTGGCCTGGGGCCACCTGCGTACACGCTTTGAGCCTCAGTCTTCCAACTGTGAAATGGGAACGATGGCAGAACGGTGGCGGGGAATCTTGTGCGAGAAACCTGACAAAATGCGTCATGCCCACCAGGGACCCAGCACAGAGCCTGGCTCTCAGTAAAGGCTCCGTGGTGATACTGTCACGACAAGCGCATGCATGACTGGGGGGCGCAGAGCCGAGAGAGACCTGCAGTTCAGATGAGAAGCTGAAGCTTATGAAAAGGGAGGGTGGTTTGCCCAACTTTACTCGCCAGGAACGAGGCGGAGAGCCCCTCCAAGTCCGGCCACGGCCATCCTGCAGCTGACACAGGACTGGAGTCCAGGACGCCCTCTTTGTGGCCACAGCTTATCCTGCCCGTCCAGAGAGCCTCCGCCTTCAAGGCCCCTGTCCCCAGCCTATCACCCAGCTCTGGACACTCCTCCCCATGGTGGCTGTCCAGGCCCTGCTTGCACACCCCCAGGGAGGTCACCTCTCTCCCTGACAAGCCGGTGCTGGGCCTCTGTAGAACTCCAGGAAGGAGCTTGCGAGAGTGGCACTTTTCAGGCCATGGCGCCTGGGTTCCTTTTTCTCCCCAGCTTCCCCTGTGCCAGACTGTGGAGGACTAGAGACCTGGAAATCTTGGAACACCACATTCTTGGAAACCTCGTCCCTTCCCGCCTTTGAATTCTTAGAGCTTCCTCTTGGAGCTGGGGCCCCTCATTTCCGATGGAACCTGTGGGAGCGCCCCTTGATTTTGATGTCCTTTGGGGAAGGAGGTGTTTCTGGAGGGTGGGCCGTCGGTGGGGGGGGGGGCAGCTGGAGGTGATGGCGGGGGCGAGAGTTGGGACAAGAGAAGGAGGGGGTTTGGGAGAGTGGCGTGTGGACCCCCGTGGGGTGAACTCTTCTCGCAGTGGGTGCACCTCTCCCTGTGGTGTTTTGTGCGCAGTCTCCCGAGCCCCTTTTTCTCCACGTCCTTGTGAAACACCACAGCCCTCTTGGAGTAATTCCTCCGAAACCTCGAATACCTCCAGCATCTCCCAGGGTATTTTTCTTGTGGTTAAGGTGGTATTTACAGTGAAAACAGCTATTGAAGCGAATCGCGAAAATAATGTCAGTGTTTCCACTTTTGACAAAAATGGGAAGGCAGGTGGTTTCTTGTCTGCGATAAGCGCATCTGCTCCTACAATAATTACTATTTGAGATAATTATGAAAAAGAATTTAAATACTTAAGGCATGCACAGGGGCCAGGACAACTTTCTTTCGCCTTATTCATAATTTCTCCTGCAAGTCGGAGTCTTGTCTCGACGTGGGCCGAGGGAGGGGCCCTGGGAGGCCGTGGGCCAGCGCCCAGACCCCACCGCTGAGTCTGGGTCAGGACGAGTGTGGGTCTTGGAATAGGATCCACCTGGGTTGCATCTGGATTTGTCAGGGCAGTGACTGTGGACAGTTTCCTCCGCGCCTCAGTTTCCTTATCTGTGAAATGGGGTTAATCCTTGAGTGTGCCTTAGAGGATTGTGATGAAGCGGCGCTCTGTACGGTGCACAGCAGGGCTCAGCATGGGCTGAGTCCCGTGCCATGCTGTGCGAGGCCTGGGCCAGCTCCTGCAGCTCCCTTGCCCACTGAGATAGAAACCCAGTCCTCGAGAAGCCCAATGAGTTTGCGTTCCCTCCCTCCAATCTCCTGCAGGACATCTCCCTGGGATGCAGACTTCAGAAGTGGCAGGTCAGCAAATACCCATGAGCTTGGAGAGGAGCCGCCTCAGGGAACCCTGGTCCCCGTCCCCAGGTGAGCCCAGAGAGTGCCTCAGGTGTCCCCGTCAGAGCTCAGCAGGGCAGGGCCGAGCTAGGATGTTGGGAAAGAAGTGTTCTTTCTGTCCCCTGAGGTGTCTCCGCCGGACCTGAGTGACCATGTGCCAGGGATGCCAGGGGAGGGACAGGGTTTGGGTCAGAGAACTCCTGAGGGCCTCTGGTCTTAAGATTTAAGGGCAAATCAGAACCCAGGAATCCTGGGTCCTGGGGGAGGCTAGGGAAAACAGATGTGGCCCAGAGAGGGGAAGGGCCTTGCCCGGGCTCATGGAGATGCCCTGGCAGAGCCCAGGCCTCCAGTGCCTCCACACAGGGCTGCCTCTAGGGACCTTGGGATCACCGTGGGTGAGAATGAGGCAGCGGGCTGGCCTGGGTGACCTTGGGCGAAGAAGGTCCTGTGACCCACTGGAGCAGAAATCAGGGGAGCTGGCCCAAGCCTCACAACAAGACAAGGCAGGTGCCTCAGTTGCGTTTTGGCTCTGCCCTGACTCATCATCTGGCCTTGCACAGGTCCGTGCGTAACTCCATTCCACTTGCCCCGTCTAGGCAGTAAGGGGGTTGGACTGTAAATGAAAATGCCAAAGAGCAATGGCTTAAACAAGAGAGAAATTTCTCTCTCTTTCATATCTAAACCTAGGGGTATGTGGTACAGGTCGTGTGAGGACCAGCCTCCCTCTAGCTCCTGGCCCTACCAAACAGAGGTGGAGATCTGGTTCTTCGGGTCCAAGATGGCTGCCAGAGTTCCAGCTGTCACATCTGACTTCTAAGCAGCAGAAAGGAGGAAGAAGAAAGGAAGAAAAGGGGGCAAAGTGTGGGTATCAGATGTCTTTTAAGAAAGGCTCATGGAAGTTGATGCTGGATGCTGTTTCTTACATCCCGCTGGTCAGAGCTGAGTCACATGACCAGTCCTAGATGTGCAGAGGCTGGGAATGAGGTCTTCATACTGGGAGCCCAGCTGAAAATCAGAGAAAGAGGGGAGGGTGGTGCTGGGGGCCACCAGCTGACTCTGCCATAGGGTGATCTCGTGGGGCCTTTCCGCTTTGACTCTTGAGGGGTCTGAGGGTCTGGAATTGTGCAGTCTGCCATGTCCAGACTTCCAAGAAAACAACGTGGGCTAAATTGAAATAAGCTTTCAAAATTCTGAGATTCTAGCATTTCCAAATGGAGTGCCTGTGTGTGTGCGTGCCCAGGTGCTGAGGAGCAGGGTTCAGGTAGCAGATTCGGGGAGCTTGGGGACGGCGGCTGGTGGTGCCCCACGGCGGGCTGCTCCCTCGGCTCCTGGAATCCCCTCGTGCCGGCCTGTCTGCACATGTGCCTCGTGCACCGGAGGCCCGGGGCAGGGGCGGCAGGAGGGGGCCGCCCAGGAATGCTTGCTCTTTTTAAGGCAGAGTTGTCCGTGCAGACTCCGGAGGTCTGGCGCCATGGCCGGCTCGGGCGCTGGGGGGCGCCCGAGAGCAGGCTCCAGGCACTGGGTGGGGTGGGGGTGGGGTCAGAGCCAGAGCTTCTACCTGGGGGCCTCCTGGTTTTGATTCAGGTATGTTTTGCAGCTATTCCGAGTAAGATTCTGTTCTAGGCACTGGGCACTCAGCAGAGAAGCTCCCGGCCCCCGGGGAGCTGCCGTCAGTTAACCAAAGATATAAGTGAATAAACGCGAGCAAAACCAAGCAGGAAAGGGAGTTGGGGTGATGGCAGGGATTGCAGTTTTAGATCTGGGTGGTCAAGGAAGGACTTGCTGGGAGGGTGACACTTGGGCAAAAAGACTGGAGATAGAGGAGGGAGTGAGCCAAGTAAGCATCTGCAGAAGGTGTGCTGAGCACAGGGCACAGCCCAAGCAAAGGCCCTGAGGCAGGTGTGTGCCTGGTGCATTTGAGTTACAGAGCAGGGCCAGGGTGGAGTGGGCTGGGCAGAGGGGAAGGCGGCAGGAGGCAAGGTCAGGGAGGTCACAGAGCCAGGTCATGCGGGGCTTGCAACCATTGTAAGGAATTTGGCTCTTACTGGGCGTGAGGCGGCAGCCGGCGGTCTGAGCAGTGGAGGGTCACACTCTGACCTAGGTCTTCACGGGGTGCCCCTTGCTGCTGTGGGCAGAATGTAGCTGAGACGCTGGCGGCTGTTTTCCTGCAGGCTGTCCCCTGCCCCAGCAGCATGGAGCTCCGGCTTCCCATCCCATCTCCTGAGTCTTCCTCCTTCTGGCCCCTCTGCCTTCTCCACAGCCACTATTCCAGCTCAGGCCTCAGCTTCTCTCACTGTGATTCTCTTGCTCCTGCTGCCTCTGGTTTTTCACCCCCTCAGGACGGCAAAGTGGCTGCAGAGGTTCCAGGCCTCACATGTGGGATTTTTAGCAGGGCCAGCAGAGGCTCTGGCCTTTGCAGGGATTAGGTCGTTTCTGTGCCAGTTCCTGGGGCAGGAGGATGCCGTGCTCTGGTTCCGGGTTATCTGGATCAATTGTTGAGGCAAGTGCCTGTGACTCTGACCTGTCTCTCTTTTCTGCCTTTTAAGGACCCTTGTGGTTATGTGGGGCCTACTTGGATAGCCTGGGTCGTGTCCCCATCTCAACATCCTTGACTTAACCACATCTGCAAGTCTCTTTTGCTGTGTGTGGTAACACATTCGGGGTCCCAGGGTTGGGACGTGGACGTCTCGGGGTGGGGAGCACGATCTGCCTCTCGCGGCAGCCATGCCCTCTCAAGGCCAACATGCGGCCCCTGCCCACCGCCAGGTGTGGCCCTCGGGGGGAGTCTGGGCTAGTGGGAGTGACGTGTGTGGTGAGGGGTGTGCCCTGACCAGAATGCACAGGACCGGACCTGGGACTTGCTGTGTGACCTTCGGCGCTCCCTTGACCTTGCTGGGCCTTGGTTGGTTTTCCCACCTGTGAACGAGGAGGGGGCTGGTGACGTGTTCTTTCAGAGGCTTTCCAGCCCGGGCACTTAAATGCAACCTTGAGCTGCAGTTTGAAGTGAGAAAGTGCTGGATTCCAAACCTGTTTCCATATGTCCCTCCCTGACCCTCCACTTTCCCATCTGTAAAGTGGAGTCCTTTGTCCCCACCCTGCCTCCTTCTCATGGTTGCTGCCAAGAGTGATAATGGCCCTGAACACGCTTTATTAAGCTCCAGGCTGAAGGGAGCATTTGTTGAGCACCTGCTGTTTGCCAGGCACTGTAAGCCGCTCTGTAAGCTGGATTCATCGCCGGCTTTCACGTATGAAGAAACTGAGCCCCAAGGCGGCCGTGTGAGCTGCCTGAGGGGGCGGCAAGTGTGCGAGGGATCTGGATTTGAACAGACAGTGCAGCCTGGGGGAGCTGCTGGGCAGGAGGATGAGTTGGAACCCCTTGAAGATCTCCGGGTCACCTCCAACCTGCGGTGAGCGGTGGCAGCTCCGACCTGACTCCCTGCCTGGGAGCAGGAGGTGGGCGGAAGGCTGATGTGCTTCTGGGTAGGGCCGCCCGGGAGAGGCCGGCAGGAAGACAAGGGGGCCTCGGGCCCTGCCAAGGGGTATTGATTCCAGGCACCAGGCGCTGTGCTGGGGCCCAGCCAAGAGATGAGGTCATGAAGGACGGGGACGGAGACTCCGGGGGCCGGCGTCCCGGCCGATGACGTGATCGCCAGACGTGAGGAATCTCTCTCTGCCTGGAAGACGCAGCTCCTCTCCTTCCTTCTCCTTGACAACCCCCTTACTCCAGGCTGTGGTGCCCGGGGAGGGGGCCCACCTTGCTGTTGTGCTTTGTGACCTTGGGCAAGTCACTGCCCCCTCTGGGCTTCCTCCTGGCACCCCATGGCTCTGAGAGCACCTCCAATGGATACTTCGATCAGTTCCCACTCAAGATCCTCAGGCTCTGGAGGGTCAGGCAGGGAGGCTGGCGTGCCCCAGAAGGGGGTCATCAGCAGCTCCCAAGACCCACCCACAACTGCCTCAGTTTCCCCACCGAGTCCTTAGGGACAGGAGGTGGCTATCTTGCCGGCTCCCTCTGGCCTGTTCCCATTGTGGAAGCCGAAGTGTGCAGTGGGGGTTGGAGCCCCAGGTTCTGCCACTTACAGGCTGTGTGGCCTCTGGTAAGTTGCTTAATCTCTCTGTGCTTGTCTCCCATCGTGAGGCTGTGGCAGTAGCTGAGAGCTGTTGAATGGGCAGGTGGACGCCGGCTGTAGGTTGACCCTCTCATCCAATCAAACGTCCTCACACCTTGAGTTTGGGTCCTGGCTTTGGTGCTGCTAGGCTGTGAGACCCAGGGTACTTTGGTGCCTTTCTCTGAACCTCAGTTTCCCCATCTGTAAAGTGGGGACCACAGTATCCCCCAGATTGGGTTGCTGGGGTCGTGAAGGAAGGCTGTGTGGGGCCAGCTCTGACACAGGGCTGGGCACCCAAGGCCACCGCCCCACGGATGCTGACCACTGGTGTCCTGCCTGCCCGGCAGGCCCAGCCCTGCCACCACACCTCCCCTCTCCTTGCGCTGGCCCAGGGTCATGTAGGCCCCCCCGGGTGCCCCAAGAGTGTCCTGTTTGACAACTCAGCTGGGGGTCAGCACATCACCAGCCAGGGCTGAGGATGGCAGACTTACCCATGGAGGTGGCAACCATATGTGTCACATCTCCCAGAGCCACGGCCCAGCACCCACCAGCTATAGAACCACAAAGCCATGCAGCTCTTTGAAGTTCCCATTTTAACTCAGGGGAATTGAAGTAACTTTTGAGGGAAAACCCCCAGATAAACAAAAGGAAAACAAGAAAACTTGCCTGCAGTTTCCTCCCCTAGAGATGGCCGTTGGCATTTCCAGTCTCTTCTGCTACGCCTGTGTGTATCTGTATTTAGATAAAAGGGACCACGCCATTTTTCCTTTTAACGGAACATAGTGCACGTCTTTCTGTGCTGGGAATCATTACTCCGCAGCATCATTTCCCATGGCCACCACGTAACACTGAGGCCTGGATACAGTGTAATGATCCACCCAGCCTAACCCTCCATCGACACAAAGTGTTGACTAGATTCCGTACCCTTCCCCCGCCACCACCTCGTGCCCGCTGTAATTAAATGCATCTGATCACTCTTGCAGCTAAAATCGCCTGGTCAGAGGATGTGCATTTTTTTTTTTTTTTTGGATGTGCATTTTTTAAAAAATAAATAAATGTTTAAAAAAATTGTTGGGCTGCACCGGGTCTCAGTTGTGGCACGCGGGAGCTTCGTTGCTGTTCATGGGATCTTTAGTTGCGGCACGTGAACTATTAGTTGTGGCATGTGGACTCTTAGTTGCAGCACGCATGCGGGATCTAGTTCCCTGAGCAGGGATCGAACCCAGGCCGCCTGCATTGGGAGCGTAGAGTCTGACCCACTGGACCACCAGGGAAGTCCCAGGATGTGCATTTTTAATGTTTGATTGTTGATACCCGTTCATATTCCCAGCAGCTGTGTGTTAGTTTTTATGCAAAATGTCCTGGGATGAAAAGTGATTGTGTCTTGTTTGTTTCCTCCTTCAAACACGATCTCCCCTGCTCTGGGAGAATCGATACCTCCTGAGAGGCAGACTTCATTCCTTCGTGTCAGCCTCACACTGTCTGCCTCTTCTAGTTCATTCTAGCTGGGCTGGCCACCTCACTGTTCTTCCAACTTGCCAAACACATGCCTGCCTCGGGGCCTTTGCACCTGCTGTTTCCTCTTTCTGGAATCCTTCCCTCAGACAGCCAATTTGAGTTGTTTCCTCAAGAACTCAAATTGTATTTACTGAGAGGTCTTTCTTGGCTGTCCTAGCTAATAAATACCTGCCCACCCTCATCTCTTTATTCTTCTGTTTATTCTCATCATCGCACTTTCACTTTTGGAATTTGTCTTTTTTAGGTATTTGCTTACTTGCATAAGGGGTACCGGGGGCACCAAAGGAAGGCAGTGGATTGGCTGAAGGTCAGCCCAGGTCTCTGCACGACAGACGAAGCAGGACCTCCCCTGTGCCCTTCCCTGCAGTCTCCCGAGAGCCCAGTGCCTGGAAATGAGAATGAGAATGACCATGAGCTGGGAGGCAGGTGGGCAGTGACCTGAGAGTGGACACTCTGGCCTCTTGTTCAACAGAATACATGGGGCAGTTTGAGGGGCAGGGAGGGCAGCAGGCCTGGTTCCTTCTCCGAATCTCAGTTTCCTCAGCTGTA
Organism: Delphinus delphis; assembly: GCF_949987515.2. Lineage (NCBI taxonomy): Eukaryota > Metazoa > Chordata > Mammalia > Artiodactyla > Delphinidae > Delphinus > Delphinus delphis. The sequence goes on along the minus strand of NC_082692.2, from coordinate 101,168,761 downwards.
AAATGGGAATAATGCTTTCTAACTAGCATGTGCGTTGTGAGGAAGAAAGGTGATGATGTATGTCAGGTGCCCAGTGCCATGTCTGGTACCCAGTAGTGGAAATATGCAGAGTTTCATCTTGGCCGTTTCCATGTCTGGGGCTCTGTTCTTTGCACCTGCATAGGGTACCTCATTTAATCCTCATAGCACCTGGACGGTATGTGGTAAATCCTATAATACAGCGGCGGTCCCCAGCCTTTTTGGCATCAGGGACCGGTTTCACTGAAGACAATTTTTCTGCGGACAGAGGAGGGGGACGGTTCAGGCGGTAACGCGAGCGGTGGAGAGCGGCAGATGAAGCTTCGCTTACTCACCCACCGCTCACCTCCTGCTGTGCGGCCCCATTCCTAACAGAATAAACATCCCTATTTTACAACCAGGTGGACTGAGCCCAGAGAGGTCATTGGCCAAGGTCATGGAGGCTGGAGCTAGGATTCCACTGCAGAAACTCACCCCCTTGTATAACCACTGTGTGACCCTGCCTGTTTTGTTTGTTTGTTTGTTTTAGTTTAATTTTTAAATTTTAATTCATTATTTTACTTTTATTTATTTATTTATTTAAACAATTTTTATTGAAGTATAGTTGATTTCCAATGTTGTGTCAACTTCTCCTGTACAGCAAAGAGATTCAGCTATACATATGTATACATTCTTTTTTTTAATATTCTTTTGCATTACGGTTTATCATAGGATATTGGATATAGTTCCCTGTGCTATACAGTAGGACCTTGTTGTTTATCTATGCTATATATAATAGCTTTCATCTGCTAACCCCAAGCTCCCACTCCGTCCCTCCTCCAACCTCCTCCCCCTTGGCAACCATCAGTCTGTTCTCTATGTCCGTGATTCTGTTTCCATTTCATAAATAGGTTCATTTGTGTCATATTTTAGATTCCACGTATAAGTGATACCATATGGTATTTGTCTTTCTCCTTCTGACTTTATTCACTTAGTGTGATAATCTCTAGTTGCATCCACATTGCTGCAAATGGCATTATTTTGTTCTTTTTTACGGCCGAGTAGTATTCCACCGTATGTATGTACCACATCTTTATCCATTCATCTGTTGGTGGACCTTTAGGTTGTTTCCATATCTTGGCTATTGTAAATAGTGCTGCTGTGAACATAGGGGTGCATGGTTCTTTTTGGATTATAGTTTTGTCTGGATATATGCCCAGGAGTGGGATTGCTAGATCATATGGTAGTTCTATTTTTAGTTTTTTGAGGAACCTCCGTACTGTTCTCCATAATGGCTGCACCAATCTACATTCCCACCAGCAGTGTAGGAGGGTTCCCTTCTCTCCAGCATTTATTTGTAGACTTTTAAATGAAGGCCATTCTGACCAGTGTGAGGTGGTACCTCATTGCAGTTTGATTTGCATTTCTCTAATAATTAGCGATGCTGAGCATCTTTTCATGTGCCTGTTGGCCATCTGCATTTCTTCTTTGGAGAAATGTCTATTTAGGTCCTTTGCCTACTTTTTTTAATTGGGTTGTCTGTTTTTTTGCTGTTGAGTTGTATGAACCGTTTGTATATTTTGGAAATTAAGCCCTGTTGGTCACATCATTTGCAAATATTTTCTCCCATTCTGTAGGTTGTGTTTTTGTTTTGTTTGTGGTTTCCTTTGCTGTACGAAAGCTTGTAAGTTTGATGAGGTGCCATTCGTTTATCTTTGTTTTCATTTCTACAGCCCTGTGTGTTAAGTGGTGGGGATGCCTTAGCAGAGGTGGGATCTGGTCTGGCTCCCAGAGCTCTGGGAGACCTTGGGCAAGGTGCATCATCTCCAAAGACCTCAGTTTCCCTATCTGCCCACATTTGTCAGTGATTCTCGGGGGGAAAAGTAGGGTTGAGTCTTTGGGAAGCTTCTGGCAGATGGGGTACTGCAGCCGCAAATGTGGGATAAAGGAAAAGCAGAGGAGGGAAAAGGAAACACTTAGGGGAAGGTCGAGGATCAGGGTCCAACTCCTGCACTCGCCACGAGGACACTGCCCTGCCCTCCCCACTCTCCAGCTCCCTGTCAGCTGTGGTCCCTCCAGGGAGAATGCCATCATGTCCTGCCTGGGCCATCTGGAGATGGCCCAGAGCCATGGACAGGCCACACACGGATTCAGGAGTTGGAAAGGTTTTGTCACGTTGGCAGGAATGATGCGAAGTGAATTTAATTAGCAATAAATGTCAATTCCAGCACTGGGGTCCCCAAAGCAAGTGGCATGTGGCCAGAGTCAGAGGCTATGGCTTAGCGCTGTCCCTGGTGGTCAGGAGCTCAGTCCCTGTGTGGTATAGACAAGCAGATGTGCCCCAGGCCATATTACTTAGGGCGTAGAGCCTGGAAGGGGGAAGGTGGTTGCTGCCTTCACCCTTGTACTCTTCAGAATCCCTTAAATGCTACAGCTGAGATCCTTGGGACAAGGACAGGTGTAGGCTGGGGGTGTCTGGTGGGGCAGCCAGGCAACAGAGACATCACTTCACGGGGAACGGTTGGAGGAGGTGGGCCACTCAGCTTAGAGAGGTGAACCCAGGGTCCCAGTCACTGCCTGCTCTGGTGTCTGTAGGGACTTTCCTGAAATGAAGGGGGCTGGGGGCTGGGGAGCAGGCAAGTCTGTGGGTCAGAGCACAGGGTCAGGGCCCTCTGTGTATGTGACAGTGAGGGAGGCTGGTAGCTCTGTCTGAGAAGTGCTTTTTCCCAGTCCCAACTTCTGGGGAAGAGATGGGCTATCTTCAGAGATATGTTTTCCTTTCATCCATCTGTCTGTCCGTCCGTCCATCCATCCATCTGTCCTTCTGTCTATCTGACCATCCATCTGTCCAGCCACCACCCATCCATCCATCCATCCATCTGTCCATCCATCTGTCCATCCATCCATCTATCCATCCATCTGTCCATCCACCCATCCATCCATCCATCTATCCATCCATCCATCTGTCCTTCTGTCTATCTGACCATCCATCTGTCCAGCCACCACCCATCCATTTGTCCATCTATCCATCCATCCATCCATCTATCCATCCACCCATCCATCCATCCATCTATCCATTCATCCATCCATCTGTCCTTCTGTCTATCTGACCATCCATCTGTCCAGCCACCACCCATCCATCCGGTATTTATCGATCTTCCTTGCATTAGGCTGGTCACAGCAGTGGAAACAGGCTCTATTTCTGCCCTTGCAAAGCTCACAGTCTGGAGTGAAGACTGAACAGGCGACAACACCTAGAGGGGTGAGAGTCAGGAGAGAGAGTGGGTGCTCTGACCCTGGAGGTGGGAAGGAGGGTGGAGAGACCGTTTGCTGGGGAGGGATTTAGCTGTCACATGGGAGGTGGGGTAGGATGACCTTGGGGCCTGTCAGCGGGGAGGCGCAGGTTGGCGCGGTTGTCCTGATCTCAGGCTATTGTTGGCGGTACAGAGCGCGAGTCCTAGCCCCCGAGGCCATGGAAGCATCTCTTCTAGGGAGCTGGATGGGTCTTTGAACATCCCTGCTGGGATGCAGGGAGGAGGGGAAGGCAGCGTGTGAGCAGGTCTTGGACCACCCAGTTCCTTCCACCAAAGCGACCTGAGCTTTCTCGTGCGTTGGGTGTTGAGGTCAGGGTCTCGTGCTTACACGAGCTGGACCCCACGTCTCTCTAGGGTCCTCTGTGGATGTGGTCTTCTGAAGACGTGAGCTATGACTCACACCTGGCCATTCAGAGAAGAGCATGTCCTGACCACACTGAATGTGGCTCAGGGATAGTCACATGACATGAGACACATGAGGTCACATGACAGGCCAGTCAGCACCGGTGCTGAGGTTGGCTCCCTCAGGGGGCCACCTTCTAGGGGCTTGGGGCTGCTGGCCGGCATCTCGCCACCACAGGAGAGATCCTGCCTGAGGACGAGCCACACAGGTCAAAACAGTGCTGAAATAGGCAAAGAGATAGTCCTGGGGACACCTTTTGCCAGATGTCCAGCCTTGCCTGAGTCCTGATCCACCACTAAGCTTTTCATTTACGTGTGCCAGTGTTCCCTACTTCTCCATTTCTCATTTTCCATGTATTTTTCCAGCTTTATTGAGGTATAATTGGCAAATAAAATTGTAAGATACTTAAAGTGTACGTCATGATTATTTGCTATACGTATACATGGTGCCTCCCATCTGGTCGATTTACACATGGTCACCTCACATGTGTTTGTTTGTGTTCTGTGTGTGTGAGGTGAGAACATTTAAATTCTACCGTCTTAGCAAATTTCAATTATACGACACAGGCTGTCGACATAGGCGCTATGTTATACTTTAGGTCCTTATCGATCTTATCGCCAAAGGCTCGTACCCTTTAACCAAGCTCTCCCTAATCCCCTCGTGCCCAGCCCCAGGCAACCACTTGTCTACTCTGTGATGCTATGAGTTTGACTTCTTTTTTGAAAGATTCCCCGTATACGTGAGATCATACAATATTTGTCTTTCTCTGTGTGGCCTATTTCACTTAACATAATGCCTTTAAGGTCCATCCATGGTGTTGCAAATGGTAGGATTTCCTTCATTTTAATGACTGAGTAATATTCCATTGTATCTATATAAACCGCATCTGCTTTATCCGTTCACCCCTCGTTGGACACTTACCTTGTTTCTATATATTGGCTGTTGTGGATAATGCTGCTGTGAACATGGAGTGAAGCTATCCCTTTGAGATCCTGTTTTCGTGTCCTTTGGATAAATACCCAAGAGTGGGATTGCTGGGTTATATGGTAGCTCTAATTCTAATTTTCTGAGGGACTTCCTTACTGTTTTCCATAGTGGCTGCACCAGTTTACATTCCCACCAACAGTACACAAGGGTGCCTTTTTCTCCATTTTTTTAAAAGCCGGTTTGCATTGGCTGCCCTTGGCACCTGAAGTAATCCTGCCCAGTATACCCTCCGGCATTGTACTTGTAGAGAAACCAGGGAGGGAGACCCAGAGAGGGAGACCTTGCCTAAAGTCACCCAGTGAGCTGGTAACTGACACGGGAGCTGACCCAAGGCCCTGCCTCTCCGAGCCTCTTTGCCCTGCTTAGAATGGCCTCTGGGAGGGTGAGCTGGTAGGGGGCTGGGAGCCCCCAGAATCAGGCAAGGTGGGTGGGCCAGTTCTTTTGCCTCCCAGCAGGGGCCCGTCTCTGTACTGGGGGCCCTGGGGCAGGACATGAAGCTAGAGCTGGGGACGGTTGCTGTGCTATTGCCGAGGACCAGCGCAGGAGGAATTCAGCTCAGGGGCAGAGGAACAGCTTCCCACACACAGAACCAGATTCCACATGGGAAGAGCCTCAGTCTCGACTCATGCCTGAAGCTCACACAAGCTTCTGTGTGGCCCAGAGTTTCTGGGGTCCCTCGGCCTTCATGGTCGATGGGCCAGGAGAAAATGACAGCATTTTTCATCTTTTTTGTTGTTGTTGTTTTATGTTTTGGGGATTCTTTAATGGTTTCAGTTGAAAAATAAATAGGAATTCAACCACTAAAAAAGTTTGAAAGACGCTGAACTCATGTCCACAGCCATTTTACAGATGGAAAAACAGGCTCCAAGCAGAGTCAGAACTTTGCCAGGGCCCTTCAGGGGGGAGGCACTGGCCTGAGACTCTGGTTTTCTGCCACCCCAGCCCAACCTTGGGCCACAGGCTTGCTGTGTGACGTCTGCCAGGCTCCATGCCCTCTCTGAGCCTCCGTGGGATCAGGTGGTCTCTGGGAGCTCTCCAGCCTCGTGCTTTGCATCCCTAGCCACCTCCTGGGCTCTCCGGTCCTCACAGCCACCTTCAGTGAAACAAAAAGTCATTTCTGTCTTTACAGAAAGGACGGATGAATCAGAGGGTTGGTCAGTGAGGGGACTAATGCAGCGCCCCAGCCAACTTCGTCACTCCTGTGTGCCTTGAATGAAATTCCTCTTCCGTATGTGCCTTTCAGAAAAAGAAAAGAATAGAAGAACACAGGGTGAAGAATTCAGAGAGATGAATTGACCCTGATAATATCAAAGAGTTAATTTCTGAGGTCATTCCTGAGCTGTCAGGGGTCTGGAAGACTTTCTGTAAGCCATAAATAACGCATTTTAATAACGGGGACTTTGATTCCTCTCCGGGGGCTGAAACTGTATTGTGATTCGGGTGGCAGCTTGTTAGGGCGCCGGCACAGGGTTTCTCCAGCGCTTCTTAAGGGATTACATATTTTGGGTATGTTCAGGTCTTCATGGTCTACTGGAAACCCATCCTGCTGAAATGCTTTTGACCCAAGGAAATGGACTTGTAGTGGAAAACATTTTTTTCCAACTCTCAAGTTCATTGTTTAGCAGTTTCACCCTGCATTTGGTTGAAAGTTTTGATTAATTATTTTCCCCATTCCCCTGACCTTACAGCAGCTGCAGGACTCAAAGGCGACTCTGGTCTCCCACCTCACTGGGACCCACGTGTAAGGCTACTGTGGATAGTGGAATTTCAGCATCTCGGGGAGTAAGAAACCCTGCCTTGGACAACCTTCAGGGCTGAGATCTGTCCAGACCAGGTTCAATCTGAAATGTATCTTCAAAGATCTGGGCTCTAGTCTTTGCCATGGTTGTGCTGCGTGATCCTGAGCAAGTCACTCAATGTCTCTGGGCCACGTCTCCTCCTCTGTGGAATAGTAACTTTAAGCCCAGTGATTCTGTGGTTCGATGTTCTTTGAGTTCTGGAGAAGAGCTGTTTCCTCTGCTGTGAAGGGATAGTGACACCTCCATGCAAGGGGAACTTGGTTCCTTTTCATGGAGCTGAAGACAGAGCTACAGACACAGAGCTTATAGCTACCCTAAAAACTGTAGGGCTTTAATGCTCCATTCCAACCTTTGTATATATTTTAATTCTGTAAAGAATGAAAGAGAAAAATATAGATTAGCATGATAGATACTGCCATTTACCTAACCAATAACCATATCCCCCTTTTCTCAATAACAGGAATGTGATTTTGTTCAGAGCAGCACTATGCCAAGGCAAAGAGCTACTTCTCTTGCTTCCCTTGCAGCTAGGAGTGGTCATGGGAAACAGTCCTAGCCAGTGGGTTCTAAGCAGGTGCTGTTGGGAGGGACTTCTGGGAAACTCATTTGGCTGCTCATCCTCTGGCAATTCTTTTCCTTTCTGCTTGGGATTTGGATGTAATGGCTGGAACTCTACAGCTATTTTGTGAGCATGAGGACAAGGGGCATACCTGAAGGAAGGTAGAGGATAGTGCGGAGTTGCTGCCTAGGCCTGGCCTATATACCTCCTGGTTTTTAGTTATAAGAGAGAAAAACAAATCAGCATCATGTTTTAAGCCACAGTTATTTAGATTTTCTATCTAGTGCAGCCCCACAAACAAAAGCAATGACAACCAAGAACTTCCAACAAGGCAAAATGTAAACCTTTCTAGAGATCAAGTCTGGGAAGAAAGTAAGAATGCAGCTATACGGGCCACAGAATTCTACACAGCTTTAGAAGCTGACCTTAAAATTTGGCTTGAGCTTCCTAGTAGCCAAGTAAAGGAGGAAACACTGCCACTGACATGATTCTCATTATTCCCTGGCAGCCTCTGTGAGTTACCCCCTCTCCTGTGTCTTGAAGCCCTCTTTCTCTGCTGGCTCACTTCCTTCCCTGGCAGGCTGTTTCTTTTCTCCCTTTCTCCACACTTCCTGAATGACTCCTCTACACCCCGGTCTCTGTTCCCCATCTTCTACTTTCTGGATTCATGGCCAAAAAGGACTGTTGCAGACCTCTCACATTTGACCCTCATTCATTCATTCATTCTACAGATTTTCAGTGACCACTTACTGTAGCCCAGGGGTAACCGTGGTGAAGAGAATCTCAGACCCTAATCCCCGCCCCTGCTTCGAGCTGATGGACACAGCGGCGTTTAAAGTCTGTGCACATGTCTGGTGTCCTGCATGTGCCTGCGGAGGAGGAGGACAGCACAGGGTGAGGGTGGAGAGCACGGCGGGAGGGAACAGATCGTATAAATATAAGGTAGCCAGGGAAGACCTCGCCCAAGGAGGGGAGGGAATGATCTCCAGGAAATGTGTTCTGTTAGTGAGCACAGCAAGTGCAAAGGCCCGGAGGCAGAGGTACGTTTGGCTTGTTTGAGGACCAGCACAGAGGCAGAGTGGCTGAAGCTCAAGAGGGAGAGAGTAGTTGAAGATGAGGTTGGAGTGGGGGGTGGGTGTCTCTGGAACATCCCAGGTAGCTGTGAGCCAAGGGAGGGTGTGGAGCAGGGGAGGGCGGTGACCTGGCTTAGGCTTTGGCAGGCACCCAGCCTCCTCCTGGAAACCCTCTTTGCATTTTCCTCCTGCCTTTCCTCTGACCCCTCTCTGTTCCCTTTGGGCTGGTTTCTTTCCTCTCTCAGGTGTCGAGGTTTCAAGGGCTCTGTCCTCGGTTCTCCTCTGCCTCTGACTCCTTCCCCTGCATCACCTCAAGACTGCCTGCTTCTCCCTTCCTCCCTCGCCATCGTCTCACCTCCCATCACCCTGTCCCTCCTCCTGTCACTCGCCGGCTCTCACACTCTCAGCTCTCAGTCAGCCTCCTCCCTGGCCTCCCTGCCTCCAGTCTCTCTCTGCCAGCCTGTCCATACCCACAGTTCACCCTGTAACTCAAAACCAACTGTTCCTTTAAAAACGCTGCAATGTTCCGCCTCCCCTGCCCCCCACGACCTTCCTGCAGGTGGAGACCAAACTCCAGCACTTGTCCCTGGGTGCAACCGGACCCTCGACCCTTGTCAGCTCCAGTATCAGCTATAGCCCCCCACCCCCTGGGAGATTCTCTCACTTCCCTGCAGGGGGCATCCCCTCCCACACCTCTGCACCCTCACACACCTCGTCCCCTCTGCTCAGAATGTACCTGTGCATCTTGCTGACATGAAAACTCTGACTCACTCTTGAATGAGAGTCAGTCAGGATGATTCTGACTGCACGAAAGCTATCCATCAAGGACATTTATTTTTACCTTACAGAGAGTCTGGAGGTGAGGGAGGCAGTGCCTATGTTCAGGGGTTCAACACAGACACCAGGGCCCTAGTTCTTGCCATCCTTCCAAGTGGACTCCTCTGCATGGTCACTTTCCCTTCAGGGTTGTGCCTCATGGTCCCAAAACGGCTGCCAAGACGCCAGCCAGGCACCGTAGACCCGAAGCAGGAAGTGAGAGAGCAGGGTACCCAGGGACTTTCTCCTCATGTGCTAGTCCCTTATCAGGGAGGAAACATTTTCCCAGAAGCCTCCAGCGGACTTCTCCTGGTGTCACATGGTCACCCCTTGGCCAGTCACAGGCAAATGATGATAAGAATGTCATGATTAGCATGCAGCAATCATCCTTTGTTCTCTGGGTCGATGTGTTTTAGCCCCACTGAGAAATGAGGGCCTTGTTACTAAACAGAGAGGAGGAATGACTCTTGTGTGGACACCCAGCCAAATCTGCCTTGTGAAGTCTGCTGCGATGCCCCTCCCCTGTCACATTTCTTCCCCCAAGCCCCCAACCTTGGGGTTGGAGAGAGCCTAAACTCCGGACCATATTCCAGTGACTACTGGACCTGGATTCAGTATTTCCTAGCCCTTATCTCATGCATCTATTTCTGTAAGCTCTATTTCTATAAGCCCTGTTACCCCCATTTTACAGAGAAGGAAGCTGAGGCTCGGAGCTGGGAAGGGCAGGTAGGCATTGAAGGTCAGAGGAGAGGAGGGACTGGCCTGAGGTCTCCCATCGAATCTCTGCTAGAGATAGGCTGGACAGTGGAGCCTTCGGCAGTGATGGAGCTGTTACATGTCTGCACTGTCCAATATGGTAGCCACTAGCCACGTGGCTGCAGAGAGCTTGAATTAGGGCTAGTGCGACAGAAGACAGAATTTTTTATTGGAACAGACATGTGGCTAGCGACTGCTCCACGGGATGGTGCGGTGCTGGAACCAGGCCTGGAACTTCAGTGCAGCTGCAGACAGGAGGTAGGCGGGCCACAGACAGACAGGCGGCCTCAAAACGTGTGAACTGGAGTTCACCACATCCCGGCCCTCACTGGGGGCTCCGGTTGAGAATGTGTCACTAGAAATGCAATTATAGTCTTGGAAAGGGCTTGGCAGGGTGAGGAAATCATTCACCCACCCTAATAAGCTCTGGAAATCATTTACCCTGAGGAGAACGAGAAGCAAGGCCCTGAACTGGTTCTGCTCAGAGCATTTGCTTGTGGAGTCCAGTCCACCCCACGAGTGGCAGGCAGTGGGCTCCAGTCTCCCACCTAAGATGCAGACTAGTTCATCAGGACCTGAGTGCCAGGAGTTGGGGTGGGGTGGAGGTCTAGAGACGCCATGCAGGCAGCCCCTCTTATCATTGCAAGGGAGACTGAGGCCCAGACAGGGGTATGCTCTTAATGGAGCTGGTGGTACCTTACCCATCTGTCATAGGACTGGACACTTGCCAAGGTCCTCATTGCGGCCACCTTAGCATCCACCCTTCCCTCCTTCCCACTAAGCAGCGGTCATGAGGTGTGGGAGGTCACTGTCTCCACCTCAGCACTACCATGGACACTCCAAGCCAGTAGGCACAATCCCATCTCTTTTACCGTAGTGATGGACCACTAATGGGTGCCTAAACCAACCAGTGCACTGGGACAAGTCACCCCGAGGGCAAAGCCAGCATCCAAAGGACTGTGGAGAAGAAAGAGTCAGAGAAACAAAGACAGAGCCTTGATCAAACCATGCTCAAAGTCATCTGTTTTTGGAATTTTCCATTATGTGATCTAGTAAACCCGCCTTATAGGTTAGATGAGTTAAAATTGGGTTTTCAGTTACTCGCCACCAAAAGCATCCTTCCTGCCACAACCCGTGACATCCGTTCTGCCATCACGCCACAGATTCTCCTGAAGTAGTAGTGAGTGATCCCAAACTATAGGCGAAGAGGTCTGGAAAGCGACAGGTGCTTGTCCCAGGTTACTCAGTCCGTGGGGTAGTGGACCTGAAAGACAGCAACTGTGTGCTGTCCTGTTCTTTCATTTAATTCTCACAACATGTCGGTGCATTAGGGATTAGTGCCCTATTTTACAGACAGGAATATTGAGACTCAGATGCAGAACGGGACTTGCCTGCTTCTCATGACGACATGATGATGCCGGAGGAGAGCTGGGACAACATGTCAGTTATTCCGAGCCCCGGTTTAGAGATGTTACGTGAAGCGCTCTAACGGCACTTTTTTTTTGCACGAGAATGCCCTAACTGTCTTCGCGTGGCTACTTTGGTATCGTGTGTTCCTTCCCTCCATCTTGGAGAACTTGGATGCTTCTTAGTTGGGAGCTGCACTGAGATGGCCCTCTGGATCAGTGATTGCCGTGTAACACACCACCCCCAAGTTAGCAACTTAACTCTGCACCCATTTATTCTTGCTCTCAAGTCTGTGGTCAGCTGGTTGGTTCTCATCTAGACCAGGCTCCACTCTGGGTGACCTGAGAGAAGGGAGTTTACTGAAGGGCCAGTGAAGCTCACAGAATCACTGGAGTCAGGAGGACCTAGTTTGGAATGTGGGCCAGAATATCTGCGAAAGTTGATGATGCTCAAACTCTGCTCCCTAACCGACACCACCTCTGAGGGTATTTCTCGGAGTTGCTCAGATTAGTGGACACCGTGAGACACATAGGACTGGATTCTGCTCTGCTGCCCATGGTGGTGAAATCCAAAGGCTCCTGCGCCGGTATCAGTCAGCTGTTGCAGTGTAACAAAACGACCCCAAACTCAGCTTCTTCAAACATCAGCTTGTGCTATTGCTCTCGAGTCTCTGGTTCAGCTGGGCAGTTCTGACACACTCACATTCTGGAATAATCATATAGCTGTTAAAATGAATGAACTTGAATGACAAATGTCAACATGGCTAAGTATAACGTTGAGCCAGAGAAGCAAGTACAGAAAGGATACTTACAATGATACATTTGTATAAAATGCAAGAGCAGTGTTTATAAAAAGGGAGGTACCTGGAGGGCTCTCTGGAGAGCTGGCAGAGACCGTGTTGTCACCTGACCGCTGGCCTGCCAGCTCCTCCTTGTTCAGAGTTCGTCAGCCTGTGGGGCTGCCCTGGGCAGGAGAGGGGGAAGCTGGTGCTGAGAGGTGGGCATCCCCTTCTGCCTAAGGGGACCTCCAGAATGGGGAAGGGGGGCTCTGAAGGACATCTGGGAGCATTAGGGGAGAGCCTGGACACTGCCCCAAATGACAGCCCTGCCCTCCCTGACACCCAGATCCCCTCCTCGTGTCGCCCCTCTCCTCCCAAAGCCTTCTCCGCCTGCCTTGCTGTCTGATTCAGTACCTCTCTCTTCTGGGCTATTCTAGAGCTCTTTGTCCTCTCTTCCTCTCTTAGGGTCCCCAGAACTTTGCTGTGTTCTGTGTGTGTCAAATCTACTGTAAGCAGGATCTGGAAGGATGGAGGGGCTGGGAGATGGTCTGGAAAGAGAGGTCGGATGGAAGGAGGGAAGGAAGGAGGGAGGGGAAGGAGGGAGAGAGGAGGGATGGAAGGGAGGGAAGGGCTAAAGGGCTGAAACCTCCTGGCCACATGCATTCCCTGCAGCATCCCAGCCCAGAGGAGGCTTGCCTAATCTTGGTGACTAGTTGGCTGTGGGATTTCTTAGGGAAAATGGTGATGATGACGGTCCCCCAAGTTTTCTCCATGTTGACACCAAATGTCCTTTGACTTGATGTCTTCTGACACTGTGGAGAGTGAAGGACACTCCTCCCTGGGGGCGCCCCCCACCCACGCTCCCAGCAGCTTCCTTCTCTGTCACCCATCTCCTTCCTCTTGGCTCAGATGTGCTCAGACCGTTGTTGTCCGTGGCCAGCAGGTCCCTCTGCCCTTGTCTCCACCTGCGTTCCTGCTGTCAGTCTCCCTGCTCCCTGCAGGCAGAGCCTGAGGCGAGGATTGGGTGCCTGGGGTTTCTTGAGAGAGCTCTCAGGGGAACCTGGGAGGGAGAGGAGCAGGGTCAGACGGGGAAAGAGACAGCAAGGATGCGTCTCAGGAGAGGTGTGGCCTTAGCCTGACCCATGGAGAGCTCTGCAGAGGAGAGGTGCTGTGGAGCTGCCCCCGTGGGGGGACTGGACCTCGTAAGGTCCATCACTGGTCAGTCACCGCTCCTGAGGGCGCGTGTGGGATGGACAGAAATCTCCCTGCTATTTATTTCCAGATTCTTAGGGTACTTTCTCAGTAAAGGCATGGCTACGAGCTGTTAGTAGCTGGGGCATGGGTGCCGCCCGCTCAGGGGATTTGGGGACCAGCAGCACCCACGACCTCACCAGCCTGGCTGCACCTGCTCCCTGGGGCCCGGGCTGCGCAGCAGGTGGAGGGCTGCCTCGACTTCTGCCTCCTCGGGGCACTGCTGGGCCACTACTTCTGCGGAGCCCCCAGCAGAAGGAGCGTCTTGGTCTAGATGAGAGGCTCTCAGTGTGAGCCCATTGAGGGGATTTTAACAATTGGGAAATGTCACACACTGCCCTGGATTTCTGGCCTCTCTTGGAATCAGGGAGATCCAGGCCCTTGGGTCCACACTCCTGCAGGGCCGTAGGGCAGCTGGTGCCGGGCACGGAGCCACCGTATCTGGGTCACTGGCTCCCCGCCCTGCACAGCCCCCGGCCCACTCCCCTCATATATGGTGGCTGCTGGGCCCCTGTGGGCCTCTGAGGTTTGCACTCATGGCCTAAGTGACCCCGCTGGCCTCTGAGCTCAGACATTCTGCGTCTCTGTGTTTTCAGTGACGTTCTCCTTACTGAGAGCCTACGGTGTGTGGCATTGCAGCTACTTCACGTCCAAAGGTGACAAGCAATTCTCAGTCTCTTACCAAAAAAAAAAGAAAAAGAAAAAGATAAAGCTTTCACTCTGCTGGGGACGAGCATAGGACTAGATGGGGAGGGACACAGAACCTGGCTTGAGCAGTGCCACAGTGAGGCTGGCTTGGGAAGGGGTATGTGAGTGCCTGTTGGAGGCCTGGTGGGCACACGTGTCTGTGGGGGTGTGTTTGTCAGCGGGCAGGAGCCCAGGAAGGAGGATGCTGTGTTGTCCAGGTGGGAGGTGATGGCGGCTTTAACTCCAGTGGTTGCCATGGCAACTGAGAGCTGGGACTGCATCACAGAGAGACCAAGAGGGCTTGGCGGTGGTTGGATGGGGGGCCGGAGGAGGTGGGCAGGACAGGATGGCTTCCAGGTGTTGGCCGGTGTACCAGGCTGACTCACAGATAAGCAGGTGAGGGTTCTAGAAGGAGCAGGCCTCGTCCCAACTGCCCTCTTGGCCGGCTGGCCATGTCCAGCCCGGCAGGGAGAGAGCTCGCTGACCCAGACCAGGCAGCCCAGCGGCAAGCCCTTGCAGTGCCGGACGGGGTGCGAACAGCCCACTTCTGGGGCGCAGAGGTGCTGAGGCCTGCCTGGGCTCAGAGCCTGAGCCCCACTACTACCCTCTGTGCTGTCTCCCCCGGCCCAGAAGCCCCGGGGTCCTGGGGAGTCAGGAGCCAGGCCCTTCCCTCTGCCCTCGAGGCCCTGGCGGTCCCGAGCTGAGATACATGTGCGCCCTCCCCGCAGCCCGGCCGTCACCCTCCCGAGCCGGCTTCTCGGATCCTCCAGGAGGTGAGCTCAGTGACGTCACCTGGCCCGGGGCTGTCCCCTGGGGCTGGGGACCACAGCCCTCAGACACCCCCTAGCCGCTCCCCATCACACTCCCACACCTGTGCTTTCCCCCCTTGACACACCCTGTACTCACTGTCCTGCCCCCCTGGCCACAGAGCACGCACTCCCCAGTCTCACACACACACACCCCCGACACGCATTCCCACGCGCGCACGTGCCCTGCTGCGCACTCTCCCTCAGGTCCGTGTTCTCACGTGCCAAGGGCCACGCTGGTGTCACACACACTACGCTCGCTTCCACCCCTCCCCTGCCCCCAACGTGCACTCTCTCCATCCCTGATCCGCAAGCCCACCCATGAGGCCACGGCCCCGAGTGCAAATCTCCACGTGCGTCCTCGTCCCCAAGTTCACACCTTCAAACCTGTAGGTTCCCCGTGACCACCCCCAGTACCTCTGAGACAACGAGAGCCACCCAAGGGGGTCCTGTTGTCTGCCATCTCCGCAGGGAGGAGGAGGCATGTGACCCGGAGCATGGGGCCAGCCCACAGGAGCAGAGATGGGGAAGCCAACCCCAAGCCTGTGGAAGGGATAGCTTTCTCTGGGTCGAAGCTGGCTAAGTGTGGGAGTGAGTGCCCCATCACAGGAGGTGTGCAAACATGGGCTAAACTCCTGATGGAGAAGGGGTGGAAGGGCCTCAACCCAGAGACCCTGGGAGGCGGAGGGGATGGAGGAGCTGGGTCGGGCGGCGGGCTCTGGGGTGATGAAGGGGCCGGCCAGGGCAGGAAGGGGGCAGGGGGGGTGCTGGAGGGGCAGGTAAGGGTGGGGCCGGCTGGCCCAGAGGGTGAGGGCTGTCTCGCCATGGCCACCATAACTCAGCTGGGGTGGACAGTTTCCTTTCTCCTGCCTGATTTACTGCCTGCTTTGGAGGGGCGAGGCCCATTCTTTGAACTTCAAAGGGAGCAGTGAGGGAAGCCGGGGCAGTGGTGACAGCCCACTGAGCCCGGGGGGCCTGTCCGCAATCGGCCAGGAGGCTCCCGGGCCTGAGTCTGCCGGCCACTCACCAAGGCTTGCTAAGCCGCAGCCTCTCGGCCTGTGAATGTGGTCCCGGAGAGGAGGAAGAAGGGTCTAGTCCTGCACGTGTTTTCAGTGTCGAGGGCTGTGACACCGGGGTCACAGCGGTCCGTTCCACAGGGGTCCATTCCAGCGTCTCAGACCTGGAAGGTCTGTCCAGGACCGAGAGGGGACCTGCCCCTTCTTCGGTTTTTAGCACGCTGCTCTGTTGTCATCTTCACAAAGACAGAAACGAGGAGAGACGTTCTTAGGTTTGCCTTTCTGCATTTTCAGGTGGGTAAATCAAGGCCCAGAGACATTAGGTCTTCCAGCCACACAGGAAGGCCTCTGGCCCCAGTCCCTGGTCTCTCCCATACACTGCCCCACGGCTTGTGCCCCTGGGTCCGGAGTCAGGCAGCATTTGTCTGTTGGGTTTTTCATCCGTTTTGCTGAAGGCCAGCCATGGCTGGCCTGGGCTCTGCCGCGGTGCCTGTGTAACCGCAGGCTGCCGTTTCCATCTCTGGGCCTCAGTTTCCTCCTGAGGATCCCAAGCTCCGTGGCAGGGGCCTTAGTGCTTGATCAGAGCAGCGTTTTCTTTGTTGCGCCCTGTGTTACATCGAGCATTCAGAGCAGGTGTGGGTCAATGTTCAAAATAGGAGGCTTCCCATAAAAATCTTGGTTTCCACCTTCTCTTAAAGAATCAGATAACTTTGGTCTTGTTGATGTTCCCATCTGCTGGTCACAGGCCGGCCAGAGCTGGAAGTGGTTCCCCATTAGGTGGAGGGCACGTTCTCCAGCCCCCGCACCCCCTTCCACACAGGGCCCTTGTTGATGTACTCCGCTGGCCCCTGGGACGCCTGAGTTCGAGACCCCCTAACTTGCCTAAATGGACCTGCTTTGGAATTCCTGCCTCCTTTCTTATCTGCTGTGTGACCTTGGGCAAGTCACTTAGCCTCTCTGATCCTCAGAATGGACTGAAGCATGCAGCACCTGGAGAGGTTCTCAGCACAGGCCTTCTCGGCATTTCGTCTGTGCTTTGGGAACGTCTTGGTCTTGGCTGACGGCAGCTGGGCTGCTGGGGCCTGTAGGAGAGCTCAGTGCTTCCCCCTCACAGTGCGCACAGGAGGTGAGCGGCAATGCAGGAAACGTCAGAGGGAGGCAGTGGGCATGGGAACAACTTGGCAGAGGGACCTGGATTTGAGTCCTGCTTCCAGCACTTTCTAGCTAAGTGACCTTGGGAAAGTTACTTAACCTCTCAGGCCCCTGCTTCTGTGGGCTTCTCTTCCCTGGAGGCGTGTGGTTGTGGGGAGGTCGGGGGTTAGTGCGGGAAAGGGCCTGGTATGTAGCTGGTGCTTCATGATCCAGGGCAGTCAGGGCCCCAGGAGGCACCACTGAGGGGGTGCCAGGCATCGAGAGGACCTCCTGGAAGACCAGGGAGTTGAGGGTCTGGACAGGAGGTCTAAAGATGGGGGGAGGGGAGTCTGGGAAAGAGCGAGGGGCACCTGGGAAGACTGCAGCTGGTCTGGGAAGGGCCATAGGGGTGACTGGGGGCTGGCAAAGGGCCGAGGAAGTGAGCTCAGGTGCCCAGACCACACCGTGGCGTGTGGGGAGCCATGCGGGGTCTTGAGCAAGGGGGCACCTGTCTCTCTGTGACGTCAGCTGTGACATAAAAGGATGCACTTACCCTCGTGCCCGTCCTATTGAGGTGGATACACACACTGTCCTCAAAGTTCCTACCCTGGGGCCGTGGAGACAGCAGGGCCACTGCAGCCTGGGTCTGGGTCTTTGGACTCAAATCCCTGCCTGCTACCGGGCCTCACCGTGGGTGTCAGGCACTTCCTGAAGACCTGCTGGGGTGAAATGAGCCAGGCCTTTGGGTTCAAGTGAGCAGGGCCCAGACCCCAGCTCCACCCTGTGTGGCCAGGGCAGGATTCTTCGACACCTTGAGCCTGGGTTTCCTTATCTATGCAACTCAGGGATGAAGCTTCTAGAAGTTTAGAAGTTCCCTTTCAGTGTAGGCATGTTCGAAGGCAAAAGCGTTTTTTGTAAGGGAGGGGGATGGCGCAGGTCCCTCCTCCCCTGCGGGTGAGCATGCGTCTTGAGCTGGGATCCCATGCGTGGCAGGTAGGGACGGGAGAAGGGGACCCTCCCGCCCTGTCCTCTGGTGCTGCCCCTGGACAGACACACAGGAAGACAGATGTTTGTCGAGTGCTTACTGTGTGCAGGGGCCTCCCCGGGGCCCCACCGGACAGACACTTCAGGCAGAAATGTGTCACTGGCACCCAGAACGCAGCTGCGTGGAGAGAGAGGTTGGTCGCGCAGAGGAAAACCCTCAGCTGGGAATGCGCACTGTCTTTCAGGAATGATTTGGGGGCCATAAATTTTCGGTAGCACGGCAATCTGCAGAGTTTTCATAACGCTGAAGAGTTTAGACTTGTCTCGAGGGGTAACAATTTCACCAGCAATGCACCAGCTCCAACCGTTTGTTATTGCAAAGGTGGATTTTTTCCCCCTTAAGGTGGATCCTCCTCAGATTTCATGCTCTGCTTTAACATGTTCCCTTTCACCCGAAACATGAATTAAAATAGCCCATGAGACGTACAGACGGAGGAGGAAAGAAACAGGGCAGAGTGTGTGCTGAGCGTGTGTTCTGCGTCGGCGCCTGGCAGAGCGCACACTTCGGCCGGGCCCCCGGCCTTGACCGTCCCCCCCCCCCACCGCCTTGGCAGCCCCTGTTGCGCTGGGTGGGGCAGGACGGACCCCCCCCTTTCCGGCTCCGTGGTCCTCACGACAGCTGCCTTAGATGCAGCCATGTGACATACCAGGAAAGGGAGCCTCGGGCACCCAGCAGGCTGCCCAGAGTCTCACAGGTGGGCCTTGGGGAGCGAGATTCACACTCAGGGCTGTGTGGCTTGAAAGTGTGTTTGGGGGAGCAGAAATCTCTTTGGGGGCAAATCTCTTGAATCCCTGCTTATCTCCAGTGGCCAAGAGAGCGCTCTCTCCGGCTGGAGTGCCTGCTTCGAGTGTGGAGGAGATTGCAGGGAGGGGATGTTTTACATAGTTGATTCCGGGGTGATTTGATGGCTCCTCGAGCACCCTAGAAGCCCCGTTTCCATGGCGACTGTTGCTGTGCCGCTCTCGGGCATTTTGATCCACTCAGTAAAGCGGGCCCTGAAAGGATGCCAAAGAGGACACTTTCTGCTCAGAAGCGGGTCATTTGCATGGCATTTGCATATTTGGGGGGTGTTCTTCCCAAACTGGGGCCAGCTGACACAGGGAGTGCGTTGTCTGCAGAGCCTGACTTGACAGAATAAAAAGGGTCAGAATTCTGCTCTGTGTTGACAGAGGGGCTGAGGCTGAGCTGGAGAAGGGCAGGCTCGGGGCCCCATTGTGGAGCCCAGGTCCCTGCAGGCTGTCCCATCCTGCAGGGCTGGGTCCACTGGTGGGAGGTTGAGGGGGCACCCCAGGAAGGCAAAGTCCCATTCAGCCAGCTAGAAGGTTCTCTGGGCAGGGCTGTCGAGATGAAGCCCTTTGCTTTTGCCTTTATTAGAACACTGGGTGCTTTATATGCGTTAGCTCTGTTCTCTAGTGAGTAGGGAGCGTTTATGCTGTTCCCCAGGTGCAGAAAGGGGCCGCCACTTGCTCCATGACAGGTAAGAGGACCAAGTAGAGATGGGTATGTGAACTCTGGGGGAAGGCAGGATCTGGTGAGCTCAGGAGGCACACAGAGGGTGTTCCAGGATGGGGACAAAGCCGCGGAGGTGGGTGTATCGGTCAGCTTGGGCTGCGTGACAAATAGCACATTCTGGGCAGTCTCAATAACAGACACTTATTTCCTCACAGTTCCAGAGGCAGGGAGTCCGGGATGAGGTATCCGCAGAGCCGGCTCCTCCTGAGGCCTCCCTTCTTGGCATGTAGACGGCCGACTTCTCCCTGTGTCCTCACGTGCTCATCCCCCTGGGCTGTCAGTGTCTTCCTCTCTTGTAATAAGGACACCAGTCAGATTGGAGTAGGGCCCACCCACATGACCCCATTTTAACTTCATTACCTCTTAAAGAGCCCCATCTCCAAATACAGTCCCATTCTGAGGTCCTGGGGGGTCAGGACTTCAGCATGTGAATTTGGGGGGACACAGCTCACCCACAAACGGTGGAGGTTGTTATGGGGGTGTCCGTGGGCACACTGAGAAGGGAACGAAGAAGTTAGAGGGTGGGTGGGTGAGAGCGTGGCTTGGGGAGCTTTGAATGCCTGGCTGAGGTCTGTGTGAGGGACACACGCCACAGTCCTCAGAGCAGGGAGCTTCAGGTCGCAGTGGACATCTGGAGCCAGCTGGGCTGGTGCGGCTGGGTTGGACTGGGTTGGAGGGCCTGGGGGAATGACATCCCTTCCAGCACACAGCTCAAGTGTGAGGTCCTCCCGTGCAGGCCAGCTTTCTGGGGGCTGATGGGCCTTCCAGTGCAGGGAGAGTCACCTGGTCTTTTAGCCTGGCTTTCCCCCCAAAGGGTGAGCCTCAAGCCAGGGTTTAGGAGCTGGTAGTTTATGTTGGGGTGGGATCCCAGGGACCAGGAGTAGAAGACTGGGGTGAGAGATGCAGGGAAGGGGACAGGCCGTCCAAGGGGTGTGCTGAGCTGCTCTGGGCACCAGGGGCCCATCCTGCTGGGGCCCCTTGGGATTGTGCCCGAGGGTGAAGAGGGGCTCCTGCCACTCGTGCTCAAGTCCGCCGTGGTGGGGGGCAGTGGTCCCTGCCCTCCCAGGTTTGCCCTGTGCCAGCGTGACTCTGGGTTGGCCGTGCCCCACGTGGTAGCTTCAGGAAAGCCCATGAGAGTGAAGCCGGGACAGCCTGTGAGGGGCTCTGGTTACACCTTTACAGAGCTGGTGGTCATGCCGCGGCCGGAGTGAACGTGTGGCCAGAGCATGAGGTGGGGGCCCGGGGGTCCGAGGCACCTTCCAAACTGGCGAGAAGTCTAAGCGATGGAACCACCTGCTTCGGGGAGCCAGAGACCCTGCCAATGTTCATGTTTTGGACAGAGGCTGACGAGCGCGTCTCCTGGGCCAGGCTCCGTGCTGTGCCATGTTGGCCACCACGCGATGATAGGTGCCGTGCCATGGGAGGCCACCCAGAGGACCCTGCTCCCCTCAGTGAGGAGCGGGCAGAAGCGATGCCCGCCGGAAAAGGCATCCTCCTCCACGTGGTTCATCTCCACTCACTGGCTGCATGACGCCAGGGCAGCCACCACGCTGCACAGGTGCTGGTGCCCAAGATGGGTCCCCAAGCGAGTGCGTGAAGCTGAGCTCCTTGGCCAATGACAAGAGTGAGAAAAGGCCTTTGTCATGATGAGCCGCTGAAACTTCGGGGCTGTTTGTTACAGCTGTCAGTCTTCCCTGACTGACACAGAGACTGCTTATCGGAAGTGCAGTGTCGCTATAATGACCTCAAGGATGCGGCACTGGCTTGGCTGTTGAATGACCGACCGTGTGGAAACTGATCAGAGCCTTTGAAATCTGGCATCCATGTGACGAAGTGGTGAACCCTTCGGGAGCACTGCCGCCCGGGATAACTTGGAAGGCCGAGCACGTGGGCGCTGAGCCTATAGCTCTGGGGGAAGTGATTGAAAAGAATTAACGGATTAGTGTGTCTTGGCCACTATTGGCTGCACTTGGCAAGATGTTACAGGAAAGAGAGGAGCTCAGGATAGCAACAGCTGGTTTGAAGCAGAAACAAAAGGGAATAGAGAGGAGGTTTTCAGTGCTGGAAAAGCCAGCGGCTTCTGGATCTGAAACGCTAGGAAATCAGGTTGAGAAAAACTTCAGGCTGCCTGAAGATTAGCTGAAGGATGTGATATTTCCACTCAATTACATGGCCTTGGGATTGTCATGAGGAAGGGGAGAGGGAGAGACAGGAAGACGAGGAAGCAGGAGAGAGATGACCAGGGCTTGACAGTTACGTCTAGGAGAGAACTTGGGCCTGGTTGTGGGCACATAGAATTGACTGGAGGCAGATGGATCAGAAACCTAGGTTTGGAGGGAATTGTATTGCTAAAGAAACATTGATCCTGGACTAAAAAGAGTTTTGACTGAAGCTTAAAATAACCCTCGTGCCCCCCACTCTCTGGAAACTCACGGAGGAAAATGGATGAGTTCTCCGGGAGAGCAGAGCTGGGGTCTGGGCAGGGGCTGTCCTGCGTGACCCCTGCCCCACGAGCTCCCACTATACTGTCTTCTATCCTTCCCTCTGCCCAGTCAGAACTTTCACTGTTATCTTACCATCACGCACTGTGTGTGTGTGTGTGTGTGTGTGTGTGTGTGTGTGTGTAGGGGGGCAGCAAACATGTTTCCTCTCTAGTTCAGAGGCCACAAGGCCACGCGGTGACTGGACGGGACGCTGGGTACGGAGACGTCTCTGTTACTTCCTGTCCCCCTGGGTGCTCCAAGAGGGCATATTCCCTTGCAGTTGGCCAGGGTCGTGTGACTGAGTTATGGCCAAAGGAATGTGGGCAGAGGGGTGCACACCACCTCCAGGCCTGGCCCCCAGACCCTGCATTATCTTCTGGATCCAGGCCCAAGCTGGATGAGGCCAAGGTGACCTTGGGGACAACATGTTGAAGGGGGAGGTGCCTGGGTTCCTGGGTGTCCACGTGGAGCTGAGCCCTGGGCCCCCTGCGTGAGCTGACGTGATGGACAGGGATGTGACCTGGGGGCTCTTTGTTACAGGGTGACTCATCCTGACTAATGTACGCACCCATCTTGCCCGTCTCCAAACCTGGCTGGACTGTAAAAGCCACGCTCTGCTCCTACGGAAGCCTCGGGGATAGCTCCGTTGCTCACAGGGCCATCACGTCCCCTCACCACAGCCCCCGGGGCCCGCACGCCGGCCCTCTCCTGTCTTTCTGAGCCTTTGTCCCCTCTCGCTGCCCCTTGCTTTCTCTTCGGGTCACATTTTCTCTTCCTCAAATACCCTATGCTGTCACCTCCCTCAGGCCTTCCTCCGGTGCCTTCTGCCTGGAAACATCCAGCACTGCTTTATTGTGTTCACCCCGCGATGTCAGATCGTACCTCGGATGTCGCGCCCTCAGGGGAGGGTTCCTGGCACTCGCAGACTGGATTAGGTCCCCCTCCCCGCCCATATGTCAGTTGTGGATCTGAGTTACAATCTCCCAGAAGCCACCCTGGCTCGGGCAGAAGAGGAATGTTCTGGAAGTTGTGCTAATTAGATGCTGCTAATTGTCTCCCCCGTTGTTCCCCTCCTCCCGCCCTACAACGGAGCCCCAGTTTGGTTCAGAGGGACCGTGTACCGTGGCAGCTCCTTTCCCAGACTCTCTGGCCGTGGGTCCCAGTTCCGGCCAATGTGATGTAAGTGGGAGTCTACTTGGTGGGTTCTTAAAAGGCCATTGTTTTCCTAAAATTGCCAGCCAGGCCTTGCCCCTTCCCCTCCCGTCTTCCTCCTGCGGCCTCTGCGAGGATGCTGGTCCAGGAGCTGGCAGGAGCCCGTGCCCTTGCAGGCGTCCTCCAGCGACTCTCCTCCCTGCAAAGGAACACAGACCCTGTCTAGTCCTGCATGCAAAGGGGGCTTCGCTACGTGCAGCGGAACACATCGTGCCTCATGCAGAAGGCTTCTAGAGGTCCAACAGGATGGATGGGAAGTCCAGAGAACCATGCTTGGGACACTTGGTACCCAAGGCCACTGCTGCCAGAGAACACAGCCTCGGTCAGGGCCTTAGGGACCATGCGAGGACGCTGCTCCTAGGTTCTCGGCATGAATCCAAAGCCTCTTGCCTCTCAAGACATGTTTCACATCCAGAGCCCTGGGCAGGGCAGTCCAGTCCTGCCTCTGTCAGGGCAGGGGGAGGGGACACCTGGGCCCCTGGTTCCTCCAGTGGGAGGTCAGGGCCTGGCGACCACCTGCTCTGTACTCTGCTAACTTCCCCTGCTCTCGTCACGGTGATTCTAAGCCAGATCCTGAGGCAGGGGGATGGGCACAATGTACAACATACAGTACGGTGTTATTATACTGTAGCGTAGTCACCGTGCTGCGCATCACATCCCCAGGACTTACTCATCTCACACCTGGAAGTTTGTACCTTTTGACCCCCTTCACCCATTTTGCCCACCCTCCCATCCATCACCTCTGGCAACCATCAGTCTTCCTCTGTTTCCATGAGCTCAGCTTTTTTGTTGATTCCATATATAAGAAAGATCATATGGTAATTGTCTTTCTCTGTCTGACTTATTTCACTTAGCACAGTGCCCTCAGGGTCCATCCATGTTGTCACAAATGGCGAGATTTCCTTCTTTTTAATGGCGGAGTAATATTCCATTGCGTGTGTGTGTCTCTACACACACACGTATATCTATACAAACACACACACGCACACATATATATATACACACACACATACTTATATCTCCACAACTTCTTTATCCATTTATTTGTTGGTGGACTCTGAGGTTGTTTCCATGTCTTGGCTATTGTAAATAACACCATGATGAACATAGGGGTGCAGGTATCTTTTTGAGTTAGTTTTTTTTTTGGTTTCCTTAAGATAGATACCCAGAAGTGGAATTGCTGGATCATATGATAGGTCTCTTTTTAGTTTTTTGAGGAACCTCCATACTGTTTTCCACAGTGGCTGCACCAATTTACACTCCCACCAACAGTGCACGAGGGTTCCCTTTTCTCCACGTCGTCACCAACACTTGTTATCTGTTGTCTTTTGACGATAGTGGCTCTAACAGGTGTGAGGTTATATGTCTCTGTGGTTTTCTTTTGCATTTCCCTGATGATTAGTGGCGCTGAGCATCTTTTCATGCGCCTGTTGGCCACCTGGATGTCTTCTTTGAGAAAATGTCTCTTCAGATCCTCTGCCCATTTTTTAATTGGGTTCAATTTTTTTGCTCTTGGGTTGTCCGACTTCTTACATATTTTGGATATTAGCCCCTTATCAGATATGTGATTTGCAAATATCTTCTCTCATTAGATGGTTTGCCTTTTTATGTCATTGAGGGTTTCTTCGCTGTACAGAAGCATTTGAGTTTGATCTGGGGGCGCACCCTGAACGCCCACCTGCCGCTTGGGCTGCTGCCATGTTCCTGAGACCACTCCAGGGACCCCACCCTCCCAGGAGCCGGCTTTCCTCACTTACCTGCGGGCCTCCGGACCCCAGCAGCCCCACAGGCTCGTCCAGCCTCCACACAGAGGTTCAGGCTGGGGCCGCTAGATTCGGAGACGGGTTTGCCGAGCCCCCCGTTCTCAGAAGATGAAGTGGGGGAGCTGAGAACCGTCGGGCAGGGAGGCTGGCGGTGAGGGGTGTGGTCCAGGCGCCGTGCTGGTGTGCATCCCGGCCTCAAGTCCTGGCTCTGCAGTGTGAGCGCCACAGAAGTAGCGCTGTGCACGCAGCGGGAGCCCAGAGTCCCCAGCAGCCTCGCCTGACTCGCAGTGAGGTCTCCCCACTCAGGGGGAGCTCAGGCCCCCGGATCGAGGTGGGCTGGTGGGCCCTGATAGCAGGCGGCCTGCCACCCCATGGGAGCAGTGGCTGGCGGGGTGTCCCCGTGCAGGCGAGTGCTGGTGTGGCAAGGGGACGGGAGCAGGCAGGCGGGGGCGGTGCAGGAGAGATG
Source organism: Delphinus delphis (assembly GCF_949987515.2). NCBI lineage: Eukaryota > Metazoa > Chordata > Mammalia > Artiodactyla > Delphinidae > Delphinus > Delphinus delphis. The sequence continues at coordinate 101,143,500 of NC_082692.2, read as the reverse complement.
CTGGCCTGTGGGCCCTGGAGGTGGCCCGGAGGGGCCTCCCAAAGACAGGATCGGATTGAAGGGTGCTGCACGTCTCCGGGCTCCTGGGAAAGGGTGGCGTCCCCCCGTTGACCATGATTCAACTTCTGTCAGAGGAGGACTCAGAAGTGAATTTGAGATATCGAAAAATCTTTGAAAAAGTGTCTTGAACATTGGGGTTGCGGATTAGGTATCATCCATGCTCCGCGCTCAGCTGTGGCCGTGGTTATTTTCTCGTTGCTGTTTCTGTTCAGCTCTGGAGGAGGCAAAATGGGATTGTGTGTGTGTGTGTGTGTGTGTGTGTGTGTGTGTGTCCCGTGCATGTGTGTGCCTCTGTGTGTGTGTGTGTGTGTTTGCTTTTAATGTGCGTCTGCAGGTGTGCATGTCTGTGCTTATGTGTCTTTGTGTGTGCGTGTATGTGTGTATACGCCCGCCTATGTGTGTGCATGTGTTTGTGTGCCTTCCGGTGCGTGTGTTGCCTACACCCAGCCTGGCTGTGCACAGCTGCCCTCCCTCCATCCCCAGCCCCAGAATGCTGTTTTGTTTCTCACCCTTTCATATTCAAATGCCAGCCTGGCTCCCAGCATCCCGGGGGATTTATGGGCTGATTGTGTATTGTTGAGCGGGGTGAGTGGGTGAGCTCATCACTGGCTTGTGATGGTAATTCCTGCCTGGACCGGGGACCAGGGCCCCCATCTGCTTCAGAGGGGCCTGCCTGGGTCCTGCCCCCCCGACGCCCCTCATTGCCTGGGTGCCCGAGCTGTTCATTCAGTCCAGAAACAGGGAATAAGACAAGTGACAACAGCAACGGCAGCGACATTTATTTACTGGGGCTAACTGTGCTGGACATGGTTCTCAGCCCTTTCAAGGTTCACCTCGCTTTAGGTCGATGTGAATGGGTGAGGAGGCAGAGGAAGATGCCCACGGGCAGACAGCTACCACCACGCTGGGTGCCTGGCTAGCGGCGGGTGGGAAGGGCAGAGCCTTTGGGCGGCGGGGTGCCCTCCTCCCTGTTCCCCGCCAGCCCCATCTTCTGCCCAGGCTCTCTCCCTCATCCGCGTCATTCTTCTTTATCACGTGGCTTACCTTAGCCCTGGTCTCAGCTCCTGTGTCCTGGACGCTGTCCTCTGCCTCCTGGAAGCTTCCCCATCCTCAGCACAGCCGCTGGGTTGTCTTTCCTAAAACCTCCTCCACTCCTGGCCTCATGCCTTGTGTGCCTCCCCACTGTGCTTCAGCCGAAGCTCAGATTTCTCCTGGCATTTAGAACCCACTGGCATCTGGTCCTGTCGCCCAGCTTCAGCAGGGCTGTCCCGGGGCAGGTGGAGCAGGTAGAGAGCAGAGCTGGCGCCGGTACTGAGCTCCTCGGTGGGAGAGGTGTGTAAGTGGGGCTTTGACTGGACTTGGATCTGACCCCGCTGTCCGTGGTGGGAGGTGGGCATTCAGGCAGGAATAGCTGGGAACAGCTGCTGCCACTCTCAGCGGCAGGATGGCCCAGCCAGAGGCTGCTCGGGCACTGACCCTTCATATCCTGGGCTTGTCTGACCTCAGATGCCCCTGCTCCACCCCTGTTTGCAGGGAAAGGGGAGGAGAGAGGCTCTCCTCAGGTCCGGACTGTGGGCCACATAGAGGAAGCCAGAGATTCATGGACGCAAGGGGCTGGGTGGAATTTGACCATGGGGTGGATGGAAAGATGGATTGGGGTGGAGCTTTGGAGTCAGATTCTCCCGGGCTCGTCTCCCTACTCTGCCAGCTGCCAAGTCAGCAAACCTCTGGCTCCTCAGTTTCCCCATCTGAGAAGTGGGACAACAGCGCTGTAACAGAGTTGCTGCTAATGCCAAGGGTTCCATCAGAGAAGGGCCTGCATTTAAGGGCTGTTTTTTTAAAAAATGCCATTTCTACAGCAGGCAGCTGTGCATGTGGGACCCCCGTTTTTCTCAGTGGAGTCCTGGGACACTGTCATTTTCTGCCTTTGTATCTCTCTGAGCCTCAGTTTCCCCATCCGTGAAAAAGGCATGATGCTGGCCCCAGCCTTCTTACGGGGCTCTGAGCGTTAGCCAGCCAGCCTGCCCACCTCCACCTGCCTGATCCTGAGGCGTGAGTGTCCGAGGGCTGGGAAGAGGGGTTGGGGATCCTGTCACTGTCGGCGGGTCCAGCTCCCAGACCATGGGAATCGTATTAACCTTGGCCAGGGAGATCACCATCTGTCCAAACAGTGGGCGCTAGGCAGCCCGCTGCCCGAGCAGTCTGAAGCACCAGGCAGCATCGCCTGCTCCCTCCCAAGTACTTACTCAACAGACCCGCCTGGGGTCCACCCTCCCTGACCTCAGTCCTCCTCTCTGCACAAAGGGTGTCGACTGGCCTACGCCAGGTGGCAGCCCTGAACAGTTCCTCCCAGGCCCTTCAGATCTGATTATTTACTACTTCGTTCGTGTGGACCTATTTTCTGCCCATCCCAGTGCTGTAGGCTGAGGATCCAGGGACGGACCCCCAGCCTCTACCCTGAAGTGCTCCCCATCTCATCAGGAAGACAGACAGAAAAGCCATCAGTGTCAGTGTGAGGCTGTAAGGATGAGAGTGAGGATGGTTATGAGGATAATAATCAATAAAATATGATAATAATAAGAAGTTACATGCCCACCATGTCCCAAGACGTTTCTAAGCACTTTACATGTACTGTCTCATGTAATTCTCACAACAGCCCTGGGAGGAGAGTCTTGTTATTTTCCATTCTCATTTTTCAGACGAGGAAACTGAGGTACAGAGAGGTTAGGAAACTTTCCTTGGGTCAGAAAGCTGGTAAGTGGTGGATCTCAGAGCAGTGAGGGAGCCCAGAAAGGGGGTGATTATATCCTTCGGGGGGAAGGGGAAGGCTTTGCTTAGGAGGAGCCATTTGACCTGGCCTTTGAAGGATATATAGGAGTCCACCAGACAGAGGAGCAGTGGGAACAATGTGTGCAAGCCTGAGGCAACATAAAGAAGCCAGACTTGGCCCAACCAGGGCCATCTTTCTGGAAAGCACAGGGCATCACGGGAACCAGGCAAGGAAGGAACCACAGCCTGAGAGACAGAAGAGGAGCAGGACCCAGGAGGGCCGTGCATGGGCTGAGAAACCATCTCTGTACATGAACCGTGGTCTAAGGGGGAAGTAACGGTGAGGGTGCTCAGATACACCCCTCCCCAGCCACTCCAGGATCCTGGTCTTCTGTGAGGGGCAGCCCCACCCCAGGAGAGACACAGGGGCGGGGTGGAGGGTGGTCCTGTGCAGAAGAGCAGCACGGGGGGATGAGGCTTTGGGGGAACATGGTTCTTGCGTATTCACTAGTTCTTTATTTAATATTTTGATATAGGGCATATATAGTTTTTCCTCCAAACTAGGATAGTTTGAGAACAAATGGGACCTCATTAATCGGTTGCCCCAGGATGAAGGTTGTAAATCAGGACAAATGGTCCCACAGCACAGATGTGATCTACCATGCGCTTCACAACTATTAACTCATTTAATCCTGACAAACCTTATAAAGGGGGTTGCTATCACCCCCCTTTCCAGATGAGGAAACTGAGGCACAGAAAAAAAGAAGTTCGTCTACATTAGTACCCACTGTGTGTTAGAACTGAGCTGGGCCGTTTCACATAAATCCATCTAACCCTGACAACAGCTGTGTGAAGGATGTTTTGGGAACCCCATTTACAGATGAAGAAACTGAGGCTCTGAGACCCAACCCGAGTCCAGGAGATCCCAAGTCTCAGCCCCTCTCACTGGCTGACAGAGTCTCCTTGCTCAACATTCCAACCCGAATCTCTTGCTTGCTTTTTTCTTTTCTTTTCCATTTCTCCCGGGGGGATTGCAGCAGGGAGAGAGGTGTGGCGCCAGCAGGAAAATGCATGTATTCTTTTAGGTGAGACGGGAACAATGAGGGGTGGAGGGGCTTGGCTGCATGGGCCGGGGCTCTAGGTGGGCTGGGGAGTGGACAGTTGGCAGCGGAACTGCCGAGCTGGAAATCTAGGCTCAGTGCGCATTCTCTCCCTCTCTCTCTCCTTCCCTCTCTCTCTCTCTCTCTCTCTCTCTCTCTCTCTCTCTCTCTCTGTCTCTCTGTCTCCGAGGGAAGCAGGTGCACAGAGAGCGCCCCTGTGGATGGGGCAGTCTTTTCTGAGCAATCCCATCACCTAGGGCTGAGTTCTGGCCTTATGTCTGTCCTGCCCATCACTGACGTGCTGTGTGACTTCGGGCAGGGCCCTTCCCTCTCTGGGCCTCGATGTCCCATTTGAACTCCAGGTTCAAGGGCCTCTTAGAGCCTTGGGCTCTGTAGCTGGCTCTGTAGTGATTAGGGACTCTGGATTCAGGGTTAGGTGGCCTGGGTTCAAATGCAGCCTCTGCCTTTCAGATGTGTGTCCTTGGGTAAGTTATTTAACCTGCTTCCGTGTTCTGCCCTGGAAAATGGGCCAGCGATCGCGATGATGATAACTATGACGATGGTGATGTCGTCTCACTGGGCTGCAGTGCCTGGCCCAGAGCAGGGGATGGGCCGTGTTTATTATTTTTACCTTCTAGGGTAAACGTGAGAACAGAGGCTCCAACGGAGGAGGCGGGCTGCCCTGGATGGGGTCTTGCATCCAAGTCCCTGCACAGGAACTGGGGTTGGCGGGGAGGTGGAGGTCTGGGGGTAAGGACAGGAGGGAGTTCCTGGCCAGGGGCAGGCCCAAGCTGACCAGGCACTGGACAGACAAGACATTGTGCAGTGACAGGAGCCCTGCCAGCTGAGGGAGCCTCACCCAGCCCCCTCCTGGGACCCAGTGCCTCCACTCCACGCCCCAGTGGAGGTGGAGCGTGGGCCCTGTGGCCAGAGCTGGAGGGGACCACCACCCCTGGCCAGCCCGGCGACTCTCCAACCTCAGCCATTTGGGCGCCACCTTGGAGATTTTTGCCCCGTGAGTGAGCATTACGATAATTTATTTCATGCTTGTCTTAATTTTAAATTTATTTTTTCATTTAATTTTGGGGGGGATCTGAGTTATGCTCACATGGTTCAAAAATCAAAAAAGTTTCATGAACGCTTTCGGGACAGTCCGCCTCTGGCCGCGTCTCCCACCACCTGGCCCCTCCCCACGGGCCAAGGCTATTATTCTACACCAGTAAATACAATACAAAGTATGTATTTGATGTATTTTCCCCACTTTAAAGACAATCCAAAGCATGCAATGCACACCGTCCTACAAGGTGATTTTTTTCTCTTGATATGATTTTGTAAATCAACTTTTCTACTTAAATGAATTTAAATGAAAAATACATCCCGCCACTTCCTATAAGCAGAAGGTAGCCATGCCACGTGGGAACAGAACAAGACTCATAAATCCCGGTGGGGTCCCGTCGTTGGTGAGGACCCTGCACTCGAGATCTACCTTCTTTCTGTTCCAGAGGGACCAGCAAATGTTAGAGGGAAGCTGAGACGTCCATCACCAGGCTGGGTTTTTTTGTGAGATAATCAAAAGGACTAAAAAGATTTGGACGGCGAATATCTTTCCCACCTTGGAATTCGGGGTGTTTAATGGAGCGTTTTCATCCCGTCAGTGGTGTAAGCTCACACTTCGGGAAAATTTCATCTAGTCCAACAATGTAGTCATCTGAAACAGCAGTAAACTGAGACTCGGAAGGTGGGGAGGACTTAGAATGACCCAGTTCATTTGTGGCAAAGCCTGGAAGAGACCTTAAATCTCCAGGGCCCCGGCTATACTCCCTGGGACAGGATGAATGGGGTTTTCTTGGAAAAACTATGCCTATTCCCTGCTCTACCTCCCAGCTCCTCCCTCACCTCACAACTTCATTTAGCCAACCTCTGCTGTTTAATCTAAGTCATATAATTTGCTGGTGTACAGTTATTCATAGTATTCCATTTTGTTTCTGTGAGGTTGGTAATAATGTCCCATCTTGCATTTCTGATTCTAGTCATTGAAGTCTTCTCTATTTTTTTCCTGGTCCATCAGTCTAGCAGTTTGTCAGTTTTGTTGATTTTTTTTTCAGAGAACCAGCTTTTGGTTTCATTGATTTTTCCCGATTTTTCTATTCTCCATTTCATTAATTTCCTTCTTAATCTTTATTATTTCCTTCCTTCTGCTTACTTCAGAAGAGTTTGTTCTTCTTTTATCAGTGTCTTAAGGTAGAAGATTAGATTATTGACTTGACACCCCCCTTTTCAAAATCTAGGTATTTACAACTATAATTTTTTTTCCTTCTAAGCACTGCATTAGCCGCATCTCACAAGTTTAGGAACGTTGTGTCTTTGTTTTCATTCATTTGAAGTATTTTTCATTTCATTCAAAGTATTTTCTAATTTCCCCTATGATTTCTTCTTTGCTATATTGGTTATTAAGGAGTGTGTCGTTTCATTCCCAAATTTCTTTCTGTTATTGATACCTAATTTCAGTCCATTGTGGTTGGAGAGCATAGTTGGTATTATTTCTATCCTCTTAAATTTATTGAGGTCTGTTTTGTGGCCTAACATATAGTCCATCCTGGAAAATGTTCCATGTATACTTGAGAAAAATGCATATTATGCTGTTGTTGGGTGGAGTGTTCCATAGGTGTCTTTTAGGTCTAGTTGGTTTATAGTGTTGTTCAGATAATTTATTTCCTTTTTGCTCTTCTCACTTGTTGTAGTATCCATTTTGAATACAACAATTTTTATTGAGATTTCCAATTTTTATTGACTGGTCTATTTTTTTCCTTCATGTACTTTGGGGCTCTGTTGTTAGGTGCACATATCTTTATTTATAATTGTTATATCTTCCTGATGGATTGACTTGTTAAAAAGCCCTGTTTATTTCTAGTAATGTTTTGTTTTAAAGTCTATTTTTTTCTGATATTCGTGTACCCATTTCAGCTTTCTTGTGATTGCTTGTTACATGATATATCTTTTTCCTGCCTTTCACTTTCAATCTTTTTGTGTCTTTAAACCTAAGCTGTTTTTCTTGTAGATAGCATGGAGTTGGAACTCATTTTTAAAATCCAATCTAACGACCCTTGCCTTTTGATTGGATTATCTCAATCACATTTAATGGTATAATTGATACACTTGGATTTACAGTCTGCCACTTTACTTTTTGTTTTCTGTATGTCTCATGTTTTCCCTGTTCCTCTATTCCTCCTTTACTGGTTTCTTTTTAAGTGAATATTTTCTTATGTAGTATCTATGTTTCTTTGATAATTTTACTATATGTTTTTAAGATTATTTCCGTAGTGGTTATTCTAGGGCTTACTAAATACATGTTATCTTTTCAAAATCAGCTTCATATTTATACTAACTTAATTCCAGTGAGAAATAGAAATGTTACTTTATGTAGTTCTACTCACTGTTTTCGCTTTTTGTGATATTGTTATACATATTCATCTAAAACTATTACAAGCCCAAGAATATATTGTTATAATTATTAATTTATAGAATTTTATGTCTTTTAAAGACGTGAAGAGAAAAAAGAGGGTAGGTATATGTCTGTAGCTTCTGTTATGTTAACTTTCTTATCATTTCTCGTTCTTTTCATTTTTTCTGGTAGATATTATTTACTATTTGGAGTCATTTTCTTAGGCCACTGCAGCTTTGCTTCCACCCACCTTCTTGTACTTTTATTGGCATTTCTACATTTAGAAATAAATAAATAAATACATTTATTGGCATTGACTTTTCTATATTTTATAGGCCCAACAATACCTTATATACATATTACTTTATATAATTGCTTTTAAAATCAATTAATAGAAGAAAGGAGAATAAATATGAACTTATACTAACTTTGATAATTACACAATTAGTTTTATCAGTCCTTTTTTTAAAATGTGAATATAGGATTCTTGGTTCACAGTTTTTTCTTTGAGCACTTTCAATATATTATCCAATTGCCTTCTGGCTTCCACTATTTCTGATGAGAAATCAGGTGTTAATCTCATTGGGATTCCTTTGTAAATGATGAGTCATTTTTCTATTGCTGCTTTCAAGATTTTCTCTTTGTCTTTGGATTTCAGCATTTTTACTATAATGTGCCTGCTTGTGGATTTCTTTGTGTTTATCCTGTTTGGAGTTTAATGAGATTCCTGGATATATAGATTAATGTTTTTCAATAAATTTGGGTAGTTTTCAGCTATCTTTTTTTTTGAAAATTTTTTTGTTCGTTTCTGACTCTCCTTTCCTTCTGATACTCCTATTACATGTATGTTGTGTTTAATGATGTCCCATATTTCTCTGAAGCTCTGTTCATTCTTTGTTAGTCTTTTTTCCTTTCTGCTCTTCAGATTTCATGATCTCTATCAGGTTATCTTCAAGTTCACTAATTCTTTCTTATGCGTGTTCAAATATATGGTTGGGCCCCTTTAGTGAATTTTTCATTTCAATTATTGTACTTTTCAACTCCAGAATTTCTACTTGGTTCTTTTTTTTTTTTTTTTTTATAATTTCTATCTCTTTACTGAAATTCTCAGTTGCATGTGGCATTGTCATCATACCTTCCTTTACTGCTTTAATCATGGTTTCCTTTAGTTCTTTGAACATATTTGCCATTGCTATTTTGAAGTCTTTGTTAGGTTCAACAAATCTGGTCATTCTCACAGGCAGTTACAGTCACTTATTTTTTCCTTTCTCTGCTGTATGAGTCATCATGTCCTATTTCTTAGATTTGTCATGATGTTTTTGTTGTTGTTAGAAACTAGACATCTTCAATAATGTAGCAAATCTGAATGCTAGTCCTAACTTTAAGGGCTTGTTATTTCCTTGTTTACTTGTGGCTTGCTGTATTGTCTCATTGAAGTTTATTTCTCCCAACTGCAACAGTGTGTACCTTCTGATGTCATTCCTCATAGGGCACAGCCTTGGGTATGCCAGGGTCATCCTGGGATGACATGGTTTTTATAGGACTCTCTTTGACTCTCTGTTTCCCTGGCCACACCCAGCTGTTAAGCTCCACTAATTGCTGGCCGATTGTCCTATTGTCTTCAGCAATGCCCTGGGGCATACGTTTCTTCACAGGCTGAACCAATCAAAACCAGGCTCCTTCGTACTGAGATCCGTGTTGGAGTTTTGTTGTAACACCCAGGAGGGCTCTTCCCAGCTTTCTCTTTCCATGGTTCTCTTCAGCAAAATGGCTGGTATACCACTTAACCTATATCACCAAAGAATTTATCAGTTGCCTCCCAATTGCCGCTCACCAGAACTTCCACTGTTTTTGAATGTGCTCTTAGGCTTGAGCTTCTCCACATTGATTGCAAATTAAATCAGTTCCTTTGAAAGAAAGTTGGAGCTCTCTTTTCTATGGCCTGCTTCTTCCTCCAAGCAGAATCTCTTGATGCGTAGCTCTGGTGCTAGGAGTGGGGCAGTGGTGAACTTCTCTTTGAATGACACCCCAAATTTAGGGCCTGAGTGCTTAGTGTATGCGGGGAAGCAGTCCAAGGTCTTGGCTTACCTCTCTTGGTGTGGAACCCTTGCCCCATGAGCTGGAGCAAGGGTAAGTGGGTCTCCGTGGATCTGTGCCCAAGGCAGAGGCTCCATGCCATGGTGGGGACTGAGTGAAAGAAGGAAGAAGGAGTCTTTCCCTCTCGGCTGCACTTGCCTGGAACTTAGACTCAGCAACACGTAGCTGGAGCAAAACAAGAAATACTGATGCCTTTCTCCTCTTGGGAAGATAGCCCGTGACTAGGAGCTGGGGAAAAAGGAAACCCTGTGTTCTTGGCTGTACCAGTTTGTCTCACTGAGCAGGGAGTAGGATGGGATGGAGTGGATCTTGGTGTAAATACTACAGATTCTTGCTGTTCTTACTAAATCTTAGTATATTTTCTTGAATAAATGTTATTCATTTCCAGATACTTTAAATGTTTTATTTTATTTTATTTCTTTTAATTTCACCTATTTCTCTGGCGAGTGGTCCGTGGAAACACTCATGCTGTCAAGCTAGAAGTGGAACTCACAAAGATATTGTCGTAAAATAGTTTCTAGAAGCTGTATTGCTTTGCCTTTCATATTTAGGTCCATAGGTCACCTGACTTTGATTTTTGTATGTGATGTGAGGCAGGGGTCGAATTTCTTCTTATCCCATATTGAAGAAACGGTCTTTTCCTCATTGTTCAGATGAGTCTTCTTTGTCATTACTCAAATGTCCAAATATGGCTGCTCTACCTATCTGTTCATCTATTCTTGTGCCAATACCACACCGTGTTGATTACGGAGGCTTCGTGATTAGTCTTTATATCTCTCTTGGCTGTTCTAAGCCTCTTGTATATCCATACACATATTACAATTATCTTGTCAATTTCCACCAAATAATCCTCTTGGACTTTGGAACTGCATTGATTGATTCTTTAGGAATTAAGAGTGAACACCTGAACATAGTTATTTAGGTCAAGAGTTGGCAGACTGTGACTAGCCGGCCATCTCTGCCCACAGCCTGTTTTTGTAGGATCCTCAAGCTAAGAATGGGTTTTACATGTTTTAAGAGTTGTTTTAAAATAATATGCAAAGGAGGCCAGGGCTTCCCTGGTGGCGCAGTGGTTGAGAGTCCGCCTGCCGATGCGGGGGACACGGGTTCGTGCCCCGGTCCGGGAAGATCCCACATGCCGCGGAGCGGCTGGGCCCGTGAGCCATGGCCGCTGAGCCTGCGCGTCCGGATCCTGTGCTCCGCAACGGGAGAGGCCACAACAGTGAGAGGCCCGCGTACCGCAAAAAAAAAAAAAAAAAAAAAAGGAGGCCAAATTGCTCAGTTTTGATTGCTATTATTTTGTTCAAGAATTTTGCATTTATGTTCATGAGTACTGTTGGCCTATAATTTTTCTTTTCTTATGATGCCCTTGTTAAACCAAGATTATGTTGACCTCATACAACTAAATTGGAGAGTTTTCTCTCTTTTTCTGTTTTCTGGAACATTAGTGGAAAGTAAACTTTGCTTCTTTCTTACGTATTTGGTAGAATTTTCCTGGGTTTTCAGGGTGGAAAATATTTAAATACAGATAGACTTTCTATAATAGTTATAGGTCTACTCACAGTTCTGTTTCTTCTTATCTCAATTTGACATTTTGTACTTTTCTAGGAATTTTTCCATTTTACCTATATTTTCAAATTTATAGCTATAAAATTGTCCATAACATCACCTTATTATTTTTGAATGTCTGCAGGATCTGTAGAGATGTCCCTTTTTTATTCCCAATATTAATAATTTGTGTCTTCATTCTCTCATTTCCTTAATCAGTCTTATAAGGAGTTTACTGGCTTTATTTTTAGGCTTTTCAAAAATATAACTTTTGGCATTATTGATCCTCATTATCATATGTTTCTTGTTTTATTAACTTCTGATCTTTATTATTTTCTTTCTGTTTACTTTCTTTGGATTTATTTTGTCGTTTTTCATCGAACTTCTTAAATGGTTCACTGATTTCTTTTCAGCCTTTCTTCTTTTTAAATGCTAAAAAATTTTAATTCATGTTTAAGCATTGCATTAGCTTTGGTCAAAAGTTTTGACATGTAACATTTTCATTATCTTGTAGTTAAATATGTTTCCTAATTTTCTTCATGATTTCTTTATTGACCTATTCGTTATTTGGAACTATATATTTTAACTTCCAAAAAATGAGAATTTCCTAGTTATTGATTTCTATCCTAATTGTATTGTGGTCAGAGAGTGTACTCTAGGTGATTTCAGATCTTCTATACGTGTCAAAACTTGCCTTACAGCCTAGAGTATGGTCAGTTTTTTGTCCAGCTGTGCTAGAAGAAAGAGAAGCATTTTGCACTTGTGTGTGCAGTGTTCTATATGTGTTAATTAGGTCATGTCTGTCTGCCATGTTGTTCACATCTTACGTATTCTCACTGATTTTTGTGTTTTTGTTTTATCAATTACGGAGAGAGGCACAATCTACCAATATGATCATGGACTTTTCTGCTTCTCCTTGTATTTCTGACAATTTTTGCTTTATATATTTTGAGGCCAGCTTGTTAGATGTTTTCAAATTTAGAATTGCTATGCAGTTCTGGTATATTGAGTTTTTAATAGCGTGAAGTGCCCTACCTTATATGTCTACTAATGCTTTTTGCTTTAATGTCTACTGTGCTTGGTATTAACATAATTGTACCTGCTGACTTTTGGTCTTATTGTTTGCCTGCACATGCTCCATTGTTAATTTTCAATCTATTAATTATCTTTTATTTCCTTTATATCTTTTGAAAATAGCACATAGTAATAGTTTTAAAAATCCAATCTGACAATTTTTTTCTTAGAGTAGGAGGTTTTTAGTCAGTTTACATTTTATGTAATTGTTGCTACATTATTGATTTATTTTTGGCCATGCCATGTGACATTCAGGATCTTAGTTCCCAGACCAGGGATCAAACCCGTGCCCCCTGCATTGGGAGTGCCAAGTCTTAGCCACTGCACTGCCAGGGAAGTCCCTACATTTAGGTTTAAATTTAACATCTTACCAAGTGCTTTTTAATTGTCCAACATATGCCATTTTCCTTATTCTCTACTTCAGTGACACTTTCATTTATTTAAGAATTCATAAATTCTTAGTTATTTAAGAACTTAAAAAATTATCCCTTGTTAATTTGGAAAGTATATACTGTTTTAATATTCTTTTAGTAGTTACCCTAGAGATTACAATAGGCATCCTTCATTTATCAAAGTCTAATGTTAATTGGTACTTTACCCTTTCCTGCACCATGCAAGGACTTTGGCATATTTGAATTTAAATTAGCCTCTTGACTCTTATGCTGTTGCTGTCATTTATTTTAATTCCGTATATATTTTAACACTAATATTAATTGTAGTAATAGTATTATCAGTATTCATTTAGACTTATCTGCCTATTTTAAAAGATTTTGTTTTGAGGTATTTTTAGAGTTACTTAGTAGTTGCAAAAATAGTTCAGAGAGCTCCTCTGTACCCTTCACCCAGCTACTCCCAATGATAATATCTTTATAACCACAGTACAGTGAACCAGACCAGGTGATTAACAGTGATGCAGTGCAATGAACTATAGACCTGATTCAAATTCACCAGTTTTTACATACACTCCTTTTATAGGGGGTGGGAAGGAATGTACTTATAGTTCTATGAAATTTTATCACATATGTAAATTCATGTAACCATCATCACAATAAGAATACAGAAATATTCTGTTATCTCAAAGAAACTCTCATGCTACCCGTTTATAGTCACACTCTTCCCTCAACACTAACCCCTGGCAACCACTGATCTTTTCTCCTTAACTATAGTTTTGTCACTTTGAGAATGTTATATAAATGGAATCATATAGTATGTTACCTGGGATTGGCTTTTTCCTCCCTCAGTGTAATGTCATTGAAATCTATCCAAGTTGTTGCATGTATCAGTAGTTCATTTCTTTATATTTCTGAGTAGTATTCCATGATATGCATGTATCATTGTTTGTTTAATCATTCACCTGTTGAGGAACATTCTGGCTGTTTCCAGTTTTTGCCTGTTACTTATAAGGCTGCTATGAACATTGCCGTAAGGTTTTTTTTTGTTTTTTTTTTTGTGGTACGTGGGCCTCTCACTGTTGTGGCCTCTCCCATTGCGGAGCACAGGCTCCGGACGCGCAGGCTCAGCGGCCATGGCTCATGGGCCCAGCCGCTCCGCGGCATGTGGGATCTTCCCGGACCGGGACACGAACCCGTGTCCCCTGCATCGGCAGGCAGACTCTCAACCACTGCGCCACCAGGGAAGCCCTGTGTAAGGTTTTTATGTGGACGTAAGTTTTTATTTCTCTGAGGTAAATACGCAGGCGTGTGGTTGTTGAGTTGTATTGCAGTTTCAAAAGAAAGTACCAAGCTGTTTTCCAGAGTAACCATAGTATTTTCCACTCCATGAGCAATGTGTGGGAGATCCAATTTCTCTATATCCTCACCAGCACTTTTCCTTATTTTTAATTTTAGCTGTTATAATAGGTGTATAGAGATATTTCATCCTGATCTTAGTTTGCTTTTCCCTAATGATGATGATATTGAACAACTTTTCATGTGTTTATTCACCATCCATATATACTCTTTGGTAAAATGTCTCTTCGTGTCTTTTGCCCTTTAAAATTTGATTGCTTGCTTTTCTGTCTGTTGTTTTAATGTGGAGTTTTGAGAATTATTTATATATTCTAGATATGAGTCCTTTGCCAGATACATGGTTGCAAATCCTCTATCCTGGTCTGCTAATTTTCTTTTCATCCTCTTAACAAGCTTTTGCAGAGCAAGAGTTTTAAATTTTGATGAAATTCAGTATATTGATTTTTTTCCTTTTACGGCTCATGCTTTTGGTGTCAATTTAAATACTATGCACAAAGCCAAGGCTTTCTCCTAGGTTTTCTTCCATAAGCTTTAGAGGTTTATGTTTTGCATTTAAACCTATGATCTGTTTTTGCATTAAGATGTGAGGCTTAGGTCTAGATTCATCTTTTCACCTATGGATATCCAGCTGCTGTAGCATTTGTTGAGAAGACTAGCCTTCCTCCACCAAATTGCTTTTTGCCTATTTGTCAAAAATCAGTTGGCTATACTTGTGTGGCTCTATTTCTGAGTTCTCTGTTTTGTTCCATTGATCGATGTGTCCACCTCTTCACCAAATACCACACAGTCTTGCTTACTGTAGTGATATGGTAATACTTTATCTGATATTAAACAGCTATTCCTGCCTTCTTTTGTTTAGTGTTTGCATAATATAACTTTCTCATCCTTTTACTTTACTTATGTCTTTAAGTGAGGTCCTTATAGAAAAGCATATAGTTGGGGTCGTGTTTTTATTTACTCTGCCAATCTGTCCTTTAATTTACACTTAATGTAATGCCGTTTCATTTTCTGTTTATTGCCTCTGTTTTTCGTTTCACCGTTTCTTTTTCCCGCTTTCCTGTGGGTTACTTGAACAGCTGTTAGAATCCCATTTTGATTTATCTGCAGTGTGCTTGTATCTTCTTGTATAAATTTTTATTGGTTGCTATAGATATTACATTATACATACATAACTTATCAGCAACTGCTGGTGCTGACATTTGACTAGTCTGAGCAAAGTGTAGAAACTTTATTTCTCTTTACATTCCTGTACCCTCCCTTGTTTATAATACAGTGGCCTTAAATATGTCCTCTAGGTTCATTGAGAACTACATCAGACAATATTATAGTTTTGCTTCAACCATGTAACGTAATTTAAAAACCCCAAGAGGAGAAAGACCATCTTTTGTATTTACCTATATTTTTACTCTTTCTGTTCCTCTTTCCTGATGTTCCAGAAGTTCCTTCTTTTATCATTTCTTTTTTCTTCAAGAACTTCCATAAGCCATCCTTTTAAACAATTTCTCTTATTTTTCTTCTGAGAATGCCTTAATTTTCCCTTTATTCCTGCAGGATAATTTTGCTGGATACAGGATTCTAGGTTACGGGTTCTGTTCTTTGAGTGCTTTGGAAAATGTGCTACTTCTTCCTTCTGATCTCTGTGGTTTCTGATGAGAAACTCACTGTCATTTGAATTGTTTTTCTCTTTTAGGGAAGGTGTTGTATTTATCCTACTGCTTTCAAGATTTTTTTTTTTGCCTTTAAATTGAAACAGTTTCATTGTGGTGTGTCTTGGTGTGAATATCTTTGAGATAATCTTATTTGGGATTTGTTCAGCTTCTTGAATCTGTAGGTTTATGTCTTTACCAGATGTGAGGATTTTTTAGTTGTTATTTGAATACTTTTTCAATCCCACTGTCTTTCTCCTCTCTTCCTGGGACTTTGATGATGTGAATGTAAGATCTTTATTATTTTTTTAATAGTCTCATACATCTTTTTTTCCCCCAGTTTATTTTCTCTGTTATTCAGATATGGCAGTGTCTACTGTTCTGTCTTCAAGTTCACTGATTATTTGCTCTGTCTTATCCACTCTGCTGTTGAGCCCATCCATAGGGTCTTTACAATTTCAGTTATAAAATTTCCATTTTGTTCTTTTATATCTCTTCTGTTTCTTTGTTGAGACTTTGTATTTCTTCACTGAAGCTTTGGGTTTTTTCATTTGTTTCAAGTGTGTTCACAATTGCCTGTTGAAGCACTTTTATAATGGCTGCTTTAAAATGCTTGTCAGGTCATTCTAACATCTGTGTCATGTTGCTATTGGAATCTGCTATTGTCTTTTCTCATTCAAGTTGAGATTTTTCTGGTTGAGATTTTCTAGGTATGGTGAATTATTTTCAGTGGTATCTGGGACATTTGTGTGTTATGTTAGGAGTCTCTGGACCTCAGTTAACTATTTTGTTTCAGCAGGGCTCCTCTGACACTGCACTGCTGGGGTAGGAAGAGTCATCTCAGTGCTGTCAGGTGGGAAAGGGAATCCAGGTTTTCTAATAGGCTTCAGTTGATAACTTCGAGGCTCATGCCTTGTTATTGCTGGGCATTGAAGTTTCTCACTAGACCTCTGCTGACATATGTGGATGTGAGGGAGAGGGAAACTTTGTTACTGCTCCTCACATGGTCCCCTTCACGTTGAGGGGGTGTCTCATCACACCGAGGCAATGGTGAAGATCCTGACTCCTACTTGTCCACCTCTGACACCTCCCCAGAGGGGTGGGGGTGAATGCTCTGGCCTCCCACTCAACCTTTGCTGATAAGAATGGGGTGGGGGCACAGTTTTTTCCACGAAGCAGTAGGCTGGTTTGGCTAGAGGAAGGCAGTTACCTAACAATTTTCTGCCTGGCTAGGTTTGTTCTTTCTTGGTTCTTTCACTAGAAAAATCAGACTTTTTGAAGTACTTTTAAATTTCTGTACCTCTTGGTATTTCTGCTGGCTTTTCCAGCACCCAGTCTGAGATCTAGAAGACAACAAAGAAGACTCGGGAAACTCACTGCCACGTCTTCTTGAGTCTCGAGGTCTCTAGCTGGTCTGCTTCCTTCTCTCCAACTTTCAGAGTATTTATTCTCTATATGGAAGAGGGTTTTTAGTTGTCCTTAGAGGTATAGGCAGAAGTGCATCTACTCCATCTTGTCCTGTGTGAAATTTTGATTAGTAACTCATTTATTTACTTGTTATAATTCTTTCAGATTTTTATTTTTCTTTAATTAGTTTTTGGTAATTTGTGTCTTTTGATAATTTACTCTAAATTGTCTAATTTGTTGGCAAAAAATGTTCATAATGTTCCCTTATTATCCTTTTAATTATTAAAGGATGAGTAAGAATATCTCTTCTTTCATTCCTGATTTTGTTAATTTGTATCTGTATCTTCCATCTTTTTTTCTTAGTCAATCTAGCTGAAGTTTTGTTGATCTTTCCAAAGATAAAAATTTGAGATTCATTGGTTTTTCTCTGTTGTCTGCCTATTTTCTAGTCCATTGATTCTGCTCTAATCTTTATTATTTTATTTCTTCTGCTTGCTTTGCATTTAACATGGTCTTCATTTTCTAGTTTCTAAAGACAGAAACTTACGTTATTGATTTGAGATCTTTATGCTTTCCTGATATAGGTGTTTAAAACTTTCAACATCCCTGTAAGCACTAGTTTAACTGCATCCCATAAATTTTGATATGTTTTGTTTTTGTTTAATTCAGGTCAAATATTTTCGAACTTCCTTTGTTGCTTCTTCTTTGGCTCATAGGTTATTTAGAAGTGTGTCATTTAATTACTAAATAGTTAGGGATTTCCCATATTTCTTTCTAATTTAGTTTTGTGGTTGGAGAGCATATTTCATATGATTTTCATTTTAAAAAATGTATTGAGACTTGTTTTGTGTCTTAACATGTGTTCTATCCTGAAGACTATGCCATGTGCACTTGAGAAGAATGAGTATTGTCTTCTTGTGGGTGGAGTAGTCTGTAGATGTCTGTTAGGGCTAGTTGGTTTATAGTGTTTAGTGTTCTATTTCCTTTTAGCTCATCTTCCTAGTTGTTCTATTATTGGAAGAGGGTATTGAAGTCCACCCACTGTTGCTGAATTTCTGTTTCTCCATTCATGTCTTTTAACTTTGTGTATTTTAGGGGTCTACTCTTAGATGCAAACATGTTCGTTTGCTTGTTTTTGATCTGGACCTTTTTTAAAGGCTTTATTGCATTTGTTACAATATTGCTTCTGCTTTTTATGTTTTTGATTTTTTGTCCCTGAGGCATGTGGGATCTTAACTCCCCAACCAGGGATCGAACCCGCACCCCCTGCATTGGAAAGCAAAGTCTTAACCACTGGACGGCCAGAAAGTCCCTGCAAACATGTTTTTAATTGTAGTGTCTTCCTGATGGATTGGCCCTTCTACCATCATTAAAATGTTCTTGTTTTTCTCTAGTAAGAAGTTTTGTCTCCAGCTATTATTGTTGAATTGCCCATTTTTCTTCCAATTATTTCAGTTTTTGCTTCATGTATTTTGAAGCAATACTGTTTTGAGGCTCTTGTTAGGTATCTATATATTTATAATTGGTATATCTTTAGTTGATCATTTTATTATTCTGACATGTTCCTCTTTGTTCCTTTAGTAACATTTTTTGGCTTTAAGTCTATTTAGTCTGATTTTAACATAGCCACTCTAGCTTTCTATGGTTGCAGTTTGTAGAGGATATATATTTCCATCCTTTTTCTTTTCAACTTGTCTCTTTGCATCTAAGGTTTGTCTCTTGTCAGCAGTTTATAATTGGATCTCACCTTTTTATCCAGTATGATGATCTCTGTCTTTAGATTGGGATGTTTAAACCATTCACATTTAATATAATTATCAATATAGTTGGATTTACATTTGCCATTTTGCTATTTGTTTTCCATGTCTCTTGTCTTTCCTGTTTCTCTGTTTTCCTTGACTGCTGTCAGTTGCGTTAAGTAAATATTTTTTAATGTACCATCTTAATTTTTCTGTAGATTTTCCCCCTACATTTCTGAGTTATTTTTTTAATGCTTGTTCTAGGGATTTTAATATGCATCTTAACTTGTAACAGTCTCCTTCAAATTAATACTAATTTAATGCTAGTAAAATATAAAAGATTTGCTCCAGTGTAGCTCTGTTCTCCTCCCCCTACTTTATGCTGGTATTTCCATATATATTACATCTAGATATGTTGTAAAGCCAAGAATACAGCATTATAATTATTACTTTATGCATTATTTTGTATTTCTAAGACATTAAAAGAAGACATGAGAAATATATATTAATAGAGTCTTTTATTAAATTAAGTATTTACTATTCCAAGTGTTTTTCATTTCTTCCTGTGATTTGAGTTACTCTCTGCAGTCATTTCCTTTCAGCCTGGAAGACTTCTTTCAGAATTTCTTTTAAGGTAGACCAGTCAGCAGTGAATTCTGTCAGTTTTTGTTTATCTGGGAATGTTTTAATTTTGCCTTAATTTTTGAAGGGTAGGTTTGCTGGACATAGTAATTTTGGTTGACACCATTTTCCTTTTATCACTTGGAATAGGGCATACGACTGCCTCATGGTTTCCATCATTTTCTGATGAGAAGTCAGCCATTAATCCTATAGTTGCTCCTCTGTACATAATGAGTCAATTTTCTCTTTCAAGATGTTTGCTTTCTCCTTGGCTTTCAACAGCTTTAATGTGATGTGTCCATGTGTGAATATTTTTGTGTTTTCCAACTTGGAATTTGTTGAGCTTCCTGGATGTGTAGTTAATGTTTTTCATTAAATTTGGGAAGTTTTGGCCACTATTATTTCAAAAAAATTTTTCCTACCTCCTTCTCTTTCTTTGCTTCTTTTGGTGCTCCCATTACACATATGTTGGTATGCTTCATATTGCCTTATGCAGGGGTCCCCAACCCCTGGGCTGTGGACTGGTTCTGGTGTGTGGCCTGTTGGGAACTGGGCAGCACAGCAGGAGGTGAGCGGTGGGCGAGCAAGCAAAGCTTCGTCTGCCGCTCCCCATCATTCGCATTACCGCCTGAACCATCCCCGCCCCCCCCGGTCCATGGAAAAATTGTCTTCCACAAAACTGGTCCCTGGTGCCAAAGAGGTTGTGGACCACTGGCCTTATGGGTTTCTGAGGTTCTCTTTATTTTTCTTCAATCTTTTTTACTCTCAGTTCTTCAGACTGGATAATTTCTTTTGATACATCTTTAAGTTCACAGATTTTTCTGCCCCCTGAAATCTGCTGTTGAACTCTTACAGGGATTTTTTTCATTTCAAATATTGTGCTCTTCAACTCCACAATTTGATTTTGATCTTTTCCTATACTTTGTATCTCCTAATCAATAATCTTTTTGTTGATTCATTGTTGTCATACTTTCTTTTAGTTCTTTAAATATGGTTTCTTTAGTTATTTGAACATTTTTGTAATAGTTTCTTTCAAGGACTTTTTTTGCTAAATCCAACATCATTTGGCACAGCGGGTCTTCCAGGGTGGGCCAAGGTTAAGGAGGCTCCCTCAGTCTGGAGCTGTGGGTGATGCCCGTGCCAACGGGCGCCGGTGATGGAAGTGATGATCTCAGAATTGGAAAAACAGGGAGAGCCAATGAGTCTATTATCCTGAGTTGTGGTTGTTGGTGGGGTAAAGATATCCCTGACTGAGGCTGCGCATGTGAAGCAAAGAATGGAGAAGGTCCAAGCTCTTCACAGACTCCTGGTCCCCTGATTTGAGGAAACAGGAAATGGCCCAAACACAAAGGCCACACAGCTTTCCACTGTTCTTATCTGAATCTCAGCAGTTTTTCAAGCATAAGAGCTTCTTGGGTTTGGAGCAGTGAATGGGTGTAGGAGAGGCAGGGAAGTAGGTTTCCTTAAAGACCTACGTGATCCCGCTGTCCTGGCAGAAAGAATTCGAGGTGATTTGTCCAGAAGGTGTCTCAAGCTGCCCCTCAGGACCACAGATGCCATTTGTGTACCCACAGGACTGAAACCATAGCCGTGGAAACTGAGGCCCAGGGTGGAGAAGGGGATTCTGAGTGGGGTGCAGAAGTAGGATGCTGGCTGTTCCCCCAGGCCACAAACCACCTCAGTGGAAACTTCTGTGACCCTTGAAGTGTCTGATCCATGAGAAGAGCAGATGCCCCTCCTACCCTGGCATCCCCTGCAGCATAGATGACACTGCCCCCACCCAGCTCCTCTCACTTCTCTCTCTGACCCCCGCACATGATGGGCTTGTCCAACGCCAAGGCCTCTGCCCCTGCTTTTCTCGGCCTGGGGTGCTTCTGCCCAGTTCCCCACAGGCCTCACCTCCCATGTCATCCTCCTGAGAAGCTCTCCTGACCACCCAGCATAAAGTGCGTCTCCCTGGTTCTCCATCACGAATCTGAGTTTTCTTCTTTTTCAGTCTCTAATCCCCATCTGCAGTTACTGAAATCATTTACATATTTGTTTCTGGTTTGCTTCGCTCTTTATGGAAGGAAGTTCCCTAAGCTCAGGAACCCGGTACCGGGGCTGGTGAGGAGACAACAGTCACACCAACGGATGTGGGGTGAAGGCTCAAAGGGGGATGAGTGAGTTAATGCCATGATCCCCGGGCCCTTAGTGTGAAACTCCTCTGTGAGGGGTCAGCCCTGTGTGGCAGGAGGACAGTGGCGGGGCCGTACCCTGCTGAGAATAGGGAGGTGGCTCTGTGTCTGTATAATCCCAGGCCATTTAATTACCCAGCGAAGCTCTACTTACTGGGGGCCTATAATATGCTAGGAGTGAATACAACCAATAACATTTCCTGCCATTCTATACACACAGGATAAATAGCTCCATCATATAATATCATTTGATATCTGATATGATAACAGCTGTTAGAAATAAAACAGGGAGATGGAGAAAGAGTTGGAGGGACCAGCTGCAATTTAAGGCAACATGTATACAATGGCATGATCTCCAGCCAAGGGAAAGAAGGAAACCCTGCCACTTGTGATGGCGTGGGTGGACCTGGAAGGCGTCATGCTAAGTGAGAGAAGCCAGACAGAGAAAGACAGCTACTGTGATATCACTTATACATGGAATCTAAAAAAGCCTAACTCATAAAAGCAGAGAGTAGAAGGGCGGTTACCAGGGGCTGGGGGTGGGGGAAACGGGAGACGTTGTTTAAGGTACAAACTTGCAACCAGTGGATAAATAAGACCCGAGAGCTAACGCACAGTAGAGTGATGAGTTCAGTCAACAATACTCTACTATAAACTTCAGAGTTGCTAAGGGACTAGGTCTTAGTAGTTCTCAGTACAAAAAAGAAATGATAATTATGTGACATGATAGAGGTGTTGGCTAAGACTACTGCTGTTGTGATCCTATTGCAAAGTGGAAATGTACCAAATCAACACTGGTACACCTCAGACTTACACAGGGTTTATGTTGATTATATCTCCATTAAAAACCATAACTTAACGCATATACCTCCCTGAGCTTATTACATACAAATATGGTAATATATAATCATAGAATTTCGCATTCATTGTATCTAATGTTATATGAAGTATATTATGTAGTATCTATATACGTTATAGTGTTGTATCTAGTATACGATACCAGGTATGTAATCATACTATAAAATTATATCATATGATAAATTATATGATGATTGCACATACGTGATTATCACATATAACAATGTAGGGTATTGTGTGTAAAGAGTACTCGGAATTAGAGAGATGGCATAATCATGGCACAGTAGTACCCCCTCTCACACCTCCTCAAAGTCAACCAGCATCAAACTCTGTGATCTTATTTTATCGTAATGTCTGTATCTGTGTGTGTGTGTGTGTGTGTGTGTGTGTTGGGAGTGGGTGGGAGGGGCGAGAGGTTACCTGGCATAATTTCAAGAAAAGGGAATCCCAGACTTTAAAGATACGGATTTTTAAGAAGTAACCACAAAACCATCATTGCGTCTGAAAGAATGACAATAATTCCTTAATATTTTCTACCTTGGAATGTATTCAGTCCTTCCTGTTCATGTTAAGTGTTTTTTTTTCCCCACACCTGATTTAATCAAATCAGGATCCAAGCAAGACTCACGTATTCCATTTGGTTTATGTCTCCTGTGTGTCTTTGAATCCATAATGTATTCTCCCTTTTTATTTTCATGCCATTTATTTCTTAAGCAAACCAGGTTATCTGTCCTTTAGACCAGTACGTGCTTTAGAATGAATGAATGAGTTAGTGAACAAATGATCACTCACATCCTCTCAGGCACTTTTTCAGGACAAGTGGGAGAGTACTGAATTCAAACTCAGGCTTTGGAGGGTGTGTACAGCCCATGGGGCTTGAATTTACTTATTGGTTGTTTTTTCCGGAAATCCTTATTTCCCGAAACTTGTCTAAGCAGCTGACCTCTGGCAGGAAATGTGGAAACGGCAGCGTCTCCCAGACCATCTGCAGCTCCCTGGACTGAGCAGGGATCCTCTGAGGGGCTGGGCGTTATTTATGGAGATGTCCGAGTGACAGGGGGAACTTCTGGCCAGGGACTGCCCGTGGTGTCACATCCTTAACCTGCTGACATCGGAACGCCCTGGAGGGAGCATTTCTCCAAGGAAAGGATGGTGGGTCAGGAGCCCCCATGGCGTCTTTTCAGAGCGATAATAGAGATATCAAAAGGGCAATCTGTCAGGCGCAGTCGGTGGCAGGGATCACTGCGGCTGGGCAGGTGGTGCAGAGGAGAGGGACGGGGCCCGGAACCAGATGTTACATTTCCTGAAAATAGACATGTCAGGTCTTTGGGGCTGTCAGGTGCCCCCTCATTAGCCCATCAGCCTGAACGGAGCCACGGAGCACTGACATCTCACTCAGCCGTGGCACCCGGCGGGGACCCGGGTCCAGCCTGGGACCCAGGCCTGGGCTTTGAAGAGGCTGGGGAGGTAGGGCTCCGATGGCCAGTCCTTTCCCCTTGGGGGAAACTGAGGCTGAGACCCCAGCAGAAGGTACTGCAGAGCCCGATGGGCCAGGGTTCAACTCGAGGGACCCGGAGGGATGATTCTGTCTGTGACTCGGGACCCATGTGGGAGGGTTTCTAGTGCCTAGTTGTTCAAGGCTCTCCTGAGCGGTCCCTGAGCTGCACGGCCCCTCCCCATTTTTGCCATATTATGGAGCACTTGTCCTTGGACTGACCTTTCTTTAAGCACATTCAATTTTTTTTTAAATTTAAACAAGTGGAAACTTGATAGACTATCTTAAAAACCCACACAAACCACCACCCCAGCCTCACCTACTAAAAATGAAAGGTAAGGGCAGAAATAAACTCAGTGACTCTTAAGCGACAGTGGTGCTGAGCCAGCAGGTCGGTCTCAGGACGCCTGGCCTGAGGTCTCCTCTCGGTTCTGACAGCAGAGGGCGGCGTGGAGGGTGCCGATGACAGGCAGGCAGCAGGCTCCCCACGGAGCCCTCGGGGGAAGGAAAAGCCAGCCACGGGGACAACCTGCTCGCCATGCACAATGCCAGCGACACCTAATAGCCAGGTGCCACCCAATGCCATGGTCCGGACGGGAAGCTCCAAGGTCGGCGAGGACCCCACTCAAGGCCACACAGCCACAGTGCTGCTGCCAAGAGTCTCGTGTCCAGGAAGTTCCCTCTGCTTCCCTGCGACCAGCCGGGCTGTAGTGACTGCTGTGTGGCCGTGACCCTGGGAGGACTGCCCGCCCTCTCTGGGCCTCGGTTTTCTCTTCTGTCCAGTAGGAACAAGAACCCTCCCTTTTCCAGGTTGGTTGTGAGATGTTAAGAGGAACCCATTCATTCAGCAGATACTGACTCAGCATCCTGTGTCTGGCACCTAGTAGGTGCTCAATACACAGAACCCCTTCACTTCTAAAAAGTGACTTTGTGGCGTAATAAACACCAAGTACCAGCACCTACTCCACGCCAGCACCTGCCTTGGGGCATCACCCATGCTCCACTCAACAGGTATCACGTAACCATTTAACTGACGAGGAAGTGGAGGTTCCGCCTGGCACAGAGCAGCGCTGGGACTCGGACCCTGACACAGGCCCAGGGAGACCAGACCCGCCCGCGGCCTTGATTCAAACATCCAAGCTGCCTGCCAGCGATTGCAGAGGCAGGTTCTGAATTTCCAGACCCCAGAGAAGAGCGAGCCTGTCTCCAGCCTCTTGGGGGAGAAGATGTGCAATTATTTCGGGCAGATTGAATGCTTCTGACAGAAAGAAGGAGGGAGGAGGGAACACTCAGCCCCACGTTGCAGGCCGCCGGTATTTCTCTTGCAACGAGCACTGCAGCCCGAGACGCTGTAATTAGGACCTGGTAATAACAGGCTCGGTATCTCCTGCACCCTGTCAGGGAGAAGAATCCATCTTATCGGTAATTGTAGGGTTGGCGGTTTCTGAACGTCTCTTTCCGCTAGGCCGGGCCTTTCCCGGTGGGGGTGGGGGGAGCTGGCAGGGCTTTCTGAGCGAACGCTGCCTGGGCTGGGGTGAAGGAGGGTTGGGGGAGGAGCCTCCCTCTGAGCTGAGCTCAGGGCCCCGAAGCCACTGTCTGGATCCTGGCCCCGGCCTCCTAGTCTGGGTTCTCTGTCCCCCACCCTCCCACTACCCACCCTCCACAAGCAGCCAGAAGGCTGCAGCTACACTGGGAGTCACACCACGTCCCTCCTCTGCCCCGCACCCTCCCTCACAGGCAGCCACAAAGCCCTCCGGTGGTCTGCAGGCCTGCATCATCTGGCCTGGCCCTCTCTGTCTCCTACCTTCCGCTAGCTCACTCTGCCCAGGGCCACTGGCCTGCTTCCTGGGCTCGTGCCTACACAGTCCTGCCTCAGGGCCTTTGCACATGCTGTTCCCTCCTCCTGGAATGCTTTTCCTCTAGAGACGTGCTCCCTCGCCTCCTTCAGATCCCGGCCTGGATGCTCCCGTCTCAGGATCATCCACTCCAGGGCCTACAGCACCTCCTTTATATTTATTTATTTTTTATTTTTTGCGGTACGCGGGCCTCTCACTGCTGTGGCCTCTCCCACTGCGGAGCACATGCTCTGGACGCACAGGCTCAGCAGCCATGGCTCACGGGCCCAGCCGCTCCACGGCACGTGGGATCTTCCCGGACCGGGGCACGAACCCGTGTCCCCTGCATCGGCAGGCGGACTCAACCACTGTGCCACCAGGGAAGCCCACCTCCTTTATTTTTCGTCCTCTATGTTTCTCCTTACTCTTTGTTTCCCCACAAGCCTCTCAGCTCCAGGAGGCCAAGGGGTTTTGTCTGGCCAGCTCACTGCTGTGCCCCAAGTGGCTGAAACAGTGCCTGTCACACAGTGGGTGCCCAATAAGTGGCTCACAGCTGGTTTGGCTCTCGGCCCACGTGTTCTCTGCTTCACCTGAAGTTCTGATCATCACCGAGGATGCACCCACAGGTCCCCTCCTCTAGGAAGGCTCCCTGGAATCTCCTCTAGGAAGGCACACCCTCCCTGCCCAGGCTTGTCGAAGACACTTGACCTCCCCGCACTCAGTCACCATCTTTTCCTGAATCGGTCGCCATGGACTCCCCAGGGCCGGGGCTGGGCCAAGGCTGATGTCCTCTGGGTCTCTAGGGACTGGCCATGGCCCTGGATCCTAGCAGGTGCTAAATAGATATTTCTGACAAAATGTGGGCATGAAGGGGGTGAGTGGCTGGGGAGGTGGGTGACCAGGGAGAACAAACAGTAATGACCACTGAAATTAATCAAGAACGTCCCATGGCCAGGCGCTGCGCTGTGCGCCCTGCCTGCACCTGCTCGCTCCTCAAAATAGCCCCGTGAAGCAGCTATGGTTAGCATCTTGCCCATTTTACCAAGAACAGAGGTTATTTTAACAGGTGAGGTCCAAACGGTTTTGGTAGCACACACTTATTGGTTAAAAAAAAAATGAGTCTAGATCTCTATTTTTGCCCTTTTTCATCTATAAATTATATATATATTAATATTTATACATACGCATGCACAAAAATAGAAATATTAAAGAGATGGATGTTGATGAAGAGACGGTTTTATGTGTTCTTCCTTTCCACAACGGATCTTGCACAACCTCTGGGTCTGCACATCCCATTTTGGAGCCAAATATGCCACAGATGCGTGATGCAATGAACGAGGGAATGAGTGAATGCCCATGAGCCATGGTGTTCAAGAGCTGAGGCTCTGGGCTCAGATTGTTTGGTTGCCTTCTTCACTTATTAACTGTGTGTCCTTGGGCAAGTTACTTAACCTCTCTGAGCCACAGTTTTCTTATCTATAAAGCGGAGATGGAAATAGTCTTGGCTTCACAGGGCTGTGGTGAGGACTAGATGAGACGGTCTATATAAAGTACTTAGAACAGGGCCTGGTACCTCGTTAGCTGTTGCTCTTGGGAAAGTAGTTCTTCCCGGAAATAAGGCTGAAAAAGTGGCCAGGGTCAGAAAGTCAAAGACTGAGAACACTGGGGAGAAAGCTCGTCATCAAGTCCCCTCTGCTGTTTGTCTACACTGACATGGGCTGGAGCTGAAACCCCTCTTTGCAAACAGCATGTGAGGGGAGAGTGTGGAGATTGGGGAAGACTCAGCCCCGTCTCTAACTTGTGTGTGGACAGATCGGGCTCTCGTCTGCACGGTGGGATGGAGAGCAGTGCACAGCGGCTGGATGACTTAATGGCGTGAATGTGCTCTGCCAGTCGGAGGAGAATGCGCCGGGCTCTGGGTTGCTTGACGGGGTCATAACTCGTTCTTCTGCCCAAATTGGCATCCTCACTTCCTGGTTTACAGGGATAATTTTTCCTCAGCCCGGCTGTGGACAGAGTACATCAGAATCACCTGGAAGGCTATACACGTATAAAACCAGCAACCCTGGCCTTATTACAGAGGGTAGACTCAGAACTCTGAATTTATAACAAGCTCCTCAGGACTGTACAGCACAGCCGACTTGGAAGTGGTTGTATTACGTAATCCACATTGCCTGCTTTATAATGTTTAAGGGGCTGAGAATTTCTCTCTGTGAGGGGCTGTAGACCAGTAGGCAGGATCAGACAGGGCTAGGGTGGAAATGTACCAGCAGAGTGACTTCGGATCATTTGCTTTATGGCTGAGCCTCGGTTTTCTCGTCTGTAAACAGGGGTAGTAAGAGCACCTGTTTTCCTAAAGCCTCTAGCAGAGGCCTGCCTGGTAAGTGCTCACCAAGTAGTAAGTATGCTTATTGCTATAATAATAATAAAAAATTGTTATTTGATGTAAATATATATAAAATATAATTTTTAAATTATAACATAATTGTATATAATTGCTATAATTAATAATAAATTAGTTGCTATAATTAATACAGCAGAATCGACCCCTCCTCTGTCTTCAGGCACCTCTAAGTGTGTAACGTACTGTGCGTAGGTTAACCATTCTGTCTTTCTGTTCAATAAGGGAATGACTGCATTCCCAACAGCTGAAGCTGAAAAAATGATACAGCAAATTACTAAAACAGACACTTTTCAATGCAAATACACTCAAAATGTTTCACATTAAAATCGTTTTCTTTAATTACTTTAAAAGACAGCAGTGCTCTGTAGTTCACATAGTATTTTTTAAAAAAGCAGTTAAAAAGCCCTCTAATAAGTATTTAATGAAAATAAATTTACTGAAGGGTAGCGATGATGCCTTTTGCAGTAACAGTAATATTTGGAGGGTAGGTGGAGAAGATATCAAACAAGAATGTAGGCATTTAAAACTGCATCTTATCCAGCCTTTATCTGTTTACTAAATCTTGCGTGTATTAGAAGAGGTGATTCAAGACACTCAGCTTCAGTCGTACTTCAAACGCCCAATAGACTTCGGCATCATTTGACATCAGCAAAGTCATCGATTGACACATATAATAGGAACTCTTACATGTTTAGGTCTTTGATTGGCTAGAGTCTCTCAGCGGAGGACTCTGGCCTTGTAAACCTTTTCTTTGTCCTCGTTGGTGTGTTATAATTTTTAATTAGATAAAAGGGCATCTTATTGTGGGTACTGTGATGGCGGCTGTTACTGATAAAATAAGAACACACTTAAGAAAAATTGAAACGTACGACTCACTATCACAAGAACTCTCTAAGCAGACTCAAGGGTGGTTTGAAGTTTCTCTATGTGATTTTTTAAATGTTTCATGCAAAGCGGTCATTGCCTTTGTAATTACCCGGATAGTTCATTTGAAAATTTTCTTGTCCTTTCAAAGCTAATACAATTGGAGTGAAATTGCAAAAAGAATACTTAGCCCTTGAAATCTTGTTCAAATGAGTGTATTTACAAAATCAAATGTTCAGTGAAAAATGCCTTGAAAACTTAGCCTAAGACCAGGGATTTGGCATCTGGGCTTTCCCCGGGTTAGTGCGCAGAATTAGCTGATGCAAGACATTTCTGTGGGCATTTTATCTTGAAGGGTGTTTGCTGGTTTCTGTAGTGAAAGAGCTGCATTTAACACCAGATGAGACTCATCATGATCTCAGCTACCCAAACTGATAATCAGAGAACCTGGTTTTAAAGAACAATGCAGGAAGGATGGTCGAGTAGAATCTGCAGACATTTCGTGATTATTTCTGGTACTGCATTTTTCATCGTTCATGGACTGACGGTCATTTATGAAAGATGCTGGGATTCATAGGAAATCACCACCACCAACTAGAAGAATTATCAGGGTGATGATTAACCAGGATTAAATTGAGCCTTTAGCAACAGAGGGACCAACAGAAACCACCGCAGTATGACCTTTTATTAGACCCTAACATCTTTGGGCCCTTTTAAATTGACTTGAACATTTAAAAATAGAAATAAATTCCGGCCTTAAAGACTAACCAAAAACAAAAAAAGAAAAAAAAAATTCCTGTGACATCATGAGAGTTTATCAAAATTTTGACCAAGAGAATTTGGGATATGGGAAACGCAAATTTAAAAGCTATTTTCCACATGTTTCTTAGAAAGGCAATGCTTTCGTTCTTCAGGCGTCCATGATTTCACCAAGTCCTGTCCATCCCTTTAGCAAAATGTCTTGTCTATTGGCTCTCAACATCTGTGGATCAGTTTGTCTTTTCCAGTATTTTAAAAGCGTTCTAAATCCTTTAGGCCTTCAGTATGCTGGAGAAATACACATCCCAACTATTTGCATCTTAAAGAAATGCAGGCGGGCTACTTTCCTCTCGAATGATCTTCAGAGGAGCTGGAGCCCTAGCTTGAGTAGGATGAACTTGATCAGTGCAGCATCCGCCGTCGTAACCGTCACAGCGCGGTCCTGAAACCTCACCCCACAGGGGACTCCCAGTGCAGGAGGCCACGGACCCCACTTTGAGAAACAGCTATTTACAGTGCTTGTCTGTTTTTCCTTCGGTGCTAGGTGCGCCACTGACAGCGTGATTTATTACCTGGTGGGTCACTGGAATGAGAGGCACACAGACATTTGTGGAATGTCATCGGTGGTATTTTCACGGAGGCTCATCACTAACGTGGTAACGCTGGCGCCAGATTTCACTGAAACCCCAGGCATCCCTGTCTTGATCACTGGAGTTCTTAACACATCCTGGTATCTGATAAGGCAGGTCCTTGACCCTCTTCTTCAGGCATGTCCTGATTCTTCTTGCATTCTACGTAATTTTTGTGTGTGTTATTTTTTCGTGTTTTAAATTGATATATAATTCACATATAATAAAAATCCATCATCTTAAAGTGTTCAATTCAGGGTTTTATATTATATTCACAGGGTTATGCTTCCATCACCGTTATCTACTTCCAGAATGTCGTCACCCCCAAAATAAACCCTGAGCCCTTTAGCAGTCACTGCCTATTGCCCCTCTCCCCAGGCAACTGCAAAGCCACTTTCTGTCCCTGTGGATTTACCTGTTCTGGACATTTCATATAAAAGGAATCACACAATACCTGGCCTTGGTGTCTGATCTCTTTCGCTGAGCATAGAGTTTTCCGGGTTCATTCCTGTTGTAGCAGGTGCCAGTACTTCATTCCTTTTTTATGGCTGAATAATATTCCACTGCATGGATAGACTGCATCTTGTTTATCTGTTCATCAGTTGATGGACATTTGGGTTGTTACCACCATATGACTACTGTGAATAGTGCTGTAATGACATCCATGTACAAACTTTTGTGTGAACATATGTTTTCAGTATATACCCAGGAGTGGAATTGCTGGGACATACGATAACTTATGCTTCATTTTGTGAGGCCCCTCCAAACTTTTTACCACGGTAGCTGCACCATGTTGCATTCCCATTAGCAGTGTCTGAGGTCTTCAGTTCCTCCACATCCTCGCCAGCACTCCTCATTGTCTGTCTTTTTTATGAGAGCTGTCCTGGTGGGTGTGGAGTGGAATCTTCTTGTGATTTTGGTTTACTTTGCCTTATGACCAAGGATGCTGAGATCTTTCAAGTGCTGTTGACCCTTTGTACGTCGTCTCTGGAGCAATGTCTGTTTAGATCCTTTGCACGTTTTTAATTGGGTTGTCTTTTTTATTGTAAGAGTTCTTTATAAGTTCTGAATACTAGACCCTTGCCCGTCTGTTTGTGGATTGCCCCTTCTCCTGTATCAGTTACTGGTACCAGGATTTATCTTCCTGACTACATAAGAAGCTTCGGTAAAGACTTAGAGTGGCCACATGATCTGCTGGAGCGGGGAGGTTGACTTTGAACTTATACAGCTGGGGGATATCGGGAAAGTTATGTACGGTATCCGTGCCTCAGTTTCCCCTCTCTGTAAAATGGAGATGATAATAATAGTGCCGACCCCCATCTGTGGCCGAGGGGATTGCGTGACATAAGGAATGTGAGAATGCCTGGAGGAGTACCTGGCCGGTGGCAAGGTCTCAGTCACTGTTCGGTTGGAGTTGCCATCCTCCTCCGCATCGCCACCTCCAACCTTCTCCACAGTGTGAAACAGATGACTGTGGATTCAGTGGATCTGTGTCTGAATAGTGGACAAACCTCTCTGTAGCCCCCCCTTACCCCTTCTCTGCTAAGTGCCAGTCTTCACCTGTGAATTCACGCCTCTCCAGGGGTCAGCCCCATGGTCCTGGTGGGGCCACCCTAGCTCCAACCCTGACACATGTCAGTCTGTGCGTCACTGTCCCAGCCACAGCGATTGGGTCCCGGGTTATCACATGACCGAGGCCTGGCCAATCAGAAATAACCAGGCTCTACTCTAGGTCTTTTGAGTTCTCTTGCCCCCAAGGACCTAAAGCTGGAAGGGGTGGGGTGTTGACACCTCTGCATCCCTCTCCTCACCACAACAGGGGACCTGCCTGGGCAAAGAGCCAGTGCAGAGTGGGTGACCGCATAGAGGAGGCGAGAGAAATCAGTAGCAGTGACATACCTTGACCCCTGCATTAAGCCTCACCTGAAGGCAGATCTACTCTTTGCCTTTTCAATTGGTGAGAAAAAAATCCCCCTTATGCTTAAGGCAGCTTGGGATAGGCACCTGAACATTTCCTAAACCACAGTTATTCCAAGTCTCTGTGACGTACAAATTTACGTGTATTGCTACTTGCGTTTTTAAAAAGAATTTGTTCCGCAAATGTAAAATACGGTGCAGCCAGTGCTGAAATCACAAGACACTCGGCCTTTGACGAGCTTTTGAATGCCTGTCTCCGCACCTCCCCCGCTTCTGAAAACCGCTGGGGTACCTGCTTCCCTCCACACGCTGCACGCATCCTGAGCTGCCGTCTTGTGCCAAGCTGTCTTGTGCCAACACTGCACCCTATGGCCACGCAGTGTGGGACTCAGTGTTTCCTATACCTTTTTCCTGTCCCAGGAAGGAATTATCACCTCTCCCCTTGTATCGTTTCTTATTAATAATCAATTCAGCCCAACTCAGGCAGTTTCCTTTTGACCCACACGCTGCCCTTCTCCTTGTCGAATCCCTTCTGGAAATCACACCCCCAAACCCTTGATCTGTCCCTCTGTTTCTCTAGCCACTTGTGTGTCTCCCCTCACCCCAGAGATGCTCTACTTTCCTCATTATGACCAGGGAGCCTCGAAGGTGCTAGTGATGTTGGCAGAGATGTGATTTCTTTTAGGAGCTCACCACACCTCCCCCAGTCTGTGATTAACCATCTGCGTACCCCCTCCCTCACGGGCAGAAGGCCCGATCCAGAGGAGACCCTAAAAGTGTTTGTTGAGGGAACACACTGCAAGGCTCTACCTGAGGCATATACAGTGAGCCTTCCTCTGGGCCAAGGCCCTGTGGCTTGGAGCTGAGACCCGCTGCCCTCCCCCCTCCACTTATATGTATATTGCAGTGGTTCCTCTTCTCTCCTGAAATCGAATTCATAGATATTATTCACTACTTGCAACCCATAATCTAAACAAATCAATATAATGCCCCAGTTGTAATATTAAAGAGAAGTAAAAGGAAAATCATTGTAACAAAATTATACATATTTCATCACGCGAGTGCTCGGGCAGGACTCAGAACAGAGGATAAAGTTGTCAGGTGATTGTGCCAATTTGTAATGAACATGTTTAGATTTAAGAGAAATAGGACACCCTTTAACTGAAAAATGTAATACTTTCAAACAAGGGCTAACACATGTATTTACACATATGCGTAGAATGTACCATGTATACAACAGCTGCAGATGCAGACGGACACAGGTGTGGTTTATAGTAACTGGGGAAGGCAAGTGATGTTATGAAGCAGCGAGCAACTCTTGGCAAAGTCCTGGGAGATAGAAAGCATCGCCTTCCCTCGATTTACACAGTGGTTCCACCCCTGGCAAGGTCATACGTATCAAAAACAAAAACCTTGCAAAAAATAATAAAACTGCTTTGTGTTCAAATGCAAAATAGAGTGAGATTCTAGACTCTGGGAATCACAGAGAGGGGTGCCGACAGCTCTTCCTGGTGGGACAGTCCTGTGTGTTGAGATGTCCAGCTTCTGGGATCCTGTCTGCTAAGTGGGAGTAGCTCCACCCCGCAACTACCGGGATGAACATAAACACCCCATAAAAGTCCACATGCCCCTGGGAGATAAAACTCCCTTTGAGAAATCCTAGTTTAGAAAGAAGTCTGGCAGCTGCAGGGGCCAGGGTTGACTCTGTACAGCCTCGGGTAAAGGGCTCCCTGAGCCTCGGTTTTGTCCTCTGTTGAATGGGGCTTTTTGATGTGAGGTAAGATGGTGAGTTGGCACATGACAGGTACCCAACAGGTAGGAGCTCTCTCTTCCCTCCCCTGTAGTCCTCGGCCAGGCCTCGAAGCCCTCACTCTTCCTCCCACTCCAGGAAGCTGGGCTTCAGGCCCACCTAGCCCTGTGTGCTTCCAGAAGCTTCTGTGGGTTGGCCTTGCATTGCATCTGAGATCCCTTGCCCTCCTAAAGCCTCTGCCGGCCAGAAGCCTGAACCTCTCTAGCCCTCTGATTCCTTCACTCAAATGTTGCTAGAGCACCTGCTTGCTGTGCGCATGGGAAAGCCCGGGAAGGGTATGAAAGGAGCACAGACTGGGGCTCAGATTTAAGGCACAGCCGAAGCCCTGTGCTGTCCGAAGGCAGCACAGAGGGCTTCCTGGAGGAGGGGGTACCTGAGCAGGGCCCAGCAGGTGGGGAAGGTTTGGACATGGAGCTCTGAGGACAAGAGCATCGTGGGTAGAGGAAGTGTTGGGGTCAGTGGCTGAGAGGCCGGGACATGGGAGGTGGTCCGAAAGTCACTCAGTTTGTCAGGGGCCGAGTTCAGGTCTGCTGTGCTCTGGCCTGTGCCTCCCTGGTGTCCTGGCTTCCAGCGCGCTCCTCCAGTCCTCCTCTGATCCTCTGCTAAGAGCAAGCTTCCCCAGTTTGCTGTTAACCTCGTCCAGCCCTGCTCAGACCCTCCATGGCTCCCATCTCGCACAGGGTGTTCAGCTCCGTGGTGACTTGGACCCACCTCCATGCTTCTTCATACCCTTTAGTTTATTTGTTTCTTCATTCAGTACATACTGAGCACCTACTACGTGCCAGATCCTGCTCTAGAGGCCAGACAATTAGTAAAAGCCCAACACAGAGGTTCCTGACCTGATGGGATTGACACTTCGGTAGGGAAACAGACAATAAAGAAAACACAAAAATATAAGATGATGGAGTTAAGAGCAGGTAAGAAAAATACAGCAGGGTCAGGAGACAGAGAGCAAGGAAGGAGTTTTCTTAAATATGTATATTTTACGGGCCTTCCCTGGTGGCGCAGCGGTTGAGAGTCTGCCTGCCGATGCAGGGGACACGGGTTCGTGCCCCGGTCCGGGAAGATCCCACATGAGCCATGGCCACTGAGCCTGCGCATCCGGAGCCTGTGCTCCGCAACGGGAGAGGCCACAACAGTGAGAGGCCCGCGTACCGCAAAAAAAAAAAAAAATTAAAATTAAAAAAAATGTATATTTTAAATGTTAAGGGTTGCTCAGATACCATTTTGTCATTCGTGGTTTTTTTAAAAATCCATATTTTGTTCCTGTGAAAGTTTTGTCTAATTCTGAGGATGAATTCTGACTGGACTTGGTTGATCTTGGCTGTCCCACTCCCCTTGGCCAGGGATTTGTTCAGGGATGGGCACAGGTCCATTTTGGCCAATAGTATTTAATGGAAGGACTGCCAGGGGCTTCTGGGAACAATTTTACTAGAAAGAGATATGCATGGAGAAAGCCTTTTGGCCATAGCTTCCCTTACTTTTTGCTTGAGCTGCTATCATGAGAGGATGTGATACTGGGGACTGTGGCAGCCATCTTGTGACCATGAGTAGAGATAGCATGGCATGCAAAGAGTGGCAAAGTGGCAAAGTAGAAAAACTTGTGACCTCAGTGACATCACTGAACCCCTGAACAAGAGCAGGGCCCCTATTCAGTCAACACTAATGTTTTAGATAACACTTTTTTATTAGCGGGTGTTACTGGTTATAGGTGTGCTGAATTATGGCTTCCCGCAGGCCTCAGGCAGTAGAGCAGGGTGAGTGGCTGGAGTCCCAGGCTGGTAGCTTCTGACCTCAAAAGTGCCTTCTATTTCCCCCAGTAGCCAACCTACAATATCATCCCTCTGCACACCCTGGAGGGATGGGGCAGAGGTTGGGAAGCCCTGCTTGAGGCCCAGCAAGTCCACCATCCTACTGTTGTCAACCATGCCCATCTTCAGTGATCGCCCTCTGCTCCAGTTGTTTGGAATTACTCATGGTTCCCGAGACAACCCCAGGCCCTGTCTAGCTCCATGCTTTTGCACTTGCTGTTCTCTCCTCCTGAATTCCCTATTTGCTCAGCCCTTTCTGGCAAACTCCTACTCACCCTTCAAAGCCCAATTTGAGATTCAGTGTTGCCTCTTGTGTGAAACTTCTCCAGACCTCTGCTCCAGTGTCTCTTTTGCACTGCCCTGCCACTCCCTCCCATCGGTGGATGGTCTCTCCAGTTGAGGGCCTTCCAGGGACTGGCTTTCATTTCTACCTGTGGTCCCTGTTCCTAATTCAAGGACCAGAGGGCTCAGACCAGAAGCTAATGGTTTTTGTTGGTGAGGGAGTGAGCAAGTGAATGAATGTTCTCAGCTGCCAGACTGAGGGCAGAGGCTGGGTTGGCCTGTCCTCTGCAGAGCACAGCGCAGAGGTGGTGCTGGCACCGTGGTTGTTCTGATGATCTGGAGGTGATGCCCCAGGAAGGCGGGGCAGGTGGAGGCCTGCCTGCTCCCAGACCTCCTGCTTTCTCTAATCTCCGCTCTGTCCCTGCATCGCGGGTGGGCAGCTTCCCAGGGGCCAGTTCCACCCTAGTTCTTCCCCAGGCCTCTGCCAGCTGAGTTATACTCTCTGCCATCTCTGGGATTCCGAGAGCAGCCCCCGCTTCCTTCGGGTGTGCTTGGGGGGTGGAGTGGGACACTGGAGAGGAGGCAGGTGACAGTCCTTGCTGCTCTGGGGAAAATAAATTACCCTGGGTTCCGCAAAGCACTTTAAAGACAAAAGAAGAGAAAGAAAGGAAATTCACGTGGCAGTCCCTTATCGGGACAGTTACTACCTGGAGGCTTACCTCTCCCCTCTGCTAGGGCAGGCTGTGTCCCCATTCCATTACATACCTGTTTTTCTAGAAAATCCAACTTCTGAAATCCAGGCACTTCGGTGCACAGAGCAAGGAGAGGCACATTTGGGTTCCCTCTAGGTGGGGCCCCAGCTGCTGAAAACCGGTTCCCAGTTGCCGCTGCGATGCTGGGCTTCACATAGGATTTGGGATTCCAAGGCCAGCGACCCTGGCCGGGCCTCGCCTATTTGAGCCTCCGGATTGCAGCAAAATGAGGGTGGTGATGCGTCCCTTGGAACCAGGGTATGACAAGTACTCAGTACACCGAGCTCCCGGCCTCTCCTGTCGGGACAGAGCAGACGGAGTCCGCGCAGCCCGCAGGTACAGGCTGGGCCTGGAGTCTGGGCTTGGTTCCCCACAGGCCACCCAGCCAGCCTGCCCGCTACAGGGCGGACTCCAGCTCTGAACTGCAGAGCCAGCTGCCCGCTGCCAGGATGCCAGCTTCCTCCACACAGTAGGAAAGGCCTCGCCGGGCCACAGGCAGGCGACATAGTGGACTCTTGGATGACCAGAGTCATCTCCTTGAGATACCCTGGAATATTCCCTCTGCCCTTTCCTGAATTGGAAGCAGAGGCTCAGAGAGGTCCAGTCTGTGGTGAATGTATCCCCAGCTGGGCTTCCCGGCTTCACACCCCAGCTGGGCTGGGGCAGGGGTGGCCGACAGGAGGCAGGTGAGGTTTGGCAGAGGGAAGCTCTGTGAGCTTTTTTTTTTTTACATCTTTATTGGAGTATAATTGCTTCACAATGGTGTGTTAGGTTCTGCTTTGTAACAAAGTGAATCAGTTATACGTATACATATGTTCCCATGTCTCTTCCCTCTTGCGTCTCCCTCCCTCCCACCCTCCCTATGGGGCTTCAGAAGTTTGGCACGGTTCAGCTCAAGGTGGGTGACGCTTCCTTCTTGGGGACCCCTCCCCTTCTCGGGTGCTGGCATACCTGTCAGGCAACAGGTGGGCCTCAGAATCAGCTCATTTATGGTTCCAGGTGAGTGATGGGGGGCCCCCCACTGAGAACTGGGGAGGAGGGGCCTCGGGCTCCAGATGAAAGGCCAGAGGTGCCCCCCCGCCATCTCCACCCCTCCCCACCTGGAGCTCAGGACGCAAGAGCATTCTGGGAAACCAAGGTGCTTGCTTCGCCCTTCTGTGCCCCACGGGGGCCCGCCTCTCCAGCTGGGTCCCTTCTGCCTTGGAAGGGGCATCACAGGTGCCTGGTGGGTGCAGGCCTGCACAGGGTGCTTCAGGGGCTCCTGGACAGGATGCGCTGCTGGCGGGCATGGTCTAGAGCAGGTCCCTCACCTCGCTCAGCCTCAGCGTCCTCTTCTGCAAAATGGGGGTAAGAACGAACGTCCCCCGGCCCCACAACAGCGTCACTGAGAAGATGAAGTGAGATGAGAAGCGGCTGAATCAGGGGCTCCCCGGCACTGGCCCAGCTTGTGCAGGCACAGGGGATGGAGAGAGAGTGAGCAGAGGGACGCCACGTCCTGAGGGCAGGCGACCCGAGGGCTGTTGTTGGCGTCTGCCTGCTGACAGACTCTGAGCCCGTCTTTGGCCCCAAGGAAGCCTGGAAGCAAGGATGACGGCGATGGGGCGCTCGCTCTGTGCCAGCCCCCGTTTTAAATGCTTCACCTGTTCTGAGTCATCTAACGCCTCCACCACACCACCCAGGAGGCTGGTATTTTATGGCCGTTCTCAACCCTGGGGTGAGGGCCTGAAGCCCAGGGAGGTTGGGTCGTGGCCTGAGGATGCCACACGCAGCTGCAGAGTGCAGCCCTAGGATCCGAACCTGTCAGGCTGTGAAGCCACTACTTCTACCCATGGGATCACTCTGCCTTCCAGAGAACAAATGCTCAGGATCTCTATACAGCAGAGAAGTATAGGATCAACGTCGTAAAGCAGAGGGAAGCGGAATCTGGGAGATGCCCGTTGTTCTTCGCAAACTACAGCTTCTCCTGCTCACGCCCCATCAGGGGCTCCCCAGTGCCTATGGGACCAGTGCAGGGCCCTGGGTGCCCTGACCCCTATGTCCGCCTCACCCTCCACCACCCACGTCACCTGCTGGCCACTCGTTGTCCAGCCTGGTCTCGCCGACCCCGTTGCTCCACCGACACTGCTCTCTCTGCCCAGCCCCTCTCTCCCTTTCCACAGGCCCAGCTCCCTGGCTGCCTGGGCTCCCGGGTCCCTGTTGCCCCCCATCCCTCCTTGGCTGGTGGCTTCCTGGTCCTGCCAGCGAGACACAGTCGCTGCAGGAGGTTCGCAGACGTGCCAGGTTTAGTACTGTGATTGCTTTATCACATTTTTCTTTCTTCATTTTAAACCTTTGAGGGTACCGTAGATACGTAAGTATCATATAAAGTCAGGAAAATAGAGAAGCAGAAGGTAAGTATCATATAAAGTCAGGAAAATAGAGAAGCAGAGGGTACCGTAGATACGTAAGTATCATATAAAGTCAGGAAAATAGAGAAGCAGAAGGTAAGTATCATATAAAGTCAGGAAAATAGAGAAGCAGAGGGTACCGTAGATACGTAAGTATCATATAAAGTCAGGAAAATAGAGAAGCAGAAGGCAGAGAAGGGCTCTTAAACTGCACCCCTCCCCAGGAGATGGCCGCTGTTACTGTACCTGGGGTCTGGCCAGCAGGCCTCCTCTCTTTTTTCTACTCGTGTGGTTTCAAAACGTTTCCTTAAACTTCTGCGGGCAATGGGAAGTCCCACCTTTTCCTTTCTTATTTCAGGACCTATCCGCAGGGGATGAGTAAGTCCTCCTGCGTCTAACCTACATCCCTCTTATGGGGTTCACCGCGGGTCCTGCTCTCCAAAGCAGTGGACCCCCGAGAAGCTGCCGTCCTGGGTTGCAGTGGTGGGCAAGAAAGAGGGTCTTCACTGGAATCTGGTCAGAGGGTCAGGGGCTCCAGGAGCCCCATAAAATGAGGGATGGAGGGTCACTAAGTAACCTTGGCAACCTGGAAGACCAGCTCCAGGGGGGCAGTGCCTCTGCCTATCCTGTCCGCTCCGTATCCCCGTGGCCTGCAGCAGGGTTCCTGAAAGAGGCAAGGAGTGCCATGTGGAGAGGCGGGGAGATGGACCAGACCAGGGAGGAGGAGACCTCACCCACCATCTAAGGCTTGGACATCAGGGGCTGGGCTGTCCCTGCAGGGTCGGGGGCCAGGGTAGAGTGGAGGGGCTTCCTGGCAGCCACCCAGCCATCATCCAAGAGGAAGTGGAGGCTACCAAGTCAGAATGCCTGAGGGCAGCCTGGCTTTGGAGCCATTTATCACCAGCAGCAATTCCAAGTATGCGGAGCCAGAGGAGAGAGGGAGGCTGGGGGAGCGGGGATGCCCCGCCTTTCTCCAAGAAGCAGAGAACCCAGACCCTTGGCATCTGGAGAAGGCAAGTCTCGCCCGAAGACTCAGACTCACAGAGCAGTGGGGGACGCTGGCTTTTCGGGGGTGCCCACCGCATGCCAGGCACTGTCGTGACCCTTGTGGCACTAAGTGCTGCCACGAGCCCCGAAGGTCACACCTTGGGGCCTGGCAGAGCCAGGACTCACACCCAGAGCTCACACATTGATGGAGAGCGCTCCGCTGGAACCCAAGCCAGGCGGGGCCTGCTGTCTGCTCAACTGCCTACATGGCTCCCATCTGCTCAGAGGAGAAGCCAAAGCCCTCACAGTGGCCACAGCGCCCATGTGCTGCCTCAGGGCCTTTGCACTCGCTGGCCCCACTGCCCGGGATGCTCCTCTCCTGTTACCTGCTTGGCTCACTCCCTCTCCTCCAGGTCCCTGCTCAGAAATCACCTCCTCCAAGCGGCCTTCCTTGGCCGCCGTGATGTGACCTGCTCTCAGACAGCAGCCACCAGTTACTTAAAATATGCGACTCAGAATCCAGGCATGTCATGAGTGTCAAATAGGCACCCGATTGCCAAGACCTGGTGTTTAAAACAAATGTAAAACAAATCACTAATAATTGTTTGTATTGATTACATGTTGCCATGATAATATTTTGGATCTATTGGATTAAATTAAATATATCATTAGGATTAATTTTGTCTTTCTTTTCACTTTTTTCCAAGTGGCTGTGAGAAAATTGGGAATGACGTGGCGCTACCTTCACTCCGACCTCTTTTCTCCCAGCGCTCACCCGCCTGCCTGTCACAGGCGCCCCTGCCTGTCTGTCTACGATCTGGGCCTCCCAGGAGGAGGACAGATCCACTCCTGTTCCCTCGGCTGTAGCCCAGCACACAGGGCAGTAGCTGCTGTTGAATGAGGTGCCTGCTCTGTGTCTGGCATGGCTCTGGGCTTTGTGCCTGAGCATCTGAACTTGGGGTAGGGGTGGAGAGTCAGGGGAGGAGGGCTGGGGTCCACAGGGGTGGGGGGACAGGGCACGACGGGGCTCGGGGTCCAAGCAATGTCCCTGGCTCGCTTTGTCCCTCTGCATTTTACTGTCTGTCCTCTGAGGCCCTCGTTCTGCGCAGAGGTTCTGATGGGCTCCCTGGGGTTGTGCCGTGAGCTCTGGAGGGCGGGAGAGGCTGGGGAAGCTGCCGTCTCCGCTGATTCACACCTGAACCGGGCAGCATGGTTGAGCGACCAGTGCCCCGGGGAACCGCCGCCTTTACCGTGGCCCCGCGGCGGGCAGTGGGAATGGAGGAGCCGGCGATTTGGGTAGGAGGTCCCCGCACCTTCTGGGGTATGGGGACAGGGGCCAGACAGAGGGGCCTGGGGACACACACAGGTGGACATGGCCTGGTCCTCCTCCTTGACAGGGGTCTCGAGAATTCCAAGACCAAGTGAGGCAAGGGCAGGGGGTCCGCAGAGAGCGGCTGCAGGATTCCATTGGCGAGTGTGGCCTCTGCCTGGCTTGAGCAGAATTCCCAGAGGAAGTGACGTTTCCCCTGGGTGGGGAAGGCTGGGTGGCACCTGAGGGCAGCTGAGCAAAGGCATGGAGGGGTGTGCCGTGGGCAAGGAGGTGGTGACGCTGAAGCCGAGGCCCCTGGTGGTGGTGGGAGCCCAGCCAGAGGGGTTGTCAGGGGCCCGGGTGCCCTCGAGGGGACCCTGGCCTGCCCCGGGGCTCCGTGGCAGCTGCCGCTCGGGGTCTGCTGAGAGCTGACCAGAGGGCCCAGGCATCCCTGCTAAGAGGATGCCAGGAGGTCGGCCAGCCCGCAGTTCGTCTCTGCGTACCCAGATGCCTGGCCAGCCACAGCTCGCACACCTCCACTCC
Source organism: Delphinus delphis (assembly GCF_949987515.2). Taxonomy (NCBI): domain Eukaryota; kingdom Metazoa; phylum Chordata; class Mammalia; order Artiodactyla; family Delphinidae; genus Delphinus; species Delphinus delphis. The sequence goes on along the minus strand of NC_082692.2, from coordinate 101,101,430 downwards.
CTCCAGGGTGGCCCATGGCTGGGAGAAACGTCTCCTCGTTTAGGGGGATCTCAGGGGGAGGGGAGAATGCTTAGACTCCAAACAACTTCTAAGTGTCTTGATTTTTGAAGAACCGTTCGTATCCTAGAGTGTTCAGATGCCTTAGAGCAGGGTTTTTCAAATGTCTCCTTTGTCTCCACCAATTTGGTATTGTTCTTTGGACTTTGGTCATTTATATTTTGTTTTATGTTGTGAAAGAACGCCTGTCAGTTATTTTGTTGACAGACCTTCCGCATGAATCTGTCTGGTGTTTTCTCATGATTAGAAGGAGGTGACGCATTATTGGTAAAGATGCTGCAGACACGCTTCCTGGAGCGTCTTATCAGGGGTCTCCACCTCTGCTGTCATTGGTATTTTTATTGAAATGGATCCCCTTTTTAAATTCACTGCCTGACTTAATCTAACCATAAGAAACACTGTCCCCTGAATTATGATGGGTTTGATATGCGATAGCTGTTGAAATGGAAATGCTTTTTTCCTGTTCCACGTAAAATCAACTCGATGCCCTCCAGGGCGATGTGCACCACTTTTGACAAATATTGCTTTAGATTGTGTAGGACCTTTGGAACTGCGCAATGTTGCTCTGGTTTATTTTATTATTATTGTTTTCAAAGAGTCCTCATAGCTGTCAGAACTGTTTGCCTCCTTGATCCCTCTTAGATTCAGTATGTTGAGAACTTTTAGGAGTTCAGGCCCGAGTCCTCCGTCTCTGCTCCTACCCGGCCTCCTCAGCTTCCCAGTTGCCTGGAGGGGTGTAGCTTGTTCAAACTGCACATTTCTTTTTTTTTTTTGCGGTACGTGGGCCTCTCACTGTTGTGGCCTCTCCCATTGTGGAGTACAGGCTCCGGACGCGCAGGCTCAGCGGCCATGGCTCACGGGCCCAGCCGCTCCGCGGCATGTGGGATCTTCCCGGACCGGGGCACGAACCCGTGTCCCCTGCATCGGCAGGCGGACTCTCAACCGCTGCGCCACCAGGGAAGCCCCAAACTGCACATTTCTTGACCCTGAGAAACCTTGGCCAGTGTGAGACTCCCACACTGCCCCCTCAGCACCCTGCAGAGACGTTTATCACGCCTCGGCTGGTATAGAAATTCCAATCAGGAAAAGCAGAGAAGTCTGGGGAGCTCTGAGGTCTGTTTTCCCAGAGTCAACCACGCACGACCGGGAGCTTGTGTGGATGTCTGTGGAAGCTGCCACATGAGCCCAGGCCACGCCAGAGCCACGTCCACTCTGCCACCCCGTCTCATGGGAATTCCGCTCCCAGGAAACTCTTCCCCCAACGGGACAGGGAAGGGACCCTGGGAAACGCTGTTCCCAGGCTGTGTGGGGTGTGAGGCTGGGCAACAGCCATGTTTCATCCCGTCGGCTTCCGCAGACGTGCGTAACGTGTTCCCTTCTGTTTAGCGATGTGACAGCACCATGCGTATACCTACCCTCCCACCAGCGGAAGGCAAAGCGCCCCCCACCCCCGAAGAGGAAGCGTGGCGTCTGTCATTGGGTCTCTTCCAGCCGAGCCGCGAGCCCTTTGACACTGCGACTTGAATGCTGAGATTCGCGTGCCTTGTATCACGACAGGATGGAGTTGGGGGGTCGGGGAGGAGAAAACTAATGGGTTAATATATACAAGGATATTCACGTGAAAGCAAGAAAAATGCACATAAATCCTAGTCATCATTTCTGCCGTCAGCCCTGTGGCCTCAGCTGCGTCTGGAGCTTCCTTTCGCCCTCGCCGTCCCATGTCCCGTTGACTCTCATCTGAGCGTGGCTCCTGGCCTCATGGCTGTGTTCCTGAGTGAACTGTGCCACTCGTGCTTCTGCCTGTACTGACTGGGCTGCTGTAGTTTCCTAATAACCACAGGGCACGGGTGTACCTAGAGGTGGCCCTGCGTCCAGAGGCCTGCCCTGTCATTCTGCTGCCAGCACCCCAGAAACCTCCGCTTTAGGAGTGCCAGGCTGCTCCCCTGATGAGCCCCGTGACAGGGAGCAGCCCGACTAGGAAGGGGTCCAGTGGGGAGCAGAAGACGGGGCATGTCCTGATGGGTGCCAGACAGCAGCCCGGCTACCCCCCACCCCATGCGAGGTTTGAGCCCAGCTGCTCCAGGCGCTTCAGGGGGTGACCTGGGGTCTCTGGAGACTCGCTTAGGCCTCTTTTGTCTTGCCCTGCCCCTGAGCCCTGCTGTCTGCCACCCAGGAAGCCGGGCCAATTCTGGGCTTGGAGTGTGGGGAGGGCAGCCTGGCAGGGCCGCCGGAGATGCTCTGTCTCTCGGGGATGGGGAAGGATGCACTGTGGGGTTCGGGCCAGGGCACGAGCAGTGCAGGCCGCGGTGGGTTCATAAAGCGCCCTTTCACTACCTTGCGGGGTGGTGGCAACTCGGGGGGTCCCTCAGCAGCCTTGGGGTGTGGGGAAGCCAGTTCCCAGGAGACAGCTTCAGGCCCGTGTGGCATGACATCTCGGTGGGTGACACTCCTCCAAGATGCGCACACACAGGGCCTGAAGCCCAGGCCTCAGGAACGCTTCCTCCGGGCACCACGTCTGAAACTTCTCACCATCTTCCAGGACATGTTGCATCTTCCTTCCCAGGTTCATTGTCACTCTTTAGCCTTTTTTTGAAAGGCTAATGGCCTTTCTGGTGTGCTCTAACACACCAGACACCCCAATTACGTTACTCATCTTCATGGTTACCGTTTGTCCACAAGGACAGGGTTATTTTTGTTTGTTTTTTATCCAATACATCCACTGCCATAACTTCAGCAGCTGGTGACTGCTTTGCACGTAGAAGTTTCTCAATAAAGACTTACGGAAGGAACACATGCTGTGTGCTTAGAGTAGGGATGTGGGAAGCTGTCTCTGTCCTCAAGGAGCTGACATTCTTGTGGTGACAACAGATGCAGGAACTGGTGACTGCCATCTGGGAGGCGGCAGAGCCTCTGGCTGAAGCCAGCCCAGGGCTCAGAAGAGCTGAAGCGGGTGCTGGGCCCCTGGCTGGCAGGGGAAGGACATCGGAGTCGGGGGAGGAGCAGAACATGGAAATTTAACATTAATACCGCAGGACCTAATTCATGAAAACATCTAATTACAGGATGCCGGGGTTTAATTGTAATTTTGGTAATGACCTGCAACTGCATACAAATTATAGGGTAATCAACTCAGACGTGCTTACAGTTGCTGTAAATGCCATTTAATCTAACGTGGGGCGCAGACAAGGGCAGGCTGCTCGGGTCGTCCTCCATTTGGCTTGTAATGTCACAGCCAAGGAGGTGGCTAGCACGATGCTGGGCTGCAAGTGCCAGCTGCCGTGCATTCCCCCTCCCCCCCCATGCATGAAGAGTGGCCTGTACATAGGCCCCAGTTTAAACTGCAGCAAGAGAGACTTAGGTCAAACCCAGGCTGATCCGGAAGGGCTTGGAAGAGGAGGAGGGTCGGCCTGCTGGTTGGTTTGGGCAGGTGGGAGCCAGGAGATCGTTGCTTGGCTGGCTTGGCTTTGTTTGTACTCGCAGCGGGTGGACCAGTTAGAAGTTGGAAACCAGTGGCCATGGAGGTATTTTATTTGGGCTGCACAGCGTTCTGAAGGAGCGGATCTGAGAGCCTTGGACGGGGCGCCCGCTTTCTTGTAACCACATCCCATCTTGTCTCCTGTGGTCACCCTGCAGCCCACTGTCTTTCACCCTCACTTGCACCTGTACTGCCCGGGCCCTGGCGGCACTGAATCGCCCACACGCTTCCAGAGGCAGAGACTCTGGTAAGAGGAACATGGGCTTTGGGGCTGGACACCCAACGATTGAAACCCACACTCTGCCCCTTGCCGGCTGAGTGGCCCTAGGCAAGGAAAGGGATCCCTGAGCCTCTCCGTGTGTGAGAGAGATTATGCGCATGTATAAAATGCCCAGCTTTCAGGGTCAGCCGACACGTTCTCCAGCTGCAAGAGGCAGTCTCGCGTCGTGGATGAGAGCATGGGCTCTGGTGCCAGCTACGCGGGTTCCCATCCCAGCACTGGCATCTGTGAGCTTTCCAAACTTGCATACCCTTGGACACCCTCATTTCTCTATCTGTAAAATGGGGATGGTTGTAAAGAGTGCTGCCTAGCTCAGAGGGTTTATGGAATGAGTTCATGAATAGGAAGGGCTTAAAATAGTGCCTGGCACACCGTAGGCACTCTTAGCTGTGAATACCTACCGTGTGCGGGGAGCTGTGGGTAAAGTGGAAGACAGGATAGCTCAAGTTCCCGCACAGGCGCATGAGTCTCCTCTCCCTCTCCTTGAAAACTTTCCCTGGCTGATCTACCTGGAGAACTTGTATTCATCCCTCAACACCCAGCTGGTTTTTCCCTCTTCTTTCCAGTCTTGGCTACTCCCCTCCTCCTCTGGGGTAATATCTGTTGGATGCTGGCTGCTCTGGTGGCATCCAGTTCAGGGGGCCATTGGCTTGTCTCTGTCTCCGAGTGGAAGTGTTCGGGAGCGTTTTGGTGGCTGGCATCATAACCACCCTGGACGCGGCACCCAGGAGAACTTGCTAAACATTGGTTGAACTGGTCCTATTGAATTAGCAAGCAAGGAGGCCCCTCAGAGGACTCAGTGCCAGGGTAGATGCTTTTTAATTCATTTTTTCTTTTAAAGGAAACATGTTTGTAAGGAAAAATGTATGTATTAACAGTAACTAATTATATAGGGTAAAAGTAAACTTTTCCTTCTCAACCTCTCGAATTCTCTAGAGACAGCCAGTGTTTATAGTTTCTAGTATTTCACCGCAGACATTTTCTATACATCTACATGCAGTATATATTTCTCTACAAATGGACCCTCAAAACACACGTGTCTGCATCTCCTGTTTTCAGTTGCTACTATTTCTTGACCATCCTTCAATTTCAGATTTCACAGACCACCCCCATTTGTTTCAGTGGTGCGTGGAGTTCCAAGGTACCGATGCCTCTTGATTTATTTAGCTGGCCCCCTATTCATAGACATTGGGCTGTTTCTGATTTTTGCTCCCCCAAGCCAGGCTGCACAAGCATCTCTGTACATACCCGTCGGCGTGCGTATCTGCAGGTGGTGAAGCAGTGGACGGCGGTGAGGTCTCCTGAGTGGCCCGGCCTGCCCCCCACTGCTGGGCCTTTCCGTTGCTTTCAGTCCTTTGCTGTTTCGCGGGTCTTTTAGCCGCTTAGTGCTCGTTCTGCACTGCTTTAGAAAGGGCCTTATTCCTGTGGTTCCCTCCGCCGTTCAGGAGCTCCGAGGTTCTGACGGGAAACACCCTCGAGGGTGAGACAATGGACAGACAGGTACATCTCTGCCATCTCCGTCCGCTATCACCACCAGCCAACTGGGGCAACTCTGCTTTGCCCTGTTTTACGTGGATTTTTTTTTTACTATAAATGTGGAGTTTCTCAGCTACGGAACCATGTCCAAAGGCTCTTCTCTCTCCGTGTTTTAGACCCAGGGAAACTGAGGCCCAGGGAGGGGGGCATGGAGGCTGAGGCCCTGCTCGGGCCTGGGGCGGGGGGGTTAGGGGCCCTTTGCCGGAGCGGCCCCCATCGGGGCCCTGCAGCCCTGTGCCCCGGCCTAATCCCGTTTTCTGCCCAGCTGAACAGCGGAGAAGGCTTATTTCTCATCCCATTTTAATGCAAAGGAGGCTGCCAGGCCTGGCTTGTTCTGAGCTCGGTGACAGTGGCCGTGAATGGGGACCCCAGTAACCGGGACAAAAATGTGACAGGGCCCTCCATCATGGCATTGTCCGACAATCAGGACATTATAGTTGCTCCTGGAACCCTCTCCGGGAAGGGCGGGGGCCTCCGCCTCGTATGCTAAGCAGACAGGGGCCGGCCCGCCTTGGGCCACCCGGCCTTGGCCTGGTCAGTACTTCCATTGTGTCAGGAGCTTGGACCTGAGCAATTCAAAGGGTGCCCCAGCTAGCCCCTCCCTCCCTCCCTCCTCCCGCCACGAGGCCTGGCCGTGTGCGTGCGGTGGAGGGGCTTCCAGACCGCCACCCGGGAGAGGCTGCTGCTGCCCCTGCCCTGCTGCACGACGGCAGGACAGGCGCTCCCCTCTCTGGGCCTCAGCGACAATAACGATCACCACCCAACAGCCGGCGTTTCTGAGTGGCATGGAGGGGCGCGGGAGGCATGGCTGGGGGCCCCCAGACTGCTGGGTGCAAAGCGGGGGCAGCGCTGTCCAGCAGAAAAGGGGCGCAGACCACATGTCATCTCAGACTTTCGGGTAGTCACGTTAAAAGAAAGTAAAAAGAAACAGGTAAGATGAATTTTAATAGGATAGTTTATGGAAGTCCACCCAAAAAAGCATCTCAGCACGTAATCTATATTGAAAATACCGTTAACAAGACATTTCACGTGACTTTTTTCATACCAAGCCCTTGAAATCTGGTGGGTATCGGACCCACACTGCACATCTCAATCGCCTTGCAAGGGCCCAGGGTTCACACGTGGCTGCTGGCTGTCGTGCTGGACGGCTGAGCTCTAAAGGGGACCAGCGGGCACGCCCACACTCTGCCAGGGCTGCTCACCTACGCTGTGACCCCGGAAAGGGCGCTCCGCCTCTCTCGGGATCAGTTCCCCCTCTGGAGCTGCCTTCACAGCCGGTGACAGAGAGGAGAAAGGCGATCCCCAGGGCCCTGGCTCGTGGCACCTCATGCGTAGGCCCTCTGCCAGGCCCTCTCTGGGCCCCCTGATCATTCTGCAGCCACGCCCCCCACCACGGGCCTTCCCCCCAGACCCTCCTCTCTCCAGGCACCAGCAGAGCCCACGCAGCTTCTGTCCCACTCCTCTTGGGGGCTGGGGTGGGAGCGCTGGGGTAATGCAGGTCGGGGTGAACTAGATGGGTATCTCCTAAGCCCGGCGGCAGTCGCAAGATGGTTTCCCTTTGCTAAACCTCCCCTTGCTGAACCCATTTTGCAGATGTGGAAACAGAGGCCCATTCACACAGAGACACAGGGGGAGGGCGTGGCTGAGCCACTCTTTGACCTGCCTCTTGCAGAGGTTTAGCTAGGACAGTCGTCCCCACTCCAGTTTCTTCAATGATTGGGGAAGCTCCTTCACTTACAGATGCAAATGCCACTACTTTCTAGGGTGAAAACCCAGGGTGGGGCAACTGGGAGGGGCCTGCGATCAGGAATCATGCGGCCTCCGTGTGTGTGATCTACGACTGTAGGTAAGTCATTGCCCTCCCCACCCGGTTTCCGACGGGCAAGTCCAGGGTCTTGGCATCCAGGGCAGGGAGGGCGACATTTGCAACCTGTGAAGAGCAGTTCCCAGGCCAGGGGTGGGAGGGCAAAGGGAGCAGGTGTGGACACAGCACCTCTCTCTCCTCCCCACCACCCTCGCCAGACCCCATTGATCGCAGGAGGCTCCTGTCCTCAGAACCACAGGCTCGCCTGCTCTCAGCTCCCTTCCATTTGCGACTGGACAAGTTCCAGGGCCGGAGTGGGGCAGACAGTAATGGACCACAGAGTGAGTTATGCAGCCACGGCGGGGGGGGCCACCTCGGAGGAGGTGATGGGGGCTGGGGGCACTCAGGTGTGAAATGCCTCCGCCCTTCGCCTCCCTGCCTGGCCCCTCCCCGATGCCCCAGTCTCCTCAGAGCCTCCCTCCAGTCCTCTCCCCCTTCTACCCCAGGTGGGCCGGGCGGCTCCATTATCCAGAATTGGAGACTGAGGCCTGGAAGAGGGGAGGGGCATGTCCAAGGTCACAGAATAAGTGACCTATAGAGTCTGAGGTCCTTTGTCCTGGCGCAGAGGTGCCTGGGGACCCTCCTAGCAGCCTGAGCCATGAGCCCTCCCCCTACCTGCTCCAGTGCTGCGGGGTCCAGCCCTGAGGCTCCCAAGTCTGCTGTCTCCCTGGCCTTGGATTGGGTCTGCTGCTGGAGGGTGCTGGGCCCATGGCTTCACCTTTACGTGCTGTGTGACGTTAACCAAATCACTTCTCACATGAGTCTTTCCTCAGGTGTAAAATGGAGAATGATTTTTACACCTGGTCACAGAGCAATTGGGGACAATGTGAGAAAGCCTCTTAGGGCCTCTGCCCTTCGGGGCACGCTTGCCTGAGCCCTGACGCTTGGCATGCTGGATCCTGGAGCCCAGATTCAAGCGGGGGTCCTGACAGCCCTGGCATAGCCCCGAGGAGGGTGGACCTCTGTCCCCCTGACCCCCTGGAGCTTCTGGGGCCCAGACCCTGGAGTTGCCCCCCGACCACAGAGGCGGCCTGGGCTCTGCTGATGCCTGAAGGGAGGAGAGGATGCCCAGACACAGTCTGGGCGAAAGGCCCCTAGGTGGGGTGCTGCAGAGTGATCCGGGGTCCCAGGGAAGCCTGCTCAGGGTCACCGAGAGGCTGAGCAGCCCAGGCGGAGCGTGAACGCGTCCCTAGGCCCTGAAGCTTGTCGTCCGTCACCTGCCTGCAGCGCAAGGTGGGCACGTGGGGGCCACGCACTCATTCCTGGAGCACTTTATTGAGCACTTATTCCTGGAGCACTTATTATTGAGCACTTGCTGTGTACTGAGCACCAGGTGTTGTAGACCAGTCCCAGCCCCCAGGAGCTCCCAGCCCACTGGGGACCCCATCAACTGAGTAGGGAGAAGGGAGCAAATGCCGGTGAAAACCTGTACCGGTGTTGGAGGAAATGAGAAAGTTATCGGTGGGGAACAGGGGCTTAAGGAGCGCCCTCTGAGAGGAGACTGGAGCTGAGGCTGGACAGCAGAGTTGGGAGAAGGGCATCCTGGGCAGAGGGACCACACGTGCCAGGGGCCTGAGTGGGAGCAGAGCCCAGGAACAGAAAGGGCCTGTGTGGCTGGGAGCAGCGGGGAGGGGCAGGAGTCAATGGCAGAGACAGGCCACGGCGAGGAGTAACTTTGTTCCCGGTGGGGTGGGGAGTCCTGGGCTGTTTTAAGCCCGGCGATAACCTGGACGAGAGATGGTGGTGGTGCATCCACGTGGCAGGAGACGGGGAGGGAGAAGTAGATGGATTCCAGATCTGTTAGGAGAAGGGAAGGGCAGCCTCAAGGGTCAGACACGGGAGCTGAGGGAAAAATGAGGAGCACTGCTGAAGTTGGTCTGAGCAGGAAGGTCTGGGGGGGTAATCAGCGTTTCCACACTGGCCTCATCAGGTTGCCTGTGAGACCTTCAAATGGACAGGACACGCAGGCAGTGGGAGGCCTGATCTCACTGGGGTGGGTGTCTCACAGCAATGATGAGATCACTTGGAAACAAACACGGAGAGAGCAGGGAGGATGGGCTCTTAGCCGGGCCAACTTGAACTCGGGTCCCATTAATCAAGGTCTATACCTAGAATGAGGGAGGTGTAGTTGTGCTTTAGGCTGCTCAGACCCCTCCTGGATCCGGTGCCTGGGGCTGGTTGAGAGGTACCAACCAGCTTTGGGCGGAGTCTGCAGACACCATTCTATAAGTGGGGCTGGGGAGATGCCGAGCTCCGTCTGGAGTCTCTGCCGGCTGCCCCAGGCAGGGGAGGAGGTGGGCCGTGGGCCCAGAGGGCCAAGCTGGGCTCCAGCGGCCAGAGCACAGAGAGTCAGGCTCCAGCTTGGTGTGAAGGATAGCGTCATCCCAGGCAGACTCAGCAGGGATGGGGCTGGCTGACCAGTAAGGGGGCAGTTCCCTGTTCAGGGAGCCTCACCTGGAGGGTGATGCAAGTGGTCTCCGGCATTGGGTGGGGGCTGGACTCCGCGATCCGCAGGGCCCCTTCTGCTCAAAGATGCGGCCTCCAGCGGGGAACAATGTTCCCAGGAAGCAGCAGGAACCACCGCTGATTACAAATTGCTCTGTGATTTTTCTCCCGTTACCAGGGCGACAGCAGGCTGAGCATCTTAAGCAGCAGCGGGATCTTTTAAAGCCATAGATGATTTCTCTTCAGGGTTCTACGCCTCCTTCACTTCACAGCCTCCCCTTCCCCTTGTACCACCCTGTCTCCTTAACGCTGTTTGCTCCCTCCCTCCCTCCCTCCTTCCCTCTCTCCCTCCCTCTCACCAACCCTCTGCTTGGCAGTAGGGATCATACCTGTTCCCTACTCACCTTCTAAATACTGTGCCTTCTGTCTGCAATTCATGCCAAGGCTTCTTGCTCTCAGATTCTCTGGGCCTCAGTTTCTCCATCTTTAGAATGGGAAGGGCATGAGCCTGGGCGACCCTCCCCGTCCTCACATGTCCAAATCAGCTCACCCTGCATATCCAGCACCCATACTTCCTCCTACAGGAAGTCTCTTGAGTGTCCTAGCCTGAAGCGAACACCCGTTCACTCACTCATTCATGTTCGCAGGCATTCAGTACCCTGCACTGTCCAGTGCAGTAGCCACAGGCCACATGTGGCTACTGAGTCCTTAAAATGTGGCTGGTACCATGTTTTGAAATAATATTGAGTTAAATAACATACATTATTAGAGTTACTTGCATCGGTTTCTTTTCACTTTTTATTTTATTTTATTTATCTTTTTAAACATCTTTATTGGAGCGTAATTGCTTTACAATGTCATGTTAGTTTCTGTTGTTTAACAAAGTGAATCAGCTATATGTATACATATGTCCCTGTATCCTTTCCCTCTTTTCACTTTTTAGAAAATTTTAAGCGATCTATGTGGCTTACCTTGTATTTCTACTGGAAATGACATTAAACTAACATGTGTGACCACAGAGTAGCAAGGACAGTAACAGCTGCCGTGGACAGAGCGTGGGGACTCGTTTCAGCTGACAAAACACCGTGACGTGGTGTCCATACCGTTAGTCTGACTGACAGGGCGAAGGGAGGGGCTTGCTGAAGGTGCCCTGCTGGGTGGTTGTGCTGGGACCCCATCTCGGTGCGGGGGCTCTAGAAAACAAAGCCCCCAGATGCAGGGGTTTAAGGCAGAGACCAGGAGCCTTCAGAGCTGGGTGGAGGCTTCAGAGCTGGGTTGCAGCTTCAGGGCGTTCAGGTTGGTAGCAATGCCAGTGGCCACCCCCGTGTCCAGGATGTCAGGTCGTGGTAAGCCCCAAGGGGGTCCTCACCAAGCCTGGAGCCCCTCCTTAACCTCATCGCCCTGAAACTCTGGCATCACCACCTCCTCCGGTTGGATCTAACACCCAGGTCCCACCTGCTGTTCTGTCCTGGCCCCGCACCTGCTGTTCTGTCCAGCTTTGTAGCAGCTTGTGTGATACCCTCGTCCGTGAGTAAGCTTGGTATATGCAAGCTTGTGTATATGCACACGTGTACACACACACATGTACACATACATAGATCCAGTGCGTGTGCACATGCACATACAATCCCCCCCACATATATGGTGTATATGTGCACTGTATACATATACACGCATGTACACATTCACATAATACATGTATACATGTGTATACACATGTATGTATGTACGTATATAAAAATTGTAAAAACCATTAAAAAATGCCACGTAAGTGTCCAGACTGTGCCCTGCGGATGCCAGTTGGATGCCCGGGTAAGCCGGCTTCCGTCGCTGGATGGAGGATGGAATGCTTCCTGCAGCCTCCACAGCTCACCTGGCTCACTCTGTGTCCAGCCAGCGTCTGGCTCGGCGCCTCCAGTCCCCTGGACAGGAAGAAATGGAGGCACCGTATTCCTGGGACTTTGCATCGTCTCTGTGGCCAGTGCCAGGGCTGAGCACTTGTGAGGCGAGCTGGGGACCAATGGCAAGCGTGTGTGCGGGCAGGTGCGTGCGCCCTGCGGGAGCCCAAGCTCTGGCCTTCGCCAGCTCTGTGGAGACAGCTGGGCTGGCTATTGTCCATCAGCCCCTCCAGACCCCCTCGCATCCTGGGGCTGACCCCGGGGCTGTCCACAGCGTGTGAGTGGGGCTCCCTGGCCCTCCTGCAGGGCGGCAGGTGGCTGCGTCCACCAAGGCCTGTGACTCCTGCCCGGCAGCCCACTCCTCTGCTGCCGCTGGTCCCAGGGACGGCTTTTCTGTGCCGCAGGCCTCGAGAGAACAGCTCCCCACTGCTGCTAGCCCCCAGGTGCCTCACCATCCCTACTGATTTCTCTAGCCACTGCCCACGCCTCTGACTGTCCCCTGTGTTAATTACCCACTTGACTGTTTCCTGCCAGGACCCTGCCTGATGCACCAGGCACACCCCTTCCTGTAGCTGAGTCTTGCTTTCCGTAAAATGGGAGTGATCACAGGAGCTACACCTGGTTGAACAGGTTAAGTGAGAGAATTCAACCAGCGGCGTGCACGGTAAATGACTGTTATTTAACTGGGCCATGGGGGTGGGGAGGGTACAGCAGTGGTCAATGGCATGGACTCTGGAGCCAGACGGTCTGGACTCAAATTCCATCGCGGCCACGTCACGGCCGTGTGACCTTGGGCCAGTGACTCAGCTTCTCTGTGCCTCACCTGTAAAATGGGGGTGGTAAGTATTAGAACACCTGTCACATGGGGACTAAGCACACTTCCCAGCTGGGCTGTGACTGCCATTCCCTAGTGGCCATGGACGCCCATGTGTGCTGGTGAGAGGCTAAGTGCCCGTGGGCTGTGGGGTGCAGTGGGCGCCCGCCTTCATTTACACCGTAGACGCTGACAAACACGGCACATGGGGCCTCTTCCATTTCCCCAGATTCTCCTCGGCTTCCTGTTCCACGCTGATGGTCGGGTGGATGTGGCCACACAGTCCTGGAGGGTGTGTTCATGTCCTCTCCTCTCTGGGTGAGGGGTCTTGGGTGAGGGCTCTGTGGCCTCTGGGCTCTCCCCCTTCCCTCCCTCGCGTGGATGGGCGGGGCCTCCCACAGGGCCAGCAGCATCGTGGCCCCTCCTGGGGCGGGCGCCCCCCTCCCCTGTCCCGGCCGTGTAACCGGAGCCGCAGCCCGGGGAGCCAGTCCCGCGCCGGATCGCACAGGTATCAGCTGACCACCTGTGTCCCGTTTTCCTTCACACGAGGGCAGCTAACAATGGCTGACAGTCCTCACGGGGGGCCCGGCCCCCCCAGGGAGAGGCCCCTGCGAGCTATCGGGCCACACGATCTCGCCCCTTAGAAGGCCAGCCCTCCCTGCTGACACGGTGCACAAACGGGGCCTTCACCGGCTGCCAGCGCCCGGGGAGCGGCCGGAACCCGGGCCCCCGTGCCAGCCGGGCCCGCACGGCGGCCTCTTCCCCTCCATGTGAACCTGCCTCTCCACACACCTGACCATTCTTCTCCCCTCAGCCTGGATTACACCCCGTGAAAGCCCTTTGTTCCCGGCCCTGGACGAAACAGGGCCCGGCCCGGCGAGGGCCCGCCCTGCCTCTGCCCATGGAGCCTCCTGCCCCCCGCGGCCCTCGGGCTGTGACCGGCTCGGTGGGACAGCAGTCCCAGTCCCAGGAGGCAGGTCGGGGGGTGGGGGTGGTGAGGCAGGGTGCTGCGGTCGCCTCAGGTGGCCCTGATTTTGTCTCTTTCCTGCCCCCAAGATGCTGGGCTCCTTTGCTCGAGGAATTTCTCCACAGCAGCACCTGGGAGACTGGGATTTGTGGTCCAGCGGGGCCAAGCTCTCCTGGATGAATGGGGGAATCCTCCGGCCCTCGTTGAACCTTCTCTTCTTCACCTGCAGGTCGGTGATGATGACGGCTGCCTGCCTCATTGCTGCAGGCCTGCCTGTTCACGCCAGCGCACAGTAGGCCCTCAGCTCACACTGGCAGCGGTGGCGACAGGCCTGGCAGCCGCACAGTCAGGCGTGAGGGAGTTCACACAGGGCAGCGAGAAGGCCAAGCTCAGCTCCAAGCACTGGGCTTGAGACCTTCAAAGCCGCACCTTTCAGGGCAGTGGGGAGGGCGGCCTGAAGAGGCCCAGTTTCAGGCCAGGACTGGCGTTTCTTGAGAGAATTCAGCCTAAGCGGTGGCCTGTCCCCGAAACAGGTTCTGAGTCTGTGGGAGCGCCAGGTCCTGGGAGAGCCAGACCATCCAATGCAGGAGCTGCTTGTCACGTGCGGCTACTCACATTTAAGAAAGATAAAATAAAAACTAGTTGCTCACTCGCACTGGCCGCCTTGCAAGAGCTCAGTAGCCAGGCATGGTTGCCGCTGGTACCCTGGGCACTGCGGAACGTTCTCTGCGGTGGCGCTGCTTTAGAGCCTGCGGAGAGTGAGCCAGCACACAGTGGCTGGGCACCTGCCGTGTGCCAGGCCCCAGCCAGGCTGTCCGTGAGCTGGCCGGTTACAGGCGCCCTCCAGCCTCACTGCTGCTCTTCCCACGCGCGTGTGTGGGGCACGCACTGCGCTAGCACCGGAGGGAGGGGATGCCAGCTGGGCCCTGGGCAGGCTCGCAGCAGGCAGCGGATGCATGTGGGGTAACATGGCCCTGGGGTGTGATGATCCCTGAGGGAGGTGCCGGCCGAGGGCTGGGGACCTGGTGAGGAGGAGTCACCCCCACTGGGGCAAGGGATGCTTCAGTTTCTCTATCCCAAAATGAGCAGGATGGGCTGAGAGTGAGTTCCGAGGTTTCAGGTCTGAGCTAAGCATCCATGACTCCCACCACCAGGGTTCTGAGTGGGCCTAAGATGTGCTTCCATACCTCCGGGGACGGGGAGATCACTACCTTTACTTTGCCAAGACACAGCCCAACCTAGCTGTGGGAGACAGGATAACAGTCCCCCAAAAATGCCTGTGTCCCAATACCTGGAACCTGAATATGTTACTTTGTATGGCAAAAGGACTTTGAATATGTGAACAGATTAAGGGTCTTGAGGGGGGGGGGGTTGATCCTCAATTGCACAGGTGGGCCTGATGTTATCTTAATGGCTTTCTGAGGAAAGCAGGGAGTGATGTGCTCTGAAGACAGAGGAAGGAGCCAGGAGCCACGAAATGCAAGCGACCACTAGAAGCTGGAAAAGCAAGGGAACGGATTCTCTTCTTAGAACCTCCAGAAGGAACCAGTCCAGCTGACACCTTGCCTTCAGCCCAGCAAAAGTGATTCCAGACTTCTGACCTCCAGAGCTGTAAGGGGGTAAGTCTGTGTTGCTTTAAACCACTACGTTTGTGGTCATTTGTTAACAGCAAGAGGAAACTAATACACTGGCATAGTGGTCAGCATCGTGGGTTTTGGCACTGGAAACAGGTTTGAAATACAGCTACTACCTCTCCTTTTTGCTTTTTTTAAAATATTTATTTGGCTGCACTGGGTCTTAGTTGCGGCACGCGGGATCTTCGTTGCGGCATGTGAGATCTTTAGTTGCAGTACGTGGGATCTAGTTCCCTGACCAGGGATCGAACCCCAGCCCCCTGCATTGGGAGCATGGAATCTTAACCGCTGGACCTCCAGGGAAGTCCCCCACCTACTACTTTTTCTAAGTGGATACTCTTGGGCAAGTGGCTCCATTTCCCTGTGCCTCAGTTTACTGTAGCTGGAAAATGGGTCTCATAATGATACCCACCTAATAGGGTACCGTGCAAGCAGACTATTCAGAAAATGTCCCCTGTTGGCATCATTCTTATTATCTCTTGAAAGGCAATATGTGGTTTCCTGAGCGTGTAGTGCCCAGAACTGGAGCATCTGGGCTGTAAAATTACTCGTAAGGATTTCTTTATCTGTAAAATTGCAGTGGTGATGGGATGTTATTAAGATTAAATGAGGGACTTCCCTGGTGGCACAGTGGTTAGGAATCCACCTGCCAACGTGGGGGACACGGGTCCGATCCATGGTCTGGGAAGATCCCAGATGCTGCAGAGCAACTAAGCCCGTGCGCCACAACTACTGAGCCGACGTGCCACAACTACTGAAGCCCATGCGCCTAGAGCCCATGCTCCGCAACAAGAGAAGCCACCGCAATGAGAAGCCCGCACACCACAATGAAGAGGAGCGCCCACTCGCCGCAACTAGAGAAAGCCCGCGCACAGCAACGAAGACCCAATGCAGCCAAAAGTAAATAAATAAAAATAAATAAACTAAAAAAAAAAAGATTAAATGAAATATACTGCATACCTCACTAAGAATAGTGCCTGGCCCCTGGTAAGCATTAAATCGATGCTAATTATTATTATTGATGTTATTGTATTCCCAGCCCCAGCACCCCATCCTGGGGGCCCCGTGGACGTAGCTGAGCGTGTGGCCAGGAAGGCTGCTGGGCAGTGCCCTGCCCAGGGGACGGGCAGGATGAGGGTCTGGCCGGGCCTGGCTGTCTGCATTCTCTTGCTTGCTCTGCCCCGCGCCCCTCAAGCTGTCCAAACACGGGCCGGGCGCCCGAGGAGGACTCCCAAGGAGCAGCCCTGGGAAAGGCTGGCTGTCCACAGTGCACGGCTGGAGGAAGTGGCCCTTGTTTGCTTTCCTGCAGCCCCGGGAGCTTCCTTCCCTCTGCGTGTTTGCTTTACTTCCCAGCAGCTGTCTGCTGTGGAGGGCTGGCCACCCAGTGGAGCCGGGCCCTGGAGCCCCTGATGCTTCCAGAGCTGCAGAGGCCGCTCAGAACAGCTCAGCCCCCGGTCTCAGCTCCCAGACTCGGCTGGATTCCTGGCCATTGAGCTGAGTTTTAAAGCAGCTGAAGCCAGCGTTGCTGAGCACCCACTGTGTGCCAGGCCCCCTTTGCGGCAGTCCACGTAGGTGAGCTCCTTGAACCCTCCCTGGGACACTTTGAGCTGGTACCTTCTGTCCCCATCGACAAGCCAGGAAGCCGAGGCACAGAGCCACCAGGCAGAGCACCCAAGTTCTCAGCACTCTTGGGAGCTGGATGTGATCTCCAAAGCCGCCTGCTCTGTGTGGCCCGCCCTGGAGCTTTAACATAGAATCAGAGGCTCAGAATGACGTTATCAGGGCATTTTAAAGCAGAGTCGTAAGATACAGGAATCCGACGATGGGAATTCGCAATGGTATTGCAAGACCTTGTAGTAAAATCGAAAGCCTCCTTACATCTCACTACCGGGAGCCCCTGAATGTCCTGCGGTCCCCCTCCTGCTCTGTCCCTCCTAGGACGCATTTTCTCGCACTGCCCCACTGTGAGGCTCTCCCACCTCCCCAGCCCGCA
The DNA here is from genome assembly GCF_949987515.2 of Delphinus delphis. Lineage (NCBI taxonomy): Eukaryota > Metazoa > Chordata > Mammalia > Artiodactyla > Delphinidae > Delphinus > Delphinus delphis. The sequence continues at coordinate 101,084,467 of NC_082692.2, read as the reverse complement.
TGTCCTCCTAGCAGCCTCCCTCCCACCTCCCCTTCCTCCTTGCCTGCATAAATTAGCACTCCTGCCTCTGAACATCTGGTGACAAACAGTGGCACTGATTCTACAAGTGCCACTGCATTTCTCGTGTGTGTTTCACAGGGTATTCCCGGGGGAGGATGGGGCAGTGTCATCCCGAGGCTGCTCTAGTTCCCTCAGCAGACCCCACCCCCCCTTCAGATCATGGCTGTGAAGGAACCTCACGCAGGTCTCAGCCAGGATCAGCCTGCAGTAGGTTTGTACAAAAATAAAAGCTGCGAGTGGCGACAAATGAAAGGTTGTCCAGGGCAACTCAGACGTTGGTGGAGGAGCCCCTGTCTGCGGCACCCTGTCGAGTGGTGGTTTAAAAATCCCTTGAATTCCTCCAGCAAAGGAAAGCTCACTACCTCAGGGCTGATCCAGGGTCATCCTAGGGGATGATCGACCCCCTTCCTGGGAGGTCCATGAAAATGTAAAAGCCACCACCATTTGAGCCAGAAACCCCACTGCTAGGAGGCAGCCTACGGCAAGGCTCACGCCAGCGTAGAAAGGTAAATGTTCAGGGGTCTCTGTTACCGTGTTGTCTGTGATGGTGGAAAAGTGCACAGAGCCCTTTCCTGTGTCCGTCATCAGGAGGCTGATGAAATCATTTGGGTCCCTCCATGCCATGAGATACTCTACGGCTGGTAAAAAGAAGGAGGTAAGTCTACGTACATGGATGGTGAAGTTAGCGGAACAGCCTGGGAAACAGGCCCGGGGCGGGGTGGAGATGAGAATGTGCATGTCCCTGTTCACAGAGACACAGTGCGGTCCTGGGGCTTCCCTCCCGGGAGTAGGATTTTGGAGGAGACATGCGTATTTCTACCTTTTACTTTAGACACTTCTGTGTGTTTTTAAACCAGGGAACAAGTATTAACTTTTGTTATTGAAGATATAAAGAAAGAGGGCGTCCCTCCTGTGCCTGGAGCGAGCACAGGAGAAGGAAGCGCTGCTCGATTCATCCCGTCTGTCAGCGCTGTCACCAGACTTAGGGCCGGGCCAAGCTGATGAGGTGGACACGGCCCCAGTCCCGCTGTTCCAGCTGGTCATTCCTGCTGCTCTAATAGCGAAACCTCGGCATCTTGGTGGCTTCATGCAGTCCAGGCCAGCCCCTTGCTTTTCCTAAGTCTGCAGAGGGCACATGTTGGGGTGGGTGGGGGTCGCCTCTGGGAACAGGGGCCTGCCTGGAGGGGAGGACGGGCAGAGTCCCCAGAGTGGGGATGAGCGTGGCAGGTCAAACCCAGCCTGGAATCGCCGGCTTAGGCCGCCAGCAGGCCGTTCAGGAGAGGTGGGCTGCCGCAGGAGCCAGGTCCCGGGGCCCCTTCGGCCACGGTAAGGAGTTTGAATTTATTCCAGTTGTGACGGGAAACCAGTGGATGAATGAACGAGGCAAAAGAGCAGACAGGGGTGAGAATGCAGCGTGGTCTGTCCCCGGCAGGGAGAGGCCAAGCGCAGGGCACCCCCCGAGTCCAGAAGCCCCCCAGACATAAGGAGACGACGCCGGGGAGCAGGGAGCTCGGCCAGCCAGGGAGCTCGGGAAGGTTTTCTCAGGTAGTGGCCCTGGTGGGAAACGAGGCCCAGGGTTGTAAGCAAAGCCATTCACAGCAGAGGAGACAGAAAAGGCCCCAAAGCACGTGCAGAGATGGGCAAACTCACCAGTCTCACTTTCATCCACTAGACTGGGAAGGACAGGGCTGGGTGCTGTCAGGTGCGGGCATGGGTGTGGGCGTGGAGGACCCCTGGTGCCCTGCGCGGGAACAGCAGCTGCTGGAGCCAATCACGAGAGCCACCTCTGGGGCTCATGCAAATGAAGTGCCCCCGTCCTGGGACTCAGCAATTCTGCTCTGGACACTTGTCCCAAGACTCCCTCACAGGTCCCTATGGCGCCCTGGGGTGCTGTCTGGGGCAGCGGGCATTGCAGGCACCTGGGTGCCCATCACTTGTGACTTGCAGGCACTGTGCCATGCACTTGACCTCATGATTCCACTGCAGAAAGAATCTCTATTGTGCCCATTGTACTGCCAAGGAGGCTGAGGCTCAGCAGGTGGGACCCCTGGCCCAAGGCTGAGTGTCCAGAGCTAAGGTCTGACTCAGGGTCAGCTGTCCTGGTGGCTTCAGCTCCTGACCCCACTCCCCGTCACAGGGGCAGCTTCTGCAGGGATGGTGGCTGTGAGGCGGCAGGAGGTGGTCTTGCGCCCTGGCCATCGTCAGGAACCTGGTGTGAGTCGTGGCCCTGCTACTCAGCAGCCCCACAACTTCAGAAAAGTTGTCCCTTTGCTGGGCATCCTCAGGCTTCCCACCTGTGAGGTGGGCACAGGGGGACCCACCTCAGAGGCCTTAGTGGGTTTTTTTTTTTTTTTTTTAAACATATTTATTTTGACTTATTTTGTTTTGGCTGTGTTGGGTCTTCGTTGCTGCGCACGGGCTTTCTGTAGTTGTGGGGAGCGGGGGCTACTCTTCTCACTGTGGTGGCTTCTCTTGTTGCGGAGCACAGGCTCTAGGCGCGCGGGCTCAGTAGTTGTGGTGCATGGGTTCTAGAGCACAGGCTCAGTAGTTGTGGCCCGTGGGCTTAGTGCTCCGCCACATGTGGGATCTTCCCGGACCAGGAGTTGAACCGAACCCGTGTTCCCTGCATTGGCAGATGGATTCTTAACCACTGTGCCACCAGGGAAGTCCCCTTAGTGGGTTTCTTATATCCAGCCCCTGACACAACTGATGTGTCTTCCCCTTCTCCCCAACTCCCCATGCACACGGGGGAACTCTCCCATCACCACCCCAAATTTCAATAAGAAAGGCTTCTCAGCCGGGGAATCATAGAAACTGGTTTTGCAGAAGTTGAATCCAGGCTGACTCAGTTGTGAGGCCTTCACTCTCGGGCCTCCGTCCCCACCAGTGTTAGGCCAGATGGTCCAGGGGAGCTGACACTCTGACCCAAGCAATGCTTTCTGTTGGGGGCCAGGAGCTCTGGGTGCTCTTGATGAAAGAGCCCGGGGTGGGGGGGCGGGGGAAGGGAGACTCCCCAAGGGAGTGTGGACTAACCTGCACACCAACGTGGGGGCACGTGGAGGGGTTCACAGCAGCCAGAGGCCCCAGCCCTTTTCTCACCAGCAGAGCCTCACCCACATAACTGCCTTAGCAAAGACCCTTGGACCTGACACCCATTGCACTCCACCTGGGCCCGAACAGAACAGAGAGGCCAGACACTGAGCTGCCGGCCTTCCTCGGGGGACAAGCTGGCCACCGGGCTGGGGTGGCTGGAACCTTCAGACGGTCAGGGAAGAAACAGGAACCAGCGGAGGGTGGCTCACGGTGAAGAGTCCAGGCACTGGGGCCAGACGGCCTGGTTCGCCGCCCGCCCATCTCCCACGGCTCCCTGGGCAAGTGTGTCGCCTGCCTGTGCCACCACAGGGACAGCAGCGGGGCCTAGTCACGGGGTTGCTGTGACCACGCAGCAGGGCAGTTGTTACGTTAGGCACACGACACAGGTGAGCCACTGTCGTTGTGATTCTTGCACGTGCACCAAGGCCTCTGGGGCACACGTGGGCCACGGCATCCCATTCATCAGGACTGTCAGTCAGGAGAGGCGAAGTTATGCTACGGTAACAAAAGCCCAAATCCCGGGGGCTTAACACAACAAAAGTTTATTTTTCACTCATTCAGCACGCCCCAAATGGCTCAGCTGTGGCTTTGCGCTGTCATCGAGTCAGGCTGATGGGGCAGCCAGCGTCAGGAACACTGCCAATTGCTGTGGCAGAGAGGAGGGAGCAGGGGTTGCTACTGGCTCTTGGAGTGTCTGCCTGGACGTGAGACGCATCACTTCTCCTTGAAACTGACCAGTGCAGGTCACGTGGCCAGTCCCAAGGGAGGAGCACGGCCCTGGCTGCACCTGGAAGATGGAGAGGCACCTTATGTATGAGCCGCGCCAGTGACTGCCTGCCCAGCCAGCCTCCTTCATCACCATCATCACTATTCATTATTCTAAACACTGGGCTCAGAGGGACCAAGGAGATGGCCCCAGACCACAGGGCAGTCACCGGCAGAACAAGAGCCATTCCCTTGGTTGACGATTGTTTATTGAACAGCTACTATGTGCTAGACCCTGTCTTAGGCATTGGAGAAATCACACAGAACGGAGCCAAAAAGCTCTGTGTTTAAAACAAACTTTATTTTTTTCTGGTGGTCACGGGAACAGAGACATAAGCAGTCAACATAATAAATGAGTGAGGGATAGCCTCAGTGAGAAGGTGGAAACAAGAGTCAGGGAGGGGAGGTTGGCCCTTCCGTTTTAAGGAGGATGGAAGGAGGCCCTTCCGTTTTAAGGAGGGTGGTCAGGCCTCATTGAGAAGGTGACATTTGAGCAAAGACTGAAGAAGGTGCGGGGGTGAACCATGGGGATGTCTGGGAAGAGCATTCCAGACGCTGGGAGCAGTACGTGCAAAGGCCCGTTCTGTCACTCAGTCGACAAGCACTTATTAGGCCCTACTCGGGCTGGGCAAGTGCTGAGAGCACGGCACACAGAGCCAGATGAAATAATCCCTAACTCTGAAGACTTCAGAGCCCAGTGGGGAAGAAAGGAAAGGCCTGGTCATTAATGAATTAATCATCCATCCATCCACTAAGCATTTATTTCGTGCCCACAGAGTACCCTGCTCTGCGTGGGGTACGGGGGCTTTGGCACAGGTGTCTGTGCCAGCCTGGTGGGGAAGGCAGTTGCCATCCAGTGTGAGAGAGAAGCACAGAGGTCAGAGCTGCCCAGAGAGGGGCCCGGGGCTTGGAGAGCTCTGAGACCTGGGCCACAGTCCCAGGGAAAGATGACGAAGGCTGACTGTAACAGTGGGGCTGGAGGGGAGGGATTTAGGAGGTGGGATCAGCAGGACCTGGTGACTGATTGGATTTGGAGGCTGGGAGAAGGGATAACCCAGGGTGACTTTGGGGGTCCCACCTGGGGTAACTGGGAAGCTTGAGAAGGGAAGATTAAGAACGTGGGAGGCAAGATGAACAACACAGTCCTACCAGACAGCGCAGGGAACTGTGTTCAATATCCTGTGATAGACCACAATGGAAAAGAAAAAAAGAAAAGAAGTTGGGATGCAGAAACATCTTGGCACAAAATGATGAGTATAGGCTTAACCACATGGTGTCTGGTGGGACGTTGTGCTGCTTCATTGGAGGCCTGTGGGTTCGAACCTGGATCTGCCCTTGCCTGGCTGCACGGTCTGGGACAAGTCAGAAGCCAGTCCTTCTCTGAGCCTTATTTTGTCACTTGTAACCTGGGAATGAATATTATGTACTTTGCAAAGTTCTGGCATGGTTGGGGGGCGGTTAACTGATGTCACCTATGTGCCGCATCGGTGGCCCTCAGCCTCAGCTGCTCACAAGAATACCAGGGAGCTCTGAGAGAACCCCACGCCCCAGCGGCTCCCCAGCCCCACTCAATCGCAGGGCGGGGGTGAGGCATTGTCCTTCCAGAGCTTGGCGGATGAGGCCAAGTGCAGCCAAAGTTGGGGACCACTGCGCCACCTGCTCTGCCTGGCACACTGGGGAGCTTTTCGTTTTCAGGTTCGATGCTGTTATTTTCTGTACCACTATTTAGGTGGCAATATCGAGAAGGCAGCTGGAGAGCTAACTCTGGACGGAGGTCCTACCTGGTGCTGCAGACCCTGGTCTCCGGCCACGTGGGTCAGAACACTTCCCAGTGGGAGTCGCTGCCTTGGGCCTTCCTGAAAAGGGAACCCTGTGGGGATCGACTTCAAAAAATGGATAAGAAAGGAAGCAGATTGTGAAAACAGTTCCCACCCGTCAGTGTAACCGGGAGCTTTATTCCTCTCAAAGTAATTGAAAGTTTTTACACCAAATCGGAATAAAGGACAATTACAAAACACAGGTAAGGAAAAAGAACACAAAATGCCTAAGTCCACCACCTGGGGGAAAATCACTGTGAATAACCTTACAGGCAAATCTCAGGTAAATATATTAATTATACACTTACAGATTCATATATATGTATGTATATACAAGTATTCGTAACTATAATACTTTTATTTCCACCAAAAATAAAACCAAACCCTTAAGCTTCAAGCAGACCTGGATTCACACCTGCCTTCACCTGTTAGGCAGGTAACTTAACCTTTCTCTGCCACGTGCTCCTCGTCTAAATGATAACTCCCACAATAGATGCGTCGCTGCTTGTGTTTAGACAGTCGGTTATTTTGAAAGACATTTAAATACTGCAGAATATCGTCTTTTACATTTCCCCATGGAGTCGCCATTTCCAGTGCAATCTGTTCCTTTGTGTAAATCCAAGTTTCCATCTGGTGTCATTTTCCTTCCTCCGAAAAGACTAAATGCTAATTCCTTAGCATTTCTTGTAGTGTTTGTTTGCTGGTGATGAAATAGTTTAGTTTTTGTGTGTTTGAAAAAGTAACATTTTTTTTCCCTCTGGCTTCTTTTAAGATTTTCTCTTTATCGCTGCTTTTGAGCAATTTGATACGATGTGCCTTTACTGTGATTGTCCTCGTGTTTCCTATGCTTGGGGTTGGTTGCGTTCTTAGACCTATTGGTTTATAAATTTTCATGACATTTGGAAAGTTTTCAACCATTACTTCTTCAAGTATTTTTTCTGCCTCCCTCCCCGCCTTCTCCTTCCCAGACTCCAATGACTTGTATGTTAGGGGGCTGAAAGTGGTCTCACAGCTCACAGATGCACTTTTCAGTTTTTTTGAATTTTTTCTCTGTGTCTCTCGTATCAGATAGTTTCTGTTGCTGTGTCTTCAAGTTGCTACTATTTTCTTCTGCAGCGTCTCATCTGCCTTTATCCCTGTCTAGTATATTTCTTCATCTCATAGTTCTTATCTTGAGAAGGTGTTTTTACTCTTCCACATTTAAAATTCTTGAGCTCGTGGCAGCCAGTCACAGGAACTATTTTAACATCCTTCTCTGCTAATTCTGGTGTCTACGTCCGCTCTGGTTTGGTTTCGATTTAGTGGATTTTTTTTCTCTTCATCATGGTTGTGTTTTCCTGCTTCTTTGCCCCCTGGTGATCTTTGGATGCCAGACATTGTGAATTTGACCTGGTTGGGTGCTAGTATTTTTGTGTCCTATGAATCTTCTTGAACTTTATTCAGAGACGCAGTCAAGTCACTTGGAAATGGTTTGGTTCTTTCAGGTGTTGCTTTTATGACCTGGTCGGGGGGTCTGGGGCAAGGCTCAGTCTATGGCTAGTCATCCCCGGCTCCTGAGGCCAGGCCTTCCTGAGTGCACTGCTCACCGCCCTGTGAAATGGGAGGCTTTTGGTCTGGCTGGCGGACACAGGCACCATTCCCTGTCCTGTGTGATACCAGGCCACCGTCTCTCTGATCCTTTCAGCTGGCTCTTCCCCGGCCTCAGATAGCATCCTCGCACACCTGCACAGGTTACCTGCTGGTGCTCAAGGGGGCCCCTCCTTGGATCAGCAGGTTCTCCCTCTGGGCACTCTCTCCTCCTGTGCTCTGCCCTTGAACCATGGCTGCTGTAGTCTCCGTGTACCCCAGGAGTTCTCTGAGCCCTGTGAGCTCCCCTTCCCCACGACCCAGCCTGAAAGCTCTCAAGGCAACAAGGTGGGTAATCATACGAGCTCACTATGGGGGCTTCCCTGGTGGTGCAGTGGTTGAGAGTCCGCCTGCCGATGCGGGGGACATGGGTTCGTGCCCCGGTCCGGGAAGATCCCGCGTGCCGCGGAGTGGCTGGGCCCGTGAGCCATGGCCGCTGAGCCTGCGCGTCCAGAGCCTGTGCTCCACAACGGGAGAGGCCACAGCAGTGGGAGGCCCACGTACCGCAAAAAAAAAAAAAAACAACTCACTGTGTTCATTTCCTGTGTTGCAGTGATCATGGTCCTTTGTGGCCTGAAGCCAGTGTCTTGATAATCGCTGAGTCATGTATTTTATCTGTTTGGTTAGTTTGTTTCAGGTACTAAATCGGTCCCTGTGACTCCATCTTGGCCAGAGCAGACAACCCCCAGTGATTCTGGGCCTCTGCACCTGAATTAAACTTGTTTCTTCTCTCTCCTCCCTCTGCCAGCCAAGGCTGATGTGCACCCTGGGTCAGGCCTCCTGCCACGCCTGAGGGAGGCCACGTGGAGGCCCAGAGAGCCTTGGGCCTGGAGAGGTCCCAGCGCCTGGGGAGAAGGAGGGGTCACAGTCAGCACGGTCCAGGCACCTGGCAACACGTGTCACCCACCCCACCGTTCACAGGTGAGAAAGCTGAGGCCCAGACAGGTGGAGCCCCCCCACGGTCACACAGCATGAGAAGTCAGGGCAGGATCTGAACCCAGGCCTGGCGGACCGTAGTGTTAATAGCTAACACGTGTTCAGTTCTTACTCTGTGCCAGGCACCGATCGTCTGTAGCTCATGATGTTTAATCCGCAGCACAGCCCTGTCAGGCAGGAGTGGTTGAACCAGCACTGCTGCTGAGGGTTCGAGAGAGCGAGCGCCTCTGGACCCTGAGTTTGAATCCTGCTTCTAGCTTTTAAAGCATGTGTGCTCTTGGACCAGTCACTTAAACTCAGCCTCAGTTGTCTCACCTATAACTAAGTGTTAGAGGTTGAATTTTCCCCCCAAATTCATATGTTGGAGTCCTAGCCCCCAGAACTTCAGAATGTGACCTTATTTGGAATGAGGATCAATGAAGATGTAATTAAACTGGGATGAAGCCATTAGGGCGGGCCCTAATCCAGTATGACTGGAGTCCTTATAAAAAGAGGACATTTGGGCGTAGAGGCACGCATTGAAGGCAGACAGTGTGCAGATACTCGGGTTGAAGAGTGTCACGTACCAGCCAAGGAGAGAGGCCTGGAACAGATGCTCCCTCACAGCCCTCACAAGGAACCAGCCTGCTGATGCCTTGATTTTGGATTTCCAGCCTCCAGAACTGTGAGGAAAGAAGTTTCTGTTGTTTAAGCCACCCAGTCTCTGGTACTATGTTACAGCAGCCTTGGTAAACCCATATGTCAAGGCTGATAACAGTACCTGTCTCACATGGAGAGGATTACACGAGAGCAGATGTGTGAAAGTGCTTAGAAAAGGGCCTGGCCCACACCAACACACAATAATTGATGAGGCAGCTTAGGCCCAGAGAGGTTAAGCAACTTGCCCAGGATCACACAGCTCCTGTGCTCCTGATCTCTTGATCACCCTACTGAACTCCAATCTAAGTTCTCTCCAAGTGCGCTTTGTGGGGTTCCTGCCACCCTGGGCCTTCTTTGCCTGTAGTTGGTGCTTAACCACATCAATCGATCATGCTTTCAGAGGTCAAAGGAAAAAACTGAAACAGCAGAGAAGGGGGCCAGGCTGGCAGAAGAAGGATCTTACTCAAGGAAGTAATTATATATTAAGTGGAAAAGCTCACCAGTGTGTTCAGTGATTCAGCACTGCCACATCCTTGTCAGATGTGCAGCCCTGGCTGCCTTCCAGTGGCTAGAGCTGTGTCAGAGTGTCTGCTGTAAGTCACCTCTCTGCCACCATCCAGGTCTGCCGGCTTGTGGGGGCTGGAAGGTGGGCTGGAGGCTGCTCTGGGCAGAAGACGTTCCCGTGGAGAGGAGGGCGTGGCGTTTCAGGATGCAGCGGCCTGGCCCCTAATTAAGTGCTAAATCACAGGCCCTGGGAGCCGAGCCTCAGTTTCCTTGTCTGTAAAATGGGTGTCACTGTGATGGGGAAGCCCCAGGACCTGTGGACGTTCAAGAGCCTATTGCTGGGTGGCACCTCCCCAGCCGTGCCCTGCTGGAGGCCAGAGAGAGTCAAAGCAAGGCTGCAGAGGACGCAGTCCTTCCCAGTCATCCAGGGCTGGGGAGAGGGTGGGAGAGCAGATTGCAGCGGCTGTGGGACAACCTCTCCAAGTAGACCTGAGTGGCTATAGCGTGTGGGGTACAGGGGCGGGTGTGTAGGGTGGGTGAGTGGATGTTGTGGACACTGAATTTTAGGGAAAATGTTACTAGAATGAAATGTGCCCACAATCACCACAACTCTGCTCCTGCCACCCGCTCATCTCTGCTCTGGGGAGAGGGACTATAATGCAGATCAGAGAGGTGGAGGGACTGCCCCTGGGGTGCACAGCCAGAAAGTGGTCAGGTCATGCTGCTGAGGACAGATGTCCAGAAGGCAGGGGCCCTGAGCACCCAGAGCAGGCCTGGCACAGCTGGGGTCACCAGATTTAGCAAATAAAAATAGAGGACACCAGTTAAATTTGAATTTCAGATAAACAGTGCATTAGTATAAGTATGTCCCATGTAATGCTTAATATATAGAAGAAGGTGGGGTTTCGGGCGGGAGACTCTCAAGCCAGACCGCCTGAGTTTCAGTCCTGACTCTGCCACTTACTGGGCCCATGGTCAGTCTCCTCAGGTTACTGGAAGCTCACCCTGGGTTTCCTCCTCGTCTTCAGATCACCTTCTTCATAGGACTGGAGTGAGGATTCCCTGAGATGACCCTTCTAAAGCCCTCAGATGGGGCCTGGGCACAGTAAGGACTCAATACATGCTCCCTATCATTCACTAAATTGGGGTGCACAGAGGAACTATAATCAACCGTTAGCCATGTGTCTAAGGCAGCAGGTCTCAAACACTGGGGGTCTCAGGACCCCTTAGCTTTTAAAAAAATTATTGCAGACCCAGAGCTGTTGTGTATGTGTATATCTATCAGTATTTACAGTGATAGAAATTAAAGCTGAGAAAAATCTAAACACTTATGCATTCATTTTAAATGACAACGAACCCACTGTGTTTACAGAAATAATACATTTTTAATGAAAAATAGCTCTTTTAAAACCAATGAAATACAATGAAACTTAGCGAAAAGCGTGGCACTGTTTTTCACTTTTGCAAATCTCTTGAACGTGTGGTTAATAGAAGTCAGCTGGATTCTCACACCAGCCACCACTTTCCACCTCTCGCGATATCACACCTCACGTAGCCTCTAGAAAACTCCACAGAACGCCTGTGAGCGTGTGTGAAAAATGCAAGTATCCCAGTTATTACCATGAAAATAGTTTGACCTTTTGATCTCCTGATCCTCTGAGAGAGGCGCCAGGACCTCGCTTTGAGAATCATTGTCTGAGGCTCGTTTGGGGCAAAGCCACCCTCCCGCCCCCCCCCCGCCCGCCGCCGGCCCGCACGGCCCGTGAACCCACCCGGCCACAATGGCAGTGGGGCTGACCCGGACCTGCGGTGTCGAGGTGGTCCGGGCGCTGCTGCTGACTGCGCTGCTAGCAACAGGGAGCCCCGCCTGGCATCATCCGTGTACCCCATCTCTCCAGGTAAGAGGGAGCGAGCTGTGGTTGGAACCCTGCGTCTGGGGCTGAGAGCAGGGGCTTGGTGGGGGGCACACTGCTCTGTGGGGGCAGGGCTCAGCCTCAGGGCTTGTCTGTCTTTACACACACACGTTCACACGCTCGCTGCGGGCCTGCCGCAGAGCAGGTCCCAGGGACCACAGGTGAATGGCGAGGTCAGGCCGTGGCCTCGCAGGTGATTCAGGTTGCTTAGTCCGTGTCTCGCCTCTGGGTGGGCGTGCATCTTGTGAGTGACCCTGTGCGCCTTGGGGAGGCCTGTGCACGTCTCAGGGCCTCTTGCGGGGGTCTGTCCGGGGCTCTGGTCAGGGCGGATGTGTGTCTGCCCTTCTCGTGGGTGTCTGGCCTCTCCGTGGGCGTGAGGCCCTCCGGGTGTGTGCAGGCCCTCCGGGTGTCTTGTTCAGTCCGCCTGTGACCGTGGGTCCGTGTGTGCTTGCACATGAGCATGTGATGTGACACTTACTCTGGGTCAGAGGTGGCTTGCCGTCTTGGAGGCTAAGCCGGGGGTGGCTGCAGAGTTCTCCCGTTGTCTTCAACACATTCTTCTGGGGCCAGGAGCGTCGTCATGGCAACCAGTGGCCACCTTGTCAATGGAACAGATGTGCCTGTGACCACATCCAGGGGGCTTGAGCTGTCTCTACACTCCTAGCCACTCCCTGAGCAGGCAGACAACCCTCAGGACAGGCCACCTCTTGTCCCCCAGCTCCTGGGCTCCAGAAGCCTGCCTAAGCCCACTGTCCCCCAGCCTGGATCGGGGCAGGGGCTGGGCTAGTCTGGGAACAGATCCAGGTCTTCATTCTTTCTTTTATTTCCCTGTTTTTATTTTTATTAAAAAAAAATTTTTTATCGAGATAAAGCTAATGTACAATATTATATAAGTTACAGATGTACAACGTGGTGATTCACAATTTTTAAAGGTTGTAGTCCACTTACAGTTATTATAAAATACTGGCTATATTCCTTGTGTTTATAGTATCGCCTTGTAGCTCATTTATTTTCTACACCATAGTCTGTACCTCTTAATCTGCAACTGCTGTCTTGCCCCTCCCCACTTCCCTCTCCCCACTAGTAACCACTAGTTTGTTCTCTATATCTGTGAGTCTGTTTCCTTTTTGTTATATTCACTAGTTTGTTTTATTTTTTAGATTCCACATGTTAAGTGATATCATACAGTATTTGTTTTTCTCTGACTTACTTCACTTAGCATAATGCCCTCCAATTCCATCCATGTTGTTGCAAATGGCAAAATTTCATTCCTTTTTATGGCTGAGTAGTATTCCGTTTTGTGTGTGTGTGTGTGTGTGTGTGTGTGTGTGTGTGTGTGTGTGTGTGTGTGTGTGTACACCGTACCTTCTTTATCCATTCATCTATTGATGGACACTTAGGTTGCTTCCATATCTTGGCAATTGTAAATAGTGCTGCTATGAACATGGGAGTGCATGTATCTTTTCAAATTAGTGTTTTCATTTTTTTAGATATACACCCAGGAGTGATTGCTAGGTCATAGGGTAGTTCTGTATTTAGTGTTTTGAGAAAACACCATACTGTTTTCCACGGTGGCTGCACAAGCTTACATTCCCACCAATAGTGTACAAGGGTTCCATTCTCTCTGAGGTAAATAGCTCATTGTGATTTTTGCATTTCTCTGATGATTAATGATGTTGAGCATCTTTTTATGTGCCTGTTGGCTATCTGTACGTCTTCATTGGAAAAATGTCTCTTCAGGTCTTCTGCCTATTTTTTTAATTGGGTTGTTTGGGTTTTTTGATGTTGAGTTGTATGAGCTGTTTATATATTTTGGATATTAACCCCTTATTGGTCATATCATTTGCAAATGTTTTCTCCTATTCAGTAGGTTGTTTTTTCATTTTGTTTCCTTTGCTGTACAAAAGCTTTTTTTTTGTTTGTTTGTTTGTTTGGTTTTTGAGGTACACGGGCCTCTCACTGCCACGGCCTCTCCCATTGTGGAGCACAGGCTCCAGACGCGCAGGCCCAGTGGCCATGGCCCACGGGCCCAGCCGCTCCATGGCATGCGGGACCCTCCCGGACCGGGCCACGAACCCGCGTCCCCTGCATCGGCAGGTGGACTCCCAACCACTGCGCCACCAGGGAAGCCCAGCTTTACTTCTTAATGGAGCCTTTTAATTAATTTATTTATTTTCTTCTCTGATTACTGTGTCTAGGACTTCCAAAACTATGTTAAATAAAAGTGGCAAGAGTGGGCATCCTTGTCTTGTCCCTGGTCTTAGAGGAAATGCTTTTAGTTTTTCACCATTGAGTATGACGTTGGCTGTGGATTTGTCATATATGGCCTTTACTATGTTGAGGTATGCTCCCTCTGAAGAGTTTTTATCATAAATGGATGTTGAATTTTGTCAAAAGCTTTTTCCACATCTATTCAGATGATCATATGATTTTTATTCTTCAATTTGTTAATGTGATGAACGCATTGATTGGTTTACAGCTATTGAAAAAGCCTTGCATTCCTAGGATAAATCCTACTTAATAATGGTGTATGATCCTTTTAATGTATTGTTGGATTTGGTCAATATTTTGTTGAGGATTTTTGCGTCTATGTTCATCAGTGATTTTGGCCTGTAATTTTCTTTTTTGCAATATCTTTGTCTGGTTTTGGTATCAGGGTGATGCTGGCCTCCTAGAATGAGTTTGGAAGTGTTCCTTCCTCTGCAATTTTTGGGAATAGTTTGAGATGGATAGGTGTTACTCTTCTCTGAATGTTTGGTAGAATTCACCTTGAAGCTGTCTGGTCCTGTAATTTTGTTTGTCAGGAGTGTTAAAATTACTGATTCAGTTTCATTACTGGTAATTTGTCTGCTCATAGTTTCTATTGCTTCCTGGTTCAGTCTTGGGAGATTGTACATTTCTAGACATTTATCCATTTCTTCTAGGTTGTCTCTTTTATTGTCATTCATTCTTAGTCAACCAATATTAAACCCCAGCTGTGTGCTGGGCACTGGAGACCCAGTGGCTGCAAAGAGAAACAAAGTCCTGCCCCCAGGAAATTTAGTAAACATGTTAATTAAACCTCACACTTCCTCAGTTCTTGTGGTGTACTAGGCACTGTGTTTTGCCATTTACATGTGTTAGTTCATTTAATCACTGTGACAATTCTATTACTGCTCCCATTTTACAAATAGGGACATGCTGACACAGAGAGGTTATGTTACTTGCCCTAAAACCACACAGCAATAAATAGCAGAGGCAGACTTGAACATAAGAGTATCTGGCTCCAGAGTGCATGCTCTTAACCACCTATACTGCACAACCTTTAGTAAATGAGAGATAACATTTCAGATAGTGGTAAATGCCACAGAGAGACAAAAATAGTGGATGAGGGGTGCTGGAAGCCAGGGTGCTAGAGGTATATACTTGAAGTGTTGGCATTTGAGCTGAGTCTCATCAGCCAGAAAGAGCCATCCATGCAGAGGTCAGAGGGGATAGCACATGCAAAGGCCCAGGGGCAGGGTGGAACATGGCATGTTGGAAGAACAGGAGGAAGGCCTCTGAGGCTGGAGCCTAGTGAGGGAGGGGCTCTGTGCTGTCACAGATGAACTCCAGAATCTCAGTGGCTCCCCACAACAGACGTGTTTTTCTTGCCCTTGGGTGTTCCTGATCAGCAGGTGGCTCTCCTCCAGGTGGCCATTCAGGGACGCAGGGCTCTTCCTTCTGGGGCGCCACTGCCCACACCTCATGGCCCGTTGTGTCAAGCTAGTGGAAGGGAAAGAGTGTGAGGGGTGCTGATGGGCTCAGAAGTGGAGCACACCACCCCTACTTCACGGTCCAGAACCTAGTCCCATGACCACTTCCAAGTGCAAGGGAGATGGGAAGCGTGGTCCAGCAGTGTCACCTGGAGGAAGAGAACCTGTGTGGCGGGAATTCAGCCAGATCCAGCCACACCAGTGGATGGTGGGTTTGCAGACAGAGAGTAGTCCCGTGGGATTTGCTGATGGCTGGGGGAGCGGAGGAAGACAAAACCCAAGACTGACTCTAGGACCAAGCAGCTGGTGGAGGTGGCTGAGGCTCTGGGGTGGGAGTGGGGGTCCATCAAACAGAGTGGCTGTGTCCCTGCCACATGGTCAGTGCTAACACTGTCTTCTGCTCAGGACAGCATGTGCCAGTGTCTTCACAGGGGTCCTGTCTCAAGTCCCCTCCTGGTGCCACACCCATTGTTGTGTGGCTGGGCAGCAGCTCCCATTAAGAGACAGTCTCCTTCCCAATTCCTGGAACCTGGGCTGGCCCTGTGGCTTGCTTTGGCGCTTAGCATGTAGCGGAATTAACGTAGTGCCGGTGCTGGGCCTGGCCTCAAGGAGCCTGGCCCCTTCTGCTCCTATTTCTGGAATCCTTCTTCTCTGGTGTGAATGAGGCCTGCTGGAGGATGAGATCATGTGGGAAAAGACCCAGCCATCCTAGCTAAAGTTGTTCTAGATCAGCCTATAGCCGCCAAGTCTGAAATACAGATTCTCACCTGTATGTGGGAGTGATCAGCCTCCTAGGGGCTCGGGAAACATGTCACGGACTGGCTCGAAGCTGGCAGGGGACGGCTGTACCTCAGGTGGAGAAAACTTTGTCCCAGGACTCTTCTGACCCGGGTCTTGCTGAGGGAGTCCCTTGAGTGGAGGGGCATGGGGCAGGGAGCGTGGGAAGATTGGGGGGTGGTCCCAGGCCTTCTGCCGGGGCACCCCCTGCAGAGTGGTGCAGGGCACAGCCCATCCCTGCGGGGCCGTGGAAAGGCTCAGCTCCCTCCCTGGGGAGCCTTGAGCTGATTTTAAACTTTAGTCCAGGGGGCACGTGAGAGTGTGCACACGCACGTGTACTCACATATGTATGTCTGAACAACACATTAGCCTTGGTCATCCCTCTACTGTGCTTGCTGTGTGGTCTGGGGTAGAATCCTGCCTCTCTCTGGGCCTCAGTTTCTCTGTCTCTGAAACAAGAGATTTGGTCCGAGTTCGAGGCTGCACGCCGCCGACACAAATGCCAAGTTCAGCTTGCAGTCATGTTTTGCGCCATCCTCGTGGTGTTTGTCAACATACAGAAAAAGTAGATTTTACTTTAAAAACCTAAATGTTCAGCCCTTCTTGAAAAACCAGAAGATCTGGCCACCGGGTGGCCCACGTTCCTATGTGGCCGCAACGGGCCTGTGCTGAGCGGCTCACTTCCCACAGTTTTGTTACACCTGGGCCCCGGCATCTGAGTGTTCAGCACACAGTCCTGGGGCTTTCTAATTTTTGATTCAGCCTCTTATGATTTGGGCCTTTTTAAAGTCAGTTTTCTGGAAAGGCCACTTTAGGAATAAACCAAAGAGGGGGAAAACACCTTTGCCCACCACAGAGCCAAATATTTATTACCATAAGCCATGTTTGAAGAATCTCATCATTACGGGAAGAATATAGTAATAGTAGTAGTGATAATTAATAATACTAATATTTAGCATTGATCCATTGCTCTGCCACTCAAAGGGCCGTGCAGTCATTACCGGGAGGGAGGACGTTCACAACAGCCCTGTGAGGGAGGGATTATTCTCCCCCTTTACAGATGGAGAAGCTGAGTCTCAGAGCACAGCTGAGCTGGGCACCTCGAGAGAAAAGGCAGGCCCCAGGCTTGGGAACTAACAGTATTCTAAGGGGTCACGGGAAGCCTGGCAGCCGACCTGGTCATTCTTCTCAAAGGCCTGGTTGCCCTCATGCCACGCCCGCTCCTCACCTGGATTGAAGGGGAATCATGGGGTGATTTCTGATATCATGTTATGTGATTAGCATTAAATGGTCATCTGGGGAGTCTGGTCAGAAACGCCCCCATTCTCAGGGGCCATGAGACCAGGAGCAGAGGGACCACAGGATTGGGAAGTCTCTGCTCATGGTAGACACTGTAGGTTTTCCAAGGCAGAGATAAACTGAGACATGGGGTGGGGGGCGTCAAGAAACTTCTGTATATTTTCTCCTCCCTTATCAGTCCACCCATCCATCTACCCATCTACTGACCCACCCACCTACACACCCATCCTTTATCCATCCATCTATCCATCAACTTGTCCATCCACCCATCAACTCATCCATCCATCCACCTACCCATTCATCCATCCACCCATCCATCCACTTATCCACCAACCCACCCACCTACCCACCCATCCATTATCCATCCATCCACTTATCTATCCATCCATCCATCCACCCACCCACCCATCCATCCATCCACCCACACATTCATCCATCCATCCATCTACCCATCCACCAACCCACCCACTTACCCACCCATCCATTATCCATCCATCCATCCACTCACCCATCCATCCACCCACCCATTCATCCATCCATCTACCCATCCACCAACCCACCCACTTACCCACCCATTATCCATCCATCCATCCATCCATCCATCCATCCATCCATCCACCCATCCATCCCTCTACCCACCCATTCGTCCATCCGTCCATCCATCCACCCACCCACCCACCCATTCATCCATCCATCCATCTACCCATCCACCAACCCACCCACTTACCCATCCATCCATTATTCATCCATCCATCCATCCATCCATCCATCCATCCATCCATCCATCCATTCATCCCTCTACCCACCCATTCATCCATCCGTCCATCCATCCATCCATCCATCCATCCATCCATCCATCCATTCATCCCTCTACCCACCCATTCATCCATCCGTCCATCCATCCACCCACCCATTCATCCATCCATCCATCCATCCATCCATCTATCCATCTACCCACCCACCTACCCACCCACTTACCCACCCATCCATGATCCCTCCATCTATCCATCCACTTAGCTGTCCACCCATCCACTCACTTATCCATCCATCCATCCATCCATCCATCCATCCACCCATCCACTGACCCACCCACTTACCCACCCATCCATTATCCATCCATCTACCCACCCATTCATCCATCCATCTACCCATCCACTGACCCACCCACCTACCCACCCATCCATTATCCATCCATCTACCCATCCACTGACCCACCCACCGATTATCCATCCATCCACCCATCCACTGACCCATCCACTTACCCACCCATTCTTCCATCCATCCATCCATCTACCCAACCACCGACCCACCCACCTATTATCCATCCATCCACTCATCCACTGACCCACCCACCTACCCACCCATCCTTTATCCATCAAATTATCCATCCACCCATCAACTCATCCATCCATCCACCTACCCTTTCATCCATCCACACATCCATCTACCCATCCACCAACCTACCCACTTACCCATCCATCTATCCATCCATCTATCCATCCACTTATCTATCCACCCATCCACTTATCTATCCACTCATCCACTCACTCATCCATCCATCCATCTATCCATCTATCCATCCATCTACCCACCCATTCATCCATCCATCCATCTACCCACCCATTCATCCATCCATCCATCTACCCATCCACCAACCCACCCACCTACCCACCCATCCATTATCCATCCACCCATCCATCTACCCATCCAGCAACCCATCCACTTACCCACCCATTCATTATCTATCCATCCATTCACCCACCCATTCACCCATCCATCCATCTACCCAACCACCAACCTACCCACCTACCCACCCATCCTTTATCCATCAAATTATCCATCCACCCATCAACTCATCCATCCATCCACCTACCCATTCATCCATCCACACATCCATCTACCCATCTGCCAACCCACCCACTTACCCATCCATCCATTATCCAACCATCTATCTATCCACTTACCCCTCCACACTCTCATCCATGTATCCATCCATCCATCCATCCATCTACCATCCACTGACCCACGCATTTACCCCCTCATGCATTATCCATCCATCTATCCAACCACCCATCCACTAACTCATCCATCCACCTATCCATTCATCCATCAACCCATCCACTTGCGCACCCATTCATTATCCATCCATCCATCCACCCACCCATTCATCCATCCACCCATCCATCCACTGACCCACACACCTACCTACCCATCCATTATCCATCCACCATCTACTCACTCATCCATCCATCCATCTACCCACGTACCCATCCATCCATCCATCTACCCATCCACTTACCCACCCATTCATTATCCATCCATCCATCCACTGACCCACCCACCTACCCACCCATCCATTATCCATCCATCCACCCATCCATCTACCCATCCACTTACCCACCCATTCATTATCTATCCATCCATTCACCCACCCATTCACCTATCCATCCATCTACCCAACCACCAACCCACCCACCTACCCACCCATCCTTTATCCATCAAATTATCCATCCACCCATCAACTCACCCATCTATCCACCTACCCATTCATCCATCCACACATCCATCTACCCATCTACCAACCCACCCACTTACCCATCCATCCATTATCCAACCATCTATCTATCCGCTTATCCCTCCACACTCTCATCCATGTATCCATCCATCCATCCAACCATCTACCATCCACTGACCCACGCATTTACCCCCTCATGCATTATCCATCCATCTATCCAACCACCCATCCACTAACTCATCCATCCATCTACCTATCCATTCATCCATCAACCCGTTCACTTGCCCACCCATTCATTATCCATCCATCCATCCACCCACCCATTCATCCATCCACCCATCCATCCACTGACCCACACACCTACCTACCCATCCATTATCCATCCACCATCTACTCACTCATCCATCCATCCATCTACCCACGCACCCATCCATCTACGCATCCACTTACCCACCCATCCATTATCCATCCATCCATCCACTGACCCACACACCTACCCACCCATCCATTATCCATCCACTCATCCGTCCACTCATCCATTCATCCATCCACCGACCCACCCATCATTATCCATCCATCCATCCACTCACTCATTCATCCATCCACTCATCCCTTTACATGCCTACCCATCCTGACACCCATGTAAAGAAGAAAAAAATGGTCCAAGGGAAGAAGTCAACCAACTGTCCAGCCATTTTATTTGTCCATGCTGTGATCCAGGCCCAGTGCTAACATTGGGGAGTCCAACACAGCTTAGACACTGAGGGGCTCCCAGTGTGTGGGGCCATGGGGCTGTGGTCTCAGAGGTATCTGAGTTTCTTCAGTGTCTATGGGCACGTAGTTCAGAGGTGCCATCTCTTGGTGGCTCAACACAATCACCAAAGGTCCTCGCTGTCTGCTTCACACCACGAGCTGTCAACCGCAAGCAGAGACAACCCGGGACCAGCAGATGCACGGGCACACAGCAACCTGAATCTCCCAGGCACATGGAGAGAGATACACAGATAGCTGTGTACATGCAGAAGCACACAAGACGTACACACATCAGCACCTGGGAGGTGCTCGAGGGTGCCGTCACATGGCAACCCCGAGCATCCGTAAAGTCTCTCTCTCTCTCTCTCTCTCTCTCTCTCTCTCTCTCTCTCTCTCTCTCACACACACACACACACACACACACACACTCACAGGGAAATGCAAATGGACACACATTAGGACACCACACACTTCTGGAGGAGAGCTTTCCAGATTGAGAGGCACTCGATGTAGTTGGACCCAGTGTAGAGAGACCTCATCCACACCTCTCTCTGCCCTGGGTCTGTGACACCAACCAGCCATCCACTAACTCACTGCTGCTCGTGGGACCCCTCACCCCAGCTCTGCTGCCCCATAACTGAGGATACACGGCAACGGCAGGGCATCCTGGTGAGGAGCGGGCTCCCTTAGCTGGCTTCTGCTGAATGACGATGACCTGTCCCTGTGATGGTCATGTGATGCCGAGGGCAGGAGCCTGCCCACTACATGGCTCAACTCGAGGTCACTGCTCAGGGACCCTGCTCAAAAGGCCTGAGCTCAACAGGCTGTGGCCAGAGACCTGCTTCCTTCCTAGGGATACCAATGACACTGCAGCCCAGGCATCTGGGGCCACTTCTGCCCACAGAACTTGAGAACCCAGCCATGTGAAGGTCCCCGTGGGGCTGACCCCATACCCAGGCCTCGCCCCTCCTCACCCCAAAGGCAGTACTGGAATTAAGAAGAAGCACAAGCCATGGAATGATACAGGCAGACTCAATATAAATAAAATATTCATATAAAAATAGTCTCTTACAAAATATTCTCTCTTATCCAGTGGCTCACTTTCCAAAAGATGGAAACTGCTGGGAGTTTTAGTATTACCTTTCCTCTCTCTATATATTCCAAACTGGACTTTTCTAATGGTGACGTTTGAGCTGGGGAGGACTACAGGATGGGAAACGTATCCTGGAAAACGTCTCCATTTCTGGACCAGCTTAAATCTCTGGAGAATTAGCAGCAAACAGCAAAAAAATATAAGTGTGTGTGTATATGTCTACATAGGTATACAGGACGTCTGCCCTTGCACTTAAACATCTAGTGCGGCAAGGGGGTACTTGCGAAATCAACTAGTAGAAGTATCTGCAGAAAGAATCATTATGTACAGTTCTACTCAGCTCCTTGTCCTAGCGACAGAATTATCCCACAGGAAAGCAAGCGGTCCACTTTGATTGCAGAAAACGGATCCCGACGAGGTGGAAGGGTTCTTTTTAATTAAATAAATTAATATTATTTTTTATCAGAATAAATTGTTAAATATTGCTCTCTTGAGGCCCCGGAGTCCAGAGTTTCTGGTGCGAAGGCTCTGCTCCGGCCAAGGAGGCCCCAGGCAGCGTCTGGGGCCGAGGGAGCGGCGCTGGGTGTGGCGTGGACAACTCGGGGCCCTGGAGGGGTCCCCCGCAGGGGACCCCACAGCAGACAAGACAAGCTCAGCGCGGCTGCAGAGGTCTGGGCCGTGCCCGCAGCGTGGAGAGCGTGCGGTCCTCGCCGCCCCACATGCGGCCAGTGGGGCCGCCGCCCCGCTGCTCACTTGCACGTGTAGACCTCGGTGCGCTCGCTGCACGTGTTGCACTTGACGTAGCAGCACCAGTGGAACTTGCAGTTGCACTGCCACACGCGGGCGTACTGGTGGGTGTTGTAGCCGCGGCCGCAGCACATGAGGTCACAGCCGCTGGCCTGGGGGGCCGTCTTGTTGCAGGCACGGCCCTGCGTGCCCACGCTGCCCGTCACCGGGTCCTCCTCGCAGTAGTTGGGCGACTTCTCAATGTACACCAGGTCGGTGTCCATGGGCTTGCGGTAGGAGAGTGGCTTCTTGATCTTCAGGAAGGTGGGCCGCTTGTTGCGGCTGGCGCGCACGGGCTCCACGTGAACAGCCTCGTTGTACTTGTCCTTGAGCACGTAGCCCAGCTCGCGGAACTGCGGCAGCGTGGTCCAGCAGGTCTTGGTGGTGCATGAGCCCGACACGCCGTGGCACTTACACTCCAGCTTCATGTTCTCCTCCAGGATCTGCGGGGGTGGCAGGGAGAGCACAGCGCGTCACTGCGTGGCCGGCCGAGTGGGGCCCCAGCCCCGCCCGCCCCCTGCCCCACCTGGCTGGGCTTGGCGTGTGTTTTTCTTTCTGGCGCAGGAAACTGAGACCTGGATTCGAACCACTCTCACCTGCAGCCTTTGTGCTGTGCCTTCCCCAGGACTCGCCTCCCCTCCCAGCCAGCCCACCCTGAGTGATCCTCATGCCGGCGCTTAGATAAGTTCAGGCCAGTCCAGACCACACATAGGTTCTCTCGGGGCTGCACAGGCTTAAAATCATTCTTGAACCAACATTTAAAAACCAGGAGACTTTCAAAGACAGACTGCCAGGTTTGTTGGCAAACAGAAAGGGCATCTGGCAACTCTGGAGTGATACTCAAATTATTTCATAACCAGTGCAGCTGGGCACTGACCTGCTGGCCACAGAGGCCAGCACGGCAGTCCCGCTGCATCTGGCTCCCCTCAGCCAGCATCATCGCATGGCATGATACCTGGAGTTCTATCAGCACCTGCCTCCCTCACGGGTCGGCATCCCTCAACTCGCCACAGTCCTTAACACTCCCTGTTGCTTCCCTGACCACAGGCTATGCTTTTTCAGAGGTCATCTGCTTTGATCACTTGTGGCAGCAACCTGAATCTCCCAGGCACATGGAGAGAGATACACAGATAGCTGTGTACATGCAGGAGCACACAAGACGTACACACATCAGCACCCGGGAGGTGCTCGAGGGTGCCGTCACATGGCAACCCCGAGCATCCTTAAAGTCTCTCTCTCTCTCTCCCTCCCTCTCTCCCTCTCTCCCTCTCTCCCTCTCTCTCTCTCTCTCTCTCTCTCTCTCTCTCTCTCTCTCACACACACACACACACACACACACACACACACACACACCCCACACAGGGAAATGCAAATGGACACACATTAGGACACCATACCCTTCTGGAGGAGAGCTTTCCAGATTGAGAGGCACTGGATGTAGTTGGACCCAGTGTAGAGAGATGTCCACACTGCTATGGACATCTGAGTCTGGTAACCCTGACTCTGATTTCACCTTCCCTGACTCCCAGCCTGGATGATGTTTTCCTTCTTCTGAGTTCCCAGCACCTCTCAGGCATCATCACAGCATGAGGGGCAGCATTGTACAGGGAGTGAAAAGCAGAGATTTGGACCCTGGGTTTAAATCCCAGATCTAACATGAACCTGCTGTGTGCCCTCAGGCAACTTGCTTCAGCGCAGCTGCAGTTTCCCCACGTGCAGAACGGGGAGGATGATAGTACTTCATTATAATCGTACAATGAGATGCTGGACAGAAATGAGGAGGAACTTCTAACACACACAAGAAGCTCAGGTCTCTAAGATGTAATGTTGCATGAAAGAAGTTGGATGCAAAAGAGAATATACTGTGTGATTCCGCTGATAGGAAGTTCAAGGGCAGGCAAAGCTAACGACTGGTTTTCACTTAATCTTTATTTACATGTATAGGCAGTGGGCCAGAGATGGTCCACGTGCTGGATTTTGCTGACCCCTGCTTTGGAATATCCCAGCAATAAAAGAAGACACCATTTACCAAACCCCCCATCGTATAAGATATTTATATTGCTTTCAGGGTTTGTTTGTTTGTTTTCCAATTTTTCTCCTCCCTCCTTTCTTTCTGTTTTTTTACAAACTATATGTAATGTGTAAGGAGGTGTTTTTGGAACTAAAGCTTCTCCTACTTCCCCTCATCTTCAGCCTGATTTCATCCTAACGGACACTTGCTGTTGTGTGCCAGGCAGTGGGACGGGGATGTATTAGTGAACGTGGTTTCTGGGTCACTTTCCTGCTTCTTCATCCAGACTGCCAAATTGCCTTTGCCTGTTATATAGTGAAAGAGTAAGTGAATGAATGAGTAAGTGACTAGACATCTATCTGTCACCTGTGCACACCACACACTGGGTCCGTGCTTTTCTACGTGGCGTCTTATTTAACTCCATGGAGTTAGCGTGACTCCATTGAACAAGGCAAAAACCGAGGCTCGGCTGACTCCCGGAGCGGGTCTGTGAGGTGTTCGGGAACGAGGGTCTTACTGCCAAGGGGTGCGAATCGAGTGCTTGGTGGCTGCACACTTGCTCTGTGACCTTGGGATTGTCACATCCCCTTCTGCGGGCCTCAGTTGCCTTCAGTGAACATGGAGTGAAGGCAATTCCATCTTTTCTGACAAAAGTTAGAGGGCTGGCACGAAATCAGATATCCCAAAATAGCCATTAGTTCTGCCTCTGGGTCTGGGCCTGTGCTGGTGCTGGGGACACAGAGGTGACAAGATAAGATTCCCGTCTCCAAGGATGGGCCCATGTCCAGGGTCCTCCCAACCCTGGATGCTCAGCTTCCAGGAGGAGGTGACCCGTGCTGGTCAGTATACTCAACAGAAGGGGAGACCACGGTGTCTGCACTTAAACAAGCCAGCGAGGCCGGGGCATCCCGAGTGTTTGGGGACAGGGATGGACTGCGGTCAGCTGAATGCCTGGTTCCAGGACACCTAGAGCGACAGAGCACATACTGTCCTGCAGCCTCCACACACGTGCAGCTGGTGGTGGGTGAGCAGCCCCCCAGATCACACAGATGTCCCTTTTGGTCATCAGTGAGGAGATAGTTCCCAAATGTGACCATTCCGTGTTGGTCTAAAAAGCGTGGGGAAGAGCGAGGGGCAGAGGTGTGATGTGTGCCGGGGGCAGAGTTGGGCAGGCGTGTCTGAGGCCGCACGGCCTGGCTGGTGGATCTTAGTGTGTCAGAGACTCCAACACGGATGCCTGAGGGCAGGGGGCATTGGGAACAGATTCTGACACTGAGTGTGGGTGAGGCCACAGAGCACCTGGAAAGCTGAGATGCACAGAGCTGTGAATCAGAAGTGTCCCTTCCAGGATGTGTGCCCTAGAGAATCATATGCTTGTGCGCACAGGAAAGAGGTTCAAGAATGTTCAGAGCATCAGCGTTCATTGTGGCTCCAAACTGGGCGGGACCTGATGTCCATCCACGGTTAAATGGATAAGCGGAGGCGTGTGGGCTCAGCGGGACACTCGAGGGCAGTGACCATGACCAGCTACGGCAGCAGAGGTCAACCTCAGAAGTACAGTGGGGAGGGAAAGAGGCAATCGTGGATGACTTCCACAGAATGATTTCATGTGTATCAAGTTCAAAGGCGGCATAACTGGACTGTGTTGTTTAGGGGCACATACAGAGGCGGTGAGTGCAATGGAGAGGAAAGAAATGAGGGCCATAAATATCAAGGCAGTGGTTGTCCGTCGGGTAGGAGGTGAGGGGCTGTGGCGGGTGAGGATCACCCAGGGGGCGCCTGGGGTCCTGGCAATATTCTGTTCCTTGATATGAGTGCTTTAAAATTATTCTTTTAAATCCACGTGGATGATCTGAGCGCTTTTCTGCGTGTAAGCTGTACGTGCAATTTATAAAAATGCAGTGGGCACAGTAGCCCACAAGCACAAGAAAATACGCTCAGCATCATTCGCTCCAGGGAAATGCACGTCAGCAGCACAGTGAGACACCAGTTCGCACCCACTGGGATGGCTACAAGGGGAAACACAGGTAGAACAGTTGCTGGCGAGGATGCGGAGAAAAGGGAACGAACCCTCAAACACTGCTGGTGGGAATGTGAAATGGTGCAGCCCCTGTGGCAATGGCCCGGCAGTTCCTCAAAGTGTTGAACATACAGTTACCAAGTGACCCAGGGTTATGGTCGCAATGTCTGGGTCTCGCCCTCGCCACCCCTCAACTCATACGTTGAAATCCTAACCCCCAAAGTGATGGTATTTGGTGGGGCCTTAGGGAGGTTCTTAAATCATGAGGGTGAAGCCCTCGTGAATGGGATTAGTACCTCATAAAAGAGGCTCCAGAGAGACCCCAGCCCCTTCCAACTCGTGAGGACCCAGTGAGAAGGCCCCAGTTATGAGCCAGGAAGTGGGTCCTCATCAGGACTCAACCCTCATCTCGGGCTCCCAGCCTCCAGGACTGGGAGAGATCAATTTCTGTTGTTTCTCTGCCGCCCAGTCTGGGGCATTTTGTTGTAGCCACTCAGGCACACTAAGACACCCAGCAGTTCCATTCCTGGGCATATACCCAGGGGAAATGAAAACACACATCCACATAAAAAACTGATAAAACAAAGTTTATAGCAGCATTCTTTAAAATAGCCCCAAAGTGGAAACAACCCATATGACCACTGATGAACAGATAAATGAACCCAACTGATGAAAGGTAAGTGAAGTCCATCCGTTCAGCAGAATATTATTCAGCCAGAAAAAGGGATGAAGTGCCGACACCTGCTACACCATGGATGGACCTTGAAAACATGCTGCTCAGTGAAAGAAGCCAGACACACAAGACCACATACCGTATAGCTGCGTTTATAGGAAATGTCCAGAAGAGGCAACTCTGTGGAGACAGACGGTAGACTAGTGGGCTGGGAGGAGGTTCGGGAAATGGGGAGAGACGGCTGAAGAGGGTGTAGGTCTCTTTTTGAGGTAAATTGATCGTGGTGATGGTTGCGCGTATCTGTGAATATGTTAGTGTTGACCTGTACGCTTTGAGTGAGGGCATGGTACAGTATATGAATTAGACTAATTAAGTTGGCTTTTTAAGAAAAAGTCCCTGGTAGGATGTCGTGAAGAAGCATTGGGTTGTATTTGTGCGTCTGTGACACTGAATGTGTCCTCGGTGGTGGCCCCTGAGCAACGAGCCCCAGAGCCAGGGCCAGGCGCCCAGGCTGGGCAGGCAGCTGCCTTCCTCTCCTTCTGTGGCCACCATGACCTGAGGCCGTGGCGGCATTTGTGTGGGCCCCTAATCAGATGACACGCAGCCCCTTCATGCCGCAAACTCTGCATCTTGAGAGCCTCAGTGATCACATTATGTCCGCATTAAGCTGGGCATAATCACAGCCGCCCTGGCCAGGGCTGGTCACCCAGATGGGCACCGAGCCCTTTGCCCAAAGCAGGGGACAACAGCAGAGGAAGTGGGTGGGACAGAGCCACGCTGTGCTCCCACCGTGAGGCCAGCTGGCTCCCAGCTTCCAAGCTGCCCAGGGGGACTTCCGGGGCACCCCCCTTAAACCTGAAGACCTTGGGACACGCCGAGCACCTGCTGTGTGCCGGCACCATGCAAGGACTGGGGTCTCAGTAAAGTTAAGGCCACGAAGCTGCCGCCCTTGTAAAGAAGACATGCTGTGGGGAGAGGGGAGCAGGCACCCACTTCAGATAATAGAATAAGTGAGACGGAGAAGGTGGGAGAGGATCGGGGCTGGAGAGGATCGCGGGAGGAGGCAGGGGCGGCTACGTGACACTGACGGTAGGGGGACACCCGAGCAGAGGGCAGCACAGACCTGTCCTCTCGTTTCATCTCCACTTGAAAGACGGACTGAGGCAGGGCAAAGGGCCCGAGGCTTCTGCACAGTAGGGCCAAGGCCTTGCGCTGACCGGGCTACAGTGCAGGTGTCCAGGTGGCACAGGTAGGGGGGCCCATCCCAGAGGCTCTACCAACCATGTTAAGGAGGTGCGATTTTTTTTATTATTCAGTGTTTTTTTGTTGAACTTTTAAGTTTTATATTTACGGAAAAATTGTGAAAATAGTACAGAGGATTCCCATACGTCCTGTATCCGGTTTTGCCTATGACTAACATCTGACATTAGTGTGGTAAACGTAAACTTATTAGTGTGGTAAATTAATTAATTAGCTGATATTAATTTACTATTATGAACTGAAGTCCATACTTTATTCAGATTCCCTTGGTTGATATGGTATGTCCCTTTCTGTTCCAGGATCCCATCCAGGCCACCACACGGCATTGAGTCATCCTGTCTCCTTGGGCCGGGAGGTGGGGTCTTATTGCGTGTGGACAGGGCAGCCAGTGCTGCCAGGAGCAGGATTTACGATTTTAGAAAGACCTCACGTTGTCTGGAACAAACCCAGCACTCACGCTGGTGCTGGGGGACTGTGTGTGTGTGTCTTTGGGGGTGGAGGGTAATATGGGAAAGCTCTGTACCTTCTCCTCAGTTTTGCTGTGAACCTAAAACTTTTCTGAAAAAATAATCTATTTAAAAAAAAAAAATCCCAGGAGAGAAGGAGGGAGTTTTTCTGGAGTCAAGATTTGGTTGTTTCTGCAGCTGACCGGGTGGATGTCCTCACTGGGCCTGGGTTTCCCCATTTTGAACTCAAGGGTTTGAAGTAAATGATTTACGAGGCTGCTTCTGACTCTGAGAATCCTGACCTCATATCCACACTGCTTTTTAACCCAGACCAAGCGTTTTCAGAGCTCTGATGGCATCTGGTAGTCTGACACCTGCTGAGAGATGGGCATATCCATCCCATTTCACAGGTGAGGAAACTGAGTCTCAGAGAAAGGAAGGGACTTAAGACCACAGAGCAGGCTGGATCTCCTCCATACGTCTCTCCAGAGCACTCCCCACCCTTCCCCAGGAGGCTGGACCAGAGGGTGGCACCCCTGAGCTTGATCTAGTTCCCTGATGGCTATCGGTGAGTGGCCTGGCCCAGGGCACACCGGCCGAATGCAGCCGCGCCCCTTCCAGGTGGGTCTGGCCAGTGGAAGGCACTGGAGGGAGCCCTGAGGGCAGAGCAAAGTCCTGGTTAGTAGTCCTCCCGCTCCCCCCTGCTGGCCCACAGGGTGGCTGTGTTCCTCTAGCAGAGGTCATGGCTCCCACATCCTCTCTGTGAGTCCCCCTGGGTTCTAGCAGCCCGACCACCCTAAGGAGTAATGGGACCCCTGGCACCAGCCCCAGGGTGCTGCACCATCCCCCTTGGTTCCTTTAACTTTGTCCTTTGTTTTATTAGCAACCTCTCCTTTACAAAACAGCTCTGTTGCAATATAATTCACATACCATACGATTCACTGTACTAAAGTACACGATTCAGTGGTTTTTAGTATATGCAGAGCTGTGCAACCATCACCACTAAGTTTAGAACATTTTCATCACCCCAGAAGAAACCCCATGCCCATCCGTAGTCGCTCCTGTTCCTCCCTTCCTCTCAGTCCCTGGCAACCACTGATCTACTTTCTGTCTTTATAGCTTTGCCTGTTCCGGACATATAAATGGACTCATACAGTATGTGGCCTGTTGTGTGCCCAGTTTCCTTCACTCAGCATAATGCTTTCAAAGTTCATCCATGGTGTAGCAGGTGTCAGCACTTCCTTCCTTTTTATGGCTGAATAATATTCCATTGTAGGGGTATGCCGCACTCTATCCACCCATTCATCCGTTGTTGGCCTGCAGTCTCTGTTTAAAACTCTCCCGAATTTCCTAGTCTGAATGTGCCTGTTGCATGGGCCCTGACCCCGGCGCTGCACACCATTCCTCGTGGCAGAGCCAAGCACGAGCCCACCCCGGGACTCCCAGCCTGTCCTCTTTCCCCTTCGTCCACCTCTGGGCTCTGCACCTGCCGGCCCTTATCTGGAAGGCCAATCTTTACTGCCATTATAGAGGCTCAAACCAACAATTCCACCACAGAATATGTACCCTCTGGGGAGGCTCATGCATGTGTAAAATGACAGCCTCAGAGAGGCATTATCTGAAATATCAGAAGGCCGAAAGGATCTAAAGATCACCAATGGGGACTGGTTCTACAAATCATGGTGCACGGGTAGACTGGAATGTCCTGCAGCTGCCGGAGAGAATGAGGCAGCCCTGCACTTTCTAGTGAGGTACACAGTGGAGAGAACAGAGGTGCAGGAAAGTATGCAGAGCAGGAGCTGTTTGTACGAGACAGAAAAGACCTGTGCGTGCGTGTTCCTAAGAACACAGAATAACATCCCTGGAGGAATACGTGAGACACTGGTAGGAGTAGCTGCCTCCGGGGAGGATACCAGGTATCAGGGGCCTTACTTTTCATAGGATTGTTCTTTGTACCATTTGAATATTCTACACTGTCAGAAAAAAAGTCACCTCCTCCCCAAAGCCTTCCCTGATTGCCAGGGCAGTCGTTCACTCCCTCATGGTTTCCATAACTGTCCTGGGCTGTTGGGTAATTTTCACTTTGTCCCTGTGGTGACTGTCTACCTGTTAGCTTCCCCCATCAGGCCAGCAGCCCTCTGTGGTGGACATGGAGATATACCACCCAAACCCCCTTCAAGGGAGGTCTTGCTTCACAGCTACATGTAGAGATGTGCTGGTGAACAGACTCTCAAAAAAAAAAAAATGCCCTGTTTTGTAGTGTTTGCCAATTCCTGTGGGATAAATCCTCCCACCATGGCCACTTTTAAGCTACCGGTGGTTTCCCAATCAGCTTGCAATCTCTAATATTTATTTAATACTGCATCTTACGAGTGATAAGCCCTGGCACCAGCACACCATGGGACAGGGAAGGCTCCAGCTGTCAGATCCTGCAGGGTCTGTCCCAGCTCCAGATCCCTTCAGCCCTCTCTGGGGACAGAGAGAGGCAGGGGTGCCAAGGTCCGGCCACTCCCACCGCAGCTCCAGAGCACCCACCGTGGCTTTGCAGGCCAGCATCACGACTGCACTTCTGCCCTGTCCTGCTCCTCCCACCCTCTTCACTGACCCCTAATAAACAGCTTAGACCGAACTTCATCTCAGCCTCTCCTCCTGGAGAACCCTACCTGTGACACTCCTGGGGGGCTGGGGACATTCCCCTCCACCTCCTAGCCCCAGGCAGAGAGCCTGGCGTAGAACAGGTGCCAGCCAACTGCGAGGGGAAAGAAGGACCTACTGTGTGTCTGCTCTGATGTGCATTCATTCACTTGCTCACTCATTTTGCACTGAGCACCTACTGTGTGCTGCTGGCATCACTCCTGCTGTGGAGGCCCTGGGAGGACCATGATACAAACAGATGCTGCCCCTGCCTTCTCTGAGCCTGCAGACCCACACCAGAAGCAGCCATGGAATTAATACTCCCCCCAAATCTAATTACAAGTTGGTGAGTGCTGTGAAGGAGTGACACAGAGAGCGAAGAAAACTTGACCCAGGAGGAGCTGCTCTGTTTGCAGCAAGGGCCAGATACCAGGAAGGACATATTAGAATGAGCTAAACTCAAGACCATACAATGGAGAAAAGACAGGCTCTTCAATAAACGGTGCTGGGAAAACTGGACAGCTCCATGTAAAAGAATGAAATTAGAACACTCCCTAACACCATACACAGAAGCAAACTCACGATGGATTAAAGATGTAAATGTAAGACTGGATACTATCAAACTCTTAGAGGAAAACACAGGCAGAACATTCTAGGACATAAATCACAGCAAGATCCTTTTTGACCCACCTCCTAGAGAAATGGAAATAAAAACAAAAATAAACAAATGGGACCTAATGAAACTCAAAAGCTCTTGCACAGCAAAGGAAACCATAAACAAAACGAAAAGACAACCCACAGAATGGAAGAAAATATTTGCAAATGATGCGGCCGACAATGGATTAATTTCCAAAATTTACAAACAGCTTATGTGGCTCAATATCAAAAAAACAAACAACCTAATCAAAAAATGGGCAGAAGACCTAAACAGACATTTCACCAAAGAAGACATACAGATGGCCAAGAGGCACATGAAAAGATGCTCAGTGTCACTAATTATTAGAGAAATGCAAATCAGAACTCCAGTGAGGTATCACCTCACACCAGTCAGAATGGGCATCATTAAAAAGTCTACAAACAAATGCTGGAGAGGGTGTGGAGAAAAGGGAACCCTCCTACACTGTTGGTGGGAATGTAAACTGGCGTAGCCACTATGGAGAACAATATGGAGGTTCCTTAAAAAACTAAAAATAGACCTACCACATGATCCAGCAGTTCCACTCCTGGGCATATATCCGTAGAAAAACATGGTTCAAAAGGATACATGCACCCCAAAGTTCACAGCAGCACTATTTACAATAGCCAAGACCTGGAAGCAACCTAAATGTCCATCGACAGAGGAATAGATAAAGAAGATGTGGTACGTATATACGATGGAATATTAGCCATAAAAATGAATGAAATAATGCCATTTGCAGCAACATGGATGGACCTGGAGATTATCATACTAAGTGAAATAAGTCAAAGACAAATACCATAAGATATCACGTATATCTGGAATCTAAGATGATACAAATGAACTTACAAAACAGAAACAGATTCACAGATTAGAGAACGAATTTATGGTTACCGGGGAGAAGGACAGATTGGGAGTTTGGGACTGACATGTACACACTGCTATATTTAAAACAGATAATCAACAAGGACCTACTATACAGCACAGGGAACTCTGCTCAATATTCTGTAATAACGTAAATGGGAGAAGAATTTGAAAAAGAACAGATACATGCATATGTATAACTGAATCACTTTGCTGTACACCTGAAACTAACACAACATTGTTAATCAACTATACTCCAATATAAAATAAAATTTTTTTTTTATTCAAACTTGGAATAATATTTTTTAAAAAATTTCTATGGAACCTGAGAAAAGTGAAGAAACGTAAAAATGTAAAGGAAAAGAAACTAAAATCTTTCTAAATAAATACCTGACATTAAAAAAATAAAATAAAATCGATAACCAACAAGGACCTACTGTATAGCACAGGGAACTCTGCTCAATATTCTGTAATAACCTAAGTGGGAAAAGAATTTGAAAAAGGATACATGCACATGTATACGTATAACTGAACCACTTTGCTGAAACTAATGCAACATTATTAATCAACTATACTCCAGTATAAAATAAAAATTAAAAAAAAAAAATCAGCCAGACTTAGGAGGATGGGGCAATGGCAGTTCAAACCAGGGAAGAGCACATGCCAAGGCCCAGAGGTGGGAGGGATGCAGCCCGACCCCGAGAGGAACGGAGCAGACACGGCTGGGGCCGTGTGAGAAGAGATGGAGCGGGGAGGCGGCAGGGCTGGACGCTCAGGGCAGGGATGCACCTGGAGTACCTGTGAGCCAAGGGGCTTTCGTGCAGGGAGTGATGAGGTCTGACTGACACTCTGAAAGATCGTGCCAAAGAGAGTGGAAATTAGGTCAGAGAGTCAGAGTGGCAGGATGGAGATCCAGAGGGAATGTTCCCATCACCCAGGCCAGAGATGACGGCAGCTCCGATGAAGAGGGTGCAGTGGAGGGAAGAGAAGGCAATACTCGGTGGGGGAGGATTGCGGGGCCCAGGGGTGACTCATGGGCCTCTGATGGATACGGAGGCCGTGCACTGAGACGAGGGACCGGAGGAGGGGCCAGGCTTGGGGAAGGGCTTGTGTTGAGGGTGTGATGAGAAAATTTGGGGCACAGTGAGTGGCCAGGAAAAGGGGCCTCTCAGGGAGCAGAAGGGCCTTTTGGTGCCACTGAAATCTGGCCCCAGCCAGCTTGGGTGTCCACAGTGGATAATCCCAGTCAGGATTCAGTCACTTCCAAAGACTAAATGAAACGTGTGGTTGAAAACAGCCAGAAGTAGGACGAACACCTATAATTTTGGGTATTAAAAAAAAAAAGATTGCGGAAGCACAAGATAGGAGAGACTGAGAAAGACGGAAAGCTTTAGCTGACCACCAGAGCACTATGAACTCAGAGGCTGCGGAAAAGCCAACCATCTGAAGCCGTATTAACAGAGGTCTAGCGCTCACAACACCAGAGGAGATGGTCTTGCTCTATCGTTTCCAGAACTGGGCTACGCCCCAGCAGATGGACAGAACCAGAGCACACGTGGAGGGGAAGGGACTGGAGAGCCCAGGCTAAAGGAGCTGGAGCTGTCCCGCCTAGAGAAGGCAGTGTCTGGGGTCCTGGTCACCGCCCCATACATTCTGCAGGCCTGTCCTGGGGCAGGGTGAATAGGAGGGACCGTGTCTGTTTCGAGGACAGGACTGGGACCCCAGCTGGAGGGGAGTCATAAGGCAACAGGTCCCAGCTCAGTGAGATGCCAGCCGTCCCCACTAGGCTGACCAGCACTGGAGGGGCCGCCAGGGGGCGGGGGGGGTGCTGGTGAGCACCTGTCCTGGGAGGGTGTGGGGTCTGCAGTGGGGATTCCTGAACCAGGTGGGGCAGGGCTGCTCTCACCCTGCTTCTCTGTCCCCCAGCCCAGCCCCAAACCTGTCTGGAGCAGTAGGAAGGATTTTCTGCATCGCTGGAGGGAAGAAAATCAATCTCCTTCTGACAGGTCCCCCAGGAAGTGCCAACAATGTACCAGGTGCTGCCCAGAGCCCAGAATTACCAGGGCGGGGCTCCCACGCCTGGGAGAGGCCTCCAGAGAAACTTGGCTCCAGAAAGATTCCTGATTCATTACACCCAACAGATACCATCAAGGTTGGCCTCCTGGGCTGTCCAAACTCTCGGGGCTGCCCAGATGATCTAGGGGTGAACTTACTGGAGGAGGAGGGGTTCTCAGGGGAGGGAGGTCAGACAGCGACCTCTGGCTCCCACACGTCCCCGCCACATGGTGCTCCTGGGACCGGGAGCCTCTGTCACCTGCCACAGCATTCTGAGAGGCATCTGAGTATTAAAGCCAAAAGCTGTTTGCCAGTGTTGAATTCCACCGCCTCCCTTCACCTCTCCGCCAAACTGCAGTCCCCAGGAAAAAAACAGCCCAGCAGGATTTCCACCTCAGGGCAACCGGTCCTCCTACCTGCCCTCCTCCAGGAATGCACCTCCATTCATCCCGGCATGGCCCAGTCCATCCCAGCCTTTCCAGGGCCTCGGCAAATG
The DNA here is from genome assembly GCF_949987515.2 of Delphinus delphis. Lineage (NCBI taxonomy): Eukaryota > Metazoa > Chordata > Mammalia > Artiodactyla > Delphinidae > Delphinus > Delphinus delphis. The sequence continues at coordinate 101,049,022 of NC_082692.2, read as the reverse complement.
CCACCTCTTCCTCAGAGTGCCCTGCCCGCGCCCCGCCTAGCCCCAGGAGGACTCCTCCAGCACGGACCTCTCCCGACCTCTCCCACTCCTGACGCCCTTCTCTTTGTGCTTTGTTTTACAGCGAGCGCAGCTGGGCCTCCGAGTTCTGCAAACTCTGATTCCTCGGTGAGCCTTTCCCCAGCCGCAGATGCTAAAGCAGTCCCACAGGTCATCACCCCCAGTTCCCACGGGTCACCACTCCCAGTTCCCACGGGTCACCACTCCCAGCTCCCACCGGTCATCACACCTAGATCTCCCTGGTCATCACCCCCAGATCCCACAGGTCACCACCCCCAGTTCCCATCGGTCATCACCCCCAGTTCCCACGGGTCACCACCCCCAGTTCCCATGGGTCACCACTCCCAGTTGCCACTGGTCATCACCCCCAGTTCCCACCAGTCATCACCCTCAGTTCCCACGGGTCACCACCCCCAGTTCCCACGGGTCATCACCCCCAGTTCCCACGGGTCACCACCCCCAGTTCCCACAGGTCACCACTCCCAGTTCCCTCCGGTCATCACCCCCAGTTCCCACCAGTCATCACCCTCAGTTCCCATGGGTCATCACCCCCAGTTCATACGGCTCATCACTCAGATCCCACGGGTCATCACCCCCAGTTTCCACGGGTCACAACTCCCAGTTCCCACCGGTCATCACTCCTAGATCTCCCCGGTCATCACCCCCAGATCCCACGGGTCATCACCCCAGTTCCCACGGGTCACCGCCCCCAGTTCCCACTGGTCATCACCCCCAGTTCTCACGGGTCATCACCCCAGTTCCCACGGGTCATCACTCCCAGATCCTACGGGTCACCACCCCCAGTTCCTACGGGTCATCACTCCCAGATCCCACGGGTCATCACCCCCAGTTCCCACAGGTCACCACCCCCTGTTCCCACAGGTCATCACCCCCAGTTCCCACGGGTCACCACTCCCAGATCCCTCCGGTCATCACTCCCAGTTCCCACGGGTCATCACCCCCAGTTCCCACGGGTCATCACTCCCAGATCTCACTCGTCATCACCACCAGTTCCCCCCAGTCATCACCCGCAGTTCCCACCGGTCATCACCCCTAGATCCCATGGGTCATCACCCCCAGTTCCCACGGGTCATCACCCCCAGTCCCCATGGGTCATCACCCCCAGTTCCCACGGGTCATCACTCCCAGATCCCACAGGTCATCACCCCCAGTTTCCACCGGTCATCACTCCCAGATCCCACAGGTCATCACCCCTAGTCCCACCGGTCATCACTGCCAGTTCCCACCGGTCATCGCTAGGTATGAGCTGGTGACTCAGGCAAGTCAGGACCAATCAGAGTGAGTCCTGGGGATTTGGTGTGAAGAGAAGTCAAGAACTATTGGTAATTTCCCGCCAGAGGAACAGGATGGGATACCGAGGGCAGAGCTGTGGACAGCTATGGACAGGCATCTCGCAACGATGTGGGTCTAACTAAGAAAGCAGAGCTGAGAAACAGAGAATGAGGGGTGTGTGGACTTGGTTCCTGGGAGTATCATTTGTACCCTGGATCAAGCTGGCCCTGAATCCATTAACTCAGGACCATTTGGTTCCATGAACTAACGAATTTCCTTTGTTTTTAAGCTGGCTTGAGTTGGGTTTGTCCTTTATGGATTAAAATGTCCTAACTGTCCCAGAGGTGCTTTCGTCTGTGCAGTAAGATGTTTTACATAGACCCACGAACCAGTCCTTACTTCATGGGTTTGAAGTCACAGCAGGAAGCAGATCTGAGGGCCTTGGGGAGACCAGGCCCTGAAGGTGGAGGCTGCGGGTTAGCTGGGCATCTGCTGCTCTGTCCGTCTGACCCCCCCACTGTTGGCCAGCCTGACTCTTCTGCAGGGAGAGGTCAGTTCTGGGCCATGTGCACCCCAGCTGGTGAGCAGTGACCCAGGCAGTCAGAATCAGTCTCAACATGGCAGCAGACTGTGACAAAAGGCAGCCTGAAGCAGCAGAGAAGGCACCAGTGTCAGAGCCAGGCAGCCCAAGAACCTGCTTCGAATCCCACCTCTGGCCACCACACGCTGGTGATAGCAGAACTAGGCAGAGGGAACAGGGCACACCTCCTGTCTGGCCCTCCACGGCCTAACCACAGCTTGCCTGCTGCTGACCACAGAGGCTGAAAACACAGGGAACTACCTGATAAAAAGAGAGACCTGAGAGAGCAACTTCTTGTTTTCCGTCTTTGTATGCTGTGGTGTGAAAGCGTGATTCTGGGAGCTTAGGCAGCCATATTGTGATGCCGAGGCAAGAGAACCAGAGGCCAACAAGGTGACAATCTGCAGACGGGAGGATGAGAACCAGCTTGGGCCTCAAAGAGATTTGTTGAACGTCTGAAAGAAACTACATCCAGATTTTCATTTTGTGAGAAAAAGCCAGCTCCTGTCAATGAAGCCACATCTGGTTAAGCATTCTGTTACTTGGCACCCAAGACTCTTCAGTGATCTGCTCCTTGTTGTAAAGTAGGAGCAATTCTTTCCTCAGAAGAAATGGTGGGGATTAAGGAGAGAAGGGCTATCAGGGCCTGGTGTGGCGCATCTCACACTATAGGCCCCTAACCCGTGAGTTCTTCCCGTTTCCACACAACGAATGCTGGGGGTGCCGGGGTGAGCGTGGCGTGGTGCTGGAGGGGCTGGGGGCAGGGTTATGGGGTGGAAGGAGCTGGCAGGCGCTGGTTCTGCTTCTGCCTCCACATTGCTGTGTGGCTGCGGGCAAGGCCCTTTCCTTCTCTGGGCCCCAGTTTCCCCTGCCTGTACAATGAAGGCGCCGGAGGGGGATTTCCAAGAGAGAAGACAGTGACACAGAAGAACAAGGAGGGCACATTCTCCCAGACGTTGCCGGGTAGGAGTCGACCTCTGGGTAGTGCAGTAGTGCAGAGACACGAGGAAGTGACCGTCCCCCCGGGGCCACCGTGAGTGGCCAGTGGGCCCCCTGAAGCAGCTCGGCCCGTCGCCCTGCCTCCTGCCTCCTCCCACACGCAGATGCCTGTCCTGTTGTGACCCGCACCCGCAGCTCCTGCGGCGCGTCTGCGCTGCTGCCACCTGCACAGGAGAGCCTCCACGGTCACCTCCTCCTCCCTCACCCCATCTGCCCCACTCCCGGCAGCATCCTTGCCCGTCCGTGTTGCCGCTGTGCCTTCTCCCGCTCTCAGCTCCCAGCCACCCTCCCCCAGCAGGAGACCTGGCTCCCGAACCTTCTCCAAACCCACTCCCCACCTGACCCGAGGCAGCCAGGCCACCTGGGAGAGGCGGCACCAGCAGGGAGAACACAGAGAGCAGGAGGCAGATCTGCTGGGTGCCGAGGCCGCCTCCTCCGGGGCTGTGTGGTTTCCACAGAAGGCCCTGCCTGGGCTAGACTCAGGGGACGCGGGCAGGAGGATGGTCCCCGCGTCCCGCTACTTTCCTCTTCCAGGGCTCCAGGCCCCAGCTGCCCGTGACCCAAACCACCTGCAACAACAGAGGCCAGCACTGGTCCTTCGTCCTCTGTGTGTGACACAAGGTGTCCCTCGCTGTGCACGTGCTATGGCCATGCCCTGTGCTGGGCCCCTCGTGCCATCTGCCTAAGGAGCCCCACAAGGTGGGGGCCATGCTGGAGTCAAGGCTGAGGGCCTGGATGTGCTGGGCACCTCTGTGCCCCCTTCTCCGGCCCTGGAGGCTCACCTGTGTACCCTGCGCCCACAGGCTTCCCGTGCTCCAGCGTCTGGTCAGGCCCAGCCGGCAGTGGGGAGCAGGGAGTCCTGCAAGAGACTGGACGGCAGGAGGAGAGAGGGGCAGGGACATCTCTTCCCTGGATCCCCTCTCTGTAGGGCCACGTGGTGGCCGTTACCCCGTTCCTCTACCTGGGGCCACGGCTCCCGCCAGGTGGCCCCTCTCCTCCAGCTGCTCGCCCTCCAGTCCACAGCTCCCCTCTCTGCCCCACAGGCCCCAGGCAGTACGAGCTCCCCACGGCTGCCAGCCCCAGGTGCTGCAGCACCCCTCGGAGGACAGCCTGGATGCTACGTATGCCCTGTAAGTAACCCCTTCGTTCAAGTTCCTTCCGTGATCCCAACTGTGCCACTGACCAGACCCCGGCTGGGACACTGGGTGAGTGCCACCCCTCCACTGGCCTCGGTTGTGTCTCCTTGTTCAACAGAACACATCCAGTGGTGGCAGCATCAGGACCCAGTGACCAAAGGCATGGTGCCCGGCCGGAGGAGCCCTCAGGAAGGGCAGCTGTGTCATTATGGTGGTTAGATTACTGACGGCACTGCATGAACTCCCTGTGTTCTTGGATAAGAGTAGAGACAGCTGCTCACACAGAGGCCCATGCCTGCTCCACGCCAAACTGCCCTGTGTCATAACTTCCTGTCTGCACACCCATCCCTCCCGCCAGGCCGTGAGCCCCACGAGGGCAGGAACCGTGCCCAACTCCAATAAAAGCCACTGACAGCATCAGCTGGCATTCCAAGCTCTTAACAGACAGCAACTCGCTGAATCCGCACAGTAACCCTATGAGGCAGATTTATCCCCATCATCCCCATTTTACAGGTGAGGAAGCTGAGGCACCAGGGGCCACAGATGGGAAGTGCTGGGCTGGCATGTGAACCCAGGCAGTCTGGCTGTAGCACTACGGAATGCAGCTGAACAGAAGGAAGGCAGGTGTGCCGGGATGGCGTTGCTCCCCCAGGCCACGGTCACAGGACTGGAGAGTGCTGTGGACGCCACGGTGCCCCCCCAGGTCCTCCTCCAGGACCACGCACTCGCTGCCTGGCTGCCCGGAGTGTTAGCCGCTGACACCCTCAGCCGCATCCCTCCTGGAACCGTCCTCCCATCACGGGAGCAGCCTCACCCGCGGTCATGGCCCCTCATCAGGGCAGCCCCGGGAGTGAGTGGCCTGGCGCAGGCCACTTTGCTCTGCCCTCAGGGCTCCCTCCAGTGCCTTCCACTGGCCAGACCCACCTGGAAGGTGCACGGCTGCATTCAGCCGGTGTGCCCTGGGCCAGGCCAATCCACTGGCTGATGCTGGGGACAACTCTAAAGGGCCATTCCAGCCCAGAGCCACTCATCGGACCAGCTGAAGCCTCTGTAGCTGCTGCATCACAGCCCAGCTTTGCTCCCACTTCCTGGGAAATGCCCTGCATGCAGCGGGCCTTTCCAAGGACGTTGACCTAAGACAACGTGGAAGCCAGCGGGCAGGCAGCCGTGGACACTGCCCTCACAGAACATACACAGGAGACGCGAGGTGTGAGCGCCGCCCTGGGAGGGGGCTGCAGGCTGGGGGCCCAGAGCTGACAGCACCGCCCCTGCTCTCCCGCCGCCCCCGCCCCTCTTCCTCCTCCACCTGCCCGCCTCCTGCACGTCCATCCATCGTGAGCAGAAAGCTACCTTTCTTTCAGCTGCAGCTGTATTCCTCTGGGCAACTCAGATGAAAGAGGGGAAAAGACAGCTTTTTTTTTTTTTAGTAAACATTTGGAGTATTTTCTTCTTGGTCACATTCTTTGAGTCACACTGGATGCACCGACTTCAAGCAAGTATTCCTGTCTGCCTCGGGTGGGGATGGCAGGGGAAGCTGCGTTCCACAGAACAAGGCCGCTGGAATGCAGCTGGGTTAGCCCGACGGCACGGGAGGCGTGGACTCCGGCCAGGGCCTCAGGAAAAAAAGGGGTGTCAACCCCATCCCGAGGGACAAGCTTCCTGGTTTAGACTGGGACCTCCTGTAAGGAGTGTTCGCCAGACTACGGCTGCTCGAACACTGTCTCTGGCTCCCAGTCATCCGGGGCTTGAAGCCCGGAGTCCGTGGCCTGGCTCGAGGCCTCCACGAACTGGCCTCTGCCACCCCCGGGGTCTCGGAGGAACCGTTTCTCGGGGACCGACACCCCTCACCCCCAGACTTGTGTCTTTCTTGACGCGACTCTCACAGTCACCACCCCCGACACAAGCTCACACACAGATTCTTGGATGGTGGAAGCCGGCAGGGGGGGTCCCCGTGCGGCCCACCAGGGCCTGGGCAGCCTCTGCTGTGCTCGCCTGTACCCGGGGCCAGCGCGGCCCACTGTCAACGTGGAACAGACAAGCCCCACGGGCAACCCTGCCCCAGCCCAGCCCTGCCAGCGCTCTGGCTGCGGCTCTCTCACCTGGGGGTGGCCTCTGACGGGGTCTGCCGCCCTGGAGTGTGGACTGCGGACTGAGTGAGGCAGTCAGGGACCCCAACTATCGCCTGAGGGGCAGGTAGGCCAGCGGGCGTAGGTGGAGCTATCAAACACACGCCCCTCCCAACCTCTGACGCATCAGCGGGTTGGCCTTGGCACTCATTCATTCATTCATTGACTCACTAATTCATTTTTCTACCACATGTTAATTTAATCCCTGGCCTGGGTGGGCCTGAGGTTGGTGGCCAGGTGGCAGAAAGAGGCCAGGCCTCTGCTCTCTGGAAGCTTACGCTCTTGGGGGATAAGGCAACCATGCATCCAAATGTCCCATGGGCACGAGGCCAATGCCAGCCTCCACCATCAGCGGCTCTGAAGGAAAGCGCGTACCTGCCCCTCCTGTGGTCACAGTCCCCCAGCGGTCCCCCGCTCCACAGCCCAACTGGAAAATGTTTCTAAGACAATGGAAGAGTCTGAGTCAGGTGGGGTGTTACAAAGCCCCGAGGGACTGTTCACGTTGCTCCAAGTACTAACGCTGCCACTGTCATGTTCTTAAAATCCTTATTGATTAGAAATACGCAGTAGGTGAAATAACATCTTGTTGGATTCGCCCCATACCGTTCCAGTTTGTGGGAGCTTGGGGGTGGAGACTAGAACAATGCTGATGGCTGCTGGCCAATGCTGGGGTTCTGTGCTGGGTCCGAGGGGTCCCGTATCCCTCTCCACCTACACCCCATGTTCCCATACACCGTCCTCTCTCCACCTACACCCCGTGTTACCATACACCGTCCTCTCCACCTACACCCCACGGTCCCGTACACCGTCCTCTCTCCACCTACACCCCATGGTCCCTTACGCCGTTCTCTCTCCACCTACACCCCGTGGTCCCATAAACCGTTCTCTCTCCGCCTACACCCCGTGGTCCCTTACACCATTCTCTCTCCACCTACACCCCGTGGTCCTGTACAGTGTCCTCTCTCCCACTACACGCCGTGGTCCCGTAAACCGTTCTCTCTCCACCTACACCCCGTGGTCCCGTACACCGTCCTCTCTCCACCTACACCCCGTGTTCCCGTACACCGTCCTCTCTCCACCTACACCCCGTGGTCCCGTACACCGTCCTCTCTCCACCTACACCCCGTGGTCCCGTACACCGTCCTCTCTCCACCTACACCCCGTGGTCCCGTACACGGTCCTCTCTCCACCTACACCCCATGGTCCCGTACACCGTTCTCTCTCCACCTACACCCCGTGGTCCCGTACACCGTCCTCTCTCCACCTACCCCGTGGTCCCTCACACTGTTCTCTCTCCACCTACACCCCATGGTCCCTCACACTGTTCTCTCTCAACCTACACCTCATGGTCCCTCACACCGTTCTCTCTCCACCTACACCCCATGGTCCCTCACACCGTCCTCTCTCCACCTACACCTCATGTTCCCTCACACTGTTCTCTCTCCACCTACACTCCACGGTCCCTTACACTGTTCTCTCTCCACCTGCACCCCCTGGTCCCTGCTACCTCTTTGGCCTCATCCCCTACACCTTCGTTCACTCCACCCTAATCGCCATGGGCTCCTTGCTGCTCCTCCAACACACCAGGCATGCTCCTGCCTCAGGGCCTTTGCACAGCTCTCCCTCTGCCTGGAACTCTTCCCCACCCTCTCCATGGCTCCCGCCCTCCTTTCCTAGGGGCCTTTTCTCAAATCTCACCTTTGCAGGGACTCTCCCTGACCCCCGCCCTGGTTCGTTTTGCTCCCCACGGGCATCGGTATCTGACATAGCACACATTTCTGTCTTCGGTTTCTCTTGTCTCCTACCAGAATGCCAACTGCCCAAGGGCAGGGACTCGGTTTGTCTGCTCCTGCCGTGGCCCCAGCACTCTGACTCGTGTCCAGAGCACAGCCAGTGCTCAGCGAATACTTGCTGGGTGAATGGCTGAGAGCAGGAACAAAGGAGCCCGACTGGAATGAGGAGGTGAGGAAATAAGCCCTGAGCTGAGACAGGGCCTGAGGAGGGCCAGGCTGGACAGAAAGCAGGAAAGGGCAAGCCGGGCAGAGGGAACGGCACGGGAGAAGGGCAGTGCGGAAGGGAGCAGGGGGAGGCCAGAAACGGGAAGGAAGCCAGCCGTCGGGGGAGGGCCGACCCGCTGCCAGACAGGACGGGGTACTTGGCACTGCAGAGGCTCCCTCAGGCAGCCACGTGGGGGACAGACCAGAGGCCCGAGCAGGTGCGGGAAGAAGTAGGACAGTGGCTCAGCCAGGCAGGACCACAGATGGGGAGCAAGGAAGCACAGAAGCCGGAGGCCCGCTCGCCGCTTTCCAGGGGCAGCCCCCGCGAACCAGCTGACGGAGGCCGAGCCAGTGTCCACGGCACCTGCTGGGCTGCAGGGCTCTGGCCAGCCCCACGGGGATGCAGAGCCAGAGTGCTCAGGGCGCAGGTCCCGCCTGCGTCTGTCCAGACCCTCCTCCTCTCTTGACCCAGAGACATGGCTTTTTCAGGGACAGCCCTGAAGAGGATGGACTTCAAGGATGTGTGGCACTGACCACGGCGCGGCACAACCATCAGACCAGAAACACGCGTCCAGAAACACACAAAACTTGTCCATGCGTGTTCACAGCAGCACTGTTCAAACAGCCAAAAGGCGAAACAACCCAAATGTCCGTCAACGGATGAACAGAGAAACTAAATGTGTTCTATCCATACAGGGGAGTATTATTCAGCCCTAAAAAGGGGTGAAGTGCCGACACCTGCTACACCACGGATGGACCTTGAAAACATGATGCTCAGTTAAAGAAGCCAGACGGCTGAAGTCATATATTGTACAATTCCGTTTACACACAATGTCCAGAACGGGTAAACCCACAGACACAGCAGATTACTGGCTGCCCAGCGCTGGGGGAAAGGGGGATGGGGAGTCACTGCCAACAGGTACGGGGGTTCCTTTTGGGGGGATGAAAAGTTCTAGAATTGCTTGTGTTGATGGCTGTGCAGCTCTGTGAATCCCTCTGTGCACACTTAATGCCAGGCCCTTCTGAACCACTCCAAGCCCCCAGGGCTTCTGCACCTGCTGTCCCTTCTGCCTGTGACACCCTTCTTCCGGTTCCTCATCTTTCTCGTTCAGGAGGCACCAAGACGAGGCTGAGATGTTCAGCAAGCATTTGCTGAATGAACGAATGAGCGAATGAATGAATCCACCCTGGCTCGAGAGCCTGGACGGCCATTTCCTTCACGGTGGGGTCTGGTACAAGAGGCCCTGGCTCAGTCCATAGAAGATCAAGCTGGAGCCCCCAGGGAGGGGCTGTGGGACAGAGGACATAGGAGCGGACACCCCAGAGCACAGAGGCATCCGCCCTCCGGCTGACCACCCTCTGTGCCCCTGGCCACGCCCAGATGAATTGCCCTGACCTCAGCAAGGCCCTGCCCGGTGACCAGGTACCACTGAAGCCCTCTGAAGCCCCCATCCCAGAGCAGGAGCTCCTTTTGTGTGGGTGTCCAGGAGGGTGGCTGGTCTGGGCCGCAGTTCCTGCTGCCCTGCAGCCAGGCCTGAGGACACGGGCACAGGGACACCTCCCCTGAGATAGCCTCTTTCCTGCCCCCAGTGGAGTCAGGTTTTTTTCCAGGCCAGCGACTGGGAAAAACACCCTGGGTTATCTCTATCCCAGGGCAGTTTCCAGCCGAGATGGCGGGGGCTCTCCCCCGGGCAGGGGTGGGCATGGTGGGGGGACGAGCTGCTTCTTACTGCTCCGTGGCAACAAGGAGCTGACACAGGATCTGAGCCCCGGGACCGTGTGGCTTCCGATGCCCACCCTCCCGGCCAGCGCTGCGGCTCCGTCAGTCCAGGTGGGCCGGCCCTGTGTGCCTGGAGGAGCTCGAGTGGGCCAGGAAGGACCTGGAGCCTCTGACAGCAGAGGGAGGAGAGGTCTCAATGTCCTTACTTGGAGCCCTAGCTCTGCCACCTCTTGGCTGGGTGATCAGGGGAACAGCATTGAAACTCCCTGACCCCGGTTCTTCAACAAGAAAGAACAACAACAACAACAGAGACCATCGCTGAGGCAGAGCGCGTGAGGGGCCTGCTCACAGGAGGGAGCCGGAGGGGAGGGCTTCGAGGGGCCCTCCGCATTTTTGCAAGACGGTTCTCTGCAGAGGATGCCAACCAGCTCGGGGACCCAGGGAGTGAAGCTGGCTCTTCCCAGTTGGCCTGGGGGCAAATCGCAACTAAGAGCCTGTGGGGATGGAGTGAACGTCCCAGGAGGGAGGGAGCTCCCTGTCACCAGAGGTATTCAAGCCACATTGAGATCTGTGCCATCCAAGAGGGGAGCCACCAGCCACACGAGCGCCTGAACTGTGGCTAGTCTGAACGGAGATGTGCTCTAAGTGTAAAGCAACTACCAGATTTCAAAGACTTATGGAAAAAAAAAAGAACGCAAACCATCTCAGTATTTTCATATCGATTACATAGGGAAGTGACAATATTTTGGACATATTAGATTAAATAAAAGATATTACTAAGTTTACTGTCATCCTTTTTACCTTTTTGATGTGGCTACTAGAAAATTTAAGTTACCTGTGTGGCTCGTATTAATTTCTATTGGACAGCACTGATGAAAATCCTTGAGCTCAAAGACTGGTCCCAGGGCATCACCCGGGAGCTTGTTGGAAATGCAGACTCTCAGGCCTCATCCCAGACCTGCAGAATCAGAAGCTGCGTCTTCACACTCCTCAGGTGATTCGTGTGCAAATTAAAATCTGAGATGCCCTGCAGATGCCTTGGCTGGGGGTCTGAGGGACCCCGCTTTAGGGGTCAGTGAGAGCAAACGGCCTGAAGTCCGTTTCACAGCCGTATTCTGTGAAATTTCACAGCCGTATTCTGTGAAATATTAAGTAATGGATACCTTCGCCCCCTGAGTCACACACTCGGTCCAGCTCGCGCTCACCAGAAAGCAGACACAAACTTTCAAGAGAAAAGGGCAGCTTAGCGGAGACTAGGCTCTCTTAGAAACGAACGATGTCCCAGAATACACCATTAGTTGGCATCCTGCAACTTTTTTAAAGTCTGGGTAATAATCTCAGAAAACAACTGAAAAATGGATCTACGTGTTAAAAAAAAAAAAAAAAAAGTAACCAACTCCCCCTAAATTCCTCCTCCTTTTTCTTTCTGAAAACTTGGCCTAGAGGCATTAAACAGCACTAAATATAGAAATGGTGAGCAAGTAAATCTCTCCGAGGTGCCACCCGTGGCCCAGGGCCTGTTTCACCGCTGAGCTGTAAACCATTGAGAGCTGGGAGCTGTAATCAAAATGCTGACAGCCTCCCAGCTGTGAAGAGGCCAGGAGGATGCAGGGCTGGGACCCCCACCGAGGGGAGCAGGGAAGCGGGGTGGGGGTGGGGGGGCTTTCCAAACACAAATCAGCCCAGGTTCAAAGTCTGCCACTGGTTTTCCGGGACATAACCAAACCCACACACCCTCCTTATAGGGCCCAGAAGGTGATCTGCCCATATCTCCCAACCGGACCCCAGACTCCAAACACACCATGTGGGACCTCATCTCCTCTCTCCCTCACTCAGTGACACTGGCCTCCTTGCCTTGGGCTCTTACATTTGCTGTTCCCTCTGTCTCAAATGCTATTCCCCAGACGGCACACTTCCTCACTTCCTGTTCAGAACTCGCCTTCTCAAAGAGGTCTCTCCTGACTCCCTAAGATAAAATGCCCCCTCCATCACCTTTGCCCTCTCGACCTGCTTTACTTTGTCATCATAGTATTTATTAGTCTCTGGCAGCAGATTCTATATATATTTGATTATTTGTTTGTCCTCTGCTTTCTCTCTGGAATGTCAGTTCCATAAAGGCAAGTACCATCTAATACCAGAGCCTAAAATGGTACCAGACACATAAATAGGTGCTTAATAAACATTTGCTGAAAGAATGAATGGATTTCCATTCAGCTGTTCTGGTGATCTCACTGGGATAATGTCCAACTTGCCAGCAATGAGCTCAGCTTTTTACCCATCCATTCACCCAAGCATGCTTCCAAATAACTATCCATTCATCCATCTATCTGTCCATCCATATAACCATTCATCCAACCATCCTTCCAAACACTTTCTTTCTATCTATCCACCTACCCTTCCAAATACCTATCTATACATCCATCCGTACATCCATTCATCCAACCATTTTCTAATATCTATCCACCTAATCATAAATTTGTTCATCCATCCATATAACCATTCATCTAACCATCCTTCAAAATACTGTCTATCATCTATTTATCCATCCAACCATCCACATATCCATCTGCCCAACCACTCAGCCATCGACCCATCCAAACCAACCCCCAGATGGTTAGACCTCCTATCCCGGGGTCCCAGAGTCCCCTACCTTCTCCTTTACCCTATTCAGCTCATGCTGCCATGATTACATGCAGTAATTCACACTTTCCCTCTGTTATTAGAATGTAAGCACCTTGAAGCAGAAACTGTGTCTTATCTCTGATTTCCAGTGCCTAACAGAGGGCTGACATTTAGTAGATGTAAGTGAATATTTGCTGAATGAATATATTTTTCCCTTCCCCTTATTTACTTGTTTTGCATTTCCTACTAGACTGTGAGCTCCCTGATAGCAGAGACCTTTTTTTTTTGAATTTTATTTTTTTTATACAGCAGGTTCTTATTAGTTATCCATTTTATACATATTAGTGTATATATGTCAATCCCAATCTCCCAATTCATCCCACCACCACCTTCCGCCACTTTCCCCTCTTGTTGTCCATGCATTTGTTCTCTACATCTGTGTCTCTATTTCTGCCCTGCAAACTGGTTCATCTGTACCATTTTTCTAGGTTCCGCATATATGCGTTAATATACGATATTTGTTTTTCTCTTTCTGACTTACTGCACTCTGTATGACAGTCTCTAGATCCATCCACGTCTCTACAAATAACCCAATTTCAGTCCTTTTTATGGCTGAGTAATATTCCATTGTATATCTGTAACACATCTTCTTTATCCATTCATCTGTTGATGGGCATTTTGGTTGCTTCCATGACCTGGCTATTGTAAACAGTACTGCAATGAACACTGGGGTGCATGTGTCTTTTTGAATTATGGTTTTCTCTGGGTATATGCCCAGTAGTGGGGTTGCTGGGTCATATGGTAATTCTATTTTTAGTTTTTTAAGGAACCTCCATACTGTTCTCCATAGTGGCTGTATCAATTTACATTCCCACCAACAGTGCAAGAGGGTTCCCTTTTCTCCACACCCTCTCCAGCATTTGTTGTTTGTAGATTTTCTGATGATGCCCATTCTAACTGGTGTGAGATGGCAGAGACCATTTTTTAGTCATCTGCTGGTCTCTAAAATCTTGTGCCTGACACAAAGTAGATATGTTATAAATATTTAGTGAATGATTGAGTGAATGAATGCACACAAGAGAAGAACTATAGCAAGAGTAGAGACTCTGGAGCCAGACTGCCTGGATTCAGAGCCTGGCTATTTTTTTTAGCTGTGTGACCTTGGGTGAGTTAGTGAACCTCTCTGTGCCTCAGTGTCCTCGTTTGTAAAAGTGAGATAATACTACTTACATCATAAGTCAGAAGGAGAAAGACAAAGACCGTATGATATCACTTATATGTGGAATCTAAAATACAACACAAATGAACCTATCTACGAAACAGAAACAGACTCACAAACATAGAAAACAGACTTGTGGTTGCCAAGAGAAGGGGGGGTGGGGGAGGGAAGGATTGGGAGTTTGGGATTAGCAGATACAAGCTATTATATATAGGATGGATAAACAACAAGGTCCTACTGTATAGCACAGGGAACTATATTCAATGTCCTGTGATAAACCATGATAGAAAAGAACATGAAATAGAATATATATATATATATATATATTTATAACTGAGTCACTTTGCTGTATGGCAGAAATTACCACAACATTGTAAATCAACCATACTTCAAAAAAATTTTTTTTGAAATAGTACTTACTTCACTAGGTTCTTATCAGAATTTTATGAGTTAATATATATGAAGTACTTAGAATAGTGCCTGGAGTAAGATAAGGGGACATAGGAATTTAAAAATAAAATCTCTATTTACTACCGACCCTCTGGAACAAATACTGAAGACATAGGTGAGAGGAAAGCTTCTGTCCGAGCCTGTACAGTTCCCATAGAAGCCTCCTACAGCACTTCTTCCCCAGCCACGCTGGGATCATTTGGTGACTTACCAATATTATGTCAGGTGGTCATAAGTGCCATGTAGAAAAAGAAAACATGACAGCGGACAGGAAGTGGTGAGGCAGATGGGGGGCAATTTCAAATAGGGTGGTCAGGAAAGGCCTCCTTAAGAAGGTGATATTTGAGCAAAGACTTGAGGAGGGGAGGGGGTGGATGTCCAGATAGCAAACGCTCCAGGCAGGGGGAACAGCAAGTGCAAAGGCCCTGAGGTAGGGACACACCCGGTGTGTTTAAGGAACAATGTAGGTGGAACAGAGTGAGTGAAGGGGAAATAGGAGATGAGGTCAAAGGGGCCCAGGGGTCCAGGTCATGAAGAGCCTTGCTGGCCTTTGTGAAGACTTCGGCTTCTCCTCTGATTGAGTTGGGAGCCGCTGTGAGGTTATGAGCGGAGAGGAGACGATTTAACTTACATTTGAAGAGGCTGCCGGGGCCAAGGTGGAAGCAGGGAGACGGGTTAGGAGGCTGTTGTGCTACTCCAGGTGGGAGATGATGGGGGCAGGGGTGTGGGCTGTGAGACGGGGAAGGTCCTGGACAGATGTTTTAGGCAGAGCCAACATGCTGGATGTGGGGTGTGAAAGGAGTCAGGATGAAGCCAAGGTTTTGGGCCCAGACAACCGGGAGGACGGGGCTGCTGTTTCCTGAGCTGGCAGGGGATGGAAGGCAGGAGCATGGCTGTGGGAGAAGGACCTGCAGCGAGGTTTGGAACAGGTGGGTTCCGGGCCAGCAGACGTCCAGGAGGGGGGGGCAGCTGGATGCACGAGGTTTGAGTTTGGAAGGAGGTCTGGGCTGGAGACTGGACTTTGCGGACAACTGTGCAGGTCCCAGAGTGTGGCACGGGCTTGGGTGGGCTCTCTCCACAGGGAGCAGCTCAGATACCCCCGAGAGACCCAGATGGACCTCACCTGTCACAAAGTGAGGAGGGCCAATGTGGTATTGCAACAGCGTTCTCCCCAGCGAACCCTCTTTTCAGTGAAGTGACAAATCCCCATGGATTCCCAGACCTCTCCTCCCCAAGTCCTCCTAGCAGGCTACACGAATGGTACATGGGAAACATGGAGCTTCAGAGCTAGAAAGATCCTACGGAATGGAATATGGGAATTAAAACCCAACTGTGGCTTTAAAATGACTACGGCTGCTACCACCACTAATAACAGTAATAACAATATTCATACCAATAGCTACCGTCTTCTGAGCACTCACCACCCGAGAGTGTGGGCCTCGGTACTCCCCGGGCATCATCTCATTCACTCAGCATGATGGCTCTGAGAAGTGCAGGTTATCACGGCCTTTCTGCCACTGAGGGAACCAAGGCTGGGGGAGACTACCCAAGGGCACGCAGCAAACAAATGGCAGAGTCAGGGTTTTTCTGGCCACTTTTCTCAGCCGTGTCGTTCCTGCTAGGAGCCCCCAGCCTCCCCCCAACCCAGGACTCTATGCCCCGCAGAGCCCCCCACCCTGCAGGCTGAGCGGTGCCCGGCCTGAGCCTCAGGTATGTCGCCTGAAAAATGGGCACATTTACACCGCTTGCTTGGAGGAAAGCTGTGAGGCTCGGCCAAAGAAAAGTGTTAGAAAAGGTTTCGCAAATTATAAAGTGTTTTTACAAACGTTGTGAGAATCATTATTTCAAAATACGACCAATCCTTCCAGGTCTAAACTAGACACACACACACAACTGAGGGCTAAGAAGAGACCCAGAGAGGACGGGCAGCGCGTGGGCTACAGAAGCAGGATGGCTGGGAGGGAATCCTGGCTCGATGTTTTCTACTTGGGGCACCTCAGTAAACCCACTCTACCTCCACTCTCCTCATCTGTAAAATGGGACTAACCACACCTTCCCTGGGGGATCATTTATGGAGAGCACTAGGTGTGGGGCAGCACATGGTGCATCAGGCCTTGGGAGAGGCGCGCAGAGCAGCTGAGGGCTGGCCTGACCCTGCCCACCCCCAGCCGGCCCTGGGCCTGCCCCCTCCACACGACATTCTGGGGAGATCCTGAGATCAGGTGAGCCCTTCATCTGCTGCAGCGGGGGCTGCCCTGGGACGCTGCTCAAGTCACTGGCTGGACCTCAGCTGCCCATCTGTGACATGGAGTTCAGAAGGACCCCCAAGGTGGTCGGGCCAGTGAAACGGATTCACTCGTGTAGACAGAGCACGGGATTAGTGTCTGGAAGGCACACCGCAGGGTGAAGACTTGAAGAAGGCCCTGTGTCAGGTAAGGGGTCCTTTTTCGGGACATAATAGTACCTGGACTTCTCCTCAAAGGACACACAAGTGTGCAAGATTAGGGCAAGTGACGCTGCGCCTGGGTGCCAATTCCTCCTCACCCCCCGCCCCGCCCCTGCCCACCCTCCACCACTTGGCTCCCCGTCCCCTGTCTGGGCAGATTTGATAACACCCGAGAGTCCCACTCCCCCTGCAGAGGACAAAGGCGGTAATTGTCCCTGGTGGGCGCCTTTTGACTTGGTCTCACCGTGGTGTAACCGAGCCCCCTCGGCTGCACCTCACCTGGGAGGCCTCCCGGGGCCTCGCCACGCCGCCCCCTCCCACCTCAGCCGGTTTCAAATGTGCCCCCTCTGAAGGGCCAACAGCCATGGTGGGGATTCCTTCCAAGAGAAGTGACATGGCCGCTACCGGAGACCCTGCCTTGGGCTGGCAGGGGCCCAGGGAGGTGAAAGGATTGCTCCCCCGCGCTGCTGAGACTTTTCCGGGTCCCTTTAGTGGTGACACCAAAGCCCGAGCCCAGCACCTGCCGCTCCAAGCTGGTCTGTCCACCGGACCTTCCTGCAGCAAGTCACGAGCCACGTGGCTACCTAGCACTGGACGTGAGGACTGAGGGGGTGAATGCTCCATCTTATTCATCTGTGATTAATTTAATCTAAATAGCCCCACGTGGCCTGTGGCCACCACACAGGACAGCAGAGCTGCAAGCACTTTAAATGCATTTAATCTTTTAACCCTCACAACACTCTACAAAGCGATCACTGTCCCTGCTTTACAGATGGAGAAACTGTGGCACAGAGAGGCAAGTGAACATGCCCAAGGCCACACAGCTGAGAAGCAGGGAAGCCGGGAATGGTCTCCGGAGGCCGCCTCCCACACCGGGACAAGCCATCCTCAGTCCATCCCCATCCACTGCACAGCCGTGCTCAGGAAGGCAGAGGACACGCACTCCCAACCCCCAGGCCTGCCAATCCTCTAAGTCCCCTTCTGGACGCCAGCCTCGCACTCACGTCACGCCACGTCGCTGAGAGCACCCACTGGGTGCCAGGCTCCAGGCTGGGCTCTGGGAGATGGCGAGGTGTCTCTCACGCCTGCCCGGAAGGATGAGAGGATCCAGCAGGGGGACAGGATGTGGGTCCCCCACTGCCTTCCCTAGGCTGAGCCAGCCCAGAAAACCCGTGACAGCAGGAGGTGTGCCAGGTCTCTGCACAGTGTGGGCACTCCTGGGCACCTCCTTGCCCAGCCCCTGCGCCCCCCATGGCGGTCCAGGCCCCCTCTCCTGCTGGGGAGGGGCAATGAGCAGAATCTTCTTCTCCACGTGGCCAAGCTCCCTCCTGGCCTGCAAGAGGCCTCTCTCAGGCAGACGACAGTGGCCCAAGGACCGTCCCAGGGCCGCAGCGACCAGGAGGGGGGAGCACGAACAGTGCCAGAATAATCTACAGTCCCCAAACCACCAGACACTGGGGCCTTTTGGGGGCTGGGGACCCCAGAGTCTCCAAGTTGCCCCAAACAGGGGATTGGAGAATCTTAGGACAACATTTTGGAATGGCAGGATGTGAGAACTGGGTCTGAGGATAAACATATCTGAGTCCAAGAAGCCCCAGGGCTGGTGAAACAGTTCAGAGGTTAAGAACTGGGTCTGGAGCCAGACTACTTGGATTCAGACCGTAGGGCAGCACCTGCCAGCTGTGTGGCCTTGGGCAAATTTCTTTACCTCTCTGGGCCTCCGTTTTCCCATTTGTAAAATGGAGAGAACAACGGAGAACGTCAGCCTCACAGGACTCGTGGAGGTTAAGTCAGTATGTACCCCATCGTCTACATTCTCCCATCAAACAGGCACCTGCCCTCCGGCTTATCCCATTTTTCTCATCACAGCTGCAACCTGCATCTTCCCACATTCCTCTACTCCATGGCCCTGGTCCTGCCTGCCGCCCTCCCACCGCCCCCGCCCCCAGCCCTTCACTGACTGCAGGACAGTGACAGCCCCCCGAGGTGGCCCTCTCCGGGCTGAGTTCCCGAGCCCCTCCCAGGCTGGTGTGTCCAGCCACCCCCTCTGGGCCTGCCCCAGGCCGCCCACGCCCACCCAGACTGGGGTGGGGAGGGGGTCTCAGTAGCCCAGAGCAAAGTGGGGTGCTGAGGACCAGGCCTCACGAGGCTGGGGACCCACAGACGTTTCCCTTCTCTGTGAGAAGGGCTGCTCCTACCCCGCCCCGGCCCCCCCATCTCATCCCCTCCCATCTCATCCCCTCCCTTCCCCGGCACCATCCACTGCTATCATGGCAGCATCACCCACCGGACCTGGCTGGGCCCTGCCCTCACTGTGTCATCGGAGAAAACTGGAAAAAAACCCTCAGGCCTCGTGGGCGTCCTCCACCCGGGCCCGAGTTGGTTCCCCTCCAGCCCCTCCTCAGTGGCTTCCGCTCCGGACCTGTCTGACTTTTTCCTCCAGGCCTGCACATCCCGGCCTGGTCATCCCAGTGGGCATTCCCCAGTGGACACGTCAGCCCCGCCCAGCCCCACCTGCCCCGGCCAGTCATGTGGGGAGGAGGGGGCAGGAGGACCTGGGAGCCAGGCCCTGGGTGTGAATCCTGCCCCGCCCCCCTTGCTGTGTGTGAATCCTGCCCCGCCCCCCTTGCTGTGTGTGGCCTTGGCAGGGCCTCCGTGGTGGTGTCAGTCTCTCATCTATTAAATGGGCCCAAGGAAGGGAGTCTGGTTCTGAAACGATTTTTCTCAGTACTGTCTGGAGACCAGCCTCCTCCACGGGGCAGCAGGGGCTGGGCAGGGGTTGCCAGGCTGAGAACATAAACAGACAAAACGATAACCCTGACCTAATATATGCACCTTATATAAAAGTTAATTCAAAATGGATCATGGAACCTTGAAGACATTCTGCTCAGTGAAATAAACCAGCCACAAAAGGACAGACACTGTCTGATCCTACTCACATGAGGCCCCTAGAGCAGTCAGATTCATAGACACAGAAAGTGGACGGTGGCTGCCAGGGCCTGAGGAGGGCGGAGGAGAGTTAGTGGTTAATGGCGACAGTTTCAGTTTGGGAAGATGAGAAAGTTCTGGGGATGGATGGTGGTGACGGCTGCACAACAGTGTGAATGTCCTTAAGGCCACTGAACCAGACACTTAAAAATGGGTGGCATGGTAAGTTTTATGTTATGGGTATTTTACTATAATAAAAAATAAATACATTTTAAAAATCAATTTCAAGGGGCTTCCCTGGTGGTCCAGTGGTTATGACTCTGCACTTCCACTGCAGGGAGCATGGGTTCGATCCCTGGTGAGGAAAGTTCTGCATGCTATGAGGTGCGGCCAAGGAAAATAAGAAAAAAAAAAAAAATCAAATTTGCGAACTAAAAATTTCAATTTAAAAAAGAAACAAACCTTAGTTGGTCGATTTAAAATTAATTAATTTTAAAAAACAAAAGACTTAAATGTAAAGCTACAAGGCTTTTAGAAAAAAACACAGGGCAAAATCTTCAGGACCCAGGGCTCAGCAAACAGCTCTTAGCACAAAAGCACTATCCGTAAAAGGAAGAACTGATAAATTGGACCTTATCAAAGTTAAAAAGTTTTGCTCTGCAAAAGAGCCTATGAAGAGGAGGAAAAGACAAGTTATAAATTGGGAGGAAAAAACTGCAAACCACGTGTCTGACAGAAGACTAGGATCCAGAACATACAAAGAAATCTCAAAACTCAACAGTAAAAACCTAATCTAATTAGAAAATGGGCAAAAGACACGAACAGACATTCCACTGAAGAGGACGTACAGACGGCAAATACGCACGTGGAAAGACGGTCCACATCACTAGCTGTTAGGGAAACAGTCATTAAAATCACAGTGAGATGTTGCACACACCTCTCAGAACGGCAAAACCAAAAAACAGTGGTGACCGTCAACGCTGGAGGGGATGCAGCAAAACAGGACCCCTTGCACATTTCTGGTGGTAATGTAAGACGGCACAACCACTCTGGAAAAGTTTAGCCCTTTCTTACAAGGCTAAACGTACAACTACCGTATGATCCAGCAGTTACACTCTTGGGCATCTAGCCCAGAGAAATGGAACCCTGCGTTCACACCAAAACTGTTCACAGCAGCCTATCTGTCATAGCCCCAAACTGGAAACAACCCAGGCGGCCTTTTAACAGATGAACGGTTCCATGCTGTGAAACACCACTCGGCAATAAAAAGGAACAAACTATTCATAAATGCAACAAGTTGAATGAATCTTGAGGGGCTTATGCTGAGTGAAAAAAGCCAATCCCAACAGATTACACACCGTACCATTCCATCTATATAACAATCTTGAAATGATAAAACTGTAGAAATAGAGAACAGATTAGTGGCTGCCAGGGATTAGGAGGGGATAAAGGAGGGAGGGAAGGAGATCTGGCTCCAAAAGGGTAGCACAGGAATCCTCACAGTGGAATGTTCTGTGTCGTGACTATACTGATATCAATACCCGGTTGGGATACTATATAATTTTACGAGCTGTTGGGGAAAACCGGGCCAAGGGCACATAGGATCTTTCTGAATTCTTGCAACTGCACATGAGTTGACAATATCTCAACATAAAAATTTGAATTTAAAAGTGCAAGAAACCGGGGCTTCCCTGGTGGCGCAGTGGTTGAGAGTCCGCCTGCTGATGCAGGGGACATGGGTTCGTGCCCCAGTCCACGAAGATCCCACATGCCGCAGAGCGGCTGGGCCCGTGAGCCATGGCCGCTGAGCCTGTGCGTCCGGAGCCTGTGCTCCACCACGGGAGAGGCCACAACAGTGAGAGGCCCACATATCACCAAAAAAAAAAAAAAAAAAAAAAAAAGTGCCAGAAACCCATTTAAGTTTTAATTTGAGATAAATAATGAGTAAAGTTTTGCTATAAGTATGCTCCACACAATATTTGGGACATACTTGTACTAAAAAATATTTGTTATCTCAAGTTTAACTGGGAGTCCTGTTTTTTATCTGGCAACCCTACTCCTGGGAAATTGCCCCAGGTAAGAGGAGACACCTGTCACGTCATTCATTCACTCAACAAATATTTCTTGAATACTTACTATGTGCCAGGCACTGTTCTAGGCACAGGGGATACAGCTGTAAACTCAGGCCACCCCTACCCTCGTGGTACTGACATTGTAGTGGGAGGACAGAGGGAATAAAGACGTAAAGAACTGTGCAAATAAAATCGTTTCATATGGTGTTAAGTGTTATAGAGAAAATAAAGCAAGACAGTGTACAGACAGAGCCGAGGTGGAGAAAGGGGAGGAAAGTCAGAAAGTGAGAGAGGGCTTCCCCGGGAGGGCAACGTCTGAGCAGAGACCTGAAGGAACAGCAGGAACTAGTTATGCAAACAACTGAGGGAAGGGCCTTCCAGACAGGGGAAACAGCATGTGCAAAGGCCCTGAGGCAGCAACAAGCTTGGCGGACTCCAGGAGCGTGTGGCTGGAGACATAGTTGGTGTCCAGTGGTCCTAAGAACCCTGTATTCCCTACCCCCACATGTCAGAACTAGAAGACCCTTCTGAGACACGAGGTCCCACCATGGGAGAAACTGAGGCCCTGGAGGGCCGGGATCTGCCCAAGGCCACCCCTGGTCCAAGTCCCTCAAGTTCCAGCTGGAAGCCTTTGCATCTGGGAAGGGAAGAACCCACACCTGCACCAGAGCTGGAGCAGGAAGGGAGGGCACGGCGGCCTGCGGAGGCCTCCTCACAGCCCGGCCTGGTCAGCTGGCTTCAGGCCAGGCAGGGCCTGGCTCCTCGGGCCCTCAACGTGCCACCACTGACCATTCTATCCGGTCAAATATGCAAGTGGCCCTCGGGACAGCAGAGGAGAGCATAGCTGAGCAAGCCTTATCGGGGCCCCGCCCCAGCTGCCAGAGGCCAGGTCCCTGGTGTCCCCTGACTCACAGGCCTGCCTGCAGCCAGGGCAGGGTGGAAATCCAGCTCCCAGGAGCACCCAGACCAGACAGGGCAGGGCAGGAAGGGACAAGACCAGCACCCTCCGCGCGCAGAGGCTGGGCAGGGACTGGGAGGTGACTCTCGTTTGGGTGGAATTCCATCCCCCTGAGCTCACCTCCCTTGGAGCACATTCCAGCAGGGGCCAGCCCCGTCCCAGCTGGGCCCCCATCCCCAGGGCTGCCTCTCTTGGGCTCAGTCACCACGCTCCCAGGAAGGGGTTGTGGAGGCCCCCTCCCTCCCTGGGGCCCCCAGAGCTCCCAGCACACTTTGCCCTCAGTGGCCGGCAAGGCCTCGACGGCACCCCCGGCCCGGTGCAGTAGCATCAGCGAGGCGCGGAGAGCCCGGACCCCCGGCCCCGCAGCCCAGCTTCCAGAGCCAGGATGCAGCAGAAGGGGGCTCTGAGCTCAGTGCTCAGGGATGCATCTACAAGGACCCACCTCCCTGTCTGCTCTTCTGTGTCCCATAGCCCTCCTGCCCCAGTGCCCATTTCCTCAGGGCTGTGGCCGGCTCTGGGCTTTCCCACTAGAATCTTCCTGCTGGCCAATCCTGCCAAATGCCAGGGCTGTGGCAACTGCCTCGCGTTGGTGGCTGCCAGGAAGTGGCTCCAACCAAGACCTCTCTCCAGGCACCAGTGGCCCCTGGGCATCTCCATGTGATGCCCACAGGCTCTCCCACTCACATGCCCAAAAGCACCCTAATAATCATCTCCCCTCAAGTCCAGACTCCACACGCCCCAGTGCCTGACCCCAGTGAGGTAGAGCGCCCACCTATCCACCCCAAGTGCAACCCAAGGCGGGTCCTGCCTCTTCTGCTCCAAAACAGCTATCCCTCCTGCCTACCCGTGGTCCCTGCTGGGTGGGGCACCAGCTGCCACCCTGGCAGGCAAGGCCCTGCACTTGACCCCAACCACCTCTGCAGTCTCATCACCCATCATCCCCTCTCCCCAGATGCACGCAGTCCGCCCCCACCTAATCATGCCTTTTCAGGACTTCATGCTTTTATAGATGCCGTTACTTCTCCCTGAACTGCCCTCCCCCCCACCTGCCTTGTCCACCTGGTGGACTCCTACTTATCCTTCAAAGCCCTACTAAAGGGTCCCTTCTTCTTGCCCCAAAAGTGTCCAGACTCCTCCGAGAAGAAACCGTACCCTCCTATGAGCTCTTACGCACCTTCTGTGTTGCATTTCTCCTGCGGTGTTTAGCCCTGAATCATCATTTTTGCTCCTCTTAAATGCCTCTGTCACCAGACAGAGCACCTTGAGGGCAAGAAGCACGGTGAGTTCATATCCTCACTGCCCCAAAGGTGGGAAAGAAACGATTCAAAGCCACAAAGATTCCACCATCCAAAGATTTCAACCCGGGGCTTCCCTGGTGGCGCAGTGGTTAGGAATCCTCCCACCAATGCAGGGGACACAGGTTCAAGCCCTGGTCCAGGAAGATCCCACATGCCACGGAGCAACTAAGCCCGTGCGCCACAACTACTGAGCCTGCACTCTAGAGCCCACGAGCCACAACTACTGAGCCCGCGTACTGCAATTACTGAAGCCCACGCATCTAGAGCCTGTGCTCCACAACAAGAGAAGCCACCACAATGAGAAGCCCACGCACCGCAACGAAGAGTAGCCCCCGCTCACAGCAACTAGAGAAAGCCCGCACGCAGCAACCAAGACCCAATGCAGCCAAAAATAAATACAATTTTTTAAAAAAACAAAGATTTCAAACAGCAATTTAAAGTTTTCTTATTGGCTCCTTCGCACTACCACCAACTATGAGCTATACCTTCAACCGTTAATAAGAAATACAATTCAAAGTTACTCCAGTGCAAATTTCTTGTGAATCATTTTTTGTTTGTTTCTTAAATTGCAAATTTAAAATTTAGGTTAACTCAAGTTAATCTAAAAAAAAATGACTTCATTAAAATGTACCTATACTTAAAAAAAAAAACAAAAAGATTTCAACCCACCGCTTCTGACGCCTCTCTCCCTCCCAACCAAAGATCCTGATTCCAAGCCCCCCATGTGAGGGTGTAAACCTAACATTCTACAGTCCCAACCTGAACCGTCTGTGATTTCAATGCCAAAATACCATGGCCCTAAAATTCCAATAGAGATAGACTCTGATTCAAAAATCACGTCCCCAAAGGACCTGTTGGCTTCCCCCATTCCTGTCTTCTACTGTGACCCCTCTGATTCAACCCTGCAGACCACACAACTGCACAAGACAGTGCCGGGGGGAGGCAGGGCACAGACACCCCCAGCCCTGCGGCCACATCTGCAGGTGAAACCCTGGCTCTGCCTGGGCCGGACCCAAACCGGAGACCTGTGAGGGCAGGTGCCCCCCCGCGGCATTATTCCTCTTGATCTGCCAGCTGAGTCGGGGGCACCCTGCCACCCCAAGGGCCGCCCGGAGGACAAGCCCTGAATCTCCGCTCACTCAGCGGGCCACCACCTCGGCTCACTCAGCAGGCCACCACCTCGGCTCTGGGACACGCACCCCTTCCCCACCTCCCCCTCCCCCTTTTCTCTCGCACCAGCTGCCAACAAGCCCCAGAGCCTGTGGTCAGGTTGAGTCTTGTCTTCTCACAGCAGGAGGAGGGAGCCGGTGATAAACACATCTGTGATCCTTCCCGAGACGCTCAGCCAGGGGCGGCTGCGGGCTGGCCCCTCTCCTGCCGGTTCCAGCTCCACTGTGCATGGGGCCCACGGAAGCCTGTTGTGGGCAGAGTTTCTGGAATGGGGTCCCGTGCCTTTGAATAAATGGCAGGCCGCAGGATCCTGGGGGTCTCCAGTGTGTGCCCTCGCCTGGCCCTGACTAGCACCTGGGATCCAGAACAGACCAAGGATCATAGTGCCATTTGACAGATGAGGAAACTGAGGCCCCCAGAAGGGATGGAACCCAGAGATGATACACACTGAGCCTTACCTTCCCCAGGCTAGGCGGCTGCCCTGCTCCTGGCCGCTCGGATCTGTGTCTGGGCCCTGGGGGTGCCCCACGTCTGGAAGCGAGGGGCTAGGCTGGGAGACCACCTTCCTGCCGTGCCCTGGCCAAGGGGTGTGGCCACTGCCTTGCATAGCTGAGGGCCAGTCGGGATCCTTTCTGGGCCTCTGTTTGCACCCCCAAACCACAAAGGGGCTGGACTGGTGGTTAATCAGGCCTTTCCTGTGTCCACTGGGGAGTCCCAAATTCTACCTCTTGGCTCTGGAAAACATATAGTGCCTGGCTGAACTGCCCTTCCAGGAGGTGACCCTCAAGCGTCCTCCTGAACCAGAGTGGAGCTAGGCAGCAGGGGATGGTGGGAGTGCAGGGGGCACCCTGAGCTGGGAAAACCATTCCTGCTCAGAAGTGTCAAGTGAGGCCCAACCTGCGCACCCCACCAAGGATGCCCACACCCCGTTCCTGACACCGCCCAAGGCCTCGCTCTGCTGCCCTGGAGTCAGTCTCTGAGACTTCTGACCCGCTGCTCCAGAACCATCAGTGGCTCCCCAGTGACCGTAGGGGACTCAACCATTCACTCCGCACGTACATAGAGCGCCTCTATACACCAGGCCCTGGGGTGCAGCTGTGAATGTGATGCATGAGGTCTCTGTCCTTAACAAGCTTATGATCTGGGGAGGGGAAAGGCTAGGAAGGGGTTGAGAAGGAAGTCTCTCTGAAGAGGGGATATCGGAGCTGGAACTCAAGCCGTAAGGACAGGGCAGCCCTGAGGGGAAAACTCACGGCTCTCACTCCCTGGCCTGGAAGGTGACCTTGCAGCCCTCTGGCTGCAGCCACCCCTTCAGGGGCTCACAGACCAGCCAGTCTGGGCCCCTGGACTGGCCCCAAGCCCCTCCTCTGGGCCTTTGGCCACTACCTGGGTTGCCCCTACCTCTCTTCTCTGCCAAGCCAAACCTTGGAGTAGGTGGGGTCCACCTACTCCAAAAAGGCCCCTGAGGTTGACCTTACAACATATGATGGTCCCATCATCTGCATCACCCCAGAGCTGCCCTGAACAGCAAGCACAGCCTCAAGC
This sequence comes from Delphinus delphis, assembly GCF_949987515.2. Classification (NCBI taxonomy): domain Eukaryota; kingdom Metazoa; phylum Chordata; class Mammalia; order Artiodactyla; family Delphinidae; genus Delphinus; species Delphinus delphis. The sequence continues at coordinate 101,022,406 of NC_082692.2, read as the reverse complement.
CTGCTGGCGCTGGTGGCTCAGGAAACCCTCTCCCATGTGGAGAGAAGGGAACCCTCCTACTGTTGGTGGGAATGTAAATCGGTACAGCGACTATGGAGAACAGTATGGAAGGTCCTTAAAAAAAAAAAAAAAAAAAAGAACTACCAGGGCTTCCTTGGTGGTGCAGCTGTTGAGGATCCGCCTGCCAATGCAGGGGACACGGGTTCAAGCCCTGGTCCAGGAAGAGCCCACATGCCACGGAGCAACGAAGCCCATGCACCACAACTACTGAGCCTGCGCTTTAGAGCCCACCAGCCACAGCTACTGAGCCTGAGGGCCACAGCTACTGAAGCCCAGATAGCTAGAGCCCATGTTCCACAACAAGAGAAGCCACCACAGTGAGAAGCCCGTGCACTGCAACAAAGAGTAGCCCCTGGTCACCGCAACTAGAGAAAGCCCGCGCGCAGCAACGAAGACCCAACACAGCCAAAAATAAAATAAAATAAAATAAATAAATAGAACTACCATATGACCCAGCAAGGCCACTCTTGGGCATATACCCGGAGAAAACCATAATTCAAAAAGACACATGCACCCCAATGTTCACTGCAGCACTATTTACAATAGCCAGGACATGGAAGCAACCTAAATGTCCATCAAGAGACGAATGGATAAAGAAGATGTGGTACATATATACAATGGAATATTACTCAGCCATAAAAAGGAATGAAATTGGGTCATCTGCAGAGACGTGGATGGACCTAGAGACTGTCATACAGAGTGAAGTAAGTCAGAAAGAGAAAAACAAATATCATATAATATCGCTTATACGCGGAATCTAGAAAAATGGTACAGATGAACTTATTCACAAAGTGGAAATAGACACACAGATGTAGAGAACAAATGTATGGACTCCAAGGGGGGAAGGGGGGTGGGATGAACTGGGAGATTAGGATTGACATATATACACTACTATGTATAAAACAGATAACTAATGAGAACCTGCTGTATAGCACAGGGAACTCTACTCAGTGCTCTGAGGTGACCTAAATGGGAAGGAAATCCAAAAAAGAAACCCTCTTCCGCCTGATGTGCGTGGGACCTTCCTTCCCCCAGCTGAGCGCTCTCTCCCCTCATTCTCACTGTGGCTGGACCAGGTAGCCACACAGGAGGAAACAGGGGGAGACGGAAGCCACTTGTCCCTCTCCTGTCCACTCCCAGGGATGAGAGCTTCAAGGCCAGGAGGGACCCCATGACCTATGACCTCAGCCCTAGGAAGTGATCTGACCGTAGAAATCGGGAGGGATGAAGAGCTGAGAACCCTGGAGGAATGTGCCGCCCTGAGCAGGAGCTTCCAGCACAGGGCAGGGCCGGCAGGGCCTTGCAATCTACCCCGGCCATCATCCTAGGACAGACCAGGTGAGCAGCCTGCTGCGTGACTCACCGTGGCCGCCTGGGAGGCTCTGACACACCAGATGTGCCCGGAGACTGCAGAGGAGGGAGGGAGGGAGGGAGGGAATCCCAAGGCAGGAGGAAGGGCTCCTGGTGCCTCCCATTCGTCTGTACACGGGTGGGCAAGCCACCCCCCAACACCACTTACCAGACAGCTCCCTCCCTCGGTCTGGGGTCACACCCACCCCGTGCTGAGGACCAGCTGTGTGCCAGCCCTGGGGAAGGGCTCTCCTGCCTTCTCCCCGCGAGGACACTCCTGCCATCTCTGCTTCCTTCCCAGGAAGAAGCGAGCAACAGAGCTCGGATCTGAACCCAGGCAGCCCACCGCCAGCCCGCACTGTGCAAAGGACACCAACCCGAGAACCAGACGCCAGGCTTCACATCCTGGCTTTGCTCCCGATTAGCACGTGACAATCCCCCTGTTCCTCCATCTCTTCACCTGCAAAATGGGATAATGAGGCCACCGTTCACAGGGACGCTGTGAGAAGCACAGGGAGCTCAGCTTGTCCTGTTTCATGCACAGGACTGAGCGAGAGGACTGCTGGCCCACGGACATGTTCTAGCCAAACCAGGTCAGCTGGCACCCAAATGGGCAGCTCGAGGCCCACCCTTAGCCAGCATGTGTGTGTTTGAGCTCCTATAGCAATCCTCTTTCTTTTTTCCTTTTTCTACATTTTTTAAGAGTCACTGGTGACGACCAATTTTAAATGCCAACGCCTAAAAAAATAAGTGCTTGTGCATGAAAATCTGGGTCTAAAACCAGAGGATGAGGCCACCCTGGGCCGGCATTCCCGCACAGCCTCCACGGGCTGGAGCCAAGCTGGGGGCCCCACGGATGGGGCCTGTGTTCCTTGGTCTCTACAGCCCTGGGCACGGTTTCCCCCATTCTCTTCACCGCTGCTCCTGCCTGGCCCCCCCAGTGGTGCCCACACACACCCTGTCACTGCAGTGGTCCGTCCTCCACCCCGGCGGCATGGAGCCCTCCCTCCCTGTCTGGCCTGGCCCATCAGAACCCCTCCTTGCCCAGTACCTCCGGGGCCTGCGGGTCTTCACACAGGCAGGATCCACCCTCCTGTGACAGCCCCACCCCATAGGCCCTCACTGTACTCTGCCGGCAAACCTGTCTGCTCCCTTGCCTCACGGGATAGGGTGCCCATCCCCTTTGTAAGCCAGCCACCTCCATTAGAAACATCCTGGCACAGCCTGGACTCTCTTCCAAGCTGAGCCCAGAATCTAGGAGGATCTGAGGAGGCGGTGAAGAGGGAATGGTCACCTCCATTATTTTGAGCTCCAGATCTTGGTTAAGGTGACCAAGGATACGTCACCAACCCTGGCATCTGCCCTACAGCAATGACTCCTACTGCACTCACCTCAACTCCTCCCCACAATCAGAGTTTTGTACAGCTGATTTTGTGGGCCCGAGGATGACAGTTCACATCCGTCCCTCTTTCCATCTTGCTGAGTTACATCCAATGTTTAAACAGAGATTCGATTATTCAACCTTGTCAGTAACTGACAAGTGTCATGCCACACAGAAATCCTGACCAGCAGCAAATCGACAACAGATGCAAGCAGAATGAGGCTACGGGCAGAGCCCTGTGGCCCATCGCCAGACACCCAACACCAGTTGTTATGAATAAGCCATTTTGCAGCATCTCTGCAAGAGCCGCCCGGCTCCCCTCCCTAGCTGCCTACCTTTCGGCCTGCCTCGTTATTGTGTAAGTTCATGAGAGTCCGGGCATTCTGCTTGATCTCCCGGGCATCCACAAAGACCTTGGCGAAGCCGATGCCGTAGCGGATGTCGGCAGAGCAGCCACCCCACTTCCAGCCCTCGTCCCGGTGGTACTGGCCTTGCTTCTCCTTGTCGCAGCCGCAGTCGCTCAGGTTGCCCTGGGTGCAGGCAGCAGTGATGGCGTGGGCCACGCCGGCTGCGATGATGGCGTAGGTGAAGGCGGCCTCCCGGCTCCCTGCGGGGACAAGAGTGGAAAGGCTGGGCTCAGGTCCAGGGCGTCCTGGGATGGGAAGGGAGGCTGAGCTCACTGTCGGGGCACCACAGAGACTGACTGAGCGCCCGTTCCTCACTCCGAGAAAGCTCCGTCCCAGGTACCCCCATCACGCACATCCCCGTTGAATCCCCAGTCACTGAACGCCCTTGGGGAGCCGACGGGGCAGCGGAGGAGAGAGGCTGGAGACCAGAAGAGGGATTCCTCTGTGGATGGCCACCCACTCCCCCCAGGCTGATGTGGCCATGCCCGCTGCACACACGCACAGCACTCGTGGCACCTGGTGGCAAACTGTAACGCAGCACTCTGACCGCCACAGTGCACCCAGGCTCTGGAGCCAGAGGCCTAGGCTGAAACCCCAGGACATCGGTCTGTAGCTCTGCCACCTTCAGCCGCCACCACCCCCTCCCTGTGTCTCAGTCTCGTCGCTGGAAAGTGGGGACACAGCAATAGTCCCTTTCTCATGGGGATGATAAGAGAGTAGAGTTTGTCCATGTGAAGCTCTCAGCGCCCTGCCTGGCTCGTGGCACCTGCCTGACACAGCAGCTCCTGTGCTCGTGGCCTTGCTATCGCTGCTGTGTCTAGAGGTCTGGACCCCCGTGGCCCCCTCACTCGACTGTGAGCATCTCCAGAGAAGGCTGGGACCTGCATCCTCGGGACTCCGACTGACACAGGGGACAAGGGCTGCGGGAGGGGAGAGGGACTGCTCGTAGGCAGGCAGGAGGGACAGGATAGCAAAGGGTCAATGGGGGCCTGGGGAGCTGCTGAGGTGTCACTTCCCCGCAGGGCTTCCCAGCTACGTGGAGGTGGAGATGGCCCTGCTGGGGGGCTGGGAGCCACATGTTAAGAATTTACAAGGGCCCTGCAGGGCGGTGCTGAGCTGTTAAGTGGGGTGGAAGGGTCCTGAGTAGCTGGGGTGCAAGAGTGGGGGGCGGTCACTTAGGCCTGGTGCAGATACGCCCTGCCACCCAACCTCCCGGCCTCCCTGGGTCCCAGAGCGGCACCTCCTGCTGGGATGGAGATGAACCCAGACCCCGTGCCTAGTGTAGGCACTCAGCGCGTTCGCTCTCAGAGCCAGGGTGGGTGCGGGTCAGGGAAGCACCCTAGAGGAAGAGGCCCCAGGGATGGAGAAGTCTCTCAGGACACCGTCACCCCGACTCAGGTGGACCTTCTCACCCGTCCCTCCTTCACTTCGCAGCCCCTCACCCAGGCTGCTAGGATGCCAGTAACCTGCACGCCGACCCCTGGCCACCGCATCCGCACCCTGCAGACACGTAGGCCTGTCCACCTGCTGGACCGACGGCTTCACTGTGCCGACGCCTGGCCCTGACATTCCACGGCGGCCCTGTTAATACGGGGGTGCTGGAGCCCATACGCCCAGATTCAATCCCAGCTCTGCCACTGACTGACCGTGACTTGGACCAGTTCCTCCTCTGCCTGAGCCTCCGTCTCCAGGCACCAGCTCACACTACTGAGAATCAAACCCACGAGAAAAGGATACACTGGAGGAACCAGGCGACAGCGAGATTAGACCCTCACAGACATCAGAGAAAGAATCATCAGGTGCAGAGTATACAGAGAATAAGATGGGGGAGGAAATCTCTGTTCCACCACTTTCTGGCTGTGTGACCTTGGGTGAGTCACCTAACTGCTCTGTGCTCCAGTTCCTCCTCTACAAAATAGGATGACAACCACTCACTTTAATTAGGGAGGTCGAGAGAACTAGAAAGAATTAACAAAGGTAAAGCATTTAGCAAAGGGCCTGGCATGAGACAGTGACCCCAAATATTAGATTTATTACGATTGCTATTGACGATGGTAATAACGGTCCCTTATAAGAAGGCTGAGAGGTATGGAGTAGGAGTTTTCATTTGTTGAAGAAACTGAGGCCAGGAGAAAAGTCTGGTTCACCCAGGCCACCCAACTGGTGGGCAGCAGCGCTGAGCTGCAGTCGTGGCCTCTGGACACCCTGTTCAGACCAAGAACTTTCTCCGGGGAGCAAATGACTGCAAAGCGCAGCGGCCCCACTGGCAGCCTCCGGCAGCTAAAGGGAAACTGTATCCCCTTTATCAGACTCAGAACAGAGCAGCAAATTGAGGAAGGGTCGGAGCCTGGCCCGCCACCTGAGACTTGCCCTTCCCCCAGGCTCTTCCCTGGGGGTGGGGGTGGGGACAAGTGTGTGAGGTTCTACCATGCAGCAGGCGGAGGTCCCAGGTATCTCTGAGCCCTCTGAGCAGCGCATGCAATGCAGATGGCTTCTGCTCCTGCCCAGGATCCCCCAGCACATCCCAAGGTGGGTGGGAGAAGGGCGGCTGCACCCGGCACACACACAACTCCCTTGAGTTCAAGGTGCACTCCTAGACCAGAGTGAAGTCCATCCTGGGCCATGGCCTTCCCTCCCCACCAAGCTGGCCCTCACCTCCGCACCCACGGCCCCCGAGAAACAGAGGGACCGTTATTCTTAGCTTCTGAGCTCCCCGGGACCCAGGTACTGGCTGTTGCAGTCCAACGCTTCCAGATGCTAAAGGGTCACTGCTGACCCCTGCCATTGACCTTGACCTGGGCCTTGCCCACCAGTGTTAGACTAGGACTGCCCAGTCCCCATACTTCCCCCTCCTCACTGACCACCAGGAAAGCTGCCCTGGGCAGTGGGCTGGCCGTGTAACTAATGTCAGGCCTGTCAACCTGTCTAAGCCTCTGTTGCTTCCTCCATGAAATGGGCTTAGCAGCATCAGGGGCTGGTGAGTGGACAGCGCCCGGCATGGGGTACGTGTTCCATAAACACTGGCCGCTGCTGCTGTGATCACGATTACCACCAAGTCCGTTTTGCCTCGTTGAGCTCCAGGATGCACTGAAGGACACGATAGCCTCACACAGAGGCCAGTGTGTGGGGCTGACCCAGACTCCGGCTGCCCAGCCAGACTTGGGGGGTCCCGAGGGAGCAGGGCCCGTGTCTGTCTGTCTCCCGCTGTTTGCAGTCCCCACGATAGTGTGTGACGGATGAATGAATGAGCAGACCTCACTGCCAACCCCACCCCGCCAGAAGCTGGGTGACCCTGGGCAAGTCACTGGGCCTCTCTGATCCTCCATTTCCGTATCTGTGAATCTCACCCAGCTGGCACCCAGCGGGTGGGGGTCCCAGGTATCTGTGAGCCCTGGGACCAGTGCATGAATAAACGGTAGTGAGTATTATAATAATTACAATGGATGGAATTACAGGCCCCCTGAGAGGTACAGAGAGAAACTCCCCCGCTTCAGTTTTCTCCACGGCCCTCCTGCCATTTTAGACTTATTTGTTTGTCGTCTGTTTCTCACACCACAGCCACCACTCCTGCTGCCCCTACAGCATAATGTCCTTGAAGGCAGTGCTTTGTCATGTGCCCTTCGTGTCCCCAGGGCCTGACATGTAGGAGGTGCTCAGTACATATCTGTTAGATGAATAGATGGATAGATAAATGAATGAATGAATGAACGCTCCAAGCAGTGGCCAAAAACCAGGTGAGTTTCATTTAGTGCTTATTACTGGCCAGGCTCCGTGCTAGGCGCTTTGGGAAAGTGTTCTGGTCACCTATTTATAGGGAAACCAGCTGACTGAGGTTCAGAGAGGCTCTGACCAGGCAGGTGCAGAGCAGCGATGGGCTCCACCCGTTCGGCATGACCTCCCCCAGGGCGTCAGGACAGAGTCTGCCCAAGGCCTGGGGTTTCGGGGCTTTTCAGTGCAGGGAGAGGTAGAAGGAAAGTAAGCTTTGTTAAGCACCTGCCAGACCCACCCTTGGGGGTGTTGCCCAACAGCCCCGTTCGGTGGCCACCATTCTCCACAGTGTTACCGATGAGGAAACCGGGGCTCTGAGAAGTAAACTGATTCACTGAGGCCGCCAACCCAGAAACCAGCCAGAATTGGGATTCCAGGCCCAAGCTGGCAGTGTCCTCCCTCAGCCCCTGCTCCAACCACCCTTCCAGCTCCTCGCTGCGTGGCAAAGCCCACGGTCGAGAGAGATTCCTTTGCCTTAAGGCAGCAACCCTGATCAAAATGCCTTTATTTCTGCCATTCAACTGTTACCAGTTAAAACATCAATAAATTTATAGGACGCATTCAAATAGGACGGCCTCCTGAGAACAGGGTTTGATGGCAGAAAGAAGGTAGACGAGCATCCCAGAATCTTACCATCGCAGATTCCTTGCGTGAGAGGCCATCTTAACCTCCATCCGTCCATGCCTCCTTCGCCCATCCCAGGTAAGCAGCAGTTCCTTACTGTATCTGTGGGCAACTGAGGCTCGAGGAGGTGACTTACAGAGGCAGAGCCAGGATGCAAACCTAGGGGTCACAGGCCTCCAACCACTGCGGAGGACACCCCCGACCCTGACCACGCTCAGAGCTCCCGGGACAACCCCACCCTCAGCCTGGGGAAGCCCCTCCAGTTGGGCAATTTCCCGAAGCTGTCTATTTGTCTCTTACTGGCTGTCTGCACGGGCAGTTCTAAGGTGTGTCTTATTGCTGCAGAAACAGAATGAGGTGATGGTCCCAATGGCACACGGTTCATAAGAAGAACAGCAAAGTCATAAAATGCTTACTATTTGCCAGTCTCTTTCCTAAGCACTCAATACAGATCAATTCGCTTCACTCTGGCGACACTATGAGGTGTGGAGCATTTTTATCTCCATTTTACAGATGTGGAAACTGAGGCCCAGAGAGGCGTGTACTCTGACCAGGATTCAACCCTGGTCAGCCTGGTTCCAGAGTCTGACCCTGTCTCCTGCCTTAAGGTTACGACACCCACCCCAGTCCTACTGACTCCTGGCCCAGGCTCTTGCCCGACTCTTCCACATGGGGCCAGTAAGCAGAGGACACTGGGCTTGGCTTACTGCCCATCACTGACCATTGCCCCTCCAAGAACAGACCTAGCCCCCTCCTGCCTTGACCACCTACCTCTCCCTCCTGTGCACGAGCAGAGGAAGAACCTCCGTCACACCTTGCCTCTCCTCGGACCCCCTGACCGAGCCACGTGCCCTGTTCCTTCACTCAACAGATATTGCTTGAGCACCTACTATGTGCCAGGCACTGTGCTGGGGGCTGGGGAAACTGAGAGGAGGGATTCAGACATGGCCTTGGCTTCTGAGGGGGCAGAAAGCAAGACACATCACTCACTCAGCGGCAGCGGAGGACTCTGCAGACGCAGGACAGGGAGATGACGGGAGCAGGGACCACCTGGGGTGGGGACTTTTGAGCCGGGAGGAGCCAGCCATGAGGCTGTCTGAGGGGAGAAGGGGCTCCCGGCTGATGGGCAGACCCTGCGGTGGCCCCGACCCGGCCTGGGCAGTGGTGGGAGCAGGTAAGCCCACGGGGGTGGGAGGAAGTGAGGCTGTTGGGGCAGAGGCAGGTCCTGCAAGCCCTACCATCCTGCCCCAGCACAGGGCCCTCTGTGCCCGGAACCAGAGAAAAGTCTCCCAGAGCCACAGACATAAGGCCCGTGGGTTCATCCTGGAATAAGAGAGGTTCACAGAGGCCGGGAAACGTGCCCAGGCTCATCAATGACTCAGCAGCGAGACCTGGGGGATTAGGACCAGGGTCTCCTGGCTCCCAGCGTGGAGTCCTGCCCTCACCTCCACCACAGCTTCTTTCACTCTCAATCCACCTGCATCTCCAGGTAACTTTCCACGCAGAAGCTCAGGCAGCCTCAGCTCAGAACTTGGGTAAGATGGAGCCTATTAGTCCCTCCGCCCTGCTCCTTACTCAGGGCAGGGTGACCCTGAGCAAGGATGCTGGCTTCCCGGCCTCAGCTTCCCCACCTGTGAAATGGGATCCACCAGGAGGACACGGCCAAGCTGCCCTGAAGACGAAACGAAACCTCTGTGTACAGAGAGGCCCCGTTCCCCAGAAGGTGCTTAGTAAAGACCGTTGTTATCACGGAGATGAACCCGGGGAGCCCGGCTGACGCCCTCCCCACATTCCAGCTCCATAACGACCCCGGCGGGTACAGAGGAAATAAACTGATGTCCAAGCCTGCCTGAAAGATTCCATTCCACCGCCCTGTGCAGCCACTGCAAATGGTTTGCCCCGGAATATTATCTGGGTGTATTTACAGTATCTTACTGGAAACCACAAAGTGCATTGTATTTTTTTCTATTTTGCTATTTAAAGCCAATGGGTCAGAGGGTGAGCAATCTGCAGTGACACCAGCTGAAATATATGATGATTTGGAAAATACACAGACGGAAAAAGGTTGCCTTTGCCAGCCCCATGGCATGACACTCACAGCCCTTCTGGGCTCAGAACGCCACATCTGGCTGTCTTCGAGCAGAGGAACTAGGGGCCCTCTGGATGAAGAGACAGAAGAACGGGGGCTGCAGGGGGCACGTGTCTGGGCGGGGCCTGGCTGACGTAACAGGCCCACAGAGACGGACTCTGGTCTCCCAGCCCCCGCCCTTCTCTCCCACCTCCGTTCTATCCAAGCGTCTCTTCCCAGCAAGGAAGGCCAGACCGCACTGCTGCCACCCGCCAAGGGTCAACAACCAACGTACAGAAGATTATTCAAATACCTGAGTTTTTTTTAATACTTGTACAGAGGAGTAAATAGGACCATGAGTGTATTAAAATGTAAGTCAAAGTAGCCATGATTGACTGATATCATGTAAACTGTATCTTTCTTTTTCTGATTTAATAAAAAAATTTTTACAAAACAAATGCTCAGGGCATTCCTTCCTTCCTCCAAGCCGTCCTGCCTCCAAGCCTTTCCACACGCTGCTCCCTCAGTCGGTAAATGCCCTTCCTCTCCCACGGGCTTGGTGAAAGGCCATGTGGCTCAGTGGTTTCAGAGCAGGGCCCTGGGGGGCCAATCAAGCCAGGTTGGCAGCCTGGCTCCACTTCCCGGGGGGAAGGATCAGGGGGGAGTTGACTGACCTCTCAAGGCCTCGGTTTCCTCCTTTGTAAATGGGAATAATAAAGCACCTGCCTCCTAAAGTTATTAGGAAGGTGAAACAAGCCAAGACCACACCTGGAAGGGATCAGTACGCAGCAGCTCTTACTAGGCGTGGCACTGGTTAACTGTCTCCATCAAGACACTGCTCAGGGTCCCCTGTCCGAGGGCCTTCCTGACATCCCCTCCTCGGCTTTCGGCTCAGCACCTTTGCCATCCTTACTCTGTGTTAAATTGAAAGATCAGTCTCTCCCCACAAGGCTGTGAGGACCCGGATTATTCATCTGCGAAGCCTCGACAGTTGAATGAATGAATGACTGTGCATGTAAAGGCGTGGGAGTGTGTGTCAACCATAAGAAAGCTGGCAAGAGAAGGTTCTAACAAAAGACTCATCTCAAAGAATGGTGTCAGGAGAGCTAAAACCCAGGATGAACTGAGGCTTGCAAGAAAAAAAAAATGCACGCGAGACAAAAAGTCCTTTGTTAGCTGCGTTCTAAGCAAGAATAGGGAAAGAATAGGTCTTTTGCTCCGGCAAGATGGCGTATTGTTAAGAAATGGCAGAGAGAAAGTGGAGCTGGCCTGCCCCTCACTTCTGTGTCTCTCACCGGAAAGGTCTTCAAATCATCCCTCCAAGCAGTCATCAGCTCACCAGACATGTGCTCCATCCACCCACCCTGCCCGAGACAGACAAAAAGACGGAGCCACTGTGCGAGGCATACGGATTCTCAGACCTGGGATCCTGGGCCCAGCCGGTCACCCGAGGGAGAGGGGCGAGCTGCTGAAGCGACCACTCGGGAGGAGAAGCGGTGAAACGGGACAGGAGCAGAAGCCCAGAAATGCATCCAAGTTCCCCGGTTGGTAGACAGAAGAGGGTGGCCCCTAGGGCCTGAATCCTAGGTCATCTGTGCCCTTCCCTGGAAAAATTCCACAGGGGAGTACCAAACAGGAGGTCGTGAGTATGTGAAAAAGAATGCAGCCGTCCCCAGGAGCACACATCAGGAAATCACCATTTCTTTGTTGATAATAATGCTAGACTCATAGCAAATTTCTATATGTGCTAAGAATTTGATCATCTTCCCACATCCTGTCTCTCCCCAGAGACAAGGGAGAGAGATTCTTCGGACAGCTCCCCTCCCAGGCAAACCCTGTGGGATGGATTTGTCTCCACTACTCTCTCCAGCCTCTTTCTGCCCTCCCTGCCCCCCAGCCTGGAGCCAGTGCCCAGATCACTCTAGAGACCCGGCTCTGGCTGGGTCACACCTGCAAGCCTGCTGCGGCTGCCCATCCCCACCACACCCTTCCTCTCCTGGGCTGTGGCGGCCCATTTTAGGTGACCCTGTAGGCAGCCTTCCACGCTCCAGTCCAGTGCCACCCGTGCCCTCTGCTCTTCTACCAGCCCCGACTCTGCTGTCTGTCCCCAACAGACGGTGAGCGCCCCGAGAGCAGACCCTGTGGCCGATTCATCAGCCACTTACCACGCTGAAGATTCTAGTAAACATCTGTGGGACCAACGAATGAGTGAATGAATGGGTGGACATACTGTGGGTGGCAGGGGGGGTGTCCCATGAGCACTTAACTTACATGAATTCAACCAAATGCACCCGGGGAAAAGTAAATTTAACATACTGTACGTGTGGGAATGTAAGTCGGTGCAGCCTTTATGGAAAAAGAATATGGAGAGTCCTCAAAAAATTAAAAATAGAATTAGCATACAGCAAGTCTACTTCTGGGTATTTAGCCAAAGAAAATGAAAATGCTAACTCAAAAATATATTTGCATCCTCGTGTTCACCACAGCACTATTCACAATAGCCAGGACATGGAAACAACCTGAGCCCATCGACAGATGAATGGAGAAAGAAGATGTGATACACACACACGCACACACACACACACACACGCACACACACGCGCGCATATGTGTATATATATGTATAGACACACAATGGAATATTATTCACCCATAGAAAAGAAGGAAATCCTGTCATTTGTGACAACATGGATGGAACTTGAGGGCATTATGCTAAGTGAGATAAGCCAGACACAGAAAGACAAATACTGTACGATCTCATGTATATGTGGAATCTTAAAAAAAAAAAAAAAATTGAACTAAAAAAATAGCGTATGAATACCTTGGATGGGGTGCATTACTGTATATACGTTATACACACACGTGAATGTCTTCCTACTTGTATAGAAAACTACGTATTCTGAATTTTGTGGCTGATTTCAGGGACTTTGCAGAGTGACGCTGACTCGTATAGATCTCATCGTCCACGTCCATATCAGATACTGGAACAAGCCTCCGCTGTGCCCTTGCGGAAGGAGGTCGGACTTGGTGGTGGGTAAATATACTTTGGGTGGATTCCTGGTTAGTCCAAAAGCCACAGTACGAGCATGGCCAATCTGTGAGGGTCTCCAGAGCAGTGTTTCCTGGCGTGGGTGCCTTGGAAGAGCACCTCCACCAGATGGCCAGTGAGTCTGAGGTCAGAGGAGTGTGGACCTCCAGGGAAGCCTCCTCAAGCTGCTCTCTTGTCTGCAGGACTTTTCAGAGCCTTTAATACACTGGATCTCTCTCTCAAGCAGGGAGTATGGCATGCTGAGTTCCCAAATTTATCATCCAGGGAGCCCTCCTTTTTACCCCAGAGCAGCGGGTGCGGGTGGAGAGGGATAGAAACCAGTCCGCTGAACAGACTGGGGAACAGGTCCTCTTGAGTCACGCCATGGAGGGGAGATCTCCCCTAGGCCTTGACCTACCCAACATTTGATCCCATTTGAAGCCAACGCAAATGTGGGAGGAGAGCTAACAGAACGCTGGCCTCACATGGATCAAAATGCTCACATGCAGGAATGAACGATCAGTCTTGTATTTTGGGTCAGAAATGGAAAGCATTCACTCAACAAAGAGAACAGAGCGCTTCCCATGTGTGTGGTGCACCCAGACCTGGGGCCACAAGACTAACAAGACCCTGGAGGGCTCAGAGCAACTGGGCCTGTAGGGTAGAGAGGAGCTGGCCTGCCAGGAGGGCGAGCATCTCTCCATGTGTTTCCTGAGCATCTACTGTGTGCCAGGCCATGGGCCAGGTGCTGGGGGTCACAGAGAGAAGACGACTGACAGGCCCGGGCTCCATGGACTTCCCCACAGCCAGGGACCGATGGCAGACACACACAGCCTTGCAAAAGTATGCAAAGTCACTTCTGGAAGTGGTAAGTCTATAAAGACAACAGCACAGCATGACCTACAGGGGAGGCTGTCTCGGCCAGATGGTCAAAGGAGGCCTCCTGGAGAAGGCGGCGTCTGGGTGGGGGCCTACATAATGCTGGGGTATGCAGGTTACCCACCATCGCTCAGCAGTTTCTCCCTGTGGCCCTTCTGCTCTGACCTCTGCTCCAGAAGGAGCTGGCGCGGGGGTCTGCACCAGTACCTGGGGGTGCACCACATCCACTGAGCCCTTCCGGCTGGAGAGACTCAAGAATAACATAGCTGTGATTTATGGAGCACGTCCTGGGTGCCTCGTGGGGTGTAAGTAATCTCAGCTGCCCACACCTGCAAGATGGGTATGTTATCATTGCCATTTGGTCCTGGTCCACAGCCAGGCAATGGGGAAGCTGGGAAGAGAAGCGGCAGGTAACTGCAGGGCTGAACTATAATTCTGGGCGGCACAAATGAGCAAATAAATAGAGGATGTGCCCTGGAGTAGTAAGTGATGAGGAGAAAAACATGGAAGGTGAGGGGTAGCTGGAGAATGGATGGTCTGCACTACACAGGTGGTCCTGGTGAGGGGCTGCCGTGTGAGCTGAGGGTGGAAGGATGGGAGAGCACCCAGGCAGAGAGACCAGCTGGGCCAAAGGCCCTGAGGTGGGAAGGACGTAGTCACGTGAGAGGGTGGGAGAGGGTGGCAGAGCTGGGGTGGAGAGGGGCTCGGGATGCAGGTCACGGAGGTCAGCAAAGCACCAGGGGACCTGCTGGCATTTTATTCTCAGATCGAGAGGAAGGGTTTCACACAGGGAGACACCGTGGTCACAGCGACCGTGGGGAGACTCTTTGCTGGGTGCCAGGTGGTTGGGGGGGTACATTAGGGGGCTGATGGAGTTGGGTGACAGCTCTCTGAAGATGGAGATTTGAACAAGGAGATGATGGGGGAGGTGGTGAGAAGTGGACAGACTGGCGGATACACTTTGTAGAATCAAAATGATGAGCTCAGGTTAGAAGTGGGACCAAGAGCTTCTCCCCTTTCTACTCCACATCTCCCTGTCCTGCTGTACCAGGAATAAAATCCGGGGCATCCCCAGGTCCTTGGGTTCCTCTTCGTAGGAGACAGGCACGTGGGCCTCCTGGAAGGGTGAAGGGACATCCCCTTGGGGCCCTAACCCACCAGGCGCTAGGGTCTTACGTCCTGTGAATACTGCTGCCACCTGACAAGGTGGGCTGCGTGACTCGGATGTCAGTGCTCGTGTGGCTGCCTCAAGCCCACCAACAAAACGAGGTTGTCCAACACACGGCGGCCTCAAGAATCTCATGTGTGGCAGAACCACACAAACAAGAACCCCTCCAGCAGCAGGGAACTCGCCGGCCAACTCAGTCTTGCCACAGAACACCCACGTGACTTGGTCAGCCTCCACGTGGCTCTGAGCTGAGATGTAGGTGGACATGCGTCCTTTCAGGGATGGAGAGGACCCATGAGGTGATGGACCCAGAGGAAGGGCTGCCTCTGCTCCTGGCCCTCACCCACCGATCCTCCACGAAAAGATGAAAGACAGGGGTGTGAAGCCCCATGGGACCCACCCTCCCTGGGGTCCTGCCTGATGCAGCCCTCACTCTTCTACCTGTGACACGAGCACACACAACCGGATGGAAAAACAGGCAACGAGCACGAATAGGCAACTCACAGAAGAGTCAACCTGCACGGCCAGTAAACATAGGAAGGGATTTCAACCACACGACTTCTCAGGGAAATGTAAATCAAGAGGACAGTGACGAAGCATTTTACACCCATCCCCCAGGCAAAAATGAAGACGTCTGGGCGATCCCATGTGTGAGCGAGGCCGAAGGTCAACACTGCCGGCTGGGGGAGTGGCACGTGGCACGGTCACTGCAGAAATCAGGCCCATCCTCATACCCTGTGACCAGCAATTCCATTCCTCAGCATACACCCCAGAGAAGCGCACACGTGGGCCCCGGGAGACGCGCACAGGGAGGCCCGCGGTGGCACTGTGACAGCAGGTGCTCAGAGACAACCCAGACGCCCCTCAACCAAGGCATGGGTGCACAGATGGGGGCTATTCACCACAGCTGAAATGAATCAACAACAGCTAAGAAGAACAACACAGATAAGCTTTGTTAATACTGAGGGGAAAGAAGTAAATTCCAAAAGACTGCCTATAGCGTGATGCCTTTTCTCTGTAAAATTAAACACAACTCAAACTAAATAATGTACTTCTGGGGAATATATCAGTAGCATAAATTAGACATCAAGATTCAGGATAGAGAAAGTGTGACTTGGGAGGCGGGAGCAGGAGTTGCCTAAGGGACGTTCACAGGGGTGCAAGCTACCGGTCCTTATTCTAATTGTCATGCTGGTGGTGGATTCAAGGGGGAGTTCATTGTTTTATTTATGAAAATGAAAAACCTGGAGTGGGGTGAACACCTTTTTGGGTCCCCAAGGGCCACACTGAGCCTGGTTAGCAGTTGATAAACTTGTCGTGGGGTCACATAAGCCCTGGCATTTAAGACCCTTGAGAGCTGGCCTGTCACCTCACCTGAGGCTGCAGACCCCCGCTCGCCATCCCCTTAGCAATCACACGTCGTCTTTGTCCTGATGTTCCCTCTGCCTGGGATCCCATTCACTGACCCGTGAAATTCTTCCCACCCTTCAAGACCCAGACCAAGGCCATCTCCATTGGTCCAATCTGCTCTTTCCACCTGGCAATCTCACCTCCGAGCACACACCACAGCCCATATGCTTTTCCCTAAAGTGCAGACCAGGCTGCTCTCAGACTGCTTGTTATGGGCTGAATTGTGTCCCCCCCTGCAGAATTCATATGCCCAGCCCTAACCCTCAGTACCTCAGAATGTGTCTGTATCTGGAGGTATGACCTTTCAAGAGGTGATTAAGTTAAAATGAGGCCATTCAGGTGAGCCCTCTTCCAACCTGACTGGTGTCGGTAGAAGAGGAGATTAGGACACACAGAGACATCAGGGCACGTGCACAGAGGAAAGACCAAATGAAGACACAGGAAGAAGGCGACCCTCTACACACCAAGTGTAGGGGCCTCAGAAGAAGCCAACCCTGCCAGCACCTTGATCTTGGACTTCAGCCCCCAGGACTGTGTGTGGAAGTCGCCCCGCCTGCGGTCGGTCCTCATTCCGGCCGCCCGAGCTGCCTGAAAGCCCCACAAACAGTCCCCCTCCCTGGGAGATGGTGCAGGTGTGGCTCCCAGGCCTGGACAACAACAGCCCTATTGTCAGTGGTCCCTGTGATGGTTTGGGATGGACACACGCCCAGAAGTCAGGCCCCAGATCCAATCAGAGTGAGCTCCAGGGCTCTTGCAGGCGCTGCCACAGAAAGGTCAGGCTCTTTCCTGCAGGACCTGAGCCTGGAGGTTGACCCCCCCCCGACAGACACCTTTCTGCCCCACAGGAAGCTGATGCCAGCTCACATCCCAGGGCTCCCCAAGTCGGCACCCCGACCTTCAGTTCCCGAGGATGCACAATTCCCCTTCCCGCCTGAGGCAGCTTGAATTGGGTTTCGGTTTCCAGCATCCCCGAGGGCCTTGCCTGGTCCTGCCCTGGGGCCCTCTCCTCAGATCTAAGCAGTAAAATCCAGAACACTCAGGAGGGGAGACAGAAACATAGGCAGAGTGGGGACTGGACTGGGCGTGAGGAGGTGGAGAACGGTGAGCCTTTGGGTCTCAGCATGGGATGCAGAACCCGTGAAGGGCTGCTGCCCCCCACCAATGTCAATCTCCTCCTTCCTGCTCCGTCACAGACCCTTAGCTTATCTCACAGCCGCTCAGAATTAAAAGAAAAAAAAAGACTACATTTCCCAGCTTCCCTTGCAGCTAGGTGTGTCATGTGACTAGGTCCTGGCCAATGGGAAGTAGGCAGAAGTGTGGGGTGGAGCTTCTGGGAAGTCTCTGCAAAGGCCAGTGATGTGTTCTGTGTCCAGAGTGTGGACTTGATGGCCAGAGTGCCCAAAGACTACAATCCTGATCCCTCACCCCTACAAGGCAGCCCCAGCTGGCTGGTCATCCCAGAAAGAGGCAATCCCATGAGGGCAGAGCAGTGTTGAAGAGCCTGGAAAGCGTAAATCTGAGCTTTGCTTCTTGCTGTCCTGGAGCAGGTCGCCTGTTTACACACGCAGAAGCCAAGGCTCGGAGGGGAAGTGACTCCTCAGACTCGCAGGGGTCTCCTCTTGACCTCCCCTTCCTCTGTTCCCACTGCCACCACCTGAGAAAGCCAGACCAGGGTAACTCCTTCCTAACCAGCCTCCAGATTGTCAGTCTCGCTCTATCCTGGCAGCTCACGGCCAAAACGGGTCTCCACTGCTACCACTTTGCCACCTCCTGCCTGGAAGACTGGACCAGACTCCTCACTCCCACACTTGCCCCTCCACTCACCAGAGGAAAATCCAAACCCTGGACTTGGCCTGACAGGTGCCACGATGTCTGCCTACTGGCTCCTTCTCTGACCTCCGAGTCTCTGTACTCCAGCCACGCCAGCCTCCGTGCTGTTTGTCAAACCACCAAGCACATTCCTGCCTCAGGGCCTTTGCACCTGCCGTCCCCTTTGCCTTCCCCCAGACACCTCCCTCACAAATCCAGAGGCCTTCCCTGACCACAGAGGCTGAAAGGGCAGCCTCCAGCCACAGAGAAATTTTTGGTGAACGCATGAGTGAGTGAATGAATGAATTCTGTACCCACTCTTTAATGACTCTTCCAGAATTCCCATTGGACTGAATCACATAATGTTGTTATTTTTGTGGGCCTGAAACCACTGACTTGTGGCAATTTCATATAGTGCAACCTTACTTTGGCAGTCATGCCCCTGCTCAAAGTTCCCCGTTATCTCCTACCACCTAGAAATAGAAACTGCGAGCCGTGACCCCACACACCTCCAGGCTCTGGCTCCCACTCCCCTCCAGGTCCCGCAGGCCTGCTGTCCAGCATCGCAATCCCAGGGGTTTTCTTGGCGCCTCTGTTTGCTTAAATCCCCTGAGGCCATCCTACCCAAGTCCTCCTCTCAAAGAATGCTCCTTGCCCCAGGCCTCTGCTCCTGCTCAGTGTATACTGGTATTATAAACTGGTGGGGGCTTCCCTGTGGGCGCAGCGGTTAAGAATCTGCCTGCCAATGCAGGGGACACGGGTTCGAGCCCTGGTCTGGGAAGATCCCACATGCCGTGGAGCAGCTAAGCCCGAGTGCCACAACTACTGAGCCTGCACTCTAGAGCCTGCGAGCCACAACTACTGAGCCCACGAGCCACAACTACTGAAGCCCACGTGCCTAGAGCCCATGCTCTGCAACAAGAGAAGCCACGACGAGAAGCCCACGCACTGAAACGACAAGTAGCCCCCACTCGCCGCAACTAGAAAAAGACCACGCACAGCAACAAAGACCCAATGCAGCCAAAAATAAATTAATTAATTAAAATTTTAAAAAATTTTTAATAAATAAATAAATAAACTGGTGGTGCATACTGGCGGTATTCCCCCGCCTCAGCCTGCAACGGATCCCTCAATCCTACAACTCTGGGCAGCTGGGGGCTTCTGGACAGCAGGGACTCCTTCATCCCAGGACTCCCTGCACTGGAGCCCTCCTGTTGCACCCTGGCAGGCATTATCACAATGCCACCAACAGGCTAGCTACTCCAGGACTGCGAGTGACACTGGGATCAGCCCAGTCCTAGGAGACCCTGCCACTCACTTTTTGCTGACCTTGGGCAAGTCCCCCTGATCCTCAGTTTCCCCATATGTAACATCTCATATGTCAACAAAGACACCGCTCAAAATAACGCCAGAGCCCAGGCCTGGGTCCCAGAAACAGGGGGCATGGGTGTGAGCAGGAGAAGGCAGGAAAACCATAGCAACCACAAGGGAAGGTGCACAGGATGGTGGGAGATGATACCAGGCAGAAGGAATGCGTGGAGCCGAGGCCCCCAGGCAGGACCCAAACAGTGCCGTGTGCTCGGGAAACAGCATGAGGCTGGGTGGGCAAGGGGGACAGGAAGATGGGAGCGGATGAGGACAGAGGGCAGCGGCGGACCAGTGAGAAGTTGGGATTTCATTCTGAGGCCAAGGGGAGCCTCCCAAGGAGGTTAAGCAGGGAAATGACAGGATCTGATTTCCACTTACAAAGGACAACCCTGCCCGCAGGAGGGTCTGCAGGATGGCCGGAGGCTGGGAGGTGCCACCTGTGTGACCCGAGGGGGAGCGAGGGAGGGCGTGGAGCAATGGCCAGACTTGGGGTGGATCTTTTCAACATGAACTGGATTTGCTGATGTCGGGGCTGAAGGAGACAGAGAACCCAGGGGTGCCCTGTGAGCAGTCGAGCAGGCTGGGTGAACCACTGCAGCCGAGGGACCTGAGGCTGACCCGACTTTCAGGGAAGTTCACTGCTCGATTCAGCAGTGAGGCTGCAGGCTTTCCGGCCCCCCAGTCCAGACGCATACAAGCGAGAAGACATACAACATGGCCTTCCCCACATCGACCGGGGCCTCCTGGCAACCAACATTGTTCCCGTGCCCTTTCCACCAGGCTTTTACACATTCCCATAAAACAGGGGTTGGAAATTCAAATGCCCACAGTGGCCAGGCAAGGCAATGCAGAAGGGTGGGGACTGTGGCAGTGAATGGGCTGCCCAGGTTCCACCTAAAGGGCGCTGTGTTCTCAGCTGCAGCCCATTAGTAACTAAGTGGACACAGGTGTAAGCTATCCGTAGATCTGCCAATTTTTCAAAAGAAGCCAGAAGTCCATATTTTTAGGCGAAACAGATAGTTTCTAAATTTGGGCTTCAATTTAAAAAACAGTATCAGTGCTGTATCAGCCAGTTAGCATTTAGGCCACTGGCTGCTGGTGTGCAACTCTACTGGGAACGGCTGGTGGTGGATTCCAATCGGAGAGCTGACCCTCCTCAGCAGACCTAAATTCAAGTTGTGGCACCTGCAGGATCCCTTAGCTAGGGCGTTCCGGCCTGCAGCAGAGAAGGGGGTCCCAGAGCACTCCCGAGGCAATTTGGTCTCCCCACAGTTTATAAGACCCCGCTTGGGGTGTCTGGGTGAGCACATACCCACTTTGAGCTCCTTTCCGAAGACGGTGCGCTCCCCCAGCGCCGAGCAGTTCCAGCGGCCATTGCGGAACTGAAACTGACACTCGTCCAGGCCCATTTGCGAGCCTTCTCCTATGACGATGATGGCGTCGGGCCGGCTCTGGCAGATCGCCCGCTGTCTGGGAGCCAGGCCTGGGATCTTGTTACAGATGATGCTCGCGCCCAGAGCTACCACCGAGGAGAAGCCACTGGAGCAGGGGACACAGAGAGATGGAGCGTTAGGCCAGCAAGGTGGGGGGCACACCTACAGGCCCTCCCTAGGCGTCCAGCCCTGCCCTCCCCCTGCTACTGCTCCCAGCACGGGTCTCTCAACTTTTTTGATACTGCACCCCCAACCCATGCTCACTCATTTATAATTCCCATCGGTACTTGTACCACGTGTATATTCAATATTAGTGAGGCTTAATTTCTCTCTTAGACACAAAGAAAGATGATGCGTGTCACAAACATACTGTCAAATGAACTAAGCCAGTTGCCTTTGCATCTATGGGAGAATTCAATCGAGATGAAGTTTAAAATCATGCAAAATGGAACTGCACTGTTTAGGGGTCATCTGTGTGCGGTAAAACTGCAAAGGTAACCACCAAGTTTCACGTAGCGTTTGCCTCTGAAAGGGGGATGGGTGCACAGATGTTGATTAAAGAACAAAAACTGTTCAGACATGTTATATATGGACAACATAATGTATGTATGTATATGTTTTATTTTTTAAAAGTCTTTAAAAAGCAACTGTGAATAAAAGTTGTAGTATTTCCTTCCTGCACGCCAATGGAATATGTGTATCCCACTCCAGGTATAACTGGCCTAGAGGACGCTTATGACTATCGCAGCAAGGTTCCTGTCTTCCCAACTCATTCACAGGTACGTACTAGGCACCTATCAGGGCACCAGGCTCCCAGGCACCATGCTGGGAGGCAGGCAAGGCCCTAACTTCGAGGGGCTATGGAGGGAGACCATGCAAATGTCTCAAATGAACACAACACAACATTCAGTGACATGCACTACAAAGAAAATAAATGAAGATACTGTGATAACAAGTAGTGGTGGGTCTGAGAGGGAAGGGAGAGGGGCTGCTTTAGCATGAGTGGTCAAGGAGGGCCTCCCTGAGGAGGTAACAGTGCAGCAGAGACCTGAATGGTCAGGAACCAGCCATGGGAAGGTCTGGGGAAGAGTATTCTGGGCAGAGGGAACAGAAGATGCAAAGTCCTGGGAAGGGAACAAGCTTGGGATCGCCAAGGAACAGAAAGAACCCACAGAACCCAATGCAGAACCAGGGCTCGGTGGGGGGGGGGGGGGTCTGGGGAGAGGAGACGGCTCAGGGCTGATCTATCTCGGGACATCAAGAAACACTGAAGGGCTGGAAGCAGGTTACTGACAGGATCCCATGCCTCCAGCCCCAGCGGGGAGAGGACTGCAGGGCTCCAGAACAGCAGGGAGAGTGGGCAGGCCAGAGGCGGCGTGGCCTGGGTGGCCGCAGATGGAGGCGACCCAGCTCGCTGATGGATGAGGTGGAGCCGATGGGAGGGCTGGGGAAGGGTACAAGGGAAAGAGAGGCGTCAGTGTGGCTCGTGGGTATCTGGCCTGAGGGTGGGCCCATTTCCTAATATCAAGATAACCCCAAAGAGGCTCCAGTGGTAGCCCTGACAATGCAGCTAGCCCTCCCTTTACACAAAGATGGCCCACTTGTCTGGAGCTTCCTTTTGTATAATCCTTCAAAGGTCATCAAGCACCCTTTGAAAGAGAAGACCTCACTCTGGTTATAATAATGAGCTCCCATTTACATGGGCCATGGTCAGCCGCTGGGCTAAGCGCCTCGTCTTTCCAGTCCAGGCTCAGCTGTGGGAAGTTGTTCTGGAATTGGGATTTCTCAAGGCGAGGGTCCCCTGACCAGCACCACAAGAGCTGAGGTGACCCCACTCCTCTCGAAGCACATAACTGCCGCTCCTGCCACACACCAGCCCTCTTCCTGCCTCGGGCAGGTCCCTCTCCCTGGAAGCTCTCTCACCCCCTGACCTTCACACGGTTGGCTTCTTGCCATCATCCAAGTGACCTCAAGGGTCCCCTCCCTGACCATCCCACCTAAGGGAACCTGCCTCTGCACCCCATCCCTCCTAACTTTCCATCACAGTCTCTGTTTTGTTTACTTAGTACTCTTGATTACTCATGGTCTTCTGAAATGTTTTAATGTATGTGTTTGTTTTTAACCTGTGTGCTTGCTGTTTTATCACCTGTCTTTCTCATTAGACCAGCAGCTCCTCGAGGACAGGGAGGCTGTCTGCTGGGCTTGCTAAATGGATTGTGGAGCTTCAAAAATGTCACTGCCTATTACACAGCAGGTGCCCCTGGTTATGCCTTGAATGTATCCGGGACCTTCTGCAGCACCCCTATTATATGCAAATGCAGTATGGCAGGTGCTACCACTAACTCTAGACCAGTCGGCCTTTCTAAACAGCCCTATAGGGCAGGAATCACCATCTCCATTTCACATATCCACTTTGCAGCTGAGAACCGAGGCTCACCGAGGTTGAGGCCTGGAGGCTAGCAGGTGATGGATCTAAAACAGGACCCTAGCAAGAGCTCTCGGTCATTCGTCTCAGCCACTCAAAGAGAGTCTAACACAGAGCTAGGATATTTTAAATGTTTCAGGAAGACGCAGCACAGAAAGAGGAGGTCAAGTGGAGATGTTCTGGCCACAAGTCAGGAGGAACCTGTCGACACCTAGTTGACCACCAGGAAATCCCTACACCGGCAGAGAGTGAAACTATATATTGGTGCACAGGCACCATAGCCTCGCAGCCAAGAGCTCAGGTCTAGGGCGCCATCTAAGCTTCCTTCACCTAGTAGCTGTGTGACCTTGGGCAAGTTACATCCCCTCTCCGTACTTCAGTTTTCCCATTGCTAAAATGAGGATATTAACTGGACCTCACCTCATAGGGCTGCTGAAAAATTAAATGTGTCAAAACATGGGAAGTGCTCTGAACGTGTCAGGCACACAGTGAGTACTCAATAAATGAGCTGCTGTGGTAGTTATTATTATTGCATCTGATTGTTAGAAAAAGGCTAGTGCTTGAGTCACTTGAACTATCCAAGTAAAATAAGAATACCACAGGTGCCCTGCCATCCATCCGCGGAACCGAAAGGCCTCCCATGCCCATTTTACAGATGGATAACCCGAGGTACAGAGAGCAGCAGCAGGGCCTGGCCCCAAACCACCCTGCAACTCCTCCCGACCTGGCCCTCTCCCCACCCCAAAGGGCGGCAGCGGGGCGGAAGGCCGGCGCCCTCCCTCCGGGCAGCTGGGCCCCTGCGGGGACTATGAGGTCTCGGCGCCGCCGGCGGGAGGTCGGGCGGGCGGGGCGGCCAGGGGAGTTATTTTCTGTTGTTTTCCCTTTCTCTCTCCCCTCCCGAGTCCCTCCGCCCCGTTTCTAATTAAAAAGGAGATAAAGCCGCACGCGGCCAGCGCCAATCAGCCCCACCGGCTTCCTGGATGCTGGATGCGCGCGGGACGGCGGGGCGCGGGCCAAGATGAAGATTAAAGCAGGGGAAAAAAAAGAAAGCCACCCAGATGCGGGCGAATCAATAACACTTAAAACACACCGGCAGGCAGGCAGCGCGCGAGCCTCGCAGCCGCCTCTCGACCCGCGGTCAGGGCTGGCAGCCGCTTGGTCCGCTCTGTGCGCACCTGCTGGCCGCCACGGCCGGTCAACTTGAGAAATCCCCACGCCAGAGCCTCGGGGTGGTGAAACGGGGGAGTGGTAGTGACAAAACACAAAGGATGCACCACACACACACACCATCGCCGCAGCCCCTGCAGTCCGACCTCTCCCCGAGCGGAGCTGGGGGAGCAGGTTGCGTGAAACCTGCCAAGGTGGCCCTTGAGCGTTAGAACCTCTACCCATCCCTAAAGCCCCCGCCCCCACCTCCTGTGCTTCACGCGCATTATCCCCGAAGTACAAAGGGTGACTGGCCGCGCAAATGCAGCTCCAAGACGCGTCCCGAGCCGCCCCCTCCCACCTTCCAGCCAGCGCGCCGCCCCGGCCCCACCTCCTAGAAAGGCTGGCGTGAGGCAGGGAGGGCTGCTCCGCGAGCGAGCCGGCCGCCTTGGGTGCCCAGTTTTAGGGGGCGGAGTGTCCCGCCTCTCTCTGGCGCTGGCTCTGCGAGCTTGTCTCCCTGGGTGTCTCGGGCCATCTCTAGTTCTACCTTTGTGTGCGTCTGTTAGGGTGGTTGGCGCTGTCCCCTTCGCCTGGGATGGGGCTCCGGGAGTCTGAGGGTCCTTGGAAACCGGGTGGTGCCAAGGCTCTGAGGAGCGGTTTGTGTTTTTGCCAGCGAACGTCCCTCCCTCCGGGTACCTGTTCCCTATTCACGGACCGGCCCCGCCTGCCGCCCGGGGACTGCCCTGTACTAGGAGCGGCTGTGCCCTCGCCTCTGTGTACAGAGCTCCTTTCGGGCTCTGGGGGCTGAGCTCCCTGCGAGCGGCTGTGGTCCTGGCTGGGTGTTCCCGCTGGACCTGCTGTTCCCATGCCCTGGTCTGAAGGGTCCTTGGGAGACGCTGACCTTTGCAGCGGCTAACACTCTTCAGAGTCCCCCAAGCTGGAGCGTCCCTACTGGCTGTCCTTGGGTTGGGGGTCTTCCAGCCTCAGGCGTTCTCAGGACGGCTGGTCCCCCTGCCCGTGTCTCTGGAGCTGTGCGCGCCCCTGGGGCTCCCGCCCGAGGGGGGCCTTTGTGCGCCCACCGCTCCCGCACCGCGCCCACCCGGCGTCTCTGAGGAGCCAAGGAAGTTGGCGGCCGGCGGCGGCTCGCGGGCGGCGCAACCCCTCCCCAAGCCACGCCAACTTTGCCGGGACGCGCGTGCAGGAGGTGCGAGCGGCCCTTACCCGATCCGGAGGTAGACCATGCCCAGGCTGAGAAAGAGGTGGCCCAGGCAGCGCCGCGCTTTCCGGTTCATAGTCCCCGCTGGCCGCCGGGGCCGCGGGCCGGGCTGTGCTGATCCCGCGGGCCGGCCCTGGCGGGGCAATCAACATAGCCCGCCCGGGAGGCGCGGGCCGAGGCTTCCCGGGGCCGTCTGTCGTGCGCCCGTCCGCGCGCTCGGCGCCTGAGCCTCGCCGGGAGCGCGGGAGCCACGGAGCGGGAGGAGCGAGGGAGGAGCGAGCGCGGCACGGGGCGACGCCGGGCTGCGCGCGAGCGGCCGGTGCAAGTGTGCGAGGCGCGGAGAGTGCGGGGGCGCTGCAGCCGCCCGCCCCCGCCCCTCCCTCCCTCCTTTCTCCCGTCCCTCCCCCGCCCCTCCCCCACCCGCCTCCCCGGAGCGCCCGCCCCGCGCCCCCGCGCCCGCGGGACAGGGCCGCCTGCTCCAAGCGCGCTCGCGCTTGCCCCACGCGCTCCCGCGGCGCCCCCTCCCGGCTCCGGGGCGCCGAGCTGGGTCCGGGGCAGTGGGAGTCCGGAGGGGCTCCACCCGACGCTAACTCGTAAATTGCGGGGCGAGCGGACGCGCAGGGACTGCCCTCGGGTTGGCGGGAATCGGGGCTCAGCCGAGAACCCTCTCGCCCTGGCCTGCCTCCCCGTCCCCGCGGCCCGGCCGAGCGCTCGGAGCTGTGGGGTGTTAGGGCGCACCCAGGTTCCTCCCTCCCCTTGGCTTCCAGCCCAGCTTCAGGGGAGGGCTCCCCCTTACGCAGGGCTACTGGCGGAGCGGGGAAGACTGGCTCAGAGCATTCCTCCCCGCCCCCGTCTATTCGAGGCGGGGAGGCAGGTGGGTGCCCAGGTGAGACAGCCTCCTCTGGAGTCCCGCTCCTAGAGGGAAGTCGGAGTCGGGCTGAGGCCTGGATGCCCCGCACGCAACCCAGACTTGGGGCGCCCGAGTAGCCGTAAGGCTTCGGTCGCAGCCGGCTGCTCAGCGCGCTCTCGCGGCGACACCTGGCGGGCGCGACGGGCGGTGCAGCTCCGCCTCGCTCCCGGGGACAGCGTCCAGGCTGACCAGAGGTCTTGATCCTTTCCTGTGACAGACACCTTAGTCCAGTGAGCTAGGGGGCGGTTGGACTCAAGTTTCAGCTGAAGAAATCGAGGCTCAGGGGCGCAAAGGTGTTTTCCCACAGTCACCAGCTGGTGAATGGCAGCGCCAGATTGGAAACAAGGCGTGCCTGACTCTAGTTGACAGCCCCCTCCCCAGGGCTATTACTTCTGGATTGCTTTTCTAAATTACACACACGTGGGGACTTCCCTGACGGTCCAGTGATTAAGACTCCGCGCTTCCACTGCTGGAGGCTCGGGTTCGACCCCTGGTTGCGGGAACTAAAATCCCACAGTCTGGGGAACTAAGATCCTACAACCGCATGGCACAGCCGGAAAAAAAAAAAAAAATCATACACGTTCCCTGAAAACCACTATTCTTGCCTTCATTCCCATTCCACAGATCTCTGTGCCAGGCACCAGGGTGGGCACCGTGGATACTGTGAGGAACAAAGACAACGTCCTGCTCTCGGAGCTGGTGGAAGAGGCAGACCAGAAGTAAACAAATGTATCATTTGAGACATCACAGGGGCAACTGCAGACAATAAAGCAGAGTGATGGGAGAGGCACTACTGGGCTGGAGGGTTGGTTTTAGATGTGAGGAGGTGGCCTAAAGGACACGGGAGCCAAGGGCCCGGCAGCGCACGAAGGAGGCAGTGCAAAGGCTCAGAGGTGGGCGGGGCCCCAGGAGGGCCAGGGGCTGCTCCAGAAAGAGAAGGAAGGGCAGCGGGCCCCAGGGAGGAGATGGGGGCATGCGGATCCCACAGAGTTGTGTGGGCACGTGCGGAGCTCAGCTTTCAGCACAGAGTTTGGCGGGAAGACGTTGGAGGGATCAAAGAAAGGGGGACTCATGTGACTTGTGTGTTGAAAGGTTGCCCTGTGGAGAGTCCACGGGGGCATGGAGAGGGCTGGGCAAAGTGGGACACAGCAGAGAGGAGGCCACCCTGTGATGCAGGTTCCAGACATGGGTGGCTTCACTTTGTGTGGCCTCTCAGTGAGAGGCGGGTCCTCCGTGTCTCCCTGCTTGAGTCTGGGGGGGCCGGTGAGGGCTTGGTAAGGTGACCGGTAAGATGACAGAGTGACACCACAACGCGCCTTCTGTCTTGTTGCCTGGAACACTGCTGTGCAGCCCTGAGCCACCAGGGGAAGAATCTGCAGGCTGCCATGTTGGGAGGAAGCCCAGGCACATGCAGAGGCCCTGGGGGGCGTTCCAGTCCACCGTCCCCGTTGAGGTTCGCCTTGGAATTACCCCAGCCCAGGCGCCAGACGTGTGGGTGAAGGAGCCTCTAGAAGAGCCCGGCCACCAGCCATCGTGTCTTCCCATCTTCTCGGCCGAGGCACTGTGGACAGTGGCTTCTGTGGTCATCCCAGTGTGCCCTGACCAAGCTCCAAGCCCCATAACCTGCGAGTATAATGCAATGGTTATTTTATGCCACTGTGTCTTGGGGTCCCTTGTTGCATAGCAATTGTAACTGGAACAACTAGGGTGGACATGGGGTGCAGACAGGAGGGAGGAGGCTGGCACATGAGCAGCTCTGATGGGACTTGGAAGGAGTCAGTGGGGAGGGGCAGAGGGAGAGAGAGAGAAGCGAGGAAGCCGCAATGTCCCCCATGCTGGCTGGGGTGCCTGCGTGGAGAGAGGTGGCAGTGAGTGACTGGGGCGGGGACGGAGCCACCCAGGATTTGGAGCAAAGTCACAGGTCTTTCCTGGCCATCTTCTTCCTCCTGTCTTTCTCCCAGCCCTGAGCAGTCTGCCTCCAGAACATCACTGACATGTTCTCTTTCTTTTCTACATGCGCTGTCATTCTTAGACCAAAGATGCGCTCATGTCACAAATGTTAGGGGATGTTCAGAACCAGGACGTTGGAGCAGGTGCTGGAGACATAACAGTGGATCAAATAAATTCAGAGTCCGCCCTCCAGAAGCAACTAGTTTGAGGACCAATTTAATGATCAGTCACATAGGTAGCACGTGCTACGTGCCAGCTGCTGTCATTAAGAGCGTCAGTGTATGAACTCATTTAGTCCTCTAACAATACTATGAGATAGGTGTTAGTCTTCTAGCTAATACAATGATTGTCAGAATTATCATCATTTTACAGTATGGGAAAAATGAATCATGGAGGGATTGAATATACTCCCAAACTCCCATAGCCAGTACATGGCACACCTGGGATTTGAACCTAGAGAGTTTCCAGCTTTAGCGTCTGCTCTTAGCCCCTCAATTACGCTGCCCACCTCCTGGAGAAGAGAGACTTAGGCCATTGCAATAGAAACGGTATCGGGCCTCAAGATGGGGGACACACAGAGAACTGTGGGAACACAGAGAAGGGGGCTCCAAATCCAGCATGGGGCATCAGGGAAGGCTTCCTGGAGGAGGTATACCTAAACTGGGATCCGGAAGAAATGTGTTGGTGTGAACCAGGTAGAGTTTTTGGAGCCAGGGGAAGCAGGCCTGGAGAATGGAGGAACGGAGTGGGGGCGGGTTGCAGAGATGAGGCCCAAGAGAGGGTCTGGGGATACATTCAGAGCGTATTCATAAGTTTGGGCCTTCTCAGAAAGGGTCGCAGGCGGGTGATGGCATCTGATTTGTGTTTCGGAAGGCTCATGGTAACTGTTATGGGACCAGTAGAAGGGGGCAGAAGAGAGGCAGAAGGTCTTAGTTATCCAAGGAGAAAAGGCCCAGCCTGGACAAGAGTCAAGGAGAGAAGTGGGTGGACCGGAGGTGGTGTGAAGGCAGGGTAGACAGGGTGAGGAAGCCCCAGGACAGGACCAGTGTGGCTGATGAGGACAACCCAGGAGAAGCTGGTCTGAGGCCCATGAACTTGGTTTTGGAGGTGCCGAGTTGGGTGTGTCTGTGGGTCACAGAAGGGACAGGGGGACGTGTGTGCCGGGCACGCAGGACGGAGGGTGCCCGGGGTCTCCACAGCTAGAAGTGGGCAGTCGTCAAGCTGAGGCGGGGATGGAGTGCTGTGCGGGAGCCACAGGGGCTGAGCGTGGTGTAAAGAGCAAGCTGGGAGCCGGAGCTTCAGGAACCGGTTGGGAGCCCCTGAGAGAAGCAGGGGAGGAGCAAGGAGCTTGCAGGGTCAGAACCTGCAGGGGAGGCAAGGACTGAGAAGGGGCCACACTCAGCTCCCTGGCGTTCAAAGATCCCCTCTTCAGCGGCTTTCCCTTTCAGCCACCCCTAGCGGGCCTGGGGCGGGGCTTGGGGCTGGGGGCTTTGGTGCCCCCTGCTGGACGCACAGAGTGGCTGCTTGGATCCCAAGACTGGCATTAGCAGGTATTAACACACTGGGTCGGCTGCTTGCCAGACACTGCTCTAAGTGTGGGCTGTAAGCTGGGTCCACGTTTATCTCTGTGACCTTGGGAGAGCTCCTTACATGTCTCCTTGCCTCGTCTGTAAACTGTGGGTAACAGATTCTACCTCCCGAGGGTGGTTGTGAGGTTTGAGAAGCTAAGGTAAAGTGCTTAGAAGGCTGCCTGGAGCACGGTGAGGGCCGTGGATGCATTTGGGACATTCAATTAATGGGGAGGCCACAGCCACCTCTTGGTGACACCACCGATCAGGAAAGGACATCATGTTTAAGGCAGTCTCTGCCTTCATTTGGGCTTATAGGAAAAGGTCAGCAACCCAAATCAGAGGGGAGGCTTGCATGGCTGCAGTATTTGGAGCAGCTGGGAGCAGGGGGAAGTGCATGGAGATTCCTGAGAGCCACGCCCCCAGCGACCTGCTGCCTGGGGCAGCCTGTCGTGAAAGTGCGGGCCTTTCCAGCGTGAAGGAGCACAGGGCTGTGGGGTGTGGGGCAGAGCTCTCGTGTGGGAGCCAAGAGAGTGACATTCTCCTTTGTCACTCCTTTGTTCTGCATGGCTTCAAGGGAGTCGCTACATGTCACCTCCTCAGAGCCACCTGCCCAGGCCACTCAACCTCAAGTGGCCTCCTCACCAGCCTCCTTCTATCCCTTTGCCCGTCCGGCTCCTTCACAACGCTCGCTGCTGCAGGGGCCCTGCCTTCCATTCTGGGCCTCTTTTGTTTCTTCCTCATCCATGTCACCTGTACGTGAGCAGGGAGGGCAGTGACAGTCCCATGTGGGTTTTCCAAGCAAGCGAGCCTCCATTAGTTTGTGGCTGCCCGGCACCTGGCCCCCTTGGGACTGACACAGCAGTCTCTGCTGGGGGAGCCCCCGCTGTGGGTCAGACCGGTGGGTGTGGTGCAGCCCCTCCCATGGAAGCTCTTCCTCCCTCTTCTCCTGTCTCAGGGCTGTGGATTCCCCCCCAGGTCCTCTCTCCCAGGACGGGAGCACATGGGACGAGAAGGGGGCCTGCAGGCCACACTCCCAGGGCTGGGAGCGGCAGCAACAGAGATGGGCCATCTGGTACAAAAAGGAGCCGCCCCTCCCTCAGAGCTAGGCCAGCACGGTTTACTGAGCCTCCGCTATGTGCCAGGCCCTCCCAGTGGACCCTTTCTGTGTCTTTGCCCCCTGGAAGCACTCTTCTCCCAGATAGTTTATCAGTGGTCACTCCATCCAGCTAGTCCCCAAGCATCCATCCTGCCCCTCACGGCACTTTCTAGACACCTCTTATCCTGGCTTTGTTTCTCTTCCTAGCATTCATTGTCACCACCCCCAACTTTACATGGTATGTTTATCTGTTGACTTATTTGTGTCTGTTTTCCCCTGCACTACTGGCCCTGTGAGGTAGGCATATTTGTCACTTCACTGCTGCATTTCCCAGAACGATGGCTGGCACGTGGTCAGACCTCAGTGGAGGATCACTGGAAAATTAGTAATTGAGAGGGTCTCATTTACTCCTTATAACACCCTCATTTTCCAGAAGAGAAAACTGAGCTGCTGAGTGGCTAAGTCCCTTGCCCAGCACCTAGCTGGGTGCCTGGCACACAGTCAGTGCTTAATAGCTAACTGTCAATTCCCTTTCTGTCTCCCCCTCCCCATCTCCCCACCCCTACCAGGAATGGGGGCCTCCACGCTGTTTTCATCCACATCCCAGCCCTCCCACTCTCCGGTGAGTGATTCAGTGCTGAACACAGGGGGCCAGGACGGTAGGGCAGAAGCATCCTGACCAGGAGGAGTTGGAACGTGGGCATCAGGCCTGGAAAAGCAGCGCCTCACTCCTGCTGCCAAAGTCCTGTTGACTGCCCACCTAGGCAGAAAACCCAAAAGGCCTGTTTGCAGATTTGGGACAGAGATCGTGGAGCACAAAGGATGCAAGAGACTGTCCATTCCATACTTGAGGAGACTGAATACTGAAGCCGCTACAGGAGGCTCCGAAGACACACGGCCAGCTTGAGGCAGGGTCAGATGTGAAACGCTGCTGAGGGCGTTGGGGCAGCAGGTCCAGCCTTGAGTCCTGGCTCAGCCACTTGCTGTGTGACCTTAGCAAAGTGATTAACCTCCCTCAGCCTCGGCTTCCTCCTCCGTAAACTGGGATGATTATAATAAGGCTACCTGATGAATTCCATGCTGTCGTATGTGTGAAGCATTTAGCAGAGTGTCTGTTATATACCATGCATGAGACATATGATAGCTACTTGATGATGATGATGGTGATAACAGTGCGGGTGAAGAAGGTGATGAGGATTTTGGTGGTAACATGTATATTGGAATCCAGCCCTAAGGACCTTCAGGAATCTTAAAGGTCATCTAAGTCAGTATTTCTCAAGCTTCCGTGGCATCAGGATAAATTAGTTACAAAAATAAAAAGATGCCCAGGTCCCCCTCCTGGACTTCCTAAAGGAGGTTGTCACCTCTCTGGTTATAACCAGCTCCCCAGATGCCGGCCACGTCGGGGGAGCTAGGCCTTCGGGGAACCCTGCTGCGCCCAGTCCTAACGCAGCGCCCATCCTCCCTCAGTGCCATCCCTGCTGAGTGGTGGCCACTGTGCGCAGACCTCTCGCAGGGAGCGCAGCTTACTTTACTTCAGGTGAGGCCCTGGCATTCGAGGACAGCAGCGGCAGGTTCACAGTTCTTCGTCAAACCAACGGGAAAGCAGCTGATGGGGGTCAGAGGGATCAGAGAAGGGAAGAGTGGGTCCCCACCTTCTCTGGGCCTTGATTTCTCCAGCTCAGACATGGGGCCAGGCGTGGCTGCCCTAAGTCTGCATCTCCCCAAAAGGGACTTCTGCAGACCCTTAGTTTTCCAGAGACAGGCTCAAGGCTCCAAGAGTGAGAATTTTTAAATTGTCGTTTCAATTCAATGGGAATCTAACATCCACGTACCTTGGACTATCGGGATGACAGCTTTCTGACTGAGGGCCACCCTCCGCTGAGTTCCCTGCTTGAGTTTGTCTCTGTGTTGATTGTAGTTGTCTATATTTAATCTGGAACTTGCTGATTTTAGAAGAGCCTGTACTTAGTTTTATGATAGTGTATATTAAACAATGGAATACAGGTAGACTTCTGAGTTACTGTGGGTTTGGTTCCAGACCACTGAAAATCCAGACAGTAACGCAAATATCACAGTAAAGCGAGTCACAAGAAATTTTTTGTTTCCCAGCGCATATAAAAGCTACGTTTACACTATACTATAGTCTGTTAAGTGTGCAATAGCATTAGGTCTAAAAAAAGTACACACCTTAATTTAAAAATACTTTACTGCTGAAAAATGCTAACCATTAACCGACACTTCAGTGAGTCATGATCTTTTTGCAACCATAACACCGATGATCACGCACCGCAGATTACCTTAACAAATATAATAATAAAGTTGAAATATTTCGAGAATTACCAAAATGTAGCACAGAGACACAAAGTGAGCAAATGTTGTTGGAAAATTGGCACTGACAGATTTGCTCAACGCATGGTTGCCACAGACCTTCAATTTGTAAAATCAAAACAAAAACAATATCTGCAAAGCATAATAAAACGAGGTATGCCTGTAATAAAAATTGGTCAAACCACCATTTGGTGCAGGGGAGGAGCACACAGACAGCTTTCTCAGATTCGAGAAACACTGTCCCTGTTGGTTTCCAAGGACCGTCATGGTTTATGAGCTCGTAGATGAGCCACCACATGGGATTTTCCACTGAACTTTGGGCTTAGAGTCATTACGAGCCATTTTACACTAACTATAGTGTGGGTGGGGGAATGGGGAGTTTGGAGTTCAGTGGCATCAAAATCCCCTTTGCCCCCTCTGGACTCCACCCTTCCCATTTGGACATCAAGGGGTTTGGACAAGTCTAGTGCCTCTTCTAGAAGCAAGCATAAGACTCGAGGCCTGGTTTGCCATGAGGAGTCGAGAGCCTGTGGTTTTATTTGTGAGACTTCACATCCAGGCTGGGAGCGGCGGGAACAGGAGGGCAGGAGCTCCCTGCTTTGGGAGGAGCTGGCGGCAACAGATAGGCAGACTCCCACTTCAGATCCCACCTCTGCCCGTGTGACCTTGAACGAGTGACTTATCCCCAAGTCTCTGTTTTTTTTTTTTCCCTCATCTCGAACGTGGAGGTGTTCATCCTCATGACGTAAGGTCACCAAAAAGCCTCTTCTGGAAAGCACCTGGAACTATTCTTAGACACAGCTGAGTGCTCGAGCCACACGTGGCCTCACTGATCACTGACGTGGGCTCTGGTCACCTTGGGAGGAGGGTGCTTATCACAATTCCACCCCCAAGGTCTTCCTCAGGATAATCTGTCCCTGGTGATTCATCTCGTGGGCTGGGCCCTTCCTCTCAGGCCTGAAATATCTCCCTCCCTCCACCGTTCCTGGGTCAGGCCTGTGACCCCCACCACGTGACTTCCTCCGGGGACTGGCCCTGGGCCCCTGCCCGCCTGCCAGCCCTCCAGTCCCTCGCTAGGGACCCGTTCTGGGCCTGACATATCAGGCAGGGCTCAGCTGGGGAGGAGGAAACCCACAGCTTGTTGTGCTGGGGAAAAAGTGCATCCCCACGTCCTGCCCCGACCTGGGCCCAACCACACCTCTGCCTTCAGCGGGCTGGGCTTCCGCTGCACATCCTGGCCTGGCCCGGCCCTTTATCACCCGGCTGCCACGTGGTGCCCTGCCCCTCGGGCACACACATTCCCAGGGAGGTTTCTGGGCTGGCTGGGGCAGAGGGGTTGGCCAGTGTACCCCCCAACTTTATGGAAGCGATCTTCTTCTGGAGCAAAGGACAGCTCTTTGGAGAAGGTAAAGAGATGTGGACACACATCCCAGTTCCACTGTGAACTTGCTGTGTGACTTTGGGCAAGTGAGTCTACCTCTCTGGATCTTAGTTTCCCCAATTTTAAACAGAGAGAAAAATACCATCTCCAGTTGCTGTGAGGGCTAAATAAGGTAATACAAGTACACAGATGCCCAGGCTCTACCCCTCCAACCAATTAAGTCAGCATTTCTGAGGGGCAGGTCCCAGGCACTGGGCACAGCAAGGAGTGGAAAAATTGTAAAGAGTCGAAGTTTTAAAGTAAACCAACATGGGTTTGAATTCTGACTCTCTTATATAAGCCTTGAATAGATCGTTAGCTTCTCAGAGACTCCGTTTACTTGTCCATAAGATGGGGAAAATAGTGCTTACTTCCCAGTGCTGTTGGGAGAATTAAAGGGAGGAATCACTATCAGGTGCTCGGCACATAGCCCCCAAGTGACCCGTGTGAGGACAGACCCTTGTCTAGTCACCACTATATACCCAACAGCTGGCTCTGTGCCTGACCCACGGCTGGTACTTCAAACAAACATCTGTGAGTGAATAAATGCTGCTGTTGTCGTCACTGTATATTAAAAAGTGATGATGAAATATCAGTTACCATGAAGATAAAGCTTCTGTCTTTTGACCTAAAAACGTACATTTCCCAGCATCCTCTGCAGGCCTCTGCTCTGGCCAATGAGACTCAGGTGCAAGTCTTGGGGCTCCTAGTCCCTGGGGTTCCCCCTTCCTCCCCGACCTCTGGCCACCATCTTGAGAAGGAGGCCAGAATGAGAAACAAGGAGGATCTGGGGACATGGCCGAGCTGCCACAGCAGCCCAGACTGCCCGCCTCTGGGCTTTATTTCACCCCCCCCCCCAAGTGAAAGAAACTTGTCATTGTTTAGACCCCTGGTTGGGAATTTTTGTTTCTAGTAGAAGGAAAACAGATGCTTTGAACTTCCTCATTGTCCTACTTTCTGTCCACAGTCCTCAGCCTCCAGATAAATATAGGACGAGAAGATCAGCAGCCGGTGTCACTAATTCCCTCCTCAGACCCCTGGGGCTGGGTTAGGAAACCTGCCCTGCCTCAAATCTGACCTCTTGGGCAGAGTTAGCCCTGTGTCCTGTCCAGACTCCTCCGGCCTCCCAGAAGGTTCAGGAAGAGAGAGTGACTGTCTCATTCCCCAGAGGCCAACCTCATACCAAAAGCTCCCATCTCCTGAGCAGTCTCTGGAGTCAGGAAAATCTAGCTCAGACTCTTGAATCCTGCACTGGATTGACTCCTGCACTGATCTGCATGGGCAAAGTGTCTTTGAACAAATCGCGATGTTCACATTTGTCAACTGAGGCTATGGCCACCAAGAGATAAATCTAAACACGGAACTCAGAGAGGGAAAAGCCAAGGTAACAGGGATAGAGGTGAGTAATGCTTCCAAATAAACCCAGAACTAGGACTAAACATCCCAGGGAAGGGAGGTGGCAGAGTAAATGTAGATATTGAAGACCTTGGCATTATGAAAACAATAGCCCGACGGCAGAATGTTGGGCGTGGGCACGGAAGAGAGTGTGAGGGACTTACTTTTCTCATCCTCCACAGTAGGGAAAAATCGAGTCAAGAGTGAAACATGTAATTTAAGAAAATAAATGACCCCCAACCTCTTAATGTTCTTCATAATCTTGGGGGAGTCTTGTAGGAAATAACATGTCATGGTAACAATAAGTAAAATTAGCAACTGCTTTTAGTTCATTTAAATTTTTTTATTTTGTTAAATTCAAGTATAAATAAGCTCCATGTATTTTAAAATTTAGCAAATAGAGTGTGATCCCACTTTATAGAATTCTTTCTTTTCCTTGCTTCCTTTTACCCTCCCTCCCTTCCTTCCACACAACCTTCCTCCTTTCTTCTCTCCTCCTTGCCTCCTGTCATATACATGCCTAGAAAGATATCTGGAATGATGCTGCTAATATTAATACTGGATATTTGGGGCACTAATATTCACAGTGATTCTCCACCCCCCATTTTTGCAGTATTTTCCTGTAAAGCTTGAAAGCATTTAGCAATTTTATAGAGAAAATAAAATCATTTTCCCCAAAATTAATAGCATCTATTTTTGTGGGGTTTTGTGAGCACTGAACAAGAGGGCCAGGAAAGCATCTGGCGTAGTGTGGCAAGCAGAATTCTGCGATGGCCCCAAGATCCCTGCCCTCTCATGGACATGCCCTGGACCTGCTTCTCCTACCTGGAAGGCCTTCCCTCTCCCTTTGGCAAATTTCTATTATCCTTCAAAAGCTACTCCAGTGTGAAGAATTTCCTGACACCACATTAATC
Source organism: Delphinus delphis (assembly GCF_949987515.2). Classification (NCBI taxonomy): domain Eukaryota; kingdom Metazoa; phylum Chordata; class Mammalia; order Artiodactyla; family Delphinidae; genus Delphinus; species Delphinus delphis. The sequence continues at coordinate 100,985,279 of NC_082692.2, read as the reverse complement.
AGATCCTCTCTCTGGACACATAGTCTGAGCAATGGCAGCCCAGTGTCCAGGGGTGACTGTTCAGAGGTTTTGGGTACTGAGACCACCTGGGGCAGCCCAGCTGCTGCCTTGTTGACTCTTGTCTTCAGGCCTCCCTTAATTCCTTATCTCTTGACTATCCGTTCAACAATTGTTTTCATGTAAATTCCTAAGGTCAGCTTCTGCAGCTTGCAATTCAAGTACCCAACTGTGGCCCTGTCTCCCCAATATTGAGTTCCAGGCTATTAAAGGTTTGTGGGTGAACCTCAGTCACAATGAAGTCATTGTAAGAGGCTGTCCTTCCCTCAACCCAACCTTCTGAAGGATGACGAATGGGATTGACACCTGTGCAGCCTCATTCTGCATGTCTGGGGCTGGAGGCAGGGCGCGCACAGATAGTTTTTACTTGCCCAGGAGTTAGGCCTTTACTGAGAAGAAACTGGGCTCAGTGCGTCTGAGCAACGTGCTCGAAGCCACACAGCTATGGACAGGCAGAGAGGGCCAGGTGTCCGTGCGCCTCTCCGCATTCAGGGCCAGGCCTCTCGCTCTCTTGTCCCAGGCTCTCCCCTGCGTCCACCCTCGGCCTGGCGCACCGACAGCACGCAACACGCATTCACTGCTCCCCAGCTCTGCCACAAGCCCCGCCACGAGCCCCGCCACGAGCCCCAGGAGAGCGGGGGTTATCAGCAGCTTCAGTTTGCATAAGGAGAGACGGAGATTCAGAGGCCCCAGGGTCATCCAGTTGCCATGTGGGTCGAGTCCGCGATGGTCCAGAACCCAGGGCCACCCCTCAGCCCGCGCGGCCTCAGCGATGGAAACGATGGAAACCCGGGGGAACCCTGCGGGTCGTGTGCGACAGGCTCCCCCAGAGCGGCCGGGTCGGTGACTGGTGGGAAGGTGCCGGGGGTCTTCTCAGGTGACTGGAGAAGGGGGCGAGGCTGCGGGTGGAAGCGGCTGTGCAGGACACAACCCGAGGGGGGCCGAAGAGAGCCGAGCCGGACCCAGCCACGACCGTAAGGCCCAACGCGGCAAGCGTGCCATTCGAATTTGTTCTACAGTTGGAGAGCAGCAGAGCACGTGGGCCGAGCACGTGGGCCGAGCACGGCCGAGCACGTGGACGGAGCCTGTCGGGCGGAGCCGAGCAGGGCCGAGTGGAGCCGAGCGGAGGCGAGCGGGGCCGAGCGGGGCCGAGTCCCGCGGAGCAGCGCTGGTGACCTCCAGGAGGCTGAGAGAGTCCCGCCTAGCGGAGGCGGTGGGAGTTGGTAGAGGTGAGGCAGCTCTGGAAGTCCTGTGATCCTTCGCATTTAGACCCCGTCTTTTCAGGCTAAACAGGGAAAGCAGGGCACTTCGTTCACCAAGCCCGCGAGGTAACGTCAGAGGAGTCTTTTCCTGTGGAGGCCCTTGTTTCCCCGTTTGCACACCTGAGGCCGTGGAGGGGGGCGGAAGCCGCTGGAGGCTCAGCCTGACTCCGACTCAGGGGATGTCGTAGACCTTTCGCATTTTCTGGTGGGACTGGCTGTCACCTCGGTAGGGTCCCTCGGGTCCAGTTAACCTGGGAAGGGTTCTGGGGGATGTCGCTTAAAAGACTCTGCTTCTCTGGGGCAGAAATTCTCCGTCACGTTGTTCGGAGAGCGTGTCCTCGCCTCGTCGTGCGGTGGGTACTGTCCCCGGTCCGGAGCGGGGAGTGGGACACAGCCGACACCAGCTGAGCCTGGGCTGCGCCCAAAGGCCGGCGTTTTGACGTGAAGCAGGAGGCGCTCCCTGGGGTCTGGGCGGTGAAAGAGTCCCAGGTGTGGGCAACCGCCCCGAGCCTCAGTTTTCGCCTGCAAGGTGGGGAGACACCCCTGCCTCTCAGGCTGGTGTGCAGCCCGGAGCTAACTTCGGAATTTTCAGAAAGCAGATTTGGGGATGGTTGGGGTAGGGGATCAGGATTTTGACAGTATTATCCTGTGGTCTTTTATATAGTAAAATACCACCCCTTTTGATTTTTAATAAAAACTCATATGTACCAGGCACTGTTCTAAGCAGTGAGGACACAGACGCGAACAAACAAGTCAGTAATCCCTGCTTGTATCCTGGTAGGAGACAACTATTCCTGTGGTCTGGCCCCCAAATTCAGGCGGAAGCATAGTCTTGGATACGCTGTCCCCGTAGGCATCTGATCCCTTCTCGCAGTCCCAGCCTGTGTTCTGAAACACACATCTGATCATGTCACTTAGGTACTAAGAGCCCTTCAGTGCTATGAGATAAAGGCCTCCCTCAGGGCTCCCCCAGCCTACCTCTCCGGTGGCACCTCCTTTCTCTCCCCGAAATTTAAGGAACGCTTCGCTACATCCCTTTGCTCTGGGTTGGTTGGTTGGTTGTTTTTTCTTGTTTAGAAGTGCTGAGCTCAATACTGACACGAGATGGCGCCAGAACTGTACTCAAGGCTTTCTCTAGTGGCCGTTGAGCATGGGCTTCCTGGAAACTGGCTTGGTTGTTGGACCTTTTAGGAAGCCACTTAAAACTTGTTTTATTAGCAGCTTATATATTTTTAGCACAGCTGTCAATGAATTTTATGTATCTAATTAATTTTCCAGAGGTAAACAGAGATGGGAGTATTATACAGCTTACCTGCCCGCACTGTTTCAGTACCATCACAAAGCCCTCGGAGAGCGAGCCATGTAATTGTACTCAGAACCTGGCCCAAAGTCCGAACTCACAGCCTCTTCCCGCAACTTCCGTCGCCAGGATGATTTAGGGAACTTGGGCCAAGGTTGGGGACGTTCCCTTCTCTTTGTCCGGCTCTGTTTTTCATAAGCCAGGAAACAGTTCAATCAGAAGGATTCCCCTCCATCCCCCGATCGCATTTACCTTCCACCCACGCTAGGATTAGGTCAAAAGCAGATATTACTTGCGCTGCTTTCTCACCAAAATTTCTTTCATTTCAAATGTGTGAACATGCAGGCCCCTCCCTATCTTAGGAGGGACCACAAAATGGAATTTCATCCGAAATTCAGAAGTGGTCCTGACCTAGCCTCTGCTGCCAGCTCATGAGGAAACATGCCATCCTTTTTTAGGTGGTTTTTCTCCAAAGAGAAATTGTCCTGTGGAAGGAAGATTGAGGGGGACATTTTAGGGGCCAGGCTGGAGGCAGTTGACGCTACTTCCTTCCCCAGATTCCAGCAGCCTGAGCTCAGTCCTATGGTCTAAAGTAATAGCAAGAGAGACTGGGAATGAAATCTGGGTGGAGGGGGGGATTTGTGAGCATCCAGCAGATCTCGCCAGAAGAGTCCCGGGTATCAATAGAATACATATTGTATTCTGTGACGGCATGACTAGCTGAGAGAAGAATGAGAGTGGTTGGATCTGGGATACAGATTATTTTGGCTCTAGATTAGGCAGGGTTTGCTGAGAGATGGATGTGACCAATAAGGGATAAGAGAAACTAAAGTTGATTCCTGAGTTTTTGGTTTGGGCAACACAGGTGGTTCATGCCACCTGATACTGGACAGAGAGGGGAGGAGACTTGGGGCAGGAAAAATATTATTGGTTTTTCCTGGGGTTGGAGAGTTCTGTGTTTGCACTGTTAAGTTTGAGATACTATTAGATATCCATGCGGCGAGGACTGCAGGTCAGCGGGGTGGCAGGAAGTCACGGGCATCGGATAGTATTTACAGTTGACCCTTGAACAACACAGGTTTGAACCGTATGGGTCCACTTCTACTTGGATTGTTTTCATGGTAAATTCTGCAGTACTGCATGATCCCTGGTTGGTTGAATCCCCAGAGGCTGAATGTCGAATAGGGAGGAACCACTTATAGGGAGGGCCGACTATTAAATTACATGTGGATTTTCGACTATGTGGATGGTCGGTACCCCTAACTCCCTGCATTGTTCAAGAGTCAAGACAGGGTGACCAATTAGAGAAGCCTGGGGAGCCTCGCCCTGAGTCCTGGGGCACAGGACACTTAGAGACAGAGAAGTCTCTGAAAGAGACAGAGAACAGACGTTCGGTCAGTAGATGGCACACCAGGTAAGCGTAATGACATGGATTTCAGAGGAGATGATTTCAGGAATACAGGTGGGGCCACCTCAAGCCAAGCACCACTGGGAGCGAGCAGAGGGAGATCGAGAGGAGACCAATAGATTTGGCACCAACGAGGTTACGGATGCTCTCGATGGAACCAGTGTCCTTCAGGTGTTGGGAGCAGAAGCCAGTTGGGTGAGTTGATGGCAGAATGTGGGTAGAGGACATGAAGGCAACACGTGATATTTTTCTGATTAAGGAGAATGAGATAAAAGGATACCTTCCCAGGCTGTTAACATTGTTGATCTTGGAGCTGTGGAATTCGTGTAATTTTGTAAAATCTGCATTTTTTTTCTCATTTGTGGCCACTGAAATCTCTGCTGTGTTAGCATATTGGTCAGCTCATAACCGGAGAGAGATTTGCTTAAAAACACGGAGCTAATATGTCTTGTAGTTTAGACGCACTCTGTGTGTTGGGACATGCCTTCAACGTGGTGAGGCAGTTTATAACTTGTAGTCTTTGCTTCCTGCTTGTGCAAAATGCCTTTTCTAGCATACCTACAGCCCTGAGTACGCTCACTACCGTATGTGTGCTTGTGGGCTTTTATATCCCCCAGGAATTCAAAGCCCCCTAGGGACACCTCATTCTCCAGATTTTACTTTTTAAAGGTTTTTGGTTAGCTTGTTTTTTACCCTGTTATCATCATCTCAGCTAGCTCAATTGCTGCTGATTTTTTTTGACAGATGCACCTGGAGAAAATGCTTTTCACAGTGGGTGATTCTGAGTAAGGTAAAATAAGAGAAGGCCCTTGAGTGGGGTTATCTCGGGAACTTCCAGACAGGTGAAATAATAACAGTTCTCTTGGAACGGGGCTTTGAATGTGTTCCAGCCCAGTCCTTCCCCTTCAGTGGCTGCTGGACTGTAGATTTTCACCCTGATTGCTGGCTCTTGATTTTCAAAGATACCCACAGGTGGAGTAAAGGGAGTATAAATAGAGCTATTTATTTATTTATTTGTTTTTATTTTTGGCTGCGTTGGGTCTTCGTTGCTGTGTGCGGGCTTTCTCTAGTTGCGGCGAGTGGGGGCTACTCTGTTGCGGTGCACGGGCTTCTCATTGCGGTGGCTTCTCTTGTTGCAAAGCACAGGCTCTAGGCGTGTGGGCTTCAGTAGTTGTGGCACACAAGCTCAGTAGTTGTGGCTCGCGGGCTCTGGAGCGCAGGCTCAGTAGTTGTGGCTCACGGGCTTAGTTGCTCCGTGACGTGTGGGATCTTCCCAGACCAGGGCTCGAACCCATGTCTCCTGCATTGGCAGGTGTATTCTTAACCACTGCGCCATCAGGGAAGCCCTAGAGCAATTTAAATGCCACAGAGCTGGCTGTTCTTACCTTCCTTGAATAAATGCTCTCCTGATTGTTACAAGCCTTGTTAATGTCAAGAGTTCTGAAAGAGTTGATTTTGACTATTTTTGCTGGTGTTGTCATCACTTTTATGAAGCAGGGTATGTTGGGGGCACTTACTATGTCATCCCCCTGATGTCTTCCTAGCTCCTTAGTTTCTAGTAACTCTCCAATCTGTACATTTTCTCTTTTGCTCTTTTCGGCTTACTTCTTGTGTGTACTTTATGGGTTTTCTGCATAATATAAGTTCATATGTGAAGTAATTCATATGTTCTCCTCCCCAAATTGTCCAAAAATTTTTTGTACCGATTGTCTTTTGTCAGGTATTTTTTTAGATAGGGAAGGGAGTATTTGCACTTGAGCTTTCTTTGGTTCTGGAAAAGTAGACATGAAACCAGACTGTCATACACACAACAGGACACTTCTGACCAAGGATACATCTAGGTAGATTATAAGAATATTCACAAAGAATAGTTATTTGTGTTATTTATTTAAAAAGGAGATGTCAACCAGTTACATTCATTTTCAGTAAAGCATTGACTGTGGTGGAGGAAGGAAACGAATGTAGTAAAATTGGAAGCCAATTTCATGTAAGCTCAGAGTTTATTCCTCTAAGAAAAATATCCCATAGTTGTTTGAGGGCATTTCTAATGTAGTTTAGGCAAAGTTGAGAGAAACTGTGCTAGCGTGAACTCCCATGGACATAATGAGTGAGGGAAAGTATTCTACAATAGCTGAACCTGTGCAGCAGGAAAACTTTTGGGATGTAATCAGTGTGGGAAAACCTTCAGTCATAACAAACCTCGTAAGACCTCAAGAGATTAATAGTGGAAAGAATCCTATAAGTGTAATAAATGTAGGGAGGCCTTCACCCATTTTTGCCCGCCCCCTTGCTTCAGGTAATCACCAATCTGTTCTCTGTATCTGTAAGCTGAGGTCTTGGTTTCTGTTTGTTTGTTTTGTTGTTCTTTTTTTTTTAGATTCCACATACAAGTGAGAACATATAGAAATTTTTTAAATTAATTAATTTTTTATTTTTGGCTGCATTGGGTCTTCATTGCTGCACACGGGCTTTCTCTAGTTGCAGCGAGCGGAGGCTACTCTTCGTTGCAGTGTGCAGGCTTCTCATTGCCGTGGCTTCTCTTGTTGCGGAGCATGGGCTCTAGGCGCGCAAGCTTCAGTAGTTGTGGGACGCGGGCTCAGTAGTTGTGGCTCGCGAGCTCTAGAGCGCAGGCTCAGTAGTTGTAGTGTGTGGGCTTAGTTGCTCCACGGCATGTGGGATCTTCCTGGACCAGGGCTCGAACCTGTGTCCCCTGCATTGGCAGGAGGATTCTCAACCACTGCGCCACCAGGGAAGCCCAAGATCATATAGTATTTTTATAGTCCTTCTCTGTCTTATTTCACTTAGCGTAATGCTGTTAAGGTCCATCCATGTCACAAATTACAAGACTTCGTTCCTTTTTATGGCTGAATAATATTTCATTATATATATATTTCATATATATATATATATATATATCACATTTTAAAAATCCATTCATCCATCGATGAATACAGGTTTTTTCCATATCTTGGCTATTATAAATAATGCTGCAGTTGAAATAGGGGTACAGATGTCTTTTCAAATTAGTGTTTTTGTTTTCTTTGGATGAATACCCAGAAGTGGAATTGCTGGATCATCTGGTAGTTCTATTTTTAATTTTTTGAGGAACCTCCATACTGTTTTCCATAGTGGCTGCACCAATTTACACTGCTCTTACTAATGTAATAAATTCATCAGAATGTGTGAAAGTTCCTGAGTTCCTTACCATGCAAGAACTCATACATGGGAATAAAAAATACGTGAGACATATGTAGGTGGAAAACCAGTCTAGGAAAATCATCTGGAAATGAAACCTCTTTGTACATCACTAAATTTTTCTTGAAAGCAAACCCAATTGTTTTATTAATTTGGAAAATGTGAAACTCATATAAACATATTCAAAAATTGATATTATTTGATACCAAACTAAAGATAAAAACTTATAAGACCATAAGTCTTCAGTATAAGTTTGTAATTTTTTCCGTGTTAAATAATTCAGGTAGCAGAGTAAAAATTCCATACATTCGAATGGAATAGGAATATAATAGGATATAACTAACAGTTACTATTTTCTTAATATCTCACTTTTCTTTTAAACAACAAATTAAGAAAGACATTTTTATGAGGGTCATGCACCACATATTATCAAATCAGAATTGCTACAAATTATAAAATGTAACACTATTTTATGTACCACTAAGACTTTTAAAAAAAATTCCCAATTAAACTATGTCATTTCAATGATTATAAAATGTATCATGATACAGAGATGTTGAGATATGGGTCATAAGTGCATTGTAGAGTCTCCCACCTACATGGTAATTCAGTAATATTTCATTAGGTATAGAGAGAAAGAGCATTGAATTTGAGCCCTAATTCAACAAAATGAAGTCTTTCTCCCTCTACCAAAAATCTTGTGCTAAGATCGTGAATTGGACTTCTTTCTGTGATTTTGTGCTTTTCATTAAATCCATTTTTGAAGTCTGACCTGATAACAGATGTCTAATATTTTCAACATCTGTATGGTATAGGTTTGGTATCTGTTGATGATGTTTATCCCTTAAAATTGGTCACATTTTCCTGATTCTTTATATATTGAGTTATTCTTAATTATATTTAAACTTTTTGAATGTTATGTTCTCAGTCCTGTTCCCTACCTCTTGAGGTTTTGTTTTGCTATAGAAGGCAATCAGCCTGGTTTGGTTCAGCCTGTGTGTCTAGTTCAGCTTCTGTGTGTTGGATCAAACAGCTCTGTTGCTTCGGGTGTGAGCCATATGTGTTCAGAGATTAGGCTGAGACACCTGCAGGGACATAGATGGATTAGGACCCCTTTGCAGGTTTTCCCTTCTGGAATTCCCTCCCACACTCTCTGACCCTCAAAGGCACCTCTTCTGTATCCTCCGGCCAGGTGGATGTGATTTCTGTTACTACTGCCAGGCCAATTCATGGGTGAAAAAAATCCATGAGAGAAAAGAAATGGAAACCTTGTCCTCATACATATATATCTGGTTTATTATTAAAGTCTTTAGATCTTTGCTTATGTTTTAATTCCCATATTTATTTCTTTAATGTTTTTCACACTTATCTTACATATGTGGTAATTACAGGATCTGGACTTCTGGAGTTCTTTCCTCTTTCATTTCAACGGAAATTTGATTTTTCAATGTATTGAAAGTTTAGATTTTTCCCTCATATATAGCTGACTTTACTCCAGAGAATATTTTACGAATGGATTGTTATTTGCTTCTTTCTTGCTCTTGAGGACTAACAACTAGAGAACATATATTCTTTATCACACACATTTGTTAATTTGAAGTCCAAACTATCAAGAAGGAAAACTTTCCTCACTATCAGATCCATATGAAAATTCTAGAAGTAAAATGAAAAATTAAAAAATTGAAATGAAAATACAATGGAAAAGTTTCAATTCTGCTATGGTAAAACCCATTGCTCTTGCCAATTACACATAAAATCTTTGGGCAAAATATAAAAGACAGCTATCTGAGGGCTCTGAAAAGTAAACAAAAGCAGGCCAGTTGTGGAGGGAGCCCATTGGAGATGCATCCTGCATGAGGGTGGGTTTCCCGTTTCTTTTCTCTCGTGAAGTAATAACAGAAACCATGTTGTTCTGGCAAAGAGGGAAAAAGAGAAGGGGCCTCTGAGAGTCAGAAGGGAATTCTGAATCATGAGGATAAGCCTTGAGGACAGTGTGCTCAGTGAAATCAGCCAGTCACAAAATGACAAATACTGAATGATTCCTCTTATATGAGGTCCTAATGTAGTGAGATTCATAGAGACAGAAGGTAGGTGGTGGTTGCCAGGGGCTGGAGGAGAGGATTGGGGAGTTGTGTTTAACGGGGACAGAGCTTCAGTTATTTAAAGTGCAAAGAGTTCTGGAGCTGCATGGTGCTTATGGTTGCACAACAGTGTGAATGTACTTAATGCCTCTATACTGTACATTTTAAAATGGTGAAGATGCTAAATTATTTTTTATGTATTGTATCCCAGTCTTTAAAAAGTAAATGCTTTGACTCTATGTCTATATTACCTGACATTAAAAAGAGACTTCTTGTGCTCATTCTTTACATGGCATCTCTCTCACTTTGTATGTAAAGTGTTCTGGGACTTCCCTAGCAGTCCAGTGGTTGGGACGTCCCCTTCCAGTGTAGGGGGTGCAGGTTCGATCTCTGGTCGGGACGCTGAGATCCCACATGCCTCACGGCAAAAAAAACAAGACATAAAACATAAGCAATATTGTAACAAATTCAATAAAGACTTTAAAATTTGTCCACATAAAAAAAAACCCTTTAAATAAAATAATAAAATAAACTTCCTATTTTAGCATACATATAATATGGACTTTCAAAAATCATTCTCCACCTTTGCATGAATTTGGATTCTTTAGATTATTAACATTTTATATACTTATGGATACAGTTGGATTGAGATCTATCATTTTCTTATGTGTTTTCTATTTGTCTCCTCTGTTTTTTGTTTGTTTGTTTTTGTTTTGTTTTGTTTGCGGTACGCAGGCCCCTCACTGTTGTGGCCTCTCCCGTTGCGGAGCACAGGCTTCGGACGCGCAGGCCCAGCGGCGATGGCTCACGGGCCCGGCTCACGGGCCCAGCCGCCCCGCGGCATGTGGGATCCTACCAGACCGGGGCATGAACCCGCGTCCCCTGCATCGGCAGGCGGACTCTCAACCACTGCGCCACCAGGGAAGCCCCATGCATTCACTTCTTAAAGGACATTTGTGTTGTTTCAATTGTTGTCTACCCATGAATGCACAAGTCTTTTTTGTGGTTGTGTTTCCATTTTTCTGGGGTAGATACATATGTGGAATTGCTGAGCAAAAGGGTAGCTGTATGTTTGACTCAATAAGAAACTGCCACAACCTTCCAAAGTCATTGCATCATTTTACACTCCCACCAGCGATATGTAAGACTTCTAGCTGATTAACATCCTTGCCACATTTTTGTTGTTTGGTCTGTAATTTCATATATTCTACTGGATGTATAATAGGGTATTATTATCTTACCTTGTTTCTGATCTTAGGAGGAAGACATCTACTTTCTCACCTTTAAGTATGATGTTAGAGGTGCATGTTTTGTAGCTCTTCTTTACCACGGTGAGGAAGTCCCCCTGTAGTGTTAGTTTGTTTTTTGTTTTTATGATGAATGGGTGTTGAGTTTTGTCAAATGATTTTTCTGCATCTATTGATATAATTATATGATGTTTTCTTTTTCCCTGTTGATATGATGGGTTATGTTCATTGATTTTCAAATGTTGAGCCACCTTTACACACCTGGAACGAATCCCACTTGGTCCTGCTGTTTATATCTTTTTATGCATTGTTGGATTTGATTTGCTAATATTTTGTTGAGGATTTTTGCATCTATATTCATAAGAGATATTGTTCTGTAGTTTTCCTTTCTTGTAATGTCTTCATCTGGTTTTGATATTAGGGTAATTCTGCCTCTTAGAATGAGTTAGAAAGTTTTCCCTCTGCTTTTATTTTCTGGAAGATATTGTAAAGAATTGGTATAATTTCTTTCTTAAATGTTTAGTAGAATTCACCAGTGAAACCATCTGGGCTTGTTGCTTCTTTTTTGTGAAACATTTTAATTATTGATTTAATGTCTTTAATAGATGTAGGCCCATTCAGATTATCTGTTTCTCTTTGTGTGAGTATTGATAGTTTGTGTCTTTTAAGGAATTAGTCCATTTTATGTACGTTATCAAATTTATGGATTTAGGGTTATTCATAATGTTCTTTTATTATGCTTTGCATGTCCGTAGGATCAGTAGTGTTTACTTCTCTTTCATTTCTGGTAAGAGTTTTATCAATTCGAAGAACCAGACTTCGGTTTTATTAATTTTCTCTATTGATTTTGTGTTTCATTGATTTAAGTTTTTATTTTTATTATTTTTTTATTTCTGCTTACTTTAGATTTAATTTGATCTTTGTTTTCTAATTTCCTAAAGTGGAAGCTTAGATTATCTATTTTAGATATTTCTTCTTTTTCAATATATGCACTGAATGTTGTAAATTTCCCTGTAGGCCCTGATTTCAGTACATACCACAATTTTTGACAAGTTGTATTTTCATTTTTAGTTAGTTCTAAATAGTTATAATTTTCCTGAGATTTATGTTTGACCCATGTGTTATTTAGGGGTATATTGTTAATCTCCAAGTATTTGGGAATTTTCTAACTTTTTGCTGTTGGAAAAAGTTTAATTCCATTGGCGCTCTGGAGCATATATTGTATGATTTCTCTTGTTGAAAATTCGTTGAGATGTGTTACTTGGCTCAGGATGTGGTCTATTTTGGTAAATGTTCCATGTGAACTTGAGAAGAATATAATTCTGCCCTTGTTGGATAAAGTAGTCTATAGATATCAATTAGATCTAGATGAATGGCTGGTGAGTTCAGCTATGTCCTGACTCATTTTCTACCTGCTGGATTTGCACATTAGTGATTGAGGGGGATTGAAGTCTCCAATTATAATGGTGGATGGATCAGTTTCTCCTTGCAGTTCTGTCAGTTTTGGATCATGTATGTTGATGCTCCGTTACTAGGCACATATATATTAAAGATCTTTATGTCTTCTTGGAATGTTTTATAACTCTCAGTCAAGTCAAAGTGATTAATGTGTCTTTCAAAACTTTGCTCTCTTTACTGTTTTTTGCTTGTTTGTTTGCTCATTCTATCATTTGGGGACTTTTAAAATCTATGATTGTGGATTTGTCAATTTCTTCCCTTTATATTGTCATTTTCTTCCCTTTGAATTGTCATTTTTTCTATATGTGTTCTAAAGTTCTGTAAGTAGTTGTACACACAGTTAGTATTACTATGTCCTCTTCAATAATTTTAACCCTTTTGTTATTATGAAATACCCCCATTTTATCTGTTATCAGAATAGACATCCCAGATGTATTATGCTTACTATTTGTAAAGTGTTTCTTTTCTATCTTGCAACTAATTTTTAAAGGACTACCACTCATTGCATTTTGATGCAGTTTCAAAAGCAATGTACACTATAATGAAAAGGCTGTGAAAATACTCCTCCATTTCCCAATTACATATCCATGTGAGATCAGATTTTCTCCATATGCTTTAGCCATGATACTATTTCACAAATATTGCATAGAGTAATATATATAGGAATCCAGCTCTTTTCTCTTAAGTCAGACATTAAAGAGCATTTTAAAAATGTGAAGCATTAAAATAAAGACTATTAGAAGAGACAAAGAAGGACACTACATAATGATCAAGGGATCGATCCAAGAAGAAGATATAACAATTGTAAATATTTCTGCACCCAACATAGGAGCACCTCAATACATAAGGCAAATACTAACAGCCATAAAAGGGGAAATCGACAGTAACACATTCATAGTAGGGGACTTTAACACCCCACTTTCACCAATGGACAGATCATCCAAAATGAAAATAAATAAGGAAACACAAGCTTTAAATGATACATTAAACAAGAAGGACTTAATTGATATTTATAGGCCATTCCATCCAAAAACAACAGAATACACATTTTTCTCAAGTGCTTATGGAACATTCTCCGGGATAGATCATATCTTGGGTCACAAATCAAGCCTTGGTAAATTTCAGAAAATTGAAATTATATCAAGTATCTTTTCCAAGCACAGCGCTATGAGACTAGATATCAGTTACAGGAAAAGATTTGTAAAAAATACAAATACATGGAGGCTAAACAATACACTACTTAATAACGAAGTGATCACTGAAGAAATCAAAGAGGAAAACAAAAAATACCTAGAAACAAATGACAGTGGAGACACGATGACCCAAAACCTATGGGATGCAGCAAAAGCATTTCTAAGAGGGAAGTTTATAGCAATACAATCCTACCTTAAGAACAGGAAACATCTCCAATAAACAACCTAACCTTGCACCTAAAGCAATTAGAGAAAGAAGAACAAAAAAACCCTAAAGTTAGCAGAAGGAAAGAAATCATAAAGATCAGATCAGAAATAAATGAAAAAGAAATGAAGGAAACGACAGCAAAGATCAATAAAACTAAAAGCTGGTTCTTTGAGAAGGTAAACAAAATTGATAAACCATTAGCCAGACTCATCAAGAAAAAAAGGGAGAAGACTCAAATCAATAGAATTAGAAATGAAAAAGGAGAAGTAACAACTGACACTGGAGAAATACAACAGATCATGAGAGATTACTATAAGCAACTCTATACCAATAAAATGGACAACCTGGAAGAAACGGACAAATTCTTAGAAATGTACAACCTGCCAAGACTGAATCAGGAAGAAAGAGAAAATATGAACAGACCAATCACAAGTAATGAAATTGAAACTGTGATTAAAAACCTTCCAACAAACAAAAGCTCAGTACCAGATGGCTTCACAGGCGAATTCTATCAAACATTTAGAGAAGAGCTATCACCTATCCTTCTCAAACTCTTCCAAAATATACCAGAGGGAGGAACACTCCCAAACTCATTCTACGAGGCCACCATCACCCTGATACCAAAACCACACAAGGATATCACAAAGAAAGAAAACTACAGGTCAATATCACTGATGAACATAGATGCAAAAATCCTCAACAAAATACTGGCAAACAGAATCCAACAGCACATTAAAAGGATCATACACCATGATCAAGTGGGATTTATTCCAGGAATGCAAGGATTCTTCAGTATACGCAAATCAATCAATGTGATACACCATATTAACAAACTGAAAAAGAAAAACCATACGATCATATCTCAATAGATGCAGAAAAAGCTTTCGACAAAATTCAACACCCATTTATGATAAAAACCCTGCAGAAAGTAGGCATAGAGGGAACTTTCCTCAACATAATAAAGGCCATATATGACAAACCCACAGCCAACATCGTCCTCAATGGTGAAAAACTGAAAGCATTTCCACTAAGATCAGGAACAAGACAAGGTTGCCCACTCTCACCACTCCTATTCAACATAGTTTTGGAAGTTTTAGCCACAGCAGTCAGAGAAGAAAAGGAAATAAAAGGAATCCAAATTGGGAAAGAAGAAGTAAAGCTGTCACTGTTTGCAGATGACATGATACTCTACATAGAGAATCCTAAAGAGGCTACCAGAAAACTACTAGAGCTAATCAATGAATTTGGTAAAGTAGCAGGATACAAAATTAATGCACAGAAATCTCTGGCATTCCTATACACTAATGATGAAAAATCTGAAAGTGAAATCAAGAAAGCATTTCCATTTACCATTGCAACAAAAAGAATAAAATATCTAGGAATAAACCTACCGAAGGAGACAAAAGACCTGTATGCAGAAAATTATAAGACACTGATGAAAGAAATTAAAGATGATACAAATAGATGGAGAGATATACCATGTTCTTGGATTGGAAGAATCAACATTGTGAAAATGACTCTACTACCCAAAGCAATCTACAGATTCAATGCAATCCCTATCAAACTACCACTGGCATTTTTCACAGAACTAGAACAAAAAATTTCACAATTTGTATGGAAACACAAAAGACCCCGAATAGCCAAAGCAATCTTGAGAACGAAAAACGGAGCTGGAGGAATCAGGCTCCCTGACTTCAGACTATACTACAAAGCTACAGTAATCAAGACAGTATGGTACTGGCACAAAAACAGAAATATAGATCAATGGAACAGTATAGAAAGCCCAGAGATAAACCCACACACATATGGTCACCTTATCTTTGATAAAGGAGGCAGGAATGTACAGTGGAGAAAGGACAGCCTCTTCAATAAGTGGTGCTGGGAAAACTGGACAGCTACATGTAAAAGTATGAGATTAGATCACTCCCTAACACCATACACAAAAATACGCTCAAAATGGATTAAAGACCTAAATGTAAGGCCAGAAACTATCAAACTCTTAGAAGAAAACATAGGCAGAACCCTCTATGACATAAATCACAGCAAGATCCTTTTTGACCCACCTCCTAGAGAAATGGAAATAAAAACAAACAAATGGGACCTAATGAAACTTAAAAGCTTTTGCACAGCAAAGGAAACCGTAAACAAGACCAAAAGACAACCCTCAGGGGATTCCCTGGTGGCACAGTGGTTGAGAGTCCGCCTGCCGATGCAGGGGACACAGGTTTGTGCCCCGGTCCGGGCAGATCCCACATGCCGCGGAGCGGCTAGGTCCGTGAGCAATGGCCACTGAGCCTGCGCATCCGGAGCCTGTGCTCTGCAACGGGAGAGGCCACAACAGTGAGAGGCCCGCATACCGCAAAAAAAAAAAAAAAAAAAAAAAGACAACCCTCAGAATGGGAGAAAATATTTGCAAATGAAGCAACTGACAGAGGATTAATCTCCAAAATTTACAAGCAGCTCATGCAGCTCAATAACAAAAAAACAAACAACCCAATCCAAAAATGGGCAGAAGACCTAAATAGACATTTCTCCAAAGAAGATATACAGAGTGCCAACAAACACATGAAAGAATGCTCAACATCATTAATCATTAGAGAAATGCAAATCAAAACTACAATGAGATATCATCTCACACCAGTCAGAATGGCCATCATCAAGAAATCTAGAAACAATAAATGCTGGAGAGGGTGTGGAGAAAAGGGAACCCTCTTACACTGTTGGTGGGAATGTAAGTTGATACAGCCACTGTGGAGAACAGTATGGAGGTTCCTTAAAAAACTACAAATAGAACTACGATATGACCCAGCAATCCCACTACTGGGCATATACCCTGAGAAAACCATAATTCAAAAAGAGTCATGTACCAAAATGTTCATTGCAGCTCTATTTACAATAGCCAGGAGATGGAAACAACCTAAGTGTCCATCATCGGATGAATGGATAAAGAAGATGTGGCACATATATACAATGGAATATTACTCAGCCATAAAAAGAAACGAAATTGAGCTATTTGTAATGAGGTGGATGGACCTAGAGTCTGTCATACAGAGTGAAGTAAATCAGAAAGAGAAAGACAAATACCGTATGCTAACACATATATATGGAATCTAAGAAAAAAAGTGTCATGAAGAACCTAGGGGTAAGACAGGAATAAAGACACAGACCTACTAGAGAATGGACTTGAGGATATGGGGAGGGGGAAGGGTAAGCTGTGACAAAGCGAGGGAGTTGCATGGACATATGTACACTACCAAATGGAAAATAGATAGCTAGTGGGAAGCAGCCGCATAGCACAGGGAGATCAGCTCGGTGCTTTGTGACCACCTAGAGGGGTGGGATAGGGAGGGTGGGAGGGAGGGAGATGCAAGAGGGAAGAGATATAGGAACATATGTATATGTATAACCGATTCACTTTGTTATAAAGCAGAAACTAACACACCATTGAAAAGCAATTATACTCCAATAAAGATGTAAGAAAAAAAAATTACTCAGGAAAGACAGAACCAGGAAAATGTGACCAATACTAAGGTATAATAAATACATAGAAGCCAAACCTAGACTCAAAGAAGCTGTTATAAGTTATAAATATAACATATGTTATATATTTATTTGTAAATATTTATATATTTCTAATATAGAATATAAATGTGATCCATAAGTCAAGAAAAATACTCTAGAAATGAATGAAAAGATAGGATATCTCAGTAGAGAAATAGAAATTATAGAAAAAAACCCAATGGAAAATTTAGAACTGAAATATTTTACAACCAAATTGAGATCTTCCTTGATAGTCTCAATAGTGAATGGAGATGACAGAGAAAATCATCAACAAACTTGATGAAAGACCAATAGAGAATAAGAGAAAATGGACTGAAAGAAGTGGACAGAGCTTCGAGGTCCTAGCAGACAATATCTAAAGGTCTAAGGTGTATGTAATTGGTGTTATGATAATAGAGAAGGAAAAGGGAAAAATATTTGAAAAAAAAGAATAGCCAGAAAACTACCCAAATGTGACACGTGACATAGATTTATCAACCTGGAAGCTCAGCAAACCCCAAACAGGGTAAATTCAAAGAAAACCAAGCCTAGATCGATCGTTATAAAACTGCTAACACCCAAAGATGTAAATATCTTGGAAGCAGCCAGAGGTAGAGGATACATTAAAAGTGGGAAAACAATGATTGGAATGACCATGGGTTTTTCATCAGTAACAATGGATGTCAGAATGCAGTGAAAATATCTTTAAAGTGCTATAAGGAAACAAAACAAAACAAAAAAACCTGTTAACCCAGAACATTATATGCAGCAAAAGTATCCTCAACTGAAGTAGAACTTAAAGAAGTATTTACAAGCATATCTGCTCTACAAGATATGCTAAATAAAGTACTTCATTCTGAAGGACGAGGGAAACTTGGATCTTTAGGACTTAAAGGATAGCACAGAAATGGTAAATGTATGGGTAACAAGAAAACACTACTTTTATTCCTTCTTAGATTTTCTTTAAAATACACATGACTGTTTAAAGCAAAATTTCTAACACTTGGACTGGGGATTTTCTGTGTGCAAATGTACTACCTATAAACAATGATGGTGGTGTAAATGAACCTATATGATACTAAAAATTTGGTGGTTTATATGCATTGGTACTATTATTAATTCTAGGTAGATCATGAAAAGTTAGATATATACATTAATTTTCCTAGGGTAATAATGAAGTAAATAATTCAAAGATATACCACAAAAATTCCAATTGATAAATTAGAATACTGATATTATTCAAATAATTCAAAAGCAAGCAGGAAGAGGAGGAGAAGAAGAACTGTAGCAGAAGCAGCAAAAACACGCATAGGGGACAAACAGAAACGAAGAAAAATGATAGATCTCAGTCCACCCATGCTAATAATTACATAAAATGTTGATAATCTAAACTGTCAGATTAAAAGGCAAAGATGGACACGGTGGATAAAAAACAAGTCCCTATTATATGTTTTCTAAAATAGGAATATTAAATATGGAGTAAAAGAGATGCACCATTTAAAGAGTAAGCATAAGAAATCTCAAGTTGCTTTTTTTTTTTTTTTTTTTTTTTTTTTTTGCGGTACGCAGGCCTCTCGCTGTTGTGGCCTCTCCCGTTGCGGAGCACAGGCCCCGGACGCACAGGCTCAGTGGCCATAGCTTACGAGCCCAGCCGCTCCGCAGCATGTGGGACCCTCCAGGACCGGGGCACAAACCCGTGTCCCCTGCATGAGCAGGCGGACTCCCAACCACTGCACCACCAGGGAAGCCCTCAAGTTGCTATTTTAATACTAGATAAAGTAAACATAAAGATGAAGCATTTACGATAACGAGAGATATTTCCCAGTGATAAAGGCAAAACTTTATCAGGAAGGCATAACAAATGTAAACATGTCTTCACCTATGCATATGACCTCAGATGCATGATGCAAAAATTGATAGAAATCAAGAGAGAGAAATATAGTCATGGTGGGAGATTTTAACACCCCTCTGTCAGAAATTAATAGTAGAAAAATTCAGAAAAGACATAGTAGTTTGAACAACACTATCAATGACCTTGCTCTAATTATCGAATACGGAGACCTACATCCCAAAACTATAGAATATTTTTTTCATGCTCATGGTACACCAAGATAAGTCATATGCTGGGACATAAAACAAGCCTCAGTAAATTTAAGAGAAACAAAACTATACAGAGTTGTTTTCTCTTACCACAAGCAACTTGACTAGAAATCCATAAAAACAATATACCTAGGAAGGAAAGAAAAATAATCTGACAATTATAGAAAAAATTAATGAACCTAAAAGCTGTTTTCCAAGATCAGAAATTACAAATTCTTAGCTACGTTGATCCAACAAAAAAGAAAAAACAAATCACCGGTATTAGGATTTTAAAAAGGTTTAACAAAATGAATGGATAAACAAGATGTGGTATATATACAGAATGGAATACCACTCAGCCATTAAAAAAACACTGAAAATTTTGCCATTTGCAACAACATGGATGGACTTGGAGAGTATTATGATAATTGAAATAAATCAGAGAAAGAGAAATACTGTATGATATCACTTATATGTGGAACCTAAAAACATACGACAAACTAGTGAATGTAACAAAAAAGAAGCAGACTAACAGATATTGAGAACAAACTAGTGGTTACCAGTGGGAGAGGGAAGGGGGTAGAAGCCATATAGGGGTAGGGGACTTAGAGGTACAAACTTATGTATAAAATAAGCTACAAGGATATATTGTACAACACAGGTAATATAGCCAATATGTTACAGTAACTATAAATGGTGTATAACCTTTAAAAATTGTGAATCACTATATTGTACACCTGAAACATATAATATTGTACACCTGAAACATATAATATTGTACATCAACTATACTTCTTTTAAAACAAATGGGTTAACGCGACTTCCAGTTTCTGGTTCTGCATGTAAGGAGCTTGGAAGTCGCCGCTCCATTCTAACAAATAAATGGCTCAACAGATTGAAAAACCATTAACTCATCTTGGATCCAATTGAGAAGGGAAGACACAGGGTAAACCACAGCCCCCAAGGTTGGAGAGACAGGCAAATACAGGAAGACGTGGATTAATAAAACAGAGGCTCACAAGTGGAAATTGCTGCAAGAACCAGTGCCAGGGTAGGAAGACCTGAACTGTAATTAAAGGATTGCTGGAGATTCAGTGTGGACAACTCAGAGAGTTAAAAACTCCAGGGGGACTCAGTCCTTGGTGGTGGTGGTGGAGAGACACTATATTGGGAGATTTACCTTCAGGAGCTCCACTGTATTCCCACAGTTAATATCAAAGAAAAATCCCCTCTGGCTTCCTGGAGGGGGAGAGGGAAAGGAACCATTTAAAAATAAACTAGAGCCCTCTGTTCTTCTTTACAAACCCTGCCCTCAGAGGAACCTGGTTAACCGGTGGCTAAACTGGGGTATTATCAGAGCCTAACTGACCCAGGTAAGGGGAATACCCAACTGCAGCTCTCTCTAGCCATTCTGTCCCACCTTAACGGGCAGAAAAAAACTGAGAAACAGTTGTGAAGTTCACAGCCCAGAGGCATGGGCTCGCTGAAAGATTGCGACCTAATCATAGAAATAGAGAATGCTTCCCCTCCTCTCATACCTCGCAACCACATTTCTAGTGGAGTCACACATTTGATGACTATAATACAATATTGTTGTCTATATTCACTGTACTGCGCATTAGATCACTAGAGTTTATTTACTACTCATTCTAACTTTGTACCCTTAAACATCTGTCCTGTCCACCCACCCCCATCTCCTGTTAACCATCATTTTACTGTTTTTATGAGTCTGGCTTTCTTAGATTTCATATATAAGTGATATCATTCAGTACTCTACTTTCTGACTTATCTCGCTTAGCATAATGTGCTTAACACATTATGCTAAGCGAGATAAGTCAGACAGAAACAAATTATAAACAAATTTATATAAATAAAAATAAAATAAATTTTTAAAGAATATTGGAAAGATCTATCTTATTTGTGTTCAAGGAAATAGAAGGGAATTTGGAAATCTTACTCTGAGAAATATTTGGTACAGAGTGCTTGATTACAAGATCAGGGAAAGGAAATGTAACAATAGATGGAAACTGACAATAGAAATTCTTTATTAGGAAGGAAAAGAAAGTGAAATGAACACCTTGAACAAAAAAGCAGATGAAATGAAAACGAGGAAACAATAAAGTAAAGCAAGTAATAAACATGAAGGAAATGAAAAAATTAAACAAATACGTTGTCACAAATGGCAGGATGTCCTCCTTTCTCATGTCTGAATAAAAAATGCTGCAAGAACATGGGGGTGCCTATAGCTCTTTGAAATCCTGTTTTCATTTCCTTTGGGTATTTAGAAGTGGAATTGCTAGATCATGTAGTAGCTCTATTTTGAACTTTCTGAGGAAACTCTATATTGTTTTCCATAGTGGTTGAACCAATTTGCATTCCTACCAACTTTGTACAATCTTCCACATCCTTGTCAGCACTTGTTATCTCTTTTCTCCTTGATGATAGCCATTCTAACAGCTGTAAGGTGATATCTCATTGTGATTTTAATTTGCATTTCCCTGATTAGTGATGTTGAGCGTCTTTTCAAGTACTTGTTGGCTGTTTGGATGTCTTTAGAAAAAAAGTCTATTTATTTAGTTCTGTGCATTTTTCAATTGGATTTGTCGTTGTTGTTGTTATGCATTCTTTATATATTTTAAATATTCACTCCTTATCTGATATAGTCTTCCCTCAGTATCAATGAAAGATTGGTTCCAGGACCCCCCCATGGATACCAAAATCCACAGATGTTCAAGTCCCTTATATAAAATGGTGTAGTATTGGGCTTCCCTGGTGGCGCAGTGGTTGAGAGTCCACCTGCCAATGCAGGGGACACGGGTTCGTGCCCCGGTCCAGGAAGATCCCACATGCCGTGGAGCAGCTGGGCCCTTGAGCCATGGCCGCTGAGCCTGCATGTCCAGAGCCTGTGCTCCGCAATGGGAGAGGCCGCAACAGTGAGAGGCCCACGTACTGCAAAAAAAAAAAAAAAAAAAAAAAAAGGTGTAGTATTTGTGTATAACCTACACACATATTCCCATATACTTTAAATCATCTCTAGATTACTTATAATACATCATACAATGTAAATGCCATGTAAGTAGTTGCCAGCATGTGACAAATTCAAGTTTTGT
The DNA here is from genome assembly GCF_949987515.2 of Delphinus delphis. NCBI lineage: Eukaryota > Metazoa > Chordata > Mammalia > Artiodactyla > Delphinidae > Delphinus > Delphinus delphis. The sequence continues at coordinate 100,963,141 of NC_082692.2, read as the reverse complement.
TTTTTGGAACTCTCTGGAATTTTTTCCAAAGATTTTTGATCTGAGGTTGGTTGAATCTGAAGATGCAGAACACACAGATATGGAGGACTGTGTATGGTGTGCAAACATTTTCTCCCATTCTGTAGGCTGCCTTTTCATTTTATTAATTTCATTAATTTTTTTTCTTTCCCTGTGAGGAAGCTTTTAAGTTGAACATAATCCCATTTTTAAAATTTTGCTTCTATTGTTTGTGCTTTTGGTGTCATTTCCAAAAAATTGCCAAGACCAATATCGAGGAGTTTCTTCCCTATGTTTTCTTCTAGACGTTTTACAGTATCAGTCTTATATTTCAGTCTCTGTCCATTTCAAGATAATTTTTGTGAGTGCTGTAAAATAAGGGTCCAATTTCATTGTTCTGCATGTGTTTATCCAGTTTTCCCAAAATCATTTTTTGGAGAGACTATCCTTTCCCCATTGAATGTTCTTGGTTCCCTTGTTGAATATTAGTTGACTGTATTAGCAGGAATTTAATTTAGTTCTGGGCTCTCTATTCTAGGCAATTGATCTGTGTCTTTTTTCCCCAGTACCGAACAATTTTAATTACTATAGCTTTGAAGTATAGCTTGAAATCAGGAGTGTGTGTGATACCTCTGGCTTTGTTTTTTTTCCCCTCAGGATTGCTTTGGATATTTGAGGTCTTTTGTAGTTCAGTACAAATTTTAGGATTGTTTTTTCTGTGAAGAATGCCATTAAAATTTTGATGGAAATTGCATTGAATCTACGGATGCTTTTCAATGTTATGGTCATTTCAACAATATTAATTCTTCTGACCCATGAACACAGGATGTCTTTCCATTTGTTTGTATCTTCTATTTCTTTCAACAAAGTAGTGAAAAAAAATGTAGTTTTCAATGTACAGACATTTCACTCCCTTGGTTAAATTCATTCATAAGTATTTTATTGTTTTTCATGCTATTGTGAATGGGATAATTTTCTTTACTTCTTTTTCAGATATTTCATAATTAGTGTACAGAAATGCAGCTCATTTCTATATGTTAATTTTATATCCTGCAACTTTATTGAAATCATTGATTAGTTCCAACAGTTTTTGGTGGAGTCTTGGAATTTTCCATATACAAAATTATATTATCTGCAAATAGCAACAATTTTACTTCTTCCCTTCAGCTTTTGATGCCTTTTATTTCTTTGTCTTGCCTAATTGCTCTAGCTAGGACTTCTAGTAGGACATTGAATAAGAGTGGTGAGAGTGGGTATCCTTGTCTTGTTCCTAATTTTAGAGGGAAAGCTTTCAATTTTTCTCCTTTGAGTATAGTTAGTTGTGAGTTTGTCATAAATGGTCTTTATTATGTTGAGGTATGTTCCTTCTGTATCCAATCTTTGAGGGTTTTTTAAAATTTATTTATTTATTTAAGGCTGAGTTGGGTCTTTGTTGCTGTGCGCAGGCTTTCTCTAGTTGCGGCGAGCGGGGGCTACTCTTCATTGCAGTGTGCGGGCTTCTCATTGTGGTGGCTTCTCTTGTTGCAGAGCGTGGGCTCTAGGTGTGCAGGCTTCAGTAGTAGTGGCTCTTGGGCTCTAGAGCGCAGGCTCAGTAGTTGTGGCACACAGGCTTAGTTGCTCCGCAGCATGTGGGATCTTCCCAGACCAGGGCTCGAACCCATGTCCCCTGCATTGGCAGGCAGATTCTTAACCACTGTGCCACCAGGGAAGCCCTCTTTGAGGGTTTTTAATCATGAAAGAAGTTGTATTTTGTCAGGTGCCTTATCTGCATCTATCAAGATGATTATGTGATTTTTATCTTTCATGTTATTAATGTGATATACTACATTTATTAATTTTCATATGTTGAAACATTCTTGCATCCCAGGGCTAAATTCCATTTGGTCATGGTGTGTAACACTTTCAATGTAGTCTTCAATTCAGTTTGCTAATATTTTCTGAGAATTTTCGCATCTATATTCATCAGGGATATTGGTTTATAGTTTTTTATCTTTTGTGTTATTATCTGGCTTTGATATCAGGATATTGCTGGTCTTGTAGAATGAGTTTGAAATTGTTCCCTCCCCCTCAATTTTTCAGAAGTTTTTGAAAAGAATTGGTGTTAATTCCTCTTTAAATGTTTTGTAGAATTAGCCAGTGAAGCCATCTGGTCCTGGGGTTCTTTGTGGGGAGGTTTTTGATTACTGAGTCAATGTCTTTACTCATTATAGATCTGTTCAGATTTTCTATTTCTTCCTGATTCAGACTTGGTAGGTTGTGTGTTTCTAGAAATTTATCCATTTCCTCTAGGTTATCTAATTTATTGGCATATAATTGTTCATAGTAGTCTCTTATGACCCTATGTATTTCTACAGTATCAGTTGTAATGTCTCCTCTTTCATTTTTGATTTTATTTATTTGAGTCTTCTTTTTTACTTGGTGAGTCTAACTAAAGGTTTTCCAATTTTGTTTATCTTTTCAAAAAACCCACTCTTAGTTTCATTGGTCTTGTCTTTTTTTCCTGGTCTCTATTTCATTTATTTCCTTTATGATCTTTATTATTTCCTTCCTTCTGCTAACTTTGGGCTTAATTTGTTCTTCTTTTTCTATTGTTATAAGATGTGACGTTAAGTTGTTTATTTGAGGTCTTTCGAATATATCAGTATATGCATTTATCTCTATAAACTTTCATCTCTAAACTGCTTTTGCTGCATCTTGTAAGTTTTGATATGTTGTGTTTCCATTTTCATTTGTTTCAAGATATTTTATTTTTCTTTTGATTTCTTTATTGACCCATTATTTGTTCAGAAGCGTGTTATTCATTTCCACATATTTGTAGATTTTCCAGCTTTTCTCTTATTGTTGATTTCTAGTTTCATACCCATTGTGGTCAGAAAAGATAGTTGGTATGATTTCAGTCTTAAGTTTGCTAAGATTTATTTTGTGTCCTATCATATGCTCTATCCTGGAGAATGTTTCATGTGTACTTGAAAGGAATGTGTATGCTGCTGCTGTTGAATGGAATACTCTATATATATATCTGTGAAGTCCAGTTGGTCTAAAACATGGTTCAATTCCAAGGTTTCCTTGTTGATTTTTTGTATGGATGATTCATCCATTGCTGACAGTAGGATATTGAAGTCCTCTACTGTTATTGTATTGTTGTTTATTTCTCCATCAAATCTGTTAGTATTTGCTTAATATATCTTGGTACTCTAATGTTGGGTGCATATATATTTATGGTTGATATATGTTCTTGACCCTTTTATCATTATGTAATGACCTTCTTTGTCTCTTGTTACTACTATCAGTTTGAAGTCTATTTTGTCTGATATTACTATGGCTGTCCCCACTTTCTTTTGGTTCCCACTGGCTAGGATGTCTTCTTTCATTCTCTCACTTTGAGCCTATGTACGTCTTGACAGCTGTAATGAGTCTCCCGTAGACATCATATGGTGGGTTCTTATTTTTCTTATTCATTCAGCCACTCCATGGCTTTTGATTGGTAAATTCAATCCATTTACACTTAAAGTGATTATTGGTATGTAAGGACTGACTTTTGCCATCTTATCATTTGACTTCTGGTTGTTTTGTGTCTCCACCATTTCTTTTCTCCTCTGTTTCTGCCTACCTTTGTAATTGGTGGTGTTTTGTGGTGATAGGCTCAGTCTCCCCTTTTTCTATGTTTTGTGAATCCACTCTAGATTTTTGCTTTGTGGTTACCATGAGGCTTACATTAAACTTTCCATTGATAAAACAGTCCCTTTTTTACTGATAGCAGCTTATCTTCATTCACCTATAAAGACTCCACCTTTTTACTCCTCTCCTTTTATTTTCGATGTCACAATTTACCGCTTTTTATGCTGTGAATTTTTAAAATTATCATAACTGTAATTATTTTCAGTGTTCTTTCTCTTTAAACTTTATACTATAATTAAGTGGTTAACACAGTATTCTAATAGAGTTACTTTTTCTAATACTAAGTGTCTATTTTTCACCGTAACCAGTATGTTGTTTACGTTCATATGTTTTGTGTCACTAGTTAACGTCTTTTCACATTGTTTTGAAGAGCTCCTTTTAGCATTTCTTGCAAGGCAGGTGTAGAGGTGGTGAACTCCCACAGCTTTTGTTTGTCTGCAAACCCTTTACTTATCCTTCATATCTGAAGGATAACTTTGTGAGATGAAGAATTACTGATGGCAATTTTTATCTTTCGACATTTTGAATTTGTCATTGCATTCTCTCGTGAACTGCAGAGCTTCTGCTGGGAAATTTGCTGATAGCCTCATGAGGGTTCCCTTGTAGGTTACTTTCTTTTTTCCCCTGGCTGCCTTTAAGATTCTTTAGTTACCATTGATTTTTGACAGTTATGCTATGTTATATTATGTCTTGGAGAAGATCTTTCTACATTGAAGTAATAGGGTGTTCTGTTGGTTTTGTGGACTTGTATGTACCAGGTTGGGAAGTTCTCAGCTATCATTTCTTATATAAATATAAATATATGTATTTATTTATTTTTAAAATTTTCTTTAGGTAAACTCTCTGCCTCCTTCTCCCTGTCTTCTCCTTTGGTACACCAATTATTCTTATGTTTTCTTTTCTGATAAAAACTGATAGTGCTCATAAAATTTCTTCACTTTTTAAAAATCTTAGTTCTCTCTCCTCTTCCAACCAAATCATTTCTAAATTCCTATAAGTCACTTATTTTTTCTTCCATCTGTTCTGCATTACCTATGGTCTCTAATGTATGCATCGTCTCGATCACTGAATTCTTCAGATCCAGAATTTCTGCTTGGTTCCTTTTTTAAAATTTCAATCTCTTTAGTAGAGAACTCCTCTGCTCATTGATTTTATTCCTGAGTTTATTGAATTCCTTTCTGAGTTTGCTTGTAGCTCAGTGAATTTCTTCATAATAGCTATTTTGAATTCTTTATCAGTTTCATTGCAGTACTCCTTGCCTTTGAATTCAATGGTTGGAGAATTATCATTTTCTTTTCGATGACATATTACCCTGATTCTTCATAGTGTTTGAGGATATGCACCTCTGCTTTCACATTCGAAGTAGCAAACACTCTCCTTAGGCAAGGATTTGGGCTTTTTAGCTGTTACAGTTCAACAGGCTGGCAATTAGAAACCTTTCTTTTGTATTTCAGAAGGTGGCACTATAGCTCAAGTTTTTGGTTTCTCTTACTGGCTCTGGCTTTCAGAGCAGTCCTACTGACCATGCAAGAAGAGGTGGCAGCAGAGTGAAAGGAGGTGTGGCCTTAGCACCTGGGGCTGTGGGTGCCCTGGCTCTGTTGGGGGATCGAATGGGAGACTCTAGAGGTTCATAGGCAGACCTCCTGCTGAAATCCTGGAGCAGGCAGCAGGAAATGCATTCCTTCAATGCGCTTTGATATTCTTGTCTGCCTCCTTCCCTCTCCTCTCACTCCCCAACCCCTATCCCCGTCACAGAAGTCTCTCCTCAGCAATCCAGGTGCTGCTGTAGAGAAACGGGTCCCTTCAGCTGCAGTGTGTTCAGTCGGGCAGTGAGTCACTCACCGCTTTTGCATCCCACTCCTCTGCCAGGGAGGTCACGGCTGTCCCCGTTACCAGCAAAAAGCGCAGTACCTCACAGTGGCACCCTGGGGAGGGGGACCTGCTTGGTGAGTTCCTCTGTCTTCTCTTCCTCCAGACTCATCTCTATCCTGCTCTGATGGCACACCACTTTCTCCCATCGGGTTGGATGGACCTCCACAGATTCTCTGTCTCCCATGAATGGCGCCCTGTGTTACACTCTCCACGTTTCCCTTTTCCTGGTGTGAAAAGTGGGTGTGGGGCAGGCTCACCAACTCCCGTGGACCCACAGCCCCACTGAAGGCCTGTCTGCCGTGCTGGATGCACAGGTGGTAGAAACTCCTGGATGTTCTGGCGTAATGTGCAGAGGCACTTTGGTTTGGTTATGGACATCCAGTTAGTTGTAAATCGGGGGGGAGAGAAAAAAAGGAAAAACTCACACTGCCAAAGATGCTGTTTTTCCTCCACAGCAGTTCCTTTTACCAGGTGCATCTAGTTCAGCTATCAGAGAAAAATTACATGGCATATCAAAACATAATTTGAAGGGACAAATCAAGCATCAGAAGCATACATGGCAGAGATGTTGGAATTAGATTGGGAATTTAAAACAACTACGACTAATATGCTAAGGGCTCTAGTGGATAAAATAGACAATATGTAAGAACAGATGGGCAATGGAAGCAATAGATGTCAATTATATCCTGTTGATTGAATATTGATGGGTTTAACTGTGTCCTAACTGATTTTCTGCCTTCTGGATCTGTCTACTTCTGATAAGGGGGTGTTGAAGTCTCCAACTATTATGCAGGATTCATCTGTTTCTCCTTGCAGCCCTACCAGTTTTTGCTGCATGTAACTTGATGCTCCATTTTTAGGTATATGGCATTAAGAATTGTTGAGACTTCTTGGAGAAATGATCCCTTTATCATCATGTAATGCCTTCTTTATCCCTGATAACTTTCCTTGCTTTGAAGTCTGCTCTATCTGAAATTAATATAGCTACTCCTGCTTTCTTTTGATTAGTGTTAGCATGGTATGTTTTTCTCCATCCATTTACTTTTTTTTTTAATAAGTTTATTTATTTATTTATTTTCGGCTGTGTTGGGTCTTTGTTGCTGTGCGTGGGCCTTCTCTAGTTGCGGTGAGCAGGGGCTACTCTTCATTGCGGTGTGCGGGCGTCTCATGGTGGCTTCTCTTGTGGAGCACGGGCTCTAGGCGCACGGGCTTAGTTGCTCCGCGGCATGTGGGATTTTCCCGGACCAGGGCTCGAACCCATGTCCCCTGCATTGGCAGGAGGATTCTCAACCACTGCGCCACCAGGGAAGTCCCCATCCATTTACTTTTTTTTTTTTTTTTTTTGCGTTACGCGGGCCTCTCACTGTTGTGGCCTCTCCTGTTGTGGAGCACAGCCTCCAGACGCGCAGGCCCAGCGGCCATGGCTCATGAGCCCAGCCGCTCCGCGGCATGTGGGATCTTCCTGGACCGGGCGGGGCACGAACCTGTGTCCCCTGCATCGGCAGGCGGACTCTCAACCACTGCGCCACCAGGGAAGCCCCCATTTACTTTTAATCTATATGTGTCTCTGTAATTATAGTAGGTTTCTTGTCAACAACATGTAATTAATTGGGTTTTGTTTTTTGATCCAATCACTATCGTTTAACTGGTGTATTCAGACTATTAACATTCAAAGTGATTATTGATACTGTTGGGTTAATATCTCCTGTATTTGTTACTGTTTTATATTTGTTGCCCTTGTTCTTTGTTTCTATTTTTGTCTTCCACACTTCTTCTGCCTGTTTTTGGTTTTCATTGAGCATTTTATATGATTCTGTTTTCTCTCCTTTTTTAGCATATCAGTTACACTTCTTTACTTTTTTAGTGGTTGCCCTAGAGTTTGCAATATACATTTACAACTAATCCAAGTCTACCTTTTTTTATTGAGGTATAAGTGCCATATAACATTATATTAGTTTCAGGTATACAACTAAATGATTTGATATTTGTATCTATTGTTAAATGATTACCACAATAAGTCCAGCTAACATCCATCACCACACATAGTTATAAAAGTTTTTTCTTGTGATGAGAACTTCTAAGACCTACTGTCTTAGCAGCTTTCAAATATGCAGCACAGTATTATTAGCTAGAGTCACCATGCTGTACCTCACATCCCCAGGACCTGTTTACCTTAAAACTGAAAGTCTGTCCCTCTTGACCCCTTGAAGCATTTTGCCCCCACTCCACCCCCTGCCTCTGGCAACCACCAATCTATTTGCCTTATCTATGTGCTTATGTTTGTTTTTGTTTTTGTTTTAGATTCCACATATAAGTGACATCATACAGTGTTTGTCTTTCTCTGTCTGACTTATTTCACTTAGCATAATGCCCTCAAAGTCCATCCATGTAGTCAAAAATGGCAGCATTTCCTTCTTTTTTATGGATGAATTATATATATATATATAATACATATAATATATATAGATTATAGATATATATGACATTTATTTATCCATTCATCCGTGACTGGACACTTAGGTTGTTTCCATGTCTTGGCTATTGTAAACAATGCTGCAATGAACATGGAGATGCAAATATCTTTTTAAAGTTAGTGTTTTCATTTCCTTCAGATAAATACCCAGAAGAGTAATTGCTAGATCATCCAGTAGTTCTACTTTTAATTTTTTGAGGAACCTCTATACTGTTTCCATAGTGGCTGTACCAATTTACCTTCCCACCAACAGTGCACAAAGGTTCCCTTTACTCCACATCCTTGCCAAGGTTAGTTATTTCTTGTCCTTTTGATAATAGCCATTCTAGTAAGTGTGAGATGATATCCCATGGTGGTTTTTTTTTTAATATCTTTATTGGGGTATAATTGCTTTACAATGGTGTGTTAGTTTCTGCTTTATAACAAAGTGAATCAGTTATACATATACATATGTTCCCATATCTCTTCCCTCTTGCGTCTCCCTCCCTCCCACCCTCCCTATCCCACCCCTCCAGGCGGTCACAAAGCACTGAGCTGATCTCCCTGTGCTATGCGGCTGCTTCCCACTAGCTATCTACCTTACGTTTGGTAGTGTACATATGTCCATGCCTCTCTCTCGCTTTCTCACAGCTTACCCTTCCCCCTCCCCATATCCTCAAGTCCGTTCTCTAGTAGGTCTGTGTCTTTATTCCTGTCTTACCCCTAGGTTCTTCATGACATATTATTTCTTAAATTCCATATATATGTGTTAGCATACGGTATTTGTCTTTCTCTTTCTGACTTACTTCACTCTGTATGACAGACTCTAGGTCTAGTCACCTCATTACAAATAGCTCAATTTCGGTTCTTTTTATGGCTGAGTAATATTCCATTATATATATGTGCCACATCTTCTTTATCCATTCATCTGATGATGGACACTTAGGTTGTTTCCATCTCCTGGCTATTGTAAATAGAGCTGCAATGAACATTTTGGTACATGACTCTTTTTGAATTATGGTTTTCTCAGGGTATATGCCCAGTAGTGGGATTGCTGGGTCATATCGTAGTTCTATTTGTAGTTTTTTAAGGAATCTCCATACTGTTCTCCATAGTGGCTGTACCAATTCACATTCCCACCAGCAGTGCAAGAGTGTTCCCTTTTCCCCACACCCTCTCCAGCATTTATTGTTTCTAGATTTTTTGATGATGGCCATTCTGACTGGTGTGAGATGATATCTCATTGTAGTTTTGATTTGCCTTTCTCTAATGATTAATGATGTTGAGCATTCTTTCATGTGTTTGTTGGCAGTCTGTATATCTTCTTTGGAGAAATGTCTATTTAGGTCTTCTGCCCATTTTTGGGTTGGGTTGTTTGTTTTTTTGTTATTGAGCTGCATGAGCTGCTTGTAAATTTTGGAGATTAATCCTTTGTCAGTTGCTTCATTTGCAAATACTTTCTCCCATTCTGAGGGTTGTCTTTTGGTCTTGTTTATGGTTTCCTTTGCTGTGCAAAAGCTTTGAAGTTTCATTAGGTCCCATTTGTTTGTTTTTATTTCCATTTCTCTAGGAGGTGGGTCAAAAAGGATCTTGCTGTGATTTATGTCATAGAGTGTTCTGCCTATGTTTTCTTCTAAGAGTTTGATAGTTTCTGGCCTTACATTTAGGTCTTTAATCCATTTTGAGTGTATTTTTATGTATGGTGTCAGGGAGTGATCTAATCTCATACTTTTACATGTAGCTGTCCAGTTTTCCCAGCACCACTTACTGAAGAGGCTGTCCTTTCTCCACTGTACATTCCTGCCTCCTTTTTCAAAGATAAGGTGACCATATGTGTGTGGGTTTATCTCTGGGCTTTCTATACTGTTCCAATGATCTATCTTTCTGTTTTTGTGCCAGTACCATACTGTCTTGATTACTGTAGCTTTGTAGTATAGTCTGAAGTCAGGGAGCCTGATTCCTCCAGCTCCGTTTTTCGTTCTCAAGATTGCTTTGGCTATTCGGGGTCTTTTGTGTTTCCATACAAATTGTGAAATTTTTTGTTCTAGTTCTGTGAAAAATGCCAGTGGTAGTTTGATAGGGATTGCATTGAATCTGTAGATTGCTTTGGGTAGTAGAGTCATTTTCACAATGTTGATTCTTCCAATCCAAGAACATGGTATATCTCTCCATCTATTTGTATCATCTTTAATTTCTTTCATCAGTGTCTCATAATTTTCTGCAAACAGGTCTTTTGTCTCCTTTGGTAGGTTTATTCCTAGATAGTTTATTTTTTTGTTGCAGTGGTAAATGGGAATGTTTTCTTGATTTCACTTTCAGATTTTTCATCATTAGTGTATAGGAATGCCAGAGATTTCTGTGCATTAATTTTGTATCCTGCTACTTTACCAAATTCATTGATTAGCTCTAGTAGTTTTCTGGTAGCATCTTTAGGATTCTCTATGTAGAGTATCATGTCATCTGCAAACAGTGACAGCTTTACTTCTTCTTTTCCAATTTGGATTTCTTTTTCTTCTATTTCCTTTTCTTCTTTGACTGCTGTGGCTAAAACTTCCAAAACTATGTTGAATAGGAGTGGTGAGAGTGGGCAACCTTGTCTTGTTCCTGATCTTAGTGGAAATGCTTTCAGTTTTTCACCATTGAGGACGATGTTGGCTGTGGGTTTGTCATATATGGCCTTTATTATGTTGAGGAAAGTTCCCTCTGTGCCTACTTTCTGCAGGGTTTTTATCATAAATGGGTGTTGAATTTTGTCGAAAGCTTTTTCTGCATCTATTGAGATGATCATATGGTTTTTCTCCTTCAATTTGTTAATATGGTGTATCACGTTGATTGATTTGCATATACTGAAGAATCCTTGCATTCCTGGAATAAATCCCACTTGATCATGGTGTATGATCCTTTTAATGTGCTGTTGGATTCTGTTTGCTAGTATTTTGTTGAGGATTTTTGCATCTGTGTTCATCAGTGATATTGGCCTGCAGTTTTCTTTCTTTGTGACATCCTTGTCTGGTTTTGGTATCAAGGTGATGGTGGACTCGTAGAATGAGTTTGGGAGTGTTCCTCCCTCTGGTATATTTTGGAAGAGTTTGAGAAGGATAGGTGATAGCTCTTCTCTAAATGTTTGATAGAATTCGCCTGTGAAGCCATCTGGTACTGAGCTTTTGTTTGTTGGAAGATTTTTAATCACAGTTTCAATTTCATTACTTGTGATTGGTCTGTTCATATTTTCTCTTTCTTCCTGATTCAATCTTGGCAGGTTGTGCATTTCTAAGAATTTGTCCATTTCTTCCAGGTTGTCCATTTTATTGGCATAGAGTTGCTTATAGTAATCTCTCATGATCTTTTGTATTTCTGCAGTGTCAGTTGTTACTTCTCCTTTTTCATTTCTAATTCTATTGATTTGAGTCTTCTCCCTTTTTTTCTTGATGAGTCTGGCTAATGGTTTATCAATTTTGTTTATCTTCTCAAAAAACCAGCTTTTAGTTTTATTGATCTTTGCTATCGTTTCCTTCATTTCTTTTTCATTTATTTCTGATCTGATCTTTATGATTTCTTTCCTTCTGCTAACTTTGGGGGTTTTTGTTCTTCTTTCTCTAATTGCTTTAGGTGCAAGGTTAGGTTGTTTATTCGAAATGTTTCCTGTTTCTTAAGGTGGGCTTGTATTGCTATAAACTTCCCTCTTAGAACTGCTTTTGCTGCATCCCATAGGTTTTGGGTCATCATGTCTCCATTGTCATTTGTTTCTAGGTATTTTTTGATTTCCTCTTTGATTTCTTCAGGGATCACTTCGTTATTAAGTAGTGTATTGTTTAGCCTCCATGTGTTTATATTTTTTACAGATCTTTTCCCGTAATTGATATCTAGTCTTATAGTGTTGTGGTCGGAAAAGATACTTGATACAATTTCAATTTTCTTAAATTTACCAAGGCTTGATTTGTGACCCAAGATATGATCTATCCTGGAGAATGTTCCATGAGCACTTGAGAAAAATGTGTATTCTGTTGTTTTTGGATGGAATGGCCTATAAATATCAATTAAGTCCTTCTTGTTTAATGTATCATTTAAAGCTTGTGTTTCCTTATTTATTTTCATTTTGGATGATCTGTCCATTGGTGAAAGTGGGGTGTTAAAGTCCCCTACTATGAATGTGTTACTGTCGATTTCCCCTTTTACAGCTGTTAGTATTTGCCTTATGTATTGAGGTGCTCCTATGTTGGGTGCATAAATATTTACAATTGTTATAATTGGATTCCTCATTATGTAGTGTCCTTCTTTGTGTCTTGTAACAGTCTTTATTTTAAAGTCTATTTGTCTGATATGAGTATTGCTACTCCTGCTTTCTCTTGATTTTCATTCGCATGGAATACATTTTTTTTTTTTTTTGCGGTACACGGGCTTGCCACTGCTCGGCTTCCCCTGTTGTGGAGCACAGTCCCCGGACGCACACGCTCAGTGGCCATGGCTCAGCACATGGAATCTTCCTGGACCAGGGCATGAACCCGCGTCCCCTGCATCAGCAGGTGGACTCCCAACCACTGCACCACCAGGGAAGCCCTGGAATACATTTCTCCACGCCCTCACTTCCAGTCTGTATGTGTCCCTAGATCTGAAGTGGGTCTCTTGTGAACAACATATATATGGGTCTTGTTTTTGTATCCATTCAGCCATTCTATGTCTTTTGGTTGGAGCATTTCATCCATTTACATTTGAGCTAATTACCAATATGTGTATTCTTACTGCCATTTTGTTAACTGTTTTGGATTTGTTTTTATAGATCTTTTTTCTTCCCTTCCTCTTTTGTTCTCTTCTCTGTGATTTGATGACTATCTTTAGTGTTGTGTTTGGATTCCTTTTTCTTTTTTGTCTATCTATTGTAGACTTTTGGTTTGCAGTTATCATGAGGTTTTGATATAGCAGTCTCTATATATTCAAGATTAAGTTGCTGGTCTCTTCATTTCAAATGCATTTCCAATATCTTAACATTTGTACTCTCCTGCTGGTTTTGATATCATATTTGTGTGTGGATGATTTCCTACCTTTACTGTATGTTTGCCTTTACCAGTGAGCTTTCCCATTCGTAATTTTCTTGTTTCTAGTTGTAGGCTTTTCTTTTCTGCCTATAGAAGTTCCTTTAGCATTTGTTGTAAAGCTGATTTGGTGATGCTGAGTTCTCTTAGCTTTTCCTTGTCTGTAAAGCTTTTGATTTATTCATCAAATTTGAATGAGAGCCTTGCTGGGTAAAGTATTCTTGGTTGTAGGTTTTTCCCTTTCATCACTTTAAATATATTGTGCCACTCCCTTCTGGCCTGCAGAGTTTCTGCTGAAAAATCAGCTGATAACAATATGGGGATTCCCTTGTATGTTATTTGTTGCATTTCCCTTCTTGCTTATAATATTTTGTTTGTCTTTAAATTTTGTCCGTTTGATTAATATGTGCCTCAGCATGTTCTTCTGTGGGTTTATCTTGTATGGGTCTCTGTGCTTCCTGGATTTGGGTGACTGTTTCCTTTCCAGGTTAGGTAAGTTTACAGCTATTATCTCTTCAAATATTTTCTCAGGCCCTTTCTCTCTCTATTCTCCTTCTGGGACCCTTATAATGTGAATGTTGGTGTATTTAATGTTGTCCCAGAGGTCTCTTAAACAGTCCCCATTTCTTTTCATTCTTTCTTTATTCTCTTTCGTGGCAGTGATTTCCACCATTCTGTCTTCCAGCTCACTTCCATTCTTCTGCTTCATTTATTCTGCTATCGATTCCTTCTAGTGTATTTTTTCATTTCAGTTATTTTATTGTTCAACTGTTTGTTTTTTATATCTTCTAGCTCTTTGTTAAACGTTTCTTCTATCTTCTCAGTCTGTGCCTCCATTCTTTTTCCATGATTTTGGATCATCTTTACTATCATTACTCTGAATTCTTTCTTGGGTAGGTTGCCTATCTCCACTTCACTTAGTTGTTCTTCTGGGGGGTTATCTTGTTATTTCCTCTGGAACAATATTCCTCTGCTGCCTCTTTTTGTCTCACTTTCTGTGTTTGCGGTCCCACAGGCTTCAGGATTGTAGTTCCTCTTGCTTCTGGTGTCTATCCCCTGGTGGGTGATGCTGGTCTTTGAGGCTTGTGCAGGATCCCTGGTGGGAGGGACTGGTGCCTGCCCACTGGTGGGTGGAGCTGGGTCTTTTGCCTCTGGTCAGCAGGGCCATATCAAGGGGTGTGTTTAGAGGTGGCTACAGGCTCAGGAAGGCTTTAAGCAGCCTGGCTGCTGATGGGTGGGGCTATGCTCCCGCCCTGTTGGTTGTTTGGCCTGAGGCATCCCAGCACTGGAGCCAAAGGGCTGATGGTTGGGGCCAGGTCTCAGTGCCAAAATGGTGACCTCCAGGACAGCTCACGACAATGAGTACACCCCAGAACCTCCGCCACCAGTGTCCTTGTCCCCAAGTGAGTTACAGTGAGCTACAGCTGCCTCCCACCTCCCCAAGAGACCCTCCAAGACCAGCAGGTAGGTCTGGTCCAGGATCCTATGAAGTCACTGCTTTTTCCCCTGGGTCCTGGTGCACACAAGACCTTGTATCCTCTAAGAGTGGCATTTCTGTTACCCCCAGTCCTGTGGAGTTCCTGCGATCAAGCCCCGCTGGCCTTCAAAGCCAAATGCTCTGGGGTCTCCTCCTCCTGATGCCAGACCCCCAGACTGGGGAGCCCGACTTGGGGCTCAGAACTCTCACTCCTGTGGGAGAACCTCTGCAAAATAATTATTTTCCAACTTGTGGGTTGCCTACCTGGCGGGTATGGGGTTTGATTTTATCACGAATGCGCCCCTCCTACCCTCTCGTTGTGGCTTCTTCTTTGAAAGTAGAATATCTTTTTTAGTAGGTTCTAGTCCTTTTTTGTCTATGATTGTTCAGCAGTTAGTTGTGATTTTGGCATTTTCATGAGAGGAGGTGAGCTCAGGTCCTTCTACTCTGCCATCCTGTCCTTGCACCTGGGATCTGCTTTTCTGATTCTTCTTGCTTTCTAGTAAATGCTGACCCCTGGCTGGACTGTAGCTTCATACAAACAGAGGCCAGATAAGTCACCTCCCTGTGTCCCTAGGACATGGATGGTAGAGGTTCCCTGAATGTATCAAATGAATGGGATCCAGGACTAGTCACAGGTCAGTGACATCTTGATCAAAACGTTTCCTGAAAAAGTATGTTTGTTAAACATGCAAGGCTCTGCCTGCAGCTCAAAGAAGTCCCAAAGCTCCTCCAGACTGCACGGCTTCCAAAGCTGGTGGCTCCGGCTTCCTGACGCCAGACTCAGAACCACACTCCTCACCCTGAGCCGGGCCTCCAGGCTTCAGAGAGCCAACAGCTCACTCTCTGGGGTGGAAGGCAGCCTCCTGTGCTCATGCTTCATGTCCCCTGGGCAGTGTGGGCTGGGACTCATTTCTAACAAATACAACACGTTAATGTTGACAGCGACGCCTGTGTGAAGGCATCTGCTCACAGAATCAGTGAGCTCCGTATGGACGCAACACAGAAAAGTTTAACAGATTCAAAGTGATCTACCAGTATCTTCAAAGGAGAATTTCAATTGAATTTTTCATAATTTATATTTCCTTATATCACAACATTTTTAATTAGGAAAAGCACTCAAAAATCACGTTTTCCTTTTAATTGACACTGTTTCCTCTCTCAGGTGCTACTTTGGTAATGATTAGGTCCCCACCTCTCAAGAACATTGCATCTGAACAGGCTGAGACAGAGCCAGTGTGAACACAGACCCCAAAGCAGGGCTTTTGGGATAACAAAAAGAGAAAAAAACAGCCTTTCTCTTCATTTACAAAGGGAGTCACTCAGAGGGTCCAAAGCTCTGTTTTCCAAACGTAGAAAACATGGAGCTCAATGCAAACTAGAACCCAAAATATATCAGAAATGAAGCATAGTGCTTCGTCACATCCTCCAGGCCTGATCATCCCGCTTCTTCTATAAGGAATGCCCCCCTCCAGCATTTTTAAAGGAAGATGTTTGTTTCTATTTCACTTTCCAACTGGGTATAAAATCTACTAAAAGGGATACAATGAATCAGAATAGATCAGCTCACTCACAAGACACTCCCAGATAAAGATTTTTGGTTGCTGAGATTATTCAGCACATTATTTCAAAATGGCAAAATTCAGGACAATCTGAGAATTCAAAAGTGGCGGTTACATTCGCTGACAGGTTATGTGAGACACACATACATACAACCCATGTTTCAGTGTACATGTCAAGGGGCCAAGACCCCTGATCACTCAATAAGTTATTTTGTACATTACAGTGCACAGAACAACAGAGGGAGAGACACTTTCTTGGAGAGGTTCATCCTCTCTGAAGGAGGCTGGAGACCAGGACCCTCATTAGCTAGACCCCTCCTCTTCTTTGGTTGTGGCAGCCTCAGAGACAGCCGTTTCCTCTAATCGATCCTCCTCCTCCTGGGGATAGAGGTCCGGGTACTTCTGCATGCACTCCTGCATGGCCCGGAACTGGTCTATACAGTCCGACCCCTTGACATCCTCTGTGCTGTAGTGGAAGCAGGAAAAGGCCGCCTTGAACTGTTCCCCACACGGGCCGCTGGCCATGCCCCCCAGGCACGGGCAGTTCCAGTTGATGTCTCCGTTGGGCAGGATCAGTCCTGGGACAGGAAGATGAGCAAGGAAGTGTGAGAGGTGCTGCCTGAGGTTTCAGAAAAAGCAAAACCAAGACCAGCCCTCATAGGCATAACGGTAACATGAACCACTGCCTGGCCGGCACTCACCGGTGGACCTGCTGCTCCCTCGGGATGGGGTTCAAATGCCCGGCACAAACCCAGCATTCCCGGCTCTGTCGGAAAGGTCACCATCAGCGACTCTCTCCGTGTGCAGCACTGCTCTGTGTCCTAAGCCGCCTCCCAGTGCTGTGGCCGTGCCTGTGCTCCAAGAACTACACAGGGAAACCGTTTAATCCAAAGCGGAAGTAACCGCTCGGATGGTTACTGAGAAGCTTTGAAAGCCCAAACACTGGAAGGAGTCAAGGTGCTGGTCTCCTCCTTTCACACAGATGGTCAGGAACCCCTGCGCCCCGGACCTTCTCCTCAAGCCCCTCCCGCTCCTCAGCTGCTCTCAGCTCAGCACAGTGTCAGGACTGGTAAAAGCGAGGCTGGAAGATGTCCAAGGCATGATGGGCAGGAAAAAGCGAGTGACGTGCCAGAGCACTGCGCTCCATTCTTATAAAAATGGAAAACCATTCAAAAAATCAGAAGAAAGAGAGGCGGAAGAAAGAAGAAACTCCTAGGTTCAGCCTGATGGCCAGGGAAGCACGTGGGAACGAGGGCTGGAAAGCACACAGCCCCTCACACCTGATGGAGACGCACTCAGTGTCCCAGGAGCAGTGGTGGCCAAGGTAGACACCTGGAAACCCAGCCGCGGCCAGGGATGTTGGACTCCCACCCCCGCCCAGCACTCACCGTGCTCCTCGTAAGGATCGTTGGGGTCGTCGGCCACCAGCTCCGCGTTGCTTGGAGTTTCATGGTCTTCTTTGGTCACAAATATGATTCGATCCTTTCCTAGTGTTTGGAGAACAGAGGGAGAAATGTTTCACCCAGGAGCTGTGAATCAGCCCTAAACCCAAGCAGCCAGGAAAACCTTGTTTGAAGACTGTCCCATTTGAAACCCCGAAGTGAGTTCAGTGGTGCTCCCCAGGCTGGGGACTCGCTTACTGCTGACTCTGGGGGAAGGTCTAGCAGCTGCTCCTGCATCACGTGCCTGTGACCAGACTGGGGAGGAGGAAGATGGCTCCTGCTGGCGCCATGTGCATCCTCGAGTGGGAGACGAGACGCCCCAAGCCATCAAATGCAGCTGTTTTCAGTCCCCAAGTTTGCTGACATCTAACAAACGGGTCTTCTTCCTCTGCTCAGAACTCCCATGAGCTCTGACGGCTCTGTCACTTCCCGTCCCTGTGAGCACCTGGTCCACTTGCTCCAGGCCCCTCAGGACCTGCCAGCAGGCGCCCTCAGATAACATTTTACCAATCGGGCTCCTCCGGAAGAGGCTTGGGGAAAGCACGAGGTTGACAGTAAACACCAGAGAGACGTGCCAGTGAGGACAGCAGAGGGGACAGAGGGAAGGTACTTGGTGTTTACACCCTCCCCACACCTGTACAGCGTCTCCCAGGAGGGGTGACAGTAATGGCAGCTGACCCTCGGCACGCTCAGGACCACGGCCTGCTCAGAACACCTGAGGGTTCTCTCCAACACCTCCCATTCTATCTCAGAGAAGGTGGCTTGTCCCAAGTGGCCTGGGAAAGGATTGGGGCCGGGCAGCCAGGGCATGTTGAAGAACCTGAAGACCTTGGTAATTCTGGCCAGTGTTCAGAACACTTAAAAGCAGCCTGCAAAAGTGCTGCGTGCTAAGCAAAATAAATAAGCTGACACAATTGCTCAGCTCAGCTCTGACAGTTTTGTTTACAAAGGTCTCAGCCGGGCCCAGCCGAATGGGGAGGCTGGTCTCAGGCCAAGGCAAGGCGTCCAAGCCTGCTCGGTACGGGAGGCACCTGTGGGGCTTATGAGGCCCAGCCTCACAGAACAGAAGCTGAATCAAGCTCTCTGCACGTCCACACCACTGATGGGCTCCCAAGTGACTGATGCACAACCCCACCCAGAATGTTCCAGGTCCCTCCCACAGGCCGAGTCCTCCCAGGCACCTTTCTGGACATCCCCCAAAGAGATCGGTTATACTGGATCGAAGGATGTGATACTGTCATTTAGAATAAGAAATATATATTTCACCTTTGACCCCATTCTTAGCACAGAGCTCCTAAAATTTTGGTTTCCCAAGTGATGAGAGCATAAAGATCTTTTTGTTATGTTAATAGGATGACTTGGGGGAGCCTGAGGATGGGGGCTGGTTGCCAGGAGAAACGGCCCTGGGATTAGAGGGTTGGAGCTTTCAGTCCCAACGCGCCCCCCCCACCCCCGCATCCCACCCTGGGGAAGGGAGAGGAGCTGGAGGCTGAATCAGCTGCCAGCGGCCGATGATTTAATCAATCATGCCTATGTAATGAAGCCTCCGCAAAAGCCCAAGCGGACAGGTGAACACGTGGAGGTTCGGGAAGAGAGGGCATGGAGGCTCCGCCCCTTCCCCACACCTTGCCTTGGCCGTCTCTTCCATCCAGCTGTTCCTGAGTTATATCTGTTAATATAATATTCTATCCTTTTATAATAATCCAGCGATCTAGTAAGTAAACTGTTTCTCTGAGTTCTGTGAGCTGCTCTAGCAAATTAATCCAACGCTAGGAGGAGGTCGTGGGAACCTCTGATCTACAGCCAGTGGTTAAGAAGAACAGATGACAACCTGGACTTGTGACTGGCACCTGCAGTTGGGGCGGGGGAGAGGGGTGTTGCAGGCCTGAGCCCTTAAACTGTGGGATCTGACACCATCTCCAGGTAAACAGTGACAGATTGAGCTGAATTGGAGGACATACTGCTGGTGTCAGAGAATTGCTTGATGTGGGGAAAATACCCACACACTGGAATTGGAATCAGAATCGTTAACGGCAGAACATAACTGCATCTTTTACACACTTGGGCCCTACTCAATGAGTTTCCCCACCCGTCGGCTCATTTAATCCTTACACCAACACTGTGAGGTGGGTATTACTAATCTCCTTTTTACAGAGAGAGGAAACGGAGGCCCAGAGAAGGTAGGAAACCAGCCCGAAGGCACATAGTATGAGAAGGCAGAGCAGGAACACAAACTGTGGTCTGAAAGATTGCGAGTGTGTCACCCTGTCCACTGCACGCCTGTCCCAGCAGGAATGTCTGAGAGTGCACACAGGACTGACAAAAGGACAGTGCTCACCGATCCCCGAGTCCCAACTGTGAAAAGAGAACTCATCATGACTGCCAACTAGTGGGGTAACCAGCTAGACTGGAAGTCTCATTACATTTCTCTGGAGAAAATATAAAAATGCTTGTTTTCACTTCCAAGATAACCTTAAAAAGTTGATACAAGCATATTCAGAAGGACGTGGATAACCACCTTATGCCCTCTTAGAGTTCCAAGTCAAGATTTTCATGATCACGGCCGATGGGAGAAAAGGCCTGGGGTGGACTTAACTCCCAGCCAAGGAGGGCCAGCGACTTCCTGGTCTCCACAGCAAAGGCTCCTCGGTCAGAGATTGGCCTTGGATGACCTTGGTCATCAGACGGTGGCACAGGGACAGTAACCTCAAGGACCCACCACTGGCACAGAAGCACATTCTCCACGCAAGGGGCAATTCAGTGAAATATCATCTACGAGACTGAATTAATGTTGTAAACTGAATGCTGTGAGAATTCAATCCACTCATCTGTCCAGTTTTAGAGTCACTGAAGCCCACGGGCACATGTTTATTAGAGCAGGTTCCTTAGACGTTTACATGACAATAATAAAAGAAAAATTTAAAAATCAACACAAAAATATATTTCTCAAATTCAGGAAGCAGGGATTCCCTGATGCTGTACTCACTACAGGAGAATCAACCTTTTTAAACAACCTAATAAGGACTTCACCCTCATGACTTAAGCTCCTCTCAAAGGCCCCACCTACTAATACCATTCACCCTTGGGGTTTGGATTTCAGCATATGAATTTTGGGGGGACACATTCATATCGTAGCAATGGGAAAATAAGGAGCACATTCAGATACCCTCACAGCCTCCCTCTCCCTGACTTCATAGCTCCTGCTCAGATGCCATCTTCCTTCATCACTCCCCATCACCCTTAACCTGCTTCTTCTCACCTAACAATTATGTATTTGTTTTTGTTTTTTTTTGCGGTACACGGGCCTCTCACTGTTGTGGCCTCTCCCGTTGCGGAGCACAGGCTCCGGACGCGCAGGCTCAGCGGCCATGGCTCACGGGCCCAGCCGCTCCGCGGCATGTGGGATCTTCCCGGACTGGGGCACGAACCCGTGTCCCCTGCATCGGCAGGCGGACTCTCAACCACTGCGCCACCAGGGAAGCCCCAATTACGTATTTGTTTACCACCTGTCTCCCCCACTGAAATGTCAGCTCCTCAGGGGCAAGGATTTGTCTATTCCATTCACTGCAGTATCCTCGGAGCCTAGAACAGTGCCCAAGACATAGTGGGTAATCAGTATTTGTTGAAAAAGTGAATGGAGGAATGAACTCTGAATTCAGACATGAAGACCCCCAGACCCAGCAGAGGGCAGAAGACAGAACGGCTATCACTATGAAGTAGGTTAGAGAAAAAAAAAAACCTTGGATGGGTGGTCTCATTCCCCCTAGAACATGCGTGGGTCTTTACACAGCAGAATCTCTTGGTACATCCAACCCAGAAGGGGCGCCCGCCACCTCCACCGTGCCACGAAGGCAGACCGCCCACCTGTGCCCACTGCCATGTGACCAGTGGCTGGCACATCACAGGTACTCAATAAACGTTTGTTGACACAACAGGAGAGAACACGGTCAGCATTAGAAAAGGAAGAACAATGACAGGAACAGTGTGGCCCTGGGCCAGGGAGCGAGGCTGAGTCCACGCTGCCCAACACCTTGAACGCCCTGCTAAGGCCTTTAACCCCAAGGCTTGGGGGTGGACCCCTGAAGTAAATGTGCACAGGCAAGTGACTGACTCAGAACAGAGGGCAGCCGTGTGTATGGGTTCACTGGGTAAAGGTGCCGGGGATATGGCCCATCTAATGCTCTTGGCTTGCTGCAAGAACATAAGAAGGAAGATGACAAAAATAAACCAGGTAATTTCAAAGAGTTTAGGATGTGAAAGACACAAAGACCCAGAGAAGACCTCACTGAGGCGACATATGAGCTGAATCCTAGAGGATGAGGAGGTAGCCATGGGAAGAGCTGGAAGAAGGGTGCACCAGGCAAAGGGAAGGGCCAGAGGCCAGTGTGGCTGGTCAGTGATGGCAGGAGCCGGATCAGGCAAGGGGCTCGCTCACATCAGCCTTAATCTGGAAGGAGTGTGGGATCGTTTCTTTAAGTCCCATGGGAAGCATAAAGAATCGGTGGGTAGAAAAACAAGAAGTTGGGGACTTAGGGGACAGTGGCATGGATAAGATAAAAACTAGGGAAGGCCTAAAGTGAGTGCTTTTAATTCTCATCCCCAAACTAAGAGAGCTTTGATCCAGGAAAAGATAGGGATCTAAACACCTGCCTCTGCTTCCCAGAGAAACTGCAACCCCTAGAAACCCTCAAGAATGAGGATTATACCTTCATTATACCCAAAAGGTTAAAAAAAATTTGCTAAATGAAGAAGTAAATTTGACTTAGAAGGAAATTAAAAACAAAAGACTTGCTGTCTAACAAAGTGGTGAGGGCAGAGGACTTTTGCTCATGGCAAAGTTAAATATCAATCAATGGAAACTACTCATTAGAGACATCAGTGAGTTTTACGGCTTTATGACCCAGGGAAGGAGGATTCCAGAAGCAGAATGGGGTACTGGGAAAAGGCTTAGCATTTTAGACTGAGCTGTTCTCCTAACTGAAGCATGACCTTGGGTGGGTCACTTCCATCTCTGGGCTTAAGATTCCCTTAATTAACTGAGGGAGCTGGACTATTCGCTAAAGGATTTCTGGGTGAGTTCCAGCTCTCTCTGGAACTTTATAGTCTCAGGTGTCCACCAATCCCCTCACCTGGCACCGAGAAGGTGCTTCATGAATATGCGTGGAATAAATGAAGATCAACTTCTCATTTTACAAGACTGGACACTAGGCCCTGGAGGAGTTGGGTGGCCGCTCAGGGACAGAGCCGGTTAGTGGTTGTGCAGGAAGACCCTTGGACCCGGCTTGGAGACTTCTGAGGTCCCGGGTAGAGGTAACAAGCAGACAGACAGTAGGCGGGGACCAACTTTGTTTTATTTTGTTTTGTTTTCTGCACAGGGTGTCTTCTGAGCGGAAGGCTCCCTGGAGTCCACTGGGCACCAGACTGGGCAGTTCTGGAATCAGACCGCGGGCCTCCAACCCCAGCTTTGCGACTTGCCGGCCGTGTGGCTTACCCAAGTCACTTCTGGGTCTTGGTTTACTCTCCGGATAAAAGCAGGGCCTGACTTAGGAAGGTCGTCGCGAGATAGGCCACACAAAATTCCTGGACCAGGGTCTGACCCGTCGCAGCGGGCGGCACTCCCACCCGCAGCGCAGCGCCCACCGAGGGGCAACTTTCCGGGACAGTTGAAAGCAGTGCAAACGGGAACACGTGGTGTGTGGTGAGCGCCATAGTAACATTATAATTAGAATCAATAAATTCCCAGTTACCAGCCACAGGGCGCTCGCACAGCCCTGACCCCCGGGCCTAGGTTACGAGCGCCCCCATGTGCTGTTCCCTCCGAGGTCCGGGTTCGAGCCTCACAGTGACCTCGGCCGGCCTCGCTCCTACCCGGGCCTCGGTTTTCTCATCTGAAAACCGGGGATGGCGACTCCGCCGCCGGTCCCAACCCGAGGGTCCCGAGGACTGTCCTCCGCGTCTGCAGTGGGGGCGCGGGGGTCCGGCGCGCTGCACAGACCGCGTGTCCCCTGCAGGCCCTCGTAGGCCGTCTCCACGCAGTCCCATCTCCTACCTTCCTGCCGGCAGTAGGCCATGGTGCAGCCCGGCGCTCCGACCTCGCGGCGACTGTGGCGGCGGCCTCACGCCGTGACCTCTCCGCTGCAGGGCTGGCGGCTTGGAGGCCCGCGCGGACCCGCCCCCTCCAGGCCTGCCCGCCGCGCGCCTGCCTCGGCGCGTCTAGCCAGGCCCTTTCAGCCGGGAACTACATTTCCCGGCAGGCCGCACGCAGCCCGGCTGCTCCTCCAGGCAATAGGAACTACATCTCCCAGAATTGCTTGCAGTGCGCAGGCGCATCAGTGAGGTACCGGTAGGTTGCAACTTTTGGAGCGTGCACCCGACCCTGGACTACATTTCCCAGGAGGCGGCGCGGCGCGGCGAGCGAGAGCCGAAAAGCTCGTGCCCGCGGGGCGGTAACTGTGGCGCGTCCCGGGCTCTGGGATTCGGTTGGTTGGTTGCCGCTCTCCGGTAGGCGAGAAGCCGCGGGACTCCGCGCTGCGGCCGTAAGCACCTCTCGGAGCTGAGCCGAGCGAGGCGGGCGGCGACCCAGCCGCGGCATGGCCGCGAACGTGAGTGTCTTCTGGTTCGCCGGCCACACCCAGGCCTCCCCGTGTCCCGGTCCCCTCTCCCCGCGGGCGGGCCGCGGCCCCCTGCCCGGTGAACCCCTTCCTCTCCCGTATCCGGGCCTTCTGGCAGCCGAGCCGTCTGTCCGTTTCTCCTAGCTCGGCCGGACTCCTTGGGGCGCGCGGTGGCGAGGACCGGGCCTCGGGACGTGTGGCTTCGGCTCCCCGCAGCTTCTCCTTTCGTTCCCAGTTCTCGCTTGGGTTCTCGGATTTCTCCCATGTAAGGACCTTGAGGGCTGGACTGGGCCGCAGAGAAGGCCAGTCCACTGGGGCGGTGGCGAAGCCAATCCGCGACGCACTGTCCGGGCGGGCGGTGAGCTCCCCGCCCCAGGGGGGTATGTAAACCCCGGCTGATGCTGCTGCAAAGGGGCGTGGGCTGGTTTGGGAGCGGAGGAGTTAGGACGACGGGGAGAAGGGGGCATTTCCCTACGGCCGGGCCGTCTGCCTCCTAGCATGGATTTGGTTGCAGACGCCCTGGCCGAAGGTGGTGCCCCTGGAACGGCTGCTGGCTGCTTTTTCCTGCAGCCAGCCGTATTTCAGGAATCTTTCTATTTAAGCCCAACATTCATTCAACAAACAGAGGGGCACCTCCCGCCAGGGTGCAGGGCATGGGAGGAGCTGGTGATTCACACTCGCCTTCTCTCTGAAAGTGTGTGTGGAGCCAGCTCACAGCCCTGCCAGCCCAGGCACTCCCTCCCTCCTGCTGTGGTGGAGTGTCCAGCCACTCTCCCCTGGTCTGTTACCTGCTCTTTTCAGGCCCCTCCTCTGTCCCCAAGCGCCCTCTCTGCCTCCCACACCCCCTGAGAAGCCAGGGCTGTGTCTCCCACAGCCTGGATTAGAGTTGTCTGGGAGTCCGAGAAACCTTAAATGGCGCACCTAGAGGTGGTCCGTGAGACGCAGGGTCCGCTGCCGGGAGAGACCCAAGCTGGCAGGACACGGGCCTGCCCCCATACCGCCACCACCATATCTTACAGATGAGGAACTTCCCCGGCAGGGGAAGGCACTTGCCCAGGGTCTCACAGCCAGTTTGGCAGGTCGTGGGAAGGTGTGGGGCAGGTTTTGGAGTCAGGCTGACCTGGGGGAAAATGCAGATTTTTCCTCAGTAGCTGTGTGGCCTTAATCTCTTGGGACTTTTGTTTCCTCATGGGAGCAGTTACTGTGAAGTTTAAGGGAGACTGTGTTTAGCATAGTGTCTGGGGCATAGTAGGTACTTAATACGTAAAAAAGAAAACGGTTTGTCTTCAGTTTTGGTGGGCAGAGACCTTGGATACATTGGGTCCTGACCTTTGCCAAAGAATGTAGATGAATTAGGGTTCCCTCTGCTGCCAAACCTTTGTTGATTCACCCAGCAGTGGGGTGCACATTTACAGGGGCCACGAGGCCCCGTGAGGAAGAAAGATCTGAAGATGATGGGGCGGAGCAAGGAGGCCACAGGATTATTAATCACTGTAAAATCTGTCCAGTGATGGAGTTACTGTTACCATCTCCACTTTATAAATGAGTAAACAGGATCAGAGAGGTAGAGCAGCTTACTCAGTGTTACACAGCAAGTGATTTTCAGGGCCTGTATGTCGATCCTTGTTCCTACCACTCACTGCTCATTGATTCGAAGCTTGGAGTAGGGGAGTGGGCAGGGAGGAAATCTCCACGAACATCCATGTTTACTGGGCATTTGGTCCAGAATGTGGGCTGGGTGTGTCAAGCCACTCTGCACGCTCGCCAGCCTGAGGGGCACCTTCTTCTCCTAAGGCCATCTTTGAGCCCCTTATGTTGATGTTGGCTCCTAGCTGTGTGCTGAGGGGAGGCCCAGGAGGAAGCCAGGCCTTCCAGCCATCGACTTGGGGACTGCACTGGCTGTAGCGGGACTGGCTTCTTTTCCTGTCTTGCCTGCCTGCCTGCAGCGAGCTCCCAAGGAGTGAGGAACGCAGTCCAGAGCAGAGTGGTAGGAGAGTGGCCTCCAGTCTGCCCATATTTGAATGCTAAGTTCATCTCTTAGAGGCTGTGTGATCTGGACTGGTGGTATAAGTGCTGAGCCTCTGTGTTCCTGCCTGCGAAATGGGGTCGTGATAGCACCCCCTTCCTTGGGCTTGTCCGTGTCTGGCCTGTGATAGACTGGAGTGTTTGCCATTGTCATCATGATGATGGTTGATGGTCACCTACCTGCCTGCAGCAAATTGCTCCACTAATGTTTCCAAATGGCCTGGAAAGTCAAGACCATTTCTGAACGCAATGGACATCTGGGCCCTGGCAGGCCTGGGCTGGTGGCATTCAGCGACAGTCAGAGAACATGGCACCAGCTTCGTTTAAGCAGAGACTGCCTTGATTCTCCTCTGACTCCCCAGTGCCAGGATGGGCTAGCTTACCCTGCATGCTCATCCGGGAACCGCTTACATCTTTGTGGCTTTTGTCAGCTCAGCCCGGCCCAGCCTTGGTATCAGTGATAGAGAAAGCTGACTGCATTCCCACCAGCCAGCACCGGCATGGGGCTCCCTGTGCCCTGGGCACTGAGCATCCAATAATTATGTCCTCTGGTTCTTACCACAACCCTATGTACTGGATTATTAGCCCCATTTTACCCATGAGGAAGTGCCGGGCACAGCGGGGTTCAATCGCTTGCCCAAGGTCTCATAGCTGCTGTGTAGCAGAGCCTGCATTCAAACCCAGCCTTCTGGCTCCAGAGTCCTGCTTCGGATGATGACGCTCTGGGTCAGCAGCGGACACGCTGAACTGTGCTTTGTTACTGGCTGGACAATCCTGACCCACTGACTCTGGAGTTTGCAGCCTACCATGACCCACCTAGAGCCGCCTAGCTGCCCTCCTCTCCTCCCCATGCCCTCCACAACCCAGCCAGAGCAGAGAGGCCGCTGTTCCCCCTGCTAGGGATGCCCTCACCCCAGGGTCCGCTTCTGAGAGCCCACTCAAAATGCCCCCTCCTTCAGGGGGCCTGCGTTGACCCTCCCAGCTGGAAGGGGCCACTCCTTTAACACTGGCTCTGTGCCTCTCACCAGGCACTCAGCAAGGCCTGGCACTGTTTGTCACCCTGACTCAATGGCCCTAAAGCCTCTCACCCCTACATTCTTACCCCTGTGAGGCCTGGCACTGCCCTAAGGAAACTCAGCCACTATTCGTTGAACTGAATTAGAAATATATCTCTAATAACCTGTTTGTGAAACAATTTGCTAATTTCTTAAAAAACATGCATCTTCCCTATGATCCATCAGTTCCACTCCTAGGTATGTACCTAATGCCCAGGGGAAATGAAAACACATGTTTTCCTGAAGACTCTGACAAAAATTCAATTAACAGTCAAGTTAAGAGGAAAAAAAGTTAATTCTGTTGGAGCCAAACAGGATTATAACCCGGGAGATAGACTCTCAGAAGCTCTTGAGAACTGTTCCACATGTTAGAAGTCAAAGGCACACACCGCAATGAGAAGCCCATGCACTGCAACGAAGAGTAGCCCCCGCTCGCCGCAACTAGAGAAAGCCCGCACGTCGCAATGAAGACCCATCGCAGCCAAAAAAAAAAAAAAAAAAAAGTCAACCTCCTCCCAAGGCTGTGTATACTGACTGAAGTCTCAAGAGCCATCCCCAGTCCACTCCACTTTCCACCCCCGCCATTTTATCCCATTATCCTGTAGTATGTTCTTCGTTGCACTTATCATTATATAAATGTATCTTACATATTTAAAAAAAAAAGAAGTCAAAGGCACAGTCGTGTACATTTTCAAATCAAAGGATCAAACATCAAAATGACATACTGATATTTTCTATGAAGTTCATCAAAGACACATTGTCCAGTAGGCACGTACAAAGGAGCAGTAAATCACCATGACTGCCTGCAGAGCTGGGAAAGAACGCTATTCTTTTGAGAAGTTGCATTGCTTGCATCAGAAGAAAGGGAAAAAAATAATCTTTACTGTCGAGCAGGTGCTTCTGTCTTTGAGAAGGTCTGGTCAGTGTAATGCAGATGCAGACTGCACGTTAGGGAGGGAGAGAAGAGGCCCAAATGCACACAGAGAGAATTTTAGGCTTAAATTTTCATGTCCTGCCTTAAAATATAAATTTCATTTCATCTTTTTCCCTCTTTTGGTAGAATACATTAGGTGATCAAATATTTGATCCCTCGATGGGGTTGGTGGTTGCTTACCTGCCCTGCATCCTCTCCCTTGATGACAGATCTTAATAGCCTGGTTCTTTCTTTCCTTTTAGGGGGTTAGGCTAGTAAACTGCTTGGCAAGGACTGATGGTCAATTGTCCAATAGAACTTATGCCAGTTTTACCCTGCATATGCGTTGTGCATACCTATTATCTTATATAGAACTACAGGTATGATCAATAGTGTCAAATCGTTAGACATCGTTATTTTAGTTGGAGTTTTTTTTTTTTTTTGGCTGTGTTGGGTCTTCGTTGCTGCGCGCGGGCTTTCTCTAGTTGCGGCGAGTGGGGGCTCCTCTTGGTTGCGGTGGGTGGGCTTCACATTGTGGTGGCTTCTCATTGGGGAGCACGGGCTCTAGGCATACGGGCTTCAGTAGTTGCAGCACGCAGGCTCAGCAGTTGTGGCACATGGGCTTAGTTGCTCCTTGGCATGTGGGATCTTCCCAGACCAGGGATTGAACCTGTGTCCCCTGCATTGGCAGGCGGATTCTCAACCACTGCGCCACCAGGGAAGTCCCTGGAGTTTTGAATATACAAGAGGCACAAGAGATTATTACTCTGTAAATGAAATCAATAAAGCCAACGACAATAACAAAGTCACAAGCAGAGCTTTAAGCCATGAATCCACAGAGTTGAGCCATTTCCCTGAGATTTCACCTGGACTAGGAAGGGGATCCTTCAGTACGGAAATTGTACTTGGTATGTGAGCTGTTAAATGAGTTGTATTAGAGGACTCATCCTATATGGAAACGCAGCATTTAGTCTGGGTTATAGCACAAGCTTCTCCTTGCAAGGTGGTGTTAAAAATCAAGAGCTATTCGATTTTGCAACATCACTTTCCCATCGTAGAAACTTCAGAATTGAGTAAATTAATCCTATAGAGTAAACAAACATAGAGGTGTATGCTGATGGGGAAACAGTTTATAGATTATACGTTTTCTAAGGCAGCACTGTTAGCTAATACTACATGAGCTAAGGAACTTAGGGATGTCTGTTGGGCTGCAGTGCTGCTTGCAGTCTCTTTGGCTGTTTGACCAATGGTGCCTGATAGATTTCTGAGCATATCTCTGTTTACAAATATTCCTGCCCTAGGACTCAAGATTCCCAAAAGACTTTGCCACCAGATATCTTGATATCCTGCTAACATGGATCTCTTGACTGTCATGGAGAGAGAAAGGAGGTTCATCTGCCTCATTGTATAGACAGTGGGGTAACATAATGCCCAACAAACAAAAAGCCTTTTACCTGCCAGCTGTTAAGACATTTATGTGCCCATCCTTGGGTAGGTGTGTCAGTTCCAATACCATATAAGAAGATAAAACCTAGGGATGCAAGTGTTCCCTCCCAGAGAGCTCTCATGGATAGCCGCATCGATTGGAAGTTTTGCTAACACGGTATTAAACCATGGTCGTTCTTGCAGGCTTTCCAAAAGCTGTCTGTATGGTATTTGACATGGGGGAGTTGTGGGCACAAGTTCCTTGTGTTTTTCTCTTCAAGACATTTGTAAGTTAAGTAAGAGATGGAGCTCGGGGCGGGGCGGGGCTGGGGTGTGGGTACTAGCGTAAGTTGTGTCTGGTCCCTAAGGACTGAGGGTAGTGTAGTGTCAGAC
The DNA here is from genome assembly GCF_949987515.2 of Delphinus delphis. Classification (NCBI taxonomy): domain Eukaryota; kingdom Metazoa; phylum Chordata; class Mammalia; order Artiodactyla; family Delphinidae; genus Delphinus; species Delphinus delphis. The sequence continues at coordinate 100,933,209 of NC_082692.2, read as the reverse complement.
AAGGCATGGACACATTAGCACTTTAGAAAATTTGAACCTGAAAGGTTAGGCCAGAGGGAGGTTGATCTAAGTAAGTGGTAACATTGGGAACATCTGAAAAGTCAATGACAGGAGTTATGAGGGCCTGTGTCGGCCTTGTATTGTCTGAAGAGTTGGATGACAGATCCAGCGATCGGTTAAATTTGCCTCCGGTAGCTATACTTTGCAACAGCTGTACTAAGGAATTTTCCTTCCATCTTAAACCCTGGGGCAAAAGCATAGCTAGAAGTAAAACAGTAGCTGTCAGTTTTGACAGACATTTGGTAAATAGTACAATTGAACGGGTAGGATGGGTCTTGCAGGCCTGGTCTGGACTCTTGGGGCAGTTGTCTGCTGCTGTTGTCCCCTCATCCTAGCTTGGTGGTACTTGTCTTAGTTGAAACAGGGTGTTAGAAACGGGTCGAAGTCCATTTAGGTGGAGGGGCCTTTTTAAAATGAGAGACGTGAATCCATGAATTAATGTCTTTCGGTTTGGCTGAGCATGGATTAGTTAACAATAACAGATAAGGTTCTTACCCTTGTGGCTGCAAAGAATCATTTATTTGATGTCCTTTCCAATAAACAAAATCACTAGGTTATAATCCATGATCTGTAGGGTTTTCTGGGAGCTCGCTGTAAAAAGAGTTAGTTACTGATTGTTTTCTAAGTGCCTCAGTGAGACCCTGACAATAATGTAATGTTTCCCTCGAACCACCGTGGAGGCAAGTTTCCAAGAATACTGTTTTCCCCAGAAACCGTTTTCTCAGGCGCACAGTGAGTTAAAGAGGGTGCGTGCTGGAGTGATGGCAGTTGTGCTCCAGACACTAGGTGGTTTTTTTTCAATCAGGTCTAAACCATATATCTGTGGTGGGATCAGAATTCCCTTTTTTGTGGCCATATTTGTTTCTCTTCTTTAGTGGCAATTTCTTGAGCCTGTAGAAGGAAATCTTTTACTGGGTTAGCAGGGTTAACTGAGAGCAGTGGCCGTTCTGGAGGCTGGATAGGATGAGTGTTTAAAGCTGCCTCATGGGCGGGAGCGTCACCGAGCTGATTTCCTCTAGTTTACATACTGTCAGATTTGGAATGCCTGGCGTAGGTGAAAACTGAAAATTATTGAAAATTCCGGTTTCAATAATTGCTAACCGTATTGGCAGTCGTATAACAACAACTCTGCAACCTGTTTTCCATTTCTTTATTAGGTTGTCCTGAAGAGCTTAAAAACCTCATTGTTTCCATAACATTCCAAAGTCATGTGTCACTCCAGAGGCATGGTGACTGTCAGTATAAATATGTATTAACTGGTCTTTAGCTAGAGTTAAGGCAGTTAATTCAGCTTGTGCTGACTTTGTTCCTGGTGAGTAAAAGTTTTCATTATGTCTACTGTGGGCGTTACTGCATACCCAGCTCGGTAATGTCCTAATGCCGTGCTCATCCCTTAAGTAGGACCATCTGTAAATTAAACTAGATCAGCATTACCGATATGGGCTTCCTGGAAGCAAGAAGATAATTGGTTAACAAAACGCAGTCATGGTGGTTTTCTTCCTGTGGTGCTGGAAGCAGAGTTGCAGGGTTAAGGTTATTACATGGAACCAAGGTAGCATAAAGCAACGATACTTCATAGGAAGCTAGCTGGCTTATAGAATAGTGCTGAGCGTGGTGAGAGTTTAGAAGAAACTCACCCGAGTGTGGGACATAAATAGTTAAAGGAGACCCCATTACTATTTCTTCAGTGGCTTTATGTGAGAGCCGTGGCTGAAACAGCCCTCGTACAAGGAGGAGGTCCTTTTGCTACCGAGTCTAATTTAATTTGGGAGCATAACAGCAAGTCATCTACAAACATTTTTGTAAAAGCATCAGTTATTGTATAGGCATAACTGTGTATAAATGACAAAAGACTTAAAAGCATGGTTAAAGACCTGATTACAGTGTAGTTATCAAGGAAATTTGGCTATTTCTGTGGCATACAACATTTTAAGATACTGTAAATCATGACTGACAACATACCAGGACATTTCAAATTTTAGGAACTTCATATAATTTCTAGAATGTTTATAGTAATATATTTAGCCATATAATATAACCTAACAAGATTTATCATTACTCATTTGACAATGTTTCCCATGTAATTTAACATACCAAATGAGCCTAATTAGTTTAAATATTTCTCTTTGAGCTGTTTAGGGGCCTTCTGAAACTTCCCAAAGGTAGCTGGAGGCCAAAAGAACATTTAGAATTTGATTTGAGGAAGTTTGTGAACGATATCAAGAGGTTTTAAATGTTTGGCTAAGTAGAATCATAAGTCACTGTGAAACAATATTTATTCACTTAACCAAAGTGCTAGTAAAAGATTTCGAAAGCAAATACAGAAAGTTACAGAAGATTACTTAAGAGTTAAAGAAACTTTACAGTCTGTTATCAAAAGCAGATCAATATTTCAAGAGAACTTTGTCTTCTTAACAGAAAAAAACAAACTCTAGTTTTCACCATTTCACCTTTAATATTAAATTTCATTCGTTTAATTAAATTCAGTCTGATCTTAGTAAGTCCTGGCCATGCATAAAACTCTTTTCTCAGGGTTCCCTTTTTAAAATTAGTTTTTAGAAATGTATGCCACTTTATAGTTGTCTTCCAACAAAGCACAGAATATATTTACTAATAGTCTCAAACATGTTTAATCTCTCTGTAATAAGAGATCAAAGTAGGTAAACATAGACTTCTTTAGCAATTAATGTTTCAGTATTTCTTATTAAGAAAATGATCTAGACATTCAGTGAATTCCATCATTTGACTTAATTTAGCAGAACGCTGAAGTCTCAAGTCACCAAAAATCTGGAGAAACTGTTTTTAGGCAGACATACCATAAAACAAAATTATTCTTAAGGAGTTCATCCGAAAACTTATTTATTACTTATGAAAATATTATCATACCAAGTTAATTTTCTTGTTGACAAATTTTATAACAGAGATAACATGAGCTTATTAACTTTCAGTAAACCTAGGTACAGTTAAAGTATTACACTTAACGTTTGACTCTAAAGACATGTCTATTAATTAAACCATCAATTCTGACTCATTTTCATTCATTAAAGATTAAGCCTAGATTATGTGATCCTTTAAAAATTCGGGCTAGTGTAATTACATTTAGAAATATTTGATTTGTATGCATTTACTTTTAAGTCAATTAAGTAAACCTCTTTTACCAATTAATGTTGATAATACCATTTGGAGTTAGAGACGGATCGTACATACATGCAGACATGCACATATCCAGCCAGACACGGACAGAAGTCTCCTGGTTTTCCTGCTTGAGTTTCACAACGGCCTCCTCTTTGCACACACTGTGCGCCCCCCACCCCCGCGCCCCCCGTTTTTTTCCCCAGTTTTAGAGTCTATTAAGCCAAGGTTGTAGACTCAGGCGATGTGGGCTGTGTTTACATTTCAGGGACATGAGAAGAGTTGTAACTTCAGGCTTTCTCCTAGGAATACTTTTGTTCTCTCAGGGTCAGAGTTTTGAAAAGATGTTTTATCAAGCCAGCTTTCTCTACAGTGTTGGAATGTTAGAAGAGCTCCATCCTGGCCATTTAAGAGTTAAGATAAGTGTTTGCAAAAGCATCGGTTTCTTCATGAAGCCAGCCAGAGTGGCTGCCCATCAGGGGGCTGTTTGGCCTTTGAGCATGGTTTCCCATTATTAATTTGGCAGCCCAATTCAGATAGGATCCGAACAACTTTCTGAGGGCGGTGTGATGGATCGAATGTGTGTCTGTCTCCCTAAGGGCTTCCCCTTGGGTCAGCTTGACTCTCACGCGTCTTGGCTTCTCCCTCCGACAGTCTGAAACCACCATGGATGCTCAGAGCGCAGGGTGATCAGCCTTTATGATGCGAACCTGGCGAGCAGAACTTAACTCAGTGGTTGTGGTGGGACTCCCTGGGCGACCGATGCGTGTTAAGAGACTTGATCCTCAGACACTTCCCCCAGGTTCTCAGTCGCCTGAGAACGGCTGGTGGCTGGAAGGAGCAAGTGTCCCTTTACTTCGGAGCTGAACATGCTCAGTCTCTCATTTCACTAGCAGTTTGTTCAGACCGTATATACATAATCTTTCCAATTTAAGTCAGTTTTTAAAAGAGACCAGTGAACCCCGTTCACTCCAAAGCTCCTCCGAGGTCCCTGCCTAGGATATGTTCCAGTACCCCCTTAGGACTCCAAGTCCCAAGAAAAACAGCTCAAGTAAAACTCAGGATGTCATTTAAAGCAGTGCTGTCCAGGTACCAGGAGAACCCACCAAAGTGCCTGAGGAATACGGAGGAGTGGGGCTCCAAGGGCCTATGCTGGTACCAAGCACCCGTTTGGGGTGGACTCCAGGTGTCCTCTGCTGTCTGTCTCTGATATCCCGCCACCTACGCCAAGCAAATGTCCACGAAAATTCAACTAACAATCAAGTGACAAAGAAAAAAGGGCATTTTATTTGAGCCAAACAGGATTATGCCCCAGGAGTTCTGAGACCCAGACTCTCAGAAGCTCTGAGAACTGTTTCGCCTGCTAGAGGTCGAAGGCATAGTCATGTACATTTTTGGGACAAAGGATCATAAATGAAAATGACATACTGATCTACATAAAGTTCACCAAGGATACATTGTCCAAGTGGTACGTGTACAAAGCGAGCAGCAAGTCATCATGACCCCCTGCAGGGCTGGGAAAGAACGCTGTTGTTTTAAGAAGTTACATTGCTAGCATCAGAAGAAAGGGAAAAAAAATGGGCTTTATGGTCGAGCAGGCGCTCCTGTCTTTGAGAAGTCTGGTGAGTGTAATGCAGATGCAGACTGCATGTTAGGGAGGGAGAGAAGAGGCCCAAGTGGACACAGAATTTTATGTTTAAATTTTCGTGTCCTGCCTTAAAATATAAATGTTATTTCACCAACTTGTACATGAGTGTTCACAGAAGCATTGTTCATAATAGCTAGGAACTGGAAACAACCAGGGTATCCATCTACTGGTGAGTGAATCAACAGAAGTGATATGCTCGTGGGTAGAATTCTACTTGGCCATAAAAAGAAACAAATTACTGATACTGTGACATAGATGACCCTCAAAAGCGTTACGCTGAGTTAAAGAATCTGGACAGAAGGAGTTGATGCTGTGTGGTGATTCCATTCATACCAGGTTCTAGAAGATGCAAAACTAATCCGTAGTGATATGGATTCAAATCGTTGTTACCTCTGGGCGGTGGGGAGAGGGAGTAGTGTCAGGAAAGGGGCACAAGGAGCCTTCTGGGTGATAGACATGTTCTGTGTCTTGACACATGGGGTATGCACTTGTCAAAACCAAACACTTGGAATGTGCTTTTTTTTTTTTTTTTTTTTTTTTTGCGGTACGCGGGCCTCTCACTGCCGTGGCCTCTCCCGTTGCGGAGCGCAGGCTCCGGACGCACAGGCTCCGCTGCCATGGCTCAAGGGCCCAGCTGCTCCGCGGCATGTGGGATCTTCCCGGACTGGGGCACGAACCCGTGTCCCCTGCATCGGCAGGCGGACTCTCAACCTCTGTGCCACCAGGGAAGCCTGGTCTGTGCATTTTTAACATACAGAATTAAAACTCAATAAAAACAGTATAAATAGGACTTCCTGGTGGCCCAGTGGTTAAGAATCTAGCTGCCAATGTAGGGGACACGGGTTCGAGCCCTGGTCCAGGAAGATCCCACATGCCGTGGAGCAACTAAGCCGGTGCGCCACAACTAGTGAGCCTGTGCTCTACAGCCCGCAAGCCACAACTACTGAGACCACGAGCCACAACTGCTGAAGCCCGCGCGCCTAGAGCCCATGCTCCGCAACACGAGAAGCCACTGCAATGAGAAGCCTGCGCACCACAACAAAGAGTAGCCCCCACTTGCCACAACTAGAGAAAGCCCGCACACAGTAACGAAGACCCAACGCAGCCAAAAAAAAAAAAAGTATAAATAAATAGCAAAATTCAATTTATTTTTTGGAAACCAATTTTCTTTCTTTTTTTTTTTTTATGTCTTTTTTCAGTATTCCAGTACGAGTAACAGGAAAGAACATGTCAGAATTACAACCAAGTCCCAGCCAGGCTTCCTGGAGCGGCTGAGTGAGACCTCGGGTGGAATGTTTGTGGGGCTCATGACCTTCCTGCTCTCCTTCTACTTAATTTTTACCAATGAGGTATGATGTTCGGAGTCCCTCTGTGCAGATTGAGGGTCCCTGCAGTATCAGGGAGCAAAGGCTGTGAATTTGGAGGCTGGATATGGTAATAAGGATCTAGATTTTATGGGGGCAGGAGCTGAATTAATCAGAGTTCTTTCTTTTGTGACCCACCTCACGGCTGATGTAAGCAGGAGGGGGAATGGATCTGTTCGCACACCTGCAATCCTGGGTAGCATCAGTTTCAGGCACGGTTGCATCCAGGCGTTCATGCTGGGTCACTAGGAATCTCCATTTCTCCATCTCTTGCCCATTTTTCTCTGTTGTGGATGTTTCTTTGGCAGGCTCTTCCTTTGTGGTGGCAAAGGTGGCCCCGTAACTCCAGGGTCACATCCAAGCAGCTTAGCAACCCCCGGGAAAAGAGGAACCATCTCTTTCTAAATCAGTTTAGCAAAAGTCGCAGGGAGATCCCTCAGTGGCCTCAGTCCTCTCTCTGAACCGCTGCCTGTGGCCAGTGGACACAGGATGTGATTGCCGAGGCCTGGGTCACATGATTTGAACAGGTGTGCGATCGCCCCAAGTGAAGCAGGAGGGAAGGGGCGGAGAAGGCAGAGGAAAATGGGGGAGGGGTGCAGGGCAGAAGCAGCAGCAGCTCTTCCTGGCACGGGCGGTGCTGAGATGGGTGCCGGGTGGCCTTCCTGGGAGAGCACACGTCCTGGGTTCCTCTTGCCCAAGGCAGAGGGCACAGCTGTGTCCAGTGGTTGAAATCCTCACTCCCCGCTGTGCACAGGGCCGCACAGTGAAGACGGCGACCTTGCTGGCTGAGGGACTCTCGCTGGTGGTGACCCCCGACAGCATCCACAGTGTGGCTCCAGAGAATGAGGGGAGGCTGGTGCACATCCCTGGGGCCCTGCGGACGTCTAAGGTAGGCTTGGCGGTGGTTGCTGACCCGCGGAGGCCGGGACACATCGCAGGATATTGTCTGATGGAGGATTTGAAAGCGTGGGCCTTGGAGACGGGGACACTTGGTGTGACTCCCGCTGTATCTCTCAGCAGCCATGTGGACCCATCTTTCCTGAGTCTCAGTGTCTTCCTCTGTCAAATGGGGAGAATAATTGTAACAGACCAGGGCCCGGTTCTGAAGATTGGGTGGGATTCAGTAGCTACCCTCCCGGCACAGTCTCTTGCCCGAAGCAAGAGCCTCACAAAGAGGCGCTTTAACAGTGATGATGGATTTGCGTGTCTGGTGCCAGGTCTTCTGTCTGAACACCCGACACGCTGCGTGGGTACCGCGCACTTGGGCCGAGCAGCCTGAGCTGTGCACGCGGCTCGTGTCACAGTCTTGCAGGTTCAGCACTCGGGACGGGCAGCTTCCCTCGTCTCCCCATGCGAGCAGCCGCGGAGTTCTCTGTGCTGTTCTGCCCTCTGGACCTGTTCCTCTTCCAGCCCGGCTTCCCCCGAGCTGGGCATTCTTGTCCTTTATTTTTCTTGTTTGATTCTATCTGAAGCTCTTGTCTGATCCAAACTACGGGGTCTACCTCCCGGCTGTGAAGCTGCGGCGGCACGTGGAGATGTACCAATGGGTGGAAACCGAGGAGTCCAGGTGAGGGTGAAGAGTTGGCTGGGGCTGAAGGAGGCGTGGGGATTAGGGTGACGTGCAGGTGGCGCTCACTTTGACACTTCGGAAATTTAAAATATAAAATCTTCCCATCAGAGAAATGTCGAGTTATCCCCCAATTACTGGCTGATGGTCTTGTTTGGAGGGGGCAGGAATCTCCTGCAGAGGGGCTAGGAGGAGAAAGCGGGCTTGGTTAGCTCCCTTCCGGGGAAGTTGTCTAGGGCTGCCCCAGCTTAGGCTCAGACGGACCTGTGCCAAGTTGTGTCCCATCTTCTCTTCCATGGGGGGCGGGGGTGTCCTGGGTCATGTGCTATCGGATCTAACAGGAGCCCCAGGCAGGCTCTCATCGACCACACATACTAAGAGTGAGGGTGGAGAGGGGACTCGGGGAGCCCAGGTGGCTCAGTTTGGGGCAGGGCAGCCTCAGGGGCCTCCACAGGGCTGTCGCAGAGCAGAGGGTACAGGCAGATCGCTGAGCCCACAGGGCAGGGCTGGGACACAAGCTAGGGGAGGCCGGTTTCAGCTCAGGATGAGAAAGCTCTTTTCTCTAGTGAGCGCCTTTGAGGCCTGGAGCTGCCTGTTTGCCAGGGAGCACCCTGTTTCTGGGCTGGTGTGGACCAAGCCTGCTCCATCTGGGGAGTCTGACCTGGGAGCCCCGAGGTTGCTTCCAGCCGGAGATGCTTAGAGATGGGGATGCCTCGGGAGTGATGGGCTGACTGTGGTGCTGCCTGTGCTTTCCCTGCAGGGAATACACCGAGGACGGGCAGGTGAAGACAGAGAGGAGGTACTCCTACAGTGAGTACCGGGCCCCGGGGCTGCGGGCGGACAGAGCACCTCCCTGCACACCTGTGGGCTCTGTCCTCACCAAGCATCAGGCTCCTTGGGTGCTGGTCCTCAGAGCCCTGCTCTCCCATCCATCCAGCGAGGCTCCAGTAGCCGCCCCTTTGGCTCCCGAGTGGTCGCAGGCTTGGATAAGAGGACGTGCAGCCAGTGGGCCTCAAACCTGAGGTTTACCGTGGTTTCTGCATTTTTCCCTCTGCCTGAAACAGACACTGAATGGAGATCGGAAATCGTCAACAGCAGAAACTTTGACCGAGAGATTGGCCACAAAAACCCCAGGTGAGAGGTCCCCAGGCCTGAGCGTAGCCTTGTCAGCCACTAGCAGGTGCCCAGCCTCAGCCTCCTCATCTGAGTAATGGAATTGAGTTGCTTCTGTCTCGTGAGCTGATGAAAATGTGGGACAGGTTTCCGAGGCCAGGTCCTGTGCTGGGCACCAGGAACAGAGGTGAGACCTGACACACCTGGCCCCAGGCGACCTCCCCTCAAACAGGTCACGGGTGTAAGGCTGGACTGAGTGCCTGGAGGGGTCACCAGCGGTTGGCGTGGGTGGGAGGACAGTCAGCAGGGGCTTTCAGGAGGCAGCAGCGTTTGACCCGGCCCTGCGGGGGTTCCGGCAGAGGAAGGTTAGCTCAGGGGCAGGATGGGGGTGGCGAGACAGGCATGACACTGGGCTGGGCCAGGGAGGGCCTTGAATGTGCACAGTAGGGTTTGGGTGTTAACCCGGCTGGGAAGGGTCAGGAGGGTGTGAAGTCCGTGGAAGGGCCGTCTGAAGGCTGGGGGACAGGGTGGGACATGCTGGTAGGGGTCCAGGCAAGAGGGTAGGAAGCTCTGGGGGACAGGAGGCCGGAGGAGCCTGCTCCTCCCGGGCAGAGGCTGAGGCAGGGGGGGAAAGACCAGACTGTGGGGCTGGGCTGGACGTGCAGGAGCCCTCTGGGTTGGGACCCTGCCCAGCACAACTCACAGGGACCCAAGCAGCGCCTGCCCAGCGCCCTCCTTCACCAGAAGCTCCCCCTCTCCCACAGTGCGATGGCCGTGGAGTCATTCACCGCAACAGCCCCCTTCGTCCAAATCGGCAGGTTTTTCCTCTCGGCGGGTGAGTCTCAGGCCCCTTTAGGTGAGCCAGCATCGACCCGGGGCCCTGCACTTTCACCTGGCCGCCTCCCAGGAGCCGGGGCCCTAGCACTCAGCCCTCAGATGCTTAAAGGGGTCCCCTGCTGTCCTGGGCATGGGGTCAGCCGGAGCTTTTCCAGCATCGTACTCTGGGCCGAGGCCAGAGGGCAGGTGTGTCCCCAGGAGGTGGGGAACCATGTAGAAGCCCTCCTGAAACCCATACCAGGGAGCAGCTGCTAGGTGCTGCGTCCTTATCGGGCTGACGAGGCAGAGCTGAGAGCCCTTGCTTGGCAGCCCTGGAGCCGGCAGCGCAGAGAAGGCCCCAGGACTCCACTTCTGAGCCCCACTGGCACCCAGCCCTGTGCCCGGGGTCGTCCGGTTCATCACAGGCCCCGAAGGGACTCTAAAGAGAGGCTTGCAAGGGACAGGGTGGCACCACTGGCCGCAGAAACTCCTGGGGCTCTGTCCCTGGGTCTCAGTCCCTGGGCCTGACCCAGGAAGCAGGGAGAGAAGACACTTAGGTGGCAGATAGCCAGGGGGACGGGGGAGAGACTGTGTGAGCCGGGGCCTGGCTTGTCTGCTGTCTGCTCTGGCGCTCAGCTGGTGCCAGCCATGCCAGCCAGCCCCAGCCTCGTGCTGTTGCTGCAGCAGGGAAGCCAGGCCTGGACACAGATGACCAGACCCAAGGTGGAGTGGCTGCCAGGCTAAGGCCCTTGCGGAGCTGATGGGGAAGAGGGGACAGGGAAGGCTTCCTGGAGGAGCTGAAGACTGAAGGGGGCTGGCACTGCGGAAGAACGGAGTCGGAGGGGGACTCCGGGTGGGAGACGGCGTGTGTGGACGCCCCGGGTGTGTGGGGTCCCCAGGGGGCGAGCCAGGAGGTGGCTGCACGGCTGGGCTTGTGAGGGTGTTTGGAAAGGCCGTCAGGCTGAGGGTCTGCAGCCAGGAGCTGCAGTGGACTCAGCACTGTTTCTAACTGCCCGCCTCTCTCAGGCCTCATCGACAAAGTGGACAACTTTAAGCCACTGAGTCTGTCCAAGCTGGAGGACCCACACGTGGACATCATTCGCCGGGGGGACTATTTCTACCACAGTGAAAACCCCAAGTACCCCGAGGTACCCAGCGGGCTTGGGCGCTCAGATGGCAGAGGTCAGGGCCCCAGAGTCCCACCCTCGACAGCGCGTGGGACTCAGAGCGCAACTTCAGACTCTGGTCCGGTTCCGGTGAATCACAGCTACACTCGGCCAGGGAAATTGGAGGGGAGAGACTTTCCGGGTGATGGGGCCACCTGGGAAAGGGCAGAGGTCATGGGAGTGGGGCACGCCGTGGGCCCAGCTGACAGCTCCCACCTCCCTCACTTGCTTCTCTTCCACCCCAGGTCGGAGACCTGCGCGTCTCATTTTCCTACGCAGGGCTGAGCGGCGATGACCCCAACCTGGGCCCAGCTCACGTGGTAATCAGCTCCCCGGGCCGACTCAGGGGGGCCTTCCTGGGCGCAGATGCTGGGGCCCAAGCAAAGGCTATGGGCGCCACCCCCCCACCCCCGCACCGTGTGCACACGTGCCCTGTGCACGTCCATGGGCCCCAGGCTGAGGGCGCGGTGCTGGGGGTCTCGCAGCTGGGCCCGATGAGGTTCTTTCAATCACGTGCAGTCCCTCTGCCCCCAACCCCGGCTTCTGCTCTGTAGAGACTCGGTCCCACGTTCCTGACCCTGTCACCCCGGCCCCAGCCCCTGCTCAGCCCTGAAACGCGCTTCTGCCCGGGGTCCTCCCTGGAGCTTCGGACGGAGCAGCAAAACGGGAGCCACCGTCCCCTGGGCCGACGTGGAGGCGGAGGCTCGGGGTGGCGTGGGTGTTCCCGCTCGCTGCCTCATTGGCACATGGTGAGGAGGGGAGCTGGGCCCGCGGGTGGTTGCCCCGCAGCTCTAAGCCTGAATTCCCTGACCAGGTCACCGTGATTGCCCGGCAGCGGGGTGACCAGCTGGTCCCGTACTCCACCAAGTCCGGGGACACCTTGCTGCTTCTGCACCACGGGGACATCTCAGCAGAGGTGAGTGGCCACTGTGCACCTGTGCTCTGCCCTCCAGTGGCATGTCACAGACTGCCACCACGGAGGCAGACCCAGGCCCCGAAGCCAGAGAAAGCTGTAGAAGGGGTTAGGTCTCCCTGTGTGTGCAGCCCACGTCCCCAAAGTGGGGAGCAGTGGGCAGGGCCCCTGCAGCCTGGTGTGAGGGGCAGACGCTGAGCTCACAGACATGGAGACAGCAACCTCCTATGGCAGTGGGCAGCAGGGGATGTTTTTGCTGAGTCCCAAGTGAAGAGAAGGGGCCAGCCAGTCGCGCTAGCAGGCCAGGGCCCTCCTTGTCGGGGCCAGGACACCGGGTGGCCCTACCCAGGGAGGGGCGGGCAGAGGCCCGTGAAGGCTGTGTGAGCTGGGGTGAAGGGGTTGAGCTACGTGGCCCCAGGACCAGGCGAGTGAGGGCGGGTGCCTCCAGAGAGACCAGGGCACCCACCCCATCCGTAAAACGGGGTCACGCCTCACCCAAGCCCCGAGGAGAAGGGGTGCAAAGACGTGCCATTAGTTCAGTGCCTGCCTTAGAAGTTAGCTTCTCCTGTCCAGGCAGGAGATCCTTCTCTGTAGCAGAAAATGCGCTTGTATGTTGTTGATGAGCACAGCGTGTCCGTGGAGAGCTGTCCTAAACCTGCCCTCTCAACCCATAAGGGTTTGGAAGGTTAAGGTAGTGGGCAGGCGGCAGGGCTTAGCTGTGACCTTTTGACCCGCTTATTGGGCCTTCAGCTGTCGTCCCCTCCCTTCGGCCCCCAGTCCAGGAGGCGCTGGGCTGTGCCTTCTTCTTGAGCTTGGGACGAGGGTGTGGTCAGGCTGCGGCCCAGTAGCCAGTTACCAACCTCAAGGCAGGGCTGGCCCCTCCCAGCCTGGTGACTGTGAGTCACCCTTTCTCAGGCAGCTTTCAGGGCCCCAGGGAGTTTCTAGAATTAGGAGGCCCAGCCCAGACCTCTGTCCTGGGGCTCCAGCCTCCCGCAGGTGGGGCCCCAGTCTCAGAGCTGCCCCCCAGAGAGGAGTGCTGGGGCTCGTGGCTTGATGCCGCATGAGGACAGATGACCCCTGGAAGGTGCTGCTGCGGCAGGAGGGTCAGGTTTATTCGGTGAGACGGTGGGCTGGTGGCTCTTGGAGGAGGCGGGCTGTGATCTGAGGGCCCAAGCCTGCCTGCTCTGTGCTGCCAGGTGGGTGAGGCACGTAGGCCTGGGTAGTGCCCTTTCCTCCCTCTGGTCTGTCCAGAAACGCAGTGGCTCCTGGGTCAGCCCGGGCCCCTCGGCTCTGGCCCTGCCGACTGGGTAGGCTGGTGACCCCCGGAGCTGAGACGTGACGGCCCCTCCCCGCTTGTCCTCCAGGAGGTGTTTCGTCGGGAACAGAAGAGCAACTCCATGAAGACGTGGGGCCTGCGGGCGGCCGGCTGGGTAGCCATGTTTGTGGGCCTCAACCTCATGACGCGGATCCTCTACACTCTGGGTAGGTGGGGAGAGACGGGGCCTCCTTGGCTTCTCCCGCCGCCGCTCTCCCTTCCAGCCTGGTGGGGGGCACTCAGCCCATCCTGTGCCCCCAAGGCTTTGGGACGAGAGAGCAAGGGAAGCAGGATGTGGGTCAGGATGCTTCCAGCGTAAGACCGGGCGGATGCTGACCCCCGAGGCTGTGGGTTTCCCCGCTCCGTCCACCCGCCCATCCCCTCAGCCCTTCACCCCTTCATCGCACAACCAAATAGCCGTGGTGAGGAGGCTGGCCGGCCCGTGCCAGGCCTGAACAGAGCTCTGGATTCCTTTCCTGGCCTGGCTTCGGTTTCCTCACACCTAATTTGCAGAGTTCTGTGAAATGTTTGGCAAATAGGAAACACTCGGGAACTGTTATGCTTCACCCCGACCCCAAATCCTGGGCTAGACTTGGCACGGCCGCTGGCAAGTCTGGAGCGCAAGGGAGAGCGTGCCGGGCTGCCCAGGGCCCGGGGTTGGCCCGCTTGAGCCCCAGAGCTGCCCAAGCAGCCCAGCCTGGCTCAGGAGGACCAAGTGCCTGGGGTGACTGAGTGCTGGGCCTTGGCCGCTCTCCGGGAGGATGGGGCTTCTCGGGGGACGCCCTGTCCAGTGAGATGGTTCTGTCCACCGTCTCTGGGCCCGGAAACCCGTCCCCCGCTTACCCTCTCCAGCTGGGGAGAGTCTGGCTGCAGTACACGCAGACTGTCAGATCATTTTATAGCTGGGAAAACTGAGGTGAAGGGAAAGGAAGGCTGCTTCCCTTGGACAGCTGAACTGTACTCAGAAAGGCAACCGCGTCTTGGGCACAATCACTAAGTCCATCGTGGCTGTGACCTTGGACAGGCTGTTTTCCTGTCAGAGCCCAGTTCCACCATCAAGTTTGTCTCATAGGGCCCTCCTTTGACTCTCCGACTGGTTCTCTCCACACTGGAAGGCTGATCTTCCAGAGTCAGAACAGACATGAGAGCACAGAGGGACAGTGCAGGGGAGGGACTCAGGAATCTGCAGCGCAGGGCGCCCGTTCACACCTCCACTCCTGTGATGAGCACTTTCCGAGTGCCTGCTGTGCGGAGGACGCTGCTCCGGGCCCCGGAGGCCACGCAGCCAACAGTACGGACTCGCTGTCCTCTCTGGGCTTAGCACAGAGACTAAGACCTGAGGCTCTGCACTCAGACAGTCTTTTTTTTTTAATTTATTTTTGGCTGCATTGGGTCTTCGTTGCTGTGCACAGGCTTTCTCTAGTTGCTGCAAGCGGGGGCTACTCTTCAGTGCAATGCATGGGCTTCTCATTGCGGTGTTTTCTCTTGTTGCAGAGCACAGGCTCTAGGTGCACAGGCTTCAGTAGTTGTGGCACGCGAGCTCAGTAGTTGTGGCTCACGGACTCTAGAGCGCAGGCTCAGTAGTTGTGGCGCATGGGCTTAGTTGCTCCACAGCATGTGGGATCTTCCCGGACCAGGGCTCGAACCCTTGTCCCCTGCATTGGCAGGCGGATTCTTAACTGCTGCGCCACCAGGGAAGTCCCACTCAGACAGTCTTAAGTTTAAATCCTGGTTATGCCACCTTCTAGCTGTAAGTTTAACTCCCAGGCCTCAGTGATCTTGTGGGTGAACTGAGGTTGAGAGCAGTACCGGCCTATGCTGCGGAGCAACTAAGCCCGTGCGCCACAGCTGCTGAGCCTGCGCTCTAGAGCCCATGATCCGCAACAAGAGCAGCCACCACAGTGAGAAGCCCGCGCACTGCAACGAAGAGTAGCCCCCGCTTGCCGCAACTAGAGAAAGCCTGTGCGCAGCAACGAAGGCCCAACGCAGCTAAAAATTAATAATAAAAAAAAAAAAGATCAGTACCGGCCTTACAGGGTGGGCATGGTGTGGTGCAACACATGGTCCCATGGTCAGTGCTCAAATGTGACGTGTGCTTGTGGGGGCCCTGCTGTCGTGGCAGACACCCAGGCCGGCCGTGCAGACCCAGCGGCACCGGGCCCCTGGCCCATGGGAACTGAGTGCAGGTCCCCCCAGTGGATGATGGCTATGGAACGCCTGCCTGCAGAGGCCAGGAGGCCAAGGACGGCTAATTCCACAAGGGGTGACGGATCCGAGACTGTATCACGTTGGGCGGTAGACTGCAGGGTCCTCGAGGTGGGCGGCTGGGGCCTGTTGAGTCCCCTCAGCCCCTCCATGGAGCTGGGTGCACAGGTAACTGGTAACGGCTTGGGTGACCGAATAGGTCCCTCCAGGAAGGGCTGAGGGGCCCAAATAAGCCCCCCAGGGGGTTTGGCCCAGCCTGCTTTGTGAGGGGCAGCAGCCAGGTGCTTGCCACCATCCCCGGAGAGTCTCCGTTCTGCCCTCAGCGCACAAGGTCTCAGAGCACGACCACGCGCCCTCCCTGGGGCTGGGACGGGCTGCAGTCAGGAGCAGGGCTCCTCCTCGTGTGACCTCCCAGCTCCCTCAGGCCACATGCCCCGCCACCACTTCCTCTTCCTCCCCACCTGGTCCAGAGACAGTGGCTGGCGGGGCGGGGAGAACAGCAGAGCACGGGGGCCTGGGAAGCCTCACTACCTCTCTCTTCCCCACAGTGGACTGGTTCCCCATCTTCCGAGACCTGGTCAACATTGGCCTGAAGGCCTTTGCCTTATGCGTGGCCACCTCGCTGACCTTGCTGACCGTGGCCGCTGGCTGGCTTTTCCACCGGCCCCTGTGGGCGCTTGTCATCAGCTGCCTGGCCCTGGTGCCCATCATCATTGCTCGGACACGGGTACCGGCCAAAAAGCTGGAGTGAGCCGGGGCTCCGGCACCCACTGGACACTGCCTGTGCCTCGGGACCCAGGTCATCCCCTCCCCCAAACCCACGTCGGTCTTGGATTCCGCACGCACCCCACTCAGGTGGCAGCCTTGGCAGTGTGCATGGGTGTCGGGTTGGCGTCCATCACTTAGCACTTCGCACCCCTTCTTGCCAGCGGGCAGCTTTGGTGGCAGGAGGCGGCTCCTGTCTGGCAGCGTGACACGCGCCCTCCTGCTTGTTTCCTTTCCTTCTCTTGGGGCCGTGCGGCCACTTGCGTGTTTCACTTAGCTGATGTCTGCCGCGGTGGTGACACTCAGACCTGGGGACGGTGTCAGGCTCCACCACAGCCACCGCCGTGCCCGCCTCCCAGGACAAGGCAGCAGGGGCGCCACAAACCCACTCTGCGCATGGAGCTTGATTCGGTACTTAAGAGAACCGGGGGGTGTGGTGATGAGGAAGGTGGACGTTTGTTGGGCTTTGCACGCACATTACCATTTGGCAGAATCTTTGTGGCGTGTAGGACCCCCACAGGCCTGGTTGTTTCTTGCCACTTCATTTTTCTGCACATAGCTCCCCGACCTGCCCTAAGAGGGGGCAGTTTCAAGTCAGATCTAGAAAACAAACACCTCTGGAATGATTTACGTCTCAGACTGTTACAGAAAAAAACCCTTTCATCTGTCAGTTGAAGGTAGTTCAGAGCACAGAAAGTTCAGTGGGGCTGTTACTTACCTGGTTGAGAAAGTTACCTGTCGGTGTTCTGGGTCCCTGAGCAGCTTTTCAAAGCTTCAGGTGCTTTGAAACCAGTGTTAGCAAAAGGCTCGTTTTTCCTCTGGGAGGAGATGGGCGTCTCTATCCGGGAGAGAAAGGCATTTCCTTCCATCCTCTGGCATCAAAACCCAGATTTTCTTGAAGATGATTTTGAGTTTTTAGTCAGTTATCCTAAGTGGGCTTCTTCGTGGTGACGCCCCACCCACCAACCAAAATCAGGCGTCAGAGGCTGCAGATTGGAAAGCTCTCTGGCCTGGCTCTGTTCATCACAGGTGTGCTTTTGACATTAGCATCTGGGTCTCAAGTGGCTGCTTCTGGGTGATTTATGTGTTCAGTATCCACAGCTTTATTCCTAAATCATATCTACCCATGCTTATTTAATTCACAGAGTTTAAGTTTCCCAACTACTCTCAACACCCTTTGAAAGATCAAGTATGTTGTAACACTGATGTCTTAAAAGACTTGTGTGTCCTTTATCTTTTAACTATTTGGAAACTGTTGTGTTTTGCTGGGAGTGGCTGCTTTAGTGGAGTAAGTATTTGGCAGCTGAATAGGGCTTAGAACTTCGGAAACTCAAGAGCTAATAACCTCTCTCGTTGTCCTGGGGCATTTGTGGTATAAACTGAGATTTTTCATGTTCAAAACACCAGCCCCAGCGATGAGTTATCTGGGTTTAAGGACTGAAATAGTGTTGTTCACTGTTGCTTGTTAAATGAACAGTTTCTTCGATCTCTCAACTCTTAAAGATGCTTTTGGAAAGCACAGTGACGAGATGATGGCTAAATACAAAATCCTTGATATTTGGTTTGTGTAATATTTTTCTGGCACAGATTTTAAATTACTGCCAATTTCAAGTGTTCTTAAAGACCAAAATCATGTTAAGAAATATATCAGGCCTTTGGGAAATCATGACGAAACTTGTATTATCTTTGTATTTTTGATAAAAGTTCAAAATAAATTTCAAAATATCTTTTGATACAGGAACTCGCCATTATCCCTTTTTTTTTTGCTTTCTGTCTGAAATTTCTGTCTGAAAGAATTCAGCCATAGAATTTATTAAGAACCCTATGAATTTTTGGAACTTAGGTTCTAAATTGCTTTCAGTGGTTAAAATTGGTTTCAGTTTTTGAGAAGGCACCTCAGTATCGCTAGCACTTAGAAACCTGCTCTGGTTTGTGTGGACTTAGCGGCTCCCACCTTTGCCGGTCTTCAGATTGTTCTCAGAGGTGGGAGGGAGCCGGCGGGACCCGGCACAAAAGGCATCCCGCATCTGCCGCTGACGAGCTGTGTGACGCTAGGCATGGCAGTGACCTGAGCCTCAGCTTCCTCATCTGTGACACGGGGACAGTGCCTCTCTACGGAGTGAGATAAAGCCCACGAGCGCCTGAAGAAGTGGGCGGCCGCGAAGTGTCCGCCCTGCAATTTGAACTTCTTTCCCCTTGTTACAGGATTTGAAGCAGGTGAGTGGTAACTTTCCAAAACCTGAGGTTTCACTCCATTTCCAAGATGCATCCTAGGAGCTGCCATCTGCCTGAAGAACTAGTTATTCCTGCAGAGACAGGGCAGTGCTCTTGACTCAACTCCCAGAAAACACGGTGCTGACTTCCAGGAGGGTGAGAGCCAGCTCTGGTGCACAGTGCCAGACCAGGCGGTTTCCATGGCAACCCCCATGTGTTTCACAACAGGAGCCTGCCTGCCAGTTCTTGCTGCATGAGTCACACCCCAAGTATTTTGCTTGTTTCCCTTGGATAAAACTGACTCAAAATTTTAATGGCTCCTGTCAAAGATTAAATCATATCTCCTGGATTAAACATAGAAATAAAAAAATTCCATGTGTGTAATGGTAAGTTCCCAGCCTGTGGGAAAACAAGATCTGATCTTTAATGTAGTCGCGACCTGTATACAGTCACTGTCATCCAAGTGTTCTTATCTGATGTAAAATCTGAAAGAAAACGTAGTCACGTCTTTCTAGAGAAATGCTTTATTTTTTTCCTCAAAATGTTATAAAAGTTATTTCTCCTAAATATCTACAGTGCATAAGGCTTTATAAATGTATCCAGTAATGAATAAAATCTCGTTTAACACTGATCCACTCTTCCTGACATTTCTCTAATTCTCATCGTTTGTCCTTTCCTTTCCTGACTTTAGCTCTTTGTTCTAGTCTTCTGCCACCACGAAGTGTTACCTGGGAATGTAGGTCCAGCCATGTCACCCTGAGACGGCCTGCGCTGACCTGCTCTCCCCCCACAGCGTCAGGCGGCTTCAGGGACCTGACTGAGGGCAACGAGGGGCCTGCAGAGAAGGGGCCCGAGTCTGCAACAGCACGCGTGTCAGACGCAGGAGGGATCTATCCGGGAGCAAGGTCTGGGGCACGGCTGAGCCACCGAGGAGGTGACCACTCACATCACAGCTTCTCAAATGGGAACAGGTGGGAAGCTGCCTCCTTCTCCTCCCTCCTGCTCTTCCGGGGGCACTTCCGCTTCTCCTCTACCTCTCGGTTTTGGGGCCAGGAGGCTGCCAGGATCCTGGCCACTTCCGCTGGAGAGCTGGTCCCCTCCTCCTCGTCTGAAGAGAGTCCTCCTCCTGCGTCTGCGTGGGGAGCGGCTTCCTCACTCTGGGGGGGACAGTGGAGGAAGCCCCGTCAAGAGGCAGTGACACCCCAGCAGCGCTGAGCCGTGACCCGGAGGACAGGGCTCAGCCCAGCAGGTCCCAGAGCGCTTGCTGTGCACACAGGGCTAGGGCCACAAAACTGCCCTTGGGGAGCTATGAGCAATCCAGGAGGTAACTGCGTTTTCTTCCTCGTTTCTAAACAGAACAAGTGCACGAATGCACAGCATCAGCGCTCAGTGCCCGCTGCTGCGAGGACGGGCTGGGGAGGGAAGGGGGAGCCGTGCGTGGGGTCGCAGCTGCCCCCAGAGCGTGTCTGTGCGTCTCTGACCACTCCACGTGACTGTGTCCGGGGGGCCTCTGTGCCCCCATGGGAGCCCGCAGGGGCTGTGAGAGGGGCCTGAATGAGCACCTGTGGGCCTGAAGGGTGGTCACAGCCCCAGGGGCAGCACAAGGCCAGGAGATGCAGACACCTGTCCCCCGCCCCGAGTGGGCTCAGCACCAGATCCAGCCCATAGCAGGCACCCTCTTGTGCAGACAGGGCGGGGCTGGCAGAGCAGCCGAAGCCTGACTCCAGGACACCTTGGACACCTCCTCAACGTGGACAGGACGCAGGGCCTGGGAGACACAGGTCTGTGGCACCGGAACAGAGCTGACTTGATCTCTGAGCAGAATCGGCCCCTGGTTCCCTAACTCCGCCCCCCTCCAAACCTGGCGTGTCCTCCAAGGACCACCCTGACCTGAGCCCCGTAGCGAAGCCTCAGCCGCTCCCGGATGAGCAGCCCTTTGACCAGCAGCTTCCAGTTCCCCAGAGCCCGCTTCTCCCTTTTCTGCAAAAGCAAACAGAATGGAAAACACTGTGCACTGCCGTTTCAGGAACATAAAGATACAGGTAATGCTTCAGGTTAAAATAGTTTCTCAACCATACCAGGTGTGATTCATAAAGTGCTACACATGAAAGGCACCAAAACCAAAAACCTCTTAATTGTTACCAACTCTAAAGTGTTTAGTGGAGGAGGGGGTCCGGGACCTGGACCACGGGCAGCTCCCTTTAACAGAGGTGGGTGTCGGCAGCAGGGGTAGCGGGCCCCAGAGCCCGGATCCAGGCAGACAGTGGACAGAGACAGGGTTCTGAGGGGCAGGCAGGTCGTTGCTCAATGCTGCCTCCCAGGAAGAAAGAGCCAGAAAGAGGGCTGAACCCGGGCTCTCCCCTTCTCTTACACGTGGAGTGAGGGAGGCTGGAGGGAACACCAGCTCCGCTGTGTGTGCTTCCCCACCTTTCTGCTTCCCCCTCCTGGCCCCTCCCAGGCCCTGCCTGCTCACCTCCTTCTCCTTCTTCTCAATGAGCGCCTGCTCGTTCTCCCAGGCGGCCAGGAGCACATCTTTATATTCTTCACAGATTATGTAGCCATCGGTTCTGTGGGGATCAACACAGATGGTCTCTCGAGTCTGGGCTTGCTCTGGCCTCTCCACTCCCCTCCGTGGGGGACAGTGGGCTGCTCCTAAGCACTTGGGGCCCTGAAGTACTTCCAGGGTCAGCAGTCCACAATCCCGGCCACAGCTGCTGGCTGACACCACCCATGCAGAAGGCAGGCCCGTGGACCCCAGGCTATGTCCTCTTCCCCAGCCCCTCCCCACCCCCACTGCAGGGCAGGACAGAGGTCACCAACCAGGAAGGATGCTGACCCTATTCAGTCACCCTGACCACCCCCAGAACACTGTTAATCCACATCGTTAGGATGCTGGTTTCGCAGCTTTCACTGGTTTTGCAGCCTCTGGTTGGAAGCCAGAGTAAAAGTATAAAACATCGAGGGTTAAGGCTGATTTTGCAAATCCAGAGTAAAACCTTAGGGCTTCCCTGGTGGCGCAGTGGTTGAGAGTCCGCCTGCTGATGCAGGGGACACGGGTTCGTGCCCCGGTCTGGGAAGATCCCACGTGCTGCGGAGCGGCTGGGCCCGTGAGCCATGGCCGCTGAGCCTGTGCGTCCGGAGCCTGTGCTCCGCAACAGGAGAGACCACAACAGTGAGAGGCCCGCGTACCGCAAAAAAAAAAAAAAAAAAAAAATAAGAGCCACTGGGCCTCAACCCCTGCCAGCCCCACACCAACCTCCCGCCCCTTCTCCATAACTTCCCCCCACCCCTTCTGGCCTCCACGGGAGGCCCCTCACGCACATGGGATGGGAGTAGCCTTTGTGGAAATCGAAGCCCGTAACAGCCTGGGCACAGTCAATGTTCAGCTTTCGGGCCACGCGGTGCAAGTTGGGCAGGTTCAGCTGGACGCAGCCGACAGGCATCATGCCGGGCAGGAAGAGGTACACGTTGCCAAATTCGTTCCGGGGGACCTGCGGAGGGTGGCACACTGGGTCCGGCGGCCACAGAGGGAGGTGGCCTGGTACCGACTGAGCGTGGCCCTTACCTACCAGGTGGCCTGGTACCACTGAGCGCGGCCCTTACCTTCCCGTCCACAGCCACTGGCGGCTGGTACTCCTCGGTCTGCCACTTGCCAAACAGGCCCAGGTCATTGTAGTCCTGCAGTTGCGGCTCAGCCAGGCGGGCTCTCCGGGCCCGGTTGGAATAGCCTTTTACAACCTACACCCGAGGGGACAGCCACAGTTAATAACAAAGGCAACCACTTCCTGAGCATTCACTGTACACCGGGCACTGTTCTCAGTGCTTCTGTGTATTGATTAATCTTTTCAACAAACCCAGGAAGTAGAGTCCATTATCGCCACCATCTTACAGCAGCCTAGGAGGTGTAAACAGTTCACCTACAGTCACACAGCTTGTAGAGCGTGTGTCTTGAACAGCTATGCTGTGCTTGGTGTCCATCACTGAAGGGGAAATTGGGACTCAGAGATGTTCCTGTGGCCGGTGAGTGATGGGGCCTGCTTTTGGCAGTGACCGGCTCCCCGTGCCTCAGCCCCTTCCCACCAACCAGAGGCCCCTGCACCCTGGCCCAGCTCCCTGGGTCTCACAATGCGAAGGGCTCCTCCGAGGGATCTGACAAAGAAAAGCGACTGTGTCTCATGACTGGCCACCGTCCTCCGCCGGCTGAAGCGGGCCCTATGTCCCGTGACAGCCTGTGTGGTCTGCACTGAATTCATGCGTCTGTGGGCAGCTGACCGGCTAGAGAGGGAATGAGGCATTGGGGCTGCACGCTGCCATCTCACTAGCTCTGGCCTTGGACAGGTTTCCCTTTCTGAGCTCCTGTTTTTTCATCTGTACAACGGGCATCCTGATGCTAACTCCTGTGAGACTCAGCAAAGATCACATACATGCAAAATGAAGGGACAGTGAGGGCGGGTGGGCCTGTCCACGCCAGGCAGGGCTCCGGCCTCCCAGAACAAATGGGTGACATGGTTCTGACCCACAAGGCCAAGGTTCTGACCCACAACACCGGGGCTTGGAGGGCTGCTTGCTGGCCTAGATTTCCTGTGTGCTCGGGAAGGCCCATCTCTTACAAGGTCCTCAGTAAAGATGCTCTTCTCCTCTGATCCTCTCAAGCCAGAACAGTCTGTCCCCACGCGTGCGCGGCAGCCCGCAGTCCCGCGGCTGTTACCTTGTAGGGCACTTCTCCAAGCCTCACCACTCGGGCCTGTTTCAGCCACGTGTCCTTGGAGTGCAGGGTGTGCACGCAGTCCCTAAGGAGCCAACGGGAGACAAGACAGGGTTCACGCCCACTGAAGCACCCCGTGCCCAGTAGCCCGCAGGGCCCAGCTGCCTCCTCTGGCCCCCCAGGAGAAGGGGGAGCTCGGCCCTGGAGCGTCTCCCGGGGCACCAGGGGCCTGCGTCAGGCCCACGGTTAACAGGCACCTGCTGTCTCGCTGGGGGTTGCATCCACTCACAAATCCCAAACTAAATGGCTTCCCGTGGTGCCTTCCCCCTCCTCCCGCCGAAGGGCCCAGCAGCCGGGGGCGGGGGGGAAAAGCCAAGCAGCACAGGTGCAAGCCCCCCAGGGTCTGGTCTGCTCCTGAATACCAGAGACGGGGAGGGAGGGGCGAGTGTCCAGAGAAGGGGTGGGGAAGCCAGAAGACAACAACACGGAGACTACAGTAAGCTGACAAAGTACACAGGTTAGGATGAATGCACACAGAGCAATCGGTTCCACCTGGCTCTGGCTTCGCTCTCCTTCCAGAGCTTAGAGCCACACCCTGCCTCACATTCCAGCTGCTTCCTGCTGAGCCTTCAGCAAGGCCCGCCCTTCAGTAGGGCTCCAAGGAGCAGGGGCACTAAGCTCCCTGTGGTGCGGACATCCGGCCCTTTGCCTGCCCCCGGGCTGAGGCTGACGTCCAGCACAGTGCACCGGACAGGGTCACACCTCCTCTGTGCCCCTTCCTAGCGGGGTGACCCCCGATCCATCAGGAACGGTGAGTGCTGCCTCCCTGCCTCACAAGCTGCTGGCGGGACCAGAGCCAAGGGCTCCACACGCGTACCCACTGCAGGGGCACATCTCTGCCTGAAAGAGTGACTGTCACAGTCGTGGTCTTCCGGGAGGAGCGGAGAAGGGGCAAGCAGGTGGGCATCGTCTGGACATTCATAAGGATAGCAGAGGGAAGTGGGCACAGACAGCCCGTTCAGAATAAATCTCAGCTTCTAACCACTTTACATCTATTAGGACACTACTCAAGAAACAAAACAAGAACTGGCGAGAATGTAGAGACAGTGCGACCTTCATGCTCTGCTGGGGGACATAAAATGATGCAGCCACTGCAGAAAACAGTGCGGAGGTTCTTTACAAAGTTAAACAATCATCATGTGATGCAGAAATCCTACTTCTGGGCATATACATCCAAAAGGACTGAAAGCAGGGTCTCAAGAGATGTCTGTGCACCCATGTTCATAGCAACACTAAAAGCAACAGCCAGAAGGGGAAGCAACACAAGTGTCCATCAATGCATGCCATGGATGCCAGTCACAAAAGGACAAATGCTGTAGGATCCACTTCTATGAGGTGCCTGGAGGAGTCAGATTCATAGAGACAAAGTAGAGGGTGGTTACCAGGGCCTGGGTGGGGGGAGGGGGGTTAGTGTTGATGGGGACAGTTTGGGAAGACAGAAAAGTTCTGCAGATGGTGGTGATGGCTGCACAACAATGTGAATGTACTTAGTACTACTGGACTCTTAAAGCGGTTACATGGTAAATTTCGTTCTGTATATTTTATTACATTAAAAACAGGAAAAGTCTGCCTCGAAAGCTTTCTCCAGGCAGGGACCCCCTTCCCACCAGATGTCCCCTGCACGTGAGGACACCTGTGCTGTATCCTCCATTGAGGTCGCCAGGCCCTGGACGCTGACTGTCGGCAGCTGGGCCCCTGACCAGCCAGGGGACAGAAAGCTCCCACAGTGACCCTAACCGGAGGGTCAGGGATGACTCCCTTCGGGGCTGAGCTGCAGGAAGTAGCTCTCAGGCAGAGGACTTGAGCCACCTACTCCTGTGAGTTTCCCTAAGTTTCCTTTTCTGTCTTCCTTTTCTCATTTATTAAGAACATCCTCTATTTTGTGGTCTTGCATCTTGGTCTTGGTCTTTTTAGAGTTTCTAAAAATCACTTATTTTCTTTCTATTAACATTTCTTCCATTTCTTCCATTGTTAATGCTGACTCACCTTAAGTTTATTACATTTTTTCTCAGTTTTAACTTTGTATATATTTTGTTTTCTATGCTGTTCCCTTCCCCCCCTTCTTTGGCAATGTTTTTACTGTGGGGAAAAAACACACATAAGATAAAATTTACCCTCTGAACCATCTTCCGAGTCTACAGCTCAGTGGCATCAAGTACATTCATACTGTTATGTAACCGTCACCACCATCATCTCCAGAACTTTCTCCTCTTCCCAAACTGAAACTCTGTCCCCATTAAAATATCTGCTCATTTTAAGTTTCATTATCAAATCCTTTATTCCTTCCTTTTGCATGTTTTTTGACTTCTGTTTTGGGGGGTGTTTTCTTATTACCCCATATAATCCTTATCTGTCCTACGTATCTTTCCCCCCATAGCTTTTCTCCCCCTGCTGATCTTTTTTTTTTTTTCTATTTATTTATTTATTTTTTGCGGTACGCGGGCCTCTCACTGTTGTGGCCTCTCCCGTTGTGGAGCACAGGCTCCGGACGCGCAGGCTCAGTGGCCATGGCTCACGGGCCCAGCCGCTCCGCGGCATGTGGGATCTTCCCGGACCAGGGCACGAAGCCGTGTCCCCTGCATCGGCAGGCGGACTCTCAACCTCTGCGCCACCAGGGAAGCCCCCTGCTGATCTTGTAATCCCCGTGGTTTTCATTTCCAGGCCGCAACCTCTCTGCCATGCCCCCCGCCCACAAACGGCATGCGCACACCGTGAAGCTCGAACCCCAGCCCGGCGAAGGCTGCTAATCCCAGGCCGCCGGGCGACTCCTCACCTGGAGTAGACAGCCTCTCCGCGGCAGTACCCGAGGATGGCGGCCGTCTCGGGGTAGATGGCCTCGTACTTGAGGAGGTGCCTCTTGAGGGCGTACAGAGGGTGGTTCTTGTACATGCCTATGACGGTGGGCAGAGGCTGGTCCAGGTGCCTCGCCTGAAACTGCAGAGGCCGAGAGACGACGTTGGGCGTGGTGCTCGGAGAGGGAGGGAGGTTGGCGGCGACCCCCGAACTTGCCCAGGTAACTGACGGTGCCGTGGGGCTTTCGGGGCCCCAGGGCCGCCGCACCACGCTGTGACCTGGCGTTCTGTCCCACGGGTTTAGGTGCCTCGGAAGCTCCGCAGGGGCCGGTAATCCTGCAGCTCGCAGCAACAGAAAAGTCAGCCCTACCCTCTGACACCTCGGCCGGCCCGAGCAGAGCCTTCCTCGGGAGGAGGCCTCACCTCAAGTGACACCACAATTCTGTGACACGGGTTCAGCGGCTCGGCTCCCCCGGAAACCAGAATGAGCACTCACACCTTCTCCGTCCACTACGATCAACACATGTTCTCCCCGCCGCCTCAAGGAGCCTAGCTCCTCGCAGGCAAGCCCACTGCTCTCACCTGCATCCCACTCACCAGGTCTCCTGCATTTCCCCGCAGCATCTCTTCAAACCCCGACAGACAAGGGAGGAGCAGCAAGTGGGGAGCAGGAGGGACCCCGCTTGGCCAGCTTGCATGACAAGCCCTTGAACCAGGTCAGTCACAACACGCTCTGCACGACTCCCACGACCCTGTCACCTCTGAGCCACACCCTGAGCGATGCAGTGCAGAGGGACGACTCCCTGCCCCGGGGAAGTGGGAATAATTCTCTAGCAAGTCTGCCCACCCTGCGCTGTGGGCAGCCCTGCACAAGCCCCCGGCCCTCTTCCGGGCCCACGGCTGTCCCACGACTCAGGGACGCGCTACTGCTCCAGAAGCCGCCCCCCAGGGTGCCCCTCAACAGACAAGCCATCTCCTCAGCCCTCCTCCTGGGAGCTGAGTGTGCCGGGTCAGGGCAGGGGTGCTGGCGTGCACACCTCTGCGCGTGTGCACGCTGAGAAGGGGGACCAATTATGTTACTGCGTGTTTTCCTCTTTCACTCAGGACTACTTACCTGACGTAAAGCTCCAAATTTATAACTGGGCAATAACTGAAAGTACACAGGCTTTGAAGCCAGAGCAACCTGGGTTCAAATACAGGTTGGCTCATCTCTCAGACTCTAAACGTTTAGCTGGTAAAATTAAGGCTACGATAACCCCAGCTTTGTACTGTTGCTGTGACAATTAATTGAGGTAAAAACACAACACGGGGCTGGGCATCCAGCAGGTGCACGTGCGCAAGGCCTCACCTCCTGGTCCTCCTTCTGCTCCCTCTCCACCAGCGGGCTCCGGTAGGGTCGCAGGGTCTCGGCCCACCACGCGGCATCAACCCGGCACTTTCGGGTCACCGTCATCCAGGCAGGGTCGTACCTCTGTGTGACATCGCGCAAGCAGCCGTCGCTGTCGATGCCCACGATGTAGGTCACAGGCTTGGTGGCATACTGGTAGCAGGTCAGGGGCTGGCCCACTACACCGTGCACACAGTCCACGCACACCCACTTCTCCTCCTGCTCAGAGAACACCTCCAGCCACTGGTCCACACCAGCTGCTCTCCGGCCGTCTGCTTCCTCACCATCCACGGGCATCTTACGCTTGCCTCTCTTACGCTTACTGCTGGAAGCGCTTACAGACGCTTCTGGAAAGCCAGGGGGCTGACCGTCGCTTCCACGCTGGGACCTGGACTCCCTCTTGGACCCCACCTTCATCCTCTGAGGGGCGGCGGCCCTCCTCTGCCTTGGAAGGCCTGGCTCAGAATCCTCGTCGGATGGGCGATGGCTGTCCGAGCTGGAGAGCTCAAAGTCAGAGCTGCTGCTGGCCTTGTCACTCCCGCTCTCCTCTTTGTAAGACACCCTGGCGGCCGCCTGCCGCTCCCGGCCCCGCGAACGCCTCTGGGTCCCCTCCGTCTGCCCCCCGGCCTTGCCCTCTTCTTTCCTGCTGGAGGAGGGCTCTCTCCGTTTCTTCCTGGTGGCAGCCGCCTTGCTCCCCTTCGCTTTGTCAGGTGCACTGCCAGTGCCCTCAGAAGACATGTCCTCTCGTCTGCTTCCTCTGCTGGTCTCTGGTTTGCTTGGCTTTCCAGGAACTTGGCTAGAAGTTTCTGAGGAGCCTCCAGGACCCTCTGTGGATCTCTCCTTGGAAGGTTTCTTTCCCTTAAACAGAATAGGAAATTTTTGTGTTTTCTTTTTTTGCTAGTGATGCAATAAAGACTCTGGCATCTAATGGGGCTAAGTCACACTGGAACACCAGCGTACACAAGACATTCCCGGCTCAGACAGTGACAGGCTGGCTACCCTCCAGGATTGTAAGAAAGCAGTCACTAAATTCTGCAGCTCCTTAAATAAGGCCACACTCTAATTCTTTTCAATACAAAGTGTAGCACAGGGAAAAGAGCACAGGATGTGGAAACAAACCCGGGTTCAAACTCCACTTCTGCTTTCTCATTTTTTATGTGATTCAGATAAATTATGTAACCTCTGAGTCTCAGTTTCCTCAGCAATAGTACTCACCTTGCACATAAGGCATTTTGCAAACAAAGTCACAGCATTAAGAATTCAGAAATTATTAAACTTGACTCCTGGACCGAATTTCGGACAATGCCAGCACCCCAAGGAGCACAGTGTTCAGCCTCCTTGGATGACGGCAGAGCTCTGAGTCCTCACCGTCCTCTCTCCGCACTGCTGAGGATGACCAGTACCTTTTTATTCTACCATTTACAGAACAGAAACCAGAGCACGAAGGAGCCCAGGCTCTCGCAGGCCCCTCTACGCACGCAAAGCCCGGCTGCTAGATACCCACCCAGGCGCCCAGTCTTCCCAGCACAGGGCCTGTGCCAGGCAGGCTCAGAGGAACCCTGGTCCACGAAGACTGATTTTTAAAAATCGTCTAATGAGCAGATCTGTTTGCTCTAAGTCTCATAATTTCTCACTCCTCCCTGACCAACTACTCTTTTCTCTGAAAGCCCCGGGAACCTCACCTTTGCTGCTGATAACTTCAGAGGAATTGGCTGTAGAGACAGTACAAGTCGGGTAGGGAGATGTAGGGCCCGGAGAATCAGTAAAAATATCTATGATGAAAAAGAACAACATGCTTATCCTCAGGGAAGAATGAAGCATTTGCATAATTCCAAGCTGTTTGTTGTGGTGCCTATTTATAAAAGGGAAACAACCAACTTGTCTAACAGTAGAAGCCTGGAACCCTCAACACTATTAAAATGATGCTGTAGAGATTTATCTTTGTAGAAAAATGGGGAAAGGTAACCATATATTAAAGGAAAATAAATGTTTGCTTTTTAATGAGTTATGTTAATTTTTGTAAGAAAAAATCGTGTCCAGACATAAACATGTATGTGTATTTGGAAAAGCACCCATATTGGGTTATGGGTGTTTATAGGTGTTTGGTTTTTTTCCAGCTTACCTATCTTCTGATTGTTCTGTTTTCAACATGTGTTGTGTTTGTGATAAAACAGTAAAGCAAAATACCACTTCGAGAGAAAAGGCATCATCATCATCAGGCCCGAGAACCCCTCCCGTGCACTCAACCTCCCCAGAGCGAATATTTCAACCAGAGGCTGCAGCTCTAAAAATTCTGTGAACTTGGAAGGATGGGAGCCTCCTCATGGGAATTAACCTCCAAAACAACAACAGTGGGACAGCACGTGAGCAAGATCTTCCCACACAGACCTCAGGGTCCTGGCGTCCTCATGAATCACTACAGTCATCTTCCCTCCTCGGAAAGCAAGAGCAAAAGTCAGAAACAGGAAGGCAGGTTTTCTGTGAAAAGCCAGTTATATTGAAAAAAATAACTACTTTTGCCTTGTTTCTTCTGGAGTTAAAAATGGCGGATGAGAAAACATCAAAGAAACCCAAATTGAGGAACTCTACGAAATTCCTAAAAAGCACTCCTCAGGGGCGCTGGGGTGACAAGATCACTAATGCCTGGACTGCATCCTGGGACAGGAAAAGGGCATCAGTGGGAAAACGTGGAAAACAGAACTCACCCCTACAGTGTGGCTGACCACACGCTCTTAACTGGCACAGTGCACACCATACGAGTGTTGGTTGGCTCCTCACTTTCTCTGTGTGTGGGTGGTGCAGGGGCACGGGTGTAAAAGGCAGGGAAACCGAGCACCAGCAGGCGGCTGAATGATGGTTTAAACCTAGAACCTCCATCCGGAACATCCCCACCTCGTCCTCCTCACAAGACCACAGGGAAGACTGAATAAGGTCAGGTACACGACAGCACTCTGGAAGCGATCTTGTGCCTCACAGAGACGCGTGGTCACCACCTTTCACAAGTACGTCACTGAAGAAAAAATTTAAGTTACAAAACTGTATGACCCCTACACTAAATACAAGGTGAGCCAAGTGAAAAGGACGAATCCTAGAAACATACAAATTACCAAAACTAACTCAAGAGAAAACAGAGACTCTGAGAGACTGAGTCAAAAATCAAGCCCTCCCAATAGAGGGGGATCAAGACAGCAGAGTATGAGGACGTGGAGCTCACCTCCCCCCACAAACACACCAAAAACACATCTACACGAGCAATAACTCCCACAGAAAACTAACTGGAAACCCACAGAAGATCTCCCATAACCAAAGCTGCAAGAAAGATCTCCATGTAATCGGGTAGGATGCAAAAAAGAAAGGTACCAGGTTGGGACCGGCACTCCTGGGAGGGATCTGTCAGGAAGAGAAGGTGTCCGCTTGCCCTGGGGAGTCCCCTTCCTGCTGGGAAGCCCACTGAGACAGACAGGAGGGCTGGAGAAGCCTAGACTCTACTCAAGAGGAGCATGCGGGCTGGCTTGCTAACAACCAGGACAGAGAGACCTGCCCTGGTGGTGGCCGCCTCCCCGCACTTCCCAATTCAAAGGGGCGAATGCCCTGGCCCTGCTCACTCCACACCGCGGCCTGGCGTGAGATCAGTGCAGAGACTGGGTCTAGCCGCGCAGAGGCAGACGGGGTGCCTAGGATGTGATCCAGGTGGGACTGTGAAGACTCCCGTCAGTGCACACACAGGGGCGATGGGGCACGCTGGGAAGACAGTGTCAGCGCATGCCACACGTGGCACCTCAACAAGGTGCAGCAGCTAAGCAGTGAATTTCACGTAGAACCTACAAGATGCTGCCACGAGAAACTCGCTTCATGGCAAAAGACGCACACAGACTGAAAGCGAAGTATGAAAAATATTTCATGCAAATGGAAACAACAAGCAAGCGGGCACAGCAATACTTAACAAAAGACAAAGCAGACTTCAAAACAAAGACCATACAGAAAGACAAAGAAGGACATTACATAACAATAAAGGCATCAATACAACAGCGTATTACACTTGTTAACATATACGTTTCCAATACAGGAGCACCTAATTATATAAAACAAATATTAACAGACGTAAAAGGAGAAATTCACAGGAATACAATAACAATAGAGGACTATAACATCCCACCTACATCAATGAACAGATCATCCAGACAGAAAATCAGTATGGCAACAGAGGTCCTAAATGACACAATGGACCAACTGTACTTAATAGATATCTACAGGACACTAAATAAGAAAAACACCAAATATACATTCTTTTCAAGCCAGCAAGGAACATTCTCACCGATAGACACATACTTGGTCACAAAACAAGCCTCAACAAGTTTAAGAGGACAGAAATATTTTCAAGCATCTTTTCTCACCACAACGGTAAGAAACTAGAAATCAACCATAGAAAGGAAAACAGGAAAAGAACAAACACATGGAGACTAAACAACATGTTACTAAAAAGCAAGTGGGTTGATGATGAAATCAAAGAGGAGATCAGAAATATCTTGAGACAAATGAAAATAGAAACACAATCTTACAAAATCTATGGGATGCAGCAAAAGCAGTTCTAAGAGGGAAGCGCATAGCAATACAGGCCTTCCACAAAAACAAGAAAAATCTCAAACAAGATAACCTACCACCTAAAAGAATGAGAAAAAGAAGGACAAACAAAACCCAAAGTCAGCAGAAGGAAGAAATAATAAAGAACAGAGAGGAAATAAAAGACATCAAAAAAGCAATAGAAAAGATCAATAAAACCAAGAGCTGTTTTTGTTTTTAAGATAAACCAAATTGATAAACCTCTAGCGAGGCTCACCAACAAGGAGAGAGGACCCAAATAAACAAAATAAGAAATAAAAGAGAAACAACTGAAACCACAGAAAAACAAAAAATCATGAAAGAATACAAACAGTTGTATGCCAACAAATTGGACAACCTAGAACAAGTGAACAAGTTTCTAGAAACATACAGCCTGTCAAAACTGAGTCAAGAAGAAACAATTTGAACAGACCATTCACTGGAAGTGAAATACAACCTATAATTTAAAAAACTCCCTGCAAACAAAAGTCCAGTACCAGAGAGCTTCACTAGGGAATTCTACCAAACATACAAAAAGACAAAAACAAAAACTTAAATCTATCCTTCTCAAACTATTCCAAAAAAATGAAGAGGAGGGAACACTCCGAAATTCATACTATGAAACCACCATTACCCTGATACCAAAACCAGACAAAGACACTTACAACCCCAAATCTTTGATGAATATAGATGCAAAAATTCTCAACAAAGTATTAGCAAACTGAATCCAACAATACATACTAAGGATACCACACTCAAGTTGGATTCACTCCAGGGTTGCAAGGATGGTTCAAAATATGTAAATCAATCAATGTGATACACCACATTAACAAAAAAATAGATAAAAATCACATGATCATCTCAATAAATGCAGAAAAAGCATTTGACAAAATTCAACAACGATTCATGATAAAAATTCTCACCAAAGTGGGTACAGAGGGGACATAACTCAACATGATAAAAGCCGACCATGTCAAATCCACAGCCAACATAATACGCAACAGTGAAAAACTGAAGGCTTTCCCAATAAATTCAGGAACTAGACAGGGATGTCCACCCTTGCTGCTTCTATTTAACATAATATTGTAAGTCCTAGCTACAAGAAAAAGAAATAAAAGGCATCCAAATTGGAAGG
Organism: Delphinus delphis; assembly: GCF_949987515.2. Lineage (NCBI taxonomy): Eukaryota > Metazoa > Chordata > Mammalia > Artiodactyla > Delphinidae > Delphinus > Delphinus delphis. The sequence goes on along the minus strand of NC_082692.2, from coordinate 100,900,253 downwards.
GAAAAGGTAAAACTATCACTATTTGCAGATGACATTATATTCTATATAGAGAACTCTAAAGTTTCCACATAAAAACTATTAGAACTAATAAATGAATTCAGCAAGGCAGCAGGATGTAAGATTAATATACGGAAATGTACTGTGTTTCTATACACTAACAATGAAATAATCAGACAGAGAAAGTAAAAAAAGCAATCCTGTTTATTAAAATTGCATCCCCCCCCCAAAAAAAAACCCAAAAAAACACAAAACACAAAACCTAGGAATAAACTTAACCAAGGAAGTAAAAAGATCTATTTGCTAAAACCATAAAACACTGATTAAGGGAACTGAAGATGATTCAAAGAAATGGAAAGATATCCCATGCTCTTGGATTGGAAGAATTAATATTGTTAACATTAACATACTACCCAAAGCAACCTACAGATTTAATGCAATCCCTATCAAAATACCCATGACATTTTTCACAGAACTAGAATAAATAATCCTAAAACTTATATGGAACCACAAAAGACCCAGAACTGCCAAAGCAATCCTGAGGAAAAAGAACAAAGCTGGAGGCATAACCTTTCCAGACTTTATACTATACTACTATACTACAAAGCTATAGTAAACAAAACAGTGTGGTGTTGGCATAGAAACAGACATATAAATCAAAGGAACAGAATAAAGAGCCCAGAAATAAACCCACACACGTATGGTCAACTAATCTATGACATAGGAGGCAAGAATATACAATGGAGAAAAGATAGTTTCTTCAACAAGTGTTGCTGGGAAAATTGGACAGCTACATGTAAAACAATGAGATTAGAACATTCCCTCACACCACATACAAGAATAAATTCAAAATGGCTTAAAGACCTAAATGTAAGATCTGAAACCATAAAACTCCTAGAAGAGGGCTTCCCTGGTGGTGCAGTGGTTGAGAATCTGCCTGCCAATGCAGGGGACACAGGTTCGAGCCCTGGTCTGGGAAGATCCCACATGCCGCGGAGCAACTAGGCCCGTGAGCCACAACTACTGAGCCTGCGCGTCTGGAGCTTGTGCTCCGCAACAAGAGAGGCCGCGACAGTGAGAGGCCCGCGCACCGCGATGAAGAGCGGCCCCCACTCGCCGCAACTAGAGAAAGCCCACGCACAGAAACGAAGACCCAACACAGACATAAATAAATAAATAAATAAATAAAAATTTAAAAAAACCCCACAACTCCTAGAAGAGAACATAGGCGGAACACTCTGACATAAATTGTAGCAATATTTTCTTGAATCAGTCTTCTAAGGCAAAATAAATAAAAGCAAAAATAAACAAATGGGACCTAATTAAACTTAAAAGGCTTTACACAACAAAGGAAACCATTAACAAAATGAAAAGACAACCTACTGAATGGGAGAAAATGTTTGCAAATGATGAGACTGACAAGGGTTAATATCCAAAATATACAAACAGCTCACACAGCTCAATAACAAAAAAAACCAAACAACCTGGGCTTCCCTGGTGGCGCAGTGGTTGAGAGTCCGCCTGCCGATGCAGGGGACACAGTTTCGTGCCCCGGTCCAGGAAGATCCCACATGCCGCGGAACGGCTGGGCCCGTGAGCCATGGTCACTGAGCCTGCGCGTCCAGAGCCTGTGCTCCGCAACGGGAGAGGCCACAACAGTGAGAGGCCCGCGTACCGCAAAACAAAAACAAACAAACAACCCAATCAAACAATGGGCAGAAGACATACGGATGGCTAACAGGCACATGAAAAGATACTCTACATTGCTAATTATTAGAGAAATGCAAATCAAAACCACAATCAGCTATCACCTCACACCTGTCAGAATGGCTATCATCAAAAAGCCTACAAATAACAAATGTTGGAGAGGATGTGGAGAAAAGGGAATCCCCAAACACTGGTGGTAAGAATATAAATTGGTGCAGCCATTATGGAAAACAGTATGAAAGTTCCTTAAAAAACTAAAAATAGAACTATCATATGACCCAGCAATTCCACTCCCGGGTATATCTGGAAAAAAAACCTCTAATCCAAAAAGATAACATGCACCCCAGTGAACATAGCAGCACTATTTACAATACTCAAGACATGGAAGGAACCCCAGTACCCATCAACAGATGACTGGATTAAAAAGATGTGGTATATACATAACAATGGAATATTACTCAACCACAAAAAACAATAAAATGCTTTGCAGCAACATGGATGAACCTAGAGAATATTATGCTTCGTGAAATAAGTCAGACAGAGAAAGACAAATATGGTAATGATATTACTTATACGTAGAACCAAAAAAAAAAAAAATACAAATGACAGTATATGCAAAGCAGAAACAGAGTCACAGATATAGAAAACAAACTTGTGGTTACCAAGGGGGAGTGAGAAGAGGAAAGGGACAAATTAGGGTATGGAATTAACAGATACAAACTACTATACATAAAATAGATAAGCAACAAGGATTTGCTGTATAGCACAGGGAATTATACCCATTATCTTGTAATAAGCTATAATGGAATATAATCTGCAAAAAACACTAAATCACTATGCTGTAATCTGAAACTAACACAATATTGTAAATCAACTATACTTCAATCAATCAATCAACAGAAAATCCATGAATGCAATGCACTACGTTAGTAGAATGAAGGGGAGAAAAATCACAAAATCATCTCATTTGACACAGAAAAAGCATCTGACAGAATCCAAAGCACTTTCATGATTAAAACACATTCAGAAAACTAGAAATACGGAACTTCTTCAACATGATAAAGAATGTATATGAAAATCCACAACTACCAAGATACTCAGTCATGAAAGAGTGAAAAGCTTTCCCTCCCAATATCAAGAACCAGACAGGATGCCTGCTTTTGTCACTGCTATTGTACACTGTGCTGGAAGTTCTAGCCAGAGCAACTGGACAAGAACAAGAAACAAAAGGCATCCAAACTGGAAAAGAAGAAGTAAAACTAACTCTATTCACAGAGGTCAAGATCTTATATATAGAAAATCCCAAAGAATGCACAAGAAACTGTTAAATGAACTCAGCAAAGCTGCAAGGTATAAGATCAACACAATCAGCCGTTTTTTTAATACACCGTCACTGAACAATCTGAGAAGGAAATTAAGAAAACAATACCATTTACAACAGCATCGAAAAGAATAACATACCTAGAAAAAACCAAGGATATGAAAGACAGGTACACTGAAAACTACAAAATACAACTAAAAGAAATTTAAAAAGCAAATAAAAGGAAAAAGCCATGTTTACAGACTTAATATTGACTAGATAGCAATGCTGCCCTAATCAATGTACAGAATCAATGCAAACCCTATCAATACTCCAATGGCCTTTTTTTTTTTTTTTCTTCGCGGTACGCGGGCCTCTCACTGTTGTGGCCTCTCCCATTGCAGAGCACAGGCTCCGGATGCGCAGGCTCAGCGGCCCAGCCGCTCCACGGCATGTGGGATCTTCCTGGACCGGGGCATGAACCCATGTCCCCTGCATTGGCAGGCGGACTCTCAACCACTTGTGCCACCAGGGAAGCCCCTCCAATGGCCTTTTTTGCAGAAATGGAAAAGCAGACCATCAATTTCACATGAAACTGCACAGGGCCCCACATAGCCAAAATGGCATTATGAGGTTGTACTCATACTTCTGATTTCAAAACTTACTACAGATTCACAGTAATCAAAACAGTGTGGCACTGGCATAAGGACAGACATGTAGACCAATGGAATAGAACAGACAGCCCAGAAATTAACCCAAGTGTCTATGGCCAATTGATTTCTGATAAGTGTGCCAAGACCATTCATCCCCATTGAAAAACTTCCAATAAATAGTGAAAATAATACAACAAATACAATGAATAGTTGAAAGACTAGTCTCTTCAAGAAACGGTGCTGGGACCACTGGATATCCATGTGCAAAAATAATGAAGTTGAACACCTACCTTACATCATATAAAAACATTAACTCAAAATGGATGAAAGACCTAAATGTAAGAGCTAAAACTGTAAAACTCTTAGAAGGAAATACAGGAGGAAATCTTCATGATCTGGGATTTGGCAATGAATTCTTGATATGACACCAAAAGTACAAGAAACAAAAGAGGACTTCCCTGGTGGCACAGTGGTTAAGAATCTGCCTGCCAGTGCAGGGGACACGGGTTCGAGCCCAGGTCTGGGAAGATCCCACATGCCGTGGAGCAACTAAGTATGTGTGCCACAACTACTGAAGCCCGCACACCTACAGCCCGTGCTCCGCAGCAAGAGAAGCCACCGCATTAAGAAACCCGCGCACCGCAACGAAGAGTAGCCCCCACTCGCCGCAACTAGAGAAAGCTCACGCACAGCAACCAAGACCCAATGCAGCCAAAAATAAAATAATTTAAAAAAAAAAGAAAAATAGAAAATTGGACTTTGTCAGAATTAAAACTTTTGTGCATCAAAGGACTTCATGAAGAAAGTAAAAAGACAACCTACAGAATGGGAGAAAATATTTGCAAAGCATATATCTGATAGGCGTCTGGTAACCGAAATATATAAAGAACTCTTACAACTCAATAACAAAGACAAAGAACCCAGTTTTTTTTTTTTTTTTTTTTTTTTGCGGTACGCGGGCCTCTCACTGTTGTGGCCTCTCCCGTTGCGGAGCACAGGCTCCGGACACGCAGCCTCAGCGGCCATGGCTCACGGGCCCAGCCGCGGGGCATGTGGGATCTTCCCAGACCGGGGCACGAACCCATGTCTCCTGCATCGGCAGGCGGACTCTCAACTACTGCGCCACCAGGGAAGCCCAAGAACCCAATTTTAAATGGGCAAAGGACCTGAACAGACATTTCTCCGAAGAAGATAAACAAATGGCCGATACGCATATGAAAAGACATTAACCCATCATTAATCATTGGGAAAATGCAGACCAAAGCCACAGTGAGTACCACTTCACACCTGTAAGGATGACTATAATCCAAAAAATGGAAAATAACAAGTGTTCGTGATGATCTGGAGAAACTGGAATCCTTGTACTTTGCTGGTGAGAAGGTAAGATGGTGCAGCTGCTATGTAAAACAGTTTGGCATACAATTACCATATGACCCAGCAACTCTACTTCTAGGTATATACCCGAAAGAACTGAAAACAAGTACCCAAATAAATATATGTACACACAATGTTTATAGCAGTACTCTTCACAACAGCCAAAAGATGGAAAACAACCTAAACGCCCATCAATTGATGAATGGATAAGTGAAATGTGGTCTGTCCATACAATGGAATATTATTCACCATAAAAAGGAATGAAGTTGATACATGTTACAAACGTGAATGAACCTTGAAAGCATGCTAAGTCAAAGAAGCCAGACACAAAAGGTCATATGTAGTCGTCCCTCGGTTATCTTTGGGGATTGGTTCCAGGACCCCGCCGGACACCAAAATCCGCAGATGCTTAAGTCCCTTATACAAAATGGCAGAGTACAGCTGGCGCTCCCTCTATCCTTGGGTTCTGCATCTGCGGATTCAACCAACTGCAGATATAAATCTGGTTGGCAGTCGGCTGAATCCGTCAATGTGGAACCTGCAGATAAGGAATGCTGACTGTACTGTGATTTCTTTTATATGGAATATCCAAAATATGTAAATCCATAGAGAGAGAATGCAAATGGGTGGCTGCCAGATACTTGGGGAGGTGGGAAAAGGAGCAAGAATGGGAGTGACTGTGTAATAGGTACAGGGTCTCCTCCTGGGATAGTAAGAGTGTTTTGCAAATAGATAGAGGCGGTGGATGCACAACACTGAAAATGCACCGAGTATCACTGAATTGTTTACTTCTTTAAAAAAAACTATTTCTTTGCTTAATAAAACTACACAAACAAAACAGTACATGCACAGATATACGTGGGAACAAAGTCTGGGAGGATGACACTGAAATACGAGTGTTTTTCTCTGGGTGGTGATATCACCACACAATTACTGTCCAGATACCCACACTTTTTCAAGCCAAATTGGAAGAGACGTAAGATGCCAGTCATTTGGTCTCTAAAGATACAAAAAGTCTCTTTCCCTAAACGGAATCTGAAGTTCAGACACAAGTATATGCATCAACAGAAATCTTCCAGGGATAAAACCACATTTCTACCTATTTTTGTTTTATTGAGACAGAGCCTTACCTAAGGGTATTTTAAGCATGCGACAAAGCCTGTCTACACACAAACTCTTCGCCAAGACTCCTTTTGGACAGAACCCTACTCACTGCACGGCCACCTGCCAGCATCTTCACCCAGCTTGGAAGGTAAGGAAACACTTTCTTAAGGATTTCAGCAGCCAATTTGAAAAAACATTTCCTTGGGACTTTTAAACACGATTTTTGACTACTGTAAACAATTCGAGGGCAGCTGACCAAAAATTAAGTGCTTTAATACACCAGGACACCAAGTAAGAGACAGGAGAGAGGGCAGCTTTCAACTCACACGTGGGCCCAATCCTGTCTCCAATGCTCACCAACCGAATGACCCTAAGAAAGTGATTTAGCCTCTCTGAGCTTCAGTACCTGTTTTTATTTTATGAGAACTGAGCAAGGAAATATATGTAAAACAGCTGGAATGGTATGTGGCACATGACTGCCATATTCCCCAGCTAACAGACCTAATGAAAACAGTGCTGCCAGGAGTCACTCACGTGGACCAACTCTTCACTGTCTCTCGCAGAGTAAATAGCAAACCTTCTCTCCAGCGTCGTCTGCAGGCCATCCTGCTCATTGGTTGAAAGGTCTGCATTAACTGTAAATGTTCCAATGAACCTGGAGAGAAATCAGGCATTCCTCTGCGTCAGATGTCAGGGCAAAGAGGAACTCTGTTCTTCTACAGCCAAAACACAGAGCGGGGTGTCTTGGGAGCCCCGCCTGCCAGTGCCCCTCTTCCCAGCCTGTCTGGCCAACTCCTGAAGACCCAACTCACACCCTCCCCCTGGGGAGCCTTCCCAGCCCCTCAAGGAGGATCTGTGGAACTGACCTGCACCCAGCCTCTGAGACACAAATCCTACACTACGCTCTGCAGCACAGGCCTGAAGGCCCTACCATTTCGCCAGGTTTGACAGGTAGCTGACGTCCACGTCTTGAGGTGGCACTTTGGTAAAGCGAGTTGGGACGATGGAGAGGCCGATGGCACGCAGATCTGGCTGGTTGCAGATGCTATTTCGATAGAAGCCATTTGCAAGCAGACACAGAAGGTGAACCTGGGGAGAGGGAAAAGGGAAGGCTGAAAACCAGTGGGATTTTTGCTGCCAAATTCAAAGACGTTTTGCGGACAGGAAATATTTGTTGTCATTTCTACATACAAGAAAGTAAAAATACTAACGCTGCCATCTCCCAAGACTCTGTCTTTCATCCCCTCTTCTCTCTAGGTACTCCTTCCCTCAAAGAAACAATCACATCTCAAAGCTGCAAAATACAAACTTCCTTTTTCTCAAGAGGTTTTATCTTTTAGAGGTACTGATACAGCCTGAAGGATTTGTGGATGAAATGTTACAAAGTCTGGTGTTTGCTCCAAAAAGGAGGAAACGGAATGGGGGAGAGCCGCTGTCGCAGCTGGGATGGGATAGGCCGTGTGCACCTCAACCCCACCCCGGTGTGTGTAATGCCTCCGCCGCAGACCCACACGTGTCCCCACGCCTGCGCGCCACCCCAGCCTACCCCAGCCTTCCCCAGCCTCCGGAAACAACCACGAGGCTGTCTGCTCCTCCTCCCACTCAGCTTTGCATCATTTCCCCTCAAGGCAGTCCCCCTTCTTCCTGCCTACAGCCGGCCTGCTGCAGCCCATGCTCCGCCCTTCTCCCCTCACTTAAGCTTCACATCTTGGAGTCATAGTCATCCTCGCCTTTCTTTCACCTCCAACACCAAGGGGTAAAAGAAACCCAGCCACCCGGCTCGGCGCCCAGGCCTGTGAGGGCGCCAGGCCAGCTCTCCCCTCATCTCTCCACCCTGACTCTGTGCTCTTTGCACCCCTCGGCTTCTGCAGCTGCTGCAGGCAGTGCCCCTTCCACCCTCCGCATCACTACACTCTCCCTAGCTGCCTGCTGCCGGTCAGAGGAAAACCAAAGTCTGCCCTTGCCTCACTCTCCATGGGCCTCCAGCGCATGCTGCCTCCTAGACGCAGGCCCCCGGCTGTCCCACCAGCCCGGCCACCACTCGGCCTTTCTGCGTCTCCCTGTGCCATCCTTCCTCCTGACCCGCCCCATCCTCTCTCCTAAATGAGGCCTTCCTCGGCTACTGAGGCCCACACTGATCTCTTTCCTTGTGCTATGTCTCGAGTCTCCCTGTTTTGATGTCTTTCCTGTTCCCTGTGTGAGATCAGAAACTCCTGAATGGTAGGAAACAAGCTTCATGCAAGTCTCTCTCCCCACAATGCCAAGCACCTTGCTAAGGCCGCGGTGTATGTTCAGGAAGTACCAGCTGAAGCCAGAAGCCACAGCAACTTTAGCTGAGATCAGAACCAACGTTATTAAACAGCTGAGAGAAGGGATGGGAGGACAGTGCCTGGTATTAGCCCCTGCTGCCCGCCCGGCACTGAGCTACGTGCTTTACATGTGCTATCTGCTTACTCCTCACGCCCATCCCCCCAGGCAGACACTGTTATCACCCCCACTTCAGGACCGAGTCAGAAACTCACCAGGTCACACAGTGAGTGGAAGCCCAGAGGCAGGGCTGACGGAAAGCCCAGTTCCCCTGCGTACCGCCCTCCTCCTTCCCTGCCGTACCTTGTGTGTGTCCTCACGGACTTCCTTATTGAAACGTTTCATCATCCTCCGAAGATACGTCTCAAACTCCGTTTTTATCTTTTCACTGCAATGCACATTGAAAACTCGGAGGATGAAGGGTCAACGCCTTTCAGCTGCAATGACTGAGGCTGTGCTACTCAGCAGACCTGCAGGCTGGCTGTTCCCACTCCTCCTTACCCGCGAGCCCTGGCCCAGGACGTTCCCTCCCCTTGCTCGACCTGCGCCCACCCGCCATCCAAGCATGCTTCAGAGCCCGCCCTCCAGGACGTCCCCTCTGACTATTCCGCCCCCAAGACTGACCGGCTCCTCAGCACACACTGCCTTACGTCAAGTTAGCGCACGCTTGTTTGTGCGATGCTGTTCTGCTGTAAAATCTCTCTCATGTCTGTGTCCCAAGCATCCTGAGGAAAACCTGAGGCTTCCTGACTGCTATTGTCTCCCTCCTTCAGGCCTAATAACGTGCCCATCACACGGGGGCCTCAGGAACCAATTAACTACCAGGAGACGCACTCCATATGGCCGGGCTGCCAGGGGCTGCCGAGGGCCTGGGGACCCTGGAGAGGAGTGGGGGCCCCTAGCTGCAGCAGGCACTGCCGCAGGCCCTGCAGTGACATGGGGAGACGAACAGCAATGCCGGGTCAGCCTGAGGGACGCAGATCGTGGCGCATCCACTCACAGCAGAAATGTTACTTAACCTCTCTGAGTCTCCGGCTCCTCATTCGCACACTGTCCTAAAGACGGAGTAAGATGACGGGCAACCTGCAGAGCCCCTGGCACACCTCCTGCCCTAGCCAGGACACAAAGGTGTCTCCTTCAGTCCTAAAGGTGAGCCCAGGGCTCTCTCCCCTAACGCTCCTGACAGCTCTGACACTCAGCCCGGGTCTCCTATGTGTTTTTCATTGAGGAGCAGCTGCCAGTGATGATACGTGACAGAAACTAGAAGCAAGTGCTTAATCGTACCTTCTTTCTCTTGCCTTCACCTGCTCCGGTGTTTCAATTTCTATCTCCACGGGCTTCACGGGCAGAGCGGATGTAGAGAAGGCTGCGCTTTCCCCCACGTCACCCGGCACGGGCTCACTAACTTCTATAAACAGTAATTTTTAAAATCAATGATAATAATTATCGTTATAATAGATACTGTACCAAACAAAATCGAGGTTCTGCTGGGACGGAGCAAGTGAGGAATGGGTGTGAGGTAGGAAACCGTAGAGACCATGTTCTGAGTTCCTAGGAAATGCCAGGCCCTGTGCTCTTACAATCTAACTGTCTCATTAACCTGCACAAGAACCCAGAGAAACAACCCTCAGAAGAAGAACCTTAGGCACAGAGATAGCGAGGCGAATTAGATACAGACCCCTGGTATCATGGAGCTAATGCTCGTCTGTGTGTGATTTAGAAGAGACTTAGGGAGCAATTTCCTATTCTCTGTATCACTATGGTAACGCTCACAAAAATTTGCTTTGTAGAGAGGCATGACTTCCCCATTCAACTGTAAACTTGTACTGAATACACAGCAAGGCATGCATCTTCATCTTTCTCCGCTACACTGCTTATAAACACCAGCTGAAATAAATTAAATTTGCTGAACTGTGAACTTCATTAGCAAAGTTCCTTTCAAAGCAGCTCTGGGCCTAGAAGCAATGACACCCCACTGGCAATGACAATACCCAGTGCCAAGACCTTGGTTTCTATGTACCTGTTCCTACTAAAATGAACCAGTGCTTCTTAGAGAAAAAAAAGGCCAATTCCAGGTGTGCAGCAAGGGAGTATAGAGAGATCCTGGAACATCTTATTGTGCCAAAGAACAAAAACATTCTCAGAAACTAATGAAGTCATGTCAAAAGGACTCTGTAAGGTAGCTAGCTCAAAGGGGCTCCTGCTCGCCAAATGTGGGACAATCCAAAGATCAGAAAATGTAATGATGATAACTGATAACATTGAATTTTTAAGTCCATAGTGATACCCAAAATAAATAAATACAATTCTTAAAAGGCAGAGCTCTTCTTTACAGATCAAAGTCAGCTAATAAATATACATGAGATGACAGAATCAAAATATTTGCAGTGCTCAATATAATAATCTTTGATTCAGTCAAGATCATTGACGCTTGCTAAAACCATTAAGTAGAAAGTGACTGGGGAACAGGATATTCACACAGAATCAGAGTCCCACTAGTGATGGTAAATTACAAAAGGAAAATGTACCTTTACATTGGCACAATCAGGCAGTACCACAGACATGATCAAACTTAGCATCGGCAGCGGTACAACCTGACATTAGATGCCTCTGAATGGATGCACTGTGAAGTACAAAGCTCTGAAGTGTTCCTGCCAAAAAATGTTTAATCTAAATATAACTAAGTCTTTGGTCTCCTTACAGTTTGTAAGGAATCCAGGGGGCATTCAAACAAGGTTCCCACCATCACAAACCACAATATGAGACATTCTACAAAACAGGAGGCCAGGACTCCACCAACACAAAACAAAACGAAACAAAAACCCAGTGCTATGAAAAGCAAAAAAAAAAAAAAAGAGAGAGAGGAAAAACAGTTATAAAGGATAGTTTTATAACAATTAGGGACTTAATTTAGGTATGATAATGGTATTTCACCATGCAGGAGAATGTCTTACTCTTAGGAAATGCATGCTGAAGCATTTACAAGTGAAGAGTCAGGATGTCTGTGACTTACTTTCACGTGGTTCCACAATGCAGATTTACAGAAGGAAAGATGCTGGTACATTCAAACGGCACAATGGTAAAGTTAATGAGTCTAGGTGAACAGTGTATGGACTACATGTTCAATTTTTTTGTAGGTTTGAACACTTTCAAAATAAAAATCTGGGAAAGAAAAGTCACGCTAGGGATGGTGACATTAGGGGCTATGTATTGTATGTGATGCACCAGGCCCAGCACATTTTCCCACAACAACCTGGAGCCTAGACTGTGCCCAGCTCACGGTAAGCGTTCGGTGTTTACCAACTGTCACCAGTGGAAAAACTCAGCTCGGACAGCTGGAGTTACTCACTCACCCAGCTGCACAAGTGGCAAAGCTGGCCTCTGAGCCAGGTATGAGCACCCGCAAAGCCCGGGCTCTATGAGATGATGCGGCTTCTCTATCTCACGATCCCCTCCATGGAGCACCACCAGAGGAAGAGAATATACAACGTTCTTTGCTAACCTGGTCATGACTTTTTCCTTACATCAAAAGCAAGTCCCCTACTGCAACTTTGTTTTTATTAGTTTCAAAAGAAAAGGACAGGATTGCAGTGACATGACTCCAAACAGAATCAAACAGAAAAACAGCATCAAACAGTTCTGAGAACAGAGGAAGACACTTTACCTTCTACCTCTTCCCAGTCCTCCTCACTCTCTTCCTCGTCGCCCCCTTCACCCCCACCTTTGTCCGCAGCAGCCTCTTTCTCTGGACAGTGCACCTTCTTGAGGGCACTCGGGAAGTCCCTGTGTAGAGATCACAGGAGGGAAGATGAAGAAAAGCTCAGACATCCTAGGGCTATGTTTAAACTAAACTCAACTGTAAGGACTCCTTCTATTTACTGAGAAACTGTTGCAATTAGTTGATGATTTGTGAGCTTTGAGCCTCACTTCCTCCATTAGCCCGGGTCTCAAGTTCCCATCAAGATGTGCTCTGATCACAGGTCGCACACTAGATGTGCTGTCAAAACAGGAGGAACATGATGAACCTACAATCTAGAGCTGTGTGAAGGGAAACAGCTGTGTCTGTAAATGATACAGGGCAAGTTAGAAAAAAACCACAAAAATAATGTGAATCCCAGAAGTAAAAGCTGCGATGTCTGTGTGCACACACGTGCAGCCAGACGCCAGAAAGAAGAGGAGAGAAGTCACATTTGCGGATCCTACCATGAGCCAACTCAGAAGATTGTTTCCCCACCTCTGGGAAATAAGATGAAAGGAGACCGAGGTTGGTAGAATTTTAACTTCTAAGTAAGTGGGGATGTAACTGAACACAGGTGTGTCATAAGGAACACGGACAACTGGAAGGGTAAGGAGAGAACTACGTAGATACGGAGCTGGCTAAATACTGGCTCAAGAGTCAACGGTTGCTAATATGCAATAAAATTGTGCAAATTCACACATCAAATATGTTCAGGGAATTGAGTTACTTACAGCTTTTGTAAGACTGGACACATGGTATCCAGTGAGAATATGAGCCAAGACTTTAGCACAGACGTTTAAAATAACAAGCCTCAGGCTTCAGCTCTAAAAAGACAAACACTCCCTTTTTACCCTGCCACTTCCTCTCAACACCACAGCAACAAAAATGTCCCCTTAGAGTAAAAGTGGCAGAAATGGCAACTCTTAACTGAGAGGGAAAGGGGGACCAGAGCTTTCCCTGGCAACATCCTGGTCTATCTGTTTGTGAATTTCTATGCAGAAAGAATTCAACAAGTGCGGAGCGGCAACTGGGAAGCAGTAAGCTCAGAGGCATTCGCAGGAAAAGTCTAAGAGATGAACGATGGTGGAAAATCCACACGCTTCCTTGCGCTCCTTCCCACAGCTGCCCTGTCCTGGCCTACTTTCTGAGCCAGGACTGGAGGTTGCTGGAAAAGCTGACACTAAGAGTGAGGGTTTATTTCTGAAACAAAGAAGAAACGACTGCCTCTCTGTTTGTCCTCTTCCTCCCCCCTCCCCAATTTCCCCAGGAGGCAGATGATCAAGTGTTGATTGTTCACCACATATTAATATGTTCATTCACTGTCAAAGGCCCTGCCCTAGACACCACGGGGCATAAACAAATGAACCAGTGTGGGTCCAGCCGTCTGAGCTCACAGTGGTATATGGCACGGAAACAAGTAAGTGTAACACAAGGCGGATCAGTTACACTCTTACGAGATGCAGCAAGAAGTCCGAGGAGGAAAAGGGGGAGGAATCAATTAAGACTGTGGAGGGGATGACTTCTGCTCTGCATCTTGAAGGTGGAAGAAACCGTTCCAGGCAGAAGGAAGAGCGTGAGCACGTGTCAAGTGAAGGAGGGAAGTCCAGCTGGGCAGGGGCGGAGTGCACCTGAGGAGAGCAGGACAGGACATGGCCAGACGTCAGGGAAATGCCTCGTGTATGAAACGTCTTCGTGTGGTATAAAGAGTACTGGACCAGGAGTCAGAAGACTGAGGTCTCATCCTGGTTTTGGCCACCATCTAGCTGTGTAACCACGAACAAATCACTTTCTGAAAGCTGTCATCCTCATCTGAAAAGTTTGGGAGGTAAACTATATAATTGCCAAGACTCTTCCCAGCTCTTACTAGTGGTCTGAGCTCTACCTAGAAGAGTTTAAAGATCCCACCTTTTCCACAGATCCCAGTGACAAGCAAAAGGAGTAGGTTTTCTTAGTCACACTTCCCTGATGGGAACAATCAAGACCTGCTCAAGAGGTTTTCAGCCATCTCACCTGGAATCTTCCCCATCACTGAGGGCTTCATCCTTAATAACCGGAGGGTTTTCGGATTTAACAGTCACTTTGGCCGCTTTCTTTCTTGCTGGACCATCTGCTGGGCCCCCAGAATCACCGAAGCCTCTCTTCCTCTTTCCTCGTGAAACTTTTGAGCGAACACTCTTCTTTGGAGGTTTCTCATCTTCGAAGACATCTAGATGACCACACAGAACATGAGATAAGGGACAAAAGGAAAGGTGGAGACACTGTAGCTTCATGGGCAGGGTCATGAGAAGTCCTCTCTGGTAACCTCCCTCTAAACCTCTGTCACCATCCCATGTTGGGTCAGCAACCAGCTTTCAGCCTCTTCCCACCTCCAGCCGGTCTACACTCTACACTCCTCCTTTATCAGCACTGTATTCTACTCCTCCTAAGACTACAGACACACCACCACATGACTCATACAACCTAAACTGCAAACCTTAAATTTCAGCTAATATCCAGCAAGGAAAATTCACAATCCATTAATTAACACCTTGCTTATTTACTACCTGCCAAGACTAATTATTTATTTTAGGGATAATCCACTCCTATTAAGTGAAATGATTCAAGTTCATAAACATGTCCGAGTGTCCAGTTTTAGCACAACTGATTTCTCCTAATCTAAGTTCCTGTCATCTTTCAAACCCAAACACTACTCAAAACACATACATTATGAAATCTTTCCAGTCTCACCTCAGTGCCACTCTCAGTAAACTTAGGGTTGGAATGAGTTAGCAGTAACTCAAAAATAACTTTATTTTCTCAAAATAATTATTGTTTCCTTTTTTTGTTAAAGGGAAATATAAAAAATGCATAAACTGTTGGTTTTAGTTCAACTAGGGTATCTAAAAGCATGGTCTGCTTATTAACATATATTACTGTTATATATATTTATAATATGTATTAATATGACAGGGAAATATTTTCTATTTTATTATAAATATATTCATGCAAATTATCTTAAATCATCTTCTTTTGCTGCTGCAGAACTCTGCTTCAATTAACTATGGAAAATAAAAATACCCTAGCCTTCACTGAGGTTCCAAAAGGAGCTGCAATATTAACCTAAAATATCAAATTAATTCATTCCTTTCATCTATGGTTTGTCCTGCTGACTCTCTGGATAGGTATTTATATTCCCCAAGAATACAATTTTGCATGGGGAAAAAAGACTCTCCCTTTTGATCTAAACAAAATCATAACTTAATTTTAATAAATTTCACCTTATAACAGCATTTGTTTTAATGCTGGTTAAAATCACTGATTCAGTTCTGTTTCTTTAAAATGTTCTCTAAAAGGAGAAATTTATGCATTCCCAGGTTTTAAACATTTTAATGGAAACAAAATATTTCAAAATTAGTTATTTATAATCTGGAAACAGATTTCTTATTTCAAGGCCAGAATTTGCTTAAAAGTTTATTTATGACTTGACAGTTTCGTAGGGCACCCTTAAAAACAGGATTTCTAGATCTTACAGTGGTTTTTAGCCCTTTGTTAATAAGCAAAGATGTTAAATAGTCCACTTTACTAATCTAAAGATGCAGGTGGGAGGTTGCTCCAGAAGCACTATTTCTTCCTCACCAAAATCACTTGGTTGGTTAAAAGGCACAGCTGTGTATTTTTGTGTTTTGAAGAGAGAGGTTGAGGAGTTAAAAGTGAGAACAAGGGAAATAAACTGTGAATCAAAAAACTGTTCATAGTATCATTATTCATAATATCCAAAATTTTTAAAATCTGAATGTCTATCCATTAGACAAGCATCAGGTATGGTACAGTCACACAATGATATGTAATTCAGCCATCTTTTAAGACAAAGGAAAATGATATATGATAAAATGCTAAAAATGCAAAATTATTTTAATAGTATACTTTCTACTTCACACAAAAAAATACACAGACTAGAAGGAAATACACTATTATTTAGTGGTGGCTGTTTCTGCATGGCAGACATACGGATGACATTTTTTTCTTTATTCTTTACTGTTTTTTTTTTTGTTTTTGGTGCCACAGTATCAAGAGGCTATTATCCAGATATTCCATGCAAATGGAAACAAAAAGATAGCTGGGGTAGCAAGACTTGTATCAGACAAGACAGACTATAAAACAAAGTCTATACTAAAAGACAAAGGACGTTATACAATGATAAAGAGGTCAATACAAGAAGATATCATTCATAAATATATATGAACCTAACATAGGAGCACCTCAATATATACAGCAAATATTAACAGAAATAAAGGGAGAAATTGACAGCAGTACAATAGTGGGGGACCTTAACACCCCCACTTACATCAATGGACAGATGGTTCAGACAGAAAATCAATAAGGAAACAGTGACCCTGCGACTTCCCTGGTGGCACAGTGGTTAAGAATCTGCCTGCCAATGCAGGGGACACAGGTTTGAGCCCTGTTCTGGGAAGATCCCACATGCCACGGAGCAACTAAGCCTGTGTACTACAACTACTGAGCCTGTGCTCTAGAGCCCGTGTGCCACAACTACTGAAGCCCGCACGCCTAGAGCCCGTGCTCCGCAACAAGAGAAGCCACTGTGATGAGAAGCCCACACACTGCAATGAAGAGTAGCCCCCCACTCGCCACAACTAGAGAAAGCCCGTGCACAGCAGCGAAGACTCAACACAGCCATAAATAAATAAATAAATGGGGGAAAAAAGGAAACACTGACCTTAAATGACGCATTAGACCAGATGGACTTAATAGATATCTGCAGGACATTCTGTCCCAAAACAGTACAATACACATTCTTTTCAAGTGCACGTGGAACATTCTCCAGGATAGATCACATGCTAGCCCCAAAACAAGTCCCAACAAATTCAAGAAGACTGAAAATGTATCAAGCATCTTTTCCAATGACAACAGTATGAAACTAGAAATCAGTGACGGGAAGAAAAAAGAAAAAAATACAAACACATGGAGACTAAACAAGATGCTACTAAAGAACAAAAAAAACCAATGGATGAATCATGAAATCAAAGAGGAAATCAGAAAATACCTTAAGACAGTGAAAATAAAAACACAATTTTACAAAATCCACAGGATGCAGCAAAAGCTTCCTTCTAAGAGGCAAGCTTACAGCAATACAGGCCCACCTCAAGAAACAGGAAAAAATCTCAAACCACCTAACCTACCATCTAAAGGAATTAGAAATATTACTCAGCCATAGAAAGAATGCAATTTTGCCATTTGCAACAACATGGAGGGTATTATGCTCGGTGAAATAAGAGAGAGAAAGACAAATACTGTGTTTTTGCTTATATGTGGAATCTAAAAAATAAAACAAATGAACAAATATAACAAAACAGAAACAGACTCAGATACAGAGAACAAATTAGTGGCTACCAGTGGGGAAAGGGGTGGGGGGAGAGGCAAGATAGGGGAAGAGGATTAAGAGGTACAAAGGACTAGGTATAAAAGCAGTAAGTTACAAGGATGCAATGTATAGCACAGGGAATATAGCCAATGTTTTATAATAACTTTATATGGAGTAGAGTCCAATATCAGATCACTATTGTACATCTGAACTAATATTGTAAGCCAACTATAATAATAAAAAAAAAAAAGAGGCCATTTTCCAGGACTCTCCAAGATCTAGAGCTGTCTACTACAGTCAGCCCTCCATATCCCCCTGGTTCTGAATCCACAGATTCAACCAACCTCGGACTGAACTTTGGTTGAATCTGCAGATGTGGAACCCGAGGATACGGAGGGCTGACTGTACTACACTGTTACGTAAAGGATTTGAGCATCCGCACATCTTAGTATACATGGAGGTTCTGAAACCAATTCTCTGCAGATACCGAGGGACAACTGTCTAACCAGCCTCCTTGACCTTAACCAAGTAATTTCAGCAGGGCATGAATTAACCACTGGGGCTTGATTGGCCAGCCACTGATTTACTAAAAAAAAAAAAAAAACACCTGCTTAGAACTGCCAGCAGCACCTCACAGCACTAAGAATAAAATGCAAACTCCTTAGTTTGGTCTCCAACCTAAGGGTCCTACTCACGTCTCTCACCTCAATTCCAAAACATTCCCTCCTATGGGTCTTCAAACTTACTGATTCCTCTGTCCAGAGCTCTCTTCCCCCACAATGTCCTACAAAAGGCTCCTTCATTACAGTCAGTAATTGGCTCAAAGTGTCAAGTCTTCACACAGGAGTTCCTTGACCACTAATTCTGACAGCCGCTTCTTCCCTGTCCCCATGTCAGCTTTATTACAGCAACCTGTCCTACCTTCTTCATAGCTCTTATCACCATGTGAATTTATTTTTTAACTTACTTGTCCTACCTACCCTTCCCCAAAGATTACAGGCATTATGAGAGCAGGAACCTTGCCTATCCTGTTCACCGCTATAATTCCAGTGCCTAGCACAGGGCCTGAAAATAGCAAGTGCTCAGTAAGTAGCTGTTGAAGGAGTTAATGAACTACATCGATGAAGGATTTAACATTGAGATTAAATATGGAGAAACCAGAAGTGCCCTAATGGAAACAAAGATATAACGTGGAAGACTATTTTCTTTGTCCCCAGCTGTTAGAAGCAGCCAAGTGTCACGTTCATGTGCATGCACTGAGGTTCTGGTAAAACCCACACTATGGTGCTGTTAGTACACTGGAGAGTCACCAAATCAGTGTCACCTGCGGCCAAAACCACAAGCAAATTGCTCCTCTACCCAACCACATCAAAGCTGATAACTCTTCCCGGAAGCTACATTGGAAACTTACTGCAGCTCCACTGGCTCGCAGAGCGTGAGCGAAGCTTAAGTGCATCCTTGCCTACGTGTAGGCTGAATTGATATGAGCTACCCCATCTGATTACTTCACCTGGACCATACCAGGAGCCTTACGGGATGAAAATTCACAGCCACCCAGCAGGTTAGAATTAAGTTTCACAGACGAGGTCCAGTGAGGCTAAATTATTTGCCTCTCATATATAACCCAAACACATATAACTACTAAATGTTGGAGCTATACCAACCTGGTGCCAAGGTGAAGTGTTTAGCTGGGAGGAATGCTACCCAGGCTGGTGGCATTTCCAATACCTTTTGATTTCAAAAAAATTTTTTAATTGCCACGTATTCAGAATACATTCCCTCTGACTAGAATGACAACCCCTTTTCACAGCCGTTTGCTGAAATATTACCTATTCTTCAAGTTGCAGACCAAACATAACTTCTTCAGAGAGCATTTCCCAATTTCTCCCGATTATTCCTTCAGAAGTCAGAAAGCCTTATACCTTATCCCATGAAACCACACGCTGTCTTGGATATTTTTTTGGTAAATGTGAACACTACCCTACTCTGATCTCCAAGAAACCTCTATCTCCCATGTCACCTAGCTCGTGTGCAGCAGACATTAGGTACTCATAAAATGTTATAGGAATGAGTCAACGAATAAAATGGAACTTGTAGTATTAACTGTGAGGTAAATCACCTTTTAAGTTTAGAAATGGTTACCATTTGACTATTTCCTAATGAATGATGGCCTTAAAATATGTACAGAATCACAGAATTACTGAATCTATGTCACAGGAGCCCTTGATGGTGACCTAGGCTAATCGTCTACCCAGTTATATCAGGTACCCCAGAAATCCGTTCTACAGCATGCATTATGCAATTATTTATAATATTTATTGAGTACTTAGTATACGCAGAGAAGGGGGGAGGACAAGATAGGATACAGCAAAAAAATAAGACATGTTTACATAAGCTTAAATTCTGGTAAGACAGGTCAAAAAGGAAGCAAATAAATGAACAAGATCATTACAGATGTGGCACAGGCTGTCAGAGCCTCTGTCACGAGGGGTACCTGGGAGAGACCACCTTAGGCAGGATACTTGAGGAGTGCCTGGGTTGAGACCTGGAGGAACATAAGTGAGCCACGGCAAAAGCCACGGAAGAACGTTCTAGGGAGAAGGAACATCAAAGGCAAAGGCTCAAGTGAAAAATAACAGCGTATCTGAGGAACCAAACGGAGGCCAACAAGGAGGGTATCTGGCAAAGAAGACAGTGGTAGCAGACAACAGAAGAAGCAGGAGCCATATCACGTAGGATCTTGTAGGCCATGGTGAGGAATCTGGATTTTATGCCAAGAGCAATGGGAAGCCACAGAGGATCTGAAGCAGGAGCATGGCAAGATCTGATTTTTTTTTTAAGATCACTTGCGCCGCTGCATAGAGAACTCTTGCCGTGGTGAGGGATGAAAAGAAGTAAGGAGGCCAGTGAAGAGGCAATCGCTAGTCGCTCAACTGAAAAGTGAGGGTGGCTTGGGCAGGGGGTGCGGCCACGGGAATAAAGAGAAGTGGAGAGATTGGAGATATGGTTCTGAGGTTGAACTAACAGGACTTGCTGAAGGACTGGAGGTGTGCGTGTAAGGAAGAGGAGGAGTCTGCTTAAAGAAGTGAAGGGATCAATTCCTGAGAAGGGGAAAAGTGGGGAAGGGGCAGGTTTAACTGGGGAAAATCAAGAGTTTTACTTTGCCCAGGGCAAATATAAGAAGCCTATTCGATATGCACGTGAAGAAGTCAGGTGGGATCCGAAGCTGGGGCTCTGAGGTGAGATTTGGCTGAAGGTACTATTCAGGAGATCAGCACACTCCAGCACTCCAAGTCCTGGTCCGTTCGTCTGGTGGGGACACAAAACAATCGCAGTGCCTCTTGCCTATGCACCCTCTGCATCTACCAGGAGGCCGGACTTGATCCTGCGGGTGACGCGGAGCAGGAAGAGGCTGAGCAGGGGAGCTCGCGGTCCGGCCGGGCTCCGCGGAACCGCTCAGGGCGCATCGCTCCCGGCACGGAGGGCAAAGGCGCAGCGACGTCGGGGAGGCCCGGGGCAGCCGCATGACGCCTGCCTCCCGCGGTCACCGGAACGCCGTCTCGCTGGCCCAGGTGGGCGCGGGGCTGCCTCGCCCGCACCTGCAGGAGGCCGGCCTCGCCCTCCCCCACCCGGCCTACCTCCCGCCCTCCTCCAGCCTCTCCCCCTAAGCCCGGCTCGGCCTCGCTCTCACCCGCCTCCTTCTCCTCGCGCCTGGCTTTGCTCTCGCCCTTGGCCGTCTGGCTGCGTGACTCACGTCCCCGCGGCCCCCTGCCCGCGGCCACCTGGCCGCGCAACTCGCTTCCCCGCGGCTCCCTGCCCGCCGTGCGCTTCCGAGCCATCTTTGCCTGGGCAGGACTGGCGGACGCTGGACGTACCTCGCCGCCAAGGGACGCAGCCCGCGCGCTGGCTCCGCCCCCAGGCGGGGCGAGGCGCGGCCACGCCCCCTCACTGAGACGCCAGGTACCCAATTCCCCCCGCCCCAACGTCGGCGCCCCTGATAAAGCTCCGCCCCAGCCCCAAAGGACCAATGCCAACTGCAGGAAGCAAGAAGCAGCAAAACCGATTATTTCTACTTCCGGTGCATTGCGTCCTCGCCTTTCCAGAGACCGGAGGGGGTTCTCGTGCTCTCGCGAGAGGCGGGAAAGAGCGCAGGGTTTGAAAGATGGCGGATGACGTGGACCAGGTGAGTGTCTTCTGAAGAACTCGCTTCGGCGCGGCTTTCCCACGCTCAGGCCTGGCTCTGCCCCACTTTGCCTGTCAGGGTGGCTTTCTCCAAGCTGACGGCAAGGTGGCCAATTACGCCGCCTCTTTCTGGGTCTTCACGGCCTTAATCTGCCTCTTGGTTAACCGCGCCTCCTCCCAATTTTGCCTGAGGCCCTGAGATTTTTTTTCTGTTCGAAGTCCGCTGGAAACTAGTTATTCCTCGCTCTCGTCGCTTCCTTTCTCTTGAGTCTCACCTTTTTCCGTAGGGTGGGGAATAATTATCCTTGCCTGCCTCACGGACCTGTCGGGATTCTGATAGAAAGCCTGATAGTACAGTTAAGGAGTTGTTATCGTTACTGAGCGCAGCAGTTGTTGCAGTCAACAAACACCTAGTGAGCATCGTCTTTGTGCGGTTGGACACCGTTCTGAGCACCAGGGACACTGGCATTGACGTACGTGGTCCCTGGCCCCACTTGAAGTTTATATTCGGGGAAGGACGGGTAAAAAGTAAACATAAGTGTGCGCGATATGCGGGGCTGTGATGTGGTATGAAGGTAACAAGCAAGGAACTGGTATTCAGAATAACTGATGGTCCTGCAGGCTTTCTCACCCGCTCTCCTTTCTTTCCAAAATGCTCTTCCTCAGATATCTTTGTGGATCAGGTTACAGCTTGTTCAGCTTTCTACTGAAATCTCATCTCCTCAAAGAGGACTTCTCTGGCCACCTGGCATCAAACGGCACTCTCCAGTCTGCTTTATTTTTCTTCCTAGCATGTTATTGGTTCATATTAAGTATATGCTTCTTTATTTAATGCCTGTATCCCCCAACTGGAATGTGAGTGCCTTAAGAGCAAGAGTTTTGTTCACTGTTCTGTCCTCGGGGTTTAGAACGGTGCTGGAAACACTCAACAGATACTTATTGAGTGAATAAATCGAATGATCAGGGAGTCCGCTTTGAAAAGGCAGTGTTTAAAACTACGGGATGAAAAGGGTGGACAGTGGGTAGTAGGGCACAGTCACGTATATATCCTTACAGTGTTATGATTACTTATTTATATGCCTCTCCCCACTAGAATGAACTTGAGGGCAGGGACTGACTTCTGTATCATTGTAATCTAGTATTTGGTTAGCTGGTCCTTAACAAACACCTCTTGAACTGGGGATGGGGACTACGTGAGTCAGTATTTTTTCTTCTTTTTTTTTTTCCCCCTTTTACTCTATGTTAGGGCTGTAGAGCCTGTAACATTAAGTCACCTTCCTCCACTGGCCTTATGTACTTACTGAAGCAGCTCTCCTTGAATAATCTTATCAGCTCTCCTGGCTTCAAGCATCCCTTCCATATGCACCCCGGTCATCCTAGCCTTGGTCTCTTTGAGACTTGTTTCCAACAGTTCTTTAATAGTAATAAAAAGAACCGTTTATAAGTACTTTTCTGTTTGCCAGATACTATTTAAAATATATCAGATACTTCAGTTAAATACATTAGCTCTAATCCTCACAAGAATTATGAAGGGAAGATTGTGGATTCCTCATTTTGTAAACAAGGAAACTGAGAATTAGAGATGGCATGATTTTTTAATCCCAGTTCGTAAGTGTCAGAGTCAGGAATTGAACCCACACTGCCTGACTCCAAAGCCAATGCTTTCAACCAGTATTCTATACTGCCTGCTAAATATATTCATCTTACTGACCAAATGGCACCCTAAACTCAACTTGCCCTGTACTGAACTCATAATCCTCCCTCAAACATTCATCTCTGCTTAGCATTCTGACTAGTATGTGGTAGTCATTAAATGTAAGTTCTTCAAATTACTAAATGATATTTGAGATAAAACTGAAGTCTCTGAGAGAGTGACTCCCTACACACTGAAATGGGGTCAGACAGTTTGGATTTTGAGGGAACAGAGTGCCGTCATGATTATTTTGTCATGTAACTCCTTTCTGTGTACGTATGTTTCAGCCCTCATTGATCTAGCACTTACTCTGTGTCAGGCACTGTTCGATGCCTTCAAATATGTCATTTAAGCCTCACAACAACAGTGTTAGGTAGGCACTGTCGTTATACACATTTTGCAGATTAGGAGACTGAGGCATAGAGGGGTTAAGTAATTTGCCCACAGTCATGCAGGGCACTGATGGTTCATACACTTTACTCTCTAGTACTGTATTACTAAACCTGTTTCTTTTATCAGCAACAAACTACCAACACTGTAGAAGAGCCTCTGGATCTCATCAGGCTCAGTCTTGATGAACGAATCTATGTGAAAATGAGAAATGACAGAGAGCTTCGAGGCAGGTTACATGTGAGTAAATTTACTAAATCACCTTGAAATCAGATTATTTCCTTACCGTTGCTCCCTTGTCCCACCCCTTTGAAATGTAAAAACTGTCCACTGTGGAAGAGTGTTTGAATGTAGACAAGGAGGAGGTGGAAAGTCAGCCATATTTCCAAAAGCCAAATGCAACTGTGTTTTATTCATATTGTTAACATTTATTTCTCTTAACGGAAATGGTGTGCTTATTAAAGAATATTTTCATTTCTTTCATTTTATCCTGTTTATTTGTAAATAACATTTATTTGTCCTCCATTCTCATTTAAGTGTTCTTTAAATTACTGACATATATATAAATTTGTGTTTTGTTGTGAAAAATTTTAGACAGCACAGACATACATAGAGTAAAAGGGAAAGTGCCATTTCTTTTGAGTCTATAGTCTTTCAGGTCTTTTCTATATATCTACACATATATACAAGAATGTGTGTCCGTATGTATATATTTGCACTATATACACCACCTCTAAAAAAAATAAATGGGATCTTGCTATACATTTTGGGGATACCTTTCTTTGTCACTTAATTGTTCTTGGAAATTATTGATCATGAGTGCATATAAATCTCCTTTATTTTTTTAAATGACTGTAGAATTCTGTATATGGTAGCAGTGATATTAGGATTGTTTTCCATTTCTTACTACTATAAGCATGTTTATACATCGACCTTTGTGTATATCTGCAAATATTTCTATGGGATTGGTCCCTTGAGGTGGTCCCATTTATTCATGAAGAAAGTATACTAAAGGTTTTGCCTCCTCTTGATAACTCGTTACTTTCCTGAGTAAGTTGTTTTTATAACTACCATTCTACCCTAAAGTGATTAAAAATAGATACTTTTTATTGAGCATTATTTATATGCCAGGTACTGTTACTCTAAGTGTTTTGCGTGTAATATCTTATTTAATCTCTGTAACAATTCTATGAGGGTAGATACTCATTATCCCGTTTTACGTTTGAAGAAGCTCAGGCTCAGAAAGATGAAGTTACTTTGCTTAAGGTGACACAGCCAGTAAAAAGAGGGCCAGGCTAGGAACCTAGGCAGTCTGACTTGAACCCCCTCTTAAGTACTATGACTCTACCTAACATGAAACCTAAAGGTAGAGAACCTCCTGTGCTTGGAAAGGAAGTGGGGACCTAGTAGTCTTAAATTACAGAAAGGAAGAAGAATCCCGGGTAATGGAATAGTGGCAACTTCGCAGAGAAAAATAGAATTGAACTTAATCTCTTGGGCCAGTGGCAAGTAGACAAACACCCCAGGACAGACGTGTTGCCTTAACTCTTGGAGGCTTCTTCAGTTCCCTGCCTACACTCAATTGTCTCTGTACTGAATGACCCTCAACCTTTTGTTTTCTGGCCCTTATCTGTAGATCTTTGCCCCCGTTTGTTGCTTTGCCTAGCAGTTCCCCGTGTTGCTAATTGGCTATTTTTATTTTGATGTGAGCTGGTGAACCATTTAACACTTGGCTAGAAGTAAGCATAAGTGGGTTCTAAACAAGCCACTCCCTCCCTCCCACCCCCTGGAGCTTCACATTTTAGTACAATGCATGAGCCTTAGAGCTTGGATTGAGGACATCCCTGAATATCTGAGTTGCAATATTTGTCGATCGAGCCCACAGGTGCCGAAAAGCTGGTGTTCTGGTGAGTTTTGGTGAGGCTATAATGTGCAGGGTGTTCCTCTACTTACTTTACTTTGTGGTGTTTATTTTAGGACAGGGTGTGTTGAGTGACAGGGTCTTGTGCTGTTAGGAGACTGCATTGCTGTCATCTTAGCAGTTAAAGAATTTTATTTCCTTTACTGTATCTTTCTTGTCACGCTATTACAGATGGAATTGAAAGAAGTATACTGAGAGGTATATGAACTGGCTTTTTTTCATAATTAAATATTGTAAATACTTATGTGACTGCCTTAGATAACAAATAGGGTGGGCACTTTAAAAATAATTTCAAATTATTTTGAGTAATTCAGTTTTGACCATAACAGTTTTATATTTGTATCAGGTCAATTAAGTTAACATGGAGATGATTGGCAGAGAAACAGTATATTAGCACAGCAGGATTATTTTTTATTTGCATGTAAAACTTTGTGGTGTAAGTATTATGTGTTACTTGTAATTGAGTGATTTGCATATTATAAGCCCTGTTTATTATTTCCTAATTTGCTTATTACATTTCTTGGTCCCTCACCTTCCCACTTCAGGCCTATGATCAGCATTTAAATATGATATTGGGAGATGTGGAAGAAACTGTGACGACGATAGAAATTGATGAAGAAACATATGAAGAGATATATAAAGTAAGTCTTGCAGTTCCATTCATCGCTTTTAAAATGTCAGTTCTTCTCAGAATCCAACAGTTATTTATGGAAAGCCTGTCGTGTTTTGATAC
The DNA here is from genome assembly GCF_949987515.2 of Delphinus delphis. Lineage (NCBI taxonomy): Eukaryota > Metazoa > Chordata > Mammalia > Artiodactyla > Delphinidae > Delphinus > Delphinus delphis. The sequence continues at coordinate 100,873,791 of NC_082692.2, read as the reverse complement.
CTATTCATGGACTCAGTAGAGTGTAGCAATTAAAAAAACCAAAGGCATTGGGGTTGGACAGACCTGGTTTCCAGTGCTGGCTTGGCCACTTCCTATCTGGGGTACGTTGGACAAGGGAAGTACCTTTGCAGATGTAACTTCCTCACTGGTAAGCAGGAATACAGTCACTTCTGTCGTAGGGTTGCCAAGATTCGTTGAGATATGGCTGTGTAAGATGCCTCTGTGTGCTGGTGTATAACAGTAATACTGGACAGTGTTTTGTTTGATGTGGACTTACGTATCAATACTTACTAGAAACTAAAACTGAGAAATTTTTAAGATATTTAACTAATTAAAAATAATCGATTACATTTTGACATAAGTAACATTTTTATGAATAATAGCTATATTTTCTAAAACAAAATATTCAGTGAGAAGTGTCTTTGTTTTATGTTTTGCAAATGCTTGGCTTAATAGACAACAGCTAGTTACTCACATCTTTGTTTCTGCATTTAATCTGTTGCACTATATTGTGAATGTCACACAGATAGGTAGTTGGAAAGGGAGGAGTATTTCTTGTGGATACTTGCCTTTGATACTATACCCAAACTCAGCAAGCGGTAGTTTCTTAAAGGCTAGTTGTAGTGTAGAATCTGAAACTATATCAGTGAACTTTTCATTTTCTTGTTATATGCAAATTCATTGGTCTACCTTGCGCTTGGAATGGATTTTTTATACATGTGTGATTTTGTAACATCAAGCTCTGGTCGTTTGGAAAATATTGGTTCACTGCATTATGCAGATCTTCCAGATATTGGCACATTTTGTTGTTCAGTCTTTTAAGTATTGAGAAGCCACTCTGGCCCTCAGGACCGCCTGGATTCACATCTTGACTCCCTTGCTTACCAGCTATATAATTGTACCAGTTACCCAACTTGTCTGTGACTAAGTTTCTGTATCTGTAAAATGGGGATGGTAATACGACTCACTTCATACAGCTATTGAGGATTCATTGAGAGATTCCGTGAAAAGCCTTCAGGTGGCGACAGGCACATAGTAAGTGTTCACATGTCAGCCTTTTTTGGGTTTTGTGGTTCTGCTTTATCCCGGCTTTCCTCCTCTTTTCAACCACTCCCGACTCCGTGGCTAGTTTTCTTTCTCCTTCTGAACGTGGGATTTTTTTTTAATCTGCTTTTTTTCCCCCCTCAGATGTCAATTAGTAATTACTGTTTGTTATAAGCCATCAATCTGTAATAATAGTACAGCATGAAAGCTTGAGCTCTGGCTTAACAGATCTCGGTTCAAATCCTGGCTGCTGGTGATTAGTTATGTGACCTTGGGCAAGTTCTAGAAATTTTTTAAGCCTCAGGGACCTCCTCTGTAAAATGCCAATACAATAATTGTGCCTTCCTCCCAGGATTACAGGTTGCAGTGAATTTGGTGCTTGTAAAGCTGGTGGCAAGTGGTGATTGGTGGCCATTATGATTATGGATAAATCTGTGTCTCCAGCTTTTTTCTTTTCTGAACTTCACTCTCTCATTTCCAATATTCTTATTGAAACTATGTCCACGTTGGATGTTATCTCAAACTCAGTACATATAAAACTAAACTTCTGGTGTTCTTCACCTTCAAAATGAGCTCATTCTCAATTCCCTGTTTCTTCATGATTTTCTCAGTTATTTGGACGTTATATCTCAGAATTTTATATAACAAGTCAGCCGAAAACTTAGTGGCTTAAAAGTACACACGTTTATTAGCTCACAGTTTGTGTGGGTCAGGTGTCCAGGCTCAGCTGGGTCCTCTGCTTCAGGGTTTCTCACAAGGCTGCACAAGGGCTGGGTTCTCATCTGAAGGCTAAAGTGGGGAAGGTTCTGCTTCTAAGCTCACTTTCGTGGTTGTTGAGAGGATTCATTTGCTCGAGGGTTTTGGACTGAGAGCACCTCAGTTCCTTGCTGCAGGGCCTCTACCACTGGCAGCTTGCTTCATCAAACCCAGCAAGAGAGCTGGCTAGCAAGGTGGAAGTGACTATCTTATGTAACCTAATCATGATAGTGACACCCACTAACTTTGTAGATTCTACTAGTTAGAAGCAAGGCACAAATTTTACGCACACTCAGAAGGAGTGGGTTACACAAGTGGGCGAACACCAGGAGGCAGGGATCCTTGGGGGCGATCATAGAAGCTGCTTACTTGTATCTCCAGAAGACTATAACTGAATTAATAGAGAATCATTTCAGATGAAGTGGTTTCCATATGAAGGTAAGGTTGGAACTTTTTAGTTCAGAAGTATGACCACTGAGTGAGGGATTTGAGTAAAATGTATCAGTTATTTTGATGAGCGCTGACTCCTTCACTGAACTGGCTATGGTAAGACTAGGTTGCCTTTTGCAACTAGAAGGAAACCAGAAGGCAGTGCTGCTTCCTAGTAGCAGACAGCAGACATGATCCTTGTTTCTCTGAGAGTGATTCTCAGAGTGTGTTCCTCAAACCAGGAGTATGTGCACACCTGGAGTGTGTTAGAAATGCAGGTTCATGGGCCACACCCTGGCCTACTGAGTGAGGATCTCTGGGCATGGAGCCAGGAAACAGCCCTAAAGGTGATCTTATGCACATTGAAACTTGAGAACCACTGCCCTGAGAGTGTATTATCTGGGAAAGAGTTAGATGCATTCATGGATGACACATAAGTGTACTTGATTTAGCATACTACATTTATAGGTACTACTTGAATTTACTGTTGGGGCTTCTCCTTTTATGTTAGTTCCAGTACCCAAGAAGCTCATAAAACATGGTTCTTACATTTTTAAAAAGTTCTGAAGACATAGCTATTACCAATATTTTCTGCCTGTTGGAGAGAGAGTTCTTTGTCGGACCTGCATGTGGTCAGTTGTGGTACAGATTCGTGTAAGCTAAAAAGGATAAATTAATTGTCATTGCCCCACCCACCTCCACTGTAGCACAGCAGGGACAAGGATATCTGCTGCCATAAAAACTCCCTTTCAGAAAAGGAAAGAACAGGAACGTAGAGCAGTTACTGGTCCTTCGCACTGATGGATCCCCTGGGGAGGCAGTAGTAGAAGAAATCCCTTGGTTAGGTCATGTATGTCCTGTGTGATATTTGGGACATCCTAAAAAAAATTCTTTTTCATTTATCTATAATTCAAATTTAATTGGGCGACCTGTATTTTTGCTAAATCTGGAGGCTGCAGAACGTTCACAAAAACGTCTCACTTATGCTGGAAGACTCAAATTGTCCAAGGCTTTTTTCAGCCAGGCTATGTATGGGTTCTTTGGCAATACCATTTCTTTAAAAACTTATGACTTCACATATTTCTGATCTGTTTATTTCCAATCAATTCTTTGGGCCAGTCACCTCAAAGTCTTTTTCTGTACAGAACTTGTAGACACCTTTATTTCTTTAGTTCCTCACCTCTAATTTGTGTAACTACCTCTCCCACAAATTAACATTGACTACCTTGGGTCATTTGCTAAAGTAAATTTGGGTGGGAAAGGGACACCCTTAATCTGATCTTCCCCTCAGGGCTGAGCTTGTTTACCTGAGAAAATTTACAGGGCCGCTTTGTTCCTTAACGCATTTTTCCTGCTTATTGTCCACAGTTGGGAGTCTAAAAACAGTTGGCTTTTATGACATCATGAATGCTGTTTCTTGTAATCTCTACTTGAAAACCAGCTAGTTCTCACCTAAGCTCATCTCTTCCTTACACTGCCCTGCCCAGTGCATCAGGTTAACAGCAACACTACTAACGTTTGGCCTTTTCCAACCTCTTCCCCAGAACCTGTAGGTTTGGGACATCTTTTGGGCTTTTTCCAGCCTCTTCCCCAGAACCTGTAGGTTTGGGACATCTTTTGGGCTACCTTTGGAGTCAACGTTTACTTAATGTTTTGCCGAGGCATGAGAAAATTTCAGACCTTCCATATCTGTTTCCTTACAGCCTAAGGCTTGTTCCCTAGGCTAATGCAAAAGGTATCCATTCTGTATATGAGTGCAGTAGCACATAGAAGCAACACAGGAGGGCTTAGCACAGTAGGATTTTATTTGTACCCACACAACGGTCTTTAGTGAGGTTTTAGGTCGGTACGGTAGCTTTCTTCCAGGTGCTCAGTTAGGGACCCAGGCTTCCTGGCTCTGCCGTCCCCAGGGTTCTCCATAATCTGAGTCCATGGTCGCGGGAGAACACAGAGGCGCCTTTGTGGGAGGTTGCTCATCACTTCTGTTCACTTTCCATTGGTTAAAACCCAGTCAGTGGCACCATCTGGTTGGCAGGGAGCATGAGAAATGTGGTCTAGCTGTGTGCCAAGAAGAGGGGCAGAAAGGGCTGGGTGGATAGCGGACGCCTCTGCCCCAGTTGTGTTCCAGGAAAAGAAACAGTTAGTAGATGGTTCTTTGTGCCACAAAGGTAAGTGAACAGGTTTTTTAAGCAATTTGTTTGTGTTATGGTGAATCTGTGGTTTTTTGTTTTCAAATTTCTTTCTCGAAAAATAAATAATACTACTACAAATTTGTATAAATGTGTTCTGTGTTTTTTTTCCTCTTCCAGTCAACAAAACGGAATATTCCGATGCTCTTTGTCCGGGGAGACGGTGTTGTGCTAGTTGCCCCACCATTGAGAGTTGGTTGAAACAAAGAATTTATCCTGTGTGGAAAATAGGAGATTTTGTATGATTGCCTCTTTAAATGTAGAAGATACTCAAAAGAGAAACCGGCGTACGTTTTGATTTTAAGAAATAACCAAGAATTCTTCCACTTCTGAAATAAGTTGATTTGCAGATAACTCACAAATTCTTAAGCTAAATGGCATTTTTATTTTTGTCCAACCCTTCCAATAAATGTGATCACCAAGATGCAGAACTTTTTCAGGAGGTGATTTGCTCCATTGTTTTTTCGGACAATTTCTGGGTTTCTTTCTTTAAATTAAATTTGGTGTCTCCTTTTTTGATTTTTAATGCAGTCTCCTGTCTTGTGAATTCTTTCAAATAAGCACATGTGTTCCATTCACTTTATTTGTACACTTTTGTGTTGCATCTACTGTGTTTGCGGCACCAAGTTGAGTCCTGGGAACGACAGTTTTGTCCATTTGCTTCCCTTCCTGGAGTCTTCTGGAAAGGCAGTTGTTGAAGCCAGTAACTGCAGGACAGTGAGGTCAGGGCTGATGGCGTCATGCAGGTATGGGATGCCGTGAGAGCACAGAGAAGAGCACCATGGGTGGGCAGTCGTGGTGGTGGGGCTCTCGTTGTAAACACTGGCACTGCCGTGAAACATGGGAGGCTGGTTCTCTTTTCTCTGGCCGGGTTATTTCTAAGGCCAGGCTTCAGTGGTTGTTAATCCATTATCTAGCACAATATGCTTAACATATGCACAATATTTTAAGCCACGTGCAAGAAAGATGCTTTCTTTAAGGCGTTGTGTAATAAAGTTTCATTTTATTTCTTGTGCCTGTTCCTGCAAGTTAGTGGAGAAGAAAAAAACAAGTGTGGGCAAGCTGACAGATGCCTTACCTTACGTGAGTAGACAGGAGAGAACCACTCACTTCTGCCAGCCGCACTTTGTCCACAGGCTTCAGTAGTCCCAGGACGCAACCTGTTTATAGCAGCCTGTTCACTGTTGAAGGAATGGGACTGTGGTTCTGATGGTAGCAAGTGGTTGATCCTTTAGATCACCCTGTCTGAGTAGAATGCTTGCCTAAGTGCTGATGATGGTGATACATGTAATAATTGCCACCTTTTGTCGAACAGAGTACACCAGGCAAAGGCATTTTGTGTACGTCTTCCTATTTAATCCCTGCAGCAGCTCTCCCGCAGGATGTTACGAGAAACTGAAGCTCCATGAGCTTTCGTTGCTTGTCTGTGGGTCTGAGGAAGTACCTGTGTGAGTGAGTGGGCCAGGCATGTGGTGCAGCTCTGGCTCCTAATGTCCACCACAGCCATGACGGCCACTCTGCGGTTCTCTCCACGCTGCATTTATTTTTAGTGGCATCTGATATCTGTGCCTAATTCCTGAATACTTCTTCTACTCCGTTCTTAGTCATCTTTCTCTTTTTTCTCCTAAAATTGATAGGTTACAGCAGAACTTTTTTTGGCTGTGAGGACTTGTGTACATGCACACGTTTCTGAAAACCATGAACCTTACAGTCAGACACAGTTGCCATCGCGTGCACATAAAACTCAGCAGCCCCGTACAAATGTCCACTTACTCCTGTCTGCTAAGATACAGGGAGGGGGCAACAAAAGATTTAACTGCAGGATAACCATCTGCGTGTTACCAGATGGGGGTTTTGTGAGCCCTTTTGGAGCTCACGCTACCTGCCTGGAGGGTTGGAGCTGGGACCCAGTCCACAGCAGGGGCCGCTCAAGCAGCGTCCTGCCACAGATCCCCATCAAGGCTTTCTCTCCAGGTCTGCAGGGGCGCTGCCCTCTGATAGGGCCCCCGGTGCCATACCTTGGACTTCTGGTGCCACATAGCACACCGAGCTCTGGCCAGCTGGACGGCCCGTTGTCGTTGGAGCCGGTGACTGGTGGTTTCTGCAACGCGGTGTCAACGTAACTCAAGGGGAGCCTTCTACCCATTTTTCCTTTGGAAACCTCTCAAGCAGATGCCATACCTGGATCCCCGCGTTGGTGGATTCCTGAAAGAGATTGTCGTGAATTGTCACGGCTTCCCACAAAGAAAGATGGACAGACAGAACGTGGAACTACACACTCAGCTTTGAGATGAAATGTGCCCAAATTGAAATCTGAGTAACTTGAGTATCGCAAGTAAGACTAAAAGCATTAGCTACAAGTGGGCAATTTTCACACATTTTAAATAGTGGTTTTTGTAGATCTGCCCAAACTAGGCTGTTTTCACACTTCCTTTTATTACATATACAGGCGGACCGCGGGGCTTTTGCAGGTTTGGTTCCAGACCACTGCAGTAAAGCGAGTCACGGGTTTTTTGTTTTCCCAGGGCATGTAAAAGTTATGTTTACACTATACTGTAGTCTATTAAGTGTGGAATAGCATTAGGTCTAAACAATGTACATGCCTTAATTAAAAAATACTTCATTGCTAAAACATGCTAACCATCCTCTGAGCCTTCAGCCAGTCTAAATCTTTTTGCAACAGTAACATCAAAGATCACTGATCACAGATCACCATAGCAAATATAACAATGAAAAAGTTGGAAATATTGCAGGAATTACTAAAATGTGACACAGAGACATGAACTGAGCAAATGCTGTTGGAAAAAATGGCGCCAATAAACTTAATGCAGGGTTGCCACAAACAATTTGTTAAAAAAAAACGCAATAAAGTGAAGCACAATAAACAAGAAATGCCTGTAATATATACCTACATTGATATTAGCCTGTAGTCAGAGGGGAGGAATGTTCCATTGTGTGAGCAGTTGCCAGCTGTGAGCAATGCTCACCTGCACTGGACAGGGAGAGTCACTGAAAATTCCAGGAGTCATCCTGGCAGGAACCAGAGGCTCATTGATGTTTTTGTCCCTCAGCTCTGCTGAGCTATGTGGATTTCATTCTTGGGCAAGCCCTGCCTGGTAGCAGATCCAGGCTTACAGCCTACCTGCTTGCCAGCTGCAGTGATCTCATTCTCGATTGGCTCACGTGCTGGTCCATGACTAGTCATCGTGGCCAAGAGAATACAGGGTTCTGATTGGAACTAAGAGTCAGATTATCCCTGCCTGGGCCATGTGGTCTGAGGGTGGAGAGGGGTAACTTCTCTAAAGGGAACCAGGGAAAAGAGTGGATGGGAGCTGCAGACAAAGAATGCCTGCTACGTAAGAATAACTTGTAGTCTCCTCTAACTTCTACAAAAATAAGCCATTTTGATACTTGATTATTAGTAACAAATTTCTTGGAACACACCTCATAGCAGACATTATGATTTGAAGCCATCACTCTGGAATCTAGTAGGAGGCCCTCGAGCACCCTGAGCGGGGTCGGTCAGTGTGTAAGGAGCTTAGATGTGTTCCATGACTGGGCCTGATAGTAACGAGTCCTCTTGGGGGGCCAAGGTGGGGACCTGCAACGCAAGAGGGTATTTGGCTGAGAGTAGGTATTGGAGTCCTCAGAGCTCTGAGGAGGGTGGGATACTTGCATGATATGAGTGAGAAACAGCGAGCCCCACCCAACAAGTGGCTTTTTGTGAGCAGGGACCATTGTCACAACCCCAGCCCAGGGCTTGGCCAAGAGTGTGTCCCCAATAAATGCTGAATAGCTGAGTAAACCATAAGAAAGCCAGTGACAATACTATGGGTGGAAAGGCTAAATGGTACTCTTTTTTTCAGCTTTATTGAGGCATAATTGACAAAATTGTAAGGTATTTAAAGTGGACATTGTGGTGACTTGATATAAGTATACATTGTCAAAGGATTCCCACCATCTGGTTAATACATCCATCACCTCATATTCATCTTTTGTGTGTATGTCTGTGTGATGAGAACTTTAAGTTCTCCTCTCAGCAAATTTAGATTATGTAATACAGTGTTGTCAACTTAGTCACCATGGTTTACATTAAATTGTCAGATATTACTCATACCTGAAAGTCTGTATGTTTATACCAACCTCTCCCTGTTTCTCCCACCCTCCAGCCTTTGAAAACAATTTTTCTATGAGTTTGACTTTTTCCTTTTTTTTTTAAATTCCACATATGATACATGCAGTGTTTGTCTTTGTTTGGCTTATTTCACTTAGCATAATGCCCTCAAGGTCTATCTACATTGTTGTAAATGGCAGGATTTCTTCTTTTCTCGTGGCTGAATAATATTCCATCATTTAAATATATATGTGTGTGTGTATATATATATATATATATATATGTATATTGCAACTTCTTTATCCATTCAGGGCAAATGGTACTTTCAAAGTACCGTTGCACATTGTTTTCCAGATACTTGTGATGTCCTGCCCACAACTGGACACTTTTTGCCCTTCTAGCCATCTTGCCCCCATTACCATTTACCTGAGAATAGCAGTATATGCCAACAGTAGATACCTAACTATTTATCAATTTACATGGAAAACTAACACCAGAAAACAAGAAAGCCAAGCGTTTTATTTTTTTTAATTAATTAATTTATTTTTGGCTGAGTTGGATCTTCATTGCTGCATGTGGGCTTTCTCTAGTTGTGGCGAGCAGGGGCTACTCTTCATTGCAGTGTGCAGGCTTCTTATTGTGGTGGCTTCTCTTTGCGGAGCATGGGCTCTAGGCGCGCGGGCTCAGTAGTTGTGGCACTCGGGCTCTAGAGCGCGGGCTCAGTATTTGTGCTGCATGGGCTTAGTTGCTCCGCGGTATATGGGATTTTCCCGGACCAGGGCTCAAACCCGTGTCCCCTGCCTTGGCAGGCGGATTCTTAACCACTGAGCCACGAGGGAAGCCCGCCAAGTGTTTTAATTCCTTTTAGATCCATTGCTCAATTTTAATACCTGGAGCACGTAGGTTCTTATTTTCTTGCCTGCTTCTAGAAGTTTCCTGGATGTAGAAGTAGCATGCCCCAGCGCAGGTTCTGATATTGATTACAACAGAGGAATTTTTTCTTGGCAGTCATCCTACCCACCTACAGTGCTATGGGGATCTGGGCTCTAGGTGTTGACAGGACTCCCGGAGTTGCCCTTGGTGGGTTGGAAGACTGACCACAGAGTCTGGAGATGTGGTCAAGTCAGATAAACCTGGCTACAAATCGCAGCTGTGCCACGGGCCAGCTGGGCAAATTACTTATGCCCTAAGGTCAGCCTGTAAGGGTTGGAAAGCTTTTCTGTAAGAAGCCCAGGACAGAGCCAGGAACGTTGCAGACACATCACAGACCCCCGGTTCAGAAGTCACAGAGAAGGAGGCAGTACTGGGAGGCCTGTTCAGTTTGCTCTGGTCACTTACTCATCTTACTTCAACTATCCCCACACTTTCTCCCCAGATAGATTCCAGGAGGACCATGAATGTGAAATAATTCAATTCAGTCAATTAAAATTTATTCTCAAATGTCTTCTCTGTGCCAGGCTCTGTCCATGGAGGACTGAAAACACAAACAGTGCACAGTGCTAGTGCTGTGAGGCACGTGGAGGGTCAGGTGTTGAGCACACAGCGCGACTCAGTGGAAGGTGGTCTAAGTAGGTAATGTTTGAACAGACATCTGAGCAGCAGGAAGGAGCATTAGTCCAGGCCCCTGGGAGCCGTGCAGAAGCTCTGAGGCGAGGGCAGTGTTGCCTGGTCAGGGGTCTGCAGGGAGACCAGCAGCAGGAGGGGGAAGACCTGAGGGCCCACACACAGCCCCTGGCGTTGTGTGATGTGTAGTCTGCACGGTCCCTCCTGATCACACACTAACACTTCACTTCCTTTTCCTTCCTCCCTCCCTCCCTCCCTTTCTGTCTGTCTGTCTGTCTGTCTCTCTCTCTCTCTTTTTTTAATTCAAAACTTGTTTATTGGTATGGTTTCCCACTCAACTTGGTTCAGAGTGCTTTTAGTGCTGTCTGTGTCTGTAAGCTCTGCTTTTCCTCCTGTGGCCTGGTGAGGACAGTGGAGCAGCCAACGTGCAAAGCTGCCATGTGCGTGGCTCCAGTGGTGATTTCGTGGCTCACTGGGCATCTCACACCCATGAAGCAGGACCTGGGGCTGTGCGCCAGGCACTTCTCCTTGTGTTTCCTCTTCTCTTCTGGAGAGAGATGGAGGGCCTGAGCCAGAGGCATGTTCCCTCTCGTGGGAGGTGTTACCCCCAGTAAGGGCCTTCCCTTCTCAAAGGGAGGGATCTTCCTCCTTGAGGCAGGGGACGGCTGGGAGTCTGTTCCCTTGAGGGGAAATGACTGCTCTCCCCTCAGGTGGCCTGGTGGGAAAAACAAAGGTGGAAATAGCTCTCTCATCCGTGTTTTGTGAATTTTGGCAAGACTCGCACCCTTTCTGGCCTCACATGAGGGAAATGCAGGGAGAATTTGACCACCCGGCCATGGGCTTGTGCTCCTAATGCAGCGCCCAGCTCAGAGCGTGCCTCCACTGCCATCTCAGATGTCAGCAGCAGGTGGCGCTGTGCTCTCTGCTTCTCTGCCTCCACGTTTCTTGGTTTGCAGTCAGCGCTGATTCGTGCTGGCCAGCAAAGCCTGCGCCACTTATTTCCTTAAATAAGTGGAGCTCTAACCCAACAATATCTGTTGCTGCCAGGATCAAAGAAGGAAAGAAAACAGCGTGCTGTTAGGCCCCAGGGACTAAGTTGTAGGGTGAAATGTCCCTCGTGCCCACATCTTACTGAATTAAAATGAGATTGTTGACAAGACCACATCCCAAACAACATGCCTTTTGTCAGCACTCTGTCCTGTGTGTGCATGTGGTCGACAGGTGGTCGGAGAGAGCTCTTATCAGGGTTTGAGTCCAGATGCTGCTGCTGTTGAGCAGATCCTCTTACCTGCTCACAGCCTCAGTGCCTTCATCTGTGCAGTGTCCCTTCAGCTTAAGCATTGTGTGTTGGGGGGCAGGCTGCGATCATTCTGTTACTGATTAAAAGAGCCTCAGTTTGGAGTTCTTGAAAAACTCTTGGTTATAGTATTCGAAAGCCAACAATTGTGTGCTAGGTGAACGGTACAGATCTGGAGTCAAGAAGCCTTGCGTTCATTTCCCCATACCACTGCTTACTAGGTGAACAACAGGTCTGGCCTCTGCTCTTCAGTTTCTTCCTCCATAAAGCGAGGATGGTAGCCGTGCCCACCTCATGAAGAGGCTAAGCATTCACTGGCATCCACCCAGGGTCTGGCTCAGGGCCTGCATGCAGTAGCAGCCCAGAATATCTTTGTTTTCCTTAATTAAGCCAGCGGCTCCAAGTACCGTTCTTGTCTCCTCCTGTCTGCATTTCAGGCCTCTGTGGTTGGTCCATAGTACAAAAGACCAGTCGTAAATATTTCTCTGTCTTATAATAAGGATCAAAGCTGTTCTTTATGAGTTCATAGTTTCTGCCTGGCTGAGTCTCCTACAGCATTAAAAAAATAATAATCTCATTGATCTCTTTTTGCATTGTTTTTCCTTAAAGGCTTTTCCAGGCTGAGGACTGCTAGAAAGTGGGTCGGATAAAAGCTAATCATGAAAAGGATTTGGAAATCAGATGAGAGGTCAAGGGGTCTTCCCTTGTGCAGAGTCTTGACCCTCTCCCTCCTTGATTCTCAGCAGTGTTTTTCTCAGTTCAATATTAGGGTACAAGAGAAATGAGTGGAACCAGGTCTATGAACAAGGTCACCCAGCAGCATCACGAGACGATGACATCACTGTCAGCTCTTGCCCAGGAAAAACCCAGGGCTCAAATAACCGAGGGAAAGGACAGGTCATCTTCATGGCAGGTTGACAGAGCTGGTTGCAGGCTGCCATCAACTATCAGGCCCTGGAGTGTTGCTAAAAATTACCCAGGGCCACACCCACCTCTGCTCAATTTGCGCTGGGCAGCCTCCCTGCCCTCGCATGCTCAGGACATGAATATCACCAACAGGTGTTTTTTTTGTTGTTGTTGTTCCATTTCCTAGAAGAAAGGTTACCAACTGCCAGAATCAAAATAGAATGTGAATTGTGTCCCAGGAATCCTGTCCGATCCAAGCACACTCATATTGTGCAATGACCTTGAGGGGATAGAGCAGATAAGCGAAATCTCAAAGTTATTTTCACTTTGTTGGAATTGACATCACAGAAGGCCTCTCATCAGCTTCTGTCTCCAGGCTGGTTATGTTTCCGCAGCTGCTGCATGTCAAGTGAATCCTGTTTTTAGTGCCCTGGAGGGACACTGTTGCTTAGGTGAACCTGAGGCAAAATCCCTCACATGAAGAATCCTTTTGTTAAAGTGAGTGGTTGCTCTCAACTTTATCCATTTCCCAAATTCATGGTTTTATACATTTTTTTTTCTTGGCTGAAATTCTTCATTATTCTTAATGGTATGATAGAGTTTTCCATATGGTAGTGAAATACCTATGGTAACTTTCCTGAAGAACAAAAAAAAAGTTAAATTAGAGAATTCAGAGCTTTGTAGATTTGTCTTTCACATATATGATGAATATTATCTTTTTTTAATTGTAAAAAACTATAAAATTTATCATCTTAACCACTTTTAAGTGTACAGTTCAGTAACACTAAGTATGTTGACATTGTGCCACACACATTGTGTTTTCTTAAAGCAAAGCGCTCCTGGGTGTGTTTATCAACAATTAGAGATGGCCCCTATCTGCCAAGTGTTTCTTCCATGAGGTAATACCTTATTACTACGCCTACACTTACTTTTTCAGGATTTCAAAGCTCTGGAAAGTAATTCTGAACAAAATCCATGGGCAGTACTTAAAACATAGGGAACCCTAAGAGAAGGCTGTGAAGATAATTCATCCTTTATTTGTCACAGTTCTAACTCATTTGGATAGAAAGCCTGTGGACCTGCATAAGGAGGGCTGGCCTCGGGACTGTCAGATGAGGGTCATGGTTAAGGCATTCACGTCATGTCGTCTGTGCTTAAAGTCTCCAGTGGCTTCCCATCTCACCAGAGTGACCTCTGCATACCTGACCCATCTCATCCCGCCCTGATCCTACCCCTGCCCGCCTTTCTCACCTCACTTCCTCTGGCATTCACACTGGCCTCCTTGCTGACCCTTGAAAATGTCAAGCTCATTCCCTCTCAAAGGCCTTTGTATTTACTCCTACCTCCTTCTAGAACAATCTTCTCAACTTGTGCTGAGCAATAGAAACACTTACGCAAGTCATAGCATTCTCAGTGCCCAGGCCGCATCCTATACCAATTAAATCATCATCTCTGGGGCCTTAATGATCAGTATTTTTAAAAAACAAACTCACCAGGGGACTTCCCTGGCTGTCCAGTGGTTAGGACACTACGCTTCTGCTGTAGGGGGCACAGGTTTCATCCCTGTCAGGGAACTAAGATCCCGCATGCCACGCAGCCAAAAAAGAACAACACGAAACAAAACAAAACTCAGCAGGAATTCCAATACAGCCACGTTTGAGAGCCAATGTCCTGGATCAGTGGTTCTCAAAGTGTGGTCCCAGATCAGAAATAGTAGCATCACCTGGGAACCCCACTCTAAACTTACTGAATCAGAAACGTTAAAAGTAGAGCCTGGGAGTATGTATTTGAACAAACCCTGCAGGTTCTGTCACGTGCCTAAGTTTGAGAACCATTGTCCTATATCCTCGGTGCTCACGAGGTGGCTTGTGGGCCAGCAGCGTCAGCATCACTTGGAAGCTTGTTAGAAAAGCAGAACCTGACACCAGCTGGTAAATGCAACCAACTGAATCAGAATCTGCACTTTAACAATATCCCAGTGCCTCCTGCACATTAACATTTTAGAAGCTTTCTAGCTCTGTCCCCTGCGAGAGCCTAAGAGCAATAATGCACTGGTAGCAGGAGCCTACCTGGCACCTGGAGCTTGGACTCTAAGTGTCTTTTAATACCAAAAGGCTTGTTGGAGAAAAGGCTTATTCCATGGCTCGTGCAGGGAAAATGCAAGATGAGTCTTAAACATCTTGTGCCAGAAAGCAAGGAAATGCTTAAAGAATGATGGGGACACGTCAGAAAAACACAGGGGCTGGGATAAAGGGGCTCTTGTTGGCCAAATAGGAGACAAATCTGGCAGTAGTGGATTATAACCTGTTGAATAAAGTAAAAGCCAATGGGTTTGTAGTGCTATAAGGAAATAAATTATTGTGTAAATAAATGAAAGAGAAGGAAAAACTCTTCCTTGCAGTAGAATGCCAACTAATAAGCATAGAAGGAAAGATGGAGTAAGAAAATCAGCCACGAATGCTAAAACTGATGGGTGAAAGTTTGAGGAACAGAATATTTATATTCTAAAAGTACCTCCCCACAAATGATTTATTAATTACAAAGGGGACAATAGTAACTTTATAGTGGAGAAACCTGGCAGAGACCACCTTCACCCAGCAGTCAAAGTTAGCATCACCCACCCTGGGACAGACCAGCACCACGTGCCTCCCGCTGTGCAGTGCTGAGGAGGACAGAGTGTACGTTCAGTGGCGTTCCTGCCAAAAAGGCATAACCGAATCTGCTCCTCAGGAAGCATCAGGAAACCCAAATAGAGCAACAGGTCACAAAGTAACTGACCTGCATGCTTAAAAAATGTCAAGGTCGAGAAAGACAAAGAATGGCTAGGGAAGTGTTCCGCATTAAAGGAGACTAAAGAAATGTAAGGACTAAATGCTGTATGAGATCCTGGACCCAGAAAAATATATGTCATTTTAAAAGGTCATTGTAGGAGCAATTGACAAAATTTAAATACGGACTGTGGTTGTGTAAGAGGATGTTCTTTTTTTTTAAGATTTATTTTTTTCTTTTGATGTGGACCATTTTTAAAGTCTTTATTGAGTTTGTTACAATATTGCTTCTGTTTTATGTTTTGGTCTTTTGGCGGCGAGGCATGTGGGATCTTAGCTCCCTAACTAGGGATCGAACCCACACCCCCTGCATTGGAAGGTGAAGTCCTAACCACTGGACCTCCAGGGAAGTCCCGAGAATGTTCTTATTTTAGGAAATACACACTGAAGTATAGGGTAATGGGGCATTATGTTTGCAATATGTACTCTCAAATGGTCTGAAAAAAGTATGCGTGTGTGAGTGTGTATGTATATGTGTATAACATGTAATATGTTTAGAGAGAGAGAGAGTAAAGAGGGCAAAACATTAACAGTTGGTGAATCTAGAAGATGAGAGTTTCTTATTCTATTTCAGAACTTTTCTATAATTTAAAATTATATCAGAATAAGAGTCATATCCCCTCCCCTTGAAAAAAGACCTATGAGAACAAACACCAAAATAAACCAAGCAAGCAGCAGTGATCCAGAGCACTCTGGGTTCCGAGTTAAGTCTGACTGTCTCCTGGTCATTCAGGTCTGTACTCCTCTGTCACCTCCTCAGAGAGGCCCCAGCTGGTCACCCCATCTAATGCAGCCCCCAGCCACCACTGTCAGACCCTCTCTGTCATGTCACCTGCTTTCTTATTCTCATAGCACTTGGTTGGCATGTAAAAGTATTCTTGTTTATACACCTGTCTGCTCATTTACTGTCTCTTCCCACTCGGACATGAGCTTCATCATCATAAGAGATTTTATCTGTCTTGGTATACCCCCAGTATGGTGCCTGACAGCTAGGAGGCACCTCACGTGTGTGTGTTAAATGAATGAACAGACAGACCTCAGTTTCCTCATCCGCAGGACAAGGGGCTGCTCTACGATGCACCACCAGACTCCTTCCAGCCTAGACACTGATGGAAGGAGTCTGGCAATGTAAGAACTACTGTTTAAAGAGCATCTAAAATGTCCTAGGCTTTTACTTACAATCTCTCATTTAATCTTCACAATGACCCTTTTCCATTCATTCATTTAGCAGACACTTAGCAAGTGCCTGTTATCCACTAGGCACTAAGAAAACACTGATTAACACAACAGACACAGCCCTTACCCCCACGGAGCTTCCCAGGTTAGCCAGAGCTGGCTGAGAAAACTGAGACTCAGAGAGGTTGCCCAGCTTGCTGAAGTCACACAGCAGGCGCAATGCAGAGCTGGGAAGGTAACCATCATCTCAGTCCTACTGCTGGGGACCTGCTGCCTCTAAGGAGCTGCTGCTGTGAGTGGGTCCACTCTTCAGGGGGCTCCCTCAGAGCTGTCACAGCTCCTATGTCCCATGACCTCAACACTAACCCTCACTATTCCCCTTTCCTCAGCAAATAAACAAAATGTGCTGTATCTCAGCCATTTCTGGTTATGTTTCCATGGCTTCTTGGTCCCATTTACTTCAGATAAGCAAGGCTCTGTTCTGCTTCACTGGGCAAAGGTTAAGTTCAGTTTAACCTAAGAAATAATCTAAGTGGGAGATGTAATCAAATAACCTTACCAGAAGAATAACTGAAAAAGCAAAAAGCAAGAAACAAAATAAAAACCCACTTCAAAAATGTTTAATGATGAGACCGAGCATGAAGAGTTAAAACAATGCAAGAGAGCAGGGAAACTTCCTAAAAGATGTTTGATTTTTTTTCAGCTCATTGATCCTTTCCCTCCTTGAAAGCTTTCTCTGCCAATTAATCACTCAACTTATTACCAGGCCCTGTTTCCCTGTTTATAATTTTGAGCCTCAAGAATCCCTCTGTAAAGACCACAATAAATTTCCCTAGTTAGCAAGACAAACATTTATCTTAGCGAATCAATTACTATGCCGGGAGGTCTTGGATTCCTGGGATTTAGTTCATACCTTTGCCCTTGATTTGTTGGGCGACCTTCACTTCTCTGCGCCTCGGTTTCTGAAGCTGCACAAGGAAAACAGTGTTGTGTTCTGAAATTGCTCTGGGTTCCCTGTTGGAAAACAGCAGAGGGTATTTGGCCAAGGATATGATTTATCTATGCCCATAAATGCCTCTCCTCCTCCTTCTGGAAGCTAGCTAATTATGTTTAGAGTTGAAATGCATTCTCTCTGGGCATCTAAAGTAGATTCCTTGTGGGAATGTCTAGCGGGTGGGTGAATAAAAGAGACACATTAACAGAGTTTTGTTATTCTAGAGAAAAATGTCATATCTCTATTTTTTGTGGCCACAAAGTTCAGAGTTAGGGAGGGGGGTGGACAAGAAAACAATATTGTTCTTCGGAACTACATTTCACAGGTGACTTACTTGTGAGAGAAGCTTTTCTTTCACTGCTGATCGATGCTTTTTCAAGCAAGCCAGGCAGCTAACTGGCAACCGAGTAGGTGATGAAACGACCACCTTTGTGTTTAGTGACTTCCCCGTCATTGGAGGTAACCAAGGATAGGCTGAAGGACCCCTCAGCAGAGGGTGGAGTAGAGAAAGTTCAAGCACCAGAAGAGGGTTTCAACTAAGTACCATTCATCCCCCTCTAACCCTGAGATTCAGGAATGCTAGTCCCTTTTGGTGTCACGTGCTCTTCTGAACGGACAGTCCCAGGTATACAGCAGAGCATGGGACAAATGGCGGCGATGGGTGAGGTCATGGGAAAATTTGAGATTCAAATCTCTTAAAGAAAGGATGGCTTTATATCCACTACAAAGCATGAACCAGAATTAGGATCCCAGAAGAAGAGGCCGAGTAGGGTATTGTGTATTTGAGGGCACATCATATGTATCTGAGAACACACCTTTCAACAGGAAGTGTTGCATGGACCATGGACTCTGCAGCCTAAAAGGAATTTGTTGCAGCCACTGAGACCCCTCTGCATGTAGCTTTCAGCCATAGAAGCCCCATCACTGATTAGAGGCAGGAGGAACCCCAGCCTCAGAGACCCAGAGAGGGTGAGCATGGTGGTGGAAATTGGGGACGGTATCAGCTTTTAATCAGGCACTTATTTTAGAGCAAATAACAACCACAATAATAATAAGAGCTGCCAATTATTGATCATCTACTATGTGCAAGTATGATGCATAGTTTGCCTCACTTCTGCAATTCTTCAAGGTAGGTGCCATATGCCTATTTTGCAGATGAAGAAACTGAGGCTTCCAGAGAGCAGAAGTGACCTGCCTTGCAAATAGTGACACCAATATTCAAACTCAAGTCTGTCCGATTCAAGATCCATGTTCTCTCCACCGTGTCAACAGTCTTGATTTAGAAGTAGGGATTATTAACCCCATTTTTACAGATAAAAAAACTGAGCTCCGAAAGTGCAAGTAATAATGGAAAAACTGAAGTTTGACTAATTCCAAATCTCTGCCAGGTATCCTGTGAGAGGAACCTTGTAGAACCCCAGAACTGGGAGACATCCGTAGGGCAGTCTGGACAAATCCCTTCAGTCTACAGAGGAGAACCTGACTCAGAGGGGGAAGCTAGCAGCTCAAGGACATGAGGCAAGACGGCGGCAGGCTGGGCAGGATGTGCGGGTGAACGGCCTTCGGGTGGAGTGGGACTGGATCTGTGCTGACCACCTCCTGGATGCCTTTGGGCTGGCAGTGAGGCTGCAGTGAGGCCTGTGACCTCGGAGAGTATCCAAGGGGCTAGAGCAGTGAGGGCTGAACTTCTGTCAGGGAATCTGGTTCGCTGTGTGAGGACGTGGACCAGCAGGCAGGCCCTGGGGTTAAGAGGTCACCAAGCCCAGCAGCTGCTCATGCTGGCAGACCTGGGAAAAGGGAGGGGATCGGTTGAAAGGCAGGGAACACAAGTGGGGCTTCTTTGGGGAGCTGAGACATTATTCCCAGATGCCCCTGCTCATCCTGCACCTTCTTCAAAGACTCTGCCTGCAGTGTGAGGCCTCCCTGGATCTATCTGAACTCCCTTCTCCCCCTCTGGCTGCAAGAGCCATTATCCTGACTGCCCTTTCTAGAAGACATTTAGGTGCCTGGCCCTAGGCTTGACACTCCATGTACAAAATCTGACATATAGCTTTCCCAACAATCCTGTGACCATGCTATAATGAGCTAAGGCTCAGAGATATTAAATGACTTGCCCAAGCTCACACAGCTGATAAGTGACAGAGCCAGGATGGCAACTCTATCAGGATAGGGATTTCTGGCTTCTTTGGTCACTGCTGTATTCCCAGTGCTTGGCACGTAGTGGCCACCCAGTACAGATTCATCGAGTAAATGTCTGACTCTAGTGCCACGCCCGTTGCCCTACACCTAGCTGCCTCTTGAAAACCCCCATGATGGGAGAATTCAGTTTTGAGTGAAAATAGATTTAGAGGACTTCAGTCAAGAATGAATCCATGAAGTCCTTTTCTATGAGTACTTTTTATACTTATCAAAATAAGACAATGAAGAAAGCGCCCTGAATAGAATGTAAATTGCATTGTGCACGTTTTTACAATTAGTAATCAGGGCTGCTACAGAATTAATTTCTTCCCCAGGCAGGTTCAATGAGATGCTCGTTAGCTCATTGTGCTTCTTTGCTTTCCTACAGACAACATGCATGCTAACAGGTAGTTCTTTTTCCTTTCTGAAATGGTGCCTTTTTGAAGTGGTTCAAAGCCATTTTGATTTTACGGCTCAGAGTCTCTAAGTCACTTTCCTCAAGCCATGAATTTGTGACTATATATTCCCAGACTCGGGGAGTACAGAAAGGGTAACCTGTATATCCTCGAATTTCCAAAAGGGAAACTTGTAACGAGGTCAGCTTACAATATAGCTCCTTCTGTTGACTGGCATGGTCCAAGTTCATTGAATGTTTGGTTTATTGGATCGTAACCATCCATCCACTCATGGGTTCTCTCATTTTCAGCAACTGGAATTCTATAAATTACAACTGAACTCCATCTAAACTTTACTGACCATAATTATTTTTTTCTTTCATGATTCAGGATGTAGTTTAACACCTCACAGAGCCCTAGGCCAAAATAGTGAATTTTGAATTAAAACTTCTCAGAGCTGAAAGGGATCCTACAGATCCCCTAATCTAACTTTTCCTAAATTCTGTTTCACAGAACAACTCCCCAGTAAGAGAGTGTACCTAGAAAAATTTCCTCTCTCAAGTAAGTTTGGGAACTGCTGTGTGCTCTGCCTTCCTGTCAGAGTCACAATGCATAAGAGCAGACTCAAGTTTCCGAGAAGTCCTGCAGTAAATATGGTGGTGTTTAACTTTGTCCCACCCAGTGTTCCCAAAATTACTGGACCGGGGGATGGGGGGGATTTTTTTTAACTTCTGAAAAATGCCTACTGGAAAACACTTTGGGAAATATCACTCTAGTCAGACCTCACACACACTTGCACACATACCCACCTTCCAATTTTACAGATGTGGAAAGTGATGTTCAGAGAGGGGAAGAAAGTGGCCTGAAGCTGTACATGTCTAATGGCAGAGCTAGGCCTGGAACCCACACATTTCTTAGCTCCTAGGTTCATAATTCATATCACCTACAATGCCCAGGTAAGATTGGTAGATGAGAGATAGCCAGGTAATAAAGTATGGATTGACCCAGCTTTTATTGTACCAAATAAACTGTTTATTTTATTTTATTGGAGTATAGTTGATTTACAATGTTGTGTTAGTTTCAAGCATACAGCACAGTGATTCAGTTAAGCTATACGTATATATATATTCACTCTTTTTCAGATTCTTTTCTCATATAGGTTATCACAGAATATTGAGTAGAGTTCCCTGTTCCATACAGTAGGTCCTTGTTGGTTCTCTATCTTATATATAGTAGTGTGTTTATGTTAACCCCAAGCTCCTGATTTATCCCTCCCCCTGCCACATTTCCCCTTTGGTAACCATAAGTTTGTTTTCAGTATCTTTAAGTCTGTTTCTGTTTTGTAAATAAGTTCATTTGTATAATTTTTAAAAAATTAGATTCCACATATGAGTGATATCATATGGTATTTGTCTTTGTCTGACTTATTTCACTTAGTATGATAATCTCTAGGTCCGTCCATGTTGCTGCAAATAGTATTTTTTCCTTCTTTTTATGGCTGAGTAATATTCCATTGTATATATATACCACATCTTCTTTGTCCATTCCTCTGTTGATGAACATTTAGGTTCTTTCCATGTCTTGGCTATTGTAAATAGTTGAACATTGGGGTGCACGTATCTTTTCAAATTCTGATTTTCTCCAGATATATGCCCAGGAAAACTGGTTTTTTGAAGCTTATTATATTGAAAAAGATAGCTATGGAACAAGGAAACTTTGTGTCTGCCTCAGGTGGCTTTCTCCATTCTGGAGTACAGGTCCTAACATGGCTACTTTACTTCTTATCCAGCTGTAGATTATTTCTTATAAAGCGAATTGGAGTAGTTGGAAGACGGGGTAGGGCCGGTGATCAGGCCATTATGTTGGAGCGACTGATTATCATTGTTAGTAACAACAGCCATAGCCACTTACTGAATAGGGACAGGATACTTCATTGGTGGCAGTGAGCTTGGGAGCCACACACGCTGAGTTTGAATCCTGGCCCCATCACTGAATAACTGTGTGATTAATAGTACCTATATTTTCCTGGCACTGCAGTCTGAGAGGATTTGATGTCATGATTTCTTCATCGGGAACATTGGGTATCAAACACAATAGTTCCTGTCTTAGAACAAGGAGGTTTTCCAAAAGACGCACAGAGGCTCACTAGGCAGCTATCTCATAAACCTGGGGGAGTTTGAGCAGATAGCCCAGGAGGGGCCTGTAGGTTGGCGCACAGCGGTAAGAGTGGGGCAGGGGTAGTGATTTGGGCAAAGATGAGTGAAGAGTTGCTCAATCCACACAGAAGATGAGGCACATGTTTTTCAACAATAATTGAGGCAAAGAACAGCTATGGAAGACAAATAGATTGTCTTGACCAGGATTTTTTTCATTGACAATTGACAAATAACTCCAACAGGCTTAGGAAAAAGAAAGGAGCCGCAGGAGGGGCTGACTAGACATGGCTGCATGCAGGGCTCGAGTCGTATCAGCAGGACTCTCTCTCGCTCTATCCCTTGGCTCTGCTTTAGTTGTGCTGACTCTGTTCTCAGCCAGGCGCTCCCTTCATGCTGGCAAGATGGCCACAGAAGCGCCAAGGGGACATTCTACAACTTAGCCGTATTACCCCTTTCCCCAAATTTCAAACAGAGTTCCAGGATTCATTATGATGGGCCTGGCCCCAGGTCATGTGCTGCTTTCAGTTCCTGGGACTGATTGGCCAGGCCTGAGCCACTTGCTTCCTCCTGGAAATGAAGCAGATGTGGGGCTGGGACCCTCACCTCCTGCCTTTATTTCCTCCTGTTTCTTTCAGTTCCTGACCCTTGTCTCTGTCTTCAGTTGGCCCACTGCTTCCCGGGCTTCACAACCACACATCATTCTGGCCCCAGGTAAGAAGTGGCCACATCCTAGAGGGGTCTTCTGGATAGACCTAGGACTTTCTGTTGGCTCAAAAGTAGATTCAGATAGAAGGAGGCAGTGTGGTGTGTGATGCTAGGACAGTAGAGGAGTTTTCATCCTAAGTGCCAGTTTTTTAAAGTGGCTGTCTTGCAGAGGATGGTAAAGCTGAGTCCAGACTCAGAGGGAAAGGAAGCCATGATTGATTAATAATATGTGCCAGGAGCACTGGATTAGGTGGTGGTAGCAGATGTGCCATGTATTTGCGAAACCTCATTAAAGAAACAGCATGGATCATGGAGTGTAACAGCCCTGTTCACCTCCACCTCCACCACTTAGTCCTGTGATCACATTGCAGTTACTTCGACTTATAGGCAACAGTTCCCACATTTGCACAGTGAGGACATTCATCCTGAAGAACTTCTAAAAGAATCAGTGGAGACAGTGTACATAGATAGGTGCTAACCATGTTGCATCATAAATGGAGCTTTGGTTTTTTTAGAAGTAGAAAGACATCTCACTTTTCCAGGGGTCCGCTGCCCACAGTGCTAGCATTGCCTAAGATACCTCAGTTAGGCAGATTTACATGGGTTTGAACTTCTGTTTTTCGGAAGAGTTTGAGAAGGATAGGTGTTAGCTCTCATCTAAATGCTTGATAGAATTCGCCTGTGAAGCCATCTGGTCCTGGACTTCTGTTTATTGGAAGATTTTTAATCACAGTTTCAATTTCATTACTTGTGATTGGTCTGTTCATATTTTCTATTTCTTCCTGGTTCAGTCTTGGAAGCTTGTACCTTCCTGAGAATTTGTCCATTTCTTCCAGGTTGTCCATTTTATTGGCATAGAGTTGCTTATAGTAGTCTCTTATGATCCTTTGTATTTCTGCAGTGTCAGTTGTAACTTCTCCTTTTTCATTTCTAATTTTATTGACTTGAGTCCTCTCCCTTTTTCTCTTGATGAGTCTAGCTAAAGGTTGATCAATTTTATCTTCTCAAAGAACCAACTTTTACTTTCATTGATCTTTGCTATTGTTTTCTTTGTTTCTATTTCATTTATTTCTGCTCTGATCTTCATGGTTTCTTTCCTTCTACTAACTTCGGGTTTTGTTTTTTCTTCTTTCTCTAGTTGCTTTAGGTGTAAGGTTAGGTAATTTATTTGAGATTTTTCTTGTTTCTTGAGGTAGGATTGTACTGCTATAAACTTCCCTCTTAGAACTGCTTTTGCTGCATCCCATAGGTTTTGAGTCATTGTGTTTTCATTGTCATTTGTTTTGAACTTCTGTTTTTGAAAGATGCACTGTTGGTTTCTCACCCTTATCCCATCAGGCCTTTACAGTGCATTGTATCCAGACCCAAATTCCGACAGCCAGCATCTGCTTCTCATTGCCTCTCCTGCCAACAGGGTGACAGCCAGCACCACCATCTGAGAACTTACAAAGAGTCTGACTTATCTTCATAAGATCCCACATTACCTTGTCTTATACCAAGGGACTCACTTAATGACAAAGGATGTACAGCAATGGGCACATGATCCCAGGACCCACTGATCTTCCCAGGGAATGTGTCACCAGAAGCTACTGTTGGCCCAGTAGAATGTCGGAAGGGCCTCTTAGAAGCAAAGTTAAGATGCCAGCCTAGGAGTGATATTCTGCAGGATTGGGGTGCTGTGTTTTTTATTGAGGTAAAAGTCACATAACATAAAATTCACCATTTTAGCCTTTTTAAAGTTACAATTCAGTGACCTTAGTACATTCCTAATATTATGCGACCATCAGCACTATCTCATTCCAGAACATTTTCATACCCATTCAGCAGTCAATCCCCACTTCTTCCTTACCCCAGCCCCTGACAACTAATTTGCTTTTTGTCTCTACGGATTCACCTATTCTGTATATTTTGTATAAAAGGAATAATACAAGATATGGCCTTTTGTATCTGGCTTCTTTCACTTGGCACAGTGTTTTCAAGGTTGATCCATGTTGAAGTATGGATCAGTGTTCATTCCTTTTTATGACCAAATAGCATTCCATTGTATGGATATAGAACATTTTGTTTATCCATTCATCCATCAGTGAATATTGGGTTGTTTCTGCCTTTTGGCTATTGTGAATAGTACTGTTATGAAATTCTTGTAGAAGTTTTATCTTGAACACCTGTTTTCAGTTCTTTTGTGTATATACCTAGAAGTGGATTGCTGGTTCACATGGTAATTCCGTGTTTAACTTTTTTTTCTTAATTTTTATTTTTAAATTTATTCATTTATTTTTGACTGCATTGGGTCTTCATTGCCGTGCGCGGGCTTTCTTTAGTTGCGGCGAACAGGGGCTACTCTTCGTTGCAGTGTGCAGGCTTCTCATTGCGGTGGCTTCTCTCGTTGCGGAGCACAGGCTCTAGGCATGCGGGCTCAGTAGTTGTGGCTCGCGGGCTCTAGAGTGCAGGTTCAGTAGTTGTGGCGCACAGGCTTAGCTGCTCCACGGCATGTGGGATCTTCCCAGACCAGGGATCGAACCCGTGTTCCCTGCATTGGCAGGAGGATTCTTATCCACTGTGCCACCAGGGAAGTCCCTGTGTTTAACTTTTAGAGGAACAGCCATACTCTTTTTCCCAGCAGTTGCACCTTTTACATTCCCACCAGCAGTGTGTAATATGAGTTCCAATTTCTTGATATCTTCAGTAACATTTGTTATTTTTCATTTTTTAAAATCATAGACATCCTAGTGGGTGTGACGTGATATCATATTGTTGTTTTAATTAGCATTTCTCTAGTGATTAATGATGATGAGCATCTTTTCATGTACTTATTGTCCAGTTCTATATCTTCTTTGAAGAACTGTCTATTCAAGTCCTTTGCCCCTTTTTTTAACTGGGTTGTTTTGTTGTTGTTGAGTTGTAGGAGTTCTTTATATATTCTAGATATTAATTCTTTGTCAGATATATGGTCTGCAAATATTTTCTCCCATTCTATAGGTTGCCTTTTCACTTCCTTGATAGAACCCTTTCTTACACAAAAGTTTTAATTTTGATGAAGTCCCATTTATATATTTTTCTTTTGTTGCTTGTGCCTTGGTGCCATATCTAAGAATTTATTGCCAAATTTAAGGTCATGAAGATTAAATCCTATGTTTACTTCTAAGAGTTTTATAGTTTTAGCTCTTATGTTTAGGTCTTTGATCTATTTTGAGTTCATTTTTAAATATTTTATTAGGTAAGGTTCTAACTTCCCTCCTTTGTGTGTGATTAGCATACTGCCTTGATTATCATAGCATTGTAGTAAGTCCTGGAATTGGAAAGTGTGAGTCCTCCAACTTTGTATTTTTTTCAAGATTGTTTTGGCTAATCAAGGCCCCTTGCAATTATATACGAATTTTAGGATCAGTTCATCCATTTCTGCAAAATAGGCAGATGGAATTTTGATAAAGGTTGCACTGAATCCGTTGATCACTTTGGGAAGTCTTGCCATTTTTAGCTGTCTTTTGTTTTTACTAATTGCCCTAGGCAGGACTTCCTATACAATATTGGATAGAAATGGTAAGAGTAGACAGCCTTGTATTGTTCATGATCTTAGAAAGCATTTAGTCTTTCACCATTAACTATGATGTTAGCTGTGGGTTTTTCATAGGTGACCTTTACCATGTTGAGGAATTTCCCTTTTATTCATAATTTGTTGAGCTTTTTTTTTTTTTTGCGGTACCTGGGCCTCTCACTGTGGTGGCCTCTCCCGCTGCAGAGCACAGGCTCCGGACGCGCAGGCTCAGCGACCATGGCTCACGGGCCCAGCCACTCCATGGCACGTGGGATCCTCCCAGACCGGGGCACGAACCTGTGTCCCCTGCATCGACAGGAAGACTCTCAACCACTGCGCCACCAGGGAAGCCCTGTTGAGCATTTTTTATCATGAAAAGATGTTGGGTTTTGTAAACTCCTTTTTCTGCATAAACTGAGATGATCACAGTTGGGTTTTTTTCCCCTTCATTCTATTAATATTGTGTATTTGGTTGATTACTTTTTGTATGTTGAACCACCCTTGCATTCTTGGGATAAATTCAACTTGGTTATGTATATAATCTTCTTAATATGCTTCTAGAATCTGTTTGCTAGTATTATGTTGATGAATTTTTGCATCTATACTCATATTGATATGTTGGTTTTTAGTTTTCTTTTCTTTGATGTCTATTTCTGGCTTTGGTCAGAGTAATACTGGCTTCATAGAATGAGTTAAGAAGTGTTTCCTCTTCTGTTCTTTGGAAGAGTTGAGAAGGGTTGTTCTTGTTAATTCTTCTTTGAACACTGTAGAATTCACCAACGAAGCCATCTGGTTCTGAGATTTTCTTTGCTGGAAGATTTCAATTACTGATTTAATATCTTTATTTGTTGTAGGTCTGTAAAAGTTTGTTTCTTCTTCAGCCAGTTTTGGTAGTTTGTGTTTCTAGGAATTTGTCCATTTCATCTAGGTTATCTAATTTGTTGGCATGCAGTCGTTCATAGGCATCTTTTATAATCCTGTTTATTTCTGTAATGTCATTAGGATGTCCACACTTTTATTTTTGCTTTTGGCAGTCTAGCTTCACAGTCCAAACTCTTAACCACTGTGCTATGTTGTCTCCACCATTCCTGCTTTTGGTAATTTGAGTCTTCTCTGTTTTTTCTTAGTCATTCTAGCTAAAGGTTTGTCGGTTGCTTTTTTTTAATCTTTTCAAGGAACCAACTTTTGATTTCATTGATTCTCTGTATTGTGTTTTGATTCTCTATTTCATTTATCGCTGCTCTTACCTTCATTATTTTCTTCCTTTTGCTTGCTTTGGTTTAGTTTTTCTTCTTTTTCTATTTCCTTAAGGTGGAAAGTTGGATTATTTTAGATATTTCTTCTTCTTTAAAGCAGGCATTTGGATTGGTTCAAGATGACGGAGTAAAAGGACATGCTCTCACTCCCTCTTTCATGAACACCGGAATCACAACTAACTGCTTAACAGTCATCGACAGGAAGACACTGGAACTCACCAAAAAAGATACCCCACATGCAAAGACAAAGGAGAAGCCGCAATGAGACAGTAGGAGGGGTGCTATCACAATAAAATCAAATCCCATAACTGCTGGGTGGGTGACTCACAAACTGGAGAACACTTATACCACAGAAGTCTACCCACTGGAGTGAAGGTTCTGAGCCACACATCAGGCTTCCCAACCTGGGGGTCTGGCAACAGGAGGAGGAATTCCTAGAGAATCAGACTTTGAAGGCTAGCAGGATTTGATTTCAGGACTTCAGCAGGACTGGGGGAAAAAGAGACTCCACTCTTGGAGGGCCCACATAAAGTAGTGTGTGCATTGGGACCCAGGGGAAGGAGCAGTGACCCACATAGGAGACTTAACCAGGCCTACCTGCTAGTGTTGGAGGGTCTCCTGTAGAAGCGAGGGGCAGCTGTGGCTCACCAAGGGACAAGGACACTGGCAGCAGAAGTTCTGGGAAGTACTCCTTGGCGTGAGCCCTCCCAGAGTCTGCCATTAGCCCCACCAAAGAGCCCGGGTAGGCTCCAGTGTTGGGTCACCTCAGGCCAAACAACCAACAGGGAGGGAACCCAGCCCCACCCATCAGCAGACAAGTGGATTAAAGTTTTACTGAGCTCTGCCCACCAGAGCAACAGCCAGCTCTACCCACCACCAGTCCCTCCCATCAGGAAACTTCCACAAGCCTCTTAGATAGCTTCATCCACCAGAGGGCAGACAGCAGAAGCAAGAAGAACTACAATCCTGCAGCCTGTGGAACAAAAACCACATTCACAGAAAGATAGACAAGATGAAAAGGCAGAGGACCATGTACCAGATGAAGGAACAAGATAAAACCCCAGGAAAACAACAAAGTGAAATGGAGATAGGCAATCTTCCAGAAAAAGAATTCCGAATAATGATACTGAAGATGATCCAGGACCTTGGAAAAAGAATGGAGGCAAAGATCGAGAAGATGCAAGAAATGTTTAACAAGGATCTAGAATAATTAAAGAACAAACAAACAGAGATGAACAATACAATAAATGAAATGAAAACTACACTAGAAGCAATCAATAGCAGAATAACTGAGGCAGAAGAACAGATAAGTGACCTGGAAGACAGAACAGTGGAATTCACTGCTGCGGAACAGAATAAACCAAAAAGAATGAAAAGAAATGAAGACAGCCTAAGAGACCTCTGGGACAACATTAAACGCAACAACATTCGCATTATAGGTGTCCCAGAAGGAGAAGAGAGAGAGAAAGGACCAGAGAAAATATTTGAAGAGATTATAGTTGAAAACTTCCCTAACATGGGAAAGGAATTAGCCACCCAAGTCCAGGCAGCACAGAGAGTCCCATACAGGATAAACCCAAGGAAAACACACTGAGACACATAGTAATCAAATTGGCAAAAATTAAAAACAAAGAAAATTATTGAAAGCAGCAAGGGAAAAATGACAAATAACATACAAGTGAACTCCCATAAGGTTAACAGCTGATTTCTCAGCAGAAACTCTAGAAGCCAGAAGGGCATGGCATGATATACTTAAAGTGATGAAAGGGAAGAACCTACAACCAAGATTACTCTACCTAGCAAGGATCTCATTCAGATTCGATGGAGAAATCAAAAGCTTTACAGATAAGCAAAAGCTAAGAGAATTCAGCACCACCAAACCAGCTCTACAACAAATGCTAAAGGAACTTCTCTAAGTGGGAGACACAATAGAAGAAAGGGACCTACAAAAACAAACCCAAAACAACTAAGAAGATGGTCATAGGAACGTGCATATTGATAATTACCTTAAACTTGAACGGATTAAGTGCTCCAACCAAAAGACACAGGCTCGCTGAATGGATACAAAAACAAGACCCATATATATGCTGTCTACAAGAGACCCACTTCAGACCTAGGGACACATACAGACTGAAAGTGAGGGGATGGAAAAAGATATTCCCTGCAAATGGAAATCAAAAGAAAGCTGGAGTAGCAATACTTATATCAGGTAAAATAGACTTTCAAATAAAGAATGTTACAAGAGACAAGGAAGGACACTACATAACGATCAAGGGATCAATCCAAGAAGAAGATAAAACAATTATAAATATATATGCACCCAACATAGGAGCACCTGAATACATAAGACAACTGCTAACAGCTATAAAAGAGGAAATCGACAGTAACATAATAATAGTGGGGGACTTTAACACCTCACTTACTCCAATGGACAGATCATCCAGACAGAAAATTAATAAGGAAACACAAGCTTTAAGTAACACAATAGGCAAGATAGATTTAACTAATATTTATAGGACATTCCATCCAAAAACAGCAGATTACACTTTCTTCTCAAGTGCACACGGAACATTCTCCAGGATAGATCACATCTTGGGTCACAAATCAAGCCTCAGTAAATTTAAGAAAATTGAAATCATATCAAGCATCTTTTCTGACCACAACGCTATGAGATTAGAAGTCAATTACAGAGAAAAAAATGTAACAAACACATGGAGGCTAAACAATACGTTACTAAATAGCCAAAAGATCACTGAAGAAATGAAAGAGGAAATCAAAAAATACCTAGAGGGCTTCCCTGGTGGCGCAGTGGTTGAGAGTCCGCCTGCCAATGCAGGGGACACGAGTTCGTGCCCCGGTCTGGGAAGATCCCACATGCCGCGGAGCAGCTGGGCCCGTGAGCCATGGCCGCTGAGCCTGCGCTTCCGGAGCTCCACAATGGGAGAGGCCACAACAGTGAGAGGCCTGCGTACCGCAAAAAAAAAAAAAGAAAAAAAAAATACCTAGAGAAAAATGACAATAAAAACACAATGATCCAAAACCTATGGGATGCAGCAAAAGCAGTTCTAAGAGGGAAGTTTATAGCTGTACAAGCCTACCTCAAGAAACAAGAAAAATCTCAAATAAACAATCTAACATTACACCTAAAGGAACTAGAGAAAGAAGAACAAGCAAAATCCAAAGTTAGCAGAAGGAAAGAAATCATAAAGATCAGAGCAGAAATAAATGAAATACAAACAAAGAAAACAATAGCAAAGATCAATAAAACTAAAAGCTGGTTCTTTGAGAAGATAAACAAAATTGATAAACCATTAGCCAGACTCATCAAGAAAAAGAGGGAGAGGACTCAAATCAATAAAATTAGAAATGAAAAAGGAGAAGTTACAACAGACATGGCAGAAATACAAAGGATTGTATTGTATTAGAGACTACTACAGGCAACTCTATGCCAATGAAATGGACAACCTGGAAGAAATGGACAAATTCTTAGAAAGCTATAACCTTCCAAGACTGAACCAGGAAGAAATAGAAAATGTGAACAGACCAATCACAAGTAATGAAATTGAAACTGTGATTAAAAATCTTCCAACAAACTAAAGTCCAGGACCAGATGACTTCACAGGTGAATTCTATCAAACACGTAGGGAAGAGTTAACACCCATCCTTCTCAAACTCTCCCAAAAATTTGCAGAGGAAGGAAAATTCCCAAACTCATTCTATGAGGCCACCCTCACCCTGATACCAAAACCAGACAAAGATACTACAAAAAAAGAAAATTACAGACCAATATCACTGATGAATATAGATGCAGAAATCCTCAACAGAATACTAGCAAACAGAATCCAACAACACATTAAAAGGATCATACACCATGATCAAGTGGGATTTATCCCAGAGATGGAAGGATTCTTCAATATACACAAATCAATCAATGTGATACACCATATTAACAAATTGAAGAATACAAACCATATGATCATCTCAATAGTTGCAGGAAAAGCTTTTGCCAAAATTCAACACCCATTTATGATAAAAACTCTCCAGAAAGTGGGCATAGAGGGAACCTACTTCAACATAATAAAGACCATATATGACAAACCCACAGCAAACATCATTCTCAATGGTGAAAAACTGAAAGCACTTCCTCTAAGATTAGGAACAAGACAAGGATGTCCACTCTCACCACTGTTATTCAACATAGTGTTGGAAGTCCTAGCCATGGCAATCAGAGAAGAAAAGGAAATAAAAGGAATACAAATTGGAAAGAACAAGTAAAACTGTCACTGTTTGCAGATGACATGATACTATACATAGAGAATGCTAAAGATGCCACCAGAAAACTACTAGAGCTAATCAATGAATTTGGTAAACTTGCAGGATACAATATTAATGCACAGAAATCTCTTGCATTCCTATACACTAATGATGAAAAATCTGAAAGTGAAATTAAGGAAACACTCCTATTTACCATTTCAACAAAAGGAATAAAATACCTAGGAGTAAACCTACCTTGGGAGACAAAAGACCTGTATGCAGAAAACTATAAGACACTGATTGAAAGAAATTAAAGATGATACAAACAGATGGAGAGATATACCATGTTCTTGGATTGGAAGAATCAATATCGTGAAAATGACTATACTACCCAGAGCAATCTACAGATTCAATGCAATCCCTATCAAATTACCAATGGCAGTTTTTACAGAACTAGAACAAAAACCTTAAAATTTGTATGGAGACACAAAAGACCCCTAATAGCCAAAGCAGTCTTGAGGGAAAAAAACGGAGCTGGAGGAATCAGACTCCCTGACTTCAGACTATACTACAAAGCAACAGTAATCAAGACAATATGATACTGGCACAAAACCAGAAATATAGATCAATGGAACGAGATAGAAAGCCCAGATATAAACCCACACACCTATGGTCAACTAATCTATGACAAAGGAGGCAAGGATATACAATGGAGAAAAGACAGTCTCTTCAATCAGTGGTGCTGGGAAAACTGGACAGCTACATGTAAAAGAATGAAATTAGAACACTTCCTAATACCATACACAAAAATAAACTCAAAATGGATTAGAGCCCTAAATGTAAGACCGGGCACTATAAAACTCTTAGAGGAAAACATAGGAAGAGCACTCTTTGACATAAATCACAGCAAGATCTTTTTTGATCCACCTCCTAGAGTAATGGAAATAAAACCAAAAATAAACAAATGGGACCTAATGAAACTTCAAAGCTTTTGCACAGCAAAGGAAACCATAAACAAGACGAAAAGACAACCCTCAGAATGGGAGAAGATATTTGCACATGAATCATCAAAGGATTAATCTCCAAAATATATAAACAGCTCATGCAGCTCAATATTAAAAAAACAAACATCCCAGTCCAAAAATGGACAGAAGACCTAAATAGACATTTCTCTAGAGAAGACATTCAGATGGCCAAGAAGCACATGAAAAGCTGCTCAACATCACTAATTATTAGAGAAATGCAAATCAAAATTACAATGAGGTATCACTTCACACCAGTTAGACTGGGCATCATCAGAAAATGTACAAACAACAAATGCTGGAGAGGGTGTGGAGAAAAGGGAACCCTCTTGCACTGTTGGTGGGAATGTAAATTGATACAGCCATTTTGGAGAACAGTGTGGAGGTTCCTTAAAGAACTATAAGTAGAATTACCATATGACCCAGCAATCCCCCTACTGGGCGTATACCTAGAGAAAACCATAATTCAAAAAGACACATGCACCCCAATGTTCACTGCAGCACTATTTACAATAGCCAGGTCATGGAAGCAACCTAAATGCCCATCAACAGATGAATGGATAAAGAAGATGTGGTACATATATACAATTGAATATTACTCAGCCATAAAAAGGAATGAAATTGGGTCATTTGTAGAGATGTGGATGCATCTAGAGACTGTCATACAGAGTGAAGTAAGTCAGAAAGAGAAAAACAAATATTGTATATTAAAACATATATGTGGAACCTAGAAAACAGTACAGATGAACCACTTTGCAGAGCAGAAATTGAGACACAGAAGTAGAGAAAAAATGTATGGACACCAAGGGGAGAAAGCGGCAGGGGGTGGGGGTTGTGGTGTGATGAATTGGGAGATTGGGATTGACATGTATACACTGATGTGTATAAAATGGATGACCAGTAAGAAAAAAATAAATAAATAAATAATAAACATAAAAAATAAATAAAGTAGGCATTTACAGTTATAAATTTCCCTCTGAGCACTGCTTTTACTGCATCTGATAGGTTTTGGTTCTTCTTTGAGCCATTGGTTGTTTAAGCGCGTGTTGTTTAACCTCCATGTATTCATGAATTTTCCAGTTTTCCTTCTGTTCTTAATTTCAAGTTTCATTCCATTGTGGTCATGGAATAAACATTTTATGACTCTGTTCTTTTGAAATGTGTTGAGACTTTTTTTATGGCCTAACCTATGTTCTCTGCTGGAAGATGTGCTATGTGCACTTGAGAAGGATGTGTATTTTTCTGCTGTTTGGTGGAGTGTTTTGTTTGTGTTAGGTCTCATAGGTTTATAGTGTTGTTCAAGTCTTCTTTTTCTATGTTTATCTTTTCCCTAGTAGTTCTATCCTTTATTGAAAGTGAGGTGTTGAAATCGCCAACGATTATTGTAGAACAGTCTTTTCTCCCTTTAATTCTGTCCGTTTTTGCTTTGTAAATTTGGGGTTTTGTTATTAGGTTCTATATATTTATAATTGTTATACTTCTTGGTAGATTGACTCTTTTATCTTTATTTAATGTCTTTCTTTCTTGTTACAATTTATGTCTTAAAGTCTATTTTGTCTGATATCAGTATAGCCACTCCAACTCTTTGAGTTACCATTTACATGAAGTATCTTTTTCCATCCTTTCACTTTCAGCCTATTTGTGTATTTGGATCCAAAGTGGGTCTCTTGTAGACAGCATATAGACATTTTTATTGTCACAAATTACATCTTTGTACATTGTGTGCCCATTAATATATTTTAAGAAATTTTTTTATGTAGTTGTCCTTTAAATTATACAGCAAAAAAAGAGGAGTTACAAACCACAAATGCCTTAATACTGACTTTTATATTTACTTATGAAATTACGTTTACTGGTGTTTTTTATTTCTTCTGTAGACTCAAGTTACAATTTAGTATTCTTTCAGTTAGCCTGAAGGATCTCCTTTAGCATTTCTTGTAGGGTAGGTCTACAAGCAATAAACTCTCTGTTTTTGTTTATCTAGAAAATCTTAATTTCTCTTTCATTTTTGAAGGATAGTTTTCCTGGCTATAGAATTCTTGGTTGACCATTTTATTCTTTCAGCACTTTGAATATATCTTCCCACTGCCTTCTGGCCTTCATGATTCCTGAAGAGAAATTAGCTGTTAATCTTATTGCGAATGTTGTACGTGATGAGTCATCTCTTGCTTGCTGCTTTTAGGACTCTGCCTTTGGCTTTCAACAGTTTGAGTACAACGTGTCTCAGTGAGGATCTTGAGGTTCACTCAGATTCTTAGATGTATATATTTATATCTTTCATCAAGTTTGCAAAAGTTTTGGCCATTATTACTTCTGATATTCTTTCTGTTCCTTTCTCTCTCTGCTCTCCTTCTGGAATTTACATTATACATCTGTTGGTACGCTTAATGCTGTTCCACAGATCTCTTAGGCGCTGTTCATTTTTCTTTACTGTTTTTTCTTTCTGCTCCTCAGACTGGGTAATCTCAATTGCCCTGTCTTTAAGTTTCCTGAATCTTTCTTCTACCAGATCCAATATGCTGTTTACCTCTCTAATAAAATTTTCATTTTAGTTATTGTACTTTTCAACTTCAGAATTTCTCTCTAGTTCCTCTTTTAATTTCTATCTCTATCTCTGTATTGATAGCCTCTATTTGTCAACACATCATTCTCATTGTTTCCTTTAGTTCTTTGAGTATATATATATATATATATATATATATATATATATATATATATATTTTTTTTTTTTTTTTTTTTTTTTTTTTTTTTTTTTTGCTATGTCAGGTCTTAGCTGCGGCACACGGGATTTTCGTTGCCGCATTCTGGATCTTTGTTGTGACATTAGGGATCTTTAGTTGTGGCATGCGAACACTTAGTTGCAGCATGTGGGATCTAGTTCCCTACCAGGGATCGAACCCTGGCTCCCTGCATTGGGAATGCAGAGTCTTAGCCACTGGACCACCAGGGAAGTCCCAAGCACATTTTAAGTAGTTGACTTATAGTCTTTTTTTAAAGTGAGCTCAGTGTCTTGGCTTCCTTAAGGAACACTTCTATTCATTTCTTTTTTTCCTATGTATTAATCATTTTCACTCTGGGGCACTGTCTTTTAAGGTTCAATGTGCACTTTGAAATAGCAGCCATTATATGGTTGGTGATGGGTCTACCCCACCAGGTAGACTACATGGGAACCAAGGAGTGGAAGTAGAAGAGGCCCTGTCTGTCCTCATTTCCTCAAGGAAGCTTCCTCTCTTGCTTCTGACTGTTTTCCTTTCTTCTCAAGCATAAAATAGTGGGCACTTAGATGGACATAATGGTTTGCTCATTTAGTGGCTGCCCGTTGTACTTGGAAAGAAAAATAAAAACCAAAAGCCTCTTTCACACAGGGGTCCTCTGTAGGACCCTGCAAAATCTGACTCCAGCCTCCCTTCAGGCCCCATACCCCTCTCTCACTGGACCCATTCTTCCTCCAGTTTTGTAGCATGTGATGCCATGTCCCGCCTCAGAGCCTTTGCAGACGCTCTTCCACTCACAGTGCTCTTCCCATCATTTGTTGTGTGGTGAATTATTAGTTATCCTTCAGATTTTACCTTTAAAGCCACTTCCTCAGAAAGGCCTTCTCCGAGCCTTCTAATATAAATCATTTGCCTCCATTGTTCTCTTTCAGAGGGCACTTTGCTTGTTCATTTTCTGCTTACAGTCAGTTGTCTTGGTACATTTATTGTATATTATATATATGATTAATATCTTTCTTCAACAACCACATAGAAATGTTGAGATGGGCCTTGAAGGTCTCCAAGCAGATGGATGGCAGTGGCAAGGCTCTTAGTGTTCAGAGGTAGGGAGGGGGCCTTGCAGGAGCACTCAGAGCTCTGGGGTGTGGCTTTTCTCCTGGTGATGGGGGTGTGGGGTTGGGGAGTGGCTGCATTTCCAGGAACTTTGACAGCTGTCTTCTGTCTTGACCCTATAACCCCTAGTGCTTCGTTTCTCTGTTCCTCTTGACAGCAAAAGTCTTCAAAAGAATTGTCCTCACCTCCTCTCTCCAGTTACTCTCCTCCTACTCTCAAAATCAGGCTTCTGTACCTGTTACTTCACTGAGATGGTCTATCAAGGCCAGCGATGACTTCCAAGTTGCTAACTCCCATGGTTGATGGTCACTCCTCATTCTTTTTTGACCACTCAGCAGCAGTGGACACTGCTTTGACTCTCTCCTTGAAGCTGTCTCTCCCCCGACTCCTCTGCTCCGACCACACTCACTCCCTTGGTGATTTCATCCTATCTCATGTAGAAGGTTTTAAATGCCTCCTATAGGTTGACAACTCGCAAATCAGCATCACCAGCTTGCGTCTCCTCCCTGACTCCACACTCTATATTCAGCTGCCTGCTTGCAAGCTCACTCCTGCCTCAGGCCCTTTGCACTGTTTCTTTCCTGCCTGCAGGACTCTCCACAAATGCCCCTGAAGCTTGCTCCTTTATTTCTTCAGATTTCTGCTCAGACACTAGCTTCTCTGCAATATGTCCCTTGGCCACCCTGTATCAACAACAGCCCATGTCCCCAGAACTTCCTGTGCCCTTAATCTACTTTATTTTTTTTCAAAGCACCTCCACCATCCAAAATTCTCTCTATTCAATATTCTGTTTTCTCTCTATTCTCTATATTCTGTGTTCTTATTTGTTTATTATCCACCTCCCCTGACTAGAACGTAAGTTCTGTGGAAGTGGGAGCTGCATGTCTGGTTCACCTCAGCAGCCCCTGCACCTGGAACAGGACTGCTGAAGGAATGGATGGGGCTGTGCTCAGTACATAGTTATAGACAGATCAGTGAGTATGGGAATGTATCTTCCTTCCCTGTGGATCGCACGGATATGTTGAACTCTCCAGTAATTAGAGTTGTGAACTGGGAATTTTTTGTTTTTATCATTTATCATGAGAATATGTGTACTTCTGTTACTCTAATTATGGGGATATACAAATATTTGTATATTTAATATTGCAGCTTATTTTGGAGAAAACTATGAAGTATGTGTGTACCACAGTTAACTCTAAGTATGCTTCTGTTCCTTAGGCTTTTTATCTTATTTATTTCTATTTAAGTAGAATATTGTTTTATCATGATGCTGTACGCCAATAAAATTTTTATGTTATCACCTCAAAAACGATGATTTTTTCTCTAGAGTTGCACTTTAAACTAAATTTACAGTAGTCTTCACAATAATGTCATATCACCTTTGGCTGAATGAACTTCAATGAATTGGATTTAAAAAACCAACATCACTGGAATTAACAAATTTTCTATTTGAATCATGTAATGCCATTGATATAAAACTATCTTCATTTAATAGTTCTCAGCATGCTTCTTCTAATGGAACCAATACTTATCACTGTCGTTTTATTTTTCACATGTACGCAAGAAAAACCTGAAACTGAAAATGGGTGATATTATTATTATTATTTATTTATATATATTTTTTGCGGTACGCGGGCCTCTCACTGTTGCGGCCTCTCCCGCTGCGGAGCACAGGCTCCGGACGTGCAGGCTCAGCCGGCATGGCTCACGGGCTCAGTCGCTCCGCGGCATGTGGGATCCTCCCGGACCGGGGCACGAACTCACGTCCCCTGCATTGGCAGGCGGACTCCCAACCACTGTGCCACCAGGGAAGCCCCAAGTGAAATTATTTTTAAAAATACAGACATTTGACGTAAATGAAAAGTCATGCTTCCAACTGGGATTCTAAAGAAACACCTCATTCCTGACTCCCTACCGACCTCTTTATGTTTTAAAGGCAGAAAAGCAAAACATTCACACCTTCAAAGATCCTGCTCCTCCTTTGAAAGCCTGATGCTGCTTGCAGAGGGCAGCAGGGCTCTTCTGCTTATAGACCTGAGTCTCTGACACTGTCTCCCTGAGGGACCTTGGGCAAGTCCTGTCCTCTTGCTGGGTCTCATTTCTCCCTCTGTAAAGCTTCCTAGGGCGTCCAGCTCTGGCATCCTATGGTTTGTTTCCACCCGGGGAGATGGCGTGGCACTGGTGTCTGACCTCACTGGGAAAACATGCCAGATAAGCTGGCCCCCCTATCTCCACGGCCTTCATCTTCACCTCCGTTCGTTCACATGAACAACACCAGAGTTTCTGGGACAGCGTCCCTCATTGATAAAATGTCCCATAACTTCTCAATGAGCCCACACACTGTAACCGCAGTGATAACGGGCTATATCTGGATCGCTCAGAATCCTGACTGTGTTCCACACGGTGCTGTGGCTGTGGTTATCTGCTGTGCATGAATGGCCAGAGGCAGAAAAAGCACAGCAGCCTGTGCTGTAGAGAAGTGGAAGTGATTAACTTATGTCGCAGGCTCCAGTGTTGGTCTCAGCAAGTGGGAGGCAAAATGGATGTTGACAGCCGCCTCGGAGCTCACACCCCTGCGTCAGCACTCTGCAGGAAACAGATGGCTTCAGGGCCGCTCTCAAGCCTGTCGACAGCTCAACAGCTCGTGCTTTCTGATAGAGTTGTCAGAAAGCAGCAAGGACAGTCCCAGGAAGTCAGTTTCCTGGCCCTGGAGGTGTCCTGGTAGAGCAGGGTAACCGACAGATGGGATGTTGTAGAAGAGGTGCAGATGCCCTGGGTGGGGAGACCATGTCTATTCTGTTAGCGCGGTCCCTCTCCTCCCTGCTCAGGGGCTCAGGGCCAGGGCTTATCTCTCAGGCACCAGTTACGGTGAGCAAGCTAGGCTAACCCTTAGAAGGAGAGCCAGCACCCGGGAGTCAGGGCGGGGCCAAAGCTAGAGATCATGAGAAAAGGGGAGGAATTCAGGGCAAGGCGATAAGAATTCACAGTAGGGCAGTGAGATAAAGTGAAAATAAGTAGACATCAAATAGGATGGGAGGTCAGAAACAGGAAGTAGTCACTTTTATAAGCCTGTTAGGTTGTGATGCCTGGTACACTGGCCCGGCTTTTAAAAATGCCCCAAAGTGGGTGCTCTTTGTGTCTTACTAACACTGCATGTTGAGCGTCAGTTCAGAAAAACAGATGCTTCATTCCCCAACACACACCTGAAATGAAAATACCTTTGTTATCTTCTTCTAATGTCGAGTACCTACTTTATGCAGCATCCATGAGAGAATATGTACTACTTTTAGCCACTTAGATGTTACTGTCTAGACTGATTTGAGAAGAAGCCATAAAGTGGCTTTCTAATCTCTCATCTCAATACAGCCAAGCAATAGGCTATATCAGACCCATGTGGGCTGCCCACATGGTCTCGTCTCTGCTATCCAATTTCATGGAGTTGAGTGCAGCAGCGGAGGGTGCAGTGTGATCTACGTGGTGCACAGGAGCCCACAGCACCAGGCTGCCCACTCTGCGTCCTCATTCCCCTGACAGCTCCACACTCATCTTTCCAGTCAGGCCAGAAAAGCATTAAAAGCTCTATGTTCCACATCCCCACACACCCTGATCTCAACCCCTCTGGGCTTTGGCAGCAGTCTGCAGAGATCACGTTCTCTCTTTCTGCCCAGAGCACGTCCCAGCGAGAGCCTGACCTGGGCGGGGTGATCTGAGGAAACTGGATGACTTCCCGGCCTCTCATGAGTCAGGTGTTCATAGCCTCATCTTTTGATTCGAAGTGAATTCCTGGAATGTAACATGTTTTCTGATCATGCAAAAACACCTCTACCGCCAAGTGGTATCCTTTGGGGTCACATCAGTGGACCCTCTGGGCAGCCTGTCTTCAGAACAGGGAGTCGGGCTGGGAGAGACAGGCAGCAGTTGCTTGTGCCGGGCCTCTGGAGCGGTGGTGAGGAGTTTGGATTTTGAGCAGTGGGAAGTTACTAGAGTGTTTAAAGCTGTGGCAGGGCGTGATCTGATATTCATTTTAAAAGATACCTCTGTCATCAGAGGGCTATGGAATCGAAGGAATGGGAGGATGAGGGGAACCGCTTAGGAGGCTACTGGATTGCCCGTCCGCTCATTTGTTCACGCACTCTCCACGCATGTGCTGCCATCCAGCCCTGTGGACAGAGGCACTGGACATCAGGTTCCCTACCCTTCTTGAGCTTATGGCAGAAGGACTATGAAAAAGTAAACAGACAAAGGGAAGAGATCCATTCCAGAGTTCCTTGACGACCTAGGGGTTAGGATTCCAGGCTTTCACTGCCTCAGCCCATGTTCAATCCCTGGTTGGGGAACATCTCGCAAGCCATGTGGTGCAGCCAAAAAAATAAAAATAAATAAATAAATGTAAAAAAATTTCAAAAAGAGAAGAGATCCATTCAGACTGTGATGCGTGCTATGCAGAAGATAAAACAGGGTGCTCTGATAAAGAGCTACTAGGGAGGGAGGCGAGGGTCACTTTGGAGGGTTGAAGGGATGGCCTTTCTGAGACCTAAATAACGGGAATGATGAGTCATGTGACAATGAGAAGTGGGCACGGGGGTGTTCTAAGCGGAGGAAACACCAAGTGCAAAGGCCTTGAGGCAGGAATGAGCTCACGTTGTGCTGGGGGACCTGCCCAGGCCACTCCTTGCTACCGAGGTTAGGAGTTGGGTTTGCCTCTGCGGGGGTGAGAGCCACTACAGGGTTTTGAACAGAGGCACCAGTGAGCCACAGACTATAGCCTGAGGGCCAAGTCCAGATCAATGCCTGTTGTTTATAAATAAAGTTTTATTGGAACCCAGTCTTGCCCGTTCGTCTACGTAGTGTCTGTGGCTGCTTGCAGACTGCAGTGGCAGAGCAGCATAGTTGTGGCAGAGGCCACCTGGCCCACAAAGCCTTTAGGTATTTTGATACTTACAGGGTAGTTTGCTGACTGCTGGTCTAGTTGCTGCTGTCAGAGGTTATTCTGGCTACTGTGTGGGTAGCATCCTGGACTAGAGCTATGAAGCTACTGCCGGACACAGAGGACAGTGAGCCTTTCCCTTAGCATCTCTGGGTGCACACAGCTCTGAAGACAGAGAGCGTGTGCGGGGCGTGCTGCCTGGTGCACAGTGGCCAGCCGAGCTGATGCTGCTTCGCCTGGTGAACTTGGCAAGGAGTTCATCACTGCTTGTGGGCCCTCCACCCAGACCATAACTGCCTGTCTTTCGTCTGCGGCACCTTGTCACCAGTTTGGGGCTTAGAGACAGTGCAGGCCAAGCAGCTGTTTCCTATTACCTGCTCGTCCCATTTCAGCAGCCTGTTGTGACTGCCAAGTGTGCCCACACCACTCCCAACAGACAGCAAGAGATACTGTGAGAAAGGGATCTCATTTCCAAATTTTAGGGCGATTGGTTTTGTTTTGTTTCTTGAGAAAAACATTAAGTAAAATAGTTGAATACTGTGTTAGAAACCTAAACGTCTAGGTTTTTTGTACCACGGGATCTTATTTTCATTCCTTTGGTTGTAACTGATAAATATTCACAGAATAAGTGAGTTAGTACACTTTTTAAGAAGAAAAACCATTTGTGTTACCTAAAGAAATGGTGAAGATGAGGGCAGGGACAAGAAGAGAAGATTCGGGGTGACAGATCAGCTGTCCCCAAATAGCTGTCTGTAGGTGGGAGGTCAAATTTATTTGAACAAACATTTATTGAGTTTCTGCTCTGTGCCAACCACTGCTGGGTGCTGGAGAATCTGAGGTCCCTGATGTCTGGAGCCTCACCGTCTGGTAACAAATATAACAGTGACAATATGACAAGATAACAAAAGTAAAGCACTTAATAATAGTTCTTACATTCCCACAACATCCCTCTAACATAGGTATTATCACTGCAATTTTAATTGAGACTTGAAGAGTAAATGTCAGAGTTGGGATATGAAACCATATCCTTTTGTCATTAGAGCTTTTTGCTGCCCTTCCGATTGGAAGAACTAAACCAATCAGTGTAAGTTCCAGCAAGGTAAGTTTCAGCTCAGGAACAAAAGGGGCTACTTTGGAAGGTGATGAGCTGTGTGTCAAGGGCAGTGTGTAAGTAGGGGCTTACGGAGGCCTGGCTGGATCAAGAGCCTCAAAGAATATTGTCAGAAATTAGGCTCTCTAGGGCTTCCCTGGTGGCGCAGTGCTTAAGAATCCACCTGCCAATGCAGGGGACACAGGTTCGAGCCCTGGTCTGGGAGGATCCCACGTGCTGCGGAGCAAATAGGCCCGTGCACCACAACTACTGAGCCTGCGCCCTAGAGCCAACGAGCCACAGCTACTGAAGCCCGCATGCCGCAACTAATGAAGCCCGCGTGCCTAGAGCCTGTGCTCCGCAAGAGGAGAGACCACCGCAGTGAGAGGCTCACACACCGGGATGAAGAGCAGCCCCCGCTCGCCACAACTAGAGAAAGCCCGCGTGTAGCAA
This sequence comes from Delphinus delphis, assembly GCF_949987515.2. Classification (NCBI taxonomy): domain Eukaryota; kingdom Metazoa; phylum Chordata; class Mammalia; order Artiodactyla; family Delphinidae; genus Delphinus; species Delphinus delphis. Next base: position 100,830,697 of record NC_082692.2, on the reverse strand, counting down.
CGAAGACCCAACACAGCCAAAAATAAATACATAAAATTAATAAATTTATTAAAAAAAAAAAGAAATTAGTCTCTCTCTATGCCTTGGCTCCGCTTTCCTCTGGTTTGGCTTCCAAAACAGGTAGGTCCTTCAGCTTCAGGCTAACATTCTGTCTGCTTGGTAGCCTCAACACGAAGAGGACACCTGTTCTCAGTAGTTCCAGCAAAAGCCCCAGGATTAACTCTGACTGGACTGGCATCTCTGAACCAATCCCTGTGGCTGTGAATGCGGGACTCTCATTGAGTCAACTCTCCCAACCACATGCACTGAGGGCAGCTCTCGCCCCCATCTCCTGAGCTCCCCCAGTGCCGCTCCTCCCAGTGATACAAAAGCACGGGCTCTTCGGGGTCTTTGGATGGAAGGGCATGGTATCTAGCATAGTGGAAGGAGGGTGGAATTGGAGTTCAACAGGCTTGGCTGGTCACTTACAGTGTGACCTGAGTAAACACGCTCCTCTCTCTGGGCCTCATCTGTAAACTGGGTGTTCGTAGCCCCTTCCTTCCTGGCCACAGGCAAGAGTAAACTGGTGCTTATATAGTGCCTGGCCCAGGAAACGATGCCCAACATCCCCAGGGAGGGATTTACGCGAGAGGGGATGTGGAAGAGCCTGGGCTATTCTCAGGACGAGGATGCAGGGTGAGTAAAACGTCGGTGGGTCGCCAGCGATTCGGCCAGGTTGACAGCCATGAGGCCAGGTCTGGCTGCACAGTGGATGCTGTCTCCACACTGAGCTCCCGGGAGAGGAGCCACTCGGACGAGGCTGTTTCTAAAGACCCAGCCAAGCCTATTTCCCTCTCCAGCTTCTCAAGCTCCAGCCAGATCACCAGAAAACAATGTTCCCAGAATGAACTGGCTCAGCTCCTTGCAGAAATGCTGCCAGAAAAGGACAATTAGCTCTGGGCCCTTGGCTTTTGTAGGGGTCTGCGTTAGACCCAACTGAGGGGGAGGAAACACACATTCATGGTCTTCTTCCTGGCACCGTCAGGAGAAAGGCGGGTCAGTGCGGCCGCAAGCCCGAGGCCGCCTGCATGTGAACCTGGCTCTGCCCACCACCAGCCGCGTGACCACGGGCAGGATCTCACTTTAGAACGGGGCAATGGTGGTAAAAACGGCATCTACCTCAAAGTTTTGTTGTGAGGATTACACAGGTCATATATTAGCTCCAGCCATTATAGGTCAAAAATTGGGCTCTATCAGCAATTTCATATGGTTCAAGCTAAAGTTCTTGACGCAGAGTAGGTGTTAACTATGGGCACATGCTATCTGTGGCCCTCACGACAGTCTTACCAGGAGGGCGCTGTTGCACCTGTGCTATGGGCGAGGGGGTAGCCAAGCAGCACGGCCGCCGTCCCAGAGCCTGTGTCCTGTGCGGCCAGCAGGAAACCGAGCATCTGAGAGAGACATCCCCTCCTGGGTCCTGCAGAGGTGACCTTGGCCTGAGACCCTGTCTGATGATTGTTCTTGGCTTACACGTTGCAGGCTCCTGCAGCAGCATTGAAGGCATGATCCTTTGTTCTAATCGGAGTCCCTTATCTGAGGATCCAGGTGATCAATTTCTCTTAGAAGTCAGTGCCAGGAAAAGAAATCTGTCTCGCCTAATAAACTGGTACATTTCCTTTTATCAGAGAACCCTAGGAGGGCAGAGCAAATACCTGGGCTGGGTTTCCAGAGATGGTGAATTTTTATTATTCTCTTTATTATACCTACCATGGAAGATCATTAATTATGTACCAAGACATCACACTAAGTGCACCACATGAACGTTCTCTTTGCTACTCAAAGTGTGGTCCTTGGACCAGCAGCAACGGCATCACCTGGGAGCTTGCCAGAAATACAGGATCTCTGGCTCCTCCCGAGAAGTGCTAAATCCAAATCTGTATTTTAACAAGACGGCCACATGACTCACAGGCACATTTAATGGCTGAGGCATCCTGCTTTGCGGCATTTAGTCCCCACCCCATTCAGGAAGCACAGACTGTTTTACCTCTGTTTTCCAGCTAAGTAGTCGGGGGGTTCTGACTGATTCCAGAGTCTGCATTCTTGCCACTGTGCTGCCCAGCCCTTGAAAAGTACGAGGAAACATCTAGCAAAGCCCTAGAGGTGGGTAAGTCTGAGAACCTTGGAACAGCCAGGTTGCTGACGGTGTTTCTTGGCCATCTTAAAGCTCTGGGCGCCTTTCCCAGAGATTCAAGGAACTTAGATCTGGCAGAACTCCTTAGGTGATCACATTCAGGTGACAGCTGGCAGCACCAGGACCAAACCCTAGTGTGAAGGGGAAGAGGCTTTGGCGTCAAATCAAAACCCACTGCTGAGCATCCTCAGGCCTGTCGATATAACCTCACTGAGCCTCAGTTTCCTCACTCGTAAATGGGGTCAAGTGTATCCACTGAGTCAAATTATTGGAAAGATAAAACAATCTTATGACACTAAATTCCTTCATCCAGCGCATGACAAGCTTGGTATGATAAATGTTAACTAAAATGAATGAGTGAGTGATAAATGAATAAACACACACACACACACACACACACACACACACACACACACACACACACAGGAGCCCTCTTCTTCATAGCATGGAGTTCCCACACTAGGCACAAGTAATTTGAAACCAACATAAGTGCTGAATTTTCCCCATGAAGTGGAAACTGGGCAGCCATGTGTTGAGGTGAAAAATATGATCCTGCTCTTGAGTCTGGTGGGTGGGTGGAATCCAGCCCCATGGACCCTTTCTCGTCCCAGGACATGTTTCTCCTGTCTTTGCCTGGTTTGGTATCAGGGTAATACTAGCTTTAAAGAATGAATTGGGATGTCTTCCCTCCTTGTGGTGATCAGCTTTATGTGTCGGTGTGGGCTAGACTGCAGTCCCCGGTATTTAATCAAACACGAGGTGTTGCTGTGGAGGTACTGTTCAGATGTGGTTAACATTCATAACCAGATTAAGTCATTTAGATCACCTATGACAGCCTGCTTCAATCAGTTGAAAGGCCTTAAGAGCAGAACTGAGGTTTCCTTGAAAGAGAAGAAATTCTGCCTTTGGGCAGCAGCTTCGGTTCATGCCCAAGAGTCCTGATAGCCTGCCCTGTGGCATTCAGACTTGCCTAGATGGCCCCCACAATTATGAAAGCCAATTCCTTGTAATAAATCCATATATTTTTATTCTGCTGTTTCTGTTTCTCTGGTTGAACCCTGACTGATACAGACTTTGATACCAGAGTCTGCATTGCAACAACATGGATGGACCTTGAGGGCATTATGTTAAGTGAAATAAGCCAAACAGAGAAAGACAAACACCATATTATCTCACTTACATGTAGACCATCAATGGCCATTTAGGTTGTTTCCACGTCTTGGCTGCTGTAAAGCTGCAAAGAACATAGGTGTGCATATGTCTCTTTGAAGATGATTTCCTTTCCTTCAGATATGTACTCAGAAATGTAATTGCTGGATAATATGGTAGCTCTATTTTTCATTTTTTGAGGAACCTCCATACTGTTTTCCCTAGTGGCTGCAACAATTTACATTCCCACCAACAGAGCACAAGTATTCCATTTTCTCCACATCCTCTCCAACATTTGTTATCTCTTCTTTTTGATGACAGCCATTGTACCAGGTGTGAGGTGATATGTCATTGTAGCTTTGATTTGCATTTCCCTGATGATTAGTGATGTTGAACATCTTTTCATGTACCTGTTGCCCATCTGAATGTCTTCTTTGGAATAATGTCTATTCAGTTCCTCTGCCCACTTTCTAATCAGATTGCCCATATTTTGCTACTGAGTTGTATGAGTTCTTTATATAGTTTGCATATTAACCCTTTATCAGATATATGATTTGCAAATACTTCCTCCCATTTTGTAGGTTGCTTTTTCATTTTGTTAATGGTTTCCTTTGCTGTGCAGAAGCTTTTTAGTTTGATATAGCCCCACTTGTTTATTTTTGCTTTTGGTGTCAAATCCAAAAACTCATTTCCAAGACTGATGTCAAGGAGTTCACCCATATGTTTTCTCATAGGATTTTTATAGTTTCAGGTCTTATGTTCAAGTATTTAATCCATTTTGTGTTGATTTTTGTGTATGGTATAGGATAGTGGTCCAGGCTCATTTCTTTTGTATGTGGCCATCCAGTTTTCTCAACACCGTTTATTGAAGAGACTATCCTTTCCCCATTGTATATACTTCACTCCTTTGTCATAAATTAATTGACCATATATGCATAGGTTTATTCCTAGGCTCTCTATTCTGTTCTGTTGATCTGTGTGTCTGTTTTTATGCCAATATCATACTGTTTTCACTTCTGTAGCTTTGTAATATACTTTGAAATCAGGAGGTGTGATGTAGATTTTCTCTTTTTAATATCATTGTTGTGTGCTACTTATTAATTTTTTCTTTCTGTTTGCTTTGGGTTTATTTTGTTCTTTTCCTAAGTTCTTGGTATGAAAGCTTAAATAATTGATATTTTTATAACTTATGCATTTAATAAACTTTAACCTTTTATAACCTATGCATTTAATGCTATAAATGTCTTTCTCAGCACTGTTAGCTGTCTCCATTAATTTTGATGTATTGTATTTTTTCATTCAGTTCAATGTGTGTTTATTTCCTTTGAGACTTCCTATTTAACCCATGGATATGGGTTATCTTCTATATCCTTGCTGGTTTTCCATTAACTTCTAGCAATTGTTGACAGAGAAGAGTTGAAGTCTCCCACTATTATTATGGATTTGTCTATCTCTCCTTTCAGTTCTGTCAGTTTTTGCTTTACATATTTTGCAGCTCTTGTTTGGTGCATACACATTTAGGATTGCTGTGTCTTCATAGTGGATTGACTCTTTTATCATACAGTGTTCCACTTTGACTCTGGTAATTTCCTTTTCTCTGGGGTCTACTTTACTGGATATTAATATAGACACTCCTGCTTTGGTTTAAGTAATGTTTGTATGATATAACTTTTTCCATTCTTTTACTTTCACCCTGTCTATATCAGTATATTTGAAGTTAGTTTCTTATAGATATCTTAGGGTTGGTTCCTGTTTTTCAAATTACTCTGCCAATCTTTGTTAATTGGTATAGTAAGGCCAATAAGTAATTTTCTGTTTTTTCTCTCTGTTTTCAATTTTTTGGTTTGCTTTTTCCTGACTGCCTGTGGGTTACTTGAGCATTTTTTAGAATTCCATTTTGATTTATCAGTAGTGTTTCTGAGTGTAGCTCTTTGTATAGATTTTTTTTTTTAGTGGTTGTTCTAAGTATTAAATTGTACAAACCTAACTTATCAGTCTACTGAAGTCATCATTTTACCAGTTGAAGTACAGCAAGCTTAGCACACTTTATGACCCTTTACCCTCACCTATTTATAACTGTCTTAAATGTTTCTTCTACATACATGTAGAACCATGGCAGCCAGTGTTTTAATATTTGCTTCAACCATCAAGCATAATGTAGGAAACTCACAAGGAGAAGGAAAGTCTTACCCATATTTTTGCTTACTTGTTCTTTGTCTTTTCCCTGACGTTCCAAAGTTTCTTCTTTTGTCATTTCCTTTTTTGTTTAGAGAACTTCCTTTAGCTATTCTTTTAGAGTAAGTATGCTGGTGACACATTCTCTTAGCTTTCCTGCACCTGAGAATGTCTTGATTTTGTTATAGGATTCTGAGTTGGCAAGTTATTTTCTTTCAGCCCTTGAAAAATACGGTGTCATTTCTGTCTGGCTTCCATGGTTTCTGTTGAGAAATCTGCTGTCATTCAAATTCCTTTTCCTCTATAGGTAAAAAGTAGTTTTTCTCTGACTACTTTCAAGATATTTTTCTTTGATTTTAGTTTTCATAATTTTTTTTTTAGTTTTCATAAATTTAATTGTGATATGTCTTATTGTGGATTCTTTGGAATTATCCTGTTTGATATTCACTAAGTTTCTTAAATCTATGGGTTTATTTCTCTTGCCAAACTTGGGAAATTTTCAGTTGTTCATTCTTTTTTCTCTTCCAGCTTTACTGAGTTATAATTGATACACAAAAAAGTTCAAAAAATTAGTGTGTATAAGTTGGTGAGTTTGGATATATGTATACAATCGTGTTACTATCACCACAATCAAGGTAATAAACATATTTATCACTTCCAGAAGTTTCCCATGTCCCTTTTTGTCAATTTGTTTCTTTACTTGTCTGTTTCGTGGTAGCAACTCAACATAAGATCTACCCTCTTAAATCTTTAAATGCATAATACCACATTATTTCTCCTAGTGCTTTTTCAGCCCCATCCTCTTCTCTTCTCCTCTGGGACTCTGATAACACAAACTTAGATCTTTTTTTATAGTTCCCCCGATCCCTGAGGCTCTGTTCTACCATTCCCCGCCCCCACCAGTCTATTTTCCCTCTGTTGTTCAAATTGGGTAATTTCTATTGTCCTGTTTTCCAGTTCACTCATTCTTTCCTCTGTCCTCTCCATTCTGCTGTTGCGTCCGTCTTCTCAGCATTTTTTTAGGTTATTGTTTTGAATTTATATCTTAAAGTTCTAAAATTTCCATTTGGTTCTTCTTTATATCCTCAGTTTCTTTGCTGAGGCTTTCTGTTTCATTTATTTCAAGTTTACTCATAATTGCTTTTTGAAGCATTTTTTAATAATGGCTGTCTTAAAATCTTTGTCAGCTAATTCTACCATCTCTGCCATCTTGGTGTTGGCATCTACTGGTTTTCCTTTATTCATTCAACTTGGAAACATCCTGATTCTTGATATAAAGAGTGGTTTTCTATTGAAACCTGGACATTTTTGTATTATCTAAACCTTCTGTAGATCTGTCTTTCTTTGACACCATTTCCACAGGGGAAGGTCGGGGGCAGCTCTTTATTCCTGATGGGAAGATATGGAAGTCCAGTTTTCTGCTTAGCCTTCATTGACACCCAGGTTAGGAGGGGTCCTCATTGCTGCTGACTCAGTGTGAGGGCCCTGGCTCCCCATGTGGTCTCTATTGATGGAAGCAGCTTCATTACTACAGGGAAATGGTGAGAGTCCTGACTCTCCACTAGACCTTTCCTGGTACAGTTTCTCTGATGTTTAGCTGGGGTAGAACTGTTATTGTCTAAAGGTTTTCTGTCTTGCTAAGCTGCTTTTTTTCTGGTCATTTGGCTAGAGAGAGCAAGCTTTTGTTGGGGCTTTTTCGTTTGTGCCCATTAGTATTTCCAAGTCACCAGCTTCTTCTATTCCAAGTGTCTTCTCAGGACATTTTGATCCCTCCGAGCTTGGGAGGTCTGTGCCCACATTACTTGGGGGTACTGTATCAACACTGTGAGGCAGCCTGGACGAGCAGACTGCATGGGCTTCATGGGTGCTGTCTGCCTCAGGGGGTCTCCTGAACATGGAGAGAGATGACCATGGTTTGTAGAGGAATACAACATGAATGATAGAAAAAGAAAAGAGTAATTTGTACTTTCTTCAGGTATGTTTTTGATGTTTAAAGAGTGATTTTTTTCATGTGTCCAACCTTTATTATTTTTTCTTGGTATTATTATGAAGAACTCTCAGTCAATATAGGAAAAATGAGAAACTAATGTTAAGGAAAAAGAAAAAGTTAACCTAAATCCCACCACCAGAGAGGACTGTTAAATTTTTGGTGTATGTCCTTGCAGTCTTTTTTTTTTAATATACATACACACAAGTATAAATCTATATGCATCTATTTTTAAAATGAAATAGAATCATTGTGTTGTTTTTTTAGTTTCATATTTTGAAATAATTTCAAACTAACAAAAAGTTGTAAGAATAATTCAAAGAACTTCCATACCCCCTTCACCCAGATCCACTTGTTGGTTACATGTTGACCCATTTCCTTTATCCTTTCTTCCCTCCCTCCCTCCCTCTTCCTTTCTTTCTTCCTTTCTTTCTTCTTTCTTCCTTCCTTCCTTCCTTCCTTCCTTTCTCTCTCTCTTTCTCTCTGTCTCTGTATACACATATGTATATATTATATAGCACATATTATATATTTAGTATACATTACTTACATTAGATATTATATATTGCTATATTACGAATTGCCATATACAATTTCATGTTTTCTTAACCATTTGAGAGTAAATCACAGACATGATGCCCTTTACCCCTAAATACTTCACTGTCTGTTTTCTAAGAATAAGGACATTCATTTGCATAACTACAGTACGATTAACAGTGATACAATATTATTATCTAATCTACAAACATTGTTTAAATATCACCAGTTGTCTCCATAATATTTGTTTAGCAATTTTTTTTCTGGTCCAGTATCCAATCTGGAATCATGCATTGTATTTAGTTTTCATTTCTCTTTAGTTTCCTTAAATCTGGAACAGTTCCTCATACTGTGACTTTCTTGACTTGAGGCGTACAGGCCAGGTATTTCACAAAGTGTCCCCCAATTTCGGTTTGTCTGGTGTTTCCTCCTGATTGACTCAGATAATGCCTTTTAGCAGAAATACCTCCGTAGTGATGTTGTGTCTTTCTCTATACATCTTATCAAGAGGCACTTGATGTTAATTTGTCCCATTATTGGTGATGTTAACTTTTATCTCTTGGTTAAAATGGTGTCTTCCGGGTTTCTCCACTGTGAAGCTACTATTTTCCCCTTTGTAAACGGTAGATAATTTGTACAGTGAGAGTACCCACTCATAATGTAAATATCCTCTACCTCATCAAATGTTCACCCACAAGTTTAGCATCCATTGATGATGCTTGTGCAAATCAGTTGTTACTGTGATGGATGCAAAAGGTTATTTTCTCATTTGATTAATCTACTCTGCATTTATTAGTTGGCATTCTGTTAAAAGGATGTGATTTCTTTTTATGTGCTGTTTTCACTTAGAAAATTTTGATGCCTATTTCAATATCACAGTGCAGTTCTGGCACCTAGAGTTATTGCAGATTCCATAGGTTAAGGGCACAGCCGTCAACAAGGCTGCCCTCACTTCAGATGCCAGCCACGATTTGGGGGTCCCCAGGTCACTATTCTGACCAACTAGCTGCAAATTTGGGAGGTTCTTATGACTCCCTCATGTTTGATACTTTGCTAGAATGACTCCCATAACTCAGGAAAGTGCTATACTTGTGATTACAGTTGACTATAAAGGATCTAGATCAGGACCAGCCAAACGGAGAGACACGCAGAGCGAGATCTGGGAGCATTTTCTCCCTACAAGCCTTTAGGGGCGTCTGCTTGGTGCCAGGTCCTACGCTGAGTTGGGAGAGACCTGCTGCCTGGCCATGAGAGGGAGGGAAGACCACCCAGGCAGAGGGAATGGCCTTGCAAAGATGCAGAGTCACAAGCAACGTGGTGATGTGCCCAGCAGGATCGGAACATTGTGTGTAAGGCTGGGGGACGGTGTTGTGTAGATCTGAGGCTGTGCTGTTGGGCTGTGCACTGAAGTTTGCACCTTGTCCTTTGGACCATGGGGGAGCAGAGCCTGTGGTAGGAAATGAGCAGAGATTTGTGCACCTGGTGGAGGGTGGATTGCAGAGAGAGGCTAGAGACTGCGGGAGGTCTTTAAAGAAAAGGTGGGAGATGATGAAGATACACGCTGAGGTGGGAGATGTGGGCATGGGGAGCAGGGGTAGATCAGTGTGAGGAGTGATGTTCCAGGAGAGGCATCAAGCAGCACGATGCGAAGTCTGAGTACCCTTTCCTGGCTCCGGGTTCTGCCGGTGAGAAGCCATCTCATTGGTATCAGTCTTAGAGACCAGTGTGCCTCCTCCTCCCATCTTACCTGGTTGCCAGTTTCCCCAAACAGGATAAGCCTAAAGAAATCCATACAAAGCCACATTGTAATTAAACTTCTGAAAACAAAAAAAAACAAGCAAAATCTTGAAATTCAGTCAGATGCAATGTAGCTGATTTACAGAGTTAATAACTCCACCAGTGCACACAGAGCAGCACACCCTTCATTAATGCGCTATTTTTGCCAAGTTTTTGGTATCAAAGTTATGCTGGTTTCATAAAAGGAATTTGGAAGCTTTCCTTTTTTACACGCTGAAATGCTTTAAATAGCATTGGAGTTATCGTTTCTCTAAGGATTTGGTTGAATTCACTTATGGGCCTGGTTATTTCTTTTTTTTTTTCCTTTTTTATGACATCTTTATTAAGTTGTTCCTATGAAACTATCACCACAATCAACACAGCAGACATTCCCATAACCCCCAAAAGTTTCCTTGTGCCCCTTGCAATCCATCCCTCCTCCACCCCTGTCACCAGGCAACCCTGACCTGCTTTCTGCTCTTCTAGATTAGTTTGCACGTTCTAGAATTTATGTAAATGGAACCTTATGTACTCTTTCTTTATCTGGCTTCCTTCACTCAGCATAATTATTTTGAAATTTACCCATGTTGTGTGTATCAATAGTTCATCCATTTATATTGCTAAGCAGAACTCCATGGGATGAATACACCACTGTTTGTCTGTACATTCACCAGTTGAGAGACATTTGAGTTGTTTCCAGTTTGGAGCTATTATAAGTAAAGCTGCTGTAAACATTCGTGCCCAAGTCTTTGTGTGGACATATGGTTTTTTTCTCTTGGATAAATACCTAGGAGTGGAAAGATTGGGCCATATGGTAGGTGTATATTTAACTTCTTAAGAAACTGTCAAACTGTTTTCCGGAGTGGCCGTTCCATTTTACATTCCCACCAGCAGTGCTCGAGGCTTGCAGTTTCTGCACACCCTCGCCAGCACTAGGTGCGGCCAGTCCTCCTATGAGTTTCTGAGTTGTTGTGATTTGACAACTTCCTCAGTTTCTTCTCCCTCTCTTAGGCTGGGTTGCCTAGATGACAGAGTTGGAGGCAAAGCTTAGGTATTGCTGTTTCACTGCAGGGCGGGCTGGGGAGTACAGACAGAGGGAAACGAGCAGGGAAGCAGGAAGGAGAGAAAGCAAACACAGGTGTGCCTTGCTGAGCTGCTCACAGCTGTGCGAGAAAGAGCAGGAGGTCACTGAGCCGCGGGATGTCTCCAGAGGAGGCGTGTGGAACTGGAACACCTCGGAGGAGGAGCAGATGAGAGAGGAAGGGAGAGGAATTTATCGCTGACGCTTTTCTTCCTTTTTTTTTCTTTAATTAATTAATTTATTTATTTTGGGCTGCACTGGGTGTTGGTTGCTGCGCGCGGGCTTTCTCTAGTTGCGGCGAGCGGGGGCTACTCTTCCTTGTGGTGCGCAGGCTTCTCATTGCAGTGGCTTCTCTAGTTGCGGATCATGGGCTCTAGGCGCACCGGCTTAGTAGTTGTATCTCGTGGGCTCTAGAGCACAGGCTCAGTAGTTGTGACGCACAGGCTTAGTTGCTCCACGGCATGTGGGATCCTCCTGGACCAGGGATGGAAACCATGTCCCCTACATTGTTGGCAGGCAAATTCTTAACCATTGCGCCACCAAGGAAGTCCCATCACTGACACTTTTCCATCTCCCATCTTTCACGGGTCCAGATTTACCCCATGGCGCCATAACTCCCATGAAAGTGTTGTGTGGCCCCTTTGGACAGCTTCTGGGGAAGCCAGATCCAACAACCCAGGGCACAGTGCTTCATCTGAGTCTGCAAACTAGAGCCTCTGCATGTCCAGTCAGGTTGGACCAGGGCGTGTGGTTCCTGCCGTGGAGGGCAAGGGAGGCCATGCCCAGGCGCAGACAGGACTGTGGGAGGCTGAGCCCCCCAGCAGTTAGGACATACGTTGGTAGCGGGACCAGGGGTCCCCTGAGCAAACAAGGAGGCTATGGTGAGGGCACAGGAGTTGAGCACAGCTGGAGAGGACTGTAAGTTAAGTTGGTGTGATCTTCTGAGAGAGTTTACATCCATTAGCTCCTCTGATCTGTGACACAGCCCAGGGGTGTAGGCAGGGGTTTATAGCCCCGTGGTTCAGATGAAGGAAGTTAGGTCTTACCTGAGTGACTTGCCCAGGATCATACAACATGTGGGTGACACACTTAGGACTTTGGTCTCTGGGCCCGGTGCTCTTTCCATGTGCTGTGTGCATGCCAGATATTCTCAGATGTACATATTGGGGACTGTGTCTGGTTTGGGGGCACCTCCTAGAGTGGGGGTCCCCAACCCCTGGGCCACGGACCGCTATCGGTCCGTGGCCTGTTAGGATCCAGGCCACACGGCAGGAGGTGAGCGGCGGGCGAGCAAGCAAAGCTTCATCTGTATTTACAGCCGCTCCCCATCGCTCGCATTACCGCCTGAGCTCTGCCTCCTGTCAGATCAGCGGCGGCATTAGATTCTCATAGGAGCTCCAACACTACTGTGAACTGCGCATGTGAGGGATCTAGGTTGTGCGCTCCTTGTGAGAATCTAATACCTGATGATGTAAGGTAGAGCTGAAGCGGTGATGCTAGTGCCGGGGAGTGTCTGCAAATACAGATTATCATGAGCAGAGGTTTGACTGCGCAGAGACCATAATAAATCAATTGCTTGCAGACTCATATCAAAACCTTATCAGTGAGTGGCAAGTGACAGTTAAGCTGCATCTTACAGAGTAGACTGGACATAAGCAACATACTTCGGGTGTCACTGTCTCCCATCACCCCCAGATGGGACCACCTAGTTGCAGGAAAACAGGCTCAAGGCTCCCACTGATTCTGCATTATAGTGAGTTGTATAATTATTTCATTATATATTACAATGTAATAATCATAGAGATAAAGTGCACAATAAATGTAACGAACTAGAATCATCCCAAAACCATCCCCCCTGCCCCAGTCCATGGAAAAATTGTCTACCACGAAACTGGTCCCTCGTGCCAAAAAGGTTGGGGACCTTTGTTCTAGAGGACAGAGAAGCACATCCTGAATCTAGTGTTTCTTCTTTTTTCAGCCATTTTGGGGGAGTGATGCAGCAGGAAGTCCTGATAACAGGGCTGCCATGGGAGGGACATCGGGGATCTGGAGTTCTAGTCCCACCTGTGTGGCCTTGGACTCATAATTTTTCCCCCTTGGGCCTCTTTTCACTCACTCACTCAGCAAACCTTTGGAAAGAGCGTATGTGCTGTGTGCCAGACACTGTGCTAACTGTGGGGAATTTCAAAATGAGTGCGGTGGTCCCTGCCCTCGTGGAATTTCTAATCCTGACCTGCTACGTGGCATACCCCGTAGGGCTGTTGAGAGAATTAAATGAGTGAATGCATGTAAAGCACTTAGAACAGTGCCTGCACACCACAGATGTTCCATAAATATGATGATGATGACGATGACGACTATTGGCCTCATGGGACAGGTGCTTCCTAAAGTCTTTGTATGTAAGTAAGTGGGGAGTGGACAGTGCATCCTGTGGGTTAAGAACACACGTAGACTGTGGAATCATAAACCCTGGGGTTTGACTCTCAACTCTATTAATTATCAGCTTCTTGAGCAAGATACTTACTTTTGTGCCTCAGCCTCCTCATCTGTAAAATAGGACCTCAATTTGCATTTTTGAAAATAAAATGAAATGATTCCCTTGAGATGAATTGTTTGCAAAAATGGCCCCAATTTTTCACCCACCCGTATATCCACACCTCCTGTCGAGTGGTAGAGTCTCTTCCTCCTTCCTCTTGCGTATGGGATGGCCTTGTAACTTGACTTGGCCAACTGAATATACCTTCAACTTTGAATGACTGTACTTTCTCACTCTGGGACCCCAACACCACCAAATGAAGAAGCTCAAGCTAACCTGAAGGATGGTGAGAGATATAGGATCAGTCATCCCCATCAACCGAGCTGACAGTCAGTCAATCCCCAGAAGCAAAGCCAGCCTACTGGCCTGCAGTCAACCACAGACACGTTAGAGAGACCACTCAGTACCAGAAGAACTGCCCAACTGAGCCCAGCCTATATTAGCAACCCACAGAATTGAAAGCTAAATAGATGGTTGTGGTTATAAGTCACTAATTTAAGGCTGTCTGGTTACACAGCAACAACTAGCCAATACAACATGTAAGATGCTTAGCACAGTAATCATGGCTTAATTAATGGAAGCCATGATGATGATGATGATGGTGGTGGTGGTGGTGGTGGCAGGGTCCAAGCTCAGGCCACTGTTGGGAATATAAGAAAAGGTGGTGGGCTTCCCTGGTGGCGCAGTGGTTGAGAATCTGCCTGCCAATGCAGGGGACACGGGTTCGAACCCTGGTCTGGGAAGATCCCACATGCCGCGGAGCAACTAGGCCCGTGAGCCACAACTACTGAGCCTGCGCATCTGAGCCTGTGCTCCACAACAAGAGAGGCCGCGATAATGAGAGGCCTGCGCACTGCGATGAAGAGTGGCCCCCATTTGCCGCAACTAGAGAAAGCCCTCGCACAGAAACGAAGACCCAACACAGTCATAAATAAATAAATAAATAAGAAAAGGTGGTTTCCCTGACCTCTGCCCTAAAGGAGCTCATGGCATGACATTACTCATGGGATAAGAAAGGCAACAAACAATTACTTCCAATGAATGCTCACTCACTCATTTATTCTTCAGAGTCTTGACCAATTATGACCTCAAGCCCCTGCTAAGGAGATTTGACTTCACATCCACTGTGAAGCACCATTGACAGGTTCTAAGCTGGGAGTGGTGGGATAAGAGCTATTTTAGGAAGATCCTGCAGTGAGCAGGAAGGATCAGAGTGAGGCAGCCTGAAGGGGAGAGAGTGACAACATCAGTCCCCTCCTTACACCTCTCATAGCACCCATGTCTCTTAGAATATCTGACTCCACAGGGCCTGGTGCGACTGCCCTCCCACCCTGTTGAACCTCTCTCCCCCATTCTCACTCTGCTCCACCACACTGGTTTGGTGCCTTAGATATGTCCTGATTTGTCTTCCCTCAGTGCCTTGGCACATGCTGTTCTACTGCTTCCCCTCCCTTCCTGTGTCACTTGTGCTCATCCTTCAGATCTCTGTAACTCAGATGTCACTGAACCCTTAATCTAAACTGGGTCACCCTGATAACCCACCTAAAAACCCTCTGCTTTTCTTTTGCAGCAGTTATGTGGTCTGTACTTACATAGGTAATATATGAGTGACGACTTGGGGTATCCGTCTCCTCCAGCAGACTGTGAGTTCTTTTGGGTCCACCTTGCTCACTGCTTTGCCCCAGAGCCTGGCCCAATGTCTGGTGTATACTAGGCATGAACAGAATAGTAGTAAAATGAATGGGTGCCCTTGAGTGAAAACCCTTTGGGGCAGAATACCTATGCTCATCCAGAATCTCTCCGTCCTGATGTGACATGGGAGGAGAGAGAGGTCACAATCCTTAGAGCTCTTCCCTTGGGAGACAAATTGATCTCACCCTGGAAGTGTCACCCAGGACCCCGGCACCAGTTTTATAGCCTGAGGACACATTTAATCCAACTAATAAATAATCCATCCCACCAGCCCTGGTGGCTGAGCGGAAGGTTCTTAAGGAGAGACCAACACTGATGTGGAACATTGAGTTCCCCAACTTCAAGGACACAGAATTCTCCTGCAGGGTTTTCATCATCTATTTGAACAAGGAATGCTTTCCCCAAGCCTTGCTTCGTAAACAAGTCTGTGATCAGAGGCAAACAAACAGCCCCTGTGTGGACATCTGACATCTGGAAGACTTCATCTAGGCAGCAGCAGGGAGACTTCACAGAGAAACACACAGAGCTGAAAGCAACAAAAACCCTTGTGGCCTTATTTTATTGTCCCCAAATAGGACAGTCACTGACATCCCTCTTCTTCTTCCAGAATCCTTCTTTTCACTTGGAGCTGGCTTACATATAGCTGTTTGTGGGCTTATGTGTCCATCTTACTAGATCATAAGTTCCATGAGGGCAAGGACAGCTTGCTCACCCATTGTTTTCCCACCCATAGCTCAGTGCTTGGCACAGAATTGGCTCCATAAATGTTTGCTGATTGGATAAGCAAAGGTGAAATGTTGAGCTATAAGTGGGAATGGAGAGGGCAAAGAGTCTGCGAATGGGCTCATGTATACAGAAAGGTAAAGTTAAAAGCATAGTAGAGAAAAGGAGTAGAGGCTGGTGGGATTGGGAGCCTCTGGATCAAGCCATACCTGAAGCCTTTGGCATCACTGGAGTTTTCAGTCATTTGCATCAGGATATTCCCTTTGTTAATTAACCCATGTCCTCACAAAGAGTTTTTCATAAAAGTTCATAGCATCTTTATTCATAATAACTAAAAACTGGAAATAACCTAAGTGTCTGTCAACAGGTAAATGAATAAACCAGTGGAGATATACCCATACAACAAATTCATCTAACAGAATACTACTCAGCAACTCAGCAATAAAAGGAAACTACTGATACATACAGCAATATGGAAGAATCTCATAGACATTATGCTGGGCGTGATAAGCCAGGTTCAAAGGACTACATATCATGTGATATCATTTAAAGGAATTTCTAGGATGGCTTAACAAAACTATGACGAAAGGATTCAGATTAGTGATTGCTTTTGGGAAAGTGGGAGTTGACTGCAAAAGGACATGAAGGAACTTTCTGAGGAGCTGGAAGTGTTTTATATCTTGAGCTGGATAGTAGTTACATGCATGTACACATATGTAAAAGCCATCAAGCTGTACATTGAAACGGTATGCATTTTACTGTGTGTAAATTATACCTTAAAATTTTTTGTGATGTATTGTATTTGATTCTCTCTGAAGTCTTTCTAATTCTCTTGAGTTTAGGATTCTGAGGTAGAGTACAGCTCACTATTACTCATTTCTCTGGGGTCCTTTGGAGGCAGTGCCCTCTAGCCAGAAGAGCACCAGGATGAGGGTCCAGAGATCTGGGCACTGGACAATGGCCAGGCCGAGGGGAGCAGATCCCGAGTAAAAGCAGAAGAAGTCAACTGACAAGGAGAAGCAGATGCACAATGAGAAGGAAGAGAGGGAGGAAAATAGAATGAGAGAGACAAAGGAAGACAAAGAGAAAGACTGGGAGAAGGGCAAGAAGTCAGAGAGCCAGAGAGAGACAGAGAGATACACAGAGACACACAGAGACTGAGCAACAGAGGGAGACTGAGAGACAGAGACAGAGACCCAGAGAGAGACAGAGACCCAGAGAGAGAGATGAGGAGCGAGCGCAGGTTCCTGTGTGTTTTGCCTTCGCTGGGCTCTCAGTGCTCACGTCCACATCCCTGTAAGGGTCACTTGGATGCCACACTTGTCCTTGAACCTCCCCAACCTCCAGCTGTGCCTGCTTGCCTCATGCTGACTTCCTTGTACAGCCCTAAAAGTGTCCCCAAAACTGTGTGGTCGTTCCTTCCTTGCGTGTAGGCCTCACCCCAAGGACTGGGAGTGTCCAGAGGCCAGGAACCTGTTATCATCAGGCTCATCCTCCAGCCTCCACACCTGTCCCCAGTGGGCCTGGGTCCATCGGGTGAGTCGATTCGTTAGAGGCATTTGGAAAATGGAGCTCACAGGACTCAGAGGGCTCAGACTGCTTAAAGCCAAGGTGTGGGAGAGACCCCCACTCCAGCAGGGGCTGGTGTGCTGAAGAGACTCGTGCGTGGGTTTGCTATGTGTCTGTTGCACAATTTCCCAGGGGTCATTGAACTTGGGCCGAGTAACCAAAACCAAGATCCTCCTGCCTCCGCCTTCCTTCCAGACATCCAGAAGCCCTGGGGTCTCAGCTGAGTGGATTAACTAGTAAATCATTACATAAGAAGTCGTATGTGAGCCTTAAGGGGTGGCAGCAAGTCTGGGTTTTGCTGGAACTTCTCTCATCCGCTGCCAAGACAGCTTCCTTTGAGGACTGCCCTAACCACATGTTGGCCGTGCCTCAATATGGTGTCTAGGATGGTGGGGCCCAGGGTCTCTTCAGTGGACTGATGCTTGCCTGACAGCGCAGCCCTGAGCTCAGGAACTTTTCCATCTCTTTGTTCCCAGACGCCCAGTCTGAAGCCCTAGACCTTTAGGAATGTGTTTTGCCTGAGTCCCAGGGAGGGGGCGGTGGGTGAGGCTAATGAGGTCTGAGTTCTCTTCCGTTCCCTCTGGCTGGGATGTGGTTCTGAGTGTGGGCGGAGGAATTTGTGAGCGTGGGTCTCATTTGCATCTTTGGTGACCCTCAGGCAAGAAGGGAGGCCAGAACTCAGTGTCTGTTCTAACGGGAGCCGAGCTGGGGGTTCTAGTCCACAGGCAAGTGGGTCTTTGCAGAAGCGGGGAGGAAGCAGGGCTGGTTTTTACTTCTCCTCCTACCTATCTTTGTTTCACAGACCACTGCCTGAACAGCTCTCTTGGGGTTAGTTAAAATCTTATTTTTGAGCAAGTTCTGGTCCACCACTGACTGTGTGACCTGGGGCCACCCATTTGCCATCTTGGTGCCTCTTCCAGCTTGGTGACTGAGGGTCCTTTGAGCCCCAAACCTGCCAGTCCTCTGATAGGAGTCATAGTTTTCCCCACTTTTCATGAACAAAGGACAAGAATGGATTGCTTGGTTTCTCAGGAGAGGGGGCAGGCAGGCGGGGGATTAGCATGATGACTACCCCCTCCCCGCAAGCTGTAGAGGAAGAAATCCCAAGTTTGAAAGGGATTTGCAGACTGAAATGGCAATGCAACTGTATCTGTATCTGCAGTATCTGCCCCAAACCTCTCCCAGGTTCCACGTGCTGTATCCCATCATCTGTTCGCCCCAACACTCTCTCCTCCTCAGGTATGTCCTCCCTCTGTAGGGCTGGCTGCAATGGCCAGTCCTTACATTCAGAGGGCTCTGGGTGCACCGGGACCTGTGTTAACTGGGGTGTGTGATCGCATCAAAGTTGGGGAGACTGAAGCACAGAGAGTTTAGACAATGGGGCTCGGAGGCTCTGCCCAAGGTTCTTCTTCCTCCCCAAGGCTCAGCTCTCAGCTGTGCCTCGTAGCTGGTGTGTGTGCATGTGTGTGCGTGTGTGCACATGCATGTGTGTTGGTGTGTACCGTGTTGGGTTTCCTGTGTGTAGAGGCGTGTGTGTGTATGTTGGAGTATGCGTTGGTGTGGTGGAGTATGTGTTTAGTGTGTGTGTGTTGGTGTGCCTATTGGTGTGTGTGTGTCAGTGTGTGTCTGTGTGAGGAGTATATGAGCTACTGCATGTAAAGCCCTGGGCCTGGAACACAGTAAGGTCTCGATAAATGTGGCTCATTATGAAGGCTTGGGCCCTCTTACGTTTTTTTACCTTATTTTCTTTATTGAGATGCAACGTTCAGTAAATGCACAGATCTTAGTTGTAGAGCTTGACCGGTTTCCGCATGTGTGTCATGCATGTAGCCACTGGCCATACCGAGGTGTGGGGCACCTCCAGCTCCCAGAACCTCCCTCCAGCACCGATTCCCCTACTCACTGACTGTCATCACAGATGGGTTGCGCCTGGATGTGGACGGCACATGAGCGGAGCTGTACACCGTACACTCCCCGTGTCTGGCTTCTTCAGTTCAACATATTGTGAGATTCATCCATGTTGTGTTTAGAACAGCTTTTTCCTGTTAAGTCGATGTGAGGTATTGCAGTGTGCGAACCTGCCACCATGTATGTATCCATTCTCTTGTGGGTGGCCTTTTGGAAGGTTGCCAGTTTGGGCTGCCAGGAATACAGTTTCTGTGAGCGAGGCTTTTGTGGACAGAGCACTGACTCCGGGAGGACGCCCACCCGGAGGAGAATTTGCCGGGCACCTTTGGCTTTAGTACACGCTACCGAACAGCGTTCTGGAGTGGTGGTAAGTTCTGACCCAGACAGCAGTTATTGAGAGTTCCAGTTGCCCCGTGTCCACCATCTTCCAGAGCAGGTGCTGTGGTGGAGTTTGGGGTGCCAGGTGTCTGTTAGGGCTCAGCACCTGTGAAGAGAAAGTGGGGGAGAAGAACTGGGCAGAGGGAGAAGCTGATCTGCAAAGCGGGCCAACAAAGCCCCAGTCGACCAGCAGGGAGCCCTGGGGTGAGCACTGCCCATCACAGTGACCACTGTGGTGGAACTGGCAGACCTCTCAACCCTGCCTCTCTTGGTCACTGGATGTGGACCGCCCTGCGACGGCCATGGCCTCAGAGGGGGCAGCTCTCGGTAGCTCAGGCAGATGTTGGCAGGGCTGACAGCTCCCTGCGGATGGCACTTCCCAGGGCTGTCCAGCAAGCATCCCTGGAAGGGAGATCTCTCTGAGTCCACCACACACACTAGCCAGTGAGGGGGAGGGGTGCAATGATATCCTACTGAGATTTAATCAGCGTTTCCATGATGATGCATGATGCTTTTCTGCTTATTGGTCATTTGAATGTCCTCTTCTGTGTGGTGGCTGTGCAAGTTTTTGCCCATTTTTGCAATTGGGATGTTTATCTTTTTCTTACTAATGTATAAAAGTTCTTTATATATTCTGGATATGAGTTCTTATTCATAGATGTACTGCAAACATCTTCTCTCAACCTGTTTTCTTTGAGGAATTTTTGCATACCTCAAGGTCATGAAGATATCCTATTTTTTTTTTTTTCTGGGAGAATGATCATTTTACTGTAGATCTAAGGCCCATCTAAAATTAATATTTGTGTATGGTATGAGGTAGGTTCATTTTTTTCCCCATATGGTTATCCATCTGAGCTAATATTACTCTTTAGACCCTCTTTCCCCCACTGCGTTGTAGTGCGTCTTTACTGTAAATCAGTTGATTGAATATGTCAACACATATTCAAGCTCTTTCTGAGCTCCCTATTCTGGTCCATTTGACTATTGTTATGCCGTCCCACACTGTCTTACCTACTGTGGATTTACAAAAACTCTTGACATCTGGTAGTATAAGTCCTCCAGCTTTGTGTTTTTGTTTTCTGAGGTTGGTCTTACCTATATTCTAGGGACTTTGAATGTCCATATAAATTTTAAAAGGAGTGTGCCAGTTTTCTCAAAAATGCCTGCTGGGATACTGATTGAGTATTCAGTATACTGAATACAGATCTTCCTCACTTTACAGTGGGATTACATTCTGATAACCCACTGTTGAAAATATGGCTAAGGGGCTTCCCTGGTGGTGCAGTCGTTAAGAATCCACCTGCCAATGCAGAGGACACAGGTTTGAGCCCTGGACCAGGACGATCCCACATGCCGCGGAGCAACTAAGCCCCTGTGCTACAACTACTGAGCCTGTGCTCTAGAGCCCACGAGCCACAACTACTGAGCCCATGCGCCGCATCTACTGAAGCCCGCACGGTCTAGGGCCTGTGCTCCGCAACAAGAGAAGCCACCACGATGAGAAGCCCGCACACCGCAACGAAGAGTAGCCCCCGCTCACCGCGACTAGAGAAAGCCCACGCACAGCAATGAAGACCCAACATAGCCAAAAATAATAAATAAATAAAAACAAAATAAATTTAAAAAAAGAAAATATGGTTAAGTCGAAAATACATTTAATACAGCTAACCTACTGAATATCATAGTGTAGCCTAGCCTACCATACATGTGCTCAGAACACTTACATTAGCCTACAGTTGGACAAAATCATCTGACACAAAGCGTATTTTATAATAAAGTGTCGAATATCTCATGTAATTTATTGAATACTATACTGAAAGCAAAAAACAGAATGGTGTCTGGGTACAGAATGGTGGTAAGTGTACCGGTTGTTCGCCCTCCTGATCGCGGAGCTGACGGGCAGCTACAGCTGCCACTGCCCAGAATCACGAGAAAGGATTGTAACCACGTAACACTAGCCTGGAAAGAGATCAAAATTCAAATTTTGAAGTACAGTTTCTACTAAATGCATATTGCTTTCACACCATTGTAAAGTCAAGAAATCCTAAGTCGGGACCATCTGTATACAAATCTATTTGGGGAGAATTGACATCTTAATAATATTAAGTTGACCAATCAATGAACATGGTATAGCCCTCAATTTATTTAGGTGTCCTTTAATTTCTCTGCAATGTTTAGTAGTTTTTAGCATAGGGGTCTTTGATTAGATTTATTCATAAGATTTGATGATTTTTGGTATTATTATAAATGACTTTTAAAGTTTCTCATTTTCTAATTGTTGCTAGTATATAGAAATTCAATTAATTTTTGTATGTTATTATATCCAGCAACCTTGCTAGATTTGCTCATTCATTCTAATATTTTGTAGATTATTTTGTATTTTTTCCATGTACAGTTTTATCATCTGTAATATCATCAATGACAATTTGTTTGTTTCCTTTCCAATTCTTATTTGTTTTATTATTTTTCGTGCCTTATTGAAATGACTGGGTCCTGCCATACAGTCTTGAATAGAAATGTTAGTGGTTGACATCCTTTTCTTGATCCTATCCTTAAGAGAAGAGCATTCAATATTTCACTATTAATGATGATGTTAGCTCTGTGTGTGCATGTGTGTGTGTGTGTGTACGTGTCTGTCTGTCTGTCGGTATGTGTCTGTGTGTTTACCAGATACCCTTTATCAGATTAAGGAAGTTCTCTTTGATACTCTTTTTTCTGAGAGTTTTTATCATGAATAGGCATCGAATTTTAACAAATATTTTTCTGTATCTGTTGATTTTAGCTCACAGCTACAGCTGCAGCTCTCAAAATCTGGGAAGTGCTTTGTGGCTGATCTCGGGCCAGAGGTTTCAGAGGGAGTGGTGCCCTCCTGGGGGCCGGATGAGACAGCTGCAGGAGGGCAGGGGAGTGCGGAACCTCTGCAGAGACAGGGCAGTGACACGTGCTCACCTACCTTAGTCCTTGTGAGCTGCTGCCCTGCTCACTCCCAGTAAGGACTTGGGCTCTTTTTTCTGAAGGGAAATTAGTCCCTTTTGTATAACCCTGTGCCAGGCACTCTGTCAAGCATTGTGGGGGACACACGACACTGGTACTTACCTTCCAGGGCCCACAGGGTCCCCATGTGTCATGCCTTCATGCAGCTCTTAGGAGGAACCCGATTTGGGCTGGAACCAGGGGCCTGTGTCTCTCTCCTCCACCCCCACAGCATCCCCCTGCCAGGGACCAAAGGCCCTCTGGAGCGGTCGGGCCATGCACAAACAGGGAGAGAGCAGTGGAAAATGCATCAAATGATCCGACCCTCACCATTTCATCTCCTGCCCAGTTGTCTTGTGGATTCTTGGCCTTCCCAATGCGGTCTGGGAAGACTTACAAAGTTTCCTTCCAAAACCACAAGAAGCCAAGAACGGGAGCTGCCCCAGGCCATTTCTGTCCCTGGGTATCCTTTCAAAGGATTTCTGGATAGATGAGAGAGATTGTGG
Organism: Delphinus delphis; assembly: GCF_949987515.2. Lineage (NCBI taxonomy): Eukaryota > Metazoa > Chordata > Mammalia > Artiodactyla > Delphinidae > Delphinus > Delphinus delphis. The sequence goes on along the minus strand of NC_082692.2, from coordinate 100,807,537 downwards.
CCTGTGGGCAGTCAGGGGAGAAGGCCTATCGTTGTTTCAGATTTCTGGCTTGGCTCATATGTTCAGACTGTCCAATTCCCACACTAGATGCCTCAATTCACTGGGAATAAAAGCCTTGCCTCCAAAAAATGGCCACCACATTTGTTGCTTCTGCTGCCTCTGCTCAGGCTCCCTCCCTGTTTTCCACAGCAAGTCTTAGTCCCAGCCAGACAAGTGTGGAAGTTAAAAATCTTTAGCTTACAAGTGCTAGAAACAAATGGCAAACTAGCCCAATCCTGAAAAGAGGGTAAATTTATTGGTTCACAGATCTAAAAATTCTAGGGGGAAATGACTTCAGGTGTGGCTGGATCCAGGTGCTCAAACATTGTCCTCAGGAATGTGACCCCCTCTGTCTTTGGCTCTGGTTTCTCCTGTATGGGCTTTATTCTCAGGCAAGCTCTTCCTTTGCAATGGCAGAGAAGATCTGGCATACATCCTCCCAGCTTGGTAGCTCCAATACAAAGACAACTCCCCTTTTCAATAGATGAGGCAAAAATCCCAGGAAAGGCTCTCATTGGCTCAGACCAATTCATACGCCCATATTGAGAATCAGCCTCACTGGAAACACATGGTCTGAGAATGTGGGAAGGGTGGATCCTGAGAGGAGAAGAGGGTTTGCAACCAGAATTAAATGTGCCAGGCAGACAAAATCCTAGGTGCCACTTCCAGCTGCCCCTGCCCACCACTATGCCTTTGTTCGCATGTTTTCCTTTCTGGAATGTTGTCCTCTTTCCCGTGCTTAATGTTTCCATTCCTCCGATCCTCACCTTCCTGGAAACCTTCCCCAGCCTTCCAGTCCACACAGACCTCCCCCTTCTTTGAACTCACCGTGTGCCAGTAGTCTGTGCATTTGAGTTCATTTTTAAATGAATATAATTTGACTTCCTTCTGATTATATCACAATAATACTTGTTCCCCAAACAAATCAGAAAGTACAAAGATGAAATCCCGTTACCCCTGTGGAGGTGACACTGTGCCCAAGCCTGAAGTTTGAGTAGAAAGTAGACAGGAGAGGAGCAGAGCCAGGAGTGTTTCAGGGTAGGGGAGCAGCACATGCAATGACTCGGGGGGGCTTGAGGAAGCAACAGCAGCTCAGCGAGCAGGAATGGAGTGAGAGAGGGTCAGGGCTATGAGAGGAGCTTGGCAGAGGCCTGAGGGCCATGGCAAGGAGGTCGGCTTGTATTCTGCATGAGATGGGAAGCTGCTGGAGGATTAATCAGGGGGCAGCGTGGTCTAGCTGGCATTTGGGCCAGCTCTCTTGGCTGTGGAGTGGAGAAGGCAGAGGTGATGCTGGTTCTGCCCGAGGTGGTGGCCATGGAGAGGGAGAGGAGCAGGGGAATTGGAGTGGGGGTAAGGGTGGGGGAGAGAGGCTGAGGCGATTGCCAAGTTTCTGGCTTGAGCAGCTGTGTGGATGGGGTACGTTTACTGCCATGGGGAAGATGTATCAGACATTCTCTCCTGGATGGACCCAAAGTGGATTGCTACTCACATTTACATAAGTTGCATAGAGTTGCTTGGATTAGTGCTCTTTTCCCCACTCAACTGAGTATCTTTCCATATCCATAACATGTCTTGATAGCATCCTTGGCAATGCTGGCATACTATTCCGTATAATGTACTACGATTTTTTTTAACCAATGATCCACGGATGGACACTTAAGTTGTTTCTGTACTGCCCATTTAGTACTTGATCAGCTGCCAGATTGCTTTATTTCTCAGTGTTTTGCCCCTTTATCTCGTCTACAATTTTCTCAAGTCCAAGAGCTGTCCCCTCTCTGCTCCTCTCCTCGGTGTCTTGCATTTTGGTCACTAGATGGTGCTGTTGCATAGCATCCCCTTGTGGTTCCAGCCCACTCCAGTCTCAGGGCTGAGAGCTCAGGAGAAGGGCACCCAACCTCCCAACTCTGACCCCCACCGAGAACGGGACTGCACAGCCTTCCTCAGAGACCCACAGGTTGGTGGACCTCACATTCTCAGTGCCCAAAGAACTGCCCTAGGGGTGGGACTTCCCTGGTGACGCAGTGGTTAAGAATCCGCCTACCAATGCAGGGGACATGTGTTCGAGCCCTGGACAGGGAAGATCCCATATGCCGCGGAGCAGCTAAGCCCATGCGCCGCAACTACTGAGCCTGCGCTCTACAGCCCAAGAGACACAACTACTGAGCCTGCGTGCCACAACTACTGAAGCCCGCGCATCTAGAGCCTGTGCTGGGCAACAAAGAGAAGCCACCACATTGAGAAGCCCACGCACCACAACCAAGGGTAGCCCTCACTCACCGCAACTAGAGAAAGCCCACGCACAGCAACGAAGACCCAACCCAGCCAAAAATAAATAAATTTATTAAAAAAAAAAAAAAAGAACTTCCCTAGGGGTGACCTGATGCCCACTTGCAAACGGATGTTTCCATGCTTCCTTCCCTGCAGGAATGAGGGGCCAGCCCTTTGGACAGTGTCTTCTGAAATGTGGTGTCCACATTGCTGGTGGTGCCTGAGACGGTTTGAGGGGGTGCCAGGACCTACATTACCAAAGCTTCTTTAGGTTTTTTTTTTTTAAGATTTTTTTGATGTGGACCATTTTTTAAGTCTTTATTGAATTTGGCAGAATGTTATTTCTGTTTTATGTTTTGGTTTTTTGGCCCCAAGGCATGTGGGGTCTTAGCTCCCTGACTAGGGATGGAACCCGCACCTCCTGCATTGGAAGGCGAAGTCTTAACCACGGGACTACCAGGGAAGTCCCTGGTATGTTTTTAGAAGAATATCAGTTTGTATGTCAGATCCATGATTTCACAGATACTATTATTATTTAGAATAAGGTTAAATTAAAAGAAAAGTTTTTATATTTAATTTAAAATTTAAGTTTAAAGAAAAATCACAGTACAGGTAGCACACAAATAAATTACTGACTTCATTGAAATTATGGGATTCCAGCTATGGGTCTAGATGAGAAAGTATGATGGACTCAAAATCTTACAAGGACTGAATGTAAAAGCTTAGACCCTGGAAAACATCAAATCTTAAACTCTTGGAGCCTAGAAGTAGAATCTTTGAACCACGGTATCTTTGATTGGTTTTCAAAAATACCATGGAAAGACAATGTTTAATAAAGTATTCTTAAAATTCTTGGAATCCATGAGAATCCTGGGAGATTAGACTTAGGGGATCCTGGACTCCCAGGACCTCGTGTGAAGGAGTCTGCTTGAGTTCTCTTCTTCGGCAGAGGAGGAAATAGCAGTCTAAAACGAGAGGTGGGTGACTTGCAGGGAGCCCTGCTGATTGGTGGCCCTGAAGGCTCTACTCCCACCTTCTGCCTCACCCTTCCCTGGTGACCTGGATCCCTGTGTACCCCACGATGCTCAGGGCTTCCAACAGCGGAGCCCCACCCAGGCATCCTCATACCAGCTCTTGCTTTTCTCTCATTTACTCATCCTGCCTCCTTCCCGGGAGCTCCTTCTCTATGCTAGCTAAGCTGATGGGCTAATGAATCCATACCCCGTCATAGTAACAGGCAAATGAGTGATATGTGTCAACACATGTCCTCCCTCGCAAGTAACATGTGCTTCCTACAGAATGTTGCAATCGCCAGGGTGGTGCTGACAGTGGAATCTGAGGCAGTATGGCCAGTCAGTGAGGACAGTATCTGGAGGGCCTGGCGTCTTTGGGTGTCCTTCAAGTCACTACCTACTTAGAGCTCCAACTTTTGCTCTTTGTTCCCACCTGGAAATGAGGTGACTGGATTGGGGACTGCAGAGATTGGGAACCCAGGGAAAACTCCTTGCTATTATGTCCTTCCTGATCACCATGTTCAGAGGTCCGCTGGAGGTGAAGCTCAGTAGCTTCTAGAGTCCTGAACATTTACAAATCCTTCCCATCTTTCAAGACTCAACTCAATGTCAACTCCTCTGGGAAGCCTTTCAGGATTATCCCCCCACAGAGCTGAACATCTCCCAAGGGCTTCATATAGGTACCCCTCATTTGTCTCCCAGCTGTATACTCCTGTTCACTGACAATCCCCATGGAGTGATTATTCCCCAATCTCTTTTGCTGTCTTAGAATTAGTGACCCAGACTTTGCCAACTCAACGCCCACAGGGGCCAGTTCAAAATGTGGGGGATGGCAGAAAACCAGAGGATTTACCAGAGCGGTCATTCCTCACCCCACCTAGTGAGGCCATCTGGGAATGAGGGCCCAATGTTACCAGATCTTACTGTTTTTCTAGAAATCTGGATTTTTTTCTTTTTAACATCTTTATTGGAGTATAATTGCTTTACAATGGTGTGTTATTTTCTACTGTATAACAAAGTGAATCAGCCATGTGTTTACATATATCCCCATATCCCCTCCCTCTTGCGCCTCCCTCCCACCCTCCCTACCCCACCCCTCTAGGTGGTCACAAAGCACCGAGCTGATCTCCCTGTGCTTTGTGGCTGCTTCCCACTAGCTATCTATTTTACATTTGGTAGTGTATATATGTCCATGCCACTCTCTCACTTCGTCCCAGCTGTAGAAATCTGGATTTTTAAACTAAAACCTACTGATCAAAATATGTTGATAATTTTTTTTACATGAAAATCTTTCTTTTCAGGCTAAATAAAGCACATTAACAGATTTAGCCCCTGAACAAATACTTTGGGGCCTCTGCCTCAGGCCCTTGTTGATTTGGGTTGGTGTCATCATAGATGACAAGGTAGTTTTTAGCAATCACAATGGCTGCCTTGGCCACTTATTTATCCGCTGCCTGTTACAGCATCTGGAACCCCACATTGTTGAAGACTTGTTGCAGAGGTTAAGTTTGTCAGTCCTAAGACATGACTCCCAAATTCTTTGACACCCCTTTCATCAAGACACATAGTGTAACGTAGACCCTCCTCCCCCTTGAATTTGGGCTTTATTGCTTGACCAATGGAATGTGGCAGAAGTGACACTGTGCCAGTTTCTGGGACACTGGCTCTCGGAACGCAGCCACTCTTCCCTAAGGAAGCCCAAGCAGCCTGTGAAGAGGCACTGAGGAGAACAACCAAGATCCCACCCGCATCCCTCGCTGAGCTCTCCCAACAGCTGTAGGCACTTCATCTTGAAAATGGATCTTCCAGGCCCCCAGTTAAGTGGACCCAGCTGACACCAAAGGGAGCGGAGACCAGCTTTCCCCACAAAAGACCTCTGACAGATGAGGAACCTGAAGGTCAGAGAGGCCCTGTAGCTTGCCGCAGGAAATGTAGTGGAGACATAGTGGAGCTGGGGCTTTGGGGAGTGGGGAGAAGAGGGCTGCCTTTGCATTGGCCTCTGCCCACCCAGCCATCCAGTCTCCCCTGACCACAATTCCTCCGACTCAGCCCCCAGGCTGTGGCTCCCCACTGATGCCTGAGTCCTTCTGCAGGCAGGTTTGGCTGGGCAGGGCTCAGGCCAGATGGACTTGGGCTGGCTGGGAGGCCTGGGAGCCAGGCCTGGGGAAGCTGGGGACAGCCAGTGGAAGCCCTGAGGTCCTACGTGCGCCAGACCCCTTGGCACCAGGACTGCTTGCAGTCCCCGAGATAGGGGCAGTGGGTGAAAGAGCTTGCACGCTGGGTCAGGATGCTGCAAACACTTGCGCATCAGCTCTGACCAGGGCCGTGAGCCTCACACAAATCACCTCACCAGCTTCCCTCCCTGAAACATAACAACAGTAACAGCACACATCTGCTGGGTACTTACCAGGGGCCAGCACTCCTATGAGAATCTTATGCATATTAATTAATGCATCCTCAACAATCCTACCAGGTCTGTCCTGGAGTTACCCCCATTTTTCAGATAAGTAGACTGAGGCACAGAGAGGTTAGGTAACTTCCCCAGGCCACACAGCCAGGGAACTGCAGAGCCAGAATTTAATCCCAGGAATTCTGGCCTGGAGTCCACACCCTAAAGCACATGACACAGCCCTGTCCTCACAGCTGCGTGGCCCCCGAGGCTGGGCTCTGATCACCCGCATTATGTAGATGAAGAGGCCGAGGCTGGACAGTTTCTGCTGGAGACTCAAGGCTCACAGGCGTGTCTGGACCTCAATCCAGCTGCTAAGAGGGGGCGGGGAGGGGGCGGAGGAGCTAGAGGGCAGGGAGACTAGAATAGAAGGAGGGGTCCAGCCCACCATCCTATGGCCATCCCCACCCGCTCAGCACAGCGTTGAGGGAGCCTGCAGGGGACGGTACACCTGCGACGAGAAATCTGCTTTGTGATGCCCCTGCTCCCAGCAGGGCCCTGCTTCCACCTCCCAGCTCTTGCCTTATGTCAGAAGGGTCCAGAATAGAAAGAATGCAGATCCTCCTGCCAGGGGCTGTGCCTGAGAAATCTGTGGCCCCTCACTAAGTCACACGCCGATGAGCTGGCCTGTGTGCTCTGTGACCCTCGCCACCCCCCAGACACGGCCGCTGCCTACATGCCCTTGCCAGGTGAGGAGACCCAGGCTCGGCAGGGTCGAGTCTCAGGTCCAGTTAGAGGCCAGTCCGCATTCCTTTTGTTTGCTTGTTTGTTTGTTTTTAACTGTGGGAAAATACATATAACATAAAATTTACCATTTTAACCATTTCTGAGTGTGCAGTTTAGTGGCATTAAGAACATTCACACTGTTGTGCAACCATCACCACTATCCATCTTCAGAACCTTTCATCTTCCCAAACCAAAACTCTGTCCCCGTTAACCACTAACTCCCCATTCCCCTCCCGCAGCCCCCTGGGAACCACCATCTACTCGCTGTCTCTGTGGATGTGACTGTTCTATGGGCTTCATGTAAGCGGGATCATGCAATATTTATCCTTTTGTGACTGGCTTATTTCACTGCGCACCATGTCCTTGGGGTTCATTCATGTTGTAAGCATGTGTCAGAATTCCTCCCCTTTGAAGGCTGAATAATATTCCATTGTACGGATAGACCACATTTTGTGTATCCATTCATCTGTCAACGGACCCTTGGGTTGCTTCCGCTTTTTGGCTATGAGTAATGTTGCTAAGAACAGGGGTGTACAAATATCTCCTCAAGACTCTGCTTTCAGTTCTTTTGGATGTATATCCAGAAGTAGAATTGCTGGATCATATGATAATTCTATTTTTAGTTTTTTAAGGAACTGCCATCCTGTTTTCCACGGCAGCTACACCATTATCTGTTCCTACCAGCACTGCACAAATGTTCCAATTGCTCCACATCCTTCCAGCAATGGTTTCTTTCTGGTTTTTTGTTCTTCGGTTGTTCTGTTTTTCTAGTAGCCATACTAATGGGTATGACGTGGTGTGCCATTGTAGGTTGATTTGCATTTCCCTAATGAATAGTAATGTTGAGCATCTTTTCAAATAGTTTTTGGCCATTTGAATATCTTCTCTGGAGAGTTGTCTATTCAACTCCTTTGACCATTTTTAAAATCTGGTTGTTTGTTGTTGTTGAGTTGTAGGAGTTCTTTATATATACTGGATATTAACCCCTTATCATATAGATGATTTGCAAATACTTTCTCCCATTATCTAGGTTGCCTTCCTTTAGTTTTTAAAGTAAACCTCTTTTTTTATAACCTTTGGTTTAACATACACACAGAAACATGCATGGAACGCAAAAGCATGAATCATCACAAAATGAGCACACCTGTGTGACAGAAATTCTCTCCCCTTCACCCCTGCCCCCCAGTCCCTTCCTCTCCCCTCTTTCCCAGAGGTCACGACGGTCCTGACTTCTAACCACATAGATTAGTTTTGCCACCTTTTAGACCCTGTACGTGGAATGGTGCAGCGTGTGTTCTTTTCTTTTCCCGGCTTCCTTTGCTCTTCAGTCTTCGAGAGTCATCACCGCACGTAACTGCAGCTTGGTCTCCTTCGTGGCTGTGTGATATTCCGTGGATGGCCTGCCACAGGTTCCCCTTCACCTGGTGATGGACATTTGGACCCTCCCAGGTTTTGACACAGACGACTTCCTGGAGCTGCGTCAGCCAGGCGTCTGCTGCCTGTGCCTGTGGTGGCTGAAGTGGCCTGGGAGGGGGACGAGGTCACGCTCCTCTTGTGAGAGGAGGTGGGGGAGGATGTGAGGAGGCACTAGAGCCCCCTGCTGCGGCCAGAGCTGGGGTTCCACCCGGGACCACCTGGCCTGCCGGCTCAGCCAGGCCTGCTCATAGACTCTTTCACGATCCCCTTCACATGGCATGCTGTTTGTCCTCTGCCTGCCCTTCCCCAGCAGGCTCAAGAATAAGTGCAGAGCCAGGACGCTGCCTGGCCGACTCCACCGCACCTCTGTCTCCTCTCCACCAGCCCAGGAGGCCTCCAAGCTGGAACCTCCCCCTCCTGGCCCCAGGGCCCAGCACAGGGTCTGGCCCAGCATCTGCCCTGTGGATTCTGGTCAGGAGAACCAAGTGGAAATCAGTCTGGTTTGGGCAGGGAGGTCCTGGGTGCTACAGAGCTGCAAACTCCATGGGGGACCCTGAACAGAAACTCCCCCCCGGGCCTCTGCGTCCCCCCCGACCCCACCATGCGATGATGTTGCTGCGAGGGGACGGGAGTTTGTCCCTGAGAAGTGCTCCTCTGAGGGCTGGGTGAGCGTCCACTGTCACGGTGGCTGTGTTTGGTACCTCCATTCGTGGTTGTCATGGACACGAAGGCGGCATCACCTCCCAGCTCTGCCAACTGGAGCTGGGTGCCCTCCCTGCCCCGTCAATTATTCTTTTGTGTTTCTAGCCTCCCTTGAGCTTAGTAAAATACTACCTTCCTGATAAAGTCTTGGTCTGCAGGACACTGCCCCCTCCCTTCTGGACTGTCCTTTGAGGCTCTCAGAGGCAAACAGATCGCTCCTGTCCCACTCTTAGGTTTCAAAAATTTAAGTAAAAAAGTTTTAAAAGATGATAGACACCTACAGTACAAAATTTGAGCATTTCAAGGGGAAAATTGAAAAATCAGGTCTCTCTCTCGTATACCTGTGCCCCTGCCGTCTGGTCCCCTCCCATGTGGCTCCTGTATTCCCAATCCCTTGTACCTGTTTCCAGAAATACAGTATTCTGTCACCAACAGGAACCGTGCATTTACATCACACAGATAGGACTTTCTCCACACACATTCTTTACCTTGTTATTATTTTTCTATAGCAAAAAAAAAATCAAATTGAGCAAAGTAGCCCCCAATCAACACTACTTTAAAATTTTTTTTATTTTGAAATACTTTAAGACTCACGAGAAGTTGCAAAAATAGTCCAGAGAGTTCCCGTGCACCTTTCCCCCACTTCCCCCAGCTCCTCCCACTGATAACATCTTACATAATCATAGCGCATTGTCAAAACCAGGAAATTGACATTGGTGCAGTATTGTTAACTCAAAATCAGACCTTATTTGGATTTCACCAGTTTTTACATGCAGTAATTATTTTGTTTTCTGGTACATAGTTCTGTAAAATTTTATCACATGGATAAATGTTATAACCATGAGGATCTAGAACTGTTCCAATCACCACAAAGAAATTCCCTCATGTTAATGCTCTATAATCACACCCTTTACCAACCCTATTCCCTAGCAACTGCCGATCTGTTATCACTATATTTATGTCACTTTGACAGTGTTATAAAAATGGAATCATACAGTGTGTAACCTTCTGAGGTTGGCATTTTTTGCTCAGCATAATGCCTTTGAGATCAGTTTAATTTGTTGTTTATCACTAATTCTTTCCTTTTTATTGCTTTGTAGTATTCCATTTAATGGATGCCCCACAGTTTGTTTTTTCATTCACCTGTTGAAGGACATTTGGGTTGCTTCCAGTTTCTGGTGAGTACAAATCAAGCTGATCCGAATGTTCATATACTGGTTTTTGCATGAGCCCAAGCCTTCGTTTTTCTAGGAGAAATACCCAGAAGTGCAATTGCTGAGTTGTATGGTAAGTGTACGCTTAACTGGCTAAGAAACTGCCAGTGTACTTTGCAGGTTGCTGTACCTTCTTACATTCCCACCAGCATGTTTGAGAGTTCTAGTTGCTCTGCGTCCTTGTCAGCCCTTGATACTGTTAGTATTTTTTCATTTTAGCCATTTCAGTAGGTTTGTAGTGCTATCTCATCAGAGCCCTATTTTGCATTTCCCCAGTGGATAGTGATGTGGAACATCTTTTCTTGTGCTTGTTTGCTGTCCATCTATCATCTTTGGTGAACTCTGTTCAAAATTTTTGCCTATTTTCCAGTTGAGTTGTTTGGTTTCTTACTCCTGGGTTTAGAATGTTCTCTGTCTACTCCAGATACGAGTTCTTCTTGGGATACGGGCTTTGAAAGTACTTTATCCTGGTTTGAGGCTTGTCTTTCCATCCTCTTAACGAAGTCTCTTGCAGAGCACACATCTTTCATTTTGCTGAGGTCCAGTTTATCCCTTTTATCTTTTTATGGACAGTGCCTTTGCTGTCATGTCTAGACACCTTGCCTTTACCTTACTGTGTCCGTATCAACATGTAAAGAGCTTCCTCAGTATGTCTCTGTGGCTGCAAGTATGCCAATGTACAAATCAAGCATAATTCATTTAACCATTCTCTGTGGGGACCTAGCCATCCAAACTTGTACTATGCATCAGCGCCGCGGTAAATAATTGTGAGCAGACATAATTCTTACGCTGTGGCTTCACATGCCTGCGGGATAAATTTCCGGAAGTGGGGTTGCTAGTCAAAGGGTTCGAGCATTTGTAATATCCTGGTATCTTTCCCCGGCCATCCCACTACGATGCCTGCCTGATTACTATTCCCCCCACCTCTTACCAATGCAGGATTTTATCAGATTGTTTGGTCCTCACCAGTTTGAGGAGTGAAGAGTGGTTCTCCGTGTGGTTTTAGTTTAGCTGTCTCTTTAAGAGCTTCCTGTGTTTTCTTTCCTGTGACTGTTTGGTTCCTCTCCTGTGGGCACTTTCCTCCCAGGCTCCCGGACTGATTGATGAGAGGAGTCCACCCTTCACTTTCTGAATGGGGTGGGCAGTGGGACATAGGGACTCCCTCCCAGCCCAGCCCTCACTCACGCCTTGCTCCTGACCTGCTGCCCTGCGTCTCCCACTCTGTGTGGGCTCAGTGTACCCCTCTGTGAAGTGGGGATAAGCACAGCACCTCCTCAGAGGACTGTGGAGGGGATTTCTTCTATGCATGAAGGCACTGAGAACAGTGCCAGGCTCAGTGAGTGCTATGGAAGTGTTAGCTCTGTACTTAACTATAGTTAATAATACTGTGTTGTACATTTGAAAGATGCTAGGAGAGTAGACCTTAAACACTTTCATCACAAGAAAAAAAATTGTAACTATATGTGGTGATGGAGGTTGACTTATTGTAGCGATCATTTCCCAATATACACACATCTCGAATCATTAGGTTGTACACCTGAAACTAATACATTGTTGCGTGTCAATTATCTCTCAATTTTTTTAAAAAAGAAGTGGTAGCTCTTTTATTATCATCTGTAAGGACCATGACTTCAAACAGGTGTCTTCCTCCCCTCGAAATGGTCATCCAGCCCCTGCTGGACTCTCCCAGTAGGTTGTCTACAGACAACCACCAGACGGTTCCATGTTGTCATGGGAACCTCTGTGAAGGCTGCATCCTGCTGCTGGCTGTAAACCATGGCCTTCCAATTGCTCCATTCCAAGGGAGATCCCTCTGGCCATCTCCCTCCTGCGTGCCCAGTTCTGTGCCAGGGACAAGCCTGTCTGAAGCTTGACCAAGGACAGGGTGGGGACAGGGAACTGTATAGTCAAAACCAGGGAGAGAAGCTGCTTGGATGTGGCAGCTCGGGGCTCTGGAAAGTGCCTGGGTGTGAGGGTGTTGGCCTGGGTGGCATCTTAGCACGAGGTTTGTAGTCTTCCTGCTGCCCCTGGTCTTTTTCTCCGTGACCTTCTGGACCCCTCACCCTCCCAGAGACGAGGGAAGGGAGGCCCAGAGAGGACCAGTTGGAGAAGCAAGCCAGTGTCCCCACCAAGAATATCTTGATTTGAATCTTGGCTCCTGGCTGTGTGACCTTGAGAGAGTCACTAAACCTATCTGAGCCCCAGTTTCTCCATTTGTAAATAGGACTGACAATAGCATTTGCTTCCTAGAGCAGATGTGAAAACTAAGTGAGATGGTGCCTGTGAAATACTTAGCCTGGCTGGGAGAGTGCCCACTTAGCAGTGGTGGTGGTGGCGATGGTGGCAGCGGTTGCTGTGGTTATCGAGGAGGGGTCTCTTTGTACCTACTGTGCCCTCTACCTGGAGCACTTTTCTGCTCCCTCCACCTGTCCAATCCCTCCCACAGTCAGCATCCAGACCACAGAGGGCACACAGCCCCTTCCTTGTATGATGCTGTTGGGCCAGGAAATTCCCAAACTGCCTTCACGAGAGCCTGGAAATAGAACGGCTCTTTCTGGCATCTCTTCTCTGCTCTGTTCTCCCAGGGGTGTCAGCGAGAACACCCAGGCCTCATTAACTCACGGGGCATCTACGTCGTTTCACTTGCCAGAAGTTCCTCACCGCCTCTTCACCAAGTGGTTGATTTCATGGGAAGCTATTACAGTGGCCACATCTTTATCAAGGTGAGCCTTCATTCCCAAGAGTTGCAGGAAGGACTCAAGCATCTGAGAAGCATCTTGGGGCCCTTCTACCAGGCAGTGAAAGAGTTGGGTTTATGGTCCAGCTTCTCTATTGCATGAGTTGAGTCTCTTGCAGTTTCTTGCTTGCGACAGAAGACCTGGCCAAAGGGTAGAGGGACTTATTAATTCCTATAACTGGCAAGCCCTGGGGTTTCAGGTATGGCTGGAACCAGGTGCTCAAACGATGTCCCCTACTGACAGATGAAGAAATTGAGGCGTATAATTCACCTGGGTGCACAGCAGGACTGTCCCTTTGGTTCACTCTGGTTTCCTCTGCGATGCTTCATTCTCAGGAAGCCTTACCTTGGTTGATGGGAAGGTAGCCGCCAGCAGCTCCAGGCTGCACTTTACGAGCAGAGAGAGAATGCATATTTCCCCAAGCGTTTCAGCAGAAGTGTCACCAAGAGTTGTCACTGACCATGCTTGGGACACGTGGCCATCCCTGCACAGTGAATGGGCCAGGGGATCTGGGCTGTGAATGGTCACACCTGGGGCATCCACTCACCTCTGATGTAAAGGTTGAGTGAGGGCTGCCCTGCTTGAGTCGCCCAGAGAGCTACATTAGGGGTCAGCTTCAGAGGTCATAGTGGGAGGCGTCCCTGGGAGTTGGAATCCTTGGGCTGGCTGTGCTGGACAGCAGAGGCCCAGGGGTGGAGCAGGGAGGAAGGGGACTCTGCTGACCCCACGGCTGGCTTGGGTAGGGGCAGGTGGGAGGAGGTGGCTGTCCCCACCAGCCCCGCACCACCCTCTCACACAAGCTCACCAACCAGGGTGCAGCCCTGGCCCAGAGCTGGCATTTTCAGCCACCATTTATTAGACACCTACCACACATCAGGGACCTTGGCCTTGTTTGGAATCCTCGCAACAGCTCTGAGAGGGAGCAGGTATATGGCCATTTGGCAGATGGAGAAGTTCAAGTTCGTAGAGCTGGTTTGCCCAAGGTGGTGAGGGGGTAGAGCCAGACCCAGACACGCTGTGATTCAGTGTGGGCCGGGAACAGAACTGGAGTAGTTAAGCGTAGGGCGGGTTTGCAGAGGAGGGCACAGCTGGTCAAGCTGGGGCTGGGCTGTATGGGACGGGGTGAAGGGGGTCATGCAAAGTATTCAAGAAGGACAGGATGCTTCAGCACAGTCTGGAAGGATTTCCACTAGAAAAATGGCAGTGAGGAGGGTGAAGGATGTGCTAAGCAAGGGCCCAGGGTGGACACAGGCCCAGAGATGTGAGACTGCACATGCACATGCACGTGCACCTGCACTGTGTGGGGAGCTAGGAGCTGCTGGGTATTTCTGGGGTAGAATGCAGAGTGGAGGGAGAAGCTGAGGCTGGGCCCAGGGAGGGACTGAGTCAGAGTCCTTGGCCCTTAGATCCCCACGGGGGTGGCCTGTAGTGACAGAAGCTGCTGGCCAGGGAGGCTACTAGCTGGAGCAGGGGATTCTCAGCTCATTGCTAGGACGGGAAGGTCAAGGGACAGAGACCCAAACCCAAGAGCTCACCTGTGTGGCATTTCCAGATCACCCTCCAGTGTGGGTGGGATTGGGAGGGTCCCGTCTTCCCCAGCAAGAACCTTGGAGAATGCCCCAGTCACCAGTGAGCGTCCACTCTACGTGCTCACTCACAGGTGCCCTCACTCCCCTGGCCCTCTGAATACGCAGTAGAGACCCATAAGGGGGAGGGTAATTATCCGAATTCTTTAGAGGGGAAGCTGAGCATCAGAGAGGGAAAGCAACTTGCCCCAGGGCACACAGCCGGGAAATGGTGGAGTGGGATTCAGGCCAAGGACTCCCTGACTCTTTCTCCTCCCGACCACCCAACACCCCTGAGCGAGCTTTAAGCCAAACTGGCCCATTGCCACTGGGCCTCTGGAGATATCTTGAGAGACTTTCATTGAAAATGTTCGCCCTATTATTTGTTTGTTTTTTAAAAAATTATAGACCCGGGCTTCCCTGGTGGCGCAGTGGTTGAGAGTCCGCCTGCCGATGCAGGGGACACGGGTTCGTGCCCCGGTCCGGGAAGATCCCACATGCCGCGGAGCGGCTGGGCCCGTGAGCCATGGCCGCTGAGCCTGCGTGTCCGGAGCCTGTGCTCCGCAACAGGAGAGGCCACAACAGTGAGAGGCCCGCGTACCGAAAAAAAAAAAAATATATATATATATAGACCCAATAAATACTCATGGTAAAATACTAAAACAGTACAGAAGGATCTAAAGTGGAAAATAAAAGTTTCCTACCTCCCTGGCCCCCATAGTAGACACCGAGGTGCCCAACCCAGATGTCCCTTGGGGGAGGGTCCTATAGAAGTGATTTTGGAGAGGTCTGAGTTTGCTCAGTCTGCCAAGCATCACCTGGGGCACAGGTTTACGTGCAGATTCCTGCCTGGGCCCTGACCCAGAGGTGCTGGCTCATGGAGGGTGTGGGAGCATGGAGAGGGGGCTGAGAACCTGCATTGTAACCAGTGCCTCAGGGAATTCCCATGGGAACCACTGGCCTGGGAGCATCTGGGAGTTCTTCCCAACTCTGAGGTTCTGGGAAACAATCTGTGCCTGGAGGCTAGGATCAGCCACGATTACCCAAGAGCTGCTTGGTCCTCCCCTTAAGGCAGTTCTGGGGGTGGGGTGGGGATTGTAGTGTGGGCTGAGGGGTCTGAGCCTGGGGAGGACGTGAGGGGCAAGGGGAGGGGCCAGGTGCGTGGGTGGAGTGAGGGTGGGTTCCTTTAATTCCGTGTTAGTGACTGCGGAGGGATGGGGGCTGCTGGTGTGCTCCCTGCAGAGATCATCAGACTAGTCCTGCCTTCTGGGGACTGGAAGTAAAGGAAACCCACGTTCTGGGTTTGAAACCTGAGTGATGCAAAGGGAGCTACAGGCTCGGGGAGGGAGGGAAGTCTCGAAAGTGAATCCATTCGCAGAGGGAAACTGGCCCGGCCAGCACCCCGTGGGTGAAGGCCTGGAGGGGTGCCCTTCATGTGGGGCAGTGGTGGGCTGGCACTAGGGGTGTGTGTGGAAAGAGGCATGAAGCGTGTGGGGTGGTGGCTGACAGGACGGATGTGGGTGTGGATGTGGAAGGCACGAGGAGCAGAGCCAGGGGCTGCCTGTGGGGGAAGGTGAAGGGCGTTGGGAGGTAAAAGTGTGAGCACTTTCCGTGTTGGTTACAGCTCGGCTGGACGGAGGCCTGAGACTCTTGTCTTTTGAGCCCAGTCCTTCGTATTAACAGAGAATATCTGCTGAGTACTTGCTGTGTTAGGATCGCTGATGCCTTTACTCAGTGTGGCTAATGGTGGACTTTCTGGCAGCCTGACAAGCCATTGCAGGATATGTTTTGGTCCAGGAGGCTGATCCCTGCCATCTGACCACACCTGGACCCCGGGGACCTGGGGCCAGGAGACTGCCCAAGGTCACACAGTAGCAGTTGGCAAACTCTGAATTGGAAGCAGGGCCTCTCAACTCTGAACCAGCCACTTGGCAATGGGTAGCAGATGCATAGCACGGAGCACGGCTTTCTAATCAATCCTGCTGCCTTGGACTTGGCCTTGGATCCTTTCTAACAGGGGTCCCCAACCCCCAGGCTGTAGCGGTCCGCGGCCTGTTAGGAACTGGACTGCACAGCAGGAGGTGAGCGGCTGGCAAGCAAGTGAAGCTTCGTGTGCTGCTCCCCACCGCTCTCCGTCGCTCGCACTACCGCCTGAACCACCCCACCCCAGGCCCCCCACCACCCGTCCATGGAAAAATTGTCTTCCACGAAACCGGTGCCTGGTGCCAAAAAGGTTGGGGACCGATGCCTTATAACATGTGCACGGGCAGCCTCCACCAGGCACTGAACGCTGGCTCTGGAAGCCAGATCACAGGCTGAATTTTTAGTGACAGGTGCCAAGATGCAGGGGCAATGGAGCAATCCCTCACACAGGTAGTGGTGGCTGAGATGGTCCAGCTGTGGCACAGGTCCAGTTGTCGCCCCTTCCACTTTCTCTGTCCAGGCTTTTTCCTGTTTCTAAGCCTTTTCCTCCAGTCTTCCTAAAGATTCCATGAGTACCTGACATCCTTCCCATAAATTCCTTTTCATCCTACAATGGCCAGTCTTGGCCTCATTGCCTGCACCCGTGAGCCCTGCTGGTGCACATGGGAAGTGGGTTACTTAACCTCTCTGTGGCTGGGTTTCCTCATGTGAGATACAGGAACAATCATAATAGTACCTCTTTCACAGTGCTGAGCCGAAACAGTCCATGCAGAGAGCTCAGCACAGTGCCCACACACAGCGAGTGCTCAATACACATTAGCTGTCAGCATCACATGCACTCCAGCTTCCAGAGAGCTCCAGGGAACGACAAAACTAAGGTTCTTAAAGCCAGGTGTGTCTTTGTGCCCTTTAAAGTTACCCCAGGGAATTCCCTGCTGGTCCAGTGGTTAGGACTCGGTGCTTTCACTGCCAAGGGCCCAGGTTCAATCCCTGGTCAGGGAACTAAGATCCTGTAAGCCATGTGGTGTGGCCAAAAATAATAATAATGATAATAATAATAATAGTTACCCCATAACCCCAAAGGACTACACCCACCTGTCAAGGGATGCTGGAAGTGGTAGCAAAGACGATGCTGATGGTGATAAAGATGATGATGACAACAGCTAACACTTCGTGGTATGTTTTTACTGCCAGGCCCTGTTCTAAGTGCTTTACAAAAGTATCTCATTTAACCCTCATAGTCACACCAGGAGAAAGGAACTATTATTTCCTCATTTTACAGATAGAACATCAAGTAAGGTGCAGAGAGCTGAAGTGACTTGCCTGAGGTCATGTGAATTGTCAGCACCGTGGTGGGGTTTGACCCCAGCAATCCAGATCCAGAGTCTATGGCAGGAGGATGAAGCTGTGGAGACCACAGCAGATGCTCCATAGTGGTTGCTTGTGTGCAAGGCAGCCCAGATAGAGGGGAAAGTCCCTGCCTCCATGCCCACGGGAAGCAGCAGGCCTGGCAGCCCTGGCTGAGTCGCCAGCTTTAGATACTGGGGATTCGGGCCCATGGTCAGAGCCATCCTTGGTGGGAAAATGTGGTTCCGGGGGGACTGCTTCTGCCCCCCGTGGCTGCTGCCCTGTGAGGGCCCAGCAGTCCCGCTCCAGGCAGGAACACAGCCTCCCAGAGAAGGCGCCCACCTGCCCCAAGCCCCTGGGCCTGGCATGCTGCCATCTGCCCTGCAGACACTGGTTTGTGCCCAGGAAGCAGCAGGTAGCCGGATGTGACCACTGTGGCTCAGAGGGCTGAGGTCACTTGCCTGGGGCCGCACAGCGACTTGGTGGTGGAGCCAGGACTTGAACGCACGCCTGCCAGCTCCAGGGCCCCTGGCTGTAACCGAAAGGAGCATGTGGCATCTGTTAGGCTCACATCTGGCTGACAGTGGCTTGTCTCTGTGTCCTCTTATAACAAACAGTAAAAAAGCCCATCACTGACATTTATGGGCTGTTAGTTACTGCGAGCAGGCCCCGCACGGTGACATCATTTAACTCCCCCAACCACCCTCAAAGGGCCGGAACATTTTTACGCCTGTTTGCAGAGGAGAAGACTGAGGCACGCGACAGCATGGTAGCAGAGCGGATGCGTGCTTTCCTTGCCTGCCTAGCATTCTTTACCCCTTTTTCTGGGAGGGGCACCCCAGTTTCCATAGCCTCAGCGTTGGCTGTCTGGTCAAGACTGTCAGTCAGGTGCCCTGTTCTCCTCTAGGACCTGGGCACGTGACCCAGGCTTGGCGGGTCGGACTCTCTCTCGGGGGATTCTGACTCTTGAGTCCTGTGACACGTCTTCTCCTTGAAGACTCTGTCTGCAGGTCCTTGCCCCTAGGCCCCCTCACCTGAGCCCCGCTGATTTTGAGACTTTGATTCCAAGAGTGACCTCCTATCCTTCCAAGAAGGCCCCGTATCTTTGGCTGGAATCAGCTGAGCCTCTTCTGTTGCTTGCAGGCCAGAGTCCTAGCTAATACGAGGGCACGCCCGAAGGTCATGTGGGCAGCGCAGGACTCATATGAGATGGCCTGACACAGAGTCCAGTCTTGGCCGCTACTGGGCTGGGGCCTCTCAGGTACCTGGGTCCCAGGGACATCACCCACAGTGTCTGTGACATTTGCATTCCCTACCACAATAAAGCCACACTGCCTTTGTAATGGGAAATGTCTTAAACTACACAGAAGCGGATTTTCATCGTCCTCAGTTTTCAGGTCTTCACAAACTGCACAGACCAGATCCTGGTACCCAAGGCAGGTATGTGCCCCAGTTTCAGATACTCACCTGAAGGCCATTTGTCTCCTTGTCACCACCCAGACCTTTGCTCAGAGCCCCCCACTGCTCCGGAGTCGTTGGCAGAACCGGGGCCAGCAGGACCCTCTCCAGGGGTCGGGGTGGATGGGGTCCAGCGTGACAGAGCTTCTGAGAACCCAGGAGATCTGCTTGCTCTGTCTCCATAGCTTTGGCCATTCTCATCCCAACTCCACATTTTTATCATACCCCCGTCGCTCCTGTACAATCATTTTCTTAATATTTTGTGTTCAGTTGTCATTTATTCATTCTTTACTTAAGGTCATTAAAAAATTTAGAAGACTTCATTCATATCTCTGCTGGAAAGGGCACTGGTACACTGTGCACAAGTAGAACGCGGCAGTGCCCAGAAAACCACGTGCATCACAATCCAACCCGACACTGAGGCTGCCCAGGGCGCCAGGCCAGCCAAGTCATTGCCAGGGAGGTCTGCAGGGTTTAGCGAAGTGTGCCAGATGCCCAGCACCGCACCAAGCCTTCCTCCCTGCATGTAATCAGAAAGGAGGGTTCAACGGGAGTCAGAAAAGAATCACTCTCTGCGTGTGCACTGATGTCATCTAAGGCCATGTTGTGTGCTTCACATTTCGGGACACATGGTCCTCATGCCTGGTGAAAACAGAGAGGGAAAGCATCTTATCCAAGTCTACACAGCACATCAGAGAACAAGAAGCTGGAGTGGGGCCATCCTATTTACATTCTGGCTCTTTCTGTGGCACCTCGGTTTCTCCCTTTAAAGCATTTCAGATGCTCCCTGCAGCTCCTGATGGTCTGGGACCACATTTTAATCTCCAGCATCCACTCCCCTTCCATCTGTTGGGTTTAGGCCCTCCCCTGCGTCCCCCACACCCACAGCACGCACAGCACCAGTTGGTGTGGGCTCTGCAAATGCAAACTCATTTAAATGTCAGCTGGAGCAACACGAAGCTAGCAAGGCAAACAGGTGACAAAAATAGATGTGACAATCACAGTATCCTAGACTGTCAGCGGGTGCTTCCAGGCCTTCTTAACCCTTCCTGGGGCAAGTAGCCCTTGAAGAATCACGATAACTCGGGCCTCCCACCTAGAGAGCACTCGCAAACACACTCTCACACACACACACAATGTTGCCAGTGACTTTGGAGGGGTCGCGGGCCCATCCCACCTCGATACCTGACGTTTCTTATTTGTCTCATGGCCTGGGGTTCCAAGAAAGAATTTGTTTGCAAAAAGCGACCTGATGCCAAGTATTTGGAAATGACCAGTCTCGGTGACTTTTCAGGCAGCTCCCCGTTGATGAGCCATGCAGAAGGGCTCAAGTCCTTGAACCAGAGCAGCCGTTCAGGGTCCACCCTTTGTAACCAGAAACTTCGCCCCCTGACTTATCTCCCGTGGATGAAGAGCCTTGGGGGTTTATCTTAAAGGCGGGGGCACTTCTGTAGAGTCTGTAAAACTCTGACCACTTTGAAGAGGATCCAAGGTGAGATGTCAGCAAGGGAGGGGACACCGGTCTCCATTCCCGGCCTCCGGGGCCATGACCCCTCTCCTGCCTGCACAGTCCCAGGACACCATCTGCACAGAACACAAAAGCAGCCACGCCCTTGGGCTTATGCAACTTCAAGGTCCTGGCCAAGGTCCTGAGTGGCCTTCATGTGTGTGCCTGGCCTTTGTTCTCTCAGTCCCACATCTGCACACAAGGAGAGCGCCAGCAGTTGGGACTGCAACCAGCCCCACACCACGCTCTCCTCCTTGTTCTAGGACTTCCCATGCATCAGGTCTTGGCATGGCCCCATTTGAAACCTTCTCTGTTGTCACGTGGCTTTGTTTCTTAGCAAGGATTTGGGTAAAAAGTTGTGCCCCTCCCCCCGACAGGAAGTGGTAGGGACAGAAGCTGAAAAATAGGGCTGGAGAGAGACGCCCCTGGGACAGGAAGGATGGAGGAGTGATGAGAGGGGAGTGAGGGATTGTTGAAAGTGGCCTGCAGGGAGAGGAGAAGTACCCACGATGGCAGCTGGCCAGGTAGCCACAGTCTGAGGACTGAAGGAGTGGGGGACAGGTATGGGGGGCCTCGTGGCTGGGAAGGGGCAATTTCAACTTGAGACTGGGGGCCGCCATGAAACCCAATCCAGAGGCTCATGGCACGGTGCTAATGTCCTCGGGGAGCTGGCATGGTGCAGGCTGGGCTGAGAAGCCAGCTCCCGTGGCAAGCTGGGCCAAGAGGCACATCCTGCCTGCTGGGTCCCTGCCATGGCCCCTTTATCCCCTTGGGTTTCCTGCACTGTGTTTGCTGTAGAACGTGTTCCCTGGCCAGGACCATTGGGTTCTGATGTACCACCAGGCTCAGGGTCTGAGGAGGACAGATGCCCACCCTTGGGGGCCTCAGTTTCCTCATCATCTCCAGTAATGCTGGGGGTCAGAGATGGGTGCTGGGTGTGGAGGGTCCATCCAGGGTCAGGGAGTAGCCCACGTGCCTCCTCCTCGCAGCCTGCCGACCCAGAAGATGCCCTCCTTGAGCCCACAACTTAGAGGCTGCAAACTCAAATGCCTGTGTCCTTTGGGAGCAAGGGTACATTGCTGGCTGGTGGTGCATGTTCAGCCCCGGGCCCATTCCTCCCATTGCTGAGAGGCAGGCAAGCATAGACTCTGGAGCCTCTGGGTCCAAATCTTGATTCTGCCACTTACCAGCCGTGAACCTCTGCATCTCAGTTTCCTTATCTGTAAAGGGATGGATAAAGCACAAGATACATCATTGGCAAATAGCACCTTCTGTTCTCTTCCTTTGCACCCATGGCAGACATGACTAATTGATTAAAACATCAGTTTTCTCCTTTCCACCGAGGAAAACGTTGCAAAATGATCAAGAAAATTCTTTCTCACTGAGCCTCAGAATCTTGCTCTGTGTCCAGAGCTCCAGGTAGCTACTCCCAATAGAGAAGATTTGGCATTTGAGATGAAACCATTTGCCATCCCTCTTATAATGCCTATAGAGCACAATTCCTGGCACATAACTTGTTTAAATGTTCTGTATACGTGTCAGTTACCGTTCAGAATCTACTCATTGCAGAAATCCTTGTCCAATATCCCTAACTTCTGCTTACTCCCTTCCAGTGACAGGGAGCTCACTACTTACCTGGGCTTGCCATTCTATTGCTGGACAGTTTGGATGATTAGGAAGTTCTCAGATCTCCCTCCTTACACCTCCCTTTTCCCTTAAATAGTCTATAATTTTATGGCTAAGTGCTTCCTCCTTTCCTGGATTAGCTGTCATTACGGATTGAGGTGATTTATTTTTAGGTGATATATTTGAACCACCTGATGAGTAGAACCTCTCAGCTTGCATGCATTTGATCCCAGACTAGCTAAGCAGCTTCAGTATTTGATGGACATGTTTGGGGGAGTGTGTGTGTGTGTGTTAGAATGTGTGGGTGACGGGGAGAGATTGAGAGAGGAAAGACAGAGTGAGAGAGAGAATGTACTTTAAAGCCTCATGATACACCAGGCCAATGTCACTTCTTATATAAGCCTAATAACTTCTCCGAGGATTGGGGCTGCATTCAGGGCCCCATCATTAGCCGATTAAGCCTGATTATTCCAAGGGGAGGGACAGCAGAGAGGGATGTGAAGTTACATAACTCTCCATTTATTTGGATTTAATCCACGCTTCTAAATTTAGGAGCTGAAAGGCTTCAAAGATGAGCCATGTCGTTTGGAGGTGGTGCTAGCTACAAGGGGGCCCAGTGAGTGTTGGAGCCCCAGGGTGCCCACAGGCGAGCTGGGGCTTCTTTGCAGGGGGCAGCTCAGGGGCCTCATCTCCTGGTGCCGGGAGAATGTGTGGGAAGCCAGGGCTGCGGGACATTTCACACCCGCAGCAGGTACAGAGGCAGTGGCCAGGGTGGGGGAAGTGTGACACTCGGGGTGGACAGAGTGGTGATGACAGGTGAACCAGAACCCAATGTCCTGATGGGCGGGGCAGTTCTAGAAAAACCTGGACAGTCGTGGTCACCCCTGGGTTACAGCCATGTTCACATGTGTAGTTAAGTGTGGCCACTTGCAAACGGATCTCCTTTCTCTGGGGCTCAGAGCTTTCTGCAGGGGCCTGGAGAACTGCCGCCCCCCCTCCCCCGTCACTCAGGTTGTGCATTGCACAAGGGCACCGCCGCTAAGTGCGCACCTCTCACATCAAAGAGAGCACAGAGTCACATGTGTATGAGGACAGTTTTTAACAGGTGGCCTCAAAGGATGCTCTAACAGAATTGTTATTACAACGCTTTTCTGGAAGCTGGAAGTCAAGTGTCTTGAGCAAAGGGAGCCTTTTTCTGATTTGCACAAAGGCAGTGGATGGGCAAGCGGCCTCTACTTTCCACTGGTGCTGGCTGGATCTAAACTCGGAGTTCAGGTCACAGCGATCCTGCTCAGAGGGAAGACGCTGGAAACCAAGGATAAAAGGCAGCTACAGAGCTGTGACTAGTCATTCAAGGTCTCAGAAATATTTCCCAGGCCATTGAAAAGAGGTGATAACATTCATGTAGCACAGGAGATAATAAAGTGCAGACAGATCACTTTATTAACGTTAAAGAATTCACACCCATTTTAGGAAGGGCTGTGAAACTGTGTTCTAGTAAAACATGGGCCAGACTAGGGGTCAGCCACCCTCCAGCTCTCCCACACAGGATGAATCATGTCACCTCTCTGGGCTGCGGTTGGATCAGCTGAAAAATGGAAATCAGGTGGCTCCATCGCCATTTAAGAGGCAAATGGAAAAAATGGCCATGAAGGACCCTGTGCCAGAGTCTGGATCACAGTGGGTGCTCTATAAATGCTTGATTTCTCTCCCAGCACCACTTTAAGTACCAGGCCATCTGAACAGTAGAATGCGGTATTTTCTTTGAAATCCTATATATTTAAAACAAAAATCAGTCAATATCCTGGCTAAAAAAATCCTGCATACCTGACTCCCTGCCCTCCAGGCTAAGCTTGCGCCCATGCCCGCCCCCACCCCCGCCAGTCTCCCCCAGCTGCCTCCACTCCACGTCTTCCCTCAACATGCCAGGCCACGGCCACCTCAGGGCCTCCGCACTCGCTGTTCCTCTGCCCGGCGTGCTCTTCCTTCATCTTCCCAGGATCGGCTCCTTCTCACTGGTCAGGTCTCAGCACACATTTTGCCCCTCAGTGTAAAGTAGCCCCTGGCGCCTCCTACAACCTCACTCTGTCTTCATTTTCTGCATGTCTTTATTGCTTTATTTCTTTATTTCTTTGCTCACTTGTTTATTTTCTGTCTCCATCACCAAAATCTAAGCTGCTTGAGAGCAGAGGGTTTTGTCTGCCTTGCTCACTGCTGTATCCCAAAGCACAGGTGTCTAGTGAATAGCTGTTGGCGCAGGAACAATGTCTGGGGGGAGAGTGAAGAGAGCTGCTCCTCCAGCCCGCACACTTCCCTCTCTCCCCCAGGGACTGATGCTTTTTTTGTCCGTTTCTCTCCTCTTCCACTAGATGACCTCCTATGTTCTTTCTTGATTCCCTTGCTTGTCCTACAGAGAACTTTAAACTTCTCATTCTTTCTGTTCTCAAGGTTAGTGTGACTTGAGCCTCCATCTTTCTCATCTTTCGGAACCTCTGCCTGTTGGGCTGGGCCCTCTTCTCTTTGACGGCAGAGGGGGTCACAGGGAGCAGATGTGGGAGTCACGTGTGGGAGGAGCCCCCAGATGCAGTGGGATCCTCATCCCTGAGGCTGTGAATGGAGGCTAAATAACCACATCCTTGGGATGCTCCCAGCCCCACCCCCTGGGAGAGCCCCAGCCCTAGCTGCTGCTGTACATAAAGTTACTTCTCTTCTTAAAACCAGGTTTTGACAAATCTGCTATGCAAGGGCTTCAGTGAATTGGTCTGGCTTATGCCAACTGTTAACTGGACTAAAGAACTTGAATGGCATTTACTTTACAGTTTACAGGTCTCTTTCATCAGTCGTTCATCCAGCGAATGTTTAATAAGCACCTACTATATACCAGAAATGGATCTAAGTGCTTTGCATATAATAATTTGTTCATAACACAGGTACTTTTGTTATCATAATCCCCACTTTACCAATGAGGATCCTGTGTTCCGGAGCTGGGTTTACTATAAAGCCCAGTGTCTTAATCTGTTCTGGCTGCTATAACAAAATACCATAGTCCAAGTGGCTTATAAGCAGCAGAAATGTATTGCTCACAGTTCTGGAGGCTGAAAGTCCAAGATCAAGGTGCCAGCACGGTCGAGTGAGGGCCCTCTTCCAGGTCTCAGACCTCTCGTTGTGTCCTCACATGGTGGAAGGGGCTAGGAAGCTCTGTGGGATCTGCTTTATAAAAGCACTAATCCCATTCATGAGGGCTCCACCCACATGATGTAATTACCTCCCAAAGGCCCCACCTCCTCGTACTATCAGGTTTAGGGGTTAGGATTCAACATATGGCTTTGGGCATGGGGGACACATTCAGACCATAGCACTCAGAAAATGTTTTCAGGGTTTCTCCTGTACACGGGCTCCTTGCTTGTTCCCAGGTGGGGCCCCAACGCTATGTTCACCGGTCATGTGTGCAAAATTTGCAAAAGTAACATATTTCACCTGCAAGCAGCCAAGCCCTCTCTTTCTACAATGAATCTCATCCATCCCTCTTTCTCTCATGTTTAGTGGTATTGGAGAGGCTGTGGGTATTTGGGGGATCCAGCTTAGGGGAAGTTAAGTTGGAGATACATTTAATTTGAGTTTACTGAGATAAACGTATGTGGTTAAAAGTATGGTTAAGTTATTGCCAGCCATCCTGGTGTAGAAGACAGCTTTCAGGAACACCCTACAGCTGCCCATGCCCACTGGCCTGGATTGTAACTCAGAGATACTGGTCCAGAGTTCGTATCACCATATGAAGATGCTCTGTGTCACCCAGCACAGAAAGCATGCAGAAGGTGAAGGAAAACCAGGTCTGAAATTCAAGGAGCCAGAAACCATTCTGTAGAAAATTCTTCCTATCATCAGGCATGTGAAATTGTAAATGGAGGATTTGCTTCTCGGTGCTGTTGTGGACGCCTGGTCCAAACCAAAGTTCTCTCCTGCAAGAATAGACTGGATAAAGCAGCATATACAATTAAAACACAGTACATTTTTTTCCCTCTTTTGGGATGACCACACGAAATGCAATTTATCAGAATTTCTGTGTTTTTAGGGCACAAACTTATAGCTGTGCTACGACCAAGCGGTCTGTAACAGGTCATATATGAACCTGATGGGCATTTTTCTAAATCTGACATTGGTGCTAAAATCTATGTGTTTATATAAAACACTTACAAGTACACATTGTGAAACTAAAAGAAATGTTCCTGAACAGTCTGTAGTAATAAAAACAACTCAATAGGGCTCATCATTAGAGAAAAGGCTGGGTTATCTTTTAATTCCTTATAGATAATATGACGAAAGTGTCATCATATAAAGGTGATCAATGAAATGCTGGGGGGAAAGGATTATAAAGGCATCTCAGGTAGTTAATTAATACAAATATTGTGTTATTTTTCTGGGTTTTGTGATGTTTGTGGCGTTTGCCAGCTTTCCAAAATTTCCAGTTTTCTATGATTACTTTTCTCATTCTAAATCTCACCTATTGTACCTAATTTTCTATTCTTTTTCTTAAAGGGGCCCCCAAACGCTATAGGCTTTGGGTTCCACCTCTAAACTGTCTCCATCATGTCGCTACCAGGACAGGGTGGCTTCCTTACGCAAATACAAGCTCAAACAATCCGCACTCTTTTTCTGCCCTTTTAACACAAAAGGTAGCTTACAACAAATACACCGGCAGCTGTGGCAGTGCCAGCCGCGTAGCAGGACACGCGTGAGAGCGGGGACAATACTGCAATAGTCCGGGGGAGAGAGGATGGTGCCTGGACACGCAGAGTCCACGGGGGTGTGGAGGAGCGGCTGGATTTGGACTCGGTTCTGAAGAGAGTCAACGGGAGTAACTGACGATGTTGGGGATGACAGAAAAAAGAGAAGACATCGAGGACGATTTCGCGTTTCCCCGGGACGCTATGACCTGGGGAGTCGGGGTTCTGGGAAGGTGGCTGTAGGTGGAAGGAGAACCGCCGCTCTGGCGAGCGGGGGGGGGGCGGGGATTCGCTGCCGCGCGCTGCTGTCCCCTAGCGCCCACCGGGCCGACGCTAACGCGGAGCCGGCCGAGACCGCCCAGAGGCGTCCCAGGCCCGGCTCCAGCGGCGGCCGCGGCCGGCCAAACCCTCCCCGCGCAGACGGCCGGGCGCGGGCGGCCACGTGCGGCCCCGCGTGCTCCCAGCCCCTGCCTCCCCGCTCCCGGCCGCTGCCAGCTCCTGGGCAGGAGCAGATGCTTGCAGATGCGCCCCGGGGGAGAGCCGCAACTGGGCTGGAGGAGGGGAAGCTTGACCTGGTCAAGGGACCTCTCTTCCCTGAACCTCCCTTTCCCAGTGTAGGCGCGTGAGTGCGTCCTTCCTGGAGGAGACTGTGGTGGCTTATTGAGCTTTTCCGGGGCTAAGAAGATGACAACAACAACAGCGATGGTGAAACAGTAATAGTAAAAATGCCAGACATTTACTGAGTGCTCACTCTGTGCCAGGCACCCTTTCAAACACTCTACTTATAGAATCCCCCCAGCAACCCTGTGATGTCAGCCCTTTTACTGTCCCCATTTTACAGATGAGGGAATGAAGGCAGAGCAAGGGGCTCATGTGATGATTACTATTACTGCTCATAATCATGAAGCAATGGCTAGCAGTGATCCTGATGGGGCTATGGCTTACTGAGGGCTTGCTCTGCATAAGCAGTCCACATGCAGGATCATGCTAAAGCCCTGCATCCCTTCTGTGGAGGGTATTTATATCATCCCCATTTCACAGATGAAGACTGAGCCTCAGTGGTGTGAAGTCACTTGCCCGTGAAGACACAAGCTGGTCAAGTGGCAGAGACGGGACGCGAACCCATGACTGTCTGAACGAACTCCCAGACATGATTGCTACTGGCCATTCCTGAAGGGGTCTCTCACCTGTGATGAGGCATCTCCTCACCCATCCCTGTCCCTAAATATGGTAGGACAGTTATGGTCTGTGACCACAGGGTGATCATTCTGGCTCCAAGGCTACGCCAAGGAAGTGGCTGCTTTGCCCAAGGGCTCACAGCTGGCAGCGGACAAGAGGACTGTAAGTGGGGCTCAGGACCAGCCCCCCACCACTTGCATGGTCTCCTGAACCTGCTTCCTGCCTCTGGGCTCAGATGAAGGAGCCCAAAAAAGCCACTTCTTGTAAATGTCCTTCTCTTGTAGATTCAGGCTGGTCAGCCTGCTGAAGACACCTGTCTTCCTTCCCTACCAGGTGCCTGGCAGTCTTGCCGTGTCCCCTGGATCTGCTGGCCCGACCCTTCATGAACTGTGGAGGCCTGACTAGGAGGCTCCCAGGGAGGCCTGCTACACTTCTGAGGGTTTGGCACCTTGCCCATTCGTCCGGAAGTCTCCCAGTCCTGGCCCCAGCCCACCTGAAAACCCCCGCTTCACTCCCATGCCACACAGACCCTCAGCCCCAGTCCTAGCCTAGAGAGCCCCCAGGGCTTGTCAGAAAACTGGATCATCAGGATCTGTTGGGACAGATGGGGGTGTCACGCAAAGTCACACAGCAACTGAGAGGCTGAGGCCGCTGTCTGCCACCTGGAAGGGGGTGGATGGGAGGCTCCTGCCTCCCCACGCTGAAGCCGGCTGTGAGGCCCTGCAATGCTGTGCAGCCTCCGTGTGCCTGATATCAGCTGTGTGGCTCTCTTTGACCCGCAGTGCTGGGCTGCTGGGACACGAGTTGAGGATCAGCCTGGGGGTCAGCTGGGGCCCTTAGGCACTGGCCCGGGACTGGCTGGCTGGGGTCCTCTGCACTCAGATATCTTCCCCCACCCACTACTGTGGCCTTTACCTGAGACTCAGAGGTTCCAAGGATAGTGTTGGAGTTGGGATTCAAGCCCAGTGCTCTCTGACTGGGCTACCATCTCTGCTACCACTTTTCTCAGTTTGAAAAGTGGGAGGCATCTTGGTGTGTGAGAAATTCCTCTCTCATCCCGACCCTGGGGATAGAGACTCCGAGCCAGCATGGGAAGGGCCTGAGGAGACAGCTCGCCTGGGCCCCCAGAGGTGGAGTGTGAGGCCTCAGCAGCCTGCAGTGTGGCCCCTGCTTGTCTCAGGCATGGTTCCTAGAAGACCCAGGAGCCTGAGCCTGGGAGGGGACAGAGTGATCGTCCCATCTATTTAGCCAGTGTCCACAGGACATATGTCAGCAGAAAGTCCACGCTCTCTTAGAGGAATGCACTGTCACATTCTGTACGCTCAAGCATGCATACCCTTCTCACCCTAGAGAGAGCTAGATCTCTCTCCCCACCCTTAGCCCATTTCAGCCTCACATCAAGGCTGCCTCCTCCAGTTGCCTATACTGTGCACTGCACAACTCCAAGGGGCCCCAGTCACATGGACAGTGCTGTGAACGGCACCCACGGAGTTGGCTAACACAATGGCCCTGCTCACAGTGACCTGGGAGTGAGCCAGGGAGATTTGTCCCATTCTGTTGCTGGTGGAAACTGATGCTCAGAGATAGCCAATGACCTACCCTTGGGTCAAAGAGTGAGTCAATGGTTGGAACAAAATCTATGTCATCCTTTGTCTCCCTTCCCCCAGGCATTTTAAATAGAATTATTTCTTTCTAAAACTTAAATTTACTTTTTTGTTGTTTTTTTGGAGTCCTCTTTTTTTTATACATATATATGTATATATATATATATATTTTTTTTTAGTAGACATATAGTTGATTTACAATGCTGTGCCAATCTCTGCTGTACAGCAAAGTGACTCAGTTTTACCCGTATATACATTCTTTTTACAATATTCTTTTCCATTATGGTTTATCCCAAGAGATTGGATATAGTTCCCTATGCTATACAGTAGGACCTTGCTGTTTATCCATTATAAATGTAATAGTTCACTAGATTTGCTTTAAAAACAAATCATTTTAAAACTTCTGTCTATTTTGGAAGAGGAGCCATATTCATGTGACAAGAATCATAAGGGTTTGAAAGGATGTGAAGAGCAAGCGGCTCCCTGCATCCCTGGCCCGTGGGCAGCCACTGCTGCTGCCTTGTGTACCTTCCAGAGAGAGTTTACACACCCTTCACACGAATGGGCACACACTCACTGTTTTCACTGCATACGTCCTGCAGTTTAGCAGAACATTTCAGGCCGTCTGATTCTTTGTTTTACGGTAAACAGAATTCCATTATGTGGAGCCTGGATGGCTATTTAAGCAGGACCCACTGGTGTTCACTTAGGGGGCTTTGGACCTCTCAGTACAGCAAACAGTGTTAGATGACACCCCCAGCACCCTCTTCTCTGCACATGTATCATTTCATGAGTCTGAAAAAACACCTGAAGGATAAATTCTTTATTTCTTTTAGGTCAAAATGTTTCATTTTTGAAACAAAAATAAAACATCATGAAAGGACACATGCTAAATACAAGAGAAGATCCGAATCGCCCATCCCTATCGATTCTACTCCCTGAAGGTGACCAATGTTTCACATGATTTCACAGCTTGCTTATGTGGCTTAATAGATGTGGTTGGTTGCAGAAATGGCCACAATCCTTCACACAACCCTGTCTCCGTGCACTCTCTCGTGCCTTTGCAGCTCCTCCCATCAAGAGGCAGAGTCTAGTTCTCCCTGCCTTGAACCTGGGCCTGCCCAGATGCCTTGTATTGGCCAGAAGAATGTGGTGGAAGAGATGGTGTGCCAGTTCCGAGCTAGGCCTCAAGAAGCTTTGCATGCTTCTGCTAACTCTTCTGGAGCCTTGCTGACGGTGGGAATAAGCCTGGGCTAACCTGCCGGAGGATGAGAGACATGTGAGCAGGGGTGTCAGCTCAGTCGCCCCAGTCAAGGCCCCAGAGAGTGGAGAGCCCAGCCATGACCAGCAAAGCCGCCTACCCAACCCACACCTGGCCTCAGGTGTGTGTAGGAGCCCAGAGAACTGCCCAGAGCAGCCCAACCTGATTGCTGACCCTCAGGTTCTCAGAACCATTAGCTAAATTTGTAGTGGTTTTTAGCCACAGAGTTTTGGAGGATCTGTTTTGCAGCTTGGTTGCTGTAATAGGTCACCGATACAATGTATCTTGGG
This sequence comes from Delphinus delphis, assembly GCF_949987515.2. Taxonomy (NCBI): domain Eukaryota; kingdom Metazoa; phylum Chordata; class Mammalia; order Artiodactyla; family Delphinidae; genus Delphinus; species Delphinus delphis. The sequence goes on along the minus strand of NC_082692.2, from coordinate 100,776,488 downwards.
GATACTTCCCCTACAGGTATCTGAATCAACCTCATCTTTCTCATAGCTACAGAGTATTCCATTTTTGTGGAGGTGCCATGGTTTATTTTTCCAGTGTGTTCTTGGTGGACCTTTGGGTTGTTTCTTTGCTCCTGTGCTTCTGTCTCTTCATCTGTAAAATGAGACTGATGACCTTGCCTTAAAATTAATTTTTGAAAGTTGGCATTATTTGGTGTAGAATGGCTGACGCTTAGAAAGTGCCCAGCACGTGTTTTCTTTTCCTCCTTCCTGTGGGACAACTTCCACTCAGACGGGAATAGCAAACAGGTTGGTCTCAATGCCCGTTGTCTGGTGGGTGCTCCCAAGAGCTTGTTCTGAGCAGGACTGTGAGCCTGTGTCTGAGTCAGGGGCAAACACTGCCATGATGGATTACTGATGCCTGCCGTGTGCACCAGGGAGGATTGGTGAGAGGGACGTGTGCTCTTCTTCATACGTGTCTCCATCTGAGCCTAAGAGACCCTCACTCCCATTCACTCAGAGACTCTGAGAATCCATATGACCTTCAGGACCTAAGAGGAGGGCACTGGGAGGATTTGGACCCAACTCGCTGTGTGACCCAGGACAATAGGCCCTTTCCTCCTGTACTTCAGTCTCCCTATTTGTCAAGAAGCAAGTTGATGGCAAAGCTGGGACTCAACCACAGGTCACCTGACTCCCACCCTGTCCTCAGTTACTGGAGCCTGGACCCTCACATGGTGGTCTGGCCTGGGGTGGTTACAGCTGGGAGTGTGCCCCGCCCATGCTATGTGTCCCCAGAACCTCCTGAATATCCAATAGGTTTTGGCTGTGGTCTCCACAGGACACGTTAACCTGGGAGGCCATCTGCTGGGGATGGCAGCCAGGTTGCAGACTCTCAGGAGGACTGGTCCCCTTCCCATTATACTCACCCTGATGTATAGCCCTTTGTGGGCAGGGGAGGTGCCAGCTTTTTGTGGTGAGGGTCTCCTATTAGACTGTCCACCTTGAGCAGTCCTGAGCTTATTTATATTTATGTATTACTTTTTCCAAAAGTACCTACAAGTAAAATTTATTTTAAATTCCCCAAGAAGGTTAAAAAAAGAAAGAATAGTGTAGGATAGCAGGATAAAATAATTTATATATCATGAGAGAAGGTTGAGAAAAAGACATCCCTTCTCCACTTTCTCACTTACTTCCCTGCCCCCATCTCCTGACTCAGAGCTGGGGAGGGCAGATGAGTGGCGTTCATGCCTCTGCTTCTCCTTCCCTTGCCCTCAGCAGACATTGCTAATCAATTAGAGGATTTTTCCTCATTGAGTCTAAACACAACCTCAGGATCCTTTTCAACACAGTTGTCCAGATAGCCATCCTCCACACAGCAAAGTTAAAAACTATTTCATCTGTGGTTTAGAGTTGTACCCTTCCTAAGGATGAAAGTATCTGTGGGAGAAAAAAAATGAGTGCTCTGCCCCTCAGAAAAAGTATATGAGGGAGAGGGCTGCGGCTTTAGTGGTAGAATTTCTAGCATTAGCCTACGGTTGGGCTAGAATGTAGGATTAGGAGAGAGATGCATTATTTAACTGTGGAATGTCCATGCTTCTAGAGATACGATATTTCTCTCTCATCTTTTTTTTTCTTTGCATACATGTTCTTCTGCCTCAGTCTTTCTAACAGCTTCCTTGTCCTCATTTAGAACTGGAAGTGTCCTTAGAAATCAACTTGACCAACCCTATCCTACAGCCCTAGTGATAGATGGAGATTCTGAACGAAAGAGACTTCACTACACACATTTTACCACACTGGTTTAGTGCTGTCTAGAAATAATTCCTCCTCCTCCTTCATCATCATCATCATCATGACTTCCCCACAGGCTCTGCCTGCCTTTCCCGGGGTCACCTCACTGGAGAAAAAAATTCCTGGGAGTTGGCCATGTAGGGAATGGTGGTGGGAACCAAGCAGACAAGAGCTCCTTGAAATCTGACTCAGACCTCTCAACTCCAACCCCTCCCTGCCTCTCATGGCAGCATCCTTAGCAAAGTCACAGTGCCTCCATCTCCCCAGGCCCGACCACTTCTGCCCACGGCAGGGCCAAATGCAGGGACCTCAGGGCTCTGCAGAGGTGAGGTGGGGAAGGTAGGGCTCAAGGCTTAGAGGAAGCCATATGCCTGCTCAATTTGTGTGCCGGAGAGGAGAGGTCTTTCCAAGTATGTCTTTGGGAGAAGAGTTATAAGATGGTCAGTGGACACTGCCCCTCATCACTTCCTACCTGCTCTGCTTGGTCTTTTGTTCAGTTGGCACCCTTTTATCGAGCACATACTACAAGCAGGCACTACTCTAGGGACCAGGGTTACAGCCATGAGCAAAACTAACACGTTCTCTGCAAGTTACATGCTGAATGGATGAGACAGAAAACAAGCATATGAACCCATGAGTATGTAATATGTCAGGAAGTGACAAGTGTTCAGAAAAAAAATTGAGCAAAATAAAGAGACGAGGTGATGGAGAGCGTGGGATGGCCGAGGACGGCCCATTGGAGCGGGACGCTTGAGCAGACACTGGAGCAGTAACAAGGAGCAGAGATCAGGGGAAGAGGAGGAAAGGGTGGTCCAGGCGGAGGCACAGCAGGGACAGAGGGAGAGAGGCAGGACGCAGCCTGGTCTATGCAGAGGACCACAAACGCTGGTCTCACCGAGAGTCCCCATGACTTCATCCACACGCCACCTGGACTGTTTTGACCTCATGATTTTCTCCCAAGAACTCACTTATGTTTTTAAACGAATAAATTTATTTCAAAAGGAAACTTCGTGGTGTTATGTCAACTAGAAAGTGAGCATCACTTTGCTGGAAAAAGAGAGGTGACTGGAAGTCAAGATGCTGAGACAAAGGGAAGCTACTACCTTCCAGCTGGAGGCTGCTGCCTGCTGGGGCTCAAGCCAGACCTGACCTCTCCTACACTGAAATAGTTCCACGATTGTCCGAGGGGTTAGAGACACAGCAGACCAAATAGAGACTTAGCCTTGCTGAGGTCTGGCATTCTGGGGGAGTCGGGCTGTGGGATCCAGTGTCTCCATGGGAGCCAGCATCATTTTATACACCCCAAACTCTGTGGGACACTGAGTCTGGCCGGGTCAGGCTCAGGGGGTTCTGGGGAGGCCGGCTGAGGAGCCTGGGCTTTCCCACAGGGCAGAGTTGCAAGCAGGGGTGTGACGTGGTGCATCGTTGTTCAGGTTTTGGTCGGACGGTGCCTAAGGGTCACCTTCTCACGTAGGGGTACCTAGGACTGTCTTTCTTCCCTGGAGTCCACGTAGATGAATTGATCCCTCACCTTCCTAGAGAGTGTGGTCTGTGTCCACAGGGAGAAGGCATTCTCTAAACCTGGAAAACTGCCTACGGTGGGAGTGGCAGAGCTGGGGGCAAGAGGTGGGGTTCTTCAGACAGCTCTCAGAGTTAGGGCACCACACGGCTCTCAAAGTCCCCGGGCACGTGTGCAAATTGAAGGATCTCTGAGTTGTCCAAACGCTAGAGATGGTGAAAGAAATGCAATGGATTTGGGAAACCAGAGTTCCAACAAGTGGCTTTGTTCTAGTTTCCCCTGCCTCCCCTCCTTCCTCCCTTCCTTCCTTCCTCCCTTCCTTCCTCCCGGTCTCCTTCCCTTTCTCCCTCTTCAATCTCTTTCTCTCTCTCTCTTTCCCTCTCCCCCTTTCTTTTATTTTTTTAAAAGTATTTATTTATTTATTTATTTTGGCTGCACCGGGTCTTATTTGCAGCATGCAGGATCTTTAGTTGCAGCATGCGGACTTCTTAGTTGCGGCATGCAAACTCTTAGTTGTGGCACACATGCAGGATCTAGTTCCCCAACCAGGGATGCAACCCATGGCCCCTGCATTGGGAACACGGAGTCTTATCCATTGGACCACCAGAGAAGTCCCTCCTTTTCTTTTATTTGAATACAAGCCATATTTAACAATGTTTCATGACCTAAAACCTTTCTTTGGGTAGAGGTTGTCTGGAGTACGTGTCTTTCCCATTTTCTGGATAGGTCAGTAGAGGCATAGTGAGGGTGACGTAACTCCATGGATACTCAGGGGAGAACTGGATCTCACATATTTGGAATCTCTGTCTCATACCAGTTAAGAGACTGTTGGAATAATCCAGGAGAGATGGTGGTAGCTTGGACATGGTGGTCACTGGGGAAGAGGAGAGAAGGGGTCAGATACTGGATACGATCTGGCTGTGGTACAGGAGGGAACTAGAGGTGTCAAAGGTGACTCCAAGATTTTGACCTAAATGAAGGAAGAGTAGATTTGGGGTCGGGTTACTGAGGACAAGTAAGGTTTGGGATGCCCACTAGATAAGGCAGGGAGATGTCCTGGAGGCAGCTGGACACACAGGTCTGGAGCGGGGGTGGGGGGTGGTAGGAGATGCACACTTGGGGTGATCACCATGTAGACTCAGGAGGCCACTGAGAGGTGCACATGGGCAGAGAACAGCAAAGGACCATGGACTGAGCCCCAGGGCTCCTGACAAGTGGGGGAGCAGAGAGGAAACCAACAAAGAGGGGGAGAGGAGCGATCCTGGAGCTGAAGGGAAGAGCTGGGAGGGCTGCTGGGGTGGAGCTGCTCTGAGAGACAGGGAGCAGGGAGAGGGGGCTGCAAAGGAGGGGGGTCCCATCCCAGGGAGCCTGGAGCACCTGGAGGAGAGCATGCAGCCCCCAGCGGCTTGTAAAGGCTTAAACATCGGATTCCTCTGGTACTCAGACCTCAGCGTTTTGCTGTAAATGCTTCTTCTACTCCCTCCCCCACAAATGTACACCTTTCTTTTTAAATAAATTTATTTGTCTACTTATTATTTATTTTTGGCTGTGTTGGGTCTTTGTTGCTGCGTGAGGCTTTCTCTAGTTGTGGTGAGTGGTGGCTACTCTTCGTTGTGGTGCACAGGCTTCTCATTGCGGTGGCTTCTCTTGTTGCAGAGCACAGGCTCTAGGCATGTGGCCTTCAGTAGTTGTGGCACAGGGGCTCAGTAGTTGTGGCACACGGGCTTAGTTGCTCCGCGGCATGTGGGATCTTCGCGGACCCGAGCTCGAACCCGCGTCCCCCTCAGTGGTTAAGCAGATTCTTAACCACTGAGCCACCAGGGAAACCCTGTACACTTTTCTTTAAAATATTTTTTAACAAGCAAAACAAATGATGATCAATATCTTTCCAAGGGATTAAGTAACTAAAAACCCGCTTTTACTTGATTCAGAAGTTGATATCTTCAACACATCTTTCCAAAAATAAAGATAAGCAAAAAAAAAAAAAGTGCCTGAGGTTTCAGCAACCAAACTGACACCTGCATTGGCTTCCAGATTCTAATCAGAGCTGAGCAATGGAGTGAAGAAAGGCCTGCTTTCCCAGGGGTGCAGGCGCACCTCAGCAGATGAATTGGTGGGGTGTCTGGCCTCCTAAGCTGAGCTGGCTTCATGCTCCAGGCTGATGGGCAAAGCGACTGTCTGTAGTTGTTTTCGTGGTTTGGGTTTGCATGGTCTGTGCTTCCCTGCACAGTGGGCAGCCCCCTCCTCCAGAAGACCCCTGATTTGACCACAGGGGTCGAGTCTCACTGGACTTTGGCTGAGGACTCCTAACAACTCGGACTGTCATTTGAGGCTCTTCCCAGCCTCCCAAGACTCCGTGTCTTCAGACTCAGCCCTTCCCTGCATTATCTGGTGGTTTCCCACCTCTGAGCCTCCGCAGCTGCTCTTCCCTCCATCTGATATACTCTTACCGCCACTCCTCCCATCCTTGCATATTCAAATTCTCACCATCTCTTAAGACCAAGGTGACCACGGAATCTGACTGACCTACCACAGTCCTGGTTTACACCTGTTGTCCTAATGTGATTATTAATAACATCCCCTATAGACTCAAAAATATCCAGCTTTATTTATTTTATTTATTTATTTATTTATTGTTTCTGGCTGCGTTGGGTCTTTGCTGCTGTACGCAGGCTTTTCTCTGCTTGCGGCGAGTGGGGGCTACTCTTCACTGTGGTGCACGGGCTTCTCATTGCGGTGGCTTCTCTTGCTGTGGAGCATGGGCTGTAGGTGCGCGGGCTTCAGTAGTTGTGGCTCACGGGTTCTAGAGCGCAGGCTCCCTAGTTGTGGCACACGGGCTCAGTAGTTGTGGCTTGCGGGTTGTAGACCGCAGGCTCAGTAGTTGTGGCGCACGGGCATAGTTGCTCCGCAGCATGTGGGATCTTCCCGGACCAGGGCTTGATCCGGTGTCCCCTGCATTGGCAGGTGGATTCTTAACCACTGCGCCACCAGGGAAGCCCCAAAATATCCTGATTCAGACAACAGATTCTATAGTCACCTGACAAGAGGCCCAACTCTAATGCCTCCTGCAGGAAGTCATCCCTGCTTCCCCCAGCAAAGGTCTCCTTTATCCTGAACTTGCACAGCCCGAAGTCCCTCTCCTGAACGTATCACACTCTCGCGGGCACCTTCCTTGGCATGTGGCCTCTCTCCTGTGCTGGGCAGATACAGTCTCCTTATCAAAAGCATTTACAGACTTAGTGTTATGGGTTAGATTGTATCCACCACAAAAATGCATTGAGGTCTTAACCTCAAGTACCTGTGAATGTGACCTTGTTTGGAAATAGAGTCTTTGAAGATTTAACTAGGTTAAGATGAGTTAATGCAGCTGGCCCCTGATCCAATATGACTGTGTCCTTATAAAAAGGGGAAATTTGGACACAGACACCTACAAAGGGAAGGTGATATTAAGCCACACAGGGGAAGAGGGCCATGTGATTGGAGTGATGCCTCTATAAGCCAAGAGACAGCAAGGTTTGCTGACAAACACCAGAAGCTGGGAAGAGGCAGGAAGTTCTCCCCTAGGGCCCTGCTGACACCCTGATCTGGGAGTTCTAGCCTCCAGAACTATGAGATGATACCTTTCTGTTGTTTTAACCCACCCAGTTTTTAGTACTTTGTTACGGCAGGCTTAGGAAACTATTAGGTATAGTAACTACTCTTTTAAACAACTGTTATATGGAGATGCAATTCATATATTATAAAATTTGCCCTTTTAAAGTATACACTTCAGGAATTCCCTGGGGGTTCAGTGGTTAGGACTCCGTGCTTCCACTGCAGGGGCCCTGGTTCGATGCCTGGTCGGGGGACTAAGATCCTGCAAGACACACATTGTGGCCCCCAAAATAAATAAATAAAAATAAATAAATAAAAATAAAAAATTTTAAAGATATACAGTCCAATGGTTTTCAGCATATTCACAGAGTTATGCAACAATTACCACTATATAACTTTAGAACATTTCGTCACCCCCAAAAGAAACCCAATATCTATTAGCAGTCGCTCCCCATTTCCCTTTCCCCCGGCAACCACTAATCTGCTTTCTCTATCTATGGATTTGTCTATTCTGGTTATTTCATACAATATATGGCATTTAATGTCTGACTTCTTTCACTTAGCATAATGTTTCCAAGGTTCACCCCTGTTGAGCCTATATCAGTGCTTCATTCCTTTTTATGGCTGAAAAATATTCCATTGCAGGGATAGACCACATTTTCTTTATCCATTCTTTATGCATTCATGTTGATGGGCATTTGGGACGTTTCCACATTTTGTCTAATGCTAGACAAAATAATGACTAATGCTGCTGTGAACATTTGTGCACAAGTTTTTGCACTGACATATATTATCGATTCTCTTGGATAAGTAACTTTTTTAGTTAAAAGACAAGGCCTGCACATGGTGAACAAAACGGCCAGCAGCAAAAAAAATGTTTATAACTAAAAGCCAGACTCTTTCTCTCCCTAGGTGGACTCTCCCTCCCCGGAGACCACCCGTTTGTTTCGTTCCTGTCCTCCCAGAGATATTTTCTGCACATACACACTCAGGTAAGTGAACGCTTATTTTCTCCGGCATGAATGCCCCCAATGGTTCTATCTCTTGTTCTTCTCGCCTGCCAATACCTCTGGATCCTTCTGCATTGGGGTGCAGGACTGCACTCCATTCTTTTTGTTTATTTATTTATTTCATTTATTTATTTTTGGCTTCATTGGGTCTTCATTGCTACGTGCGAGCTTTCTCTAGTTGCGGCGAGCGGGGGCTACTCTTTGTTGCGGTGCATGGGCTTCTCATTGTGGTGGCTTCTCTTGTTGCAGAGCACGGGCTCTAGGCGCGCGGGCTTCAGTAGTTGTGGCATGCAGGCTCAGTAGTTGTGGCTTGCAGGCTGTAGAGCGCAGGCTCAGTAGTTGTGGCGCATGGGCTTAGTTGCTCCGCAGCATGTGGGATCTTCCTGGACCGGGGCTCGAACTTGTGTCCCCTGCATTGGCAGGCGGATTCTTAATCGCTGCGTCACCAGGGAAGTCCTGCACGCCATTCTTTTAGCGCCTGCCTCGCTGAATTGTTTGGACATACCCTTTGTTATTAAGCCATTTGAAGGTCATTTAGGCTGCTCTTGATCTTTGTCACTGCAAGTATGCCACCCTGAACTTGCTTGTGCACCCATGCAAAATTTTCTGGGGGGTAGACCAGAAGGCCCAGAGGTAGACTTGCTGGGACCTAGAATGTGAGCTTTGTTTGGTTTGAATGAGATGGTCCTGAGTTTCTTGATATTGGGGCTGAGTCTTATTCACTCTTCTGCCCCACAAAGACTCATGAAAAGCACAGACATGTGCCCAGTGGGGAGATGGGCAGAGCTTGCCCTGGACCCGTTTCTTCCCTTGAACTTGTGTGTTTTGAGCCCCGCAGGGTCGGCGGGAAGACATGCTGGATGGTAACTGCTAAGTCATCAGCCAGTTGGTGACCTCGAGTAGCTGTTTCAGCCCACCTACAGAAACTGTAGATCCTTTGCCAAACCGTTGCCATAAATGTTAAGAACCAAGCTCAATTATTCTCTTAAAAATAGTAACTTTAAAGAAGATGGAAGTCTTCAACTTTAAAACCAGCCAGATTAATAAAAATAATCTTTCTGAATTATGAACTTGGTATCATGGTATAAAGAGCCTTTTTTTTTTAATCTTGCTGACTCAAAGATAGGCTTTGAAAACAAGCCTCGTTGACTTTGCGCCCCTTTGTTTGCCAGTTCTACAAAGGTTTTATTGCAAATCAATTTTATTGTACAGTGTACCTTAAAAGTTGACAATCGAGTAAGTCAGCTGTATCCCAGCCCTGACCCTAAATTAGCCAGGTGACCTTGAAAGTGTTCCTTATCTTCGCTAGGTGGCAGTTTGCTAACAACAAAGGGAGGGGCTCGATAAGACTGAGACTTTGGATTTTACACTTGGAGATCCAGCTAATTTCTGTCCTTTGATAGCTGTCAGGTGCCCACAGGTGGTTGTGAAACCTTACCCAAAGATGAAGGGTTAATGTCAGATTGACTATCTAAAGCTTGTTGGAACTTGAAGTGCAAACAAAGGGTTAATGGCACATTTAACCATCAAAATGGGCCCTTTCGGGCCTTGTTTGCCTAGCTAAACTCAGAACCAATCCTATTAGCCTGTGCAGGGACCTTTGGCAGAGGTTTGTGGGTGGACATGGGGCTAGGGAGTGGCCCAGGGAGTGCAGATGAATTAGCATCTCTTCCCTGGCTCATTACCGGAGGATAAAGGCGCCTCCCGCAGCTCCCAGCAGGTTGGGAGCAGGAAGTTGGGTGGTTTGGACAGCAGGAATCTGGCTCCACAAAGGCTGCTGAAAAGCCTTTGTTCCAGGGCTTAACAGGGCCCCTTTCGTGGGCAGCTCACATCTCCACTGGAGCCAAGGTCCTCACCCAAACACTGATAAACAGCACAGTTGTGCCAGAATAAGCTTCATGACACTCCCCTGCCAGCCAGTCACTCCCCTGCTCAAGAACTGTCGATGACTCCCCATTGCCCACCCACTCTCTGCTGGGCGCTCCAAGTTGACTACAGTCCAGCCTAATTACCTGGCTGACCTTAATGCCCACCACTTCTCAGAGTTTCATTTTAACCAACGTGTGTCCAGCATCCAGTCTGGGCCAGGCACTGTGGAAGTGCTGTGCAAGCATCTCGTTTCATCTTGATGAGTGTTCTTAAAGAAGGTCTTAGTGGGAATTCCCTGGCGGTCCAGTGGTTAGGACTCTGCACTTCCACTCCTGGGGGCACAGGTTCGATCCCTGGTCGGGGAACTAAGATCCCACAAGCCACGTGGCCAAAAAAAAGGAATGTCTTAAACCCAAGGTGCAGAAGTGGAAACAAGGTCCAGAGCAGCTAGAGCAGCCTGTCTAATGCCACACAGCCAGGAAGCAAAGAGCCAATGCAATCTCCAGTCCTGACTCTCCCTCGCTGCCCGAGGTACTGAGCACCGTGTGGGCAGGGCAGTCATGGAGGGGGTGATGCCAAGTGGTGAGAGGGAGCAAGCTAGGCAATGAGGCTGGAAGAACATTCCAGACAGGGGGAACAGCAAAGACAAAGGCGTTTCTCTCTCTGGGCCTCAGTTTTCTCATAGGTCAAGAAATGTGTTTGTGTGTGTTGCAGGAAAGGGGGCCCTTTCCAGGGCCCTAGAGTGGGGTCTTTTTTTTTTTTTTTTTGCGGTACGCGGGCCTCTCACTGCTGTGGCCTCTCCCGTTGCGGAGCACAGGCTCCGGGCGCGCAGGCTCAGCGGCCATGGCTCACAGGCGCAGCCGCTCCGCGGCATGTGGGATCTTCCCGGACTGGGGCACAAGCCCGTGTCCCCTGCATCGGCAGGCGGACTCTCAACCACTGCGCCAGCAGGGAAGCCCTTTTTTTTTTTTTTAGAGTGGGGTCTTGTCTATCACTCGGCAATGAATTGTCCCAGGAGACACACGTGCTGACAAAGCAAGAGACTTTATGGGGAAGGGGCACCCGGATGGAGAGCAGCAGGGTGAGGGAACCCCGGAGGACTGCCCCGCCACGTGGCTCACAGTCTCAGGCTCATGGTGATGGGCTTAGCTTCCGGCTTGTCTCCAGCCAATCATTCCGACTCAGGGTCCTTGCTGGTGGCACACGCGTCACTCAGCCAAGGTGGATTCCAGCGCGAAGGACTCTGGGAGGTTGGTTGGTAGGACATATGGACTTACGTCTCCTCTCTTCTTTTGACCTTTCCCAAATTCTTCTGGTTGGTGGTAGCTTGTTAGTTCTGCATTCCTTACCAGGACTTCCAGTTGTAAGATAACTCATGCAAGTGGTTACTATCATGCCTGGTCAGAGTGGGTGGTTTTGGTCAGTGGTTCCCCTAACGTGTGTGTGTGTGTGTGTGTGTGTGTGTGTGTGTGGTGTGTATAGATGGAAGGTGTTGCCTTCTGGTTCTCTGATTGAACTTGCACAGAAAAGCACCCTGGATTTCTCTGAATTTCCCCACAGAATCAGAGAGGGAGTGGTGGGTGCCTCTTTAAATTTCTGCCCTGGATCCCTCGCTTGTCTCACCTCCAGCCCCATCAGACTGCTGGCTGCACTCCCCATGCAACCTGATTCAGGAAATCAACAAACAGACTAGCTGAGACGGCTGAGCTTGGGGTGGGGGGTGGTGGGGAAGGGGTGGAAATGGGCTTTTCTAGCCACAGGCAGCTGGACCTGAGCAACGGCTGCCCCCTTTGGACAGCGCACCGTCTCCACTACTCCTTATGCCTTGTAAATCTGGTCGGTCTTACTTATTCTTGTCCTCTGCAAGGCCCCTGTAGCAACTTGAGTCTGCGACTCCCGGGCAGCATGTTTCACAAGGCTGATGAAGACCCATGACTCAATTTCTGGTGTACTTAGCATCTTCGGCAGCCATGTGACATCTCATTTGCTGCTTTTTTTTCTTGCTTGCTCCTTGCTTTCTCCCTCCATCATCTCCTGGTCTTTCCCTCTACGTCCTCTCTCCTCAGTCCCTAGCAAATCTCCCTTCCATCCCCACTTATTTCTCTATCACATCATGTCTAAATCTGCTTTGACATAAGAAGTCCATCAGGGGCTAGGGAGGGCTTCAGAAAGGTGGTAACACTTGTGCAGGACTTTGAGGGGTGAACAGGAGTTTGTTAGGCAGAGAAAGAGCAGACTAGCATGCTTAAGCACTGGGCTGGATTCTCACTGGCAAAGTTTGAATCCTTGCTTCTCCACTCTGCAACTCAGTGATCCAGATTGATACATCATGTCATCCAGCCTCAGTTACCTCATCAGCACAATAGAATTTCTCTAGCACCTGCTAAAGTCCTGAGCTCAGCCTTTAGTGAGAAGATTCCTTGGTGCAGGCCTGGTGCCTGATTTACAGAAAGCACTCAGTAGATACCTGTTGAATAAATGAATGAATGGATATGCCAGGCAGAGGGGATGGCATCAGGAAAGGTCTGGAGGTGAGACCACGCACAGCATGTTTGGGGAATTGTCTCTGGGTCGGAACCCGTGGCAGAGCCTGATCTTACTAGCTCATGAGAGTCCATGTGCATGTCTCTTTCCAACTCTGCATTCAGTGATGTCACCCAGTAGCTTGGAATCCACCAGTGGACGTCTTTGCACCACGGAAATTGGCAAACACTGCAGGTCAGAGCTTTCTTCCTTCCAGGGAGCCAGTTTACCAGCCCACCAGCCCCTGCAGCTGCGAAGATGGTTACAGTTAGATTCCAAGGGACCTTGGGCAGCAGGGCCTGGTGATAGTCTGTTCTCTCTGTTCGCTGAAGGATTCAGAAAGACAGTTAGTTCAACACTACCTGACCTGAGAAAGATGAAACAAGCCCAGAATTTGAGTTCCTAAAAAATCCCAAACATATTCTATTCTTTCGCATAACTCTAAAATTAAAAAAAAAAAAAAAGATCCTCAGCTTAATTAGAAAAAATAAAGACCATTTATTTCTACTGAATTAGAAAACTTGAATTAGAAAAGCACTTAATTTCCCAAGTTGAAAAATCAGAGATTTTTATTTATGAGAAACGGAGTGTGGGGAGCCTCACGTGAGAAGACAGCAAGAGCCAGTCCAGTCTGTACATGATTTTGCAGGAAAGGGTGTTGGCCTTTATCCTGATAGCAATGGGAAATCACTGGAGGGTTTGAAGCCAACAAATGATATGATCAGATCTGGCCTTGGAAAAGATCCTTCCCGCCGCTCTGTGAAGAGCCTGGAGGGGGCCAACATGGATGCAGGGAGCCCAGGCAAGAGATGAGAGGGTGTGGATAAGCATGTTTCTGGAGAGTCAAGGTTATGTGTTCACCTTACTTCCTGTTCCTCCTGGGCACTCAGCTGGACTACACTTCCCAGCATCCTCTGCAGTCCAGAGGGACCATGTGATTTACTTGTAGTCAGTAGAATGTGGTAGGAAGAGATGTAGGCCACTTCCTACCTGGTCATAAAACCCTCCCATACAATCCTTCAGATTGTTTCTCTTCGCCTCACACCTCATGCCAAGGATCTGGGAAGGACTCCAAGGTCCAGGGGATGACAGAACCACGAGCTGGAAGGAGCCTGGGCTGCTGAATGGCTGTGTGGAGCAGAGCCCCCATCATCGAACCACGCTAAGCCATGAAATCTGGGCTGTTTGTTACAGCAACTGACCTGACCAATGTAGGGGGATGGAAGCAGAAACAGGTGTGCAGAGCTGAGAGCTTTTCAGGGGTAAAATCATGGGACCTGTGATAGATAATGAGTGAGGGAAGAAGAGGCTCTGCCGAACATGCCCAACCTTTGTACTGAATGGAGGTGCCTTTTACTGAGAACACTGTGGGGAGACCATCTCTCTGAGTGATGGTCACTCACTGAGTGGAGATGTCGAGGGGTGCTTCTCTTGGGCTGTACAACCCAAGACAGTCCAACAGCTCCTCTGGGAGCACATCATGGTGGTGAAGGTCACCTGCTGTTCACAGGGAGAGAGTACAAGGAGTCATCGTGCTGCCCTTGACCAGAGCCTGCCCATGACGGTTGGGGGTTACTGACTGCTTCCCTCCCAGGCCAGCACACAGCACTCCATGTCTTTGGACTCCAAGCTATAGCAAGGCTAATGTTAGGGCATCATTTTTTTTTTCTCTTTCAACAATATTTCCTGAGTATCTACTATAATAGTAATGTTAAAACTACTACTTATTGGGCTTCCCTGGTGGCGCAGTGGTTGGGAATCCGCCTGCCGATGCAGGGGACACGGGTTCGTGCCCCGGTCCGGGAAGATCCCACATGCCGCGGAATGGCTGGGCCTGTGAGCCATGGCCGCTGAGCCTGCGCGTCCGGAGCCTGTGCTCCGCGGCGGAAGGGGCCACAGCAGTGACAGGCCTGCGTACCGCAAAAACAAAAAAAAAAACCTACTACTTATTGAGCACTTACCATGTTCCAGATCCTATGCCAAGCACTTTATTACATGACTTCATTTAATCTTCAGTCAACAGAGATGAGAACTGTTAGTGGTCCCATTTGACAGGTGAGGAAACTGAGGCTCCCAGAGCTGAGCCTGGCCCCCTCCTGGGTTCTCCTAGTGATGCCCCTCCAGTCCCTCACAGTTCTTGCTCCTCTCAGTTGGGAAGTGGCTGCTTTCTGCCACCCGACACACTGGCACATCCCGGAGCCCCCTTCCTTTGTCTTCAGGAAGCCAGGGGCCAAGACACCATATTTCATTTCCCTCCCCCAGAGGGACTGTTGCTATGCCAGGTCCCAGGGCCCAGATTAGTAGCCCAACCATTGTTGGCATGGTAATGTGATCACATGACCCAAATCGTGGCCCCTGATGGGCACAGGCTCCCAGGCAGATGCTGCCTTTAGAAGGGGGCCATGGACCTGGCTTCTAGAGTAGCTCCTGGGCTAATTTGAAAACCCACTGAAACCAGCTTAGTCCAAAAAGTAGCGTTTAAGGCAATCACAGAATCCACGGGGTTGGGGGGAGGTTGAACCAAAACCTAGAATCAGGCACCCGGTTGCCACTCTAACTCTCTGTGCATCGCTCATCTCTGCTTGAGGACTGTCACGGGGCAGAGGTGGGCAGTTGTCCACCCAGCATCCCTTCTTATTTAAAAGAGCCCTGATTTGGTTCAGCAATATGCTCAGCTAAATGTTCTTTCCCAGCTTCCTTTGCTGCAGCCATGAGACAAAGTTTTGGTCAGTGAGACATAAGCAGACATCTGCTGTGGCTTCTGGAAAAGTTTCTGGGTTTTTTGATCAAAGGCATAAAATACAGCTGGCCTAGCCTTCCTCCCCTTCATTCTTCCTTGAGTGCAGATAGGATGCCTGGAGCTGTAGCAACCATCTTACAGCCAGGAGGGAAAGGCAAGAAAATGACACAATTCCAGCTCTAATCCCACTGAGTGACTGAAGCAATGCCTGTGGTCACCTCCCTCTAGATTTCTTATCACATGAGAAAAATATAACTTTATTTATCAAGCCGGATTTGTTTGGACTCTGCAAGTGAAAGCTGTCCTGATGGAGACAATTGTCACTTTCACTACGGCTGCATAGGTGGAAACATGATTGCCCCAGCCCCTGAGTTTCACATTTCAGAGCATCTGAACTCAACTTTCTGGGTCCCAAATTCAAAAAAACATTCCTGAGTTGGGACTCATTGGCCCCATTTTGATTGCTTATGCCTGGGCCAATCATTGGTGACCAGGGAGGGCAGGCTCTGATTGGTCCAGTTAGTGCCAACCCCTAGACCAATACACCCCTGCCAGCACAGCAGTGGGAGGGGTGCCATTTGACATGACAGTAAGAAAGCGTCTGGGGCAGATTGACCTATCAGTATCTGTTCCAGTCACTCAGCCAAGGGCACTGACAGGGGATCTCCGCTCACCCCCTCTGGCTTCCATGCATTCCACCCTGTTTATAAGGCATTCACTGTGTGTGCTGCCGGTGCAGGCCGCAGGGCAGGATGGGAACCGGGTCCACAGTGTGGCCCATTTCCACTGCTAGACCCCAAGGGCAGCCTGGCTCTGTAAAGCCCTTGGACTCAGTTGACATGCTTGGGTTCAAACCTGGTCTCTGCCTCTTACTGGCTGGTGATGACCATTTCCCACCTGGACAGCCTGCTGAGCTGACTCCCCTTCCTGGCTGTGTGACCTCGGGGCAGCTGCCTCACTTCTCTGCGTGTGATCCCCCATCTGTAAACTGAGGGGATAATCCTGACCTCTCAGTTTGTTGGAGTAAGATTTATGAGATAACTCTGGGTCATACAGGAGGTGCTCAGTCAATCCCAAAAATAAAATTTAACAGCCCCGAGGGAAGGTATGACAAGTCAGAGTTCCCTGAGGCCAGCCGCCCAGGAGGAGGTTGGGCACTGGGTGGGGTCCAGCCTCCTACCTCCCACCCAGAGATTTTGCTGGAGCAGGCAGACAGCAAAAGCAAAGGGGCTCCAGACACCTGCCTCGGGCCTGTGTAATAAGCCCATGGGATGGGTTGGCGGATGTGGGTCAATGGTGCATGCCAGTCCCCAGAGTGAGGGTGGCAGAAGGCTGTCCCTGTCCATCGGAGGGCTGGCAGCCACCAGGGCCACATCCATGTCTAAGAGAGGCCAAAGGCAGCTCTTGGGTCCTGTCAATGACAGCTGCTGGCCACAGAAGAGAGGCTGCCCTTTTTGTCCTCCGGGGTGCTGAGCAGGCTGGGTAGGTGGACAGTGGCTCCAATCCAGGCATTTGGACAACCTTCCCCTGCACTCCGGGCACCTCCTCAGCAACTTGCCAGGCACTGTGTGGGAAACAAAGCTTCCTGCCCGGCAGGCATCTACCCCCACGTCCCTAGACCAGGACATCTGCTCTGCCCCCCAGGAGGCTCACTGGCTGATGTGGGTAGAGACCACAGGCCAGATGGAGACAGCTGCTGTTATCAAGGATCTGCTAAGCGCCAGGCCCTGTGACCTGCACAGTCATGTTCACGTCAGTATTGCTCACCACGACCCTAGGAAAGAAGACCTGCTTTTATCCCCATTTTACAGAAAAGGTAACTGAGGCTCAGAGAGATGAGCTGGCTTGCCCAGGGTCGCACAGTCAGGAAGTGGGAGCTGGGATTCCAGACCAAGCCTGTCCAACCCCAAAGAATGGTCTCTTTCTCCTGCGTGGCAGGCCAGGGAGCAGGCAAAAAGTCAAAGTGGCATCAAGGTGTCATGGGAAGCAACTGGGCTGGCCATCAGAGGACAGCCCCACGTCCCACTTGTCGCCACAGCCTGGCCTGGCTGTCTCCTTGAGCAGCCTGTGCTCCCTTTCCCCAGCCGAGCTCCCCCTCCCCATCCAGGTCTCCATTTCGATGCCACCCTCTCCGGGAAACCACCCTGGATTTCCCAGGTTGGGACTCCTCCTCTCAGCTCCCACAGCCCCCTTTGGCTGAACCTGTCTGCCTGCCTCAGGAGAATCTAAACTCCAGAGGGCCAGACAATTTCTGTCAAATCCCCACAGTATCTTCAGGATGTAGCAAGGTGCCTGGCACATCGTGGGCCCTCAATAAATGTACATGGACTCTGTGGAGTAAAGGACTCTGATCAGACCCTCTCCCCAGAGAGTATGGACTCTTTTCTGGGGGATAAGGACTGAATCTCTGGACCAAAGGCAACAGGACAGGACAGACCCCAAGTGTCCCAGGGGTCTAAGGACTGCCTGTCAGGACCCTCTCCTCCCCCGAGACTGAGATGTGTCCCCAGAGCCTGGCCCATTGAATATTTTCCTGCCAGCTCACTGTGATTCATTCTCAGCCTCTGGCACGCCTGGGCCTACCCAGAGGCCACAGGCCCCCAGTGCTAAGTTTAGTGACTGCAAAATGTCCCCATGAAATTCCAGGCAGAGCCAGGGGGCTGGTGGCACATTCCACAGAGCTTCCTTGGGCGTCCCGCTTAGCGCCCCAGGACCTGAAGGGAAACCAAGTGTCCTTCCGGTAAATAGCCTGGAAGGGCTGTGTCCCCATCTCAGGCCTTGACCCGTGGCCACAGAGCTCAAGGACAAAGGTGTCCTTTCATGTCAGCAGAGCTTGGCGTGGAGGAATGGAAGCCTGGGAGCCTTTGAATGATGTACCACAGGGAGAGGGGCCCTGTCGAGGTTCAGGGCCAACCCCTCCCCTTGGGAATCCTATCGACAGGTTGGACAATCCCCACCTAGGATAAAACTTACTGTACTAGGACTGGGGTCCTTCTCCCGTGCCTACCTGGGAGACAGAAGTGTCCCGGCTCTACCCTTTGGGCCTCAGACCCACCTTTCTCCTGCCCTTCATAGGACAGGACCCCCAGCCCTCTCCCTTCTCTGTAGCCCCCTCCTGATGTTTCCTGTCTGCTCTGTCCCTCTCCCAGAGATGAGCCAAAGACCCCCGAACAAGATTGAACAGGGGAGAAGTTATGAGATGTACAGGGGAAGGACCCCTTCCTCTCTTCTGAACACAGTAAAAACTGTGTATATACCATGGAGGCAGTGAATGAGATCTTAAGTTGCCTTAAATTCTTGACGTGGGTTGAGCTCGTGGCCCATTAAGATCTTCAGATCTCATTCATGTGAACATGATCCCCGGAAAGGCCTCCCCAGCCTGTGTTTAGGCAGCTGGTTTCAATCAATCCTCTTCCACCTTGTATCTTTCTGAATATGAGAAACCACAACCCCCTGGTCACAAGTCAGAAACCTCGGTCTCATTGCTGGACTGTCAGCTCATCAAGGGTGGGGAAGGGCTATCAGGTCACTACATTCTCCACGGCACTGAGCACAATGCCTCCGCAGAGGAGGCACTGAGTTGGAGGTTATTTTTGTAATGTAAGTATGCACATACAGAAGAGGATTACAACAGTTGAAAAAATGATAATTTTTAAATAATAAAGCAAGTTATTAAGTCAAATCAATGGGGAAAGGAAAGCACTTTTAACAAATGTGGAAATGGAATATCAGAGTGGAAAAAGAGGAATCTCAACTGCTACCTCACTTCATAGACAAAAGTCAATTTGGAAATAATAATAATAATAGAGGCAGGAGAAAACTTTGGGAGATGATGGATATGTACATGGCCTTGATGGTGGTGATGGTTTCATGGGTGTATACTTATCCTCAAACTCATTGAGTTGTATACATTAAAATACGTAGCTTTTTACATGTTAAAAAGCAGTTTGAAATGGATCATAGACCTAAATGTAAAAAGTAGAACCAAGATTCCAGAGGACACAGAGCCGAATATCTTTGCTACATTAGGAAGGCAAAGGTTTCTTGTTCAGGACACAAACAGCACTGACCTTAAAAGAAAAAACTGAAAAATTGGACTTCATCCAAATTTTCTGCTCATTAAAAGACACCATTGACAAAAAAAAGACACCACGGACAAACCTAATAGGGCAAGACAAATACTGGAAAAAAATATTCACTCTGTGTGTGTGTGTCTGACAAAGGACTTATTCCGAGAACATATAAATAACTACAAATCAACAGTAACAAGATGAACAATCCAAACAAAAAATGGGAGAAGACCTGAACAGATACTACAAAAGAAGACGTATTAATGGCCAATAAGCACATAAAGTGGTGGTCAACACCAAGGAAATACAAAATAATAGAATTAAAATTATTACCAGATTCCGTGATATACCCACCAGAATGACTAAAAAAAAAATTTTTTTTTTGAAACTGACAACACCAAGTGTTGTGAGAGTATGGAGCAACTGGAACTGTCATCCTCTGATGGAGGAAATAGAAAATGTACAGATAATTTGGAGAACAGTCAGGAACTTCCTTATAAAGCAAGGCAACTAAGGAGACTTTTATGTTACTTTAAACTAAGCAGACATCCAGGGAATGACTGAATCATTCTTCTCCTAGCTATTTACCCAAGAGAAATGAAAACATATGGGTATACGAAGACTTGTACAAGAATGTCTGCAGTGGCTTTCTTCATGTTAGACAAACCTGGGCACGACCCACGTGTCTACCCCCGGGCAAGCGGATGGGTCGGCTGTGCGACATCCATGCAATGGACAGGGCTCAGCAATTAAAGGCATCAACTGTCGATGACCACATGGGTGACTCTCCAAAGAAGCACACTGAGAGGGAGAAGCCAGACCCAGACGATGCACGTGCTGGGCAAATCTATTTCTGCGAAACTCTAGGACACGCAGAGCAAACCTGTGTGGAAAGAAAGCAGAGCACCAGCTGCCTCTGAGGAATAAGGAGGAACTGCAAAGGGCACATGGCAAGTTTGTGGGGGGCTGAAAACGTTCCATGTCTTGCTCAAGGGATAATTACAAAGGCAAACACAAATATAAAAATGCGTTGAAGTGAGCACCTCAGTTGCACACAGTTCATTCTCCCCTAATTATATTTGTCTTCAACAAAATATATCTTAAAAAATTTAAAAAATCAGAAATAATTTGTATTGTTAACAAGAATTTAAACTAATGATAGTAGAGCAGGCTGTGCATGTCTGCCGCCCAGCTTAAGAAATCCAGCGTTATCACTGTCTTAGAACATGCACATTTTCCTCCCTCCCTCAGAAAAAGCAGGAGCTGAAATTTTGTGTTCATGATTCCTTTTTTTTCCTCTTAATCATACCACCGCTGCCCAATTCTGTTACTGAACACAAGTTCGTGTGCCTGATGTACAGTGAGGCCAAACAAACCAAAACGTCGGAGTTTAGAGCAAAGAAAGGTTTATTGCAGGGCCATGCAACGAGAAGAGATGGCTCGCGCTCAAAAACCCCGAACTCCCTGATGATTTTCAGGGCAAAGTTTTTAATACGCAAACTTTGGGGTGAGGGCTGCAGGGTGTGTGACTTTCTTCTGATTGGTCGTTGATGAAGTAGCAGGGCGGTATTCCAGGGATCTTGGGCTCAGCCTGAAGTTACCATCCTCCACCTGGGTGGGGCCTTAGTTCCTGCAGAAGAATTCAAAGATATTGTTAAGTATATCCCTTGAGGAGGAACCAGGATCGTGCTTTAATAGCTACACTATTGTTTCTTGACTGCTTCTCCCTTGTTTCTGCATTCCCTTACTTCCCTGATTGGTAACTGTTTGAATCTGCCCACTGGTACTCTGGAAGGTCTAGGAGGCGAAGCCTTTATCGTGCAAATAAGAAATGGGGGACCCGGAAAGGCTTTTGTGTTCTGGAGGGCCCCATAGGATCCTGCCTGGTTTCAATTGCTTAAATTTTTCTCGTTCTGTTTGGGCGCGGTATATGAATGGAATGGAATTGTTCTGTCTGTATTCTACTGAAACTTGCTGTTTCCGCTCACATTGTGTCTTTGACATTCACTCAGGTTGTACGTAGCTGTACCCCGTTCACTGTCATGACTGTATGGTGTCTGGTGTGGAGCTGTAGCACAGTTTGTTTGTCTCCTGGGTTATTTCCAGGTGAGGGCACCTAGCGCTTGGGTGTCCTCTCGTGAGCATGGGTACAAACTCCTCTAGGGTGTAAACCCATGATAGGAATTGCTGGATTATGCTAAATGCATGTCTTCAATTTACAAAACAATTCCAGCTTCGCTAGAAATGACCAAGTAGTTTCCAAAGTGACAACTCTTTGCAATTTACACGGCCACAGCTGAGGACGAAAATTCCAGTTACTACACATCCTCACCAAGCCTTGGAATTATTAGACCTTTAAATGTTTGAGAACAAAGACAGGAATCACAAACTCAGATGCCTTGTGGACCATAAAAGTAACCAGCACTTGGGCTGGGGAGCAGTAAGGAAAGGTGGGGACTGCAGCAAACTGAGTCACATGCGCCGGCTGAAAGAAGTGGCCTCGACGCTGCACCCTGACCAAGTGCAGACCCGCAGCTGTCAGAGTTCTGAAATGTTCCAAAGAAGCCAGAAACCCAGATTTTTACATGGAATCTGATTTTGAAATGTGAACTACTATTTCAGTTGAATTTATAGCTATTAGAACTTTTTGGAACTTTGGCCAGTGACCGCAGCTTTGCGTGGCTTGTGCGCTTATGTGCTCTGTAGGTTGTCGTTGCTGATTGGCGGGGGCCCACTATTCTTCTTCTGCTTTGTTATTCGAAAAGTTCAGTTTTCCAGAAGTCCCGTTGTCTCAGAGGAACAGGGTCACGTGCTGCTCTAGTCCGCTGTGAAGTTAAACCTTACGTACTTCAAGCTACTGGAGGAAATCTTTCCCTCCCTCGTCCCTGGGGCCCCTTCTGTAACTTGTTCTCCACTCAGCAACCAGATGGATTCTTTCAAAATAGAAATCAGGTGCTGTCGTTTCCCTTGCTTGACCCTCCAGTTGATTCCTGTCATCCTCACAGACAGTTTAAGCTCCTGGCCCAGGGCTCTTCATGGCATCTTTGCCCCAGGCTCTCCCTCCCTCCAACCCACCAATTCCCCAAGCTCAGCCTCAGCTCAGGGGGTGCGCACAGACTGTTCCATCTGCCTGCATCTCCCTTCCCTTTGATCCTTCCCTGGCTGGTTCCTTCTTCGCCTCCAGGACTGCATAACTGTCTCCTTCCCAGAAAGGCCTTCCCTGACCACTCCTCTAAATAGCAAAGGCCCTCAGCCACACCCGGCGCTCTCCCTCCCAGCCCCTGCGGACATTGTCCTTGCGACCTCGCCTACCACGGGTCAGCCCCCTGACGGACAGGGATGTGGAACCGCCGTGTCCCCTGCCCCCGGTGTGGGACCCAGCACCTGCCGTGTGCAGGACCCTGTGCTAGGGCTGTGGGGTTAAGGCAGGGACTAACCGTGGCCCAGGCCTCAGGGAGACAGGACCTGGGAGAGGAGGCCAGACCATCCACAGAGAGCCACAGGGCCAGGCCGGAGTGGCGCACACGCACAGGGTGCTGTTGGGCTGTCCCGACACGGCCAGTTGGCTGTTTGCCGCTGGCGTCCGCCCCGCTGGTTGCTGTGTGCCCTGGATAGAGCTAGAGGTGAGATCAGAGTCTAACAGAGCAGAAACGATTTAGGGGCAGATGACTCGGGGTCGGAAGCCAGCTGCGTGGCCTTGGGAAGTCTCAGTGTGGATGAGGGCCTCCTTGGCGCCATCCTGTGTGTGAAGGCACGGGCCGGTGCCTGATGTAAGGCCAGGAGGGCAGAGTGGAGCGTGGGCACTTGGCAGAGTGGGGCTGGGCCACGCCTTCCTGGCAGATGGAAGGGAGCGAGCGCGAGCCAGGTAACCAGGTGAGAGTGGGGTGTGAGATGCAGGCAAGAGACTGGACACCCAGGCCTCACAGAAGCCTCGCGGAGTCCTGTCTGCCCTCTGACCCCACTGGGATTTAATTCAAATGCCCTCTTCTAGATACTGGAGGTGCTTCCTCTCTGAGCCTGAGAGGCTGCCATGGCTGTGGGCTTTCCTGGGGGAAACAAGGGGTGTCCTTCACCTGTGGAGCCTCCAGCGGATTAGGTGGCCCCTCTGCAGTCTCAGTGACCTCTGGGGCCACCCTGCAGGCAGGGGCCTCTGTGTGGGAACACACCCGAGAAGGCAGTAAAGGGACCACATTTATGGACCACCTGCTGTATCCCAAGCCATGAGGAACCAGAACTCAGAGATGTTAAGTTAGTTGCCCCGGGTGACACAGCAATGAGTTTGGAGACTTGAACTCTTCTGACCCTAGGCCCCAGGGTCATGATACAGAGCACTGATTATATGCCCGGCACTGTGTGGTCGTTTAAGTGAGCAGGTGTTAGCACATCTAATCCTCATAGCAACCCCATGAGGCAGGAAGAGTAATTATCCCGATTTTTCAGAAGAGAGGCCTGAGGGTCAGAGAGAAACAGGTGGTAAGTGGCTAAAGCAGAATGATGATCGCATGTGTAGAAATAGTAGTAGTAGCAGTAGTGATAACTAGCACTTACAGAGCGATTACTCGGTGCCTGGCACTGTCCTAAGTGCTCCGCATATGTTAACCTTTTCAATTCTCACAGCCACCCTTCAAGATAGATGCTATTTTTCTCCCCATTTTAAAATCAGGAAACTGAGAAAGAGAGACATTAAGTCCTTGAGCCCAGGTCTGTTTGACGCTGGAGGCTGCAACTCAGGCTCGTTCCGCTGCCCTGCAGGGCAACACCGAGACCGTCTTGAGAGGTGGCCAGACTCCCATCCCAGGGGTGTGCAAACTGAGGAGGTCAAGGATGCTGTGGGATGGGTTCTGGGATGCCTGTGCCCTCTGCTGTCCACGCAGTGTGAGGAGAAACATCCGTGTTCCACAACCCCCCTCACCCCCCCGCTGGTGGCTTCTGCAGTCCAGGTGGGTAGGTGGGTACCAGCGGGCACAGCGGGAAGTGTGGCTCCTCTAACGGGGCTGAGCCTGGAATTCTGGAGGCTCCACAGGGCCCGGTCCTGCCCTGACCTTGCCCTTGGAAGACCACAACCTCTCCTGAGCCCGGGCTGGGCACACCAACGAGCTGCCCGGCAGCCAGCAGGGTGGAAAACATTGCCCTCGTTAGTCTAATAGGTGCACTCTGTGAACCGTGCATCTGGGATGGCCCCCAAACATTGCAGGTTCCTGTCCTCACAGGGACCTGGCAGGGCCAGCTGCTTGGTGAGAAGCCTGGTGCCTGCCTGGCTGGAGTCCACTGTGGGCCTCTTCCTTCCTTCTTTCCTTCCTTAGACCCTTACTGAGCACATACTGTTTGCCAGGCGCACTCTGCCTTGGGTCCTAACTTGCTGTTCATATCTTAGTTCCATTTCTTAAAGCTTCTGTGGTGGAGGCTTCTTCCTCTCCTCCAACCCGCTGTATTAGAGAGGAGGGCTCTGACGGCCCGGGTTCAAATCCAGGGACTGCCAGTTGCTCACTGTATAACCTCAGACAAGTTGCTTCCCACTCTGTAAAATGGGCCGACAACTCAGCCTGTGCAGGGTGTGGCCGTGAGGGCACAGGAAACTTAGACCCTCTGCAGGGACTTGCCCGAAATTGCCTGAGTGAGCCGTTGGCAGAGTCGGTGCTAGAATAAGGCCTCAGGACTCCCTTTCCTGTGCTTTTCTCAAAACAGGGTCTCCTGAGGCAGCTCAGCAGGTGGTGAAGAGCTCCTGCTTGGAAGTTTGAGGGACCTGAGTTTGAATCCCAACCACTTCCCAGCCTGGCTCAGGGCAGCTCATTCCACCTCAGTCTCTGCATCTGTTGTTGTTAGGGCAGCAGGCCCTCGGGGAGAGCCCGAGGGGAGGCCGGCCACGGTTAGCGTGGATGAGAGCCCGGGCTCTGGAGGCTGTCTTGGCTCAAAGCGTGGCTTGTTCCTTCCACAGTGTGAATGTGGGCAGGCTACTTAACCCCTCTGTGCCTCAGTTCCCCATCTGCTAAAACAAAGTTAACATAGAAACTCTCCTTGTTGAGGAATTAATGTAGGGGAAGTGCTTGGAACCGTGCCTGGTACAAGGCTTACAGGTTAAAGAAAACACAAACGCCTGCCTGGGCTCCTCCTGCGGGAGGTTGGATACCTTCCGTCCGAGAGGGTTCACGGCCTGGTCCCAGAGCCCAAGGGACGGGGTCTGGGCTACCAACCCCTGGCCAGCCCCTCAGCTGTCTCTCTGGGTGGAGGAAGAGCTCTGGGCTGGGCACGGGGAGCAAAGAAAAGATGGTAACGCTTGTATCCACTCATGATCCTTTTAAAAATTCCATTCTGAGTATGTGTTTTATAGTGGACGGAATGTGCTAGTTCAGTAACACACGTCTATACTTCATAAATAAACATACGTCAATGGGGGCTTTGTGCTCATTCAAGGCTGGAGGATGTTTGACCTAAAATAATCACGATCATGACAGCAAACCCTTAGGCCCTTGCCAGGAGCACCTTACATGCACCTCTGCTCATTTGATCCCCCAGCAGCCCTAGGAGGTGACACTGTTGTGATCTGCACCTTCCAGATGAGGCAATGGAGGAAAGTGAGGCAACTCCCCAGGATCCCGAAGCCGGGCGGTCCAGGGTTCACACCCCCTGGTGACTGTTGGGCAGTGTTGCTGGTTCTGACCTGAAAGTCGCAAAATGAAGGAAGGGATCACTGTCCCTCACGTGGAGTAATTTTCTGTGTCCCCCAACACACACACACGCACGCACACGCACACCAGCCGTCCGCGCTCCTCTGGCTTTTTGTTGGGAAACTGCATGTCCTCCTACTAGAATAACTTTGGCCCCATTTCCTGGGAAATGAGCTGGCTCAGCGAGCTCGGGGAGCCGCCTCCCCTGCAATGTCTGGGTCTCCCTTTATAGGTTTCTCCCGAGACCACCCTGGGGTGGAGGAGATTTCTGTTCGCTGCAGTAGGACGGGCAAAGAGGGTGTGAGTGACGAGCTGGGCGTGTGGTCGGTCTGTCTGTGGGAGGTGGACGTACTTGCCTCCCTGCTTCCCCGCATCAGAAGCAGGGCCCACCTGACTCCCCTTTGCAGCCCCCGCGAGCGTCCTCCTCTCTGAAAATAAAAACCGCCGTCCAGTCCCCGGAAAGGCGGCCAGGTGGCGGTTTGGGGGTCCTCCTGCTGGCTGAATTCTGAGTAAGCTCCTGAGGAGATTCTTAGGACAGAAGAGGAAGCCAGAGGGACTTTGAGAGGCCACACCTCAACCTCATTTGATGGAGGGAGACTGAGACCCCGAGAGACCCCGGGAGGCCCCGAGAGAGTCTCGGGCAAGCCTGGGGCAGGGTCTGGGTCATCTGATGAATGAGGGTGTGCAGGGCAGAGCCTACCTGCCCTGAGGACCAAACCCTAGGCGTGCAGACCCCCCCACCCGGAGTCAGAGGAAGGGGCTTCGAGGACATGGCGGGAAGAGGTCGGTTGCCTGGGGCCTCAGAAGGAGGCCAGGGAGCAGCTGAGACCAGGTCCCACTCTTCCCCCTGCCACTTGGGGAGCGGCTGGGGGTAGGGTCCTCCCCGGGGTCCCCAGAGGAGGCCTGGCCGAGGCATTCGGATTCATGCAGACGGGCCTGCTCAACCACTTCAGTGTGGCCGTGGCAGATGCGCCCTCTACGAGCCTCAGTGTCTCCATCTGTACAACAGGAGTAATAACTGTCCCTGTCCCGCTAATGACGACGGGGCCATCCCCGTTGAGGGGTGTCGCCGGCTGAGCACCCATGCCTCGCCTGGCCAGTCCTCGGGGCAGCCCTGGGTGGCGAGGACCGCACTTAGAGATGACGAATCAGAGGCCATTTTCGAGCGACGTGTCCACCTTTGCACAGCAAGGACGCTGCCCGTTGCAGTTAGGACACAGGCTGTCAGTCTCCACGCGCAAGCTCTTGAACACTGTGCTGCATCACCCAGCTGCCTTTTGCCCACGGAAACGAAGGGAGCATCGGGTGTGCACAGGCTAGCCGCGCACCGGCGCAAAGCAGCGCCGAGGAGCCGCGGTCGGTATCAGCACCGTGGATACGGTGACTCTCGCTCGCGGAGCGAGCCCTGTGGCTGCAGGTGTGTGGAGTCGCCCCAGCAGACACTGGGTAAGAAAGTGTGGCCCGGACAGAGAAGGGTTGTCTCTTCTTTCTTCTAGGATGTCATCGTCAGTCCCTCTAGAGCCCAGTGCCGAGCCCGAATGAATGTCCCCACCCCGAGCCGGGGTGCGAGCTGCACCCCCATGCTTGTGTCATTGTCCCCTCTCGTGGGCATTGCCATCTTCCCCATCGTGGGTGACCTTCTGCAGAGTGGAGTGCCTGCCCCTTGGGGTGCCTTCTTGCCAAATGCACACACTTCTATTTTTCAGCAAACTTGTTCAAAGTTAAGACATTCATACAGAAAAGGGCAGAAATGACGCTGGGAGGGCTGTGTGAACTTTCCCAACCTGAGCACACCTATGTCTCTCCAGTCAGGAAGCAGAATATAATGGGTGTTGCAGAAGCCCAATGGGGGCAGCTCTCCTGACTTCTGCCACCTGAGTCCGTGAGGCTGTGCTTGAACTTCCTACCAATGGGACATGTGCCAAGTTCCCCTTTAGCCTCCTTTGCCCAGCAGCACTTCTGTGAGATCCATCCAGGTTGGTGTAGAGCCATCCCAGCCGCTGTCTGGAGTCCTCTGCACAACCTGCTCGCGGTCTTCTGCCATTGGGCATGGGTGTTTCCAGTTTGGACCTGGTACAGACAGCTCTGTGCATTCTCGAAGCCCACCTTCAGTGATCACAGCACACGTCTCTGCTGGGTGAATAGCTGGGGGGCAGCTGCCGGTCCCGTGTGCGTGGACACTCAGCTGTGGTAGATTCTGCCAATGGTTTCCAAAGTGCCCACCCCATTTTGCACCCCCATTGGCGTGTATGAGACTCCAGCCGCTCCACATCCTCGCCAGCGTGGTGCCCACTGTCTTCCTCATTGTAGCCACCGTGATGGCTGTACCTGGGTTTGCGATTCTTGTAAATGACACTGCTGCACGGTTCTCATTTTATTTCTTACTTTCCCCCATGCTGCCCCTGCATCCCTCCTAAGAGCTGGAAGCAACAGCTCCCATTTGCTAAACACTCTGTATACACACCAGGTACTAGAGCTTAATTCTACCTCTATGATCTCATTTAATCCTCACAGCCACCCCGATGAGGGAAGTTCCATTTTACAGATAAGGAAACTGAGGCACAGTTCATCATTTTAGTTGGCAGGAGGAGAGGGCCTCAAGGTAAAAACCTTCAGCGTGTCTTTGGGTGTTCTGAGCCGACCCCTCCTTTGCCTAAAATGTGTCTGAGGGACAGGGAGGGCCCTCTGTGCCTGCACTGAATGCCCTGATTCTGGGAAAATCCCAGTCCTTCCCAGGCCTTTTACAGTCTTCCCAGCTATAAAATGACTGTGTCCACCTTGGGGCACAAACAAACATGTGTTTGCTGCATTAACTGACATTCACCACCTTGTATGGAGCCCCTGCAGCGTGCCAGGTGGTCTTCACCTATTATCTCATTTAATCCTCACAAAAGTCCCTTCAAGCTCTACGCAAAAGTCTCCCAGTTGTAGCCAAGGACTCTGAGGTCCAGAGAGGGGGACACATGTGGGCAAAGTCACATATCAGGAGACAAAGCTGGGATCTGAATTGACATGACTCACTGAGGTGCCTGATTCCCTCAAAGACCCTCTATCTGGGTTCTTGGCTCAGCTTTGCAGAAGCTACAGGACTGCTTAGGTGTTGGAGTGCGTTTTAAAATTGTTCAAGAAAGATTATTCTTCTTTTTCCCCCCAGACTGAGAGGGAGCAAAATGTTAACCATAGAGTTACCATATGACCCAGCAATTCTACTCCTAGGCAGATACTCAAGAGAAATGAAAACGTATGTCCACACAGACTTGTACATGAGTGCTCATAGCAGCATTACTCATAATAGTAAAAAGTGGTTAAAAAACCACATGTCCATCAACTGATGAATGGATAAACAGAATGCAGTTTATCCGTGTAATGGAATATTATTCAGCCATAAAAAGGAGTGTGGTGCTGACACAGGTCACAGTGTGGATGAGGCTTGGCCATCCTGCTCAGTGAAAGAAGCCAGTCACAAAAGGCCACACATTGTATGACTCCATTTATATGAAATATGCAGAATAGGTAAGTCTGTAGAGACAGAAAGTAGATGAGTGATTGCCTAGGGCTGGAGGGAGGGAGGGGGAGATGGGGAACGACTGCAAATGAGTGTAGGGTTTCTGTTCGGCTGATGAAATGCTCTACAATTAGATTGAAGTGGTGGCTGCACGGCTCTAATTAGGCTGAAAAACGCTGAACTGCGCATTTTAAGTGGACGAGTTTTATGGCGCATGATTATATCTCAATAAAGCTGCTTTTTTAAAAAACTAAAAGTAAGCGACTGAACGTGAAGTGTGCTGGACAGGACCCCCTCTCTGCACACTCGGCACGGCCTCTTCCGTTGGACACAGACCCCTTGCGGCCTGCACTGCCAGCTGTTTGGAGACGTAACGAAGGGTCATCAGAATGAATTCGGGGTCCAGGCTTCGCTCACTGTGGCCTCATTCGCAGGGAGCATTATCGGCCGCCTTCCTCCTTGTTTGTCTTCGTAGGCCCCAAACTGTCTCTTCTGGTTCATTCATTCTTTCATTTATTCATCAAGCATTTATTGAGCACCTACTGTGTACCAGGTTCTGTGCTGGTCGTGAGACAAATGATCAAGTCCCCAGCCTCGAGAAGTGAACATTTTGTCAGGGAAGCAGACCCAGGAAGGGCAAAGTGCCATCTGATGTGACACATCTGGTCGTACATTTGATGAGTATTTCTTGGGCACCTACTACGTCTGGGCCTGTGGTGGGGGCGGGGCAGTGGTGGTGAGAGAGAAGCAGCAGAGCCGTGACTGGTGCACAGACCACGGCCGCGCTGCCCAGGTTCAGGTCTCTGCTCTGCTGCTGAGCAGCTGCATGACCCTCTCTGTAATGTGGGGATGAAAATAGAGTCTACGTTCTAGGGCTTTTGTGAAAATTCAGTGACTCCGTCCACGTGAGCTGCTTGGAGTTGGAACAGCCTGGTGCGTGTGGGGTAGTGATTGTCATTGCTGTTGCAGTTTCGCTAGATGTGAACAGTCTAAGAGAAGCAGTGCAGCTGTGGGTTCCAGCCTGAAGGAGGTGACAGCTCAGGTGTGCAACAGGCATAACAAGAGGAGGGGACAGCTTGGCCAGGGTGACTGTAGGGGCGAATACACAGAAGAGGTGGGGCGGGGAGGAGAGGGGAGGCGGGATCTGTGGACCCTGGGGCTCCCGGCTCTCTCTGCACTAGCTTTGTGTCTGCTTTGGGGGTGGGGGTGGCCTCTCCCTGCAGGCCCCCAGGGAACTTCACAGCCTGGAAGTTGGGGGAGGCCTCCAGAGCCAGACCCAGGGACGGAGCCACTGCTCGCGGTCCACAGGTATTGGCCTCACAGGTTTCCCTCACTCCATCTTCACCACCTCTAGGAGGTACACATGTCGTTATCCCCATTGTACAGAAGAGAAAACGGGGGCTCAGGGGAAGGAAGCACCTGGCCAGGGTCACTCAGCCAGTGAGCGGAGGTGCTGAGGTTCACACCCACATCTATGTCCCTGAACCCCACATCCTTAGCCACCAAAGCAGAGGCTGGAGCCTTGGGTGAGGGTCAGGGTTAATTAATCAGGTCTTGCATTAGAAGGGGGTTAGACCTCCCGTGAGCCCCAGGAAGCCCCCCCCGCTCCCTGGGCCTCAGTTTCCTTCTCTGCAAATGGAAGCAGCAACTGCAAACTCACCTAGCTGGTGGCCCGAGGTACGTGCGAAAGTGCCAAGCGCCACCCAAGCAACCAGGACAGACACCCTCTGCCTACGTGACCTCAGGCAAAGCCTCCTGCTCTCTGCGCCTCAGGTCTCTGATGGGGAAATGTGATTTCTAACTCTCTCATCTGGAGCTTCCTGACAGTGTTCACCTGGGTTTGAACTGGGGGGGCTGATAAGATTGTTTCAGGGTTACTGTTTGTGGGTGAAGCATGCAGGTTGATTGGGCGTACAGTTGCCAGATTTAGGAAATAAAAATAAAAGGTACTAACCTATCTGATGAACTTAGGGGCAGGACAGGAATAAAGATGCAGACATAGAGAATGGACTTGAGGACAGAGGGGAGGAGGAAGCGTAAGCTGGGATGAAGTGAGAGAGTGGCACTGACATATATACACTACCAAATGTGAAATAGAGAGCTAGTGGGAGGCAGCTGCATAGCACAGGGAGATCAGCTCGGTGCTTTGTGACCACCTAGAGGGGTGGGATAGGGAGGGTGGGAGGGAGACGCAAGAGGGAGGGGATATTGGGGTATATGTATACATATAGCTGATTCACTTTGTTTTACAGTAGAAACTAAGACAACATTGTAAAGCAATTATATTCCAATAAATATGTTTAAAAAAATACTAACCTAAACTGGAATTTCAGATAAACAACAAATACTTTCTTAGTATAAATATGTCCCATGCACTATTTGGGACACACTAATACCAAAAAAATTTGCTTGTTTATCGGAAATTCCAATTTAACTGGGCGTCCTGTGTTTGACCTGCAACCTTAGCGGGAGTAGGTTAACCGTCTGCCTGCAAGACGCTGGTCTTGGTCTCTCTCGCCAGAAAAGCGTGGCCCTGGGAAGCCAGAGGTGGGTAGGAAGGTCAGAAGGAAAACATATCTCCCCCCTCACCCCACCCCGCAAGCGTCCTCCCTGCTGTGCTCTTGTTTTGCAGCTCACCCCTGCCTTTGGCTGAGCGGTGGCTGCATCAGCGCCCGCCGGAGAGATGTGATGGAAGACAAGCCTTTATCTGATGGGCAAGCTCAGAATGACTGTTTGGGTGTTTGGGGCAGGCTCCTGACCCCAAATTATCTGTGTCACCACTACCCCCTCCCCCGCTTGCTACTCCCCAACCATGACTGGAGCCCAAAGCACACCTGGGTTTGAGGCCGCCCTGCCTCCCAGGAAAGGCTGTGCCCCACGATCTGGTTTGCAGCTTGGCTGGGCTCCCAGAGCACGCCACGGGAAAGAGGCCCTTCTCTCCCCGGCCCCGTTTTCCCCACCTGTGAAATAGGATTGAATTCCTCCGACCACTCCTGCCTGGGGAGAGGATTTTCTAAGCCCCCCAGCACAGGCCTGGTGTGCAGCACTCTGCTCCCTGACCATCTCCCTCTGTCCAGCCACTGCGCCCGCCCTGAGCTCCTCGAATGTGTCCTGCCCCAGGGCCGGCTGCATAATTTGGGAGAGTCCTCTTCAAAGGCGGGAATAAGGTATCGCTAAAGGGACTAAGATATAAACTTTTCCATTCTTCCGCAGTCTCTCTCTCTGCCTCTGTCTCTCTCTTCACCCATCTCTCTCTCGACCCTACATGGTATTTTTTATTTGCTACTCAGTCTTGCTTTCTCTTGGGCACAGAGAGACTCCTGGGGGACCCACACCCATACCTGGGGCCTCACCCTGCAACTCAGCGCTCATGCGCCCGCCAAGTCCCAGGTTCCCCTCCCGCGGGCTGCCTGACTGGTGCACCATGCCAGGAGTCGTTAACCAAGCATCTCCCCTTCCCGGGCTGCCACCTCAACCCTCAGGGTCTTGTACACTCCCTGCTGGGCAGTGTTCTCTACACTAGGTACCTTGACGCCCTGCTGGAGTAGTCCCCCAGGTGCTTTCTGGTGCTGCCAGCTTGGGGCCAGAACACTGCTGCTTTGCCCTTCTCTGAGACACTGTGGGCTTGCGACCCTGACCCTCTCTGTGCCCGTGCCCAGGCCCTGGGGAAAAGGCATCAGCGGTCACTGCACGGGGCCTGGGGTGCAGGGTATGGGTCATGGGCAGAACCTTTAATGTCCTGGGAGGTGACAGGAGGCTGCAAGTCCCCAATGCAAGCTCCACATTGGACTTCAGCAACACAAATTCAAAGATAAAATCGCTAGGAATTTCAAAGCAGCAACTGGGAGCTTTAAACCCCAAGCACGGAGCTCTTCTGTGCGACTGCACTGGTCGCACAACCGTGAGGGCAGCCATGTCCTGCTCCCTCCTGCCTCACAGCCTTTGCAAGGACTGTTCCCTCTGCCTGCAATGCTCTTCCCTCCCCTCCTTCCCCAGTGCACACCCACCCCTGCCTCACTTCCCTGGGAGGCCCGCGTCAGTCCCGCCCCCTGGACTGGAGGCTCCTGAGAGCAGGAACCAGGTTTCTGCTATTCAGCCGCGGAGCACCCAGAGCCTGTCTCCCAGAAGGCGCTGGCTCAGTGCGGGGGTGCGGGAGGGCAGGAGAAGGATGAGTTACTGACTGAGTGAGTGGCCCAGGGCAGCAGGAGGAGGGTGTGTCCCAGGCAGCGGACGCAGCAGGGCAAGGCCTGGAAGGTGATGAGCCTGTGTGTCTGGCAGGGTGTTGCACCCTGGGTCCCTGGGCACGTGAAGGGCCGGTGGGAGAAGAGGCCAGCCGAGTTGGACTCTCAGGGGCCTTGAATGCCGGGCTGAGGACTCAGGCTGTGTCCCGGAGACAGCAGGTTCCCCAAAGGGATCCTAGCCATGGTGTGCTGCGGTGGCCGCTGTGCTGAGGGCAGGCTGGAGGCGGAGAGCCTGGGAGAGGCTGGTAGATCGACCAGACCCAGGGCAGTGAGCAGGGAGGAGAGCGCCATTTAGCGCCGCCCCCAGTGCTGGCTCCCACCCGGCCTAATCCCTTTCTCTGGCACAGGTGAGATGAGGTGTTTAAGGGTCAAGTGGCAGCTGAGCCCCACGCTCCGGGATTACCACGCGCTCATGTACTGCTCGGCCCCTGAGGGGGGTAGGCACACACACCAGACTGCAGCCACCTCTGAATCCCTCACCTGACCCAGCGTCCAGAGTCAGCTCTGAGTTTGAAAGCCACTCCACTCATGGAGTGAGAGCATCGGAGTCCTTGAGGCCACAGAAAAGGGAGCCTGGAGAGAGGTGGGCAGATGCCCACCCAGGAGAGCAAGTGATGGTTCCAGGAGTTTTGAGGTTCAGAGTCCTGTCTCGGGTGGAAGGGCTGCCCTTTGAAAGCGGAGACATCCTTGACAGGCCGACGTGCTGGGAGAGAGGAGGGGCCGCAGAATGGCTGTGATTGTCACGCGAGGGCAGAGGTGATGGATCAGAGATCTCTGAGTTTATCCAACCACCTCAGGTCCTCAAGGAAGAGATCCTGACAAAGGGAGAAATACCGGGCGGGAGTGGACACCATGGGCTAGAGCATCCTGGTGTCCACTGAGGGGCACAGCTGACCATGCCGTCCTCCCCGCCCAGCTGGTGCCCAGGAGGAACCAGGGGGCACCTTGCCCAACGCTGGGGAGAGCGAGGTGGTCAGTGCAGCAAGTGCCTAGAATAGCTTGTTAAGTAAGGGTTAGTTTAATAAGCACACACCTGTGATGGGGCCGCAGGAGAGAGACCATCAGATATGGCTTCTGCCCTCAGGGGGCTTCCGCTCCCAATGCCAGGGAGTTAGTCTCCAGGCCAAAGAGGTCACTGTCTTGAGAGAGAAGTCCACACTTGGGGAGTCAGAGGAGGGAGGCCTGGAGCCAGGGATGCCCAGGGCCGACCCTGGGCTCTGCTGTGAGCAAAGGGAGACCTCCTGGCCTCCGTGTCCCCCAGCGTTACTAGAGCAGGGGTTCAGCCTGGAGGGAGCACTGGCGCCCCAGGGGCTTCTTAACACCCTGGCCACGGCCCCACCCCCAGGGCACTGACTCCGAGGGGTAGGCGGACCCAGGAAGGAGCATTTCCAGCAAGTTCCAGATGCTGCAGGTGGTGGTCCCAGGACCCCACTTTGAGAGCAATAGACTGGAGTAATGATTTTGGAGCCTTGTTTTAACCCCATAACCTGTCTTCCTGACCTCCTGTGGGGACGCGATGGGGAGCGCTGAGAGTGTCACCCCTTAGCTGGCATGTTAACTGCCGCTGTGTGTTCTTCCTCCTCCATCCCAAGAACATGGGCTGAAGCAGCCCCAGGCCAGGCACGAGGGCATCAACAGGGTGCAGATGTGCAGACCCACAAGGTGCCCTCTCTGGGCCTCCATTTCCTTATCTGTGAAATGGGTTGTTACCGTGAGCGAGCGAGAAGCAAGCGGCTGCCTTGGGGTTGCAAGCAGCGTATCTGTTGTCGGGACCGCTCCCTACATCCTTGGGTAACTGCGTTAGCTTCTGGTGCTTATAGCCAAGAATCCAGCAGGACTCGGCCCTCCAGTGCCCCAAACCACAGGCAAGTGCCACTCCCAGTGGGGAGGAGCAGACCAGGGCTATTTGGGCCCCCAGGATCCCTGCCCTCTGGCTTTGGGACAGGCTGGAGAATCCTCCCAGAGCAGTGGCTGCCTGGGCTTTGCTTATTTCTCTGCCCACCCCTTACAAAGCCCTCAGGCAGGGGCTGTACAGTGTGTGTGGGGGGGAGTGTTCGGTGTTCTGTTACTGAATTCTTCCCGAAGAAAGAACCCACTGTGTCGGCAATGCCTGGAGGCTGCTAGCACAGGAGGGTCAACCCCCTTTCCCCTCCTGCTGACTGGCTGCTGAGGGGAGAGAGTTCCGCGGCCTTAGTTTTCTTTTCCCAAGGTCTCCTTCCTCCAGGGAGCAGCTACCAAGAAGTCACAACGGTTCCCGATGCCCACATCCTGTACTTGGCATTTGAGGCCCCTGGAATCCCATTCCCCCTCTTTCCTCTCTCTCATCCCTGCTCCTCAAGCCCAGCAGGGCTTCCACGAGCCAAAGCAGCCATGTCTGCCACTCACACGCTTTCCTTCCCACCTCCTAGCCTTTGCTGGGACTGTGAATGTCCAGGAGGGAAGGGTTTGGGACAAACAGGGCAAGACGGTCTTCCTATTGCACTCTGTCCACACCATATCCAGGCCCCCGGCACTCCCAGATGGAGGGGGACAACAGACACAGAATGGAATAGAAATTCAGAGTCCAGCCAATCTAAGGGGGCCTTGGTCTAGGTCCTTGATTCACGGTCACATGACCTCCTCCTGGGCACAGGCTCTGTCCTCTGCTGCCCGTTGCCTTGCTTCATGGAGTCTGGGGCCTATTTTATGGAGGAAAGGTCAAGTCTTTGGGAAGCCTGAGGGACAGGGGCGTGGCAAGGAGAGGCGGCCGGGGGTGCGGGCAGAGCGTGCATGTGCAGTCTTCTCCGCCCCCTGCCGGGTGGCCTTGAACAATCCACACCCCTCTCTGAGTCCAGTGTCCTCAACTGTAAAACCAGGCTTACGATGCTGTCCTTTTAGGGGCATCGATAAATGGCAGATAGTTTCATCACGAGGTTTAACCATTAGCCCACGGCAGATGGAGGGTCCAGGGTCCTGCAGCCCAGTGCCCTGTGCTCCCACATGCTCAGGATGTGAGACT
This sequence comes from Delphinus delphis, assembly GCF_949987515.2. NCBI lineage: Eukaryota > Metazoa > Chordata > Mammalia > Artiodactyla > Delphinidae > Delphinus > Delphinus delphis. The sequence goes on along the minus strand of NC_082692.2, from coordinate 100,739,963 downwards.
CTGGGCCCGACAGAGAGGAGAGGTGCCCTCCCAGGCCCCGAGACCACCCAGGGAGTGAAGGTACAGCAGTGCTGGGCTGACCTCTCGCCTTCTGAAGCCATCGGGAAAGGCCCTTCTGAGGAGGTGATCTTTGGACTGAGACAGAAAGACGGGGAGGGACCAAGATCTGGGAAGAGCATTCCAGGCAGAGGGAACAGCCAGTGTAAGGGCCCTGAAGTGGGAGCCAGTGGGATGTTTCCCTAGGCCAATGGGGCAATGGTAGGAGAGGAGGTCAGGGAGCCCTGCATGCGCGGGCAGGTCATGCAGATGTGTGAGTGAAGCAGATGTAGGTCTAGAGAGGTCACATGAGCCACCCAGGCTCACACAGCAAACTCTGGAATGCAAGGCTGTGGTGGGAGCCGTGCAAGGCTGGGCTGGGTCCTCAGAGCCGCCCTCGGGGTCCCTGCAGACGTGGCCCAGTGGAGGAGGCTGTTGTTCTGATGCCCATGGCCAGAGGATGTCAGGGTCCGAGGCGTGATCCCCCAATGCCCTGCTCACCTAAGGCAGGGAACCCGGATCAGACCCCGGCAAGATGCAGCCTTGGGATGGTGGCCAGAGCAGGGAGCAGAGCCCAGATCCCAGGGATTGGCAGGACAGAAGCATCAGAAAGGCCAGCTGCACTTTTGGTCCGGGGACTGGGTTCCAGGTATTTCCGTGTAACATGTGGCGTGTCAGCAAGACGTGCTTCTGGGACAAAGCAAGGTCTGCTTTGCCTGGGAGAAGGCATGTGGCCTTACACCCAGCACCTACTCACTCACCACTCATTCATTCATTCTTATTCATTCATTCACATATTCACTCACTTATTCATTCATTAAAAAAGTTTAATGGAGAGCGGTCGGAGTCAGATCCCATTTATAGCCACAGAGCCTCAGATCCCATCAAGGCCCTTACCAAAAGAAAAAATTCCCAAGAGAGACTTGGCCGCAGGAAAGGGTCCCCGGAGGTGATAATGACGTTTGAACTAAGGCTGCAGAAGGTCTTTTGGAGAAAAGGAAAAAGCATTCCGGGCATTGGTTACTGACTGCAAAGGCACAGAACTGTGCACCAGAGTGGTGGTAGTGGCGGGGCCTGGGGAATGACAGCATTACAGGGGGCAGGGCTGTGTGGAGGAGAGGGACGGGGAGACGGGTGTGACAGGCCTGCAGGGACTTTGTTCCCTGGCCCCTGCAGAGCCACCGAGGAAGCCAGTGTTATGGCTCCCTGACTGATGGCCCAGCTGGCCGGAGCCCCTGGGAGCCTCACCCCCTTCGGCAGCCCTGCCGCTTCTGTCTTTCCCTCCCGCCCTCCCGTGAGCTCCAAGGCTGGGACCACGTGTGTCCCCCTGCTCACCCTGAGTTGGGGTTTCGCTGTGGGGCTGGCTGCAGCCACCCATTTGTTGGAAGGAGACGTGGAGGCCCGAGGTGCTCAGCGCTCTCCTACCCATCCTTCCACAGCAGAGCTAGGGACGGTCCTATACTTGGGTCATTAAATATGTACTGAACAGGGGCTGGGCCCCTCGAGGGGCTCAGTACCTGCAGACAGCGTCAAGACGACAAGACAGGGTTCATCCTCTCCCCGGTGTATAGTTCATGTGAGGAAAGAACATGCTGAGGACCTCCCTCATCAACACAGAGGCTTTGCCTTCAAAGTCCTCACGTTTTCTTACTGAGTCCCTCGTGTTCCTTTCCCAGTTCAGCCGGGTCTCACCCCGGCTGCAGTGTTAGCTGAAAAAGAGGATGGCAGCTGTAAACCAAAGCATTCACTTGAAAAGTAAGGGCTTTAGCTGGAAACAAATGTTAATCTGGGTGATCAATTTATAATGTATAATTGTCGAATCACTATGTTGTGCCCCTGAAACTAATATGATATTGTATGTCAACTATGCTTCAATTTTTTTTTTTTTTTTTGCGGTACACGGGCCTCTCACTGTTGTGGCCTCTCCCGCTGCGGAGCACAGGCTCCGGACACGCAGGCTCAGTGGCCATGGCTCACGGGCCCAGCCGCTCCATGGCATATGGGATCTTCCCGGACCGGGGCACGAACCCGTGTCCCCTGCATTGGCAGGCGGACTCTCAACCACTGCACCACCAGGGAAGCCCTGCTTCAATTTTTAAAATAAGAAAAAAAAAAAAAGACGTTAGTTGCTAATTAAAACATTTGCTAAAAAGCCAGGAGTTAACTACCATCAAGGTGTGAGCCCATTTTCAAGATCTTGGCTAAAAGTTAGGGTTGGCTAATAACTAAATATTAGCTGATAACTAAGGTGTTGGCTGAAACACTAAGCAGTTAATAGGTAACTAAGGTGATAGTTGATAACTAGGATGTTAATTAGAGACTAAGGTTTCTATAACTGGATAATGAAATGACTACCCAATTATCATAAACTCTAAGAGATATTTATACATTCATGTTCATCACAGCATTATTCACAACAGCTAAAACGTATCCATTGACAGATGGCTGGGTAAACAAAATGTGGTCATACATCCAATGGGATAGAATTCAGCCCTAAAAAGGAAGCTAGTTCTGACACCTGTTACAACATGGATGAACCTGGAGGACATTGTGCTCAGTGAAATAAGCTGGTCATAAAAGGACAAATACTGTAGGATTCTGCTTACAGGAGGTCCCTAGAGCAGTCAGATTCATAGAGACAGAAAGCAGAATCCCCCTGGGGATGGGGGAGGGGGAGGGAGACTTGGTGTTTAATGGGGACAGAGTTTCAGTTTGGGAAGATGAAAAGGTTCTGGAGATGATGGTAGTGATGGCTGCACAACAGTGTGAATGTACTTAAGGCCACTGAATTGCACACCTAAAAGTGGTTACAGTTGTAAATTTTATGTTATATATCTCTTACCACAATTTTTAAAATTCAACCCAGTTAAAAAAATGCACAAAACAAAAAATATATGATGGCCAATAAGCACATGGAAAGATGCTGAACATCACTAGTCAACCAGGAAATGCAAATTAAGCCCCAACAAGGTACCAGTACTTTTGGAGCTAAAGTGAAAAGACTGACCATGTCAAGTGCTGGCCAGGAGGCAGAGCGATTGGAATTCCCAAACACTGCTGGTGGGAGCGTGAAAAGACACAGTCACCCTGAGAACAGTATAAAGTTAAACGTTGGCTACCGTTCAGTCTAGGAATTCAGCCTGTTGTAGGTGGGGATCCCCAAGAGAAATGAAAATATATGGCCACACAAGACCTAGACCCAAATGTTTATAGAGGCTTTATTCTTTTTTTTTTTTTTTAAATTTATTTATTCTGGCTGTGCCAGGTCTTAGTTGCGGCATGCGGGATCTATACTTGCGGCAGGCGTGCGGGATCTAATTCCCCGAACAGGGATCAAACCCGGGCCCCTTGCATTGGGAGCATGGAGTCTTACCCACTGGACCACCAGGGAAGTCTCAATAGATGCTTTATTCTTAATAACCCCAATCGGAAAACCATCCAGATATCCCTCAGCTGGTGAGTGATCACACAGTGGTCCATCCAAAGCATCACTGCCGAGCAATAAGGAACAGATCAATGATGTGCGTATCATGGGTGAACCCCAAAATCATTCTGCTGAGGGGGAGCAGCCAGACCCCAAATAGTACACACCACATGATCCCATTTATCTTAAACTCTAGAAAAGGCAAATGGAATGGATAGTGGTCCAAGGGGTGGGAGGTGGGAGCTGTCTGCAAAGGAACCTGAGGGTGATGTCTTTGGGGGGATGGGTGTTTTGTATCTTTGTGGCATTTACTACAGGGGTGTATACATGTGTTAAAACTCATCAGACTGTAAGCTTAAAAGGGGTATTGTGTGCCCCCAAATTCATATGCTATAGTCCTAAACCCCAGTACCACAGAATGTTGACTGTGTTTGGAGTTAAGGCCTTGAGAGAGATACTTAGTTAAAAGGAGATCTGAATAGACATTGTTCCAAAGAAGACACACAAATGTCCAGCGGGTGCATGAAAAGATGCTCAGCATCACTGATCATCAGGGAAGTGCAAGTCAAAACCACAATGAGATATCACCTCACACCTGTTAGGATGGCTATTGTCAAAAAGACAAGAGATAACAAGTGTGAGTTGCTTTGGCCAATGGGACCTCAGAAGTTTAGAAGATGCTTGCACACTAAGGCTTGCTCTGGGAAGGCTGCATCCAATGAGCAGCCCAGGTTGTCCTCCTGGAGATGTGTGGCTTGGCCAATAGCCACTGCCCCGACCTAAGGGGCCCCATCTTCCACCACAAGGCCCCAAGGGTCTGCCGCTGCCTGAGAGAGACAAATGAGAGCAGCGGAAGTGCCCAGTTGAACCCAGATCAGAGAGCAGAGCTAAAAAAGTGGTTGCTCTTTTAAGCCACTAGGTTTTGGGATGGTTGTGATTCATCAGTAGATCACTGAGACATTTTTCCAGGTGTCAGTGCCTAAAGAGAGAGAGACAGGCAGTGCTGAGCAATGTGACATAGCAGCCGACTATACGGTGTCCTCGTGGGTAGCATCATGGGAGAAGGGACCAAAGGGGTAATTCTGGGGCTCTGGTTCGCTGACATCTGCAGCCCTGTGAGGAGGGGTCAGGGGTTCCAACCGCCTCTGAATTCTGGACCCCATAGAGTGTCCTAGCCTCCCACCTCACTGTCTATTTCCAAAGCACCCACTACCCTCAAAGGCTGCAGCTCACCATTCATCCATCCAGCACCTGGCTCCGGCCAGGCACATAGTAGGTGCCTTATAAATAGTTGTCCAATCATAGGGATACCTGTGTCCTCAGGTCCACACCCTGCACTCGGAGCCACTGCAGATATACTAAGTTTAAGCTGCCTTGTTCTACAGGGTCCACCACCCTAAAATGGATGGAGTGTTCATTTCCCTTCTTAGACTGAATTGGGTGTCTGTTTCCACACCCCGCCCACCACGTCAGGCTGGAGGAAGTGGCTCCAGGCCCACAGGGACTCACAGGCCCTGCAAAAAGCACTAGACAGGGAGCCACACACACCTCTATGCCAGTCTTGGCTCTACAGCTAACGAGGCACTTCTCATTTTTCTCATCCATATAATGAGGACAGTCATACCCACCTGAGGGCACAGTGCCAAGAGCCTGGCACACAGTAAGTGCTCAATAAACATGACTTCCCCTGACCCCCACCCACCCTGGTCTCCCTTCCTCCTCATTCATGGCCGCTCTCCCCCATTTCCTGGGTCAAACACCGGCCACAGAGCTCTTCCCGCTTTGGCTTAACCACGGCAAGTTGGAGTTGGCCACAATTAAGAACAAAACATCTGCAAGAAAAAAAAAAAAAAAAACTCAGAACAAACAAGCGCCTGAGCCTGGATGCCTCTGAGTGACATGTGAGGTTGGCGTACAGGGACAGAGGTGACCGTCCAGGGGCCGCCCAGTTATCAGGGGTCGAGCAGGTCAGGGGCCAGTGCAGGGTTCTGGAGCTGCCAGCCCTGCCGGCGAGTCCAGGTTCTGACCTTCCGTCATCGAGTCCCATCACGCCCTCCCCTCCCGCCCCCCCCCCCCCGCCCCCGCTGTGCCTGTTTCCCCATCTGTGAGATGTGGGGAGCAGAAGCAGGCCCTTCTGGCTGGTAATCCTCCGGTGTGCCCATCAGGTGGAGCGTGGAGCAGGGCTGAGGCAGAGAAGGCATTTTAAGGGGCGGCCGCCAGTGTTGTCCCATCCCAGGTGGGCCCTGTGGGGAGACGTTTCGCTGCCACGGCCCCAAAGCACCCTGAGCGCAGTCAAGTCCAGGGGAGGCTCTCCTCACCCCCCAAGCCTGCGTGCAGTAGGTCCTTTGTCAGTCATGGTATTTCAGCCCTGGAAAGTCATCTCACCCAGTGGTCTTGGCCGTTTTTGTGATAATAACTTTTAGCTTCCGTCCTCTTTCTTCAAATAAATTCTTACAAAGCAGCCCATTGGGGAAAAAGTAGCACAAGATCCCAAACCTGTCAGCCTGTCCTCCTCCCTCTGCCTCCAGCCGCCCACGCACACCCCCATGAACCACGGGGTATAAATCTGATCTCAGTAGTGATGACGCCTGCCTGCATTAATAGTGCGCCTGCTGTGTACTCTGCACCGCCTGAGCCGGGGGTCTCCACCCCCTCCACTTGTCAGTCACAGTCCTAAAGTGACATCTCACCCACCCGCTTCCCTGTGAGAAGACTAAAACAATAAAGAGAGACTAAGTCAGCCAGGGTCACCCAACTGGTTTGCAGCATCCAGGATTCACCCCGAGGCCGTCAGCCCTTTAGGGCTGTGCTCCTTCCACTGCCCCAGAGAGCATGGAGAAACTGCGGCCTGGAGCCAGGTGGCAGTAGTGACTTCCCGAGGCTACCCCAAAATCTGCTGAACATGGGTCAAGGCCAGCATGACCTTGGTGACTTCCAGGCTGGTCAGCTGTGCTGTGCCGATACTATCTGTGGGCCCCTGGCACGGGGAGAGTTTGCTGGGCAGGGTTTATACTGTCCTGGACTCTGCCAGGCAGCAGACTAACATCTAGAGCACTGAAACCACACCCACATGGAGGGTGTCTGGGGCCTGAAGGTTGCCATCGCCTTTCACCCTGAAATCCAGCTACCAGCATCCAAAGGTGGTCAGAATGGAGGGACTGTCAAGTCTAAACCTAATGTTTGCAGATGGGGAGACTGAGGCTCAGGCTTGCAGCCTTCCACTGGGCAACCTCTGTTGCCATTATTTCACAATTTTATGGGATAACGTTAGTCACTGCATCCTCCCAGGAACCCCAGCAGTCAAGGAAGGGGCAGCATTAATTAAGCTCTGACTGTATGTGTAATACGGCTTTAGGCGTGTTCCTGTCATCTTTTTTACCCCACACAACTGCTCATCTAGTGGAAGGGGACCCGGAGAGGGAAGGTGACTTGCCACCTCTCCCTGACTCTCAGACTCATTTCCCAAAGCCGCAGGGACCCACCATAGTAGCGCTGGTGTAAGCGGGAGGGCAGAGGGTGATTTACAACCCTGGAGATACCCACCAAACAGAATGTGGGCTCTACTGCACATAACATGTGCTTCCTGAGTGCATGGTGGAACGGATGAACCCCAGACTCATTGGGTGCCCCGTAAGTGTTGTCAAGTGAATGGATGGATGGGTGAGTGGAAAATTCTCAATTGGATACATTAAAAGACTCCCGGCCCCTGTCCTTATTAGAGTGGAGGCCTGGAGCAGCCTGATCCCCTGCCCCCAACACCTTATTTTCTCTTTCCCCCCTTCCTACTCCTCCAGGAGAGCCACCTGCCCAGCTCAGTTTCTTGTTGGGAAGTGGTTGTCTCTGTCTCTCGCCTCTCAAAGCTGCTTTCGTGGTCCATTCTTCAGGGACATCCTTTTCTTGACTGAGAGATGAGCGCTAAGGTCTGCCTTGATTCCTCGTAGGGGCAGGTTTGCACATTGGAAGGCGTAGTCCTGAGAAGGTAGAGTCTGAGAACTTGGTGTGGTCTGGCAGCTCCAGGACTGGGGCTCAGCGTGGGGCTGGAGCTGGGGCTCAGTCGGAAACCAGAACTGGGAGTCGTCCAGGGATCGAGTTCACGCCCTGTCTAGAAACAGAATTAGAGCTCAGTCTGGAAACAGAGTCAGGGCTCAGTCTATGACCAGGATCAGGGCTCAGTTAGGAGCTAGGGTCACAGGTCATGTAGGGGTCAGGGGATCAGGGACAGGACTGAGGACTCAGTCTATAACTTGGGTTAGGATTCAGTAGGGTTAATGTTTGGGCTCAGACAAGGAGAAAGCTCAGGGTTGAGTATCCAGTCAGGATCAGAGCTTAGTTCATTCTGAGAACCAGGATTACAGATGAGTCTGTGGTTAGGGCCAGGGCTGCAGGGTCAGGCCTAAGTGTATGGCCGGAGCTAGGGCTCAGTCTGTGACCAGGATGAGGCATCAACCTGAAACCCAGTTCCATCTATGACCAGAGTCAAGGCCCAGGTTATGACCAGGATCAGGGCTCAGCCTGGAACTAAGATCAGGGCTCAGTCTGTTTTCAGGGTCAGGGCCCAGGCTACAGCTTAGTGTCAGGGCTCAGTTCATGACTGGGATGAGGGCTAAGTCTATGAACAGAACTAGGGCTTAGTTTGGGGACGAGTTCGGGCCTTAGACTGTGACTAGGATCAGGGCTCACTCTGGAGCCAGAACCAGAGCTCAATCTGTGACTGGGGTCAAGGCCCAGGTCATGACCAGGATCAGAGCTTAGTTTATGTCTGAGGCTACGTTATAACCAGGCTGTGTCTGGGATGAGCAGTCGTGTGAGACCACGATCAGGGCTCAGCCTGCATCTGTGCTCAGAAGTTCCTCCACGTATTCCTGCTGACACAGAAGAGTGAACAGAGCTTCCAGAACCATTTAGCTCCCTCCCTTCGTGGCACCAGCTGAATTTGCATTCTATTCCTTAAAGCCCTGGTTTCTTTCTAGTGGGCACTGTCCTGCCACTGCCCACACTGCCAGGGGAGCTGCCTCCGCGCCTCCACCCAGACCCCAGCCTCCCACTTCCCTGCCAGAGAGCCTCCTGGCTCCAGGGCTATTAAGGGAGGAATCTGTGTGAAGAAGACGGTAAACAAAATCCATGATGTGGGGCTGGGGCAGGCGCCCGTCCCTGCTGTGGCTCCGTGGGCTGACTCCAAGGGAAGCCAGCGGCACTGAGCGGGCGATGTTGACAAGAGACTTAATGAAATCCAGAGGGAGGGGCCCTGGCAGGGCCCACCTGGAAGGAGGCCCAGGCTAGTAATTAAATTAATTCTGGGGTGTGCCCCAGCAAGCGCAGAAGCGGGAACTGCGGCCAGGGCCCATTCACTCGGAGCTCCAGGAGTTTGTCGTAATTACAGGGAAAAATAAGTTTGGGAACTTACGTAACCCCACTGCTCAGGCCCTGAGGGTTAGGCCCAAATTGCTTTTCTTTTCCAGGAAATTCACTATTGCACAGCTGCACCTGCACACCGGGGTCACCTCTGTGGCTCACAGGACGTGCAAGAGCACAGAACAAGAACTTGGTTCTCGACCCCATTTCTCAGATAAGGCCAGACAAGCTTTGGGGGCAGAAGCGTCTCGTGCAGAGTCATGTGATCTGGACATAGGACAATCTTCAAGTCCCACATCCCAGTTATCCTGCCTGGAAACCTCTCCAGTGTGGAGACTGTGGGTGAGCAGGACAGAGGGAGACTTGCTCTGCCTGAGAGAGAGGAAAGGAAGGCTCTGGAACTGGTGCCCTCCTTTAAGTATGAGTGGGGGTCGGCAGACCGAGAAGGGGGAGGAGTGCACCAGGCAGAGGAAACAGCATGGGGGCTGGAAAGAGCAGAGCATGTTGGGAGGAAATGATCGTCCCTTCGGGCTGAGTGCCGGTAGAGGGCTGGGCTGGGGAGGAGGTTGAGGTGGGCTGGCCAAGAGGCCCAGAAGCCTCTTCAGTGGGAGGCACCGAAAGGTCTCCCACAGCTTGTCTTCTTTAATCCTCACAGTGACCCTGTGAGCGAGATGCTGCATTGTTCCCATCTGATGGATGAGTAAGTGGAGGCTCAGGGAGTTTAAGACACACAGCCAGGAATTAGAACCCATGCTTCACCGCTCCCAACTCTCCCGGCTTCCTAGTTCAGCTCAGCCCGGGTACCAAGGCATGAAGTTGCTCAGGCCAGGGTGGAAAACCACCAGGATCTCCAGGAAGAGGGAGAAGAGAGGAAACCGCTCGCCCAAGGGCAGGGCAGCGGCAGGGAGCCGGCTGCCAACCTCAAGCCTCTGCAGAGCCGTTTCCAGGGTGAGGAAGCCCAAGACGCATGGAGGCAGGGAAGGGGGGAATTATGGGGAAGCCGGTTCCACATGAATTGTGGGCTTCCTGGCCAGGAAGCGAGCATCCCATCCCAGGATGTACGTAGGCAGAGGATGGACAGGGAGGCAGGAAAAGGCAGTCCTCGATCAGATTCCTCCCAAATCTGCTCATCTGAGCTCTCAGGAGCCCCCACGTCTCCTGGGAAAAGCCCTTCCTGGCTGCTGGCAACTGAGGGATGACATCAAATGAAGCTCCAGGAAGAGGCTACTCCCACCCGAGGGATCCATTTGCTTCCAGAGTGTTTCTCTCTTCAGACGTCTCCAGCGCCTTGAAAACATCCCTGAATAGAACCTGAAGGAAAGGTCCTTAGCGTGCGGAGAACTCTCTGTGGGGTCCTGTCTCCCTTGAGCAGGAGGCAACAGATGCAGTAGCGCAGAGAAGAGGAGTGACCGATGGGGCATCACACAGCATGGTCCAGGTGGGCCTCCTGGAGGAGGCATGTGGCCAGCCTCAACCCTCTGGGCGAGGCCCTCTCTTTGGGTTAGAGGGTCCTTGACGTCGCCCTTAATCAGGAATGAGAGTGTTTGTTTTTGGCTGAATATCTTGCCGACCGCAGACAAGACAGGACAGAACTGCCCATTGCAGATTTCTGGCAGCTTGGGAAACTACTGTGGGTCCTGCCCAGTCACCTCGCTTCCTCCTGGTGACCTAGTGCCCACACCTGAGGCCTGGGGTCTGGCTGCCAGATTATATGAGAACCCTGCTTGTGGCAAAAGGTGTTCGCAATATTCACTGCCTTTCCTTTTTCCCCATCCTTCCAGACTCCGTGGTCCCTCCGCTCAGATCTCATCTCCATAGCTGTTAACCTGGGTGGTTGGTGTTTCATCAGACACAACAAGGACAAGCATCTTGGGCAAGGGAACAGCATGTGCTGTAGCCCAGAGGCATGACAACAGTGTGGCCTCCTCAGAGAAGGGCACATGTGCTCTGTGGCTGAAGCACAAGCCTCCTGCTGCATGGGTGAGGAGACAGATAGGCAGGTTTGGCCAGCTTTCCAAGGCCCAGAGCACTAAGGACCTGTGTTTTATCTTAGAGTGATGGAGAGCCCCAGAAGTTGAGCAGGGGAGTTCATGGTCAGAAATGTGTCCCAGAAAGCTCCCAATGGATTGGACATGTGAGAGCATGGAAGCTGGGAGATTGGGAGGGAAGCAGACTGAGAGCCCAGCCCAAGCATGGTACAGAGGAAGAGACCAGGCAAGCACTTCCAAACAAGAAAGGCAGGGCCAGGTGATCAGCTGGTTGTGGGCCTGAGATGTGGACATTAGGGCCCCCATTATACAGAAAAGAAAACTGAGGCTTAGAAGGAAGTGACTTGCCCATGGTCACTCCTCTAGGGAGTGATGGAGCCAGCACCATAGATCCAAGTACAGTGCTGTCTGTCTCTACTGCATCCCCCTTAGCAAAGTTCACCACCTTTGCCACCTGTGGCCGTGATTTGCGAGGTGATTCACTCCCCCTAGCCAGGCCCTGGTGAACTCCTATTCATCCCTTGATGCCCACCTCCTTAAGGTTGCCCTCTCAGACTGCTGCAAGCAGAATCAGTCTCTTTCTTGGGACAGACAAACTCTGGGAAGTTTGTCTGTCCCACTGCCTGGGAGGGCCTTGGGGGCAGAGGGCCTATCTCATCTCTGTCTTCCCAGCACCCAGACCAAGGCCAGTATACAGTAGATACTCAATAACTGTCTATTAGAGAGAGATGAATGAACAAACAAGTGAGTGAATGAAAGAATAACACATACACTCAGGAGCACAGATGGTCAAAGACAGGTTGGTTTTTTTTTCTTTTATTTTTTATTGAAGTATAGTTGATTTACAATGTTCTGTTAGTTTCAGGTATACAGCAAAGTGATTCAGCTATACATATACATATATCCACTCTTTTTTAGATTCTTTTCCCATATAGGTCATTACAGAGTACTGAGACAAGTTCCCTGTGCTATACAGTAGGTCCTTATGTGGAATCTAAAAATATGGTACAAATGAACTTATTTACAAAACAGAAATAGAGTCACAGATGTAGAAAACAAACTTATGGTTACCAGGGGGGAAAGCAGCGGGGCGGGGTGGGGGGGGAAATTGGGAGACTGGGATTGACATATACACACTACTGTGTATAAAATAGATAACTAATCAAAGACAGGTTTTGAAGTCAGACAGGCCTGGACAAATCGCAGCTCTGCATCTTGCAGGCCAGTGGCCCTGGGGCTTCAGCCCCCAAACCTTGGCTTGCTCCTCCATGGAGTGTTGGCAGTCGTCCTCGGTGTGCAGCCTGATGAGCAAGTTTGGGAACACACTGATGACAGACAGCCCAGAGGAGCGCTTGAGCACGTGCTCCATGAAGCCAGCAGGCCTGGGCTCAAATCTTGCCTCTGCCACTTAACATGCGTGAGTTTGGACAACATGCTTGACTGCTCTGTGCCTCAGTTTCCCCATCTGCAAAATGGAGAATAACAATGCTCGCCTCGCAAGGTTATTCTGAGGATCAAATGAGGAAATGCATGTAACATGTTTACAACAGAATGTGGAGAGTAGTGAGTGCCAGACACGGGCTTGTTACATGTGGTTGTTCATGACACGCCTGACACGTGGTATGTGCCTGACAGGCGAGGGTCCTGCTCTCCCACCCCCTCTCCTTCATCCTGTGACCCAGGAGGGGTGCTGCAGGGACACAGCTGGGCCAGAGGGGGCTCTGATTAGCAGTCAAAGCCTCAGCCTGTCTCTGCGGAAACATCAGTGGGTCAAACACTGCAGGATCTCCTGCTCCTCCAGACAGAAACCCCACATAGACATCAAATTAACCGCCCACGTCAGCAATAATGGCATTCATTTCAGAAACTTCAAGGAGGAGGAAAATATGAAGCACGTCTTGCTGTGATGGGACTTCAACTTAATGGTTTCAGCCTCTGAGCTCTGCTCCAGAAGTGCCTTTTTAACATGCTCCTTTTAAATCCCAAACTGTTCCCTTCTACTCAGCAAGGTCGATGTTACTATGAGCATGATCATTTTACTTGCCTTTTTTAAAAAATATTTATTTACTTAGGCTGCGTCGGGGCTCAGTTGCGGCACACGGGATCTTCGTTGCGGCGTGCAAACTCTTAGTTGTGGCAGGCATGTGGGATCTAGTTCCCAACCAGGAATTGAACCCAGGCCCCCTGCCTTGGGAGCGCAGAGTCTTACCCAGTGGGCCACCAGGGAAGTCCCTAGCTGCTGTTTTTTTTGAGCTCTAAGTACTAGGTGATGCGCCCAAATTATATGATTAATCCCTTCAGCCCCATAATGGAGTGTCATTCCTGATAGAAAGGGGAGACAAAGGCTCAGAGAGGTTGCCAAACAAGCCCAAGATCACTCAGCACGGAAGCAGGGTCAGGAGTTGAGCCTACACGTATCTGACTCCAAAGGCAGTGCTCTTAACACCAGTTCTTAGTGCTGGCCACACGTCAGAATCAAATGAGGAGGGACTTCCCTGGTGGCGCAGTGGTTAAGAATCCGCCTGCCAATGCAGGGGACACGGGTTCGAGCCCTGGTCTGGGAAGATCCCACATGCCGCGGAGCAAATAAGCCCGTGCGCCACAACTACTGAGCCTGTGCTCTAGAGCCCATGAGCCACAACTACTGAAGCCCGCACGCCTAGAGCCCGAGCTCCACAGCAAGAGAAGCCACCGCAATGAGAAGCCCGTGCACCACAATGAAGAGTAGCCCCTGCTCGCCGCAACTAGAGAAAGCCCGCACGCAACAACAAAGACCCAACGCAGCCAAAAAAAAAAAATGTATTTAAAAAAAAAAAAAGAAGTTCCCCAGGAGATCTGCCAGGCAGCCAGGTTGGCAGGACAGGTACAGGGGATGGGGGCTCATACCCAGGGGAGATGCATCTGACGGGAGAGATGCAACCCATGCAGCTCTAACCCTTGCCCCCGCAGCTCCCCTTAGCCCCACAGGAACAATGTAATCATTCGAGACCAGACCCCAGGCAGAGAGCTTCCCAAAAGCTGCAACTCCACCAGGAGTCAGCAAGGAGGCAGCAGGTGCTGGGGCAGAACTTCTTCCAGGAGCCGCTCTTGGGCTGGAGGCTTGGCTGCATCCCCCTGATCTGGCCTGGGCCCCTCCCCAGCTCACAGCTCAGCACAGGCCTGGCTCTCCGACCTTTTATTCCTGTTTCAGCAGTGGGATCATTTCTTCAAACAAAATTTGGGGAATTTGGCTTGTCCAGACTTTGACTCAGGCCCATTCCTGTTGACATTACAATGAAATGTCTCTGAGCCTGCATCCTCCCACCAAAAGCTCTTCCCAAATCCACAAACGCAGGTCCTGGTTGCTCATCCACCTTCCCCGAGGCTGGCGGATTACACAGCCCCTGTAAGATGCTGGCTTCCAATCCTGGTTCTACCATTTCCGAACTGAGAGGCCTTGGGATGGTCGCTTAACTTCTGTGAGTCTCAGTTTCCTCATCTGTAAAATGGGCACCTACCTCATATTCATAGAAAGGGCGCCAAGATTGCAAGAGAGAACAGTGTAACACCCTTTGCCAGTGCCTAACATGCAGGAGGCACTCAATAACGACACTTGTTGTCAGCCTGATTGTGATAGGGGAGGGACAGCAAGCAGCCTAGACTGCAGGCCTCTGGGATTCATACTCCACGTGGTCCACAGCTCTGACGCTGAGTCATTGTCCTGCTGCCAGAGACTGACTCCAGGTGGCCATCCTATGGGTCAGAGGCCAGCACACCCACTGATGCACTCCCTTCCCCTCCCCCCAGGCCACCACACCGGCTTTAGTAATTAACACAATGAGCCTGGCCCTGGCCAAGAGAGCCACTGGGTGCCACTGCCCCTCACACCCCCCTCTAAAGCTCTCTCGCCCCACGCCCACTGCCACCACCGTAGTCCAGGCCCCCAGTGGTGCTCATTTCCTCCCTCCCACCCTGTCTCCGGGCTCAGCCCCTTCAGTGGATTCTCCACCCAGCCAAAGCCAGGTAGATCGTTATAAAGCACTGTGATCATCTGTTACCATCCCCCATGGCTCCCCAGTCCCTCCATCTCAGCCAGCCTCCGGAGTCCTCTTGTGACCTGGCCACAGACTCTTCATCACCTCTGGTTTCTACCATATGCTCCACCCACCCTGCACCTCTTGGTGCTGCCCAGGTGTGCCAAGCTCTCTCTTGCCTCTGAGTGTGAGCCTTTGCACATGCTGTTCCCTTTTCCTGCTGGAATGCCCTTTCCCCATCCCCTCTGCTGGTCAACTCCAGTTCATCCTTCAGCACAAGTGGCTGGAGGCTTCGATCTTCCCTATGTGGGTCTCCACAGATGACTTGGGCTTCCTGACAGCATGGTGGCTGTCAGGAAGACGACCGGATGGATGGTGCCTTGCCTTTATGACCTAGCACTGGAAGCCATTCAGCATCACTCTGTCTTTGCCACAGGCCACCCAGACCCAAGGGAAGAGAACATGTGGACCTTACCCCCCAAAGAGAAGAGTGTCAGAGCCATATCATAAGAAGAGCCCGCGCAATGGAAGATGCTGTGGCTATTCTTGGAAAAGAGAAAACAAAAAGAGGGGGAAGGAAAATGTAAGAACTCAGCACACAGCTGGGGCCCCCAATGCGGGGTCTGGTGTCCATGACCTCACTGACCTACAGCTAGTGCTTCGGTAGGTGGTATGGCTCTGACTCAGTCAGGAAAGTTTAGCAATGTTAGTCTCGTCTGCAAAGCGCGTGAGGTGTCATGGGAAGATTTCTGTGTATATTGGAAACATTTACAATTTAAAGCTCTAAATGTTAGTGATCTTGAAAATTCCCCTGTGTGGCTGAAAGAGTAAGATGGGCCACAAGTGATTTCAAAGAGGTCTGGGGCAGGAGAGATGGGAAATTTTCCAAGTACACCTGGCCCGCTAAGGGTCACGTCCTCTGAGGGTTGTTGGGAGAAAAGGATCTATCTGGCATCTATCTTTCCAACCACAGGAAAGGCCTGGAATATTCTGGGGGATGTCCAATTGGTTCTGGCATGCACACACTCCATGCAGAGGTTACAGAAGGAAATTGTAAGATGGGGCTGAGGGTGCTGGTGTGAGCAGAACCAACCCAGATTTTCTCTCTTCTCTTTCACCCTGGGTTCTGCTTCCTCTTTCCTTTTGCCAGTTGGGCCCAGATAATTCAGATTTCCAGGACGCGAGGAATCTGCAGACCCCATGGTTTAGCCGGTGACACCCTATTTTGGCTGTTACAGCTGTGGGACTCCCTCACCCTTAAGCGTTCGGCTGTGCCATGTGGGTCTCCCTGGACCTCCAGCATTGACACCTGCTCTGTCTCCTTGGCCAGGAAAGGTGAAGCTGTGTGACTTGAATCATGTTCCCTCACCTCTCTGAGCCACTCCCAATAGCACCCTGAGCTGCTGGTCTCACGGAGCAGTTAGGGAATCACCAGACAAAAGTGCTTCATGAAGAAACTCTGACAGGCTGTACGGTTAGTGCTCATGGTTAATAATAATGGAGCTCCATCCCAAGATGAGAGCAAGGGTACAGACAGACAAAGGAGGGATTTAGGAGCTCTTTTGATTCCAAGTGTGAGTGAAACTTTCACTGAGCATTTACTGAGCACCACCTGTATACCAGGGCCCAGGAAGCACCATGGACACAATGATGCACATGATGTATGTGGCCCCCGCCCTTGAGGGCTCACTATCTGGACTGTTCCAGAAACAGAACGTGAGGTCTAAGGGGAGACCCGAAAGATGGAGAACCATCCAGATGGGAGGCGGGAAGGGTTGCTTTCCTGATAGATGGAGCAGCATATGTGAGGGCCCAGGGTCCAGGGAGAAGAAGGGCTTCTGGAAGGTAGAGTTTCAGCACAGAGGTGGAGCTAGAGGGGGATAAATAGTAAGAGAAATGGATAAATAAAATATATGGCATGTTAGGATTTGGTAAGTGCTACAGAGAAAAATAATCAGGAAACAGACTGAGAGTGTGTAGGGGGTAGGGATGGGGGTGCCATTTTTAAAAGGGAGAAGCCTGGGCTGAACAGAGCCAAGGAAGTGAGAGTCATGTGAGTATTTGGGGAAAGGGCATTCCAGGCTGGGGGAAGCAAATGCAAAAGTCCTGAGGCAGGGGTGTCCCTGCACTTGGGAGGAATAACCAGGAGCCAGTGCAGCTGGAACAGAGAGCCCAGGGGAGCATGGTGGAAGGTGAGGTCTTGGAGGTAACAGGGCTCAGACTGCACAGGCTTTGTGGGCCACTATGAGGACATTGGCTGTTATCCCAGATGAGGTGGGAGCCATGCGGGGGGCGGCCGAACAGAGGAAGGATGAGAGCTGACTTTAACAATATCCCTTTGGGCTCTGTGAGAAGAGGCTGAAAGGTCGAGGAAGGAACAAGGGAGGAAGTGAGAGAGATTATGGTGGCTGGAGCAGGTGGCAGCAGTAGATGTGGCAAGAAGTGATGGGTTTCTGGATGTGTTTTGGAAGTGGAGCCAACAGAAACGAGAGAGAGAGAGAGAGGAGAGGCATGAAGAGGGGAGGGGAGGGGGAAAAGAGAATGGAAAATCCATGGCACACACACCTCTGTTCCCTCCTGGGTCCATGACAGACATCATTAACTGAGACCTTTTCCCCCTTGATCCCAGATTGGTCCTCAAACTCCTCCTTAACCCAAACCTACAAGCCATTATTCCCACTAATCAAGATTGAATACTGAATAAGGTTGGAAAGCAGTCTAGGTTCACACAGGGATGGAAACCATTATTTTGGGACATCTACCACATGCCTGGCACTAGCTAGTTGCTTTTCTCTTTATTTGTTATAATTTTCAAATTAGTTAAGTAATTAAGTTCCACCTTTATTGAGATCTAATTGACATATGCTGCTTGTTTTTCACATTCTCTCGTTTCAGTACTCACAACACACACTGTGTGGTTGGCATCAGCATCCCCATTTCACAGATGAGGAAACTGAGGCTCTGAGAGGTATGGACACTGGTCCAGAATTTCCTAGTTAGGAAGTTTAGCACCAGGGTTCAAACACAGCGGTCACGTATTCCAGTGCCACCCCCGGCTCCCCACTGGACACCTCCCTCCCCACCCTGCCCAGGCCTCACCCACCACACCTGGGCCTCCTGGCCCTGCCAGGGTCTACATTCCGACAGGCTGGTAGAGAAAGGTGTGGGCAGAGCACACCTGCAGGCTGAGAGCCCTGCCTGCCAACACCCAGGCCATCACCAGGCGGGGAGTTTGGAAGGGTGCATGCTACGACGTTGAGAGCTGGGCGCTGGCTGGGGGCTGGCCCTGCCTGGCCAAGGTTGTCAGTCTCTTCTCTCCTCTGACACATCTACAAGTTCAGGGCCAAGAATTATTAAGGAAAAGGTAAAACTGAGGACACGGCACCGTCAATACCTGGAGGTGATGCCAAGCTCCAGGAGGTGGGGCTGGCCGTCATCACGTGAGCCACTCTCTTCTCCAATGGGGCATCTTCCACATAATTAGAGAGTAGATGCGTCTGTCTGTCCTGATGTACTGTGGGGTCTCTAAGAGGGTACTGTGGCTTAGGAGGACAAAGAGAGTCATGATTCCATGGGGGGCTCCAGAGCCAGACAGCCTGAGCTCAGATCCTGGCTCGGCCACTTACCTGCTGTGGGGCCTCGGGGCAGTTACTTTACCTCTCTGGGCCTCTTTCCAGGTGAAGAGGGAAGAGTGATAGTATCCACCTCAAAAAGTTTGTGAGTATGGTGGGTAGTATACATGTGAAACATTTGGCACGGTAGGTGCCCAGGAGGGCGATAGTAGTACTATTACTATTAGTATTATTAGTATTTCATCATCATCATCATCATTATTCATCCCTGAGTCCTCAAGATCCATGTGGACCTGAGCAGGTGCCCAGTAATTCTGTGGAGAAACACAGTGACAGCCAACCTCCTTGAGGTGGTAGTGGGGGCTGGGGCCTGAAGGGTATGAGCCCATGTCAGTCACCATCTTGCTGTGTGACCTTGGGCAAGTCCAGTGCCCTCTCTGGACCTCCATCTCCCCTTTGTTCACATGCCGACATACACGAAGGTCCTCCCAGCTCTGCGACTCTGTGACTAGACTTTTTATGGGCACCTGCTGTCGGCCCAGCCCAGGGCCACGTGCTTGGTGAGGACTTGATATCAGATTTGGAGGGGGCTCGGGACCTCTGGGCTCCCAGTCCCTTGGAGGGGTGCTTGTTTTCTGAGGAGGGGGGATTGGGTCTTGCTGGCTTTTTCGTTTCCCCACGCGCATCCTCCCACTCCCCCGCAGGCTGAGGTCCACGCTCTCTCCCTGGTGTGCAAAGCTCCAGCCTTTTGGTACCAAGCCTGCTCTCCCTCCTCCTTTCACACTTAAGTCGGCCCCACCTCCTCCAAGAAGCCTTCCTTGACTCAGGCTGAGTTAGTTACCTCCCTGGGCCAACTCATGGCCTTCTCTCATAAGAAGATGGAGTTGGGGGTTCATCTCTCTGCCAGACAGCTCTTGGAGGGCAAGGGCTATGTCTGACCTGTGCTATGTCCCTGGCACCATGGAGTGCCAGCCATGTAGGCACAGGGAGTCCTTGATGAATGAAGGAAGGGAAGGAGGGAGAAAGGAATGAAGGAAGGAAGGTAGGAAGGAAGGAAAGGAGTGGAGGCCACCGAAGGCTCTAGTCTTGGAAGGAAGAGATCTTCGACACTGTCCGCCTGAAGGGATAGGATGATGCTGAGAAAAAGGCCAAGAATCAGGAGCCACACAGATCAGGATCTAAATCTGGCTCTGCTCTGTCCTAACTAGGCAAACTTCCCCTCCGCGAACCTCAGTTTCCTCATCTGTCACAAGCAGGCAGTCCTCGTTGCCTCTCAGGTAGGCCCACATGGAAGCCTGGTTCCCCGAGATCCTGGAGATGGTGTGTGTGTGGTTCTGAAGGGTCCATGCTCAGTGGGTTTCTGTGTCCCCTCTTCTGGCCATGGGCTCCCCAGAACCCTCCCTGCCTCGCTGGCTTCCCGGCAGCAGGCCGGCCCTGCCTCACACACAGGGTTAGGGTTAGGGTTAGACTGCACTGGCCTAGCCCCCTGCACTGAGCAAGGGACGGTCACCCCACAGGCACCTGCGGAAAGGACAGGTCCTGACGAGGTGCCAGCCTGTGGGAGTCTGAGCAGAAATCCAGGCAGGTTGGGCAGCCCCTGCTCACCCCACCCTGGCCGGGCAACCTCAAGCAAGTGACCAACAACTCTGAGCCTCCGTTTTGTCACCCGTTAAGTGCAGATGTTCAGGGCTGTCTCAAAGATTAAAAGAGCTATGGATTCAGAGCTGGGCATGGCCCTCAAGAAGCATCTCACTGTGTGAGAGCCCTTCCCTTTGCTAAGCTAATGCCTTCAGTCCTTCTGACCAAGTTGAGGGCTCAGCGTGGGGCGGGGTGTCCTGGATGCCTCTCTGCCACTGGCCATTCTGTCCTTTAGCAAACCGAAAGCAGGTCTCTGGCTCTGAGCTCCCCCAGGTAACAGAGTCTAGAAAAAATTATTACAAAGCCTTATTCTGTCTTGATTTTATTTGTGTTTCTGGTACCTTCTGTGCATAGCAGCCGTTTCTCAGATGTGACGTGGCTTTTCCTTTCTAAATATGCTGGCCTAAGCAATAGTGTCGGGCAGCAGAGGGGTTGAGCTCAGGGACCCTGGGGCCAGGTGGTTCTGGTTCGAATCCCAGCTCTGCTCCTCCGTTGCCCTGGGCTTTCAGGCAGCTCTCGCCTCAGTTGCCCCGCCTGTACAGCACGAGGATAACCCCAGGACCCCTGTCTGGCCTGAGGGCTGTTATGATGGTTGATGTGTATGCAGTGCCCAGGGCCGGGCCCAGGGCACGGTCAGGGTTACCTCTTTCTGTGAAGACAGTTTAAGAAGTAAGTTGACATAGAGCACGCTTGGGGCTAGTGACTGCAGCCATCATGAGCGGCCTGGAAAACGCCAGCCTGCCCCACTCCGGCAGGCCTGCTGCTACCTGCCCGCCTCCCTGGTAAGCTCCCTGGCAGAATCAGTTTTAATCTCCAGGCTGGTAAACAAGCGATCAGGTTTCCCAGGCTTTGTCCTGTTACTTGGAGAAGTTCTCTGGCCCTTCACTGTCCTCCCACCACCCTCCCACCAGCGCGGCCCCCCACCCTGACTCCAAAACCCCGGGTTCCCTCTGACCCTCACCCATGCCTCAGTTCCCTCATCTGTGAGGTGGGCAAGATACCTAGCTCTCATCCCGGAAATGGGCATCACGCTGTGCTGAGAAATGGCTCAAACGCTTGACAGCAGGGCCCCAGAAGATTCCACCGTGCCCTGCACGCTCTTCTGCTCACTCCCCCGACGCTCATCCTTTTCCTCAGCCGGGACCCTCACCCGGAATACCCTCCCACTATTTCCTGTCCACCCATCTTTCCCACCCCTCTGACATCCCACAGTATGGAACCAAGGGCATTACCTGCTACCTGGCATGTCGACTGGGGCAAGGAAGGCTAGCAGAGGCAGGCCAGACCTGGGCTACCCACTCATTCGACTCTGCGTGCCTCGGTCTCTGCATCTACAAAGTGGGAACAGTAACCGCTGCTTCCTCACGGGGTTATCCTGGTGGTGCCCTGAGCCACAGGCCTGGTGCACCCTCATGCCCCCATGACTGTATTACTGGCATCATCATCTGTTTGAGAATGAAACGGGAGACAATCCTGCCTTTTGCATGTCGTTTCTGGCACTGTGTTCAGTCTTAGCACGTATGGAAAAATTCACCTCATCTCTCGCTCTCCGCACACATCTACCTTGGCAGGGTGTCCCGGTGCCTCTCACTTGCCCACCACCACGTGCCCATCTCCACAGCCTGAGAGCCGCACCCCGCCATCCCACCTCCACCGAGGCCGGAGCCCTGGAGCATGGCTTCCAGACCCCACCTCTGAGCAGCTCCTCCCCTGCCCTCGCCCCTCCCAACTCCCTCCCGCTGCCCCCCCGGTCCCCTGGTCCCCTGGCCAGGCCCTGTGACGTGTGGATCCCCAGATATGCCTCCTGCCTTCCTGGCTGGGCCTCCAGCCTGGAGGCCTCTTGCACTATAGCCCCAGCCCGTCACCCGCTGAGATCTTTCTCCTACTTCACAGCCTCGGGCTTTCTGGACAGACCAGGGAGCGGGGGGCGGGGGGCGGCCGGGCCTGGTCTGGATCCTGGCTTCTACCCCTGATGTGCTGCCTGGTCTTGGCCAAGCTGCTGGTCCTCTCACAGCCTCGGTTTCCCTACCCGGAAAACAGGATCATGTTAGAGATCAAGGAAACATAATTTATGGTGTGGTTCCCATACTCCAGGCACCCGGCCAAGCATTTCACCCACATGATCTCATTTTCCCTTCCCAGCTGCACTGTGACGTAGGTAACAACTGTGTGCCAAGCACTGTTCCAAGCACGTTATGTGTATTCACTCATTTACTCCTCAAAACAATGCCATAGGCAAGGGACTGGCATTATCCCCGCTTACTTATGGGGAGATCGAGGCAGGGGAAGGTGGAGTGACAGAGCCGGGCAGTCAGGCTTCAGAACTCATGCACTTGGCCACTGGGTGATATGATCTCTGCGGAGACCAGAGAGCAAGAGTGACTTGCCCAGGTCCACACAGCGGGGACAAAGCAGAACTGAGTCCAAGGATGGAACACTCCAAACCCTACACCCACAAGGCCACCACCTAATAGAGTCTCTGTAGAAGGGATTGAATGGGACTCCCACTGACTAAGGGGAGATCACTTCCTGGGGAATCTGCAGGCTTTTCTCAAGGCCCCCTTTCTGCTTGGGGTGGAAGTGAGCTGTGAGCAAGTGTAGCCCTCCTACCCACCTGGGAGCTCCTTGACTACAGGGACTTGACCTCATTCACCCATCCACCTACCTACCCACTCATCCTTCCACCCATCCACACACGTACGCCATCCATCCACCCATCTATCCATCTGTCCATCCATCCACTCACCCATCCATCCATCCATCCATCCACCCATCCATCCATCCGTCCATCCATCCACAGACCTATCTACCTATCTAGCCACCCATCACCCATCCTTCCTTCCATCTTTCCATCCATGCACACATCCATCCACCTACCCACACTCCACCTTTTATCCACCCGCCCACCTGTCTTTCCATCTATTCATCCATTTTTCCTTCCTTTCCTACTTTCCTTCCATCATGCATTCATCCATTCATCTTCCCATCCATCCAGCTAGCATCTCTTCTGTGCTAGACCCGGTGCTGGGCTGTGCTGAGAACCTGGGTGAATTGTCTCCAGTCCCTATTATCCAGGACTCACCCTCCGGTAAGGGAGACGGGGACCTACAATTCAGTGGGATATGGTGTGACAAATGCTATGTAACTGAGGCAGCAGGAAGGGCTACGATACACCAGCAAAGGGGAAGACTCTGCTTAGGGACCAAGGAAGAGTTCCTGGAGGAGGTGTCCTTTGAAGAGCATCTGTATTAGCCAGGGCTCTCTAGAGAAACAGAACCAATAGAAAGTATATATAGAGAGAAAGATTTATTTTAAGGAATTGGCTCATGTGATATGGAACCTGGCACGTCCTCAATCTACAGAGTGGGCCAGCAGGCTGGAGTCCCAGGAAGAGCTAGTGTCACAGTTCAAGTCCGAAAGCTATCTGCTGCAGAATTCCCTCTTGCTCAGGGGAGGTCAGTCTTTCTGTTCTATTCAGGTCTTCAGCTGATTGGATGAGGCCCACCCACATTATGGAGGAAAATCTGCTTTACTCAGGGTCCATCAATTTAAATGTGAATCTCATCCAAAAACACTCTCACAGAAACATCTAGTATAACGTTTGACCATATATTTGGGCACTGTGGCCCAGCCAAATTGACACATAAAATGAACCATGACAGTATCTGACATAAGGAGGAACAGGGGTTCAAAGCATTCTAGGCAGTGAAAACCATCCTTACGTTGGTCCAGAGATGGGACGCAGCTTTCCGACAGTGGATTCCGCTAAGGGCAGAGAATGTGGGCAGCAAGGCCAGTGAGTAGGTGATCCTGTGCTGACACGCAGAAGGGAGCAGTTGCTGAATTCTGACTCCCCAGGCAGATCTGGGGGAAATGGGGTGGTTCGCAGCTGACACTGACCCTCTATTCCCTTTCTCCCACCCCAAGGCCTTGCCAGGCCCAAGCCGGATGTGGTGGGCAGGGAAGAGGGCCTGGCAGGCCGGGCTGCCTCCAGCTGCCCCTGGGTTAGGGGCCCTGTGTCTGCTCTCGGGGAGGGCATTCACCCATTCACCGGGCATTCACCCATTCACCGGCGTTCACGGCCGGCAGACCTGGCCGGGTTCACTTATGCCCCCCTCTCCAAACTCTGATTTCTTTCACCCCCAACTCCACACCTCTACCTGTGTGCCTCCTTTGTTCTACTTTTGTCCCCGGCTGTGTCTGCCCCCCTCTCTCTCTGTCTCTGAGATAAATGAGGCATACATCAATGGCTCTTTCCCTCCCAGACATTCAAGCATCCCAAATACAGAAAATAGGCAGCTGGAAACATCTCAGAGACCACCTTGTCCAACAGCCGGGACAACTGAGGCCTCTGAGTCCAGCCCGAGATCACTCAGCAGGTGCGAGGGGTAAGGAGTGCCTCCCACTGCCACTGACTCAGGGGTGGGCCATCCATGGGGCTTCTGGAGTCTGGGACCCCCTCTCCTTCTCTCCAGCTCCCACAGCAGCTAAACCCAGAAAGAGCAGCAGAACCTTGAAACAGCAGTCAAACCCAAGGCTTGCAGGAGGGGCTGGTCGCCGAGGGCCTAGGGCTCTGCTTGGTGAAGAACAGGCTCCTTGAAGTCTTAGGGCAAGAGAACACGCAGGCCTCCAGGGGAGGAGGTCAGGGGCGGTGCCACATGTGGGCCTCCATCTCTCGGCCTCCGTGACCCCGCCCATCCTTGGAGGCCAAGGCTGGGGCCTGGTTGGGACGTCCACGACCCAGCCCCTCTCTGGCCTGCACCCTCAGAGGCACCACACATCCCGCTCTTCTGTCCGGCTCAAACCCAAGGCCTGAGGCCCAGGAGCATGGAGTTCTAGCTATGTGGCCCTGGGCGAGGCAAGCCCCCTCCTCGTAGGAATGGAGCTAATCCCCCTCCTGAGCAGGGCTCTGGGGACAACCAGGTGCCAAGTTCCTGGCATTAGTCTCCGTGTGCCTCACTTTTCTGATCTGTAAAATGGGGAGAGTGGCATCTGCTTCCTAGAGCTGCTGTGAAATCGAGTGAGTTCAAGGTAGAAGTGCCTAGAACAGTGCCGCACAGAGCAGGGGCCATGGCCCTCCTCCTCCCCCTGTTGGTGCTGTTATAATCCCTGTACCCACCCGACCAGTGGCAGGGCAAGACAGAGAAGATGCCGATTACGTGTGTGTCTGCTCTGGAGAAATGGCTGATGCTGCAATCTTGCTACCAGGGCCACCCAGAGAGCAGGAGGCCTGGACACTCGCCCCAGCTCTGCCGGGTGACCACAGGCAATCCCTGACTCACCCTGTGCCTCAGTTTCCCCATCTGGGACATGATTTCACCCCAAGGCTTCTTCCAGCTCTGACATGAATCAAATCTGGGAACTTTGGCAGAAAGCTCAGCCCACCTATTTAATGTGAATTGTTGGGCAGACCACCATGCTGGTCCGAGAGTAGCAGTGCCAAGATCAGACCCAGGCTGTCTGACCCAATTACCAAGCTCTTGCATCAGCCTGCCATATCCCCCTCGAGGGTGGGCCCCTTGAATCGCCTCACGATGGGTCACTCTGAAGCCGCTGGGGACATGGGAGGCAGAGAAAGATGGAGGTTGAAATAGATAAAGCAACAGGGTAGGGTGGAAGGGACCAACAGGGCCCTTGGCACTTGGTGACACCCCAGATAAGATTTCCAGCAGGGCCTGCTGTGGTCTGAGCCCTGAGCTGTCTCTGAGGGTGACCTGAATTGGCTCTTGTGCCCGGTTTGTGCTTGTGTCAAGCCGGTGTCTCTTGCCCGAGCGACGACGTGGGGGTTGGCAGGCTCCCCTGACAGCGGCCGCCCCTGGCAAGGTGGGCGGGGCCTGTGCCAGGCACCAAGGGCTGAAGGTTTTGGTGGGTGGGTGTGGGGTGCGGGCTGTGGAAACCCTGCGAGAAGCAGCCACCTCTCCTGGGGAGGCGGAGGGCGGAGGAGACGGGCAGGGGAGGGGTTTTCCTCAGCCCCATCCTTGGGGCGACGTGACCCCGTGTCTGGTGCGTGAGCTGACCGCCGGCTGTGTCTGTGCTACACCCCAGGGCCCTCCCAGTGTGGGGACAACGCCAGCAGCCAGCGGCCCTGGGCTCCAGGCTGCTCCCTGGCACCCTTGCCGGCTGTGCTCTGCCCACACCGGGGAGGGGAGATGCAGGTCAGGGCACCTCCCACATCTTCTCCCACAGGAGCCGAGAGAGCCGGGTGGCCCAGGGTCGTACAGCCAGCGCACGGTCCGTGGCTAAAGCTCCGTCTGCTGTGGCTTGCGGCTGTGCCCTCCTGACCCCTCATTCTCATAGACACTGGGCCCTCAGGGCCGCACTGAGCACCTGGCCCAGGGCAGGGGCCTAGCACATGCTCGCTGAATGAATGAATCAATCAATCAATCAATCTGGACAAAACTGGAGTAGAAGCACCTCAGGATCATTAAATATCAGATGCTCTAAACAATGTTCAAGCCTCCCTCTGAGCAGGTACCATGATTATCCCCAAATTACAGTTGAGGAAACTGAGGCTTCGAGTGGAGTCTGGCTCAGGACCGGCTTCTTCAGCAACCCGGGCAGGAGGTGTCTTATGGAGCCAGGCAGTCCCCCTGTGACTTGTGTGTTGTGTCCCTGGACTACCTTCCCAGGGGACATCATGTCAAGGCCCCCTCCTGGCTGCCCCCCAAGGGCTGAGACGGCCTCAGTGCTAGCCCGGCTGCGTGGTCTCTTCCCCTTCTGTTTGCAGATCTTAATATAAAGGAGGCTGTGAGCCACATCATTTGGGACGCAGCAGGGGTGTTTCTGCCCCTCAGAAGCTGGCTAATCACAGACAAACTCCTTGATCTCTCTGAGCCTGCTTTCTCATCTGTAATATGAGAACCAGAATCACACCTGCCTGAACCATTGGGAGTGAAACAGGAGCAGCAGTTTAAGTAAGAGCCTTTCCGTGGACCACTATACGTCGGTGAAGAATCAATGTCCTGCAGCTACGTGTACCAACTTGCTGAACCTCAGAAATGCACTGCGGAGGGAGAAAAGGCAAGTTCCAGAAGAGAGTGTTCGTGTGGTCCTCTTTATAGAAAGATTAAAGACACACACGACCTTTGGTACATGTTATTTGTAGATACATACATAAGTATTAATAGTAAAAGAATAAAAATACATTTGAACGAGAAACACCAAGTTCAAGACTTAGTTACCTTTGCAAAGACTGAGAGGAGCCCAGAGGTGTGTGTTCAACTTGTACAATGTACCCAGATGTCTCAGCATCCTTTGTCCCACCTGTGCCTCATCCAGGCGAGTGATGCAAGAAGATGGGACCAGCATGGTGGCAAGGATGGAGAGAGCGGGTGTTTTGCAGGTATATTTTGACAGGCATTGCCTCTGGGTTGCCTGTGCCTTTGGGCAACTGACTTGACCTTACTGAGCTCAGTCCCCTTGTGTGTGAAATGCGGACACACCTGCATGGAGGGCCGTGGGGGCTCAGTGCAGTAATGCCCGTATGGCATTCAGCATGATGCCTGCCTCGCCAAGGTGCTCATTCAGCCGTGATGGCCTTAACCACTGTGGTCTGTGCAAGTGTGGGGGGGTGGAAGAGGGGAGAATCTGTGCGGGGCTCTGGAACTTGGGGCTCTGAAGCTGGGGCAGACCCCCAGGAGCCCCCCAGTAGCCCAGGGCCTCTGCAGCTCTCCCTGTGGAAGGAGGTCACGCCCAGGGACATTTTGCTCCACTGCAGTCCCCCCAAATCCCTCCCCATGTGACTCTCGGGCCCCACTAATTGGTCATAAGGTTGACCTTGAGCACAGAGGCTGAGCCACACGACTCCACACGCCCTCCTCCCACGTCGTGAAGCCCTGGGCCTGCAGGGATCTCCTGCTGGTGGTGACGGAGGGGCAGCACCTGCAGCCCAGTGCACCCCAGAAAGCCAGGCCAAGGGCTGCTGCACCCGCATCTGTCTGGACCCCGGGCACGCACTTACAAGGCCTGGGAGTAGGCCTTGTTCCGTGTCCTTGGCCAGGCCTTCCAGCCCTGAACCTTGGTTTCCTCATCTGTCAAATGGGGATATGATTGTGCCCACTGCAATCAGATGATGGGTGGACATTGCTTGACCGGAATAGAGCTACTTTTAGTACTAGTAATGATCTCAAGGGCATCTCCAGACCCTGTCCCTGACACAGGACCATACTTTGAAGCACTATGAGGGCTGTTTCATCCACTGCTGGATCCCAGTGGCCAGCTCAGGCCATGGCATACAACACAGTGTGTGAACAATTGCTTTGTGTCAAGTAGGAGTTGGAGAGTGTGTCTCAGGAGGCATGGACTTGAGCCCCCACATCTGCCCTGATCCCTGTGTGACACTGTCCCCCACCTGCCTAGTTCTCCTGGACGTCCACACCAGCTCAAACACCACCTCCTCCTGCGGCCTCCCCTGATTGCAGGGCCGGGAGCTTTCTCTCTCTCCTAGGTCCTTTTGCCCTTTGTCCCAGTACTCCTGACACATCAGCCGTGTATGTGAGGCCTTGGCTGGTGTGCGAGGCCCTGGCTAAGGAGGCTCTGTCCAGGTTGGGCAGCTTGTTCATCCTGCGTGGCCCACAGGGCTTGCCCACCTAATGAACTCTCTGAATGGATGGAGTTCTTTCTCTGCTTACCTCACCCCTGCACACCAAGGCCTTGCACAGGGCCTGGCACACCGGATGACTGGAGGGTGGGCAAATAGACAGAAGTTCTTCCCTGTTACTTGCCATCAACTGCCCGTGTGCCTCCAAGGTGAGTCCCAGAGATTCTCTGCTGATAGTCACACCCTTGTGCAGCCCCTCCCACCAAGCAGGGCTGTGTAACCCATAGGATATTGCAGAAGGGATGGTGTGTGACTTCCGTGGTTGAGTCACACAGCGTTGCAGCTTCCGTCCTACTCGGGGGGAGGCAGCTGCCATGAGGGCAGCAGCCGTTGCAGAGGGCCTGAGGCCTCCCACCAGCAGGCAGCACCGACAGCTGGCCCTGTGACCCGGCCACTGGGAAAGCAGGGCCTCCAGGCCCAGTCAAGCTTCTGATGACAGCGATCTCATGAGAGACACCCCCCTAGACCAGAGCACCCAGCTAAGCCACTTCCAAATTCCTGGCCCACAGAAAACACAAGCTGTAAGCAATGTTTGTTGTTGTTCGGGGTAACGTGTTACACAGTGATGGGTAACTGACACAGGCAACCTTGGGTCAGAAGGATTCATGCAGGAGCCACCCCCGGGGCACCGGGAGACGACTTGCCAGGTACAGATGACAGGCAGGGGCCTGACCCTCCCACCCTGGACCACGGTGGGGAGGCATGAGCCTGAGGCCTGAGGAGGCCGGGAGAGCTCTCTGTCCCAGGCCTCAGCTGGGAACTTTCTGTCGCCAGGAGGCAGATCTGACTGTTGTCAACACTGTTTGTCCCTCTGGGGCAATGTGAATGGAGCTCCTCAAAAGCAGAGAGGCCTCCCTGGTGTCTGGGGCGGAGGACTGAGAGTCTTATTAATCAGAACTGCTGCAAGGCCTGCTGGGTAACCAAGTCAGACTCTTGTTCTGTCTTTTGGGTTTTTTGGTTTTGGTTTTGGTTTTGGTTTTGGTTTTTTTGCAGCATCAAACCCCAAAAGTCGGGACTTCCCTGACAGTCCAGTGGTTAAGACTTTGCCTTCCAATGCAGGGGGTGCGGGTCGGATCCCTGGTCGGGGAGCTAAGATCCCACATACCTCACAGCCAAAAACCAAAACATGAAACAGAAACAATATTAGACTTTAAAAATAGTCCACATTGGGCTTCCCTGGTGGCGCAGTGGTTGAGAATCTGCCTGCCAATGCAAGGGACACGGGTTCGGGCCCTGGTCTGGGAGGATCCCACATGCCACGGAGCAACTAGGCCCGTGAGCCACAACTACTGAGAGTGCGCGTCTGGAGCCCGTGCTCCGCAACAAGAGAGGCTGCGATAGTGGGAGGCCCACGCACTGCGATGAAGAGTGGCCCCCGCTTGCTGCAACTAGAGAAAGCCCTCCCACAGAAACGAAGACCCAACAAGCCAATAAATAAATTAAAAAAAAAAATAGTCCACATCAAAAAAAATCTTAAAAACAAAAACAAAAGCCACAGTTTCCCCGAATTCAGTCACACCCAGGTATGACTAGGATGTCCTCTCTGCCAGGCCCCAAACTGGGTGATGGGTGCTGGTCATGCAGAGGTGCGTGAGTCTCTGCCCTCTGGAAGCTCAGCCCGGACCAGCCGACGCTGAAGGAGGGCCCAGTCCACGCAGGGGCTGCAGGCACAGTCGTCCCCTCCACTACCACCGCTGTAGCACTGCCCACTCGCCTGGACTGTTGCAGTAGCCCCCTCACTGGTCTCCATGCTCTGTCCTTGCCCCCTGCAGTCTCTTCTCTTCCAAATGGAACTCAAAGTGGTCTTTACAAACGTAAATCAGACCCCGTCACTCTCCTGCTCAAAACCCTCCACTGACCCTGACAGAAAAACGAAAACTTACCTTAACGGTAGAAAGCTCTGGGGCCACTACCTGACCCACCTGAGATCACAGACGGTGGGACCACCTGCCATCCTGGGCATCTCTGGGTGGGATGTGATACGTGAGGCACAGCCCTACCTGCAAAATCTTGACTTGGTGAATTCGATGCGTTTTGCTTCATACGACATCAGGACACATTAGGTGACACCACAAGGAAACCAGTAGACACTACAGCTGTCCTGGACCCCATACTCAGTGTCCCCAGACACACCCCAAACGCCCCCCGACAGGACAACAGGAAAGTGTGTAAAGTGTGTTCCGCCCGGAGCTGAGGCTCCTGCATCCTGGCGCTTCCTGCGGGTGTCAGGCTGAGCAGAAGCAGCCCTGCCCGAGAACGCTGTCTGGCCCCGTGTCCACAGAGCTCCAGGACACCCAAACCAGCCTGCGGCGATGGATGGATCCTTGGCTGCCTTGGGCGGGGTGGGGATCGCCTGGAAGAGTGAAGGGAACCTTCTGGGTGGGTGGGAATGTTCGCTATCTTGACCTGGGTGGTGATTGTATGTGTACAGATTCACCAAGCTGCATCCTGAAAATCTGTTCACTGAATGTGCAACAAACCTCAATTTAATAAGGCGATCGAATGAATAAACTTTTTACAAAGTCTGTGTCAGGGGAGACAGGTGGGAGACTGTTCTAGCTTAAAAGAATTTGACATAGTCGTCAAGTGCGACATGTAATCCTTCATTAGATCCTGGGTCCAGGAAAGAAAAGAAGGAAGGAGGGAAGACCCAGCCACATGAGACATTCAGGGTCAACTTGAGAATGGATTGAGAATTAGGGAATCATTTTAATTTTCTCTAGTAATAATGGTGATGTACTTATGCAGGGGAACGTCCTCGCTCTTAGGAGACATATGATCAAGTATTTAGGAGTCAGAAGGCATAAAGTTCTCAAGTTTCTTCAGATGCTAAGGGGAGGGCTTCCCTGGTGGCGCAGTGGTTGAGAGTCCGCCTGCCGACACAGGGGACATGGGTTTGTGCCCCGGTCCGGGAAGATCCCACATGCCGCGGAGCGGATGGGCCCGTGAGCCATGGCCGCTGAGCCTGCACGTCTGGAGCCTGTGCTCCACAACGGGAGAGGCCACAACAGTGAGAGGCCCGCGTACTGCAAAAAAAAAAAAAAAAAAAAATGCTAAGGGGAAAATGAAAGTGTGTGTGTGTGTGTGTGTGTGTGTGTGTGTGTGTGTGGCGGGCGGCAGGCGGGTGGCAGGGGAGCGAGTTTCCCAGTGGCCTAGTGGTTAGAATTCCCGGCATTCACTGCTATGGCCCGGGTTCAGTCCCTGTTTGGACAACTAAGACCCTGCAAGCCAAAAAAGAAAGAAAGAAAGAAAGAAAAAAGCACACCTATGTGAAGATAAGGCAAATATGCCAAGACATTAACAGTGGTTGTGGGATTTCCCTGGTGGTCCGGTGGGTAAGGCTCTGTGCTCCCAGTGCAGGGAGCCCGGTTTCTATCCGTGGTCAGGGAACTAGATCCCGCATGTAAGCCTCAACTAAGCGTTTGCATGCTGCGACTAAGACCCAGTGCAGCCAAAATAAATAAATATAAAAAAACCAAACAACCTAGTGGTTGAAACTAGGTGGAATATATGAGTGTTTATTCTATATTCTTTCAAATGTTTCAAATTTTAGGACATTTTTATAATAAAAGTTGGGGTACAATGAATAAAATCTAAAGGTCTGGCTGTGGCCTGTGTGGTCCTGTGTCATCCTGCCTCTGCCATCCCTGATGTCATCCCCTGTCACTCTCCCCCTCACTCTCCCTGCTCCAGCCACACACGCACACACACACGCATGCGCACATGCACACACGCAGCGCAACATATGTACACACATGCGCACATATGCACACACAAGCACGCACGCACACATGCACATATGTACACACATGCGCACACATGCACACACGCACTCACACTGGTCCAGAATACACCAAGCTCCCTCCTGCCTGGGCCTTTGCACTGGCTGTTCCCTGTGCCTGCAACACCCTTCCCCTCAATTACCACACGGCTGGCTCTTGTCACTCAGGTCTCAGCTCTGATCCCAGGGGGACTCAGTAGCTCAGTGCTGTCCCAGGGACCCCAGCACTTTCTGACTTCCCACCCTCGGCGATGACACCTTCCTCAGCATGTCAGAGACACCTTTCCTCATGGACACAGATGACGGCTCCAGCTCTGGTTACCAAGTGCCCTCAGCTGGGAGAGACGGGGCAACAACTTCCTCCCCTGAACAGTGAGGTGTCCTTCTCTTCTCCCCATGAGGAAAACCTTTCCCAAAAGCCCCTCAGCAGACTCTCTCTTACGTTTCATTGGCCAGAACCTGGTGGCACACCCACCCCAGACCTGTCACTGGCCATGGGCAATGGGGAGGCTTGTGCTCCCTCCCCCTAAAGCAGAGTCCTCTTGGCCACAGGGGGTGGCTACCGGGGAGA
Source organism: Delphinus delphis (assembly GCF_949987515.2). Taxonomy (NCBI): domain Eukaryota; kingdom Metazoa; phylum Chordata; class Mammalia; order Artiodactyla; family Delphinidae; genus Delphinus; species Delphinus delphis. The sequence continues at coordinate 100,706,989 of NC_082692.2, read as the reverse complement.
CCACGCCGGGGTGGTTCTCCCACGTGTCTGGAACTTGGAGATGACAAAGCTCATTTTGCATCTGTGCCTTCTTTTCATTCTTCCAACAGGCCAAGGGAGCAGCTGGTAGTCTCAAGTTCCATTTTACAGATGGGCAAATGGAGGATCAGAGAGGCAGAATGACTTACTGAGTCTTGGCTGGTCCAACTCCAAATCCCCTGTAAGTACAGAAGCTGCAAGGGCAGGGTGGGAAAAATGTCACGGACATCCAGGAGCTGGGGGTTCCTTGGGACTGGGAAATGCAGCAGGCTTCCCGGAGGGGGTGGCCCTCGATGGTGCCTGGAGAATGGAGGGTGTTCAGCAGGGACTGGACAAAGTGTCAGATGAAGAGAACAGAGTGACCAGGGCAAGGAGGGGCAGAGCAGAGGGCACATCTGGGCACCAAGGAGGGGGAGAGCTGGAAGGAGGGTGTGGCCAGATGTCAAGGCCTCCTGGAGCACCAAAGGAGGGGCTGTTCTCTGTTCTGCAGGTAGCGGGGAGCCACCGAAGGTTCTGGGGGCCGAGCCTTGCAGAGCGAGCTGAGAGAGGAGGACTAGAGGGGTGAGATGGAGGCTAGGAGACTGTGGCAGAGGCTGACACAGAGCTGCGCACGTGGAGAGGACAGTCGGGGGCCACTGCTTTGGGGAGAAAGTCTCGACTTCCGGGGGATTGGGCCTCATCTGTGAAGTGGCATCTGCAGTGCCCCCGCCTCGTGGGGCTCTCACGAGGACTGAAGTTCTAACAGCGCCTGCTCATGGGGGCCTCCCCTGCCTGGGCCCTGTACTGAGAACTGCACTTGCTTCTCGTCGCACTGAATTCCTGCAGCCCCCTGTGAGGGTCGTGTTATTTGAAAAGCCTCCTCCACCACACACAGCTAGGGAAGGGGCCTGGCCGCGGTGTCCTGGAAATCGGGGCCTTTGCCCCAGCTGTCATGTGACCGCGTGCCTGAAGCCCGGCTGAGTCAGGCCAGCCCAGCTCAAGGGACCTGCAGTGGCCTCTGATGACCTCACCCACCTCCAGCCCACCTCTGGGCCACCTCTCGGGTCCCCCATCCCTGTCTCTGTCCCAGCCTCATCTCCCAGCCCCAGCTCCCTTCTAAGAGTGCCTCTTCCCTCTGGCCAGGCAGAGGGATCTGAGCTTCCTGGAGGCCAAGAAGACAGGCTCGGTGCCAGGCGCCTCCTGCCAACCCCAGGGCACACCAATTTTGGTCTCAAGGAAACCTCCCACTTGGAAGAAGTACCTGGAGTCGGCAGTGAGCTGAGGATTTCCTTCCACTGCTGACTGATGCAGTTCTATCAGTCATGGAAATTGGCACAGGGTACAGCTGTTCGCAGCAGAACCACCGTTGGCAACAACGGCCTCAGGTAAGCCTCTGGCTGGCGTCTTCTGAGATGCTTTGGGTGCAGGATGGGGGCGTTGCCGGCTTCTCAGGTTCGCCTAGGTTTGGAGGCCCCTTAGGCCTAGATGCTAAGTCTCTGCTGCCTGATAGTCCCCTGTTAGGACACTGGGACTCCACTGAGGCTTGTCTCCTGTGGCTTCTTGGGCTGAGAGCCCACCACTGTTCCATCCTCCCCGTGAGCCTGGGGAGGGGGTGCAGGGGTGCAGGGGGTACAAAGAGGGCCAGACTCTGCCCCCAGCCTCAAGGAGCACAGGAGTAATTGCACAAAATGCACAATGGTGAGACAAATTACCAAGCTCTGTCCCCTAATTCAGGAGGAGCCCTCTGCTTGGCCTGGGGAATAGGGGGGTGGACCCACAGAGGGGCTGCTGAAGCAAAGGCATAACAGTGGGAAAAGCCTAAAGGAAGGAGAATCCTTTCATGTGGCCGGTCAGAAGAGTTTAGGGGAGGCAGCTGGCAGTCCCGGTGGAGAGGTAGGCTTATGAGAACTTGAGGGCTGGGCTGAGGGATTTGATCATTCGAAGGGCAATAGGGAGCCACTGAAGGTTCTTTAGCAAGAGAGTGACATGTGAGTTGGCTTTTCCCCGGGAGCTCAAGTGGAAGTGAGCCAGTGAGGAGGGTTCTGGCAGAGGCCGGGCAGGAGGCAGGGCCTGAGTCAGGGACAGGCCTTGGGCATTGCATCCCCATGGCCTGGGGACAGGGACTGATGGGGCATTTAAGCCCCAGTGAGGATCAGGAAGAGGCCAAGAGAGCGGACCCTCTAGGAGTTCAAGATGGCTGGGCTTAGCCCCTTTCTGGCACAGGTAGGGTAACCAAGGTCCGAAGAGGGCCAGGGTCCCGCAGCAAGTCTGTGGCAGTTCCGGGCCCCAACCCAAGGCTGCGAGCTCCTCAACCCAGGCTCTGTCTGCTCAGACAGCCACCCCCTGCCCCCACCGCTCTGGAATCAGGCCACCAGGATACCAGTCCTGGAATTCCAGTCCTCCCAGGTTCTGTCACACAGGGCGGATTGCTTCATTTCCCTGTTGGCAAAGTGCAGATGATCACAGCACCTGCCTCGCTGGGCTTCCGTGAGGATTAAATGAACTAACGCGGTTGGTCGGAGAGCTGAGAATAGGAGCTGCACTTGGGCAGGGCTCAGGGGCCTTCCCGCCACCGTTACCCTGTCCTGTGTCCCTCGTGCCCCTCACCTTCCTTCCTTCACTCCACAGACAACTCTTCCCCCATTTTCTTTTCCGCTTCTTAAAAAAAACCAGAAAACAAAAAAAACAGGTATTCACCTGGTCAGGTGTGTTTCACGAAAACAAAAAGATCAAACTCACAGCTCCCTGGGGGATCCGCCAGCCAAGGGGAGCCTCTCCCACCCACATGCTGATCACTGAGCCCTCCCTCCTCGAGGTCCCCCTGCTCCTTCTGCCCAAAGAGTCTGAAGCTACCACAGCTCCACTGCACAGGGGAAGAGGCCATAGCCCAGAGAGGTGAGGTCATTTGCCCAAGGTCACACAGCTTGGACGTATGAGAGCTGGGGCTGTCCTACCCCAGAGCCTGTGTGCTGGGCCCCAGTGCTATGCTGGGGCGGAAGGCTAGCCCTTGGGGGCATTTACCCAAGAAGATTTCACTCATTTATTGGTTCATTTATTCATTTGTCCATGGTCTCTGTGTCTCTTCATGGATCTCACGTTTCTTGAAGATGTAGACTGTACTGTTTACTTCTGTATCCCCCAGACCGTCAGGGCATAGGAGGTGCTCCTAATAGAACTGAAGAAATGCATACATAAGAGAATATTGGGGAACATAATACGTCCACACTGCATGCCTTCCCTTGCTCACCAGCTCACTCCCTGAGCCACTGTGCTCAGACTTCCATCCCCTGCACTCCACAGAATCCCATCTCCAGGGCCATTGATGGCTGGCCTCCAGGTGGACACATCCAGTTGTCACTGTCAATCCTCTTCCACTGACTCGGTTAACCCCTCCTCCTCCTTCATGATTCCCATGCTCTTCCCTGGGCTCCCAGGACATGCCCTATTCCCTCAATCGCCCCCACTCGTCTTCAGGCCCCTTTATGAGCTCCTCTTCTGAGGTCCACTCCTTCAAGGCTGGGGTTCCCTTCTCTCTCAACATGCTCTCTCTTGGGTGTTCCCATGGATTCCCTGGGATCTAAAACACTAGTCAAGGAGGGCATGAAGCGTACCTAACCCCAAGCCACCAACAGGAGACCCTCTATAACTAAGACATGGAGAAGGGAACTAATCTCAGGTGAGATAAAATTGGTGGTAAAAATCACCAACCCCACAAGAGGCCTCACCTTCTTTCTTTCACCTTTGACGCAGGAGCAGGAGAAGACCAGCACTTAGTGGGCATCCTCTCTGTGGTAGGCACTGTCCAAAGTGTTCCTTACTCCTCCCCAGCCAAAGAGGATTGGAAGAGGAGGTATTGGTCAGCTCTAGCTGCGTAACAAACATCTGGAAACTAAGTGGCTTAAAATAGTAGCGACTTATTTGGCTCACAATTTCATGGGTTAGCAATTTGGGCTTGGCTCAGCTGGGTGGTTCTCTGTTGGCCTGAGTCTATGGTAAGCTGGTGGGCTTCTCCACATGGTCTCTCATCTGCCAGTGGGCTAGCTGGGCTTTTTCATGTGGTAGGGGAAAGGTTCTGAGACAGCAAGAGCAGAAGCTGTAAGGCCTCTCATGGCCCAGACTTGAAACCGGCACATCGTCACTCCCGCTGCATTCTATTAGCCTGAGCAAGTCACAGGGCAGCCCCGAATCATGGCGGTAGCAGCAGACCCCACCTCTTAATGGGGAGGACTACACAGCATCAAGGTCATCTGCCAATCTGCTGCGGAGACAGTCTTCATTTTACAAAGGAGGCTCGTAGTGACAAAACAGCCGGGTGGACTCCAGCCCACTGACCCTCCCAAAGACACAGACCTGTGGGCCTTTGAGCTCGGAAAGGCAGGCCTCACCGAAGAGGCTGTTCAGAGGGGTCCCAGGCAGGCCGGTGACAAGCAGGCGCTTGACTCAAGAGGAGGATTAAGGACACTAAATCCGTCCTGAGGTTTGAAGGGTGGCCAAAGCAGCAGGGCACCGCTCCAAGTGCAGGCCTCCCTCCAAGGGAGGGGAGCACAGTGGCCTCCCCACCCGACTGCCTGGCTCCAGCCTTGCTGGCCCAGCCCACTGGGAATCTGAGTAGCCAGCATGTGCCAGGCCCAGGCATCTGATGACCGGCAATGGTTCCTGCCCAGACTAGCAGGGCACACAGGTGCCACTGACAAGAGCCCTTGGTGTTTCCCCTGTGGGTGTCCTAAGGGCCAAGCCTGAGAAAAATGAGGCTTTGGAGTCTGCCTGTGTAGAGCCCAGCCTTCCTGCTTCCCAGTAAGGGTCAGGCCTTGGGCAAGCTACTGCTTTCTCTGGGCCTCGGTTTCCTCCTCTGTAAAATGGGATTGAAGATGATGCTTTCCTCACAGGAAGGTGACAAAGATTCAGGAAGACAAGCACATAAAGTGCTTCACTCTGGGCTGGGCAGATGCAACATTGTCCAGAAATGGTAGCCGTCACCAGCTATAGCCTAGGGCCCTCAGTCCTCTCTCCAAGGCCCGAGCCCCAATGTGACTGGGGATTAGAAAAGCGATGTGATGCCTATACCACATAGTACACGTCACCCCTCGGGGCTGGAGCAGCCCGCATCCATCAGACTGATTTTTCTACGGTGGAGCTTGACTATTCAAGGCACCTGGGCTCAAGTTTCCAGACAGCTTCATAGAATTTCAAGTTTTCCCACTAAATCAGTTTTTTTTTTTTCTCAATTTCATTTTTCAACAAATTGATGGCTGTGAGAAGCACAGATAAGGGGTCCTTCGGATCATCGTAATTATTCCTCAGCAGTTCTCAGTCCTGGCTGCATGTTAGAATGAGGTGGGGAGCAGGTTAAAATGCAGATTCTCGCACCTGACACCAGACCAAAGGAATCAAGTTTCAGGAAGTGGGTCCCCAGGAACAGCATTTAAAAAACGCTTCCAAGGTGAGTCTGATGCATAGGCAGGGATGAACCATATTCTAGAGATTATAAAACAGGGAAGGGGCTTCGCTGGTTTAGGAGGGTCAGGGAATACTTCTCCGAGGGCGGGACCAAGCTTGAGCAAACTGACTGGGTAAGAAAGGGGAGGAAGAAGGTTCCCAGCAGAAGGGACAGTGGGCACCAACTCCTCAAGGCAGGAAGACACTCAACGGCAAGTTAAGGGAACGGAAAGGTCCCGGGTGGGCTGGAGCAAGGGCGAGCTGCCTCCTTGGGTTCTTCTTTGGTGGGGTTCAGGGGGTAGATTTGAGACCGGGACCTTCCTGAGGGCGAAATCTGTGCAAAGAGGCTCTTTCTTCCCAGAGAAAAGGGAGCAGCAAGGCCAAGGGAGGGGAATAAATTAAAATCAACACATGGGGACTTCCCTGGTGGCACAGTGGTTAAGAATCCGCCTGCCAACGCAGGGGACACGGGTTCGAGTCCTGGTCCGGGAAGATCCCACATGCCGCAGAGCAACTAAGCCCGTGCACCACAACTACTGAGCCTGCACCCTAGAGCCCATGAGCCGCAACTAGTGAGCCCACGTGCCACAACTACTGAAGCCCACGTGCCTAGAGCCTGTGCTCCGCAGCAAGAGAAGCCACCACGATGAGAAGCCCGCTCACTGCAACAAAGAGTAGCCCCCGCTCTCCGCAACTAGAGAAGGCCCGCACGCAGCGACGAAGACCCAACGCAGCCAAAAATAAGTAAATAAATAAATTTATAAAAAATCAAATCAAATCAAATCAGCATGTGTCGGGCTGGGAGGCGTCCCACAATCCGATAACCCAATGGGTTTTAAGTGTTTTTAAGTTATTTTGGTGGCTTTTTGTCAAACAGAATATTTTGCCACTGTCCCTGTAATGGTTGGAGGCAAGTGATGGTGATGTAGGGGATCTGGGGTCCTGCCCCCTTTGACCTTTGCCACCAACCCTCCCCAGGTCCCCTTGAGACTCTGAGGAACCCAGTTTGAAAACCCCAGGGAACCGAGGCTCAGAGAGGTATGATGGGATTGCCCAAGGTGCCCCCAGTCACGAGGGCAGGGCTGGGGCAGGACCCTGGCCCCCTGGCTCCCTTTCCTGTGCTCCTATGTCCTGGGCAGAGTTCCCCAAATCTTTGTCAAGTAGGTCTCCCTGTACAAGTTTTTCTTTTGCTACAACTCACTTATGGGTTGAACTGTGTCCCCAGAAAAGATATGTTGAAATCCTAACCCCCAGTACCTTATTCAGAAGTAGAGTCTGTGCAGATGTCATCAAGTTTAAGATGAGGACATTAGGGTGGCCTTTATCCAATGTGACCAGGGTCCTTATAAGAAGAGGGAAATTTGGGGACTTCCCTGGTGGTCCAGTGGGTAAGACTCCACACTCCCAATGCAGGGGGCCCAGTTCCATACCTGGTCAAGGAACTAGGTCCCACACGCATGCCACAACTAAAGGTCCCGCACGCTACAACTAAGAAGCCTGCATGCTGCAACTAAGACCCGGTGCAGGCTAAATAAATACATTAAAAAAAAAAAAAGAAGAAGAAGAAGAGGGATATTTGGCTGCAGAGGAGGGTGGCCATGTGAACTCAGAGACACATGGGAAGAAGGCCAGGTGACCCCCGAAGCAGAGATGGGAGAAATACAGCAGCAAACCAAGAAACGGCAAAGATTGATAGGAACAACCAGAAGCTAGGAAGTGGCAAGGAAGGTTTCTGCCCAGAGCCTCAGAGGGAGCACAGCCCTGCTGACACCTTGATCTCAGACTTCTGGCCTCCAGAAATGTGAAAGAAAACATTTTAGTGGTTTTTAAGCCATCCAGTTTGTGGTACTTTGTTACGGCAACCTTAGGAAACTAATATACCTCCTAAATCATTACTCATTTAATTTTTTTCCTTCAAACAGACTCGTTTTTAAACAACACATTTTGCTAAAAAGCACACATTTTGCTGAAAAGTAAATCTCCCATCGCTGCTAGAAATGGAAGACCATGATCCTTTCCATAAATAGTAGGTGCTTTAAAAGTAAAGACAATGAAAACTGGCTAATCTAGCTGGAGGAAGTTGCCTGACGGCTCTGATCTGGGGATGTCTTTGTTGGAAAAGAAAACGAACAGTTGACAGAGGGCATTGAAGACGCACAAGCCCCCAGCAGAGACGTCTCCACGTATCAGAGGGAGGAAATGAGAATTGAAGAGAGAAAACTCCCTTATTACCCGAAAATGTCTCATCCTGAGATGTGTCCAATGATTAGAATTTCAGGGGTGGCCATCCCCCACCAAGCCCATCCTCCTCTTATGTTTGAGGAAACTGAGGCCCAGAGAACTTCAGTGATTTGTCCAAGGTCACACAGTGTTGGTGGCCAAGGTTGGATTTGAACCGAACTCCTACGTGCTTTCCAGGAAATTACATGTGAGAGACTTCTTGGTCCCATCCAGCAGCCCTGGGTCATGCTCGGGTGGCCATGGACCAAGCACAGGGACACAGAGTAGGGGCAATAAGCTCTGAAGGCCAAGCAAACAGACTCAGCCTGTGTGTCCTAATCCCATAGCAGTTGTAGCCAAGTGAAGGCCATGCAGAATTATTACTATACTTCAAGGCAGTTGGACCTGAGCAAAACTTGGCTCACACCGAGGGTTATAATTCACGTGATGATCACAAGATTTTTTTACTTCTTGCTTCATTAGACTGTCCGTATTGAAAATCAGGGTCGATGCAGGCAGCCGTCCTTGTCCTGTTACATATAGTCACATGCTAAACAATGGAGGTCATGGGGCCCATCCCCAAACCAGGCATCTCTTTCCCCCTCGTCTGACCAGGTGGCCACCCTCTTCCCTCTCCCTCTGCTTCTCTCTCTTCATCTCTTAGCTTCCATTGCCTGCTATGGCCCCTGTGAAGGAGCAAGGCTTAGAACGTAGAATCTGATACACTTGAGTTCAAATCCCAGCTCCACTGTGTGGCCTTGGGTGGGTGGCTCATTATCTCTGAGCCTCAGTTTCCTCATCTGTGAAATGGGTCCCTTCCTCTGAGGTCATGTCTGTGAGCATTTGACTCAGTGCCTGGCACATGGCAGAAGCTCAATAAACACTGATTTTCTCCATCTGCCAGGCTGCAAGCTCCTGGTTTCTCTGCCAAACCTCAACTGCCATGGGAGTTTTCAACATCACCAGCCATAATACTAATTGTGCCTCTTCATGAGCGAGTCCTGTTCCTGCATTAACCCATTTCATCTTCCCATCAACTGTGTGCAGGCCATACTGTTACTGCCCCAGACAGAGGGGCACACACCTCAGAGGACCTCTCTGGGACCCTCCCCTGCTGCACACCTTCCCCCAGAATGAGGGTTCTGCAGGGTCAAAGGGAGGTGTACATACGGAGCCGGCACGCTACAGTACCCCAGCCCCGAGTGCTCCAGTGTCAGCCCCTCCCCCATCCATCCACTTGAGGGTGGAGAGGTCCACGGTGTCACCAGGCCCGAGGGTGGACAAGCGGGGCTCCGCGAGGGAGTGCGGGTGTGGCTGAGGTGGAATGGGAGTCCGGGTTGTCCATATAGGTGAGTGTGCCAAGCTGCTCAAGGGTGAGGGCAGAGCCAGGGGTGGCAGGAGAGGGGTGAGGGGGGCCACCAGCCATGGCCACAGGCGGAGGATGGGTTCTCCCCTGCCCCCACTTGAGGTATAGAACTCCAAGGAGACTGAGAAATTTTTATTCAAACCTGGCCCCTGGGTCACCATGAAAATACACCTGCCAAGGTGAGAGAGCAGGATAGCTTCTAGTTAAGAGCGCAGTAACTTGATGTGTAATTTGTCAATATCAAGACAGATACATGTGGGTCTCTTTGAAGCCTGGGGGCAGCCCCACCAGTGTGAGGAATGGCCTGGTGTCATCTCTGTTTTCTCAACTGCCGACCCATAGAGGACAATGCATTTGTCAAATTAAGGAATGTGCTGGGCCCAAGGCTTTCTATACACAAGTGGAGAAGACCAGGCTTAAAAATAGCAAATAGCGTCTAAGCACAAGCGATGATAACACCCCTGGAGACCAGGTTCAGGGCCCATGTGGCAGCCACCTCCGCCCTCACTGCCTCGGTTCCCCCCCTTGCACAAGAAGGGCATTGGCTTCTCTCCTACCCCAGGGCCTGACTAGGATCCCCCTTGGCAATCTAGACCTAGACCTGTCTCTTCCCTTCCCGTCCTCTAAAACGAGCCTCCTACCCCAGGTCAGGCATCTGAGATCTGACAGATAACCTCCTATATCTCCCTTTCCCACCGTCCTCCACATGGGCTTCTCACTTGCTCATGCCAGCTGGCTTTGCCAACTTGGCAAAAAGAATCAGAATGATGAAATCATAAGGACTCACCTTGTACAAGCCCTGACCTTCCCAGTAGCCCTGGAAGGGGCTCTAGTGCCATCCTCATTTTACAGATGGACAAACTGAGGTTCAGTTAGGGACTGGTCCCTTGCCTAAGGTCACAGCTGGTAAGGGGCAGAGCCTAGAACCAAACACACGTCTCTCTGACCCCTACAGCCCACACATCTGCCCTACAGCCAGAAATCACAGAGAAGAGGGGCCTTCTCGGCACTGCTGTGTGTCCTGGGACAAATCACTTGTCCTTTCTGAGCCTCCATTTCCCCGGAGAAGTGGCCACGGAGGGCGCCTGGGGTCACCTAGAGCTGATGGATTCTGGGATTCCAGGAGTGGAGCTGGGGCGGCTGGCATGCCAGGGGCCCACCCTGTCTGGCTCAGATGACCAGTCCTGAGGGCCCAATCAAGCCAGTCTTGGATCAGGCCATAAGTGGGAACAAAACAGTCAGGGAGCTTGCCTCCTCAGCTTTGTTTATTGTCTGGGAGCTGGGAATATTTTGAATTGTTGTGTTTGGGGAGGGAGGGAAAAATAACCAAATATAAGAAGGCAGCCAGCGAGAGGCCTAGGCAGGAATGCAGAGGAATTAGGCCTGCCTGGGTATGTCTGGGAGATGGTGATGCTCCCAGAGGCCCAGCACCCTCTGGATCAAGGATCCTCCACTCTGACGAGACATTCAGATTGCCTGGAGAACGTCATTAAAAAAAAAAAGCCTCATTTCCTATTAAATTAGGATTTTGGAGGGAGGGTGGGACCCGGATAGAAAGATTTTTTAAGCTTCCCGGGTGATGGGGTTGGGCACCGAGATTGAGAACCAGTTCTGCTCTCGGCAGTGCCCGGCAGACGGCTGGGGAGACACAATTGCTGGCCCTGACCCAGAATTCCAGATTCGGGAGGGTGGGGCGTGGCCTGGGACTGGGCTTTCCTCACAGGTTCCCAGGCACTGCTGCTGGTCTGGGGGCCACACTTTGAGAGCCTCCCCTCTGTACTCTCACGATTCAAAGCGTGGTCTGGGGAGCAGGGGCATCTGAGCACATCAGAAATTCAGAACGTCAGACCCCATGCAGGACGGTGCCGTCGAATCTGCCTGTGAACCCGTGCCCAGGAGACTGTATGCACTTCACAGTTGAGGGTCCGACCTAGGTCGCCTTGGCTAGCCATTCATGCCACAGATGGGGAGACCAAGGCACTGAGAAGCAGAGGCCCTCAGGGCTACAGAGCCATTAAAGATCGCTGGTGCTTTGATCCAGCTCTCTCCGGGGAGGGGCTTCCATGTGGGGTTGAATGCACAGCCTTGAAGGTGGGGGAGGGAGGGGCTTTAACCCCAGCTACACAAACGGTTAGTTTGTGGACCTAAGTGTGTAGGAGGGGGTACCCAGCACAGGGGTGGCGAGGCATCTGTAGGCGGCTACAGTCCCATTCATTTGTTCAGCAGAGGTCTGGGGGCACCTACCAAGGGCCAGGCACTGCTCTAGGCCCTGGGACCCAGCTAACTCAGCCCTGCTGTGCGAAGCAGGCAGCCCAGATGTGGAAGCAGATATGAACAGGTGGACATAAAAGCGATCAAGGTACATTGACATGGTTCTCTGAGTCAGGGTGAAAATATAACCAGGGAGGAGACATTGGCCTAAATGAGGGGAAGGGGCCAGCCCGGGAAGGGCTGGGGGGAAAGTATTCCGGGAGGGGGAGCAGCCAGCAAAGACCCTGAGCGAAGGAGTCTGGGGTTTGAGGGAGGCCTGAAGGGCTGTGTGTGTGGCTGGAGGGGAGGAAGAGGTGAGTGACAGAGCTGGGGGGCGGGTCTCAGAGGCTGTGAGGAGTGTGGGCATGGGGCCAGCGGGCAGGGCATGGGCTGGTTCAAAGCAGGAAAAACTCAGGGGCTCTGGGGCTCTTCCATTTGATTTTTCCTGAGGTATTCATCGCATTGAGTGATGCGTTCAGATCTAACGTGTGTGGGTGTTTGCAGATGTACACACCTGAGGGGGCTTCACCAGATCAGGAGATGGCACCATTCCAACGCAGAAGGTGGTCCTTCCAGCCAGCCCCTCTGCCGCCCCAGGGGCAACCACTGCTCCTATTTCCAAGACCATAGTTTCGCGCTCCTGATTTAGAGTCCATATAAATGGCCATTTAAACGGTGGTGTGTGGTGCCTGGTGTTTCGGCGATCGCCCCTGCTTTGGGGCCTCTTAGGAGTCCATCTGTTTGTCTATTTTGCACAGCCCTCCTATGGATGTTCCGTCTTTAGGCCCTTGCGAATAGTGCTGCCATTCACATGCTCGTACAGTCCTGCGTGGGCGTCTGTTTTCATTTCTCTTCGGTCAATGCCGAGGCATAGAATTGCTGGCAGATCGTTTAAGTGGATTTTTAACCTTATGAGAAATTGCTGAACTGTTTTCTGCAGTCTCTGTGCCATTCCTGCCTCACCAGCCATGGAGGAGAGTCCTGGATCCCTCCAGCTGCCGAGTGGAGATGGGCCGGGTGGGAGGGGACACAGGGAGGAGGCCTGCAGTCACCAGAGGGAGATGAGGGTGGCCTGGCCTGGGGAGCTGAGAACCTGGACAGCTGAGCTGCGTGGTGAGTGAATACACAGGCGCATGTGTTCCCTCTCCACAGGTTTGTCTCCTGCACTGACACTGTCCCCTTCCCTGGGGCAGATTTGCTGTTCCCACCAAGGGAGAGGGGGAAGGGCACCCTGGAGGCCTGCCACCCACAGACCGCATCCAGGCAAGGGCTTCCTGGGATCCTCTGTGCTCCGGCCTTGTGCTGGGCACTGCCAGGGACCCCTGCCTACTGGGTGCTTCCAGTCGGGCTGAGATCCAGGCTGCTGGAGGGCAATGGGCAAAGCGCTTTGGGGGAAGGAACAGCATGGGGGAGGGAAAGGTGTGGGTGAAGGCCGGGAGGTAGAAAAGCCCAAGACACGCAGGCGGGAGGGTAGGCAAGCGCCTGGTTAACCAAAGGCTAGACTGTGTGCAGCGCCCTGTGTGAGCCTCCACTTACTCCTCACAGCAACATGGCATAGGGGTTGTGACCAGTCTGGTTTGACAAATGGGGAAACTGAGGCACAGGGTTACACGATTCCCTCTGGGTCCCACAGCCCCTGAGAGATGAAGCCGGGATTTGGCAGCAGATAGGAGGAGGGTGGGTGGGCGGGAAGCAGATTGCTGAGGCTAGATGTGCCAATAAGGCCTCTATGGTGCCACCGTCTGTCCGTCCACATCCAGAGATGTCGACACGGCCGTGCCCGGGAGAAAGTGACCAGGATGGGGACCACTCGGCCACTCCATCACCATCCCTTCCTCTCTTCAGGGAATGAGGTTCTGAGAGGCATGGAGGCGCCAGATGACCCTCGGCAGGGCTGGTGCCAGGGCCTCCCTGCACTGGCCGGATGGCCCAGCATGGCTGGACCCTAGCAGTATTTCAGCAACTCTTGTTGATCGCCTGATAGACGGATGAGACGGACTATTCCCTGGCAAGGGACGAAGGGTTTTGTTCAAAGCCCTGGATCGATTTTACTTTATTATTGCCAGCTGCTGAGAAAAGCATCATCGAGCAGCTTTTTCAAAATCTCATTCACTGCCTTTGAGTCCAGGGCCTTCCGTGAGCTCTCCCCGCAATCGATTTCGGTTCTTGGAATGGGAGGAGTTTAGTCCCCAAGGAATTTCAGGCCAGGATGTGGCTTCTGAAGTAAACCTCTGCCTGGGTTTCCTTGAAGGTCCCTCCTCCTGCCAACATGTTCACTTCCTTGGTGCTCACAGCCTTGTCCTGGAGCTTCAGACACCCAACTCTGGCAGGGGGACAGGGACGTGCACAAAGGACACCCGGGTCTCACACTCAGCCCTTCGCAGGGAACTGGCCGGGTGGGGGCTGGCCCCTGGGGAGCCGCATCCCCATGTGGTTGATGCCTCTCGGCTCCAAGTGACAGTAGGTAAGTGCCCTGAGGTGGCTTCATCTTGCCACCTTTTCCAGAGAAAGCAGACATTCAAGTTTGTAAAATGTCAACTCTTCCAAACTTTCATTCACGGCAATTAACTCAAAATATTTTAAAGCTCAGTGGAGGCCAAAGAAGTACATCTGGGAGCCGGACTCAGTGCAGAAGCACCAGCCCCGGCAAGTTTGAGACCTCTTGTCACAATGGCTCAGTGATGCCGGACTAGATCTCCTATTATGGGTGAGGAAACTGAGGCCCAGCGGGCATGCAGGCCCAAGTCCCAGCAGAAGGGGGCTGGAACCTGGGGGTTTCTGGCCTCCATGCTGGCTCTCCCCACCTCGCCCGGCCCTTCTCTGCCTCTTGCTGCTTCGCCTTGGGGTGGAGGTTGGAGCATTTCCTGGTGCCTTTCCTCCTCCTCCTCTCTCTCTCCCTCTCCTGCCCTCTGGGGTTGGGTTGCGGTCTGGCAACCACTAAAGGCCCCAGAATCCCTTCAGTTAAGAGTGTGGCCTCTGGAACTAGATGGCCTGCTGAGTGACCTTGGGCAAGTTACTTAATTTCTCTGTGGCTCAGTTTTCCTTTCTGTAAAATGGGGGAGATTAATAGTACCAACCTCACAGGGTGGTTGCAAGGACTCGGCAGGTTAAGGTATTTAAATGCATCGTACAGCGCCCGGCATGTAGCTAAGTGCCGTACAAGTGTTCGTTAAGATAAATGCACGAACATTTGCTGAGCACCTGCTGTGTGCCAGGCCCAGGTCTCCATGGAGGCACAAAGGAAAAGGTCCTGTCCCTCATGGAGGTGATGGTCTAGAGGAAGAAGGCAGATGGTTGAAAGGGCCTCATCCGTGGTCCTGCACCGATAGCGTCTGCACTGCACCGGCCCACCTGGACGTCAGCCGATTCAACAGGCCTTTCCAAATGGCAGCCGTGGACATGCCGCTCCCCATCACAGGTCCAGTGGCCTCCACTGCCCTTGCTCACTCCCTGTGGCCCTCAGGCCCACGTTACCTTTGCTTAGGGCCCCCACTCCTGCCAGCAGGCCTACGCACAGCAGATTCCTCTGCCTGGAACACGCTCCCTCTCCCTTCCCCTCAACCCTCTGGCTTAGTCACAGCCTCCTCGTGGTTCAAACCTCAACTCCAGGGTCACTTCCCTGCACTGTGACCTGCCGCTTTGCGCTGTGTGCAGTGACACACAGGGGGTCTGGGGAGTTTTTGCTTGCCATCTGCTCCTTCAGCTCACGGGGGAGCCTCACACACATCAGGAGAAGGGGACAGGTGTGGGGACTCAGTCGCTCGATCTCCAGCTTTGCTTTCCTCACCTATAAAAGGGGGGGCCGGTACTCTGAACTCAAAGGAGAGAGCTGAGTGCCCAGAGTAGATGCCACCCGGGGTGGCTGGGGTGCTAGAGGCACTGCCGGTCCCTCGGTGCTTCCTGGAGGAAGGGGCACCCGGGCCAGCAGAGAAGGGCAGGGAAGGCTCTGGAGAAAGGTGCAGGAGGGTATGTGCCAGTGTCTGGCTTGGCTGGAGCTGCCATGGGGGCAGCCTCTAGAAAGTCAAGATGGAGCCAGAGAGCAGGAGCCTCAGTGAGGAAACCAGGGAGAGATGAAGGGTCACCCCCGAAATCCTGCTCCTCGCATCCCTGTGTGCCGCTTCTGGGGCCGCTCCAAAGAGGGGGTTACACAGTGCTTTCAGGAGGTGGATACAGGCGGGGCCAGGTCTGGCAACGGGATGGCACTCTATGGGGCCTGTTTGGTATTTCTTCTTTCAACCTCAATCTAAAAGGTTCTCTGCACACATCCTCCCAGGTGCAGAGACGGAGTGAGAGAAAGTGAGAGACCAGCACTGGGCACAGAGAGGGGAAGGGCATGCTGGAAGTCACAAAGCACTTCCCTCAGGTCTGGCCAGGGCGTGGATGTGGAACGTGGTCTCTGAGGACCTGCTCATGCAAATAAGGACAAGAATAATGGCACTTTCCCCATTTTTAAAAATTTTTATTTATTTTTGGCTGTGTTGGGTCTTCCTTGCTGCGCGCTGGCTTTCTCTAGTTGCGACGAGCGGGGGCTACACTTCATCGTGGTGCACGGGCTTTTCACCGTGGTGGCTTCTCTTGTTGCGGAGCACCGGCTCTAGGCGTGCGGGCTTTAGTAGTTGTGGCACTTGGGCTCAGTAGCTGTGGCTCGCGGGCTCCAGAGCATAGGCTCAGTAGTTGTGATGCACGGGCTCAGTTGCTCCGTGGTATGTGGGATCTTCCCGGACCAGGGCTCGAACCCATGGCCCCTGCATTGGCAGGCGGATTCTTAAGCACTGTGCCACCAGGGAAGTCCCACATTCCCCATTTTCATTTAAAAATAGACACTCACTTGGCACGTCTGTGCCGGGAGCTCTTCTGAGCTCTTTGCACTGTTAACCTTGGGTCTTCATAGAAGCCAGAGAAGATAAATTCCATTATTCATATTTCCATTTTACAGATGAGGAAACTGAGGTAAGGAAGAGAGCCTGAGTAGTCCCCCAAGGTCAGCCAGCCAGGGCAAAGCCAAGAAGCCGGGGTGGTTTCACATCACTTTCTCAGGCCACCCTCCGGCCTGGGTGAGGCGGGAGGGTGGAGTGGCTGTGCCTGGTTTTGCGGGGGGAGGGGGTGGTTGGGGGGTGCATACAGAGGCTCAGAGAACCTGGATGCCGCCCAGGAAGACGCAGTGGAGTGCTTCAGACCTCACCACTCAAGGAGCCCTAGCCCCACCCCATGAGCCAGGTGGGTGGCGAGTGGTGAGCTTGGTGGCTCGTGTTGGGAGGGAGCGAGTAGGCGTCGTGGGCTCTCTCGTTCCTAATCGGAAGACAGGAGGGGGCTGAGGACCCGCTGCACTCACTCCTTGGCTCCAGGGTTTGGAGTAAACGGTTTCCTCGGAAAGAGCACTCTTAAGGGGGTAGGCAGGGGACCGAGTGCTCGCCCGCCGCATGAGGGTGTGTGCACGCGCGCTCGGCGAGCCCGGGCTCTTTGTGTCCGAGCCCGAGCGCGCGTGCGTGTGCGGTGTGTGTGCGTGCGTGTGTGTGCGTGTGTGTGTGTGTATGTGTGTGTCCGCGTGTGGGGCGGGGCTGGCGCCCGGCCCCGCCCCCGCCCCGCCCCCGCCCCGGCCAAGCTGGTATTTTTCCACCCAGCAGGATGGGTGATGCTGAGAGCTGCCTGCTCAGACAACAGACACGCGAGGTCAGGAAGAAGCCGCTTATAAATTACCGCTTCCTCCGCGCCGCCGCCAGCGCCGAGCTTCTGGTCCTGGCTGCAGCACCGCTCGCTGGCCGGCGCCGAGTCCCGAGGACCACGAGCTCAGAGGCCGAGCCCAGCCTACAGGGAGCGCCGAGCGCGGACCCCGCGGGCCAGAGATCGAGCCGGCTGGCAGCCCTCGGTGAGCGGAACCGAGCGCAGACGAGTGCAGCGACGCGGCCGCCCCAGGTACCGAGGGAGAGGGAGCCGGGCGCGCGGAGCCCCCTCCCCATCCCCGCGCCCCAGCTAGCCCCGACCTCCTCCCCTCCCAGGGACCCCGTTCCGGCGCCCCTTTCACCACCCAGGGAGGGACGGAGGGTCGCCCGCTCAGTCCCCCTGCGGGGCTGTTACTGTTTCCCGGGCGAAGAGGCTCGGGCTTCTCGTGCAGGAGCCAGGTGTGTGTGTTTGTGTGTGTCTCTTTTGGTGTCTCGATCTCACTGGGGGTCTACATGTATCTCCGTGTGTGTCTGTGTGTTTCTGAGGGTGGCTGTTTCTCCATGTTCCCAGCAGCATGCACTTGTGTGTCCCAATGTGTGCCTGCTGTTCTGTGACCTGAGCTGTACATGTGTGTGTTCTAGTGTGTGTCTGTGATACCTGTGTGGCTGTGTCTTCAGATGTTTGCTCTTGTGTGTCCCGGAGTGTGTCTGTGTGAACCTGTGTGTGTGTGACTGTATCTCCGAGTACGTGGCTGTGCACGTGTGTGTCCCAGAGTGTGGCTCTGTCTCTGGGTCCCTGGTTTCGGACACTCATGTGCTCTCGACTGTACCCGAGGGAGTGTCCCCGGTGCCTAGAGGGCCACACAGCCAGAGCTGGTTCTCCAGGGCAGGCGCTGAGTGGGTAGAGGTGACAGGGCGGCATGGCTCCAAGGGTGCTGCCTGTGTGCAGCGTGCAGGTGGCAGTGCCAACGTCCAGCAGCCTTCAGTGGCAGGATCCAGGCCCCGAGGGACAGCTGGGAGCCAAGTGGACAGCGGGCAGGGAGAGCAGGACACATCCATCTCTAGACCTTTCCCTTCCTTCTGGGGGTTCCTCTTTTGAGCTGGAGGTTCTGGTCCCCCTCCCACTAGGAAAGCCAGAGAGAGGATCTCAGAGATTTCATCCTCCAGCCGCTGAGGTTTCGTCCTGGACCGGAGGGGGACCTCTGGGCTACCCTCCCTGGCACTCAGAGGGAGGTGTGTGCTGGGCAGGGCCACCGGCCTGGCTATTTTGGTCACTGCCCAGCCTCTGCCAGATCCTGGCCTCCCCCAAGACCAGCCCCAAAAGCTTGGGAGGCAGCCTGGACCCCCATTTCCTGCCTGGAGAAATAAATCAGCTCAGTAACCCCCCGGACACTTGAACAGAGGGTCTCGGGGCTGAGGTTAAGAGGCACGTGGCTCCATTTGGACTTGGGTGAATTGGCCCATGCTTTGGCACCGCTGATGTTCAAATAAATGTCATGGGGGAGATCTTTTTTAAATTTCTTTTTAATTTTTTCTTGGCTGGAAAGGAGGGGATCTCATCCAGAGTCTCCCAGCCAGAAGGAGTTTATTTTTATGGGAAAGAGCGGGTGAGCGCTTAGCAACCGCCTGCCTCCCTCTCGACCAGGGAGTCATCCGGGGAGTGTGGGGTGGGCACAAGGGAGGTGAGGTGTGGGGGCGGAGTGGGGGGAGGAATTTCATCAGAATGGTTTTGGGGGCGTTTGGACGGGGCCCGAGGGCACTGGCTGAGAACCCATCATAGCGTAGGAGTGGGGGACTGGCTAGAGGTCTTGGGCCTGGCTCAGCCCCCTGTTGACCTTGGGCAAACTTTTTTTGTCCTCTGTTTCCTCATCTGTAAAATGGGTGGAGTAAAGTGGTTATGGGGTAAGCTGAGAACGAAAGGCAGGAGCTCTTCCCCAGGGCGCTGAGTCCAAGTACTGTGCCTCTGTCTTAGTCGGCAGGCGACCTTGGGTGATTCCCTCAGCCACTTTGAACCTCAGCTTCGCTGTCTGGGCAGCAAGGACGCCAAAGCCGGCCTCACTGCGTCCTTGAGGGGATTGAGGGAGATGAGGCTGAATAAGCCTGTGGTAAGCTGTAAAGCCGGGCTCGGCTTCGGAGCTGCCGATTAGAGGGTGTCACGAGGTCCTAGGTCACTGTGGTATGTGGCAAGGGCCAAGGCTCACTCTCGAGCTCTTGTCCTTCGGGGATGTCCTTGTACTGACCTGTGGCGCAGCCACAGTCACCTCCCCTGCCCCTTCCCTCCCAGCTCATCCTGTGGACATCCGGTCCCATCCGCTTTGTGGAGTCGGGAGGCCCTGGCGAGCGGGTAGTGCCCCTTTTACAGATGGGCAAACTGAGAGCCGCCCAGAGGACTTTGCCTTTATTGCACAGCAGCAGGATTGGGCTTCAAAGGCTTTCCCTGGGCCAGCCGCGAGTTTGGGCTCTGTGGGGCTTTAGTCACTGATGTCCTGGGGAGTTGAAATTGGACCAGAACCTGGGGAGAACAAGGGACAAAGGCTCCAGGTCTTCAGGGTTGGAGGGTGAGGGCGTGGGCCCCATTGGCACCTGGATTCTACCCCTGGTTACTCATTCTCCCTTCTCTGTGCCTCTCAGGGAGCCCTGCCACCCTTCCTACTCAAGTGTCAGCCCCCCACGAGGCAGTATGGGCTCTGGGGATGGTGTTTTCTATCACCTATCAGCCTATCAGCTTGTCAAAGGATTTGGGAGCTTGTGAGACTTCATCTGGAAGTCTTTCCAAAGGTCCCGAAATGATAAGACACTTGTGAGTCATTCAATACATTCCTGTGTATAGGAAAGAGGTGAAAAATAAATTACAAGGAACACCTGGGATGCAGCCTGGTCACAGCTGGAAGGGGTCTGGGTGGGAATTCGGGCTGGCCTTGGAAGCCCAGGGCCACCCGCCAGGTGTGGGCTGACCACCGCCCCCCCCACCGCCCCGAACTTCTGCCGAAGGTCATAAGTGAGGGTCGGATTCTTCGGGGCTACATCTCCGAAGAATGCAATCCCATGTTGCAATCCTGTCTCCAATCTCCATGTTGGCTAACTTATCTTGGCCAAAGTGTTTGTTTGAATTTACGGGTTCTGGGGAGGAGCCCTGGGTGTGGAAATGCCCAGGGTGGCCTTCAAGTGTGAATGGGAGCTCTTTTATAACATGCCTTGTTTCTTTGCTGTTGTCAGTTCTGGCCAGGCACTGGATTTGGGGTAGAATATTGGCTTTCGAGGATCTCATAGCCCAGAGGGAGATGGGCAGCACGGCAGCCGCTGTGACCATGCTGTGCGTGGGTGCCGGTGCTAAGCGTGCCTAGATGGCAGGGTCGCAGGCAGAAGGCATTTCAGCTTCTTAGAGGAGGTGATGCTGGAGCTGGCAGCTTCTGTGGGCAGAGGAGCAGGGTGGGCTGGCATTCCGGGATGGGGGCATAACAGGTACAAAGGGACAGGGCATGAAACAGCCAAGCGTGTTTGTAGAACAAGCCTCGCAGGGACCCAGCTGGAGAGAGGAATGAGCCAGGTGTGGCGGGCCTTGAGCGCTGGGTAAATGGGGTTAGGCTTTATTCTGAAGGCAGCAGAGATAGAAATAGCATCAGGCTGGGTTTGGGGACAGCAGTGTCGAAGCCAGTTAAACCCGGGAGTCCGGGAGACCCTCATGGTGAGTGAGGAATTAGGCTGAGGTCCAGGACCGAAGGTGGCCGGGCCACTGCTAGTCAGGGCACAAAGCATTTTCCATGCCAGCGAATCTTGCCCTGAGCTCTTTTTGTAAACATGGGGTGAAGGCCCGGACATGCTGTCTAACAAGTACACAGGCCATTAACTGTGCCTCTGACCTCCCCGGAGCACACAGCCCTGGGGCCTTAGGTGAATTACATCTGTCCTGGACAAGGCTTCTTTTGGGGTTTCCCTGCCCACCTCACCTGCTCAGAGGCTCCTTTTGGAAACCTAAGCTGAGGGGCAGGGATTAGGGGTGGTGGGGAGAGGGCAGAGAGAATGGAAATTGCTCTTCTGTTTCTAAAAACCAACATAGAAACAACAAATCACCCAACACAATCAAAGGGGGAGGGGGTCTGGGGGGAGGGGCAGGTCGCCTTAACTCTAGTCAGGCATCAGAATTACCTGAGTGACTTTGTACATATTTCAGGTTCCCAGGCCTGGACATATGGAATCTGAATCCCCAGTGGGTGGAGGCTAGGAATCTATATGTTTAAGTTTTCAACTGTGACTGTTAGAAATATGAATATGAAAATTGAGATATAATTTGCATTCAGTGAAATGCAAAGATTCTGTTACAGTTTGTTGAGTCTGATACACCCGTGTAACCACCATCCAGATCAAGATATAGAAAATTTCCAGCTCCCCTGGAAAGTTGACTTGTGCCCTTCCCCTCCCAGAGGCAACCAGTTTCTGATTTCTATCACCATTAGTTTTGCCAAGCCTAGAACTGGATGGATTTGTATGGTATATACTCTTTTGTGTCTGGCTTCTTTCTGCTTGATGATTTTAAGATGCATTCATGCTGTTGAGTATATCAATAGTTCAGTCCTTCTATTGCTGCGGAGTAAACCATCACATGGATGCCTCACAGTGTGTTTATCCACTCTCCTGTGGATGGACATTTGGCTTGTTTCCAGTTTGGGGTGATGATGAACGAAGCTTCTGTGAGCCTTCGTGTACAAGTCTCTTCGTGGGCGTATATTTTCATTTTTCTAGGAGTGGAAGTGCTGGGGCGTAGGGTAGATGTTTGTTAACTTTATGAGAAACTGCCAAAAGAGTCTCTTTTAATTACGAAAACAGTAGATCTCAAGCAGTACAGCACTGTACAAACAAAAGGTGATTCTTAAAGATCATTTTTTTTTAAAGTGCAATCTAGTCTTCAGTCATCTGTCCATCATCTCTATCTTCCTATAATAACAATAAAAGCCTTTAAGATTATACATTTTCCTCTGCATACAGCTTTGACTGTACCCCTCAGATATCTAGATGGACATATATTCCTTTTTATTCTTTTTAGATCAGTTTTCATTTCAGTTTTGATTTCCTCTTTGACCCAGGGTTATTTAGGATCATCTGTTCAGCAAGCTAGCTGTAGTTCTGTTTTGTTGTTAACGAAAATGACATCATACTGTTCTTGGTTCTGCCACTTAACACTATTCAAACAACAGACCATTGTGGAACGGTCGCTTGTCAGAACATACAGATCTCCAGGCCATTCTGAACAGCTAGTCTGCATGTGGGAATCACTGACCGAGTCTGGCTTGTCTTAATCACCCCGAGTACTGCCACCTTAGTGAATGAAACGCTTCCACCCGATGGCTTTGAACTTACTCTGAAGGTGGGCAGAGAAGCAGCCCAAGGCAGCTCAGTATTCTGAGATGGGAAGGAACCAATACTTTTTCAGCACCACTAGGTCCTATCTCCCTTCCTGCATTTAAGCCCTGTGCCTGACTTGGGGGTTCTTATCTCCATCTTCTGGAAGAGTTCATCCAGTCTCAGAAAAGTGACTTACCTCCCCTCACACAGCTGGGACCTGGGAAGGAGAACCAGAACCCCTGCCCATCCTCGTTCCACTGCACATGCTTTTTACTGAGCACCTACAAGGTGTCTGGCATAGGGCCAAAACCAGAGGGAGGGATAAAGAGACAGAACAGCCCCTGGGCTCAAGTAGCTCACAGTCTCACAGGAGGGGAGAAGATCTGTATCAGGAAGAGGTTAATGAACAATCCCAGCGGATTATGCCAAGGGCAGGCAACCCAGGGAAGGTGTCAGGGAGGGTGCGCGGTCCACTGGCTGGGAGTGTGGGGACTTTGGGGTCATGGAGTTAAGCCTCCCTGCCCACCCACTTAATGGATGAGGAGACTGAGGTCTGAATGAGGCCTAGATCAACAAGAGGGCCATTATTCACAGACTTAAGGTTCTCCCCCCGCCCCGCCCACTCCGGCCCACCTGCCATTCAGTGCTGATGAAGTTACAGACAGTGTTTTTACTTCTGTCTCACACTTTCGATGACTCTCTTCACAGCTCTCCGATCCTGATTGTGTCACAGCAGTGGGAAGGGGGATGGAAGGGCTAAGCCATACTGATCCGAACGATTCCTTGGGCTTGGCTGTGCAGGAGACACCTGCAGCATCTGGAACAGGGCTTCCTGGGCAGCGGGACCACCTGCTCAGGGAGGAGCGTGGAGCCTGGCTCTGGTGGGCAGCTCTGGCCACTGTGTGGGACAGAATGGAGGCAGTTGTGAGAGGGCTGGCAAGTGTCCCTGCTGGAGGGCGGGGCAGCTGCCTTCTGGTTCCGCTCACCTTGGGTCCTCACTGGACAGACACCGGCCCCCAGCTTTGCCCCCGCCCTCCTCCACTGAGAGGAGGCTGGGACCACATCTCTGTGGGGTCCCTAGTGTGGACATTCTGAGAGTTTTTTCCTTCCCACCGCTCCGCTTTGCACACGATGAGGGAATTCTACCATCCACTTTCCTGCAGAAAGTCCTTAACACAGCCAGGTTGCTGTCACCTGGTGGCGGTGGAGGGGTGTGGTTGGCCTTGGGTTTCAGCAGAGTCATGCTTCCTGGGGGAGGGGCTTCAGAAGGGGGCGGTCCTGAAGGCTCTGCCCTTTTGCCCCATGGCCATTTGGCACCTGGAGACAGTCAGCCCTGATGGCGGACTCAGGCCATGATTTTAAGAACATTCATTCTATCACCAGATGGCACCTGGTGTCTCCTCTCTGGGCGGATGCCACCACAGCTCAAGACAGCAACCTCCTCACCAGCCTCCATGCCTCCTGGGCTCTGTAGCGTCGGGGGCCAGCTCTCAGCATGTCACTCTCCTGCTCCCAAGCCTTCTGTAGCTCCCTAATGCTTTGTGAAATCAAGTCCAAACTCCTTAGCCTGGCATTCAGCGCCCTTCATGATCTGGCTCCTGGCCAATGTTTATTGTCATCTGCCACCACTTCTCTCTGTTCCCTGTGATCTGGCTGGCTTCTGCCCTTAGTTCCAGCCTCAGGCTCTCAGCCCTGCCCAGACCTCAGCCCGAAAGGCTCTTCCTCCCTTCCCTCCTGATTCCCACTCTTCGAGGGCCAGCTTGAGGCCACCTGCTTCATGAAGGCTTCCTGGAACCCCTTAATGGTGCGTGGCACATCGTAAGCACCCAGCAAAGATCCTCTGAGTCAAAGTGGACTTAACCTCGCCCTGCTCTGAGCCCTGTGGACCTTCTGGCTGGAACCCAGACCTGTGTGGTCTTACCTTTTTTCCAGCCACCTGACCAGAGGCATATCAGGGGAGTGACAGTTGCCCCAGCAGCCAGCCAGCACGGGGCCTGGCACACAGTAGGTGCCCAGCACAGAAATAGAGGCCGTCTGATTCCCTCTTTCCTGAAATGAGAGCCTATGATTTGAACATCTGAGTGGGTCCAAGCTTGGAAATTATATCCACCCATCACTATCTATCCTTCCAACGAATGTTTTTTCTAGACCCTGTCGTAGTCCCTGGGGATGTGGCAGGTGAACAGGATGGACCAACTCATGCCGTCAGGGAGCTGACCACAGGAGTTAAGTGAATTGTTACAGGAACACTGTGACACCAGGATTTGGATGTCCTTGGCCACTGACTTGCTGTGTGACCTAGGAAAGTCCTTTCCCTGCTCTGTCCTAACCTGTAAGGAAGCTTCATGTTTGAGGGAAATACCTGCTGGGTGAAGGGGGGAAAGACCCTTGTTTCTCTCTGTTGGGGAGCACATGTCACTACATGGGTGATGGTCCTGTGGGATTTGATTGTAGTCCCATTGGTTTTCAGGATGTTTTAGCCCTTGCTCTGAAAGCGGGTACCCGATTTGGGGACTGGAGTTCAGAGATGCTCTGAGCAGAGCTGTAGCGACAGGATTTTAGTGGAAAACACTTCCTTGGAGAAGAAAGTGGGGTTTCTTTTAAAAATATTTATTTATTTATTTATTTGGTTGTGCTGGGTCTTAGTTGCGGCAGGCAGGCTCCTTAGTTGCGGCACGTGAGCTCCTTAGCTGCAACAGGCGAACTCTTAGTTGTGGCATGCACGTGGGATCTAGTTCCCGGACCAGGGATGGAACCCGCGTCCCCTGCATTGGGAGCGTGGAGTCTTGAGCACTGCGCCACCAGGGAAGTCCCAGAAAGTGGGGTTTTATTCCATCATTGGTAGAAGAGTATAGATCAGAATAGACCTTTAAAAAAAAAAAAAAAAAAAGACCCACCCTGCCAGCCTCTGTTGCCGGGACTGAGCAGAATCTGTTTCTGCTTCCACTTCTCACCAATGCAAGGTGTGGGCTGTTTGCAAAGGATTGCATCCCAGGCCTGAGACGACAGTACTCGTCGCTGCAAAATCTTCCCCCACGGGCAGCTCCAGGCCTCCTGTATGGTTTGTGTTGTCCACTCAGAGTTTTATAAAATCGAGACAGTGTTTTTTCAATGTGGGTTTTTTTTTTTTTTTTTGCATCTGCCTCTGGCCATTTGGTTTCTCCGAGCGGCCCTCCGTTGCTTGGGACCCGGCTGCCTTGAGGCAGGGACATGCTGCCTGTGGATCCTGGGCAGGTGGGAGCCTTCCTGCTGTGTTCCTTCAGCAGGACTGATGGTGCAGCGTAGGGAAGAGGGATTCCTACCCCTTTCAGGGGACCCGTAGTGCTTTCAAGGGGCATTTCAGGGCTGGAGCAGGAGAAATCCAGCCACCCCTACCTGCGCACTGCTCTGTGGGGGGCTGGGGGGGGTGGCCTGGCTGCAGCACGCACCTCCCAGGGCAGCCCCCTCTGCCAACCTCTGCTGGGAGTTCCGGGTGGCGCTGCAGGCGGAGAGGGTGATTTGCCTCCTTGAATGTAGAGCGTTCAGCCTTCTGGAGAGCAGACCAGGCAGCCGGTCTCTGCCAAAACCCGCACATCTGACATCTGTCATTTTTTCGGTGTATTTTGTTGCCGTGGCTGAGCCGTGAGTTAAGTCCGATGGTTCTCACCTACTCGCTAAGCCCTGTGTCCCCTCCCCTCTCCTGAGCCGTCCGGGGGGGCTTGTCGTTAGTTGGGAAGCCGGGGAAGCTGGAGAATTTTTCTTCCCTCTCTCAACATTTCATTACCTTTGACCCCTGCCTGCCATTCCCCCAGGCCTAGGGGTTGTGGGTGCATCTTGGCTCTGCCCTGGGATGTTGCAAGAATGACAGTAGTAATTATAATGTATACCAGCACTCCTCAGACTTGGAAGAGGTAGGCCTCACTCGCGATCTTGTTAAAATGCCCCTTCCCCGGCAGGAGGGCTAAGGTGGGACTGAGATTCTGCATTTCTAACCAGCTCTCAGGTGCTGTGATGACGGTCTGTGCGGGTAGGGCACACATTGAGTAAAGGAGGTTAATCATGGCTTTTGCCACACTTTGTAAGCCAGGCCCTGTGCCTTATAAGCATCATCTTCCTAACCATCACAAAAGGTACCATCGTTCCCATTTTGCATGTGAAAAGCTGAGGCCCCAGAGAGAGCAGGTAACTCGCCCGAGGTCACACAGCTGGGAGGCGGCTGAGCCAGGCCAAGCTCTCTGGGCCAGTGCCACCTTGGAAAGGCTGCTGGTGGGGAGGCCCTTTTCTGCTGAATGGTGTCTGTGGTCCAAAAGCCACAGGAGGCTTTTCAAGGCAGCCAAGTCGGATGTAAATCAAGGAGAGCCAGGGGCCAGCCAGGCCGCGCTGACAGCAGGGTGGCCCAAGGCAGTGTGTCAGGACCAGGCCCGCTGCGGGATTTGGTGCTGGCGCGCGGCCTGGTTGGGGGAGCAGCTGGGGGATGCTCACAGCTCCTGTACGACCGGCGTGGGGCCTGCCTGGAGCCCAGAGGCACCAAGTCACACTTACTGCCTCCCCATTATTTAGATAACTCCCAGGATGCAGGGCTGGCTGGAAGGGTCAGCATGGGACAGGCGGAAGCTGGGACCTGTACTTTACTTGTTTAAAGGCTGGCTCATCCTTGGAATCACGTGGGCACTTTCCCTTAATTGGCGGTCTGCTATGGGGACTGAGGGGCTGTGGTCTGCCTGGCTGGGCCTTCATTTTTACACTAGACACCTGGCCCAAGCAACTGGGAAGAGTAGAATACGTTTAGAGTCTGGGTCCTCAAAATGTGGTCACTGGACGAGCAGTCTCAGCATCACTGGGAGTTTGTTAGAATGCAGTATCTCTGTCCCTACCCCAGCCCTGCTGGCTCAGACCCTGGGGTAGTACCCAGTCTTCTGTGTTTTAACAAACCCTCCAGGCTTAACTTTGAGAAGGGCTGATTTCTCCATCTCCAGCCAAATGCCCAGGGGTAGGGGAAGATCAATCCTAACCTTTGCAATTGGCTAGAGTGCCAGGGCTGCAGGAGGACCGCAGATGTCATTTCATCTGTGCCTCCCTTTTCTGATGGCCTGAGTGTCAGAGAGATAAAGAGACATGCATAAACTTACACCGCAAATTCAAGGCAGACTTGGGTCTGGGTTCTTAGGGTTGCAAGTGGCAATAATCAGTTCAAACATTTACTGACTCCTTTAACAGAAAAGCCCAGAGTCGTACTTCAGGTATGGCTAGATCCAGATGCTGAGAGCTGTCACTGGGGCTCAGTTTCTTTCTCTCCCTTTCTGGCTCCATGTCCCTCCTCTGTTGGCCCCATTCTCCTTGGGGTGCCCCCAGCTGCACAGGGTGTTGCCCACCCGCACCCCCAGCAAAGCCATCCCAGCCTAGAAAGAGCTTTCTTTTTTCCCAATATTTTCAGCCCAAGTCCCTGTTGTCAGTCTCAGTGTCCAGTCTTGGTCATGTGCCTGTCCTGGAGCCAATCATGACAGCCCTCTGATTGGCTCAGCCTGGCTCATACACCCAACCCTGGAAATAGGAGGTGGGCTCAGCCCACCCAGAACCCCGTGGGCTGAGAGTGGCATGTGGGGGTCTCCAGCGGGAATAGATGCAGGCTGTCCCCAGAAAAAAGGGTCCAGGTGCCAGCACAGTAGCTAGAGATACAGGGACTTGGTGCCACTTTTATTCTCCTCTGAGTTGGACTCATGCAACTGCTAATGTCTCACCTCAGATAAAATTATACTCTCGTTCCTCTGGTTCCTTTAACATTGTGCCTGTAATTGTGCATTGGAACATGCTACCTTCATTTCCCCTTTGTCCCTCTTCCCTTGTTATGGTCCTGGATAACCAGGAACACATTGCCACTTCCACCACCCACACCTGCTGCAGACATTACTAATCCACCCAGACTTCACAGAACCGTGCCTCCACCCAGAGAATGAAGCCTCGATGGCATCCGTGTCAGCCCCTATGTGATTCCAGGCTCCAGGAGAGTGGCAGCCTCAGCTGTTTTGTTCACTGCCGGGTTCCAGTGCCTAGAACAGTACCTGGCATATAGTAGATGCTCAATAAATAATTGACTCAGCATTCCTACACGCAGTGCCTCAGACACAGTGGGTGCCCGTGTGAGCCTGGTGAACGTGGAAGCCCAAACACGGCAATGAGGTTGTCTAATTTGGGGGACAGGGGGCTCTGTAGACTGCTGGACCCCAGTTCTGAGTCTGGGGAAGAGGCTCCAAGGGCAGGGCTGCAGGTACAAAGAGGAAAGAAGTGAGCAGCCCTGGAGGCCTCTCTGCTCTTCCACCACAACCCCCTTCCTTCCCTGCTAATCTGTTTAACTTGTTCATTGAAGTGTAAGCTCTTCCTTGATAAGGAAGCATTTCCTGGTTTTCTGCATTTTTTATTCCAGGAAACCAGGAGAGCCTTCCAGCACAGCTCTGCCGGTGGAATGAGGCAGAGGTGATCTGCCCCCACTTGCGTTGTTTCCCAGCCAAGTCCAAAAGAACAGAGGTGGTCTATTTAAAAAAAAAAAAAAAGCTTCAGGGGTCAGTCACACTTGGGGAGTGCTTGGCTCAGCACAGTTCAGCAGGCTTCCTTGGTGCAGTGATGCTCAACCTCTAACCAGGTGATGAGTATCAGGTTCTCCATCTGGCTTCGGCGCATCCCTGTGCTCACAGGGGACGGTCACTCACAGACCTGGGCAAGTGGCTGAGCTCGTGGGGGGCTTGGGGGAGCGCAGACTTTTGGGTTAGGGCTGGGGAGCTGCTTACCTGTTCTCAGCCAGCAAGAAGAGCTTTTCCCCTCCTGAGTGCAGGCTGGGCCACCCACCCCTCCCAGCTCTGGTTCTTGCCACTGACAATTTCAGGGATGCTGGCGAGAGGTGTGTGAGCGTGTGCCTGTGTGTGAACACGTGGTGTGTGTGTGTGTGCATGCATGTGTGAGTGTGTGCAGGAGCACCCGGACGCCTGGCTTTCCCCCGCCCCAGCCCCACTGGGTGTGGACGGGGCCCCTCCCAGTTGTGTGTGCTGGGTGGTCACACGGAATAGAGTCTGGGTCCTGAGTACATCACACCCTGACCAGATGTCTTCTTTCCTTCTCTGCCTTCTGTCCTTGCAATAGGTCCAGAGCGACAGCGCTTTGTGAGGAGCCTCCAAAACGTAAGTGGCATTTGACCTCCCCCTGGTCTCGGTGTCTCGCCACGGGTGGCAGTGACCCACGGTGGGCGCTCAGGATCCCAGAGGAAGAGACAGAAGCCCCGAGGCCCCAGGACCTTGTCCACAGGTCACCTCTGGGTGGCGGGTCCACGGCCCGGCTTGGCCACCTGTGCACATCGGTGGCAGGGAGGTAGCCCTGCAAATGGGCTGAGCACTGATTTCGGAGTCCTGGCCTGGACCCCAGACTGGCTCTGCACCAGGCGGTGAGGAGGCCTTCGTGGACTTGATTCTAAGGTTCGGGGTCAGAAGCGTGTGAAAGGGTGAGCTGCTTGGCTCCCAGCAGACAGGATGCTCTAGGAGTCGGGCTGCTGTCCCAACTATCTCTTTATTGAACGTTTTATTTTTAAAAAATTGAAAACCTTCAAGAAAGTTGCACGAATGTTACAATGAACTCCTCTAAGTCCTTCACTTAGATTTTCCCATTGTTAACATTTGCCTCCTTTGCTTCCTTGCTTTAATATATGCTATGAAAACAGTCACATTGATATCCTGGATCACTGGGGAGTTTCAGGCACGCTGTCCCTCTACCTCTAATCCTTCAGCATGCATTTTGTAAGAGCAAGGCCATTCATTCTCTTATATAAGTACACAACGATCAGCCCTGGAACATTTAACATTGACACAATTCTGTTATCTAATCTAAGAACTTAATGACGTTTTGCTGATTGTCTAGTATTTATAGAACCTCCCGCACCTCCACCCCAGTTCAGGATCACAGTAGCGTTTTTAAAAGGGGTTTAATGGGGCAGGAACCTGACTCAGTCACTTTTCTGCAGCTGCCTTCTACACCTTGATTTAAACATCCTCACTGTAGGGGCTTTCAAAGAAGTCTTTGACTCGTGACATTCAGTAAGAAGTATACCTTACAGCAGGATGCCGCGTGTACTTAACACACGCGTGAAACTGAAATGAAAGTTTCACGAAATAAAACTCGTAGCCTCACCGTCTGCAGGGCCCTCTGTTCTGTTCTGTTCTCTTTTATGAAAACGATAGCCCTGACCCTCTAAGTCGATAGATTGCGCGACCCACTAGTACACGCTGCTCTGGAATTTGGAAAACCTGGCTTCCTGGGCAGAAACTTCTCGGGATCCAGCTCCCACAGGTCCGGGGCCGGGTTTGGTTGATCGGGGTCCCCTAGGAAGCCAGGACCGGGAGAAAAGCCTGAAGACCCTTGGCCTCTTGCTGCTGGTGGTGGACCCGATTCCACCGCAGTCATCAAGCTCCCAGCCCTGGGTCTCTGTCACCGGCAGCCGCAGGCCTCCGGCACCACCCAAGACCCGCTCTTCATGCTGTGACATCAGATGCGGAGAATCAGGCTGGCGTATCCCTGGTGGTCAGGAGATGCCCCGCTCCGGGTCAGCCTCCAGAGTCACCACTGTCATAAACAGCAAGAGCAATAATCGCGAACATTTACGGAACTCTTTAGCAACGTTCACCATGCTGCCGAGGGTTTAATGACAGCAGCAGATTTATCCTGCACCCGTCCTGTGATGGGCGCTGTGGTTCCACCATTTATTGAGCGCTTGCTCTGTCTCAGGCCGTGCTAGCACCTGAGTCGCCTGCAGTCCTCACAGTAGCCCTGTCAGGTGGGCACTGTACAGTGGCGGTCCCCATTGTACAGATGGGGATACTGAGGCTCAGAGGTGGTGAACTGCCCGCCCCCTCACCCCCAGGTCACACAGGATTTGAACCTGGTTGATCTGACCCTGGTGCCAACACCATCCAGCATGGCCCTCCCCTCCCCCTCCCCCAGGCTGGAGCAGACTCTGGTCCAGCCCCTTCCTGAGGCCTCTCACTGGTTAATGAGTAGCCCAGGGCAGCCAGGAAGCCAGGTGCCTGCTGCTGTGAAGCTGGAATGTGAGTTCTGCTTCCAGATAAAGAGAATCTTGTGCAAGGGGCCTGGCCTTTAGAGGCAATAAACAGAGGCCGGCCACGGTTCCTCTCCCTGAGGCTTGCTGATCCATCCATACTTGGTGGGAGCCCATTTTACAAGAGAGGCCGCTGAGGCTGAAAGGCCTGTGTGACGCCTCCTCCAAGCAGCCCTTTTGGTTTAGTCTTGCCAGAAGTGCTCACTGCCGCCTGACATGGCAGGCAGTGGGATTTGGAAAGGAGGTGTCTTTAGAGAACAGTTGTCATCTCTGAAGTCTGAGCCCTGCTGGGTGTGCGGCCTTCAGTTCCCACCTGCGAAAGGGGATGGTGATCGCTCTGGAGCCGCCGCAGGGTCAAAGAGATGACAGATGTGTGCATGTCCGTTGGGTGTTCAGCAGACCCTGGGGTATTAATGAACCCGCAAAAAATAGTATTCCTGAGCTGGGGGCAACCCAGGTAGTAGAAAGTCCTTGGAGCTGGAGAGTCAGACAGCCCAGGTTCAAATCCTGGCTCCATCCCTGGCCAGCTGTACAACCTTGAGAGGGCAGTCAGAGCCTCTCGGAGCCTCCTGTTCCCCACCTGTGAAATGGAACAGTAACAGCCCCGGCAGGAGCAGAAAGTGAGTATGGGATCAGGGGTAACGATCGGTCATCACAGTGGGGTTTAGAAGCGCGCAAGGGGCCTAACAAAGTCAGTGCCCCGCACCCAATAGCCTTTCTTTTACTTATTTATTTTTTTATAAATTTATTTATTTTATTTATTTATTTTTGGCTGCATTGGGTCTTCATTGCTGCGTGCGGGCTTTTTCTAATTGTGGTGAGCGGGGGCTACTCTTTGTTGCAGTGTGTGGGCTTCTCATTGCGGTGGCTTCTCTTGCTGCGGAGCACAGGCTCTAGGCACACAGGCTTCAGTAGTTGTGGCTTGCGGGCTCAGTAGTTGTGGCGCACGGGCTCAGTAGTTGTGGCTTGCGGGCTCAGTAGTTGTGGTGCACGGGCTCAGTAGTTGTGGCGTGCGGGCTCAGTAGTTGTGGCGCACGGGCTTAGTTGCTCCGCAGCATGTGGGATCTTCCCAGACCAGGGATTGAACCCGTATCCCATGCACTGGCAGGCGCATTCTTAACCACTGTGCCACCAGGGAAGTCCCCCCAGTAGCATTTCTTATCTCATCTCCCATGTGGGATCCCCTGAGCAACTCCCCCCCACCTGAAAATCGGATCCAGCCTCTTGGGTGCCCAGGAATTTTAGGGAGGGGCTTGTCGTGAGAATTCCAGTGGGGCCTTCTCCACCTGTGCCTCCCCCGACCTCACCGCCCTCCCTCCGCAGCTTGTAAACTCTGGCAAGGGAGGGCGTGTCGGTACGACCTCTGACCATCCACCAAAGCACTCGCTGCCTAGAAGGGCCAAGACAGTGAGAAAATGGTATTTATTGTTTGTTTACCCTGATTATAAAAGTCATACAATTTTTCAAAAATTGAGATAGGGTTGGCATACAACGTCAATGTACATTTAAGGTGTACAGTGTGTTGATTTGGTCCATTGCTATTGCGGTATGAGTGTCACCGTAGCATTAGTTAACACCGCCATCCCGTCACTTAATGATTTCTTCTAGTGTTGAGAAGTAATATGTTTTTCATACAGAAAATTTGGAGAGCACAGAAAAGTCAAAACGAGAAAATAAAATTCATCTCTATTCCTACCATCCAGAGATAAGCACCTAATGGTACATTTATACACGTTTGGGTGATATACCGTATTTAAAATTTTCCTTTCCAAACTGAACTCATAGCATGGCTCTTTGGGAGCCAATTTCTCCCAGCACACCCTCCAACCTGTTTCTGATAGCGTTTTGGGGTCTTGGGTCTTCCAAGTCCAGGTTTGGCAAACTTCTTAAAGGGTTGGATAGTATGTATTTTGGGCTTGTGGGCCATGGGCTCTCACCTCTGCTATTGCAGCTAGAACCCAGTCCAAGACAATAGGCAAATGATGGATGGAGCTATGGGCCAATAAAACTTTAGTTACAAAAACAGTGCTGAACCTAGCCCAGGGGCCACAGTTTGCTGACCCCCTGTTCTAGTTTGTTTTGATTTGTTTGGGTAAACCATCATTTATTTAAGTAATCCCCTAGTGAGGAGAGATTGGCTGTGTATAGTTTCTCTTTTTTGAAAACCACTCTGCTGTGAACATTTTTTTTTCTATTTTTAATTATGGTAAAATACACATAACATAAAATTTGCTGTCCTAACCATTTTTAAGTCTACAGTTTAGTGGTGTTAAGTGTCTTCACGTTGTCGTGCAGTCCATCTCCAGAACTTTTTCATCTTGCAAAACCGTGTGCAGTAAATGACACATTGGTCTGGTCAGGAAACTGGAATCGCTAGCATGAAGGGAGCGTGCATTTTTAAGATGCTCGCACTTGTTGCCAAATTATTGACCCTCCAGAAATTGCTCTAATGTCATCATTGACAGCCCTCAGTCCTTGAGAGAGAGGTGGCACGTTCCTGGTGAATGTGCTTTCAGGGTCTTAGGGGGCAGAAAATTTAAAACAATCCCTCCTAGAGGAGCTGCTCCCAGTCTGCCAGCCTTCCTTTTTTGGGAAGAACATAAAAACTCAGGAAATATAAAATGCTATGAATCCTAGGCCTCCTCCGAGGCTGATAAATACACTCTTTAGAGAGAGGAGAGGTGTGTTTAAGACCTAATCTCACCATGAGTCTGGGTGTAAATGTCTTTTGGCCTCTACCTTGCTGTGTGACCCAGGGCATGTCACTTAACCTCTCTGGGCCCCAGGGTCTTCTGTCAAAATAAACATGATGTAGAATCTCCCTTCTGTGGTTGTGGTGAGGATCAGGGAAGAAAAACTATGAACCTTCTCAGTACAGTGACTAGCCCATAGCAATTACTGAAAGTGGTACTTGTCACTGTAATTGGTCTTCCTATTGCTACTGTTACTGTTAATACTTTTGATACCTCTATCAGGGTAGGCTGAACATATGGACAATAGCGTGCGCAGCTCTTTGCAATTCTCAAAAAGGTCTCCCATCTTTCATACTTGCATTATCGTATAGCGTAGTTATTACTGTCGCCACATAACAGGTGAGAGATGTGAGGCTCAGGAAGGCAGTGGCCAGCTTGAGGTCAGCCGTGTTTCAGGTCGGGACCTGGGGTGAGCCACGTCTTTGGCTTCTTAGTCTTGAAGTCAAAGGTGCTGGGAGACGGGGCCTCTGGACCACCAGGCCAAGCAGGAGCCGCGTCTTCTGGCCTAACCTGTGGCGGGAAAGCTTGGGCCTCAGGTGGAGAGAAGATTCCTTGGCTGTATCTTCCTGTCTTGGCTCTTACCCCAACGGGGGTCACACAGGGATTTCTTCAAGGAGAGAGATTATTATTTTAATGTGTGTGGTTCTTTCCCCACACCACCAAGCAATCCTCCAGCACCAGCTGGGCATCCTATGACTTAAGTCAGTATTGACGATACTGACGCTGTTGGTGTGGAGGTAGTCTCAGGTTCCCCAGGTGAAGGGCTCAGTCCCACAAGACTGCCCCCACCCCCGACTTTAGCCCGAATGGCTGTGAATCGGAGGGTCCCACGACCCGCTCCTCGGGTTGGATTAATTTGCTAGAGCAGCTCACGGAACTCAGAGAAACATTTTACTTACTAGATCACCGGTTTATGACGGAACGATATAACTCAGAAACCAGATGGCAGAGACACACAGGGCCAGGTGTGGGGAAAGCGAGGAGCTTTCATGCCCTCTCAGGCGCCCTTGTCCCTGAATCTCCACGTGTTCACCAACTGGAACCTCCCCAAACCCTGTCCTTTTGGGATTTTACGGAGGCTTCATCACCTAGGCGTGATCCATTCAACCTCCAGCCCCTCTCCCCTCCGCAGGGCTGGGGGGTAGTGGGACTGAAAGTTCCAGCCCTCTAATCACTGGTGGGTTCTCCTGGCAACCAGTCTCCTTCCTTAGCTCCCTCCTAAGTCGCCTCATTAACATAACAAAAGACACCTTGATCCCTCTTGCCACTTAGGAAATTCCAAGGGTTTTAGGAAGTCTGTGCTGGAAACGCGGATGAAGACCAACTTTATCTTTTTTATCGTAAATCACAATATCACAGTCCCCCACCCACCCAGTTTTTGAAACTGACAGGGCCTTTCAAAAAGAAGAGCGTCCCACAGTGGTGAAGCCTGAGGGGTTTCTGAAGGATGCTGCTAACTGCTAGCCTGTGCTCAGCCAACAGACAGCAAGTCCAGAACCTGGGCTCCTAAAGCAAAGCAGGCACCTCCCAACCCCTGGGGCTGCAGTTGGCCTCTGGCCTCGGAGGGCCTGGCTCCCTGGGGCAGTTCCCTCTAGCACCTCCATTATTTACCCATTTGCTGGGGGACCTTGGACAAGTCACTTCCCTTCTCTGGGCCCTAGGGCTTCCCCATGTGTAAAACAAGGGTCTGGAATCATCTCCCTGGGGTGGCTGCTGGCGTGGCAGTGCCGAGCTTTGGCTACGAATGTCAGCTCTGCCATTTCAGAGTCAGGTGCCCTAGCGTAAGGGGTCTCCCTTTCTGAGCTGGGTGTTCTCTGTAAAAGGGGCGAAAGTGCATGTGCCCCCCCGGGGTCTGCAGGCTTAGGAAAGAGGCCGCCCCCACCACAGCCTGGCCGCTGCTGGCACACCCTCCGTGGGGCCTTACACGGGGACCCCTGGCATCCCCTCGCTGCTCCTCCCCCCAGAGGGAGTTTGGGGTTGGCCTGCCCTCCTGCCCCTCATTCCCACCCTCCTCACCCCCGAGTCCCCCTCCTCACTCCTCTCCTCCCCGAGCTCCTGCTCTGTGGGTCCACGAGGGCCCACGCCTCCCTCCCTCCCTCCTGCCACAGTGAGGGGGACGTGGCTCTTCTTTCTGTTTTGGGGGTCCAGTGCCGGGAGCTTCTGCTTGTCTTGCTGCCCCCCTAGTCTTTTCTGGGCATCTTGCCTGCCCCTGACCATCTCCCTCATGTGAGCGCATTCTCTTGTCCGTTAAGTTCCTGAGGTCCAGAGAGACGGGGTTCTGATGAGGAATCTAAGGCTGAGTCCTGATGATCGGTGGGAAGGATGCCATGATCGATTAGCAATGTCTGTTGGGGGCGCGGGATAGGAGAAGGTGGCCTGTGGGTGGTACACGACCCCCTTGGTAGCAGACACCTGCTTTGGAAAAAAGGAGGAGCTGAGAGGACTGTGAAAGTTCTGTGCAGCCACCAGGCAAGAGTCTTCTTCTGGGTGGGAAGAAAGAAAGGGACACGACTATGAGATAGGGTGACCCTCAAATCCTAAGTTACTTAATTCATATTTAGGTGGAGGTTTTCGGACTAGGCACCCAGAGTATTTGATTCCTCTTATTTTCTGGGTCTCATATTTTTGCTAGATGTGGGATGGTGGGGTGAGAACACATCAAGACCCTCTGGATGAGGTTGCCAGATAAAATGCAGGTGCACCTGAGAGGTGCAGCGACCTGCCCAAGGTCACACAGCACCTTGACGTTGGGCACCTCTCCTCTGCTGCTTCCTGGCTGTGTGACCTCAGGTGAGTCCCATCCACTGCCTGGGCCTCAGTTGCCCCATCTGTTAAATGAGGACCGAGATCAAGATGCCCAGCGGGTGAACTGGCGCACGTAGGAGAAAGCAGCTTGGTGTATTGAAAAGTTGATGAGCTGATTTCTTATATATGTGGCTTATGAATAATAGCTGTAATAAAGTGCTTTCAGGGAAGGGTTAGTCACACTAAACAGACTAGACATTGAGTGAAGTCTCTCGCCCTAAAAGAGACAAAACTAGAAAAGCTTGGAAGGTGGCAGGTGGCTGTGCTTCTGGGCAGTGATTCCTGACACCTCGGACCCCTGGGCTAGCTGATCCCCATGTGGCCAGGCCTGAGAGTGCCACGGCTGGGCACCTGGCCTGAAGTGCTTCTGGGGAGAAGGGTCCCCCCTAACTTTATTAAATTAATTTTATTTCATATTCATAAATATTATGACAGGTGCTGGTGATACAAATATAAGCAAGATATTGTCAGTTTTTTAGAATTTTACAGTCTAGTAGGTGAGACTGTGTGAAAGTGTAAATTACGTTAAATTTTGGTGATTTCTTTTCCAGTTTTATTGAGAATAAATGACATACATCACTGTATGAATTTCAGAAGTACAGCGTGATGGCTTGATTTGCATATATTGTGAAAACGATTACCACAGTAGGTTCTGTTAACGTCCATCACCTTGTGTAGATACAACAGCCCCCAACTTAAGGTCATGGGGCCAGACCTTTGACTTCCCTTGGGCCTTTCCAGTCCATTGAGAAATTCGCATGTTTTCAAACCCTTTCCAGCTCTGCTGAGTGGGGGAAAGGCCCAGGCAAGAACATTTGATGTCAGGGGAAGTTTGGGGAAAACCTGTAAGCATCTGAAAACCGAGAATTGAAAGTCTGCTCATTCAGTCATCAGGGAGTTATGGACTTGTCCTGTGGCTCAGGCCCCCGCTGGGCCCTGGGGACCCAGAGATGAGCCTCACCCTGTCCAGCCTGGGAACTGCCTGGCCTGCAAATAGGGCGTCCATTGGCGGGGTCTCTTGAAGATGCTTGGGCACCCAAAGTTCAAAGAACTTTCCCAGAGGCCTTGAATGACAAAGCATGCCAGCTGGGCACAAAAGGGGAAGGGCATTACTGGTGAGGAAGCAGCCTGTGGAAGGGCTGGCAGAGCGTGAAAGAGTGGAGCGAGGACCCCGGGGCCGAAGGAGCCTGGGGTGCTAGGGGGCTGTGTTCTGGGGTGGGAGGAGGAGCCGGATGGGTGTTGGTGTAGCCTGGTGACCCCCAGTGCCCTGCTGAGTGCTTGGTCTTGATTCACTTTGGGGAACCAGCCTGGAATCAGAGTCCTTATTTAATGCTTCCAGGTGTCCCTTAAAGGTAGTAACTGTTTAGTTGTTCTGACAACTGGCTTCTGCTCAGGAAGAAAAACAAACAAGCCCAGCCCTCACCACGGAGACCGCTTGTAGGAGAATCACAGGCGCGGCCAGAGGTCCCAAGAGGAAACCCACTCTAATGAGATGTCTAACCTAGTTTTGCTGATTCACGTGGTTTGGGGAGCACACGAAGTGCCTTGGGAGGGGATGGCGGTGCCAGCGGACTTGGCTGCTGGTTTGACACAGAACGCCGGATGGAGAAACTGTTTATTTGGTATTTTCCCTGCTTGACAGATCAGCCCTGGGTGTTTGCTTCTGCCTCTCCCAGCACTTAGCTGGATGATGCTAACAACGGGTGGAGTCCGTGTTTGTTGATTTAACTGCATGAAACGCAAGGTGGCTGATCTCTCTGGTTCAGGGGCAAACTGTTTCTCCTGAGAGCAAAGCCAGGCTTGTATTGAGGCCCTCCCTTGTACCTTCCCTTGTGTAATGTGAGGTGGCCCATTTTACAGATGGTGCAACTGAGGCCCCAAGGGGAAGAGACATGCCTGAGGTTACTATTTGCCGCTGACAAGTGGCAGAGTTAGGTTCCAACTAAAATCTCTGATGGTGACGCAGAACAGGCAAAAGCGGAACCAGGCAAAGGGTATTTGGGGAACAGAGTCTCACTGGCGGGGTTGGGAGCGGGAGGCTCACTCTTGGGGAATTCAGAGAACAAAGCTGGAGAGGCGAGGAGGGTCTTTCCTCTCCACTGACATTACGCGGGGGAGGGAATTTTGTACAACTCAGCCATCTGGGGGTCAGCCGTAACTGACTGACCAAAGAAAGAGATGAGTCAGTTAAAAAGGACAACGGATTTCTCGACTATTTATAGTTGTGGCCTAGATCTCGGGTATCCTTGCCCCCAAGGAGTAAAAGGAGACTTTTTCAGATGGCCCAGGCTCTGCACAGGGTGAATAAGCTGATTAAGTCCCAGGCTGCAGTGGATGGGACACTTTGAGGGGGGTCAGGGTGAGAAAGGTCAGAGGAGGTAGGGGTGGGGGGATGCTTCTGGGGCTGAGAGGGTGCAGACAGGCGGGTACACCATTTCCAAAAGCGGTGCAGGCCATCAGACCCCACACCCCTCCCTTCCTTTCATCAGTTCACTGAGATTAGCCGCATCCCTGGACATTAGCTCTGGGCAGGCTGAATTTAAAGGGTTAAAAGCTCTTGCTGGCCTAAGGGGCCAGTATTTAGCCATCCCAGCAGGTGTACAGAATTAAATGGGAAGGTCCTGTAGAGCACACAGCCTCAGTGAGGTGGATTCTTTTCGTTGCTGCTGTTCCGTGGTTGAGGCCGCTGGGTCCTAGTCCATGAAGATATGTGTGATGTGGGCCCGCTCAGGAGATTCTAATCCTAGCTGGTGAATTTTCCAAATGACACCCCTACCTCCTGCTGGCCTCAGTTTCCTCCTGTGTCAGGTGAAGAGGGGGACCTCCCGGTATCCAAGGTCATAGCCAGGAGATGCCCCAGAGCCCTGTGGTCGAACACCCAGGACCCTCGAGTCTTGCCTCTTCCTGGCTTTGCAACCCTGGTTAAGTCGATTGGTCTCTCTGAGCCACAGATGGGTAAAATCCGTCATCTCATAGGGTGGTTGGAAAGGACTGGGTAAAATAGGGAACCCAGGTGCCAGGTGGTGCCCCAGACACACTTGGGCGCTCAGCCTAGGGAGCTGGTATTCCTCTCTGGAACTGACTGTGCAGCTGGAGGATTTTTCCATACATTTAAGGCATTTCAAGTGTGCTTTTTCTCCTATCAGACTCTCTGAAAATGCTATAAGTCTCATTACCTTTGGACTGGTTATAGGAAAAAAGTGAACAGCCATAATCAGTGCAAAGTGATTTAAGGAAATAAAAATATTTAGCATATTTTTAAAAAGTTACTATTAGCTAGAATCATATCAAGTGGCCAACACAGTGCCAGGTACATAATGTCAGCCGCAATTATTATTGTTTCCAGGATGTAAGAACAGCTGGAATTAGAACAAAGGGTTGCTATGACAGTGGTAGACCAGGCTCCTCATTCACTGCCGCCTGAGAGGAAGCTGGGACCCTTGCACTAGAGCCCCCAGACCAGGGGAGGAAGAAGACACGAGGATTACAGCTGAGGAATGAGCACCTCCTTCCGCTGGGAGATGGGCGGGGGGGGGGGGGGATGGTCAGGGAAGTCTTCCTGGAGGAGGTAGCATTTGAGGATGGAGAAGAGTGGAGATGTGCATTCCAGGGCCTGGAATGGCCTGTAAAATGCACCAGGCTGTGACAGGCTAGGGTCTTGAAGGCAATGGTGTGTAGTGACGATAAGCTCTGTGATCAAGGAACCCTCTCTCTGGCTTTAGTTCTGCTAAGGGATGTTCCTAATTGGTGGCATTTTTCTGGAGAACGAAGCCTCTGGGCACCTGGGCTGTGTTGGAAGGGGCATTGTGACCTCATGAGCAAATATTCTGAGACCCAGAGCCGAGGTGCTGGGCATCTTCCGTACTCTCTCTGGCCTCCGATGGCGTCCCACTTCCCAGTGCCTGGGGTAAGTCACATTTGCTTGTCCACCTGTGTCTCTGTTTGCACACAGAGCCCCTGTCCCCTTAGAGAACCAGCCTGGGCTGTCTTCTATGATTCAAGCTTGTGAGGTCTCCGACAGCTGCAGTCGCCTAGGAGATGGTGTTCAGGGAGACTGCCCCAAAGTGGGAGCAGGAGACAAATATGGGAGCCCTTCAGTGCTTACAAGTTCTGACCCAGTGGTCCCGCTGGGGGGCCGGTTGGGAGGAGGGTCTTCCTCAGAGGCATCCAGCTCGGAGCAGGCCATGGCTCCCCTGGCTGGAACTGCTCCACCAGGTCCCCCACCCCAGACCAGCAGTGGGACCCTCTGTTTACCCACCTCCTCAGCCCAAATGCTTGCGTGATGGAGCCTCTCAGCCCCTGAGCTGACTGCAAGTAGGTCGCCGGGTGAAGAGACACGGCATTCCCTTGGGGTCAGGGGCCTTCATGGCACTTGGGGCTCTGGATTTCCTAAGCCTGGGAAAGGGTCCTCAAATAAGTAAGGAGTCGATCTGGTCCAAGGCATCCAAACAGCAGCAGCTGGCGGGAAGGGGCACTGGCTGTGGAGAGCTCAGAGCTGAAACCTTGGAGACTGAGGCTCGTGCACCTGGGCCTCAGTTTTCCCACCTGTAAAATGGGCAGATTAGGCCAGATGATGGTGCTGAATTTCATGAACTAGTGCATGTTCAAAAATCACATTGGGGTTGAGGAGCGGAGTGGCCCACCCTCGGGCCGTACACCTGTCATTTTACCCCTTCACAGCAGATCTATAAAAGTGACCATCTGGTCTCACTCCGATGCTGTGAAAGAAAGACAATTTTAACCTCCCCTCCAAATAGGAAGGCTGCAGTTTCAGAAGGTGGGGGCACATGTGTCTAAGAAAGAGCCCTGGCAGCCTCCAGGCTTAGCCTTTCACTGCACCATGGGCTGGAGGAGGTTTCATCCCAGTTGGCCCCGCCTGGTGTTGGGCAGCTCGGAGTAGAAGCTCTGAGAACCACCCCAGCCCTCGCTGTGACTCGCCTTCCTGCTGCTCGGCCCTTCCCCAAGACCAGCCTCAGTGTGAACAGACGCTCGTCCTCACGCAGGACATGGTGATATCACCTGTCTGTGTGCCCGCCCCATGCGGAGCAGCCCGCCTGCATCAGCTCACACGGGGGTCCTTCCACCCTGGGAGGTCGAGGCTGCTCTTGGCCGTGACTTACAGCTCAGGAAGCCAGGGTCACCCTGAGCCTCCTGGCAAGCCCCCTTCCCTTTCAGGCCTCAGTTTCCTCATCTGTAAACTCTGGGCATTGGGCTCCTGGGTTGATCTGTCACTCCGTGATGGCCAGGAGAGGGGTCTCACATACCCAGGGACCTCCAGCTAGGATCCTTGGGCTTTCGAGGCTGCCAGGAGTTGAGGGGTCACAGAATCTGATTTCTGCAGCTTCAGCCATCCTGGGGGACACCAGCGAGACCACCTTCCCCTCATGAAGGTTTTCTTGACTGCCGCCCAGGGTCTCTGGCTGTGACCAGGGGGATGGAGGGAGGCTGCTTGGCCACTCTTCGATTAGCTGGTCTGTAGTTCACGCCATGGGTTGTCACGGCCACTCTGTAGCCCCATTTCCCAGCAGCAAAGCCTTTGTCTGCTCTCAAGCTCAGGTCCAGCCCCTGTAACTTCCACCTCCCTGCTTGGCAGGTGCCACCACCCAGGGGCCCAAAGGGTACCAGCACCTTGTATGGGGAGCTGCCTGAAGTGCTCTCTAATCCCACCCCAAGACTAGGCCAGGGAGGTGAGGAAGGTTTCCATATCCAAGCTCAGATCCCCAGGGAGTACCAACCCAGGGGACCCCAGGGTCCACCAGTCCCACCCACTGTGGAAGAGGACAGGAAGTTGGAATAAGAGGGGGCAGGGGTGTTAGGGTGACGCCCCGAGTCTCATAGCTGGTTGACCCTGGTCCTGGCTCTGTGGGGTATCTGTCAGGTTCCCAGTAGGCCTGGCACACAGGAGATGCCCAGTAGGGCCTTGGCTGTGAGTCCAGGCTGCCGCTGGTCTCAGGGAGAACATGCGTGAGTTTGTTCGCCATCCTGATGCTGAGAGCACACACGTTGTCCAGGTGCTGTTCTAAGTGGTCTGTACATACTCGCTTATCTAATCTCA
Source organism: Delphinus delphis (assembly GCF_949987515.2). Classification (NCBI taxonomy): domain Eukaryota; kingdom Metazoa; phylum Chordata; class Mammalia; order Artiodactyla; family Delphinidae; genus Delphinus; species Delphinus delphis. The sequence goes on along the minus strand of NC_082692.2, from coordinate 100,664,034 downwards.
GCAGCCCTAAGAGGCAGATCCCCATTCACTATTACTGTCCCCATTCTACATTTGAGGAAACAGGCACACAGGGTTTATTGATGACGTACGTTTTCTTCTGCTGGGGAGACTGCCTTCACTGAGGGAGAGAGGGCTGTGTGTACAAGTGTGTGGGGAGGGACAGGACACTGCACCTCCAGGCTTGGAGTCTCCTGGTTGGAGGGTCTAAGCCATAGCCCAGAGAGGGCAGGCCTTGCCTTGGTCAAGCAGCTGTCCCTGGCAGAGCTGACCCCACCAGGGCCTTGTGCTTGGGTGGCTGGCATTTAAAGGACAGGGGTTTCTTTTGGGAAGACCCCACCTGCTGCCTCCACCTTAGAAAAAAGTGACTGCCAGGGTGATAACCAAGGGGTCCCTGAGTCCCAGGCGGTGTGCCGTGCACCTTGTCCCTGTCCTTGGAGAAGCTGCCTGAGGTCTGCTCAGCTGGACTCTGCCCTTTACCAGGCTTCAGAACCAGGTCCTGGCTTCCTTTGTGTGTCCCACTCCCAGGGTAGGGGGCTCTCTCTGATGCTTGTCCCTCCAGGATCACATATACCCACTCAACTCCCTGCCCCAGAGGCCCCAGGTAATGCACCCGCCAGCCCTCACCTTCAGTTCTCAGCCCCCTTTTCACTTTAGTAAGTGGATATAAAGGCGCGCTGGCCTTGTCCTGGGTTCAGTACTGGCTGTCACTCACTCACTGGGTAACCTTGGGCCAGGTCCTGTCTCCTCTCAGAGCCTCAGTTTCCTTATCTGTAGAACGGGGCAAAAGTGCCCGTGCCCGGGGTGCTGCAAAGAGCAGCGGCAACAGGGGAGATCAAGTGTGGGGTGGCCCTGGGCCCACCAGGGCTGGCAGAGGTGAAACCCAGCCGGCCCAGCCTCCAGCTGCTCACAGTCTGGCGGAGGAGACCACGCACGTGCGCTCACACACACACACTCACATGCCCAGGTGCATTGTCGTCACCAACAAGAGTCCTTTTCATTGGTTGGTTTTCTTTTGCATTTTACCAAGAGTCTCCCAGTCCATTGGCACCACTGTCCCTGGCCTCACCTGATGCTGAGAGTCGCCTGGGGGCTCATTTAACAGCTTTGAAGATTCAGTCAGGAGAGCTGGGTGTTGGGGGGAGCCGTCTGCATGTTCAGCCAGAGCCCCAGGTGATGCTCGTGTTGAGGCCTGTGTGAGGGTCTTGGGCATCTACTAGCTCTGCCCGAGAGCCCAGAGACTTCAGCCAGGGATGGCTTTATAGATTAAGAGGCCCATTTTACAGGAGGAAAAACTGAGGTTTCCCAAAAAGAACTTTGAGCTTTGTCCAAAGTTGCACAGTTCTGAACAAGAGCCCAGCACCTGGGAGATGGGGGTGGGAGAGTGACACTGGCCAGAGGAGGTGAGGGAAAGAGTGGGGTGGGCAGGAAGGGCTTCCTGGAGGAGGCGACACTTGGGCCAGGTCTTCAAGGTGGGTGGGATCCACCTAAATATAAGGGAGCCCACAAGCGAAGCACAGGGCGGAAGGGGATAATGCTGGGGAGAATGAGGAGGGCCCAGGATTCATGCAGGACAAGAGGAGAAATAAGGCGGCAGGGACTGCGGACAGGGCCAGACATGTAGAGTGAGCCTTGGTTTCCAGGTGGGGAAATTGAGATGATTAGTCTCCAAGCAGCTGGGATAGTTCCACTGATAGTTCTTGAGCTAAGGGCGACATGGCAGGCAGTGGGGTCTGCCAGAAACAAGCTTGGCTAAGCTGGTGGGAGCAGAGTTCAGGGCGCGCCTCTGGGGAGTTTCCAGTGGCTGGGTCGGCCTCGTCTTGCGGCGCTGCGTGAGTGGCAAATCCCCCACACCGTGCTCTTGGCAGGCACCACGGAGGCATAAGTGGATCACAGTGAAAGGTTAGGGGTCATGGAGGCTATGCGGGGCTGCCTGGGAGGTGGTCTGCACGTGTAGGAAGACCACAGTTGAGGAATGTCAGCCATCCCTGCAGCCCGCCCTGCACCCCTGGGGTGGATTTTAATGATGAGTTTTTCTTCTAGCCAAGCAGTAGCTGCTGTTAGGCACCATCTTGTAGCCCTGGGAGTCGCCGCTGCTGCTGCACCAACATTCACCAACCTGACGGAGTTAGATATGAATCCGGTCCACTCAGGTTTGGAATAAGACCTTTACTTTCCGCCTCTGGCACCCACTGTGCTCCACTGGGTGGGGGGTGTCGGGAGCATCCCCACCCTCCGTCAGCTCCTTCCAGCCTCAGTTTCCCCTCCAGCTCTGATGGTCTGTCTGTGAAAGAGGCTGATCCTCCTTGTTGATCCGCCGTGGGTCCAGGGCCTCGGTTTTTCTATCTAGAAAGTGGGCTTGCGTTCACACATGCCAAGACCTCTGAGGCCCCAGCTGGAGCTTTCAACGTTTGTGCAGGATCCACTGGGCTCTCCAGCACTGGGCAAACCTTTAGGGAACCAGAGAGAATTCACTTCAAACTCATTTTTGGAAGATGCTCGGGGAACACATTTAATGAAAATTGATTTCCTAAAGATTTGAGGCTCATCTCTCAATAAAAGGCAAAGCTTTATGGAGTTTTGACCCTTTGGGGGGAACTGTGCTCAGATGCCAGGGATACATGTAATAGAGTTACATCTATAGCTCTTTGCTCCATCACCCTCATCGAGGGGCCTCACAGCTGCAAAGTGGAAGAGACTTGCTCCTGCACTGAGTGTCCCCAGAGTCCTGAGCCCTAAATGTTCCCTCTGACAAATACTCATAGTGCCAGGCCTTGTACTGGGTGTTGGGAAGCAGGCCCGGGGAGTATGGGGCAGAGGTGGAGGTGGTGTGGCCTGCGGAGCCCAGGGGAGGCACTAGGGGGTCCTTGGGGCCACCATCCTGGGGGGTTGCCTGTGAGTTACTCGGGGAGCAGCGTGCTGGGCTAAGGCAACAGCAGGAGCCGAGGTGTGGAGGGAGACGTGGGAAAGCACGGGCTGTGTGGGTTCAGAGGCCCCTGGGCATCTTGGGTGGGGTCTGGATGGTGGAGGATGCTTGAAACTTGACTTCCAGACAAATGGAGTAAAAGCCCAGGCAACAAGCCCCTTTGCTCTGCGGTGGGCGCAGCGGCAGCCCGTGCCAGTGGATCACCCTCTCTTCCTTGCTGAATGAATCCCAGGCTGTTTCACTCCACAGGCACCAGACTCTCCTTGAGCTAAATTTCTAAGTGAGGGAGAGGTAAGCGTGGAGCTGGGCAGGAAAAAGAAAGTCCTTCCTCTTTGAGAAGAAACATGATTAAAAGAGGAACAGTGAGAACGGGGAGCTTGTTTACAAACACTAATGAGCTACGAGTTGTCACAGTGTAGACAGGATGTGATGCCCATTTTACGGAAGGTGACACCGAGGCTGAGAGCAGTGACTTGCTCAAGGCCCTACTGCAAAAGCTGCCCTGGCTGGTTTCCCTGGAGCTGTAACTTCCAGCAGAGCCCTGGTGACAGAGTGGGGGATGGCCGGCTCTGAGTGAGCACTGGGCCACGCGTGCACTTAGCTGGCCTTGCCCCCAGGGCCTTTCTCTCTCCAGTTTCTGTAGAGGGAGGGAGGGGCCTGCCCTCTGTTTGCTTTTTACAGCCAGCTAGAGAGGAGTGAGGAGGTTAGGGTTCTTACAGCTTGAAAGGGGAAGTTTGAGGAAACAGAAACCGAGCCTTTCTTTTTTCTCATGTCTCTTTTTTTTGTGGCCTCCAGAAATAATCCTGGGCTCTGCAGAGCCTGTCTCAGGGTCCTGGTTGACCTACTCTACCCACACTTCCGGCAGAGCCCGGCTGGGGCCCGGGCGGTGGGGAAGCAGGCGGGGAGAAGAGTGACAGGCTTGCGGCTGGTGAGTCAGTGGCAGGAGGCCGTTGCCTGCTGACTCACCGCCCTGTGCGTGAAAACAGGCCCCCTGAGTCCCCCGCAGCCACGGCGCCCTCCCGGCTCCCTGCTTCCTCTCTTTCACCTGATTGGTGGTTATAGCGCGTGCTGGCAATCTCAGTGGCATTTGGGGTCCAAGCCCCCTCAAACGGATTCGTGCAGCCTGACTGTTCCTGGACCTCCGCCTTCCCTCAGGGACCAGGTCCAGCCTGGCCACGGGCCCAGCCCAGGGGGTGTCACGGGACCTGCTCCTTGAAGCCTCACTCCAACCAGACGCGTGACTCCTGTCCTCCTCCTGAACTGAGAACCATTTTTGTGATATTGTGACAAAATGAGCCCCCACCCCCCGGGTATTAGCACTCTGAGGGCAGGAAGGCGGTAGGTGCTCGGTCCAGGTAGGGCAGGTGGGGCTTCTCCTGGAACCAGTCCGAGGGAAGTGACGTGTCCCAGATCATATAGCGTCAAAGACTGACCCTGTTCTTTCCAAAACCCATGGGTTTTTGGAATCCACGGAGGGGCCAGGGGTCCCCCCCACGGAGGGGCCAGGGGTCTGGTCTAGACTCACAAGGACATTTTCTTCTCTCGGTCACCCATGTTATGGTCCTTGGCCGAGGGACAGCAGTTCTGGCCACGATCCTTGGCGGGTCCCTCTTTGCAAAAGATGGCGGTCACTTCAGCCTGTCCCACAGGTGCTCGGCTCACAGTGAGGAGGCCGGCGGCTCTGAGGTGTCGGGGTTCAGGACTTGGGCTCTGCAGGCCCCAATAGAAAGTCCCTACTGGCAACAGCTTACAGAGGAAAGCCCAACATGGGCCCTCGAATCCCTTCAGGGTGGGAGGGAGCCAGGTGGTCAGGGACAGCCTGAGTTGAGCACTCCTTGGGGCAGCACAAAGCTCTCCAGGGTCCCTCACCACCCGCTAGATAAATCCAGGTTCTGACCTGGCCTCCAGGCCTGGCTTCCTCTCCGGGTCGCCCCATGCCCTGTCCCCCTTGCTCTGTCCCACACCGGCCTTCCCTCTGTTCCTTTGCCGTCCCCAGTGTGGCCTTCTTCACACACGCTGTCCCTGCTCTGAGCACACCGTTCCCCCAGATGTTTGCCATGCAGAGCCCAGCTTCAAGGTGGTTGAAAGCACAGACCCTGAAGCCCGTTGATTGCTGTGTGACTTTGGGCAAGCGACTTCACCTCTCTGGGCCTCATTCCTTCAGGCTAGTGAGAGGAATAGATGAATTGGTACCTGCAAGGGCTTAGCACAGGGCCTGCCCAGAACCAGTCTTTAGTGAGCGTCTGCCACTATGAAACGTCACCTCCTCAGGGGGTCCTCTGACTCCCTGTGCCCTCGTCTTGCTTGGTTGTCTTCTGCTCACCGGTCCCAGTCGTAAATATTTATTCATGTATGTATTTAGTGTCTGTCTTCCCTTCTGGAATGTCAGCTCCAGGGCTCACCTCCGAGTCCCCAGTCCCTACAGCAGGGCCTGGCACCTAGTAGAGGATGCTCTCAGTAAATATTTATTCGGTACTCACTGCTCGCCGGAGCTGCCCTCTCTCCGACTTATCCCCAAATATCCAAGAGGCACAGGGGAAGTGCTTGGCCTGCAGGACTGGAACTGGAACCAGACCCAGTTTTCTGACTCTTCACCTACTGCCCTGTCCCCTGACTCGGTGGCCTACTGGGCCAGTGCCTGGGGCACCTCTGTTTTGGGTGTGTTGTGTGCCCAGCTTGCGTTCCCCTCGAGGGCAGCGCCGGCCTTCCTGCACCTGCTGCCCGCCCATCCCCGGGCCACCCGGCCACAGAGCAGCCTGCTCGCGCCTTCCTCCCCCCGCCCGCCTGCAGGTTTGGTGCCGGAGAGAGGAGAAGGCTGTACATTGGGCCCACATCCTGCCCCCCGCCCCGGCGTTGTCCTAGAGGCCAGTTCTTTGGAAAACCTGCCCACCTTCACCCACTTTTTCCTCTGCGAACCATAGATCAAGAAGTATGATCTGCTCTATTAGGTCCCTGTACAGAGGCCACCTTACCCTGGGGTGTCACCAACCACGTGGAGTCAGGATCTAGGTGCAAATCTTGGCCTCGCCTGGTGGCTGTGTGACCTGGGCCAGACCCTCCCCTTCTTTGAGCCTCAGCTTCCTGATCTGTGAAAAGGAAGGCTCGTGAGGCTTGGGGCGAAGTCAACGCTCCTGTAGGTTGAAGGCCGAGCCTGAGCCAGGCAGGGTGCTCTCAGCAGAATGGGGGTAGACAGGAGCCTTCGTGGGGGGAGGGGAGGGCCTTGCCACAGACGCTGAGCCCAGGAGATAACAGACCCTGTCCCCAGAGCTGCCGTGCTGAAAACAATTCCCCAAACAGAACTCACTTTCACTAGGACCACAGAATTGTCGCTCATTGTTTCGACTTTGTTCCTGGCAAAACAATGCCGGGCTTCCTGGATGACCTCACTGGGGCGAGCCATCGGACCTTGGAGGCTGGGCTGGTCAGCATCTCCAGCCGAGCCTGTCCTGCCCTTTGCTGCGACTGCCTTGGGTGACCTGAGACAATGGTCTGACCAAAGAGGACAAACTGGGTGTTTGGCCCACACGATGTTGTAGAAATTGGAAGTTGTATGTGCACATATGTCTCAGATTTCAACACCTCTCCAGAAATTGGAGGATCTGGCCTCAGTGGCCTCGATCCCAAAGGCAACCACAGTAGCTGGAGCTGAGGAGAGCTGCCCGTGGCATATTCTGCAGGCCCTTCCCCACTGGCCTCCATTCTTTGCCTGCCAGGTCCCTGGAGGCCTTTGAGCTTGTCATGCTTGAGTTAGCCTGAGTTAGGAATAGATAACCAAGACAGAAGGATACAGACCTTCTGATTGAAGGTCAATCAAATGATCAAATGATTCAATCAAATGATCAAATCTTTTAAAGGTGTACCTTTTCATGAAAAAGAATAAAAAACCCTTTTTTAAAATTAATTCCTGCTTTCTTTTCAAAGTCAGCTACCCTAGGAAGTGAAATAGTGCTCTTAATACACGTTTTTTTTTCCCCTTTGGTGCTTAACTGTTAAATACTCTCTAGGGCCAGGATTGTATGTAAGCAGCGTGCCTGGGGCAGACATTACTAATTGATCCTGGCCCTCCTCCTTACTGAGCCTGTCCCCCACCTGCAGTCTGTGGGGACAGTGCTCGAAGGAGCCCCTCCAGGGCTATCAGAGAAGTTTGGGAGAAACTCTTCCTGTTTGCTAGAGGAAGCCTCGGGTCCATGGCTCCATCTGTCCTGCCCCAGTCAGTGCGTTCCATCGGCCTGCTCAGCCCACCCCTGTGGCCCTGGGCGCTGACTGCTGCACGGGTCCCCAGGCCCTGCCCTGTCTGTCTCTGTCATGTGGCCCCTCACTTCCCTGTTTGCCTTCACCTACTTCCCTAATTTTTCAGCATAGCCCAGTAGCTTGAAGCTGGCATAAAGGCGCCAGACCTGATGTCACTCTGTGACATATCTAGAGCAAGTGATCCAAAACAGCCGAGTGGTTGAGAACATGTAATTGAGAGGCCGAAATAGACCTGGGAGCCCTTCGAAGCTTCAGCGGCCTTTTGCTTGCTTTGTGACCCTGGGCAAGTAACTTCACCACTCTGTGCCTTGCCAGCAACAGGCAGATGGTAATGGCCACCCATGGACAGGGTTAATTGAGAAAATGCTTGCAAAGCGCTTAGCACGGTGCTGAATAAGTGTGCGTGCAGCCAGTGCCCAACAAATGCAGCTTGCTTTCTCAGGATACGCTCAGGATACGATATTTACTACACATAATGTAGTAAAATCCCAGTGTGATCAGATGTTTTCTTCAATAACAGCTAATATTTATTAATCACTTGTATGTACCAGGCACTGTGCTCAGTATTTTACAGGCATCATCCTATTTGATCCCTATAAGGCGAGTTTTATTTTTACCCCCATTTTTTTAACCAGTGAGGAAACTGAGGCACAGAGAGGGTTGTCGCTTGGACAGGTCACTCAGCTTAGTTGTGGCCTCTGTGAGCCCAGAACACTGGGTCTGGAGTGGAGATGGGGGACAAGGAAAGGAGAGAGGAGGAGGGACCCTGCTCTGGAAAGGGCAGACAAGGGGTCCAGCTGCTTGCTTGTTTCCATAGCACGCCCAGCGGGCTGCGGGCTCCCTACCTGTGAAATGAATGGATCTGTCGTCCAGCTGTCCTGCCCCAGTTTGGGGATTCTGGGAGTCGCTTGTCAAACCCCAGATGTCAGGCCCAGAGATTCATCCTATAGCCCAGCTGTGGGCTATGCCCTTTTGGGGTGGGGAAAGTATTCCAAAAAGGAAACAGAAGTACCTGCCCTCTTATTTAAAAACCCTGTAGGGACTCCTGAGTGACAACAGGGGACTTGAGTCATTGTTCTTGACAGGAGAGAGCCACATGGGAAACTGTTTACTTGAGAAAGTTAAAGTTCTGCAGGGGAGGGCAAGGCAGAGAGCCCCCCGGCTTCTGGGCTTGGTTCCCCCAAAGCCTTGGGCTGAGGTGGCAGGTGTGGGGGAGGGGCCTCAGTAGCATCTCAATTTCAAGACCCAGATGGCTGGTGCGTGGGCCCCCGGGGTCCCCAGCACTGCCCTGCTGCTGGCTCTGTACCTCTGCAGTCCTTTCCCTCTGAACTCAGTGTCCCCATCTGCAAACCCTGCAGAGGCTGCTCTCTAACCTTCGCTCCGGTGCTTTCAGCGTTGGGCAGACCAGCTGGGAATTCTGCCTCTAGTCTCCTTCCCACCTGTGTATCCTCAGCCAGGCCACTCTCTTCCCTGCTTGAGCCTCAACTCCCCCCATCCGTAAAACGGTCCTAAAAATCCCGTCTGCAGTGTTGAGGGTGTTTGAAGAGTGCATAGAAAATTGTGTATAGACAGCTCAGCACAGAACTAAAGTACTCAAAAATTTGGTAGTTTTACATTGGGAGGAAGCAAAGGAACATCTTGTCAACCCACGGCATCTCTGGCACTAGGTTGACTCTGTCTGAGTATGTGTCACAAGCCAACCCGGTGATCTGCACGTTGGTCTTCAGGCACCGGAACCAGGCCCTGGCTGTGATGTCCACCCCAGGAACAGAGTAGGAGTTTCAGCTGGACAAGAAGGGAACCTTCGTCGTGGAACCTCTGTATTGGAGCCGATTCTAATCACTTGTAGCTGTAATAAGCAAATAGGAAGCTCTTAAAATGGGGAATAATGTATCACGGTTGCTAGAAAATAGCCCTGGGCCTGGCGCCAAGGAAAACAGCGCTCAGCGGCGGCCTGCAAAGCAGCGAGCGTCTGGGACACCTCGGAGGGGGCTCGTTCCCAAGTGCTGGCTGCACTGGGGGCGCGATGTTGCTGTGTGACAGGCGAGAGAGAGTTAGTGAGTCTCTTGGGGGTCTGCAGAGTTGGACGGGCTGGACTGGCCAAGGGACAGTGAGGCGGAGCTGGGGGTTCCAGAACGTCATGGTCGCTGTCACTCCCAGCTTCGTGACCTCAGCAGTGTCACTTGGCCTCTCTGGGTCTTGCTGATCTCACTCTGAGTAGGACTAAGGCCTTCCATACCTCATGGTCAGTGTGGACCCCAGAATAATTAGTGCAATAACAGAGTAGTACTGGCAGATACTAGTTCAGGAGCACTTGCCATGGGCACCCCCTCGTTCAGTCCTCGTAACATCCCTATGAGGCGGCCACAGTTATCCCTCTTTACACAGGAGAACACTGAGGGCCAGAGGGTGGAGTAACTTGCCTGAGGTCCCTCAGCCAGGAAGTGGCTCTCAGCTTCTAGGCCGGGTCTCACCCTTTGATTCCTGCAGGGGCCAGGCTGCCACCAGGGGGCCTAGAGCAGCCATGCGGGAAGCCCGAGCCTGAGGGGTGGGCTGAACTAAAGCGGTAATGTGGGACCAGTGTCCCAAGGAGAAGGGGCCTGTGCTGAGACCCAGTAGCTGTGGTGAGGCGCGTGTGTTTTCTTCCGGGAGTGACGGAGGGTTGCGGTGGGAGGGCATTATGATCTGAGTCTGCTTCGTAAGTTGCCTTCAGCTGCTGTTTTGAGAACAGATTGTAGGGGTGGGGTGGGCAGAGTAGCAGCAGGGAGACCCAGGAGGAGGCTGCAGGGGATGCCCATGGAGGGCTGTCAAGCCTGGAGCCGGTAGTTGCCATGGTGATGGAGAAGTGGGTGGATGCCAGGAATGTACAGGAGGCGGAATCCACGGATCTTGCTGCTGGGGCTTCCTCGGACACCCCAGAGGAGCTTGGAAGGAGCCCCCCTGACAGGGAGTTGGGGTGTCTGCACCTGGGTCAGACCACATCCAGGCGTGAGTCTTGGGCGAGTCCATGGACATCCCTAGGCTATGTGTTCTCAATGGCCAGGTGAGCCTGTGATGGCAGCAGCCACAGGTGGGACAGGTGGCAGTGATGCAGGAACACATCTGCAGGTACACCTTGGCAGTGAGGAGTGAGGAGACCACTACAACACCAGGACATGACAGGCCTCACCCCCGATCCTGGTTCAGGTACAGGCGTCGGGAAGATGGGGTCCTGAGTGCGGAAAAGGGGGCCGGAGGTCTCATCTTATATGGAACCAGAACCTGGAGCCAAGGGTCTTAGGGAGCTTGTTGCTGCTCCCTGCCTCATGTTTCTAGAGGGTTCTCTGAGGGCCAGAGTGGCAAGTGGGCCTGGGGCCCAGAGGGCAGAGCCAGGACTCAGGGTAGCTTTCGCCAGTGCCCCCAGCCCATGTGAGCAGAAGCCGGACACCTCCCCCCTCCGTCTGGCTGACCTGGTGAAGTGCCTTCCGGCCCCGCGATCCAAGGAGGGCCCTGAAGGGCGGCACCGGCCCTTCTTGGAGGAGGCTCAGGGGTCATTCCCTGGAAAACATCCCCACTAGGAGGGAGTGGAGTCCCACATCCTCCAATTATGCTCCCATCCAGCCGGCCCACAATGGGCTGCTCAGATAACTATCGGGGGCTGCACGGATCAGCGCTGGAACAATGCTGGCCGCCCGGGCTATTTTTACAGCAGCCGTGCGCTCGGCAGAACCCCGCGTCGCCCCGAGGGAGCGGGCAAAGAAAGGCCTGCGGATGCCGTCGCCGGGAGACAGAGGAAGGCCCAGTGAGCCGCCCGGCGGCTCCAGGAAGCCTTTTCTTGGTCTGCTCACCGCCAGATAGCGAAACAATCGGGGTCCCCCACCCCCAGCCAGGAGAGGAAGGAGGCGTGGGGGAACGGGGGTTCTGTTGTGCTGCGTGCCTCTTCTCCTCAGAGCATGGCCCTGGAGGGCCCACTGCTGGGGCCAGGCCAGCGCGTCCCCTCGGCAGCCCTCGCCCTGCCCTGCCCCAGTGCCTCTGGGCCACACGCCGAGGACCTGCCAGTGTCATGGGGCTGGGAAGCGGCAGAGCTGGGGCTGGTACTTGGCCCCAGCTGCTTGCAGACACACTCTGGGAACCATCTACCCAGCAGTCCTTGCCTGACGACCTACTGTGCGCCAGCTCGGGGCACTGAGCCGTGGACAAGGCAGGTCCCTGTGCCACGGAGCCTCTGTTCTAGTTGTGGAGGAGACCGCTAACAAGGAAGCAAGGAAGGGATTTTCAGCTAGTGCCACTGTGACGGGAGGACTCAGACGCCCCTGGACAGGTCCAGTGAGCCGGGGTGATGGCCGCCTCTGGTCCAGCTGGAGGTCACTGTAGGGATCGTGAACCCAACGTGGCCCACCTTCCAATTTTGTAAGAAAACCTAGAAATCTCGCCTTTTCTCTGGAATCTGGTATTTCAGTGTTGGCCACTGATTTGGATCACGAAAACAAGCAGGTTGTGTTCAGAGCTGCTTAGCTATGAGTCGGTCACCTCTGCCATCATCCTTTTCATTCTGCAGGTGGGGAAACTAAGGCTCATCTGTCCTCGTGGTCCTCTGCCACGTGGGGGTAGAAAGCACCCTCTCCCACTGCGCTGGGACTTGGGATGCTCTTGCCCTCAAGGTCGAGCTGCCAGGCTGGCGAGGACTCGGGGACCTGAAGAAGTACAGAGAGCAGGGGCGCTGCGCTGGCCAGTGGCCGACCTCCTCCAAAATGGGGTCCCAGCAGGGGTGGGCTGAGGGTGACTGTGAACGGCTCCTGGGGGCTTAGAGATTTGATATCCCCTGGGGCCTCCCCTCGTGAAACCCACAGGGTAGTCAGAGGGCCAGGGCCCTGGATGATACAGGGGTCAGAGCAGGCCAGAGCATGGAGAGAGAGGGCTGGACACGTGGGGATTAACCTGCATTCTTCCATAATCCTGACCAGTGCAAATCCCTTATTTCTTATGCCGCAGAGATGTGACTGGTTAATAAGTTGCAAATCTATTTTATAAGCATCCGTTTTCTGTATGTGATGGAAACTCTGTTTTCAAATATCGTTTCCATTCCAGCCTGAAACCCCATTCCTCACTTGTCTGTGTTTATCCATTCTTTAAACAGTGAGGAACGAGCACCTCCTGTGGGCCAGGTCCTGTGCTGAGCTGTGAGTGAAATGGGAGGCGTCACTCTCTGTGCAAATCTGAAATTTGGAGATCATTTCTAGAAAATGCAGGCAGGCTGTTATTCGGAAGCTGCCCTAGACCTGCCTGGAGGGTGCTGTATTCTGCAGAGATGCTGCCAGGGCTGGGTGGCTTCATGCTTATCTCCCTGCAGGTGGAGGGTGCGGTGTGACATTCGGGGATGCCGGGCGTGGGCCCCGCTACTTCTGTTGGGAATGGCACCTGTCAGTCCCTGGATCACTAGGTCCCCCAATCACCTAGGAGGTCAGAGGAGTGGACAAACGAGGCGGCAGCAGGCCAGAGCCGGCCAGCCGGGTTGTGTTAAGACACACAGGGTGTCCCTTACCGACGCACGTTGCACTCTGTTCTGTCCTCCACAGAAAGCGAGGAGAACATGGCCACCAAGGAGAAGCTGCAGTGTCTCAAAGACTTCCACAAGGATATCCTGAAGCCATCCCCAGGGAAGAGCCCAGGCACACGGCCTGAGGATGAGGCTGAGGGGAAGCCCCCGCAGAGGGAGAAGTGGGCCAGCAAGATTGACTTTGTGCTGTCCGTGGCTGGCGGCTTCGTCGGCTTGGGCAATGTCTGGCGCTTCCCGTACCTCTGCTACAAAAATGGTGGAGGTGAGCCTGGGCTGGGCAGAGAGTGGCATTGGAGGAGAAGGGTTGAGCCAGAGCGTGGGTGGCCTCCCCATGCCTGGCTTTCCAGGCTCCCACCTTCACCTCCCCCGGGTCAGCCTGCTTAGCCCCCAGCCCACTCCTCAGAAGCAGGAGATGAGCATGACTAGGAATCAGGTGGTGTTCTGTCAGGGTCTTACTGTGTTACCTTGAGCAGATCCCTCACCCTCTCTGATCCTCCAGTTTACCATCTCTGAAGAGTGCCATGAGGCCAGGCCGGAGTCTCCCAAGCCTCAGATATTCACACGCCCCCTTTGTAAATTCCCTCACAGCTCTGCACCTCCCCACTCTTCCTTCCTTTACAACTTTTTTAACCTTTGCTTTTCTAACTTAAACCAAATGTAGTTCAAAAGCAAGCTTGGTTTCCCACCTTAAATGTAAAAAGCCAGTATCATTTGCCGTAATGGAAAGGTGGTATCCAGGAAAAAAAAATACAGTGAAGATTTTTAAAATTTTTAATTTTCACTTTTTTCCAGTTTTATTGAGATAGAATTGACATAAAACCCTGTTTTAATTTAAGGGATACAATATGATTTATGTCTATATTGAGAAATGATCACCACAGTAAGTCTAGTTAACATCCATCACCTCACATAGTTACAGATTTTTTTTTTCTTGTGATGAGAACTGTTAAGATTTTGCTGTCTTAGCAGCTTCCATTTTTTGTTTTGTTTTTTTCTGGCCACGCCGTGCGGCATGCGGAATCTTAGTTCCCTGACCAGGGATCAAACCCGTGCCCCCTGCGTTGGGAGTATGGAGTCTCAACCACTGGACCGCCAGGAAGTCCCTTAGCAACTTTCAAATGCACAGTCCAATATGTTGTTACTGGAGTCACGATGCTATACATGACACGCGCAGGACCAATTTATCTTATAACTGGAAGTTTGTCCCTTTAGACCCCTTCACTTAGGTGAAGGTGTTTTTTAAGTGTACATTCTCTGTTTGGTCAGCTGGTTAGTTGGTTGGTCTGAGTTTTTTGGGTTTTGTTTTTTTACCTGTTGAAGGCTCTGAGCTAGAATCCTCTCCTGTTGGAGAAGTTCAAGTTGGTCAGACACGATGGAGACTTCCTTGCTGACACAGTAAGAACTGGTAGTAAGAACTTACTCCCAGCTCCTCGTGGCGGCCCATGGCCAAGGGCTGGCGCTCCGGCAGAGCTGGGCATGCGCAAGCTGCTCCCGTCAGGAGAACCACCTTTCGGGAAATTCTGCCTTCGAGCCTGATTACTTAACCTTTTGTAGGTCTCAGGTGCCTCTGGGACTCTGATGAGTACCCTACACGCTCCCCAGAACAAAGTACATACACGTAGACCCAAGTTGCCCACAGTTTCAAAGGGTTTATGGACCCGCTGAAGCCATTAGTGGACACCAGGTAGGAACCCTTGCCCAATTCTTTGCCCCTCCCTCGTCCCCTGGCTCCCACCCCCGGCTGGAGAGGCCCACCTCTCGCTTCCCATCACCCTTCCTAATAAGTTCTTCTCAGCTTCCTGCCCTGGGGGCCGGGGAAGGCTAGCTGAAGGCGTCAACGAGGCCCGTTTGAAACGGGTGTTAAGGGCTGAGCATTCCTTCTTCGGGTGGACGGATGTGGGGAAGGCAGGCAGGTGGGCAGGCACCGCAGCTTAAACAAAGGCTCAGGGACTTCAAGCACCTGGTAGATTTGCAGAAGGCAAGAGGGCACCCAGGAAGGGTGATGCCGGCTGGACAGGTGGGCAGGACCCGGAGAGGTTTCAGCCAGGTCTAGGAGTTTGGCCTTTACCCTCATGTCCCTCACCCATGCCCTCTGATTCCATTGGCCGGGAGGGCTTGGGAAGGAGACCTACAGCCTCGGCCCCGTGACAGCCGCCGCGCCTCACCCCACTCTTCTCTCTCTGCAGGTGCATTTCTCATACCATATTTCATTTTCCTGTTTGGGGGCGGCCTGCCTGTGTTTTTCCTGGAGGTAATCATAGGCCAGTACACCTCTGAAGGGGGCATCACCTGCTGGGAAAAGATCTGCCCCTTGTTTGCCGGTGAGTGTGGGACAAAGGTCACCTGGGGCCTGGTGTTCATCGGTTCAGCAAATTTTTATTGAACACCTACTGTTTGCCAGGTACAATGGAGCCTCATGCAGGCCGCGTGGCACCGTGCCTGACGCAGGTCACGCCAGCACCTTGTACACGTGATGCTGCTGCTCGTTCCACACAGCTGTTCCCGCCTCTCTGGGTTGTTAAAGGATAAGGGAGCCAGTAGCTTCTAAGCAGCAGAGGGTAGAAGAGAAGCCTTTCAGGAACCGTTCTGTCTGGCTTCAAGTCCCAATTCCTCGTTTTGCTAATTCTCGTGACTTTGGGAAAGTCACTTAATCTCTTTGTGCCTCAGTTTCCACAACTGTTACATGGAAATAACATGCTTACTTCAAGGATTGCTATGAAGACAAAACGACATAGCCATGTAAAAGTGCTTTGTACACATAGTAAGCCCCAAACCAGTGGTAGCTTTATTATTATTATAACATTTAGTCCTGTGCCTAGTTCCTAGTATGCCCTCATAAGATAATACTGTCATGATTATAATTGGCAGGGGTGGGAGAATGTGTGAGTCTGTTCACTCAGTCATCCGTGTAAATCTACCCATCCATCTATCCATTAAACCTTTCTTTCATTAAACTAGTCAATAGTTAGGCAATCCATCTATCCATCCAACCATCCTCCATCTACCCATCCACTCATTCATCCGTCCGTTCACCTACCTAACCTTCCCTTCAACCACCATCCATACATCCATCCAACAGAGTGAATATCCATCATTCCAACATCCATCCATCCATCTATCCATCAATCTATCCCTCTTTCATATATCCTTCGATTCATCCAACTATCTGATTTATCTAAGCACCCATTCCTTCACCTATCCATCCATCCAGTCATCCATTCATCCTACAGATATTTGCTGGTCACTGTTGAAGGGCCCCTTCTGGCCCCAGGCCTGCAGATTCCAGGGTTTTCTGGTTGGGGGTGTGGCTGTGGTGGGTCTGGCCTCCCTCTGATGCTCGTCTCGCTTATCCACACTTGCAGGCATCGGCTATGCCTCCATTGTGATTGTGTCCCTCCTGAACATATACTACATCATCATCCTGGCCTGGGCCACGTACTACCTGTTCCAGTCCTTCCAGTCGGAGCTCCCCTGGGCAAACTGCAACCACAGCTGGAACACGCCCCAGTGCTTGGAAGACACCTTGCGCAGGAACAAGAGCCTGTGGATCTCCCTCAGCACCACCAACTTCACCTCCCCCGTCACCGAGTTCTGGGAGTAAGGCTGGCCTCGCGGAGGACGGAGCGGGCAGGGGAGGAGGCAGTGGACAGCCCACTCCCTCGTCTTCTCCCCAGGGATACGGGAGCCACTCTCTTGGGGCGGGGTGGGCGGAAGGAGGGGTACAGATCTGGAGATAAATCCATGCCTTTGGTCTCAGACAGGCCTGGACTCGAACCTCAGTTCTGCCATTTTACTGGCTGTTTGACCTCCAGCAAGTCACTGCCCCTTTCTGAGCCTCAGTTTCTTTAACTGTCAAATGAGGGGAATGAATCGTTCCTACACCCATGGGATCTCTGTGAGGATTGTTTCCCAAAGGCAGGTATATGTTCTTATGTTGTCTGAAAATGATATAGTTTTCTTAATGTATTTTAGAAAAAATATAGTTAGCACATCAAACCTGTTTTTGCACAGAGAAAAATGCATATATGAAGCTGAAGTAGTTACTCAAGTCAAGAGGTGAGTAGCTAGCGTGAAAAATATGTTCAGTTAGCATTTGCCGGGTAACACCCATCCCCACATTCAAGCAGCCATTTATTTTACTTGGCTCACGGCTCTGCTGTTTGGCAGTTTGGGCTGAGCTTGGCTGGGCAGTTCTGGTCTTTGCTGGGTTTCCTCGCTAGTAGGTCAGCTGTAGGGCACCAGGGTAGCTCTTCTGGAAGTTGGCTGGCTATTGGCTGGGGTGCCACAGGCAACTGGTCCCTATGGTCTCATTACCCTGCAGGCTAGCCTGGGCTTGTTCCTAGGTGGCTCAGCATTCCAAAAACAACAGATGGGGAAGTCCCAGTGCAGGAGCACTTTTCAAGCCTCTGTTTGCACCATTTTTGTTAATGTCTCCTTGACCAAAAACAACCACAAGACTCAGACTCAAGAGGTGGGGAAATAGGCTCTGTCTCTTTATGAGAGGAATGGAGAATTATGGGCATTTTTGCAGTTTTCCACAATAGAGTCAGTAACTGCTGAAGTATACGCATAGACCAAACATCAGAAAGGCAGAACATGGAGGCCTGAAGTTTGGGTAGCTCTTAGCTGACATACCGGGAAGTCCTTCTAACACAGTGCTTGGAGATGAATCAAAAATGTATTAGTGCATTGCTTTTCCTGCTCTCCATGAGCTATTAAATTGACTGCTCAGTAGTCCCTTCGATCCTGGAAATAACAGGTGAGGCCTTGCGTGGGGTTGAGAGCCAGGGGCAGGGGACGGTGTTAAGGAAGGGGGCGGCCCCTCATGATCACAAGATGAGACTCCCTCTCTTTTGTGTGTGGATTTGCTGCTTCAAGGTGTCTCTCCCCCTCTTAGAACCTGGCCCAGGAGCAGGCCCACAGAAGAGGGAGTTCACTGCTGGCTGGTCCCAGCCAAGCGTTAGGACCAGGGCTGGGGAATCTTAGGCCAGAAAGGTCCAGTCGGCCTCACCCAGGTGGTCCACGTCCGTCTCCTGACACGCGGGCCTTCAGTATGTGCTCACGAGTACCCGGGCTCCTGGAACTGGGGCTCTTTTCCATGGACATATTTCCCCCTTGCAGACAAAAACCATTACAGACACATCCCCCCCCTTGCTCCCCACCCTCTGGACAGCTGAGTTTATAGACAAAGAAATGCAGGTACTTCATTCTTCTCACTTGAATGGGGCCCGAGACCACAGCCCTGTCCGTTCTTTGCCGTGCCTGGCACAGCCTGACCACCTAGGGCCCTGGCACTCGCCCGGCTACTCAGGTGCCCACCGGGGCCTCGTTGCCTCAGGCATGGTTCGGCTACCTGGGTTGAAACCCTTGTTCTGCCATTTCTAACTCAGGCAGATGCCTTTTCCTCTCTGGGCCTCAGGGTCCTCAGCTATACTTGGGGAGATCATAACCCTGCCCTCCTAGGGTTGTAGGGCCGCCCTAATGGAACAAGTTCATGTATGGCCAGCCCTGAGAGCCTGCTTGATAAATGTGGGCCATTACTCCTAATTTAGTGTCCTCATTGTGGATAAAACTGCCCCCTGGGGACATTTGAAACTCAACTTCAGAGGGACTAAGAATGGCCCATTCTCAGGTGCCCGTATGGTCCCGCTATTACAAAGGGGCTGTGCCCTGTATCTCAGGCCCGAGGGCTCTTGGGAAGGAGCTCACGTGAGCCGGGAGGTCCATACCTGTGCCTCCTCTCCTGCCTGTCCCCCAGCCTGGGCCCTCCTGGGGGGTTCTAGGCCTCCTGCCTTCCAGAACCCCCGTTCTGAGTGCCCGAGCTCCCTTTCCTGAGCCAGAAGACATTGACAGGATTTATCTTTGGAAACATCCTGGTCCTGCAGTCACCTTCCCAATCCTCACATGGTCCACATAGACTCGCCCAGTCCAGAGAATGTCGGCCGCCCACCTGGCCGCCCCTCCCGCTCTGGCCTTCGCACCCTCCCCTGGGCCCCGGCAGGGTTCTGTGAGCCCACCTGAACATTCACGCATAACCTTCCCTCTTTAGAAGCCTAGGGAGGACTGGGGTCCACAGAGGAGGGGAGAGGACCTTCCTGCCACCCGTGAGAGTGGAGAGGCTGAGGCCACCTGCCTTCAAGGGCCTTCCCTTCTCTTGGGCATGAAAGAGGGGGAGGGAACGAGAACTCGTGTGGAATAACTGACTCCCGTGAGCATCGTCCCAGGGACTTGCCCCTGTCATTTCGTCCCATCTTTGCAGAGGCCCTTTAAGTAGGGAACATATCTAAGAATCATCCCAAACTCCTTTCTGCCTCAAACCCCACATCCAATTCGCCGGTCCTCTTGGCTCTCCGTTTAAAGCATATCCAGAGCCTAGCCCCCCTCCCCACCTGCACTGCCGCCCTTCCCCCACAGGACCCCCTCATCCCTCTCCCGGACCCAGCATGGCCTCTTATTGCTCTCTCCACCTTACCTTTGCATCTCTGCAGTCAGCTGTGAATCCAAACACGTCATTTCTCGGCTTAGAACCCTCTCGTGGCTTTTTCCATGATCATCATCTTGCCCAGCCAGGGAGGATTAAGTGAGTGTTTCAGCACTGAGTAAGTGCTCACTGAGTGCTGATTCTTATTCATTCCATGTTTGCATCCACCTGGCTGTGTAGCTTGGAGCAACAAGTCACTACCCTTCTGGCCTCATTTCCCAATCTGCAAATGGAGGGGCCATGTGCGCTGGGCTTTGGGGGATGAGTAGGAGGTCACTAGGCTGGAAAAGAGAGAGGGAAAGACATCCTGGACAGAAGGAACAGCCATGCTGAGGCTCAGCGTTCGTAAAACACATGAGTAGCAGTGAGTCATTGGTTTGGCCGGAGGATAGGACACATGGGGCCAGGGAGAAGGATGGAGGCCTTGGATGTTAGGCACATAAATTTGGGCTTTGTTCTCTAAGAGGGGGAGCCACGGAAGCTAAGGAGGAGGGAAGGGGAGTCATGGGATTGAATTTGTGTTTTCTAGACTTACTCAAGGAACACACTGGTGAGAGAGAGGCTGGGACATATATTAAGTGCCTACTGTATACAGAGCCTCAGAGGGCTCAGCCCTCAGTATGTGGGTTCCCTTTAAGGTGACACTTAGCTTATATGATTTCCCCTGAAAATAGCCACCAGCCCAGCAGTGACTAACTCTGGGATCTCCACTGAGGGAGAATTGCTGGGAATTGACTGAGGTGTCGCTGGCCGGTACCCACTGGGCTGCTGAGCAGTAAGCATCCTCTCCAGGCTGGTCTCCGGGCCCCTCGAGCCAAAGCCCAGCCCCGGCCATCACTGGCTTCACCTCTCTCATCTGCACCAGACACGCGGGCCCCTGAGCTGGCCCTTCTTTCGGCAAAAGAGGCCTGACAGTGCTCGGGAGCTACCTGGGGTTCCAGATAACAAGACACCACAGAGCTAAGCCTTCCTCCTGGCTCTGGACAGGAAAGGCCCTGGTCGACCATCCCTACCAGCCCCTCTGCCCGCTCTGGTTTTACAAGAGGAGCTGCTGGAGAGCCACGGGCCATGCTCCTGTCTCCCAGAGCAGGGACAGTGACTCTGGCCCGGGGTCCCTGCTGCTTGGCCTCCGTGCAGTCACCACCTCTCCAGAGCTCAGAGGTAGCGTGGTCCTAACACCTCACAGCCTGGCTCAGTGTTAAGGAGCTAGAACAAGCGGTATGCTGACGATGGAGCCTCTGGGCATGGCTTATTAGGTGGAACGCTGAGGACCAGAATGGTTAAGTGACTTACCCAAGGTTACACAGGCAGCTACACATAGCTACACATGGCGTCCAGTACTGGACGCCACCTCCAGGGTCTGTGTCCCCACCGGCCATAAGTCCAGGGCAAGTCCACGGTCACAGGTAACATTGTGCCGTGTGTGTGTGACCCCACTGTCAGGTTACGCATGGGGTCTTCTCTTGGCCTGGGTCCCCACGCCTACCCCGTCTGCAGCACTAAAGCACTATCAGCGGGAGCTGGTGAGATGCCCTTCTCCCTTGAAAGCCACCTGGGCCCCTGAGACAGTCATTTCACACTGGCTTTATAATTTAACTCTGAATCGCTCTGTGAGGGGGAAGCAGAGCTTCTGCCCCCAGTCAGCCTCATCCTTGCTCGCCCCTGCTCTGAGGTCACCTCAGTTCCGAGGGTCCTGCTTCGCCCCCAGCCCTGGAAGACGGGTGGGGCCAGATCTGGCTAAATGCCCTCCATCATCCTGGAGCCATGCCTTCCTCCCCGGTTCCTCCAGAGCCCCCTGGGAGCTCAGCACATATCATTAGACTTTATTAGAATCAAAGAAATGAGTCATATTTGCAAACAAGCCCTGCTCAGCCAATCTTCCCCTGCAGCTATCGGAAGGGAGAGACGGCGGAGAGAGCCCTGTGCGGCCCCATGCTTGGGGCGGATGGGCTCTTTTATAATTGTTGCCTCCGCCAGTCTCCAGGGAAGAGCCATCGCCAATAAATGGCTGGCCGGCAGTCAAAAGGAAACGATTTGGCCCACTCGGAGGACGTATTTACATCTCTGAGTGCCGGCTGGACGGCAGCGGGGCGGCCGACTCAAAACAGCCGTCCAGGCGATTCTTTTTTGGATCCCACCCTGGAATGAATCATTACTATTCTTGGACAAGAATGCAGCTCACCTCTAGGTCTCCTCCTCTCTGTATGAGAGATGCAGGGAAGCCTGGGATGCTGGGGCCCCTCTCGAAGGGAAGCATGGTACCCAGTGCATGGGTGGCTGCTCCCCAGGGTGGGATCAGAAAAAGGAACCAGGCCTAGGGTTGATTTTTTTTTTTTTTTTAATCTGGGTAATTTCAGATGAATTACTGCACCTCTCTGAGCCTCAGTTTCCCCATCAACCAAATGGGTATAATTAATTTACTCAACTAATGTCTATTGAGCATTCACTGTGTGCCAGGCACTGTTCTGAATCCAGCAGTGGTCAAGAGAGACACAGGTCCTGCCTCCATGGAGATGACATTCTAGTAGGACAGACAGACATTAAACAGATGATACAAGTAAAATTGTAATATACAAGCGATGATAAGTGATGTAAAATAAAGCCAGGGCTGGGGAAGGAGAGTGACCAGGGATGCTTTTTACAGTGGGTGGCCAGGAAAGGCTGCCCTGGTGAAGTGGCATTTGAACAGAGACCTGAAGGTGGTGGGGTGGCATGTCATGTAATGAGTGGCCAAGGGAACAGCCAGTTCAAAGGTCCTGAGGCAGGAGCGTGCTGGACCTGTTCAGGAAACATTCCAGAAGCCAGTGTGGCTAAAGGAGGAGGGGAAGGGGCCACGAGGATGAGCATTGAAATGGGACCGCTACACACGGAGCTTGTCCTGGACAGGTCCCATTTATGCCTATGGTCCCAGCCTCTTATTAATAGGCACCACGCTCGCTCTTTAAGATGTCTGGGTCTGAATGATAGAGTATTTGGTCACCTTATTCAGGGAGGCAAAAAGGAATGGGGCAGGTAGGTGGGAGCCATGGGGGTTGTGGAGCAGAAGTGGGGTGTCACCTGACTTGGGTATTGCCAGATTCTGTCTTAATCAGAACAGACTGGGGGTGAGAGTGGGGGCAGGAAGACCAGTGAGGAGGCTGCTGAAACAGCCCTGGGGAGCAATGGGGCCTGGACAGGGGTGGTGGCAATGTTGGGGCAATGTGGCCAGATTTGGGGTAACTTGTGCAGCCTCCAGGCGAGGTTAGGAGGCATTGGTGAGGGGCAGTGCACCATGGCAGTCCCTCTGGGGCACAGTACTCTACAGAGTACTGAGCACTCCCATGCACCAGAGGGAGAAGGGTCAACAGATCCTGGTCTGTGCCTCGTGGCTGAGCCTGTGCGGGCCCGACAGGGAAGGGTCCTTCAAACTGGGTCCCTTCAAGAAAGGGTTCAGATGGACTCACACAGTCTCCGGCCTCCTCGGCTATCCCTGAGATGACTTTGGAAAGGATGTCGGTTACTTTGGCCCCGAGCCTACAGTGGGCTCTGTTACGACAACTGCTGTTTGATGAGACAAGTTCACTCCATTCCTAGAATGTCTGCATGGCCCCATGCAAGCATTTTTAAGAATTTAAAGTAATTTTTATAAAGGTGATATGAGCACGTTGAAAACATTCAAATAGTTTAAAAAACATATTCACTGCCAAGTGAGTCCCCGCACCACCCCCGCCCCTGCATCCCCCGGGGCAGCGACTGCACCATTGTCTTGTGTGTCCGCCAGAGTCTGCGAATCTGAGCACGTGTGCCCGCCTTCCGCACAGTGAGGCAGCCTCAGCACTGTTCTCTGTTCACTTATCTCGCCCCTGGGACGTCACCCCTTATCAGCACACAGGGAGAGTCCCGAGGTCTTAAGGGCTGCGCAACATTTCGCCAGGAGCCTGCTCAGTGCCTGCTGGGCCCCGACCCATGGCCATCTGGATGGTTTCCAGTCATTTGCTCCCTCCGACAGAGTGGAGATGAATCGCTGGGGGTGGACCCTGTCGTTGGCCACACCTGCAGATGTAACTGTAGGAGAGTCTTAGGATAGAACCCCTGGGTCACAGAAAACGTGCCTTAAACTGTCGCAGGAGGGCACCGCAAAGGGGACTGCCACCAGCAGTGGAGAAGCAAGTGCGTGACTCAGTTTCCCTCTTGTGGCCTCAGTGGCTGGTCAGCTGCCCAGAGCAAGGCCGTGTGGCAGCCTCCCGTCCATAGTGGGCACCACAGGTTTGCCCAGCACGGTGGTGGGAGAACGCAGAAGGGCACCAGTGACCTGGCGCGGGCTGGGTGTGGTCAGAATTGGGGCTCTGGGGTTTCAAGCTCTTGGCCAACTTGCCCTAAAGGAGAAAAGGAAAGGCCGTCTTGTGACTGGGCACCCCCTCGGCATTGGCTGAGCCCCTGCTGTGTGCCTGCCGTGGTGTGTCTAGAGTCTGGTAGGCAAGACAGACTCTCACCTGAGGGCGACGTCCAGTGTGAGAGGGCGGCCTGGGAGACAGAAGGACGCTGGTCGTCCGGAGCATCATGGGAAGCCTCCCTGGAAGCACGGGGATGGTGTGCCTGGCGGTGGAGCGGTGCCTACCCGACGCAGCCCATTCACAAGGAGTCCTTGGCTGCTGCCCAGCAGGCCCTGGGCTTTCATTGAAGGCGCCGAGCTCTGGAGGCTGCACGGGGAAGGGCTTTTTGTTCTAAAGCTGCTGTAGCCGCCAAACCCACGTGCTTGGCAGGGCCCCAGCCGGGACACGGTTGGCCCACAGCCTGCCTTGTGAGGATGCCCCCTGCCCTGAGGCTCCAGTGACCGCTGTTGAAGCAAGGCCTGGAGAGATTCTTTTCAAAGTTTAGGCTCTGTTTTCTCTCTTAACCAGAGGGGCAAGGTAGTGGAGTCCAGAGAACACTGGCGTTGGGAGTCAAGACAGCCCGGGTGTAGGGTGGCAGTTCTGCCACCTGGTGGCTGTGTGTCCGTGGATGATTGGTTCTCCAAACCTCAGTTTTCCCCATCTGTAAAATGGGGCAAGTGACTTCTAATCTTTGGACCAGATGAGGTAAATTAGAAAAGCTCGTTGATGGAGCCCCTTGATGTCGGTGTGACCAGAAGAAAGGCCTCACTTGAATGCCAGTTGAGGTGGGAATCTTGGATTTATTCAAGGTCCTTGTGTTGAAGCTTCTTTGGGAAAAAAGGAAAAAGCAATGAGAAAGTGTCCTGGGCCAGTGGGCCTTCCGAGCCCTGACCGTGGGGTCATCCCACACACTAACTGAGAGCTGGGGATGGTCTGGGGGCAGGAGCTAGTATTCGTGTTTTACAAAAGAGGAAACTGAGGGCGAGGTCGCACGCCCCTCCTGCCTCTCGTCCCTGAGACTGTGGCCCTCGAACCGGGAGCTGACTCGTTAGAGGGAACCCAGCTTCTCCCCAGGGAGCACGAGCCCCCATCTCCTGTGACTCCTGTGACTTCGGTGGCAGTGGCCCTTGTGGACCGATGTCCCTGTGCTCGGTGTGGCTGCCCTTGGTCACTGCCACAGCAGTCGGAGCTCTGGGACCGTGGGGACACTTTCTGGGCATTAGGTCTCGTGGTCTCTCGGCTGCCAGCGTCCTGCGTCATCCCAACCCAGCTTCAGAAGGCTCCTGCCCCTCGGGGGTGTGTCTGAGTAGGTGTTGCGTGCGTCTGCCTTGGGCAGCAAATTTCTTGGACTCCGAAGAGCCAGGCTCTGCCATGTGACGCTGGTCGGGGTTGGTGGCTGCCTCGTGCTGCTTATCCTTCAGACCGTCCACTCACCTCCTTCTGAGCCCTTCACAACCCTGGCAGGGAGCAGGGGCGGAAACGGCACTACTTAGGTAGGTGTCTGGAGCTGCACTGGGGTCTCTGCGCCACAACAGTAACAACCGCTGAGGTTTACCGACTGCTGGCTGCATCCCAGGCCAGTATCTGATACTTCGAGTGAGCTTTCTCCTAACCCTGTAAAAAGGTGTGTGAGTGGCCTACAGCCACAGATAGAACAAACACTCTGCCCCCTTGAGGCTTACCTTTTAGTGAGAGATCCAGGTAAGAAACAGGGGCGAGTACAATAAAAGAGGGACAGGACAGAGAATGTTGGGGGAGGGTAGTTGTTCCCATTTTAGAGATGAGGAGACTGAGGTCGGGCAGTTGGATAACTAGCCCCAAGTCAGTGGTTGCGTGGTGGAGCCCCGTGGGAACCCAGTGTTTGGCCCACAGTGGGCACTGAGGAAGGGTCTGCGAGAATCAATCACATGAATCAGCACTCGATTCACAGATGAGGAAACTGAGGCTTAGGGGTTTAACTTAACTTGCCCGAGGCCTGGCTGGGTAGAACCCAGGTTCGCCTGACTCAGGAGTCCAAAGCTATACCCTCGTTGGCCTCTCCCACGACTCTGTGACACAGGTGTTAACTGTTTCCCTAGACCAATGGGATTCCACAGCTCGGAGGCAGGATTTGAGCCCCAGCCTGTTGGAATCCAGGCGTCAGCTCTCTCGGCCCCTGACCGGCCCGTCTGACTTGTGGCTCTGTTTGCTTGAAGGCGCAATGTGCTGAGCTTGTCTTCTGGAATTGACGAACTGGGCGCTCTGAAGTGGGACCTTGCTCTCTGCCTTCTCCTCGTCTGGCTGGTCTGTTTCTTCTGCATCTGGAAGGGCGTCAAGTCCACGGGCAAAGTGAGTTGTGCTCCTGTCCCTCCCCTGCCTCATGGAGACCGGCCCCCATCTCCTGCGCCCCCAGGCCTTCCTGCTCGAAACTGGTCCTGATCAACCAGTCCTCCCAGCAAATACAGAGCCCTGGTGTGCGCCATTTGCCCACCTCATGATGTAAATATCCCCACCAGGTCCAATTAGAAGTTATTGATGGTTCAACGACCAGCTAAAAAAGTTCCTGCAATTGAGCTGTGAGCTCTCCTGAGCCTGCACAGGCTCCCACACACCCCTGGTTCCCCGTCAGGGAGTGGGCAGCAGTGTGAATGTTAGCAGATAGCAAACCTTGGAGATGCCACTGATAAGGTAGCTGGTAACTGCGTTGTTAATTACCAGCTTCTCTACGACCCCATGCACCCTTGTAGCCTCCACATCCCCTGGGGGCTCGTTAGAAATGCAGACCTGTGGGCTGACCCCAGGCCAACAGAAGCAGAAGCTGCCTTTGAACACTTTCCCCAGATAATCCAAATGCACACTGAGGGTTGAGAAGCACCAACTGGGATTTTTGCTGCTAAATCAGATTAACTGAATTATCTTACGATTTGCATTTCAGCTGGTAGCTAAGATGTTAGTTATTAAGGAAAGCTTTCACTGATGATTAAGTCGTTCGCTCATAACCAAAGTGTTAGTTGTAACTGAAGTATCTGCTGCTGTTTAATATATTACATGATGACCAAGATGTTAGCTATTAGCCAAGGTGGTAGCTGATGATTAAAATGTTACCTTATAATTCAGGTTTTAGGTGTAGCGGTATATTGTCAATATGAAAATGTTAGCCTGTAACAAAAATGTTACCTGTTAGCAGAGCACAGCAATTACCTGATAACCAAGACACTGGCTGATATGACACCATAGTTTTTCTGATGACAGAAATTCGTGCAGAGGGTTCTGTTGGGATCACAGGTGTGAACCCAGGGCACTAAGCCACAGCAAAGGTGTTGGCTGATCTGCCCTACGTGCCCCCCGTCTATCATGCCCCGACCCCCGTCATTTGCATCTCGATAGGGGGAAAATCTCTTTAAGATCAAAAAGCCCTCAAAGGTCAAAAGAGTAAGTTAAGGTGGCATTTGAGGGACATCGATGGGCAGTGGGTGAAGTCATTTGGAGAAGGGGCCTTTGCTGTACACATTCACCCCAGACAAAGAGGCCCTTAGGCAAAGTCATGGATCTGAAGAGACCCCAACAGTACTCTGGGACACGCCGGGTAAGAGGTGGGTCCCCGGTGGTGGAGGCAGAATGAGCACGGAGGCCTGCGCGCCCACGCCCTCCGCCGGTTTCTCTGAATAGAGCCACCTGCGACCCTAAAACCCAATCTGGAAAGGAAGCGGGCCAGGCTTCAGAAATCTGCACGGGCACACCCCCGCTGACATCACCCGCCCCGAGAGGCAGGAAGAGGGGACGTGGCGTATTCCCGCCGCTCCTTGGGACGCACGTCCTCCAGTCTTGTTCCATGTCCTCCACCGTCTTGTGTGCGAGCGGTTTCCTTACCACCTCTCTTTGAACAGTGAGGGAACTGGGCTGGGATTCCTTAATGACTTGTCCAAGGTCGCCCCTCCCTCTGAACTTCAGTTTCCTCATCCAGAGACGGGTGAGAGTTAAAGCAAGCTGTGTCAGCACCCGGCACAGTGCTCGGCACAGACTGTGCAGTAGGCGCCAGTCCCTGCTCCCCACGTGGAGGCGAGCCCATCAGGAAGCTCTGTGGACCCTGGTCCCGAGCAGTGCTGCAGACACACTTACGCACGCGTGCTTAGAGCCTCTGCCATCTGCCGGGCGCTGCCGTGGGCATGGGGCCCGGGGTGCACAGAACAGACAAAAATCCCTGCTGTCCAGGAGCTGACAGACTTGTTGGTTGCAACAAGGGGAAGGTGTAAACCATACAGGAGTCAGTTGGCCACAAGAGCTATGGAGGAAAACAGGAGTGTCAGGTGCAGTTTCAAGGGGGTTGGCCAGAGAAGGCTCTCCGAGAAGGGCACTTTGAGGCAAGGATCTGAAGGAAGTGAGGGTGAGCCGTGCAGAGGCCCGGAGGTGTGAATGACCAGACCCTCGGGGAGCCCCCAGTCTGATGGAGGAGCTGATGTCCCCTAGGAACGGTGAGCAGTGCTTGAGACACTTGCTGGGGCCGGAGAGTAGAGTCAAAGCGGGTGTAGGGCTGCATCGCGGGCGGGCTGAGGGACGTGACTTGCTAGAGGTCCCCCTGCCCGCCCCCAGAGACGAGGCTCCAGGCCCCCAGGGGCGGGTGTGGTTCCCAGAACAATAGCAGGGCCTGGGCCAGCCGGGAGAAGCCAAGACAAACACAGTGAGGCTCAGTGGACTTCCTCAAGCCCCTCCGCCTGCCTATCCGCCCATCGCCAGCCGGGACTTCCAGCCCTGGCCACAGACCAGGCTCGCAGCCGCCATGGGGGCTGGGCCCATGGGCAGCAGGACAGCCTCATCCTGGCCAGGGCCTCGCTCCAGGGGCTGACCCTGGTGTGGCAGGGGGTGGAAGGAGGGAGCACCGGGTCCTGGGAGGCTCAGGACCTGAGTTCAATCACTTCGCCTCTCTGGGTCTCAGTTCCCTTCTTTGTAATATTCAGCCTTCTGAGGGTCTGACACTTGGCCCCGAATTTGCTGCTGCTTCATTCATTCAAGAAATGGAGATAATGGCGGCAAATGCTCTGTGGCACGTGTGTGCCAGGCACTGTTCTCAGTGCTGATTATTACTTACTAGTTCATTTAATCTCCTGACGCCTGAGGTATGTGTGGCTCTTACGACCATTTTACAGATGCGGAAACAGAGGTGCAGAGAGGTTAATGAACTTGCCCAAGGCCACACAGGTTGTCGTGGCCACACAGGTGGGATTTGAACTCGGGCAGCCCAGCTCCTAGCCTCAGTGCCCGTCGCCTGCTCTCCGCCCTCAGCCCTGTGCTGGCCTGACGGTCGTGTCCGATGCGAGTCCCAGCACGTAAGGTCCAGGGAGGTGACACAGAGGCCCAGATCCTCACACAGGAAGTGCAGCTCTGTGGACCCAAATGGCAGTTTGGTCCCAGACATGAGCACAGGCGCTGGCCTCTCCATCACCAGCCTCCACGGCAGCTCTTCTGTCCAGTGCTTAGAAACAGGCAGGGGCGGCCGGCAGAGCCAGACCTGGTTTGGGGTTTCAGCTCTGCCCCTATAGCCTACATGACTGGGGGCCAGTCCTTTTCCCGCTCTGAGTCTCGGTTTCCCCTTGTGTGAAATGAGTAGCGGTACCCACCCCCAACAGGAGTGCTGTGAGGACCCTCAGGACCTGCCCAGGCGCTGGTTCCAGACCCTCGGCCTCAGGTCTCTGGGCTGAGTGACCCACGCTGCCCAGGCCTTCTTCTCAAAGGAAGCTCAGGGCAGCAGGAAACAAGCCCATCTCCCCCCTGCCTGGCCAGCCACCCTCTCCCGACCGTCCGTAAGGAATGAGGAAGCGTTGTCCTTGTAAGTTTCCAGGGCAGTTGGGCCACAGGGCTTTTGGGTCGAGGGCTCAGAGGAGCCACGGAGGTTTGCCAGCAAGAGTGGAAAAATAACACATCCCGTGGGAAGGCCTGCTGGGCCCCCCCCAGAGAGCCATTGGTGGTGGCTGGCACCAGCATCTCCCACGAGCATCCCTGGAGAGTCACGGAGAAGTTGAGAGAATGGCTCCCAGGGGCTTGTTCTCAGCAACAAATTCTGCAAAATAAGGGTGTCTTTCCAAAGAGGCGGCTGGGTGGCATAACCAGGTGGGCTGTTGTGTTCTGGGTTTGGGGAAGACAGCGGACACGCACACACACACACAAGCCAGCTGGCCTGGACCACATCCCACCTCTGCCACCTACTGGCCCTGGGCCCCCGAGCAGCTGACGTGACCTCACTGGGCCTCCGTGTCCTCATCTAGAAAATGCAGGTGATAATAGTCCTACTTCTTCCAGTTGTGAGTTAACACGCATAAAGCTCTGGCATAGCGCCCGGCACACAGCAAGCGCTATATAAGTGCTTGTGAAACGAATTAAATACGTGGAAACAAGGGAAGCCACCCCCACCCCGGGAGGTGTCCTGTGTCCCTGACACAAAGCCCTCTGGCCACAGCCCGCACACCCGCCCAGCCCAGGGGGCCCTCAGGCTTTGAAGCAGCTGCCCTCCGCCCCGCCGCTGTCAGCAGCCATTGTTCTCCGGGCCCTGAGCTAGGGGCCGGCGGGCCTGTCGGCAGGAAGGGAGGAACGGCCTGCGGGCTGGTCTTCTTTCTTCTCTCACCCCTTCCGTGGCTTCCTGACCTGCCTCCACCCTCCACGTCTGCCTTCTGGTCCCTGGGAAATGGAGGGCTCTCTGCCTCGGGAGAAGACAGTAAGGTGGCTGGGGAAACTGAGGCCCGGGGGAGAGGGGCGTCCAGGGAGGGTGTGGCAGAGGCGGAAGGAGGGTGGCCCTTTCAGCCTGGGATCCTCAGGAGGACCTGCTGCTAGGGTGAGTGGGGAAGCCACCCGCTGGGAGGGTGCAGAGGTGCATACGGACCCCAGTCTGTGCAACCCCAGCTGACCCTCTCAGCCACTCCACCCCTCCCGCTGGCAGAGCTGGAGGAAACCTTAGAGCCCAGCTGGTTTGAGCCCCCCAACTTGGCAGGTGGGTAAATGGAGCCCAGAGAGGGGCAGTAACTTGCCCAAGGTCTCACAGCAAGCTTGTCACTGAGCCTGAATTCTGACCTGAGCCGTAGAGCCCTTGGGGAGTCCAGCTTCCCTCTGGTCTTTGGGAGGATTGAATGAACTGCCAGTTGAAGGGCTTTTTTCTGCCGTGCTGTTGTCACTGGAGGAGGTTCTAGGCTGCCCCCGTTCTGCTGCTTAAATGCTGTGTGACCTGTGGGCAAGGGACAGACTCTCTGGGCCTCAGTTTCCTTGCTTTCAAGATGGGGTTAGGGCAGGACCAGGTGAGTGTAGAAGTCACTGCACTTGGATTAGCACTAGGTACACAGTAAGCACTGAATAAATGCTGGCTGGTGATATTGACTGAAGGCAGCTGAGCCCGACAGGCCCTGAAAGCTTCCTTCTTTCCTTTTTCCAAAGCCCCCTGCTAGTTCTTTCTACTCAAAGGGATGGCAGCTGTCTGAGAACTGGGCTCCATTATGGCAGCTAGGCGAGGTTCAGGGCTCTATCACCCCCCCGTCGGTGTCTGTTACCTGCCTGAGTCCAGAAGTGCCTGGCAGTGTTCTGGCACTGCCCCCTCCCCCAACGCCACGGGCCTTTCATCCTGTTCTCGGTCTCAGTTTCCTCACCTGTAAAATGGGTGCATTGGCCATGCAGTGGTCCCTCCCCGGGCCCCTGGCCTCAAGGCCCTCAGAGGGGGTCAGGGGCTCTGTGAGCTAGTCTTAGCATTTCCACTGGTCACCACGGACTTTTGCGTGTCCTGCACCGTGCAGTAAGATGCCTCATGCCTTGGCTCAGGGCTGACCCTCTGCCTGCTGGGTGCAGGCCTTGAGCACAGTGGTGGCTTGGAGAAGTCTGGGAGCCCTGCCCAGTCTCAGTTCCTTCTCCAGCAGCAGGTTAGCCAACGTACCGATTTGGGGGTGTGGTGAGCATGAAGTGGGCTGGTGCTGGGGAGGCCTGGCTCAGCCGGTGCCCTGCTGAAATAGCAGGATTTCACTGTCCATTCAGCCAGGCATCTTCGAGCTCCTCTCAGGTGTAAACCCTGCCTGGGAACTTCTTGTGTTGAAGAAGAAGTTGGGAAAATCCATCCACGAACTGAGGCTACAGGAGGTATGAAGGCTGGTGCTTTCGGGACAAGAGGAGTAGAGAAAGTAGGGCGGGGCCCTTGGAGATGGAAAGGCCTGGCCCGGGTCATCTCTGGTCCCCACCTTGATTGACCTAGGCCTGCCTGGGATGTGCTGCATGACCCAGGGAAGGCTGTGGCCTCCTGCACCCCCAAGGAAGTGGAGGCCTTCCCCATCCTCGTTTCCCCTCTCCAGAAGTTCCTGTTTGCTTCCTGCACAATCACATGGCCAACGACAGGCCCCATTTCTTGCTCAAGCACCTAAGCGGCCACCTAAGTGCCATGCACTGTTTTGACCACGTTGTGAGCATCGTTCCATTGAATCCTTGCCTAATCCCTTAGTGAGGGCCTTCTATTACTCTTACCTCCGTTTTACACGTGAGGCCACAGGCCCAGAGAGGTTAAGCATCATGCCCAAGTTCACACAGCATGTGAGGGGACAGAGCGGGGATTTGAACCTACACTGGTTCTGAACCATGAGTCATACTAATGGTTGTAATGTTAGCTGATCTGTGCTACGTCCTGTGGGCCAACCACTGGGCATACACACTTAATAGTTTACTGTCGTATTGTGCAGTGTCCTTCTTCACCTGCTAGAATGTCAGTTCCATGAGGGCAGGGATTGGTTCCCTGTATTTCCCGGGCCTAGTAAATATTTATAGATTTTTTTTCATTGAATCTCAGTACATCTATGAGGTAGGTAATTGTATTATACCCAGGTTACAGGTGAGGCACGTGAGGCCCAGGGAAGGTAAGCAGCATGCCCAGAGTCACCCAGCAAGGGAAGTATCAAGCTCCGCTCCAGAATGCCTGCCTCGGAGAGGATGTTCGAATTTAATAGCAGCAGGCCCCCTAATCGCTCTCGTCCCTTGCAGGTCGTCTACTTCACCGCCACCTTCCCGTTCGCTATGCTCCTCGTGCTGCTGGTCCGGGGACTGACGCTGCCCGGTGCAGGTGCAGGCATCAAGTTCTATCTGTACCCCGACATCAGCCGCCTGGAGGACCCACAGGTACTGCAGGGCAGCCTGGCCCCCCTCCTACCCGGGGCCAGTGTGGGGAAAGGAAGCTGAAGCAGTGTCTGTGGTTCTGGGCACAC
This sequence comes from Delphinus delphis, assembly GCF_949987515.2. Taxonomy (NCBI): domain Eukaryota; kingdom Metazoa; phylum Chordata; class Mammalia; order Artiodactyla; family Delphinidae; genus Delphinus; species Delphinus delphis. Next base: position 100,631,297 of record NC_082692.2, on the reverse strand, counting down.
AGATCTAGCCGGGCCGTCAGCCCTGGTACTTTTCCACTGGGCTGTGGCGGGCTGTTCACGGTGCTCGTGGGCCATTCCGGCTGCGTGTATCTTTTCACATCGAGGACTCCGGAGGCGGGCCCATTATAAAGTTTCTTTAGGTATTGCGCCAGGTAAGGGAGAGAAGTCGCTATGAGCTGTTCTCCTCTGCCACAGCGGCCTTGAGGGCCGCATCGTGGGGGTGGGAGAGTTGGGCTTCCTTGTCTGAGGATGGAATTCAGAGTTGGTGACCACTTAGAAGGTCGGGCCGGGGGGGCAAATACTAAACGTCCACCTCCAGGCACTCAGCCACGTGACCGCAGGCAGTTGAAGAGTTTATTGGCCCATCTGGGGTTCTGGGGACCTTCTGTCCCCAGGGTCCTCAGCCTTTAGGTTGCCTCCAAGGGCCTGTGATGCTTCGGGTCTCTTCCCCACTGTCCTCTCGCCCTGGGCAGGAGGTAGGTGGGAAGGGCTTGGCCATCGTCAGAGGACAGCTGGGGAGGCAGCTCTCCTGGCCGTCAGGAGCCACTTGATGAAGGTTCTGGAGAACAGCTTTGCCTGCATAATCCATTCAGGAATTCCTCCCCCTTCCAACTCGGGGGCCCCAGAGAATAACAAGTACAGTAATGGTAGCAGCCTTGACTTACAGGCTTACCATGTGTCTGACACTGGGCTAGATCTTAACTCTTTGAGCCTGCAAAATAGCGCTGTGGGGCAGGGCAGTGGAGCCCATTTTACAGATGTGAAAACTGAGGCTCCAGGAGTCATATTTACATCATTCCACAGTTGGAATCCAGGTCCCTCTGCTTCAAAAGCCAGCCTCTTAACCCTGATGCTGAGTGACTGGGGGCCTTCTTAGACTTCTGGGATTCCTTGCAGCTTGGATTCCAGCGCAAACGCTCTAATTGCATCAAGAACCTGCATAATTCGAGGCGCTGTCCTCGGGGCCCGGTGGCCAGGGACCCGCGCCACCTCCTCCAGGCAGCCGGCTCTAAAGTCTCCTTTTCTCTCTCCTTGCCACCCTCCCCCCGCACCCTTCCCAGGTATGGATCGATGCTGGGACCCAAATATTCTTTTCCTACGCCATCTGCCTGGGGGCCATGACCTCGCTGGGGAGCTACAACAAGTACAAGTACAACTCGTACAGGCAAGTGTCGCACCAGCGGGCCTGGTGGGCCTTAGAAATGATGATGATGTTTAAAGAAAAAAGAGAAGAAGTAGGGAGCGTGGCTTCCTTGTGTTGTGAATTAACTTGCTCCCTGACATATGTGTAACATAGGGACTGTATGCTGCTGGGATGCCTGAACAGTGGTACCAGTTTTGTGTCTGGCTTCGCAATTTTTTCCATCCTGGGCTTCATGGCACAAGAGCAAGGGGTGGACATTGCTGATGTGGCTGAGTCAGGTATGGTGGTATCGGTGGCAGTGGTGGTGGGCACTGCCACCTAGTGTGTAAGCCGAGTACTGCAGGCATGAAGCCAGACCCCCCAGGGGGCTTTGTGGGGGGGATGAGCCTGGTTTCTGAAATGGACCCCCCCCACCAAGACGTCCCCCAAGTATCAAAGAGTATAAAAGCTAAATTTTAGACACTTCCAATTGCAATTTTGCCCAAGGGGCGGCAGAAACATTGGGGTTGGTTAAGTTGGGGAATATTCAGCTATTCTCATGTGGTCTTTCCCCCTCCCTGTCCTTCTCCAGCAAACTCCTGGTTTCAGCAACAGAAACCACTTCCTAACTCAGGCCCAAGGCAGCCACCAATCGGCATTCCATCACCACCTTCTCAGCTTTGGTTTCTGTATTTTGCACTTTGCTCCCAGCACGCCCCCTCTAAGCGAACCCATTCATTCATTCCACCGCTGTTTCTTGATTTGCTGAGTCTCTGCCCTGTGTCAGGCACCACCGTAGGCCCAGGTGGGGGAGGGACAGGGGGTGTGGCAGGCCACCCTCTGGGACGGTGACAGGTCCAGTTTGGGGGAAGGTTGTTGGGGACACCATCACCCCCCTGGGGTGTGGGCCCCATTGGTGGGGCACTTCCTGCAAGACACCTGCCAGTGGAGAGACAGTCTTAGAATCAGAGTCTTCAAAGCCTGGGGTCTTAGGCTGGGATCCTGGGGTTCCAGCAAGATGGTTCTGGAACCCGAGAATTGCGAGGGCTTCAGCTGCTAGAATCCTAGAGCGTCAGAAGCACAGGTGTCCCAGTTCTAAGATGTGCCCGTGGGCGCTCCCAGTCCTGGACCCCAGCTCTGCGGCTGCGGGGGCTTCGATGTGGGAGTGAGAACCTTATTCCCAGGGTCCCCAAGGTCCGCCTTTCTGGCCTCTGCGGCCTCCGCTCATCCTGCTCAGGTCACTTGGAGGGTGGTTGTTGCTGTTTCACAGCCTGACCACCTGACTTCCCACAACCTCTCAGGGGCCACTTGGAAGCAGGTGAGGGCCCTAGGCTGAGGCCCCTCCCAGGCCCAGAGGAGAGCGTGAGGGATCACAGGGATCCCTGATTCCAGGGATCACAGACCAGGGTCAGGCACAGCTGGAGCCCCCACATGGCGCTACCCTTGCCCTTGTTGGAAACAAGGGCTGGTGTCCTGGTTCCCCAGCCAGGGACCCTAGTGTTGGGGGGTTGGGCGCCCCAGCATCATGCATTCAGATGTCACCACGGCAGGTGAGGTCAATGGCTTGAGACCTAGGGCCTTGCTTGGGCTGGTCAGCGTCAGAGCTGGGGTCTCCTGGACAGGTCCCTCTGACACAAGGATATCCCCCTGCAGCCTCCCCATCCCACCGTGCACACCTGCGACCTCTGGGCTCCTCCGCCCTCTCAGAGCTGCAGGCCCCGCTTCCCCCCTTACTCGGTGAAGATGCTCACTGCCCTGCCCCCTCCTCCCACGCCCAGTACTGCAAGACAGGCCTGACAAGCCCACGCCTCAGCCCCACAGCTGTCTCCACTGCCCCCGCTCCCAGATCGGACCTTCAGACATAGTTTTCCTTCCCTGAGAGCCCCCAGAGGCAGGCCAGAGACTGAGGACACAAAGTATTTCCAGAAGTGAAATAACCACACGCGTGTGGCACTTTGGCAGAGTGACGAAGGGGAGACAGTTGACATCTCCTTTGCAAATGGCTTTTTTTTCCGGTTGAGGGCTTGCAAACCAATTCTGATTGATGGGGAATCGCCAGGAGCATGGAGGGAATTTGGCAGTGGGAGATTATGAATTATGTGAAATAGATCTTTCAATAGATCTGTCAGTATATGAAATAGATCTTTCTCTGTGGACAGCTAGATACTTTTATATACGTATTCATCGTCAAGATAAGTTGTTTCTTATTCCCGTCCACTTCAAAGACCTTGTCATTTATTCCCCACGGTGATGTCTGAACAGCCGACACATCAAGGGTGATTATTTCGCTAATAAGCTTTTAACAAGCACCATATTGAGCGAAGTGCATTGGAACAAGATAATCATTTAGCCGAACGGAGTGCAAATTGCAAATGAAGCGTAGAGCGGGGCATCTCTGCTGCCCCAGGGGCTCCAGCGGCTGCCGTGTCTCCCCGACTTCTCTCTCTAGTTCCCGTGCTTTCAGAGAAGGATGCTCAGACCCTCCCCCGGAGGCTGGCTTGAAAAAGGCAAAACTGAAATACAGAAACAGCCGTTGAGAAGCTTCAGGGCCCAGCGGGCGGGCGGGGGAGAGGTGGGGCGAGGGCCCCATTTTACATCTGTCTCGCAGCGGCTGGATTGATTCCTCCCGGTACCGCCTACCAGTCGGGCCGGAGCTGACCTGGGGGGCCCAGGGGGCCCCAGCCAGGTGGAAATGCGGGTACTACTCCAGCTGGGGCTTTGGGGTTGGGACGAGCACCCTTCCACCTCTTCCGGGGGTTTTCCACCATCGCCTCCGAGGACATGGTCACAGTCACCGTTGGGCTTTCCTCACGTTGGGGGACTCTGGCTGTATAGGGTCTCGCCCTCGCCACCACGCGTGTGGTCAACGCCGTACGATGTGGTTTCTGGCTCCAATTTATACCAAAGTTTTTTTTTTTCATTCTCAGACCATTCATTTGGTTCCTGATACCTGTTTCAAATATCCTGCCCTCCAGCCCTCCTCGTTTCACATTTCTTGCCTTTTTTTAATTGTTTTTGAGTTGTGGATTTTGCTCTATTTTTTTTCAGCCCAGGCCCTCCCTGTCTCCTTTCTTTGGCGGCTCCCGACCGTCTGGTGGACCCACAGGTCTCGGTTACAACTCCGTCTTTCCCCCGGTGTCTTCTCTCAGGCCGACTGGAGGCGAGAGGGGACGTTTCCAGTTGGAGGCACCCCCAGAGCCGGTGGGGCTCCTGCCTCCAAATAGTCACGGCCCTCCCTAGAGACCAGAGCCCTTTACCAGGGAAATGGCACCAGCACCCAAGAATCTGAGCAGGAGAAGCCTCGTTGGGGTTCACGTATGGGAACCTGCCCCTCACTTCTGTGGGGAGCCTGAGGCCCCGAGAGGGCGTATGGTGACGTGATGCGGAGGTGGTGGGCCGAGGACTGGACTGCAGCCTGGGGGGCTCTCCGCCTGGGGTCTTGCCCTGCACTCGCCTCCCTCCAGCTTTGGGCCTTGGCTGTGACGGTGCTCCAGTGGGTGCACAGATGCACCCGCAAGAGACATCGGCCCCGCGGGGCGTGGTTCTGTGTTCTTTTTTCTGGCCCCTCATTTAGTGTTTCAGTAGAAAGCTTTTCTTTGCAAACAGGGTGTTAGTAGTCAGATAACTCTAGTAGTCAGGACGCTCCCTGTTTTTGCTTCCTTCCAGCAAACGTTGGTGTGATTCTCTGGTTTGGGGGGAGGTCCTCCTTTCCCAAGCCGGCAGACCGAGTCCCAGGCTTGGTCCTATTTCCTACCCCATAACCGGTGTCCGCTCGGAACCTGGCGTGTGAGGAGGCCACCTGTGCTGCTGCATAGGAGACAGATGCTAAAACGGGGCCCCGCCTGAGCCCCGGCGCGTCCCACCCCACAGTGAGACAGGCCTGGCCTCTTCCCCCAGGCGGGACCCTGCATCTGGGGCTTGGGAGACCCGCCTCAGACCCGAGTGTCTTGTGTGGCTCCGGGGCTCGGGGCGGCTTGGGCGCTGATGTCTCCCCTCTGCCCCTCCCCATCTTCTCTTCCGTTAGGTCCTGGCCTGGCCTTCATTGCCTACCCGAAAGCTGTGACAATGATGCCGCTGCCCACGTTTTGGTCCATCCTTTTTTTTATTATGCTTCTCTTGCTTGGACTGGATAGCCAGGTATGTACAGAGCGAGGGGATGGCCCCTGGGTGGGACCGCCTCCGCCCCCCTCCACCCCCCCGAACCTGGTTCTGGAAGAGCCGCCCTCTTTGTGCTGTGAGTGAGCTGCTGACACCCCTTCACACCCCTCTGCAGACCTGCAGCAGCTTCGGCCAGCGAAGGTTCCTCTGGGACCCCAGGAGTGGAAACAGCCCCAGGGCAGCAGCAGGATGTTGTCTGCCCCAAAGCTCGAGTCTTTGACCTCGGCACGGGGAAACGGACAGCCACAGGCTGTGGTCCACAGAGAGCCATGGGTACGACTAGAAGGGCAAGGCCTTAAAGTAGTGGCGTGTGCCGTGGAGCATGGGGCACCCAGGCAGGCCAAGGAGGGACATGGCACACAGGCCGTTCGGGCAAGGGGCCAACACCTCTGTCTAGGGCATGAGGTGGTCACTGGCCAGGCCATCACTGGCAGTCCTAAGTGTGGCCACAGCAGCTGGAACCACGGCTGTATTCTCTGCTTCCTGGGGCACATGGGTCCGCGATCTTGGCCCCCACGGGGAAACTGATCCTCCGGAGCCTTGCCAACACCCATCCTGCCCTCCGGCCTTCCCAGCTTTCTGCCCCCTCTCCACAACAGGCAGGACTCCACGTACACCATGGTCATTTCCTGTGCTTCTTAACCCCCACGTCCCATCCCTCCAGGACTCAGGCCTCCCCCCGACCCCCTGGGGATGTCAATGAGAGCCAGCTGGGGTCTGCATCTGGCTTTGGAGTAACACTGTTCCCAGCCCCCATGCTGCTCTGTGTCATGGAACACGTTTCCTCCCCCACTCTGAGCCTCAGTCTCCTCATCTGATAAATGGGTATGATTATACCTACATTGCCTTGTGGGAAATGCCAGGCACAGTGCCTGGTAGGGAGCAGTCAGTGGTGCTCGGAGGACCGTAGAGTGAGCCCCTGGGACACCTTCCCTGGAGATAGGTGTGTTTTCTCTGAGGCCTTCTCGAGAGCACAGGTGTGGCTCCAGGGGTGGACAGTTAAGGTGTGCAGGGCGGGCTGGCCCTGTGCGCATGGCCACATGGGCCTTCATCTGAGGTCAGGCACTGGAAGGCAGCCTCGTCTGCAGGCTGGGCTCCGGCTGCCTCACAGAGGTCTGGTCTCACCCCGTGAGAGGTGGGGGCCTGCTCCTGTTCAGGAGAGGGCTTTGCCACTGCCCCCTGGGCAGCAGCCTCAAGGCCCGTGCCCGGATGGTCCCCGGGGATTCAGAACCGGGTAGGAAGAAAGTCTTAGAAGGTCAGGCAGCGGAGAGGAGGTGGTCCGCTAGCAAGGTCAAGAGAAGAGTGGAGGATTTGGCGGAATGAGGACCAGGATTATCAGAGAAGACGGAAGGAAAACATTTGGGAGACTGTAAACAAAATACTTGTGCAGTTGTTGATGGGCTTGAGCTGTGTAAACAGCAGGAGGGCTCCATCCGTCATTCCTAGTTAATGAGTTTGGCCTTCAGAGGCCCCAAGCAAATGGCTTTTATCACTTCTTCCAGAGCTCTCAGTGAAAGCCAAAGACAAAAACAGAAAGAGGTTAATAAATGACAAAGCGTGACATCTCCATGGGCCCAAAATTGGCCTCTTGGGATACGGAACTGCTTCGTGAACAGGCGCGGAGGGGGTTATTCATTAGATTTCCCCTGGTTGAGGGTGTGCACCTCTGAGCCAGGCCCACTGCGGCTGTTTGCTTAGGGAATCTCAAAGCTCTCAAAGCCAGCCTCGCAGGGAGCCGGTGTTCTTCTGCTTCAGAGCATGGAACTCATGGCACTGAACGACCTGCCTAATGGATGTGCCAGGAAAGGGCATGGTGGGATTCGAACCCTGGCATCCCTCCCCTGCATCTGTGTGCTCTGAGAAGTCAGGGACGTGGGGGAAGGTTTCGCAGATGCCAGCGACCACCTCGTACAGCACCAGCAGTGATAGGGGCCCTGCCCTGCGAGCTGTCCACTCGGACCGGGCTTCACGTGTCATGTGTGGCAAAACACACATAACACAGAATCAACCATCGTAACCGTTTTTAAGCGCCCAGCTCAGGGCGTTAAGTACGCTCGCGTTGTTGTGCAGCCGTCACCACCATCCATCTCCAGAACTTTCTCATGTTCCCAAACTGAAACTCTGTCCCCACTAAACACGAACCCTCCCTCCTAACCTAGCTTTTATGCATCCGCTCCTTAATCCACACAGTGTCCCGATGCCTGGGAACAACTGTTCCCCGGAGCCGAGAAAACTGAGGCTCAGAGGGAACCGGCCCTGGGCTGAGGCCACACCCAGTGGGTTAAGGACTGGAGTCATGGCTGCCTGTCCCCAGACCTGCCAGTTCGTCCCTGCTAGTTGGCCTTTCCTTTGAGTTCCCCCCAAAGAACTCCGTTCTTCAGACATGCAGGGATCCACAGGCAGTCTCAGGCAGGGGGAGCGTGAGCCTCGCTCATTAGAGGAGGGGGTGTTCCTAGCATTTGGGGGGAGCACTGTGTTTGGCTGAGGGGCCATCGTACCGCTATGTGTTTCCCAGGGAGAGGGAGTCGGACTGTCACCCATGTGGAGGCAGATGCTCGCTAGCTGGCCCGCCCGAGGGGGACACAGTCTGTGAACAAACAGCACAAGGAGAAGAGAGCTGGATTCCCTCTCGCCCAGGAGCTCACCCATTCAGCCCCTGATGTGCGTTAGCAGGAATCACCCCATTGCCAGTCTACTCTGATGATTTCCCATCTTTCCCATCACCCCTGTTGAGTACGCAAGATGCTCCCATTTTACAGAGTAGGAAGCTGAGGCTCAGAGAAGTCAGGGTCACACCACTATTAAGTGAGGGAGGTCTCGAGAGGCTGGTGGAGCGGGTGAGGGCTGGGGTTGGTGTCCCCCAGAGGTGCAGCGAACTTGGAAACAAGGAGCTTGTGCTGCTGTTGGCCCTGACTCTCAGTGACACTGGATCTTCCTGTCTTTAATTTTCCAATCTCAAAAAAGGAAAGAACCTTTGTTTTTTTTGTTTTGTTCTGTTTTTAATTAATTCATTTATTTTTTATTTTTGGCTGCGTTGGGTCTCCGTTGCTGCGCGCAGGCTTTCTCTAGTTGCGGCGAGCAGGGGCTACTCTTCGTTGTGGTGCGCGGGCTTCTTATTGCGGTGGCTTCTCTTGTTGCAGAGCACGGGCCCTAGGCGCGAGGGCTTCAGTAGTTGTGGCGTGCGGGCTCAGTAGTTCTGGCTCGAGGGCTCTAGAGCTTAGTAGTTGTGGCGCACGGGCTTAGTTGCTCCGCGGCATGTGGGATCTTCCCGGCCCAGGGATCGAACCCGTGTCCCCTGCATTGGTAGGCGGATTCTTAACCACTGCACCACCAGGGAAGTCCCAGAACCTTTGTTTTTAACTGCTTTTCAAGCTTCATGTTTGAGCTGCAGGTCTCCTCTAATCCAGTGACAATTTAGACTCAGAACCCCTTTGGCTGACACATCAATCAGAGGTCAAATCATCAGCCCCCTGTTCTCTTTGGACCCCTTTCAAGAGCCTCTTGATCATCTTTTCCCTGAATTTCCAGCCCCTTTGGGCACATGAAAGGGACTTGCTCCTTGTGTATGTTCCTCGATCATCCCATGATGCTTCCCAAAGGAGCCAGCGGTTGGCCATGTCTTGTAGGAAGGCTGGGGAAACCTCCTTCCCCAAAGCCTCTCCCAGATGAGAGAGCAGACAGGTCGAGGTTTTAGCTTGTTAACGTTTAGAGGAATCAGATGGCCTCGAGGGTGTGTTGGTGGGCAGAGCAGTTTGGCTGCAGCCACCCCAATTATAAGTGCATCTGCACGCCTTTAACTCTGAAGCGTACGTCTAGACTGTGCTACAGATACTTGTGCACACATGTCTAAAGACAGACGGACTCGGGGGAAGAGTCCTGCCCAGGTCAGCAGCCGTGGAGGCTGGACACCGTCTGCAGGGCACTGGTTAGATCCATGATGGTAAGCGTCCACAGGACGGAGTTTTATGCCACCATCTAAGAACCGAGGCAGCTGCATGGACTGATGTGGGATGACCTCCGGGATAAATCATTAGGTGCAAAGATGAGATGATTTAGAAAGATTGAGGGTCACCCTAGAAAGTTACTCATGGACTGGCGTTTTCGATCAGCTGTTTTACCTTTGGGAGCCCAGGGATGGGTTCCTGGGGTCACAGGCTGCATTTGGCTCACACACATGGGCCTTTGGGCGTGCACGCACGTGTGCAAAATCCCCCTACGGGCCCACGATCCCCACGGGGTTAAAAACCACCATGTGAATTGGATGGGGAGCTAAGGCCCAGACTTGCCTGGGTTACCACCCATTGGTCACGTGCTGCCGCGCTGCCCTTTGCGCCAGGCCCGGCCGGGCACTCAAGGCCCAGAAATGATGGGGCACCGCCCTTGGCTTCAAAGATGACCCAGACCAAAGTGGGAGGTTGCCGCGTCGACGCACGCGTGCCAGCGGGCATGCCCGGTGGAGGGTCAGCACGGGCCTCAGAGAAGCGCTCAGGGCCGCAGAGGTGTGGAGTATTTGGACAGCTGCGCGTGGCCCGCCAGGCCTGGCTCAGCAGGCAGGACTACTCACCACACGGAGCCCAACGGTGTGGACTCTACCCCACAGCCGACCTCGCTGGGGCCTTGTCTCTGAGCTGAGGGGCTGCTGGACCTCTGCCACTCACCCCTCTCCTTTCCTCCCCAGTTTGTGGAAGTGGAAGGACAGATCACGTCCTTGGTCGACCTTCACCCATCCTTCCTAAGGAAGGGTTTCCGCCGGGAAATCTTCATCGCCTCCATATGTTGTGTCAGCTACCTGCTGGGGCTGACCATGGTGACGGAGGTAGGTGGCTCTCTCCCCTGGCATGAGGGGCCTCCCCTGGCGGGGCCCTTGTTGCTCTAAATATGTTTCAAAGGCCAGTTCAAGGCCACGCCACCTCCCCGCTCCCCCCGTGGAGGCAGCTGGGTGAGAGCTGAGCTCCTGGCCACCCTACTTCAGGAGTCCTGCCCCATCCAGGACTCCCTGCCCCACTTCCCTGTTACCCTGGCAGCACAGTGGCCACCCTCTGCCCTCTGTCCCTCCTCATCCGCAGAAGACTGAGAAAGGGGTACTTCAGCCGAAATCCATTTTAACCACAGCTCTGTCCCCGCCCCACCGGCGCCCCCCCCCCCCCCCCCCCCACCGCACTGTGTGCAGTGGCCCTTCTCAGGCCTGCAGGGGAGGCGTGTGAGCATGTGAGCCTAAGCCCGGGCCCGGGCTGATCCCTCCTGTGCCCCTCACCCATCTCTCCATACTCTCCAGCAGAGGGTTGCATTTGCCCCCAAATTTGGGGTTTCACATCACCGATTTTCCTTACCAGAAGTAAAAATAAATGCTTTTCTCGAAGTGTCTGTAAGAAACACCCCCGAAAGGCAGGCCACAGGTTCATACACTGAGCAACGGGGTCTCACTGAAGTCTTCTGTGTTGGCCACAGTGAGTGTTAAGCCCCTCCTTTGGAAACAGGCTTCAGAGAACCCATCACTTTTCGCTAAGAAAGACATGTTTTGCTTTCTTTTCTGTGTGTGTGTATCTTTTTAATTAAATTTGTCGAACATGAAGTTAAGCATCTGTTTAGACATGTATCTGGTCCTTACACCCTCTGCACTTTTTTTTTCCTTGGATTTTCTATTTCTTATTGACAGGCCAGATCTCTTTATATATTGAGGGAATGAGATGCCAAATAACAAACCCACCTTCTCTGGTTTTTTCTTCACAGGGCGGCATGTATGTGTTTCAGCTCTTTGACTACTATGCAGCTAGCGGTGTGTGCCTTTTGTGGGTTGCATTCTTTGAATGTTTTGCTATTGCCTGGATATATGGTGAGTAGAGATGTTTGCATATCTTACTCAAGTCTCTCCTTTGGGCTTCTCTATCTAGAAGCTTCAGAAACAGAATTCTAGTGGGAATTTCATTTTGAGTCAGACACAGAGTCACTCCCTGCCTGGACTTTTCCTCTCAAGACCGCCCCTTCCAGCACAAATAATATGACCGTAGCCACACCGAAGATTCTCCCCATGCTGAAGGTGCAAGGTGTGAGTGGATGCTTTGACAAACACAGAATTCGGCCATGCCAGGGGTCTGTCTTTGATGAACCACTCTAGGGTCCAGGAATGGTCCATTCTGACTTCCTTGAGACCTTGGAATGGCCACACCGGGTTTTGGGGGTCTGCGTAAAGTTACCAGAAAAATACCGGGTGCCCAGAGACATGTGAATTTTAGATCATTTCAGATAAACGTCTGCCAACACTTGGGATTTGTGATGCAGGGACCTGGATGAGGCCCTGGAGACACCCCCTCCCCGCCACCCCCCCCAGGGCCCTTGAGCCCCTGCTGTGCTGTTCCCGGGGCGGATGCTGCATCGGACACCGGGTCAACATCTGTCTGCCTCTGTCTCTTGCAGGCAGTGATAACTTTTATGACGGTATTGAGGACATGATCGGCTATCGGCCTGGGCCCTGGATGAAGTACAGCTGGGCCGTGGTCACTCCGCTTCTCTGTCTTGTGAGTGTCCTTCCGCGCGGCCGCGGGCAGTAGCCGTTCCTCCCCGGGGCTTGACAGTTTCACCGGCTAACGCATCGTGCACTCAGCATCTGCTTAGTGCTGACCTCTGACAAGCCTAGTGACAGCTGTGCTGGGGAGGGGCCAGGCTGCTCCGGAGGGTTCCCTGTGCTGCATGAGTAGGAGCTTGTCAGGAGGAGGGAGCCGGAACGGCAGTGCTGGCAGAGGGGCACGAGTCGGGCGCGCCAAGAAATTGCAGGGTTCCATCACTGAGTACATGACCTTTCCTCAAACCCTTCCAGAGTTCATGGGCACAGTCAGGGTCACTGATTAAGTTGAGGGGCCTTGGGGAATGTCGAATGGAGACGTCATAGACCCTGGAAATGCAGTGTTTCCCATGGAGGGTGGGGCTCGTGCCTGGAGAGGGGAGGTCCCAGCAGAGAGGAACCCTGGCCTCTCCCAGGAACAAGGAGTAGTAGTAGCCACCAGGACCCAAGGGCAGTGATGTGCACGTCCCCCTTCGCACCAGGGTTCCTGCACCTGCCATCTGGGGATGCGGCCTTGGGGCCCAGGCACCCGTTAGGCTCTGCTAGGAGGCTCTGGCCAAAGGGAGGTCCTCTGCAGCAAAAGCTGCTTCCCTACCGGTGTTTGAAACCTATCATGAGCTTGGAGCTAATTGCAAGGAAAGACGTCTGCTATGCTGCTCTCAGCTCAGACCGTGGGGAGCACAGATGGCAGAAATGTTCCTTGTGTTTAGGAACCAGGTGCCGGGAGATAAATGGGTCCTCCCCTCAGTGACCTCTGTTTCCAGGCCTTTCCTCATAGGGCCCACGTTCCTGCATTTGTAAAACAAGGAGACTGACTGATGCGGGGCTGAGTGGCAGCGACCGTCTTAGGTTGTCTTAGGTTGTTACTTTATTACTGAACACGGTCTCGGCCTTTTCATCTGAGATGCAGATTTTCCCCACAATATAAGGAAGCTGTAGCAGCCAGTAACCATGATCAGGGAGTGCATTGTTGGTGGTGAATTTAGGTGGGTGCAAAGCCCATGTTCTCATCCTCACTTAATGATTTATTTGTGGGCAACTCCCCTCACCACTCTGACCATGGGATTCCTCCTCCCTCCCTCCCTCGGGGATTGGATAGGTGAGAGGCTGCATTCTGAGGTGGCGGGAAGAGTGACACAGGTGGACATGCTGCTTCCCGGGTTGGGTTGGGAGGGCAGAGCTGCCCTCCCTTGGGACCCTCCCCCTCTAAGCGTCACCCCACACGTAGGACAGCAACAACAGGGCCAGGCATACAGTAGGTGCCTAATGAAGAGCATTCCCCCCACCCCCTCACCAATTCTGGTTTAGATAGGTTTGTCTTCCCTTCAAACCCCCCTTATTAGATAATGAAGATTTAAGTCATTTTCACTGGGTTCTACACGGAGAGGCTGTAGTTCTGACCAGAAGCAGCCCTCCAGCCAGCCTAGCGTGCAGGCTTTGGGGCGCAGAGCTGACTCCACCCCACCCCTATGTTCCTTAAGAATTAAAAGCCACTTCTGTTTTTCCTTTTGGCACCATCATTTTGAAGTATCACTGGTCATTGGTGAGTCTGACCCTCCCAGAGGAAAAGACAGTCCTAGGGAGGATCGCAGGCCCGGGCAGGCAAGGCCACACTGAGAGTGCAGGAGAAAGAGCCTGTTTGGCTGGAAATAGGTCTGTCAGTCAGTGATGTGGACATGCTTAAGGGACAGAGCCCTATGCTGTGTTCTGATAATGGACCCCTGGGTGCAAAGGTGGTTAAAAACCAACCTTCAAGATAAAGACAAGCTGATCCTAAAATATAGTTCACTTGAAGTTTTTGGACGCTTTTTTTTTTTTTTTTTTTTTTTTGCGGTACGCGGGTCTCTCACTACTGTGGCCTCTCCCATTGCGGAGCACAGGCTCCGGACGCGCAGGCTCAGCGGCCATGGCTCACGGGCCCAGCGGCTCCGCGGCATGTGGGATCTTCCCGGACCGGGGCACAAACCCAGGTCCCCTGCATCGGCAGGCGGACTCTCAAGCACTGTGCCACCAGGGAAGCCCTGGATGCTTATTTTTAAGATTAAAAAATGCTTAGGATTATTATAAATCAATATTTATCAAAAAGTAAGCGTTTTTGATAAATGGCTTGGGCGTGGCTTAAGCTGGACCCCCCAACAGGGCAGCAAGGCCCAGGTCCACACCCTGCCTTGGGGGCCGGGCCTGGGGCTCAGAGAGGGAGGTGGAGGGGTGGCAGTGGCTGAAGGGAAGCTGTGTGCCCCCAGAGCTACACCACATGTCAGGGAAACAGGGGAATGGGACAGACACACCTTCCGCTCTCATTGACTCAGGCTGGGTGGGGAACGAGTAATTGTGATCATGAAGAATCGAAAAATCGCGCTTTCTGGGAAGGGAAGTGTGGGCACCTGACTGAGCCTGGGCGGGGCCTGGGCAGGACCATTAGTGCAAATTTAGGATGAGGAGAAGGTGAGCAAGAGAGAGGTTCCCAGTGAGTGGGAACAGCCTGCCCAGAGACCCCAGGGCAAGCGGCTGAGAAGCTGAAAGGAATTCTAGGTAGCTGGAGTATAGTGGCAGAGAAAGAGGCAGTGGGTAGGTGACAGGGAATTGCCGGCCAGACAAGGAGTTTGCATCCCGAAGGTCCTGGGGAACCACAGAAGAGTTTTGAGCAAGGAGGCGGCTTGATCAGGTTTACCCTGGGGGCGGCCCTCCTGCACCAGAGGGAGAAGGGTGTGAGCCTCTTGGGTGGAGCCTGTCCTGGTCCCAGAAGCCCCCTGACCGCCCCCATCTCTCCACAGGGATGTTTTATCTTCTCTCTCGTCAAGTATGTACCCCTGACCTACAACAAAGTCTATGTGTACCCCAACTGGGCCATCGGGCTGGGCTGGAGCCTGGCCCTGTCCTCCATTGTGTGCGTCCCCTTGGTCATGGTCATCCGCCTCTGCCAGACGGAAGGGCCGTTCCTCGTGGTAAGCACACAGGGCTCCGAGTCTGGATTTGGGGTGGGGGCAGGATGCTGAAGGCCAGCCAGCTGTCAGTTTGCTGTGTGACCTTGGGCAGGTCACTTGCCCTCTCTGAGCGCCAGACCTCTCACCTGCCCTGTGGAGTGGTTGAGATTGTGGGCAGGAGAGTGTATAGTGGGAAAATGGGCAGCAGTGACACATTCAAGGGCCGGGCCGGGGGCCGGAGAGGTGGTGGCAGCTTTGGATTCCAAGATAAGAGCCGGGGCTTCACCCGGGAGCAGTGGGGGCCAGGTTTCCCAAGTGGTGAGACGGGAGACAGGAGCTCACGAGCAAGGCTAAGCTTCAGCCAGAGGCCTTCCCTGGCCCTGGAGCCAAGTTTCAGACGAGCCCAGCCCGTGCTGGTGTTCCCCTCGCCAGACGTGTGGCCCCATCTGCTGCCCGACCCTCAGAAGCCACCTGTGCACCGAACAGACCCTCCAGCTCCCAGGCCCCTGTGCCCACCAGTCTCCTCCCTGCGCCTCCCTCCCGCCACCATCCTCTCAGAAATTCCTCCAACAATCCTGGAGATTCCAGGCCCTGGCAAAAGTCGGGGCTCTTTCCAAGAAATCCTTTTCTTAGACTCTCCCTTAACCTTTGGGCTTGGGCTGGCTCCAAGACGGCACTGTTTTGTTCTGGGCTGTTTTTATTGTTATTCTCTTAAAAATCTGGAGCCAGGATGTCCTGGGGCCCTGGCTCCCTCTTGGGCTGGGCTGGTTTCCTTGTGGGCAGGGGATTGGCCTGGAGGTGTTGTTGGTGGGGAAAGATGCCAGGCCGGGCAGAAGGAGACCAGACCATCCTTCCCGAGACAGAGGAAGTAGGCAGGGGGATGTATGCCAGGAGGAAACCATGAGGCTGGGGTCTGTCTGAGCCAGGAGGACCCTTGGGGTGTTCCTGCAGCACTGGACCCATTGTGTTTTCTCAGAGGACACAGGGAAGGACCCTAGTATTCAGCCAGAATGCTGATGGGCCCTATCGTCTGTCAAAATACTGAAATACTGGGCCTGGGACAGACCCAGCCCCTCCCCCAGGAATTTCCAGAATGTCCCTACCACCCAGAAACCAAAGGGTTAATGGAGGGCACAACAGGGGGTGTTGGATGTCTGTCCCGATTGCTCAGTGCCCACAGCTACACCCAACAGGTCACTGACTTGTGTCTCTTTGAAGCCTAATTTTAAAATATTGTTCCATCCCAAGTTTAGAGGTTTGGGTAGAGTGGGGTTGGTGCGGGGGAAGGATTCGAGTCCACCCCAAATTCACAACCGGTCCTCACCCCCAAACCTGACCGTTAACCAAAGCCCCCTCCTCTGAAGGCACCTGGCCACCATCCACCAGTCTTCACCACATGCCCCTCGACCACCTACCTGCACAGGTTGCCAAGGGGTCCTCCCAGCCATGAACTTCTCTCTGAGCTCCATCCTGGGAGGATTCCAATTATGTCTGCACCTCCTGCATAAACGGGGCCCCAGGTAGCTGCCCGGGGGTGTTTGGCTCGTGTCCCCAGTTCGGGGCGCACACCCATCGTACAGATGTCAGGAGAGGCAAAGCGATGAAGGGGGGGCAGGGCCCTCCCCTCCTGCTGGGTTCTACCTTAGCCCTGTACCTGGGGCCTCTGGTCTGGTTCCTCCAGGGCCCAGGCAGCCAACCCAGGTGGGGAGGGGGACTGGGGAGCTGGGGCTCGGGAAGGCGCGGACCATTGCGGGATGCAGTGATGCTCTCAGCTCTGGCTCCCGTTTTCAAGGAGATGTGGGCCTGGGGTGGCCAGACCTGTGGTTTTTAAAGAGTAGATGGAAGTCTGGATTTTCACATGAAATATCGTAGCTTTTAACAGGCAGCTTTTAAAAATTGTTCTATACCTAAATTGAACGTAAATGCCGAGATAGAGGGTTTCTTGTTAGCACCTGCTTCCTACTTAAGCCGCTGAGTGGACGCTTGGCGGGAGGTGGGCTGGGAGGCGGGAGCTCTGAGTTCAAGTCCCAGCTCTGCTGTTGCTTTTCTGGGTGCCCTGGGGAGGGCTCCTTCCCTTACTGATCCTATCATCTGGCAACCTGGGGAGGACAAACTGCTGTGTGCCTGGCAGTGGTCCAGCCTCTGTCCCCTCTGTTGGGAGGGGCAGCACAGACCCAGGTAGTGGTCTCCAGACCCTCAGTGGGGAAATGGAGAAGGCAGGACATGCAGCTTGTGGGAGACGGAGGTTCTCCTCGGGGAAAGTGGGAGCCATGGGAGGCTCAAGACAGTTACCCAACCTCGGGCATACAAATTGCAGGAACTCAGCTGCTTTGCAAGTCAGAGAAATAGGGGAACGAGAATCACAAGGAGCTGTATTTCAGCTCCATGGGACAGAGAAGGGGGAAAGAGTTTGGAGGCGTGAGTCTCCTGTCCCTGAGGTGTATAAGCAGGGCTTGGCCAAGGAAACTACCGGCGGGCACTCTGCCCTCATTCAGGGCCTGGAGGGACCTTAGTTCAAGTCCTCTATTTGCCAGTGGATGAAATGGGTGGTCCAGAGAGGGTACTAGTTTGGCAAAGGCCACAGAGCACACTGGCAGGACCCGAGGTGAAGAGGGAAACCGGGCCCGCTGACCTGCCTCCCCGTGCCTGTCCCCTTCTTCCTCCAGAGACTCAAGTACCTGCTGACACCGAGGGAACCCAACCGTTGGGCCGTGGAGCGAGAGGGGGCGATGCCCTACAGCTCCCGCATGTCCGTTAACAGCACGCTCAGGAAACCAACCCACATCATAGTGGAGACCATGATGTGAGCTCTCTCCCAGTCGACGGGCTGCTTTCCTGCTGTTTACTAACATTAGATTCTTATAGGACCAGGTTTACAGAGCTTTATATTTGCACTAGGATTTTTTTTTAATTGTCACAGAAAATGTTTGTGTGTGCGTGCGTGTGTGTGTGTGTGTGTGTGTGTGTGTGTGTGTGTGTGTGTGGTGTCGTGTGTATGTGTATTTTGTTTTGATTTGGGGATATTTTGTACAAAAAGAATACCCACGGGCAGCTGCCCGGGGCGAGGCAGAGCTTTCGTATGGAATTAGATGTATTTTATGGGAACTTGGTCAATTTTTCTTTGTATTTTTTTTTAACATATAACTGTGTATACACGTAGAGATTGTCCTACACTTTTACCACTTGAATTGATCTTGCCAGCAATAGATCTTGTTTTCAAAAGCAATTCTTCGGTGCTGTGTAGCTGGCAGAAAGTTCTGCCCCCAAAACGCAGGGTGGAATTTTCCTGGGACAGCAGACCCATTTTAAAGGGGTAGTACCTTACCAGCCTGGTTCAAGTGAAGCAAACAGCCATCGGGCCAGACCCCGAGGGGCTGGAGAAGGGAAGGCTGTCGGGAGACGCCTCACGACACTTGTCTTAGCCAACAAGAGAGATGCCAAAATAATGAACCAACCTCTCAAATATAAAGGGACTCAAAGCCCACAGATGAGGCCCAACAGGAAAAGTGTGATGCTGAGAGCACTGGGAACCATTGCATCAAGAGCAGAGTCCCTTTTATTTCGAGACTGAGGCGGGGATAGTCAGAAGGGCTGTCAGAACCGTCCGTGTGCGAGGGAGCGGCGTCCTTCCTGGCGCGTCCCAGGGAGGGAGTGGAGGCTACCCAGCAGGAGCGGGGGGTCTCAGGGCTGCAGACCTCACGCAGATGGGGCTGTGGCCTGGATGGGGATTCCGATCAGCTTCTGGTTGTTCCCCCAGCCGACATCTCTCGCAGCTGCTTGTAGGGGAAGCGTGGTGTACGTATTTGGTGAGGGGCGAGGGGTGAGCAAGTGGACCAAAGGACGTGGCCCCAGGCGCCCGGGACCCCGGGGAGGGGGCGGTGCTCTTCTTTCCTCAGCTCTCCACCCTCAGCTCTCCACCCTCAGCTCTGTATTCATCTCAGAGGCTCTTGTTGAAGACCCCAGCCCGGGGCCGCCCTGGTGCCTAGCAGGGAGTGCCAGGAGCGAACTTTCATTGGGGTGAGGTGATCCCCAAACTTTCCTGCAAATTCAGGCACAAGTACAACCCACGCTGGTAACCTGGGAGATATGGAAACTCTTTATTCCCCCTTCACCGCAAAAGCTGGGGTCGGGTACGCACTATGTGGGGATCGAGGTCAGGAGGTGAGTCAGGGTTGTTCGGGGGCAGGCACCCCAGAACTGGCATTCCTCCCTGAACCAGGACGGAAGGCACTCCACCTTTAAAATCCCAAGTACGGACACCCCTCCACCCAGCCCACATTTGGATCTAAACTGTGCCATTTAAACAGAAACTTCCAAGTTCAGGGTGTAAAGTAAACGGAAACGTTGTCACGCGGAAACGGCAGTGACTGCCTCGGGGGTGTGGAGAGCAGGATCCGGCTCTGGCGTTCAGAGCAGGGGCTCTCTGAATCCTGGGACCCCCTCCCCAAATCCGGGCAGGGGAGGAGTCTCGGGTGTCCCCCTCCCAAGGGGCAGAGACGATTCTGAACCTCTCGTCTTTAGCAAGCATTCACAGTCCGCTGTCTCCAAAACATACACCCTGCTAAACAGCACCCAATCCTATTCCAAACCGTCAGCAAGTCTGTGTGCCTGTTTTACGATGCATTTATGGTTGCTACTGTATCTGATTGATTGTATTGTTTTGGGGTTTTTTCCTGATTTTATCAAGTAGGAATGTGACCTGTTCTCCTTTGTCTTATGGAACATTAGTAAACTAACCACTGTCGATGACTGGGGACAGGTTACGTGCGGGGGCGAGGAGGGCCACAGTGTTTCGGGTTCGTAGGCAAATTGCAACATTCTGGAAATAGCCCGAAAAAGGCCTCTTCTTATAAGATTCTCAGACCAAATTCTAGACCAAAGACACATGCAGACCAAGTCCCCAGGCCCTGCCTGGAAGGAAGGTCAGCCACTTTCCCAAGCCTGACCCTCGCCCATCTCCCGAGCACCTGTCTCCACTTGTGACCCTCCTGTCTGATACCCTAGCTCTTGTGTATCAGCAGAACTCTGCTCTGTGAGTACAATGTGTAATGGTGTGTGACTTCTATGTCTCCACATAAAGGAAACTTGTCATTGGAGCTCACGACTCTGGTCCGCCTGTCTCTGGGCAGTCCGCCATCCATGCTCTGCCTGGGATGGGTTGGAAATTCTGATGCTTGCAGCCAGATCTGGAAGGGATGCAAGAGAGAGGTTTAAAGGATGTTTTTAGCATGCACAAATGGGTAATGGCCCCAGGATAATCTCACCTGGGGAGATGCTCTGTCCAGCTGGGCCTGGGCCCGGTTAGTCCCTATGGTGGAACCGTACGGTCACTGATAGAGAGGCTTCCTGGGCCCCCCGGTCAGCACCCTCGTTGTCAAAGGGGCATGTTCTCCCTGAAGACCAAAGACCAGCCTTTATGAAAAAGGACATGCTCCGTCCCCAGAGTTCAGGGACGCGGTGAACTGCAACCCACCCTGTGACCATGCTCATGGGCCAGCTGGATCCCAAGTTATGGCTTAGTGGGATGGGAGCTGGTCCACCCGGCACCCTCCCCTCAGCAGCCGTCTGGAAGTGAGGCACTGAGACGTCTGTTGCACCACAGGAAACTGAGGGGTCCAGACAGAGCCCCTCAGACAGGATTTAGCCTGAGGTCACGTGGGAAATTCCCAGGTGGCCGGAAGTGGCCTTGGATGATTTCTGGGCCATACACAGCTTCCTCTCTGTAGCTCCAGTGCCACATTCTCACCCCAGATCCCCAGCACACCCCAAGACAGTGGGGAGACAGAGGGGAGAGGAAGCCCCCCTCAGCCTAGCCCAGAGTGTTCTTGTGTCCCCAGGTGCCAGCACACGGCGGTCAGGGCCCCAGCCAACGTCTCCCAGCACTACCCCTCCAGCTGGGGCAGCCAGTGCTCTGGCAGGCGTGCCTCCCTTCCACACCAAGCCTCAGACACAGTCTGGGAAAGGACCCAAGAGAAACCCCCTCAAGGGGGCTAGAGGTCCCATCCAGCCCTCAAACCCAAGGTCAGGTGGGCCAGGCAAGGCTGTCCACGTGGATGCTATGAATATCACTGTGCAAAACTCCAGCAAGCACAAACCCACAAAACAACAAAGCTCAGACATCAAAACTTGGAGAGGGGTGTAGGTACCCAGAGGCCAGGAAATAGCATTCCCCCCCTCCTCTGTGCCCCCTCTCAGTGCCAGGCTTTCAGACTGCAGCTCGGAAGCTGGGTTTCATTGTTCTCTTACGGGTGTCACTACAGGCTATTCCGCCGTGTTCCCTGAGGGATTGGAGCATCTTGTTATATACTTGGCTTCAAATTGAGATGTTGGCTTAATTTTTTTTTTTTTAAACCCAATTAATTTTCGAATCCCTAGCAACTGTGACTGTATTTAGCACAAGAGAATGCCGAGAATGTGGGTCTTGCTTCCTTCCAGAAATATGTCTGGCTCACCAGAACTTTTTTTGAAACTTCAAAATATTTTTAAGATATTTTAAACTTTTGTAAAAAAAAAAAAAATCAACCAACAAGAGACTCTTCTGAGGAGGAGCATTTGTATTTGAATAAAATCCTTGGTGTGTAACTCAGTCTTGCAGTATACAGCTTTTATGTATAAATGTTTTCTGATATGAATTCCTGTATTTTGCAGGGGTTTTCTTTTCTTCTTTGGCTTTTTAGATAAATATGTATACCTATATTTTAAATTCATCTTTGCTTTTTTTTTTTTAGAGGAGTTTGTAATCACCTTATAACATGAAAATAAACATTTCCTTTTTAAAATCCAAAACGTGTGGGTTCTGTTCTGATACAGCTGTTTCTCTTTACATTTGGCAAGCACTTTACTGTTTACAAAGGGCTTTCATTTCTGCCCCGGGACATTCCTCAGAGCGGGGTGTTATTCTCTGAGGTTGGAGACATTGAGGTAGAGGTTCAGGAGGGGACAGTTTGCCTCAGGGCGCATGAGTCCCTGAAAGAGTGGGGAATCTCCCCAGATTCCGGCTCCGCTCCAGCTGCTTCTCCTGATGTCCTGCGACTGGGAGGTCTCATCACCTGAGCCCGCGGCTGTCATCTGGAGTGAAGCACCGCCCCCTTCATGCTGATTGGAGGCGGTGCTCACCACGCACCAGCACCAGGTGGTATCACTTACACCCAAACCAGGGCTCTGACCTTCCGGCCAGGAGAGCGCAGGCTGCTGGGGGGCTGGTAAGTGACCAGCCCTGGAGGATGGTGCCGCGGACACTGGGACCTCAGAAGCGAGGGCAGTCAGGACCCCAGAGGTCAGTGGTTGGCACAGACGTGGTTGGCCTTGGGAGTCATGAGCCCAGCCCGCTGTTACAAATGGGGAAACGGAGGCTGGGAGAGGGGCCTGCCTTGCCTGGGTTCACAGAGCAGGTCCACGTTTGAGGCAGCCTTTGGGCCCGCTGGCCCAGCCACCTTTGTGAGTGTGCGAGGTCAGGGGGATTTGCAGGGTCTTTTCCCCAAATCCCCAGACCAAAAAACCTTTCTCGGTAACTCATTCTACATAGACAATGCTAGAGTGAAATCTCCCTCCCCACTCTTTCTGTCTGTCTCCCTCCCTCCCTTCTTCCCTGAGTGTCTTGGTCACCTGGCCTGTGTTCACATCCTGGTTCCATCCCTGACTACCTGTGTAAAGTACTTAACCTCTTGCCTCCTTCACTCCTCTCTGATGTTGAGATCATAATACAGCTCCCTCCGAGGCTGTTGGGGAGGATCTATAAGGGGATTGCTTTTTTTATTGAAGTATAGTTAATTTGCAAAGTTGTGTTAGTTTCAACTGTACAGCAATGTGATTCAGTTGTACACACATATATACTTTTTCAGATTATTTTCCATTATAGGTTATTATAAGATATTGAGTAGAGTTCCCTCTGCTATACAGTAGGTCCTTGTTGTTTATCTATTTTACGTAGTGTGTATGTTAATCCCAAACTGCTAATTTATCCCCTCCATCCCTTTTTGTAATTATAAGTTTGTTTTCTATGTCTGTGGGTTGATTTCTGTTTTGTAAATAAGTTCATTTGTATCATTTTTCTATACTCCACAAATAAGTGGTGTCATATGGTATTTGTCGTTCCCTGATTTACTTCGCTTAGTATGGTAATCTCTAGGTCCATCCATGTTGCTGCCAACTGCTTTATTTTATTCTTTCTAAAGCTGAGTAATAGTCCATTAAATATATGTACCACATCTTCTTTATCCATTCATCTGTCAGTGGACACTTAGGTTGCTTCCATGTCTTGGCTATTGTAAATGGTAATGCTGTGAACATTGGGGTGCATGTGTCTTTTTGAATTATGGTTTTCTCTGGATATATGCCCAGGAGTGGGATTGCTGGATCATATGGTAACTCTGTTTTTAGTTTTTTAAGGAACCTCCATACTGTTCTCCAAAGTGGTTGCATCAATTTACATTCCCACCAACAGTGTAGGAGGGTTCCCTTTTCTCCACACCCTCTCCAGCATTTATTGTTTGTAGATTTTTTGATGATGGCCATTCTGACTGGTGTGAGGTGATACCTCATTGTAGTTTTGATTTTCATTTCTCTAGTAATTAGCAATGTTGAGCATCTTTTCATGTGCCTGTTGGCCATCTGTATATCTTCTTTGGAGAAATGACTATTTAGGTCTTCTGCCCATTTTGTGATTGGATTGTTTTTCAATATTAAGCTGTATGAGCCGTTTGTATATTTTAGAAATTAATTCTTTGTCAGTCACATCGTTTGCAAATATTTTCTTCCAATCCGTAGGTTGTCTTTTGTTTGTTTGTTTATTGTTTCCTTTGCTGTGCAAAAGCTTTTAAGTTTAATTAGGTCCCATTTGTTTATTTTTCTTTTTATTTCCACTACTCTAGGAGACAGACCCAAAAAAATATTGCTGCGATTCATGTCAAAGAGTGTTCTGCCGATGTTTTCCTCTAGGAGCTTTATAGTATCTGGTCTTACATTTAGGTCTCTAATCCATTTTGAGTTTATTTTTGTGTATGGTGTTAGGGCGTGTTCTAATTTCATTCTTTTACATGGAGCTGTCCAGTTTTCCCAGCACCACTTATTGAACAGACTGTCTTTTCTCCATTGTATATCCTTGCCTCCTTTGTCATAGATTAATTGATCATAAGTGTGTGGGTTTATTTCTGGGCTTTCTATCCTGTTCCATTGATCATTATGTCTGTTTTCTGTGCCAGTACCATATTGTTTTTAATAAATTTATTTTTGGCTGCATTGGGTCTTCGTTGCTGCGTGCGGGCTTTCTCTAGTTGCAACGAGCAGAGGCTCCTCTTCGTTGCGGTGCACAGGCTTCTCATCGCGGTGGCTTCTCCTGTTGTGGAGCGTGGGCTTCAGTAGTTGTGGCTCGCGGGCTCTAGAGCGCAGACTCAGTAGTTGTGGCGCACAGGCTTAGTTGCTCTGTGGCATGTGGGATCTTCCTGGACCAGTGATTGAACCCATGTCCCCTGCATTGGCAGGGGGATTCTTAACCAATTTGCCACCAGGGAAGCCCACTATGTAGCTTTGTAGTATAGTCTGAAGTCAGGGAGCCTGATTCCTCCAGCACTGTTCTCTCTCAAGATAGTTTTGGCTCTTTGGAGTCTTTTGTGTTTCCATACATATTTTTAAAAATTTTGTTCTAGTGCTGTGAAAAATGCCATTGGTAACTTGAGAGGGATTGCATTGAATCTGTAGATTGCATTGAACAGTATGGTCATCTTAACAGTATTGAGTCTTCCAATCCAAGAACACAGTATATGTTTCTGTTTGTTACAGGGAATTCTTGCAAAGCACTCAGAACAGTGTTTGGCCTGCAGCCAGGCTGTAGGACCAGTGCCGCCTCTCTGTCTTGCCTGGCCTGGCCCACACCTCCGTCCTGTTGCAGAAGAGCCCCAAGCCTGTCCCCCTCCCAGCGCTAGGGAGAGCAGCAGTGCCCTGTGCACAGCTCTGGCCCCCAGCGACTCTGGCCCAGCCACATAAATGCACCCGGTGTGACCTGGAGCCTGCCTGCACACCCTCCAAGACACGGTGCTCACTCCCTCCTGCATAACTGATGGCGAGAGGCTCTTCCTCTGCTCACAGAGCTGTGGTTCTTCCAGCCAGACCCAGCCCTGCGCTCTGGGCTCATCCTGCCCTGGAGCCCATTTGGAGACTCAGCGTCATCGCTGGGCCCCGACCCAAGCTAAAGGGACTCCATACAGCAGACCCAGCTCTCACCAGCCTCAGTGGCTTCCCCTGCACACAGAACAAAATCCGTAGTCCCCACTCAAGCCTCACGCCTGGGCCCTGCAACCTCGAGCCCCACACCCCTTCCTGGCCTCCTTTCTCTTCCTGAGCCCACCAACCTCATTCCACCTCAGGGCCCTTGCACTTGCTGTGCCCTCTGCCTGGGACACTCTACCTCTAGATATCAGCACAAATGTCACCCCGACCCCTGAACTAAAGCCCCCGGTCGCTCTGTCCCATGACTCTCTGGTTCTCTCCGCTGCACTGTCTACCTCTTAGAATAATTCCTTATGACTCACTCACTGTTTCACTGTCTTGCACAAGAATATAGCACTCCTGTATGCAGACAGGTCCTCATCTGTCTTGTTCATGAAGTTTGCCAAGGCGGTAGAATGATGCATACTATATTAGTGCTTTTTGAATTAATGCATTAATCAAAAGCAGGTGAGATGTGACAAGAACCAGAAGAAAGATGACTCTTGCCAACCTCTGATTTTCTTCTTTATTTTAAATTGACGAATAGTTCATTTAAAATACTGTTAGGTTCTGAAATACCCCGGAGTGATTCAGATATATATGTATATATAAATTTAAATATAGGGCTTCCTTGGTGGCACAGTGGTTAAGAATGCACCTGCCAGTGCAGGGGACACGGGTTTGAGCCCTGGTCCCAGAAGATCCCACATGCCGTGGAGCAACTAAGCCCAGGAGCTACAACTGCTGAGCCTGCACTCTAGACCCCGTGAGCCACAACTACTGAAGCCCGTGCGCCTACAGCCTGTGCTCCGCAGCAAGAGAAGCCACTGCAATGAGAAGCCCGTGCACCACAACGAAGACTAGCCCCCGCTCGCCGCAACTAGAGAAAGCCCGCACGCAGCAACGAAGACCCAACGCAGCCAAAAATAAATAGACAAATTTTAAAAAATTTAAAAAATTAAAAATAAACTAAATTTAAATATATATTCTTTTTCAGATTCGTTTCCATTATAGGTAATTAGAAGATATTGAATCTAATTCCCGGTGTGTATACTAGGACACTGTTGATTATGCATTATGTGTATAGCAGTCTGGATCCCTTAAACCCAACCTCCTATTTATCCTTCCCCCACACATGTCTCCTTTGGTAACCGTAAGTTTCTTGTCTATTTCTGTTTTGTAAATAAGTTCATGAGTATCATTCTTCTAAATTCCACATGTAGGTGATATTATAAATATTTCTTTTCTCTGACGTCTTTCACTTAGTATGAATATAACTAGGTCTATCCATCTTGCCAAAAATGGCATTATTTTATTCTTTTTGATGGTTGAGTATTCTATTTTGTGTGTATGTGTATATATAAACACACACATGCCACATCTTCTGTGCAATTTGTCTCTCACTAGACACTTAGGTTGCTTCCATGTCCTGGCTATTTTAAATAGCGTTCCTATGAACGCTGGGGTGCATGTGTCTTTTCAAACTATGGTTTTCTCCAGATACATGCCCAGGACGAGATTTCTGGATCGCTAGGTAGCGCATGTTTTGGATTTTTAAAAATCCTACATACTTTTCTCCATAGTGGCTGTTCCCCGTGTGCATTACAACCAGCGGCCGAAGAGGTTCCCACTTTATCCATATCCTCTCCAAAATTTATACTTTGTACTCATTTTGATGATACACATTCTGACTAGTGCAAAGTTATCTCAATGTAGTTTTCATTTGCATTTCTGTAATAATTACTAATATTGAGCAGCATGTCATATACGTTTGTATTATTACAGTGTGAGTAAACTTTCCCTTTTGAAATTTGGCTTCTTGAAACTCTGTGTGTTTCGATTTTTTTTTCGATTACCTAACCCAGGTCATTTCTGAGGACACGTGTCATTAAAATCCCCACAGGCTTTGTGAATATTAGGTGCCCTGAAGCACCGGTTGTAAAGTTGTTGTTACGTTAAACAAACTTACTATAAACAACAAACTTACTATTTTGTAGTTTTTGTGCCTTTGCGATTGCAAATACTGCGGCAATGAACGTTGGGGTGCATGTGTCTTGTTGAATTCAGGATTTTCCCGGGTAACGCACAGGAGTGGGACAGCAGAAATATATGGTTGTATTCTCCTTTGTTTTCTAGCAACTGGTATACAGTGCTTTCTAGTGGCGGTTATCAATGTACATTTCCACTCAACGAGTGGGAAGGTTCCCTTTTCTCCACACTCACTCCCCCATCGATTGTTTGGAGACTGGTCGTGCTGGTCATTTTGCATGCCGCGAGGCGATGCCTCGCTATATGGTGGGTTTGCATTTCTTCAATATTGAGCGATGTTCTGCATCCTGTCGTGGTGTGAATTTTTTTTTAAACAGTGTGAGTAAACTTTCCCTCCTGAAATTTGGCTTTTTGAATGTCTGAGTGTTCCGAATTTTTTTTCAGTTACCTAACCCAGGTCATTTCTGAGGACACGTGTTTTTAGAAGCCCCACAGGCTTTGTGAACGTGAGGTGGCCTGCAGCACCGGTTGTAAGGTTGTTGTTACGGGACAAGTCCACAAGGCGGCAGCATTTCTAAGTGCCCACAACTGGTTCCTCGGCAACCAAAAGCTTTAGGAAGAGTCATCTTACTGGGCTGTGAATTAGAGGGGAAGGTGCCAGAGGGAACACCCAAGGGCGTGTGTGTCACTACCTCTTCCCTGTTAAGCTTCACGCCCCGGAAAATTCCGAACCCTGGCTAAACCACCCTGCTGGGGGTGCTGCGGTGCGTCGGTGGGGTGACTCCTGGCAAGGAGGATGGATATGGGAATCCCATCACCAGCAGCCGTGGAGTCTCGGTCGCTTTTTGAACCTCCTGCGGCCCAGACAGGCCACCAGGGTTTGGGAGCACGTGGCTTCCTTTTAGCTTTAGGAAGGCCCACCTAGATTCTGAAATTTTCGTTGCACCTAGAAAGGAAGGGACACGACAGCGCTAAGGGGATGCATTTGCAGGCACATCCTCCTCAGGTGTCTCCGCTCCACCTCAGTGCACCCTTGGGACCCCAGGCTGCTGAGGCTGCGGGGATGTGACACCAGCGCACATCACCGAGGCCGGAGGTGAAAAGTGTGCCCATTTCTGGCCTTTTGTATTCATTTTTAGTTTAATTCTTATGCTATGTTGCATTAGGGGTAATTTACAGTGTGGTGATTGCTGTAGGTGTACTGCAATCTGATTCATTTAAACATATAATACATCTAGGGTTTTTTGGATTCCTTTTCCATATAGGTTATTGCAGAACGTTGAGTAGAGGTCCTGGTGTTGTACAGTAGTCCTTGTCGAGTGTGTGTTTTATATATATGTTTATAGGTGTTTTACTGTGTGTGTGTTCATGGGAAACGCCTAACTTATATCTCCTCGCCACCTATGTTTTTTAGTAACCCTAGGTTTATTTTGAAAGTCGGTGATTCTGTTTCTGTTTTGTAAACTAGTTCAGTTGTATGTATGTTTCCATTCCTCCTATAAGTGATATATATGCTACGGGTCCTCCTCTGTCTGACTGTGTTCACTCAGTGTTTTGGAATCCCAGGTCCATCCATGTTCTTTCCAGTGGCATTATTTCTTTCTTTTTCCTGGCTGAGTAACAGTCCCTTGTATACACGTAGGACCTCCCCTTTCTCTATTCATCACCCGCTGGACTATTTGTTTTTGTGTCTTGGCGATTGTAAATAGTGCCGCAATGAAAGTTGGGGTGCTTGTGTCTTTTTGACTTATGGATTTTCCCGAGTAACGCCCGGAATTGGGACTGCAGAAGGATAGGTTCACTCTCTCTTTAGTTTTCTAGGAACTCGGATCCGGTGCTTTCTAGTGGCGGTTATCAATGTACATTTCCACTCAACGAGTGGGAAGGTTCCCTTTTCTCCAGACTCACTCCCCCATCGATTGTTTGTAGAGTTTTTGATGCTGGCCATACTGCCTGCTGCGAGATGATACCACTTTATACTCTTGATATGCATTTCTAGAATAATCAGCGATTTTCCACTTCCTGTCGTGGTCGGGTTTTTTTTTTTTTTTTAAAAGAGTGTGAGTAAGCTTTCCCTTTTGAAATTTGGCTTCCTGAAAGTCTGTGTGTTTCGAATTTTTTTTCAGTTACCTATCCCAGGTCATTTCTGAGGACACGTGTCATTAAAATCCCCACAGGCTTTGTGAATATGAGGTGCCCTGAAGCAGCGGTTGTAAAGTTGTTGTTACGGAAAACGTCCACAAGGCGGCAGCATTTCCTCGTGCCCAACTCTTTCCTGGGCAACCAAGAGCTTCAGGTAGAGTAAACTTCCTGCGTGTGAATTAGAGGGGAAGGTGCCAGAGGGAACACCCAAGGACGTGTGTGTCACTACCTCTTCCCCCGTTGAGCTTCACGCCCCGGAAAATTCCGAAGCCTGGCTATAGCACCCTGCTGGGGCTGCTGCGCTGTGTAGGTGGGGTGACTCCTGGCAAGGAGGCTGGATGTGGGAACCCCACCACCAGCAGCCTTGGAGGCTCGGTCACTTTTTGAATCTCCTGCAGCCCAGATGATCCCCCATGGTTCGGGTGCACTTGGCTTCCTTTTAGCTCTAGGAAGGCCCACCCAGCTTCTGAAGTTTTGGTTCCACCCATAAAGGAAGAGACACGACAGCGCTAAGGGGATGCATTTGCAGGCACATGGTTCTCAGGTCTCTCTGCTCCACCTCAGTGCACCCTTGGGACCGCAGGCTGCTCAGGCTGCGGGGATGTGACACCAGCGCATATCACCGAGGCCGGAGGTGAAAAGCGTGCCCATTTCTGGCCTTTTGTATTCATTTTTAGTTTAATTCTTGTGCTATGTTGCATTAGGGGTAATTTACAGTGTGGTGATTGCTGTAGGTGTACTGCAATCTGATTCATTTAAACATATAATACATCTAGTGTTTTTTGGATTCCTTTTCCATATAGGTTATTGCAGAACGTTGAGTAGAGGTCCTGGTGTTGTACAGTAGTCCTTGTCGAGTGCGTGTTTTATGCATATGTTTATAGGTATTTTACTGTGTGTGTGTTCATGTGAACCGCCTAACTTACATCTCCTCGCCACCTATGTTTTTTGGTAACCCTAGGCTTATTTTGAAAGTCGGTGATTCTGTTTCTGTTTTGTAAACTAGTTCAGTTGTATGTATGTTTCCATTCCTCCTATAAGTGATATATATGCTACGGGTCCTCCTCTGTCTGACTGTGTTCACTCAGTGTTTTGGAATCCCAGGTCCACCCACGTTGCTTCTAATGGTATTATTTCCTTCTTTTTCCTGGCTGAGTAACAGCCCCTCCTATACACATAGGGCCTCCTCTTTATGTATTCATCACTCGCTGGACTCTTTGTTTCTGTGTCTTGGCGATTGTAAATAGTGCCGCAATGAACGTTGGGTGCTTGTGTCTTTTTGAATTATGGATTTTCCCGAATAACGCCCGGAAGTTGGACTGCCGAAGTATAGGTTCACTCTCTCTTTAGTTTTTCAGGAATTGGGATACAGTGCTTTTTTCTAGTGGCAGTTACCAGTGTACAGTTCCACTCACCGAGTGGGAAGGTTCCCTTTTCTCCACTATCATTCCCCATCGATTGTTTGTAGAGTTTTTGATGCTGGCCATACTGCCTGCTGCGAGATGATACCACTTTATACTCTTGATATGCATTTCTAGAATAATCAGCGATTTTCCACTTCCTGTCGTGGTCGGGTTTTTTTTTTTTTTAAAAAAAAACAGTGTGAGTAAGCTTTCCCTTTTGAAATTTGGCTTCCTGAAAGTCTGCGTGTTTCGAATTTTTTTTCGGTTACCTATCCCAGGTCATTTCTGAGGACACGTGTCATTAAAATCCCCACAGGCTTTGTGAATATGAGGTGCCCTGAAGCACCGGTTGTAAAGTTGTTGTTACGTTAAACGTCCACAAGGCGGCAGCATTTCTTCGTGCCCAACTCTGCTTCCTGGGCAACTAAAAGCTTTAGGAAGAGTCATCTTACTGGGCTGTGAATTAGAGGGCAAGGTGCCAGGGGCAACACCCAAGGGCTTGTGTGTCACTACTTCTTCCCCCGTTCAGATTCAGGCCCCCGAATATTCCGAACCCTTGCCAAACCAACCTGCTGGTGGTGCTGGGGTGTGTAGGTGGGGTGACTGCTGGCAAGGAGGCTGGATGTGGGGACCCCACCAACCAGCAGCCGTGGAGGCTCGGTCACTTTTTGAAGCTCCTGCAGCCCAGACGGTCCACCAGGGTTTGGGTGCACTTGGCTTCCTTTTAGCTGTATGAAGGCCCACCTAGATTCTGAAATTTTAGTTCCACTCAGAAAGGAAGGGACACGACAGCTCTAAGGGGCTGCATTTGCAGGCACACCCTCCTCAGGTGTCTCCGCTCCACCTCAGTGCACCCTTGGGACCCCAGGCTGCTGAGGCTGCGGGGATGTGACACCAGGGCATATCACCGAGGCAGGAGGCGAAAAGTGTACTCACTTCTGTCCTTCGGCGTTCATTTTTAGTTTAATTCTTATGGTATGTTGCGTTAGGGGTAAATTACAGTGTGGTGTTTGGTGTAGGTGTACAGCAAGCTGATTCAGTTACACATGTAATATAGCTGCTCTTTTCCAGATTCCTTTTCCGTATAGGTTATTGCAGAACGTTGAGTAGAGGTCCTGGTGTTGTACAGTAGTCCTTGTCGAGTGCGTGTTTTAT
Organism: Delphinus delphis; assembly: GCF_949987515.2. Lineage (NCBI taxonomy): Eukaryota > Metazoa > Chordata > Mammalia > Artiodactyla > Delphinidae > Delphinus > Delphinus delphis. The sequence continues at coordinate 100,599,641 of NC_082692.2, read as the reverse complement.
ATATATGTTTACAGGAATTTTACTGTGTATGTGTTCATGTGAACCGCCTAACTTGTATCTCCTACCCCACGTTCTTTTTGGTAACCCTAGGTTTATTTTGAAAGTCGGTGAGTCTGTTTCTCTTTTGTAAACTAGTTCAGTTGTATGTACATTTCCATTCCTCCTATAAGTGATATTATATACTATGGGTCCTCCTCTATCTGGCTGGCTTCACTCAGTGTTTGGGCATCCCAGGTCAACCCATGTCCCTTCTAATGGCATTATTTCATTCTTTTTCCTGGCCGAGTAACAGTCCCTTGTATACACGTAGGACCTCCTGTTTACGTATTCATCACTCGCTGGACTATTTTGTAGTTTTTGTGCCTTTGCGATTGCAAATACTGCGGCAATGAACGTTGGGGTGCATGTGTCTTGTTGAATTCAGGATTTTCCCGGGTAACGCACAGGAGTGGGACAGCAGAAACATATGGTTGTATTCTCCTTTGTTTTCTAGCAACTGGTATACAGTGCTTTCTAGTGGTGGTTATCAATGTACATTTCCACTCAACGAGTGGGAAGGTTCCCTTTTCTCCACACTCACTCCCCCATCGCTTGTTTGGAGACTTTTTCGTGCTGGCCATTTTGCATGCCGCGAGGCGATGCCTCGCTATACGGTGGGTTTGCATTTCTTCAATATTGAGCGATGTCCTGCATCGTGTCGTGGTGTGAATTTTGTTTTTAAACAGTGTGAGTAAACTTTCCCTCTTGAAATTTGGCTTCCTGAAAGTCTGTGTTTTTGGAATTATTTTTCGGTTACCTAAATCAGCTCACTTTTGAGAACACGTGTCATTAAAAGCCCCACAGGCTTTGTGAATATGAGGTGCCCTGAAGCACCGGGTGTAAAGTTGTTGTTACGGAAAACGTCCACAAGGCGGCAGCATTTCCTCGTGCCCAACTCTTTCCTCGGCAACCAACAGCTTCAGGTAGAGTAAACTTCCTGCGTGTGAATTAGAGGGGAAGGTGCCAGAGGGAACACCCAAGGACGTGTGTGTCACTACCTCTTCCCCCGTTGAGCTTCACGCCCCGGAAGATTCCGAAGCCTGGCTATAGCACCCTGCTGGGGCTGCTGCGCTGTGTAGGTGGGGTGACTCCTGGCAAGGAGGCTGGATGTGGGAACCCCACCACCAGCAGCCTTGGAGGCTCGGTCACTTTTTGACTCTCCTGCAGCCCAGATGATCCCCCATGGTTCGGGTGCACTTGGCTTCCTTTTAGGTCTAGGAAGGCCCACCCAGCTTCTGAAGTTTTGGTTCCACCCATAAAGGAAGAGACACGACAGCTCTAAGGGGCTGCATTTGCAGGCACATGGTTCTCAGGTCTCTCTGCTCCACCTCAGTGCACCCTTGGGACCGCAGGCTGCTCAGGCTGCGGGGATGTGACACCAGCGCATATCACCGAGGCCGGAGGTGAAAAGCGTGCCCATTTCTGGCCTTTTGTATTCATTTTTAGTTTAATTCTTATGCTATGTTGCGTTAGGGGTAATTTACAGTGTGGTGATTGCTGTAGGTGTACTGCAGTCTGATTCATTTAAACATATAATATATCTAGTGTTTTTTGGATTCCTTTTCCATATAGGTTATTGCAGAACGTTGAGTAGAGGTCCTGGTGTTGTACAGTAGTCCTTGTCGAGTGCGTGTTTTATGCATATGTTTATAGGTATTTTACTGTGTGTGTGTTCATGTGAACCGCCTAACTTATATCTCCTCGCCACCTATGTTTTTTGGTAACCCTAGGCTTATTTTGAAAGTCGGTGAGTCTGTTTCTGTTTTGTGAACTAGTTCAGTTGTATGTATGTTTCCATTCCTCCTATAAGTGATATTATATGCTATGGGTCCTCCTCTGTCTGACTGTGTTCACTCAGTGTTTGGGCATCCCAGGTCCATCCATGTTCTTTCCAATGGCATTATTTCCTTCTTTTTCCTGGCTGAGTAACAGCCCCTTCTATACACGTAGGGCCTCCCCTGTCTCTATTCATCACTCGCTGGACTATTTGTTTTTGTGTCTTGGCGATTCTAAATAGTGCCACAAATGAAAGTTGGGGTGCTTGTGTCTTTTTGAATTATGGATTTTCCCGAGTAATGCCCAGGAGTGGGCCTGCAGTAGTATAGGGTCGCGCTCTCCTTAGTTTTCTAGGAACTGGGATACAGTGCTTTCTAGTGGTGGCGACCAATGTACATTTCGACTCACCGAGTGGGAAGGTGCCTTTTACTCCACACTCGTTCCCCATCGAATGTTTGTACACGTTTTGATGCTGGCCATACTGTCTGCTGCGGGGTGATGCCTCTTTATACTTCTGATTTGTATTTCTAGAATAATCAGCGATTTTCCACTTCCAGTCGTTGTCGGGGTTTTTTTTCTTAAACAGTGTGAGTAAACTTTCCCTTTTGAAATTTGGCTTTTTGAATGTCTGAGTGTTCCGAAGTTTTTTCGGTTACCTAACCCAGGTCATTTCTGAGGACACGTGTTTTTAGAAGCCCCACAGGCTTTGTGAATATTAGGTGGCCTGCAGCACCGGTTGTAAGGTTGTTGTTACGGGACAAGTCCACAAGGCGGCAGCATTTCTAAGTGCCCACAACTGGTTCCTCGGCAACCAAAAGCTTTAGGAAGAGTCATCTTACTGGGCTGTGAATTAGAGGGGAAGGTGCCAGAGGGAACACCCAAGGGCGTGTGTGTCACTACCTCTTCCCTGTTAAGCTTCACGCCCCGGAAAATTCCGAACCCTGGCTAAACCACCCTGCTGGGGGTGCTGCGGTGCGTCGGTGGGGTGACTCCTGGCAAGGAGGCTGGATATGGGAATCCCATCACCAGCAGCCGTGGAGTCTCGGTCGCTTTTTGAACCTCCTGCGGCCCAGACAGGCCACCAGGGTTTGGGAGCACGTGGCTTCCTTTTAGCTTTAGGAAGGCCCACCTAGATTCTGAAATTTTCGTTGCACCCAGAAAGGAAGGGACACGACAGCTTTAAGGGGCTGCATTTGCAGGCACATCCTCCTCAGGTGTCTCCGCTCCACCTCAGTGCACCCTTGGGACCCCAGGCTGCTGAGGCTGCGGGGATGTGACACCAGCGCATATCACCGAGGCCGGAGGTGAAAAGTGTACCCATTTCTGGCCTTTTGTATTCATTTTTAGTTTAATTCTTGTGCTATGTTGCATTAGGGGTAATTTACAGTGTGGTGATTGCTGTAGGTGTACTGCAATCTGATTCATTTAAACATATAATATATCTAGGGTTATTAAACATAGAATATATCTAGTGGTTTTCGGATTCCTTTTCCATATAGGTTATTTGCGAACGTTGAGTAGAAGTCCTGGTGTTGTACAGTAGTCCTTGTCGAGTGCGTGTTTTATATATATGTTTATAGGTATTTTACTGCGTATGTGTTCATGGGAAACGCCTAAGTTATATCTCCTCGCCACCTATGTTTTCTAGTAACCCTAGGTTTATTTTGAAAGTCGGTGAGTCTGTTTCTGTTTTGTAAACTAGTTCAGTGGTATGTATGTTTCCATTCCTCCTATAAGTGATATATATGCTATGGGTCCTCCTCTGTCTGACTGTGTTCACTCAGTGTTTTGGAATCCCAGGTCCACCCACGTTGCTTCTAATGGTATTATTTCCTTCTTTTTCCTGGCTGAGTAACAGCCCCTCCTATACACATAGGGCCTCCTCTTTATGTATTCATCACTCGCTGGACTCTTTGTTTCTGTGTCTTGGCGATTGTAAATAGTGCCGCAATGAACGTTGGGTGCTTGTGTCTTTTTGAATTATGGATTTTCCCGAATAACGCCCGGAAGTTGGACTGCCGAAGTATAGGTTCACTCTCTCTTTAGTTTTTCAGGAATTGGGATACAGTGCTTTTTTCTAGTGGCAGTTACCAGTGTACAGTTCCACTCACCGAGTGGGAAGGTTCCCTTTTCTCCACTATCATTCCCCATCGATTGTTTGTAGAGTTTTTGATGCTGGCCATACTGCCTGCTGCGAGATGATACCACTTTATACTCTTGATATGCATTTCTAGAATAATCAGCGATTTTCCACTTCCTGTCGTGGTCGGGTTTTTTTTTTTTTTAAAAAAAAACAGTGTGAGTAAGCTTTCCCTTTTGAAATTTGGCTTCCTGAAAGTCTGCGTGTTTCGAATTTTTTTTCGGTTACCTATCCCAGGTCATTTCTGAGGACACGTGTCATTAAAATCCCCACAGGCTTTGTGAATATTAGGTGCCCTGAAGCACCGGTTGTAAAGTTGTTGTTACGTTAAACGTCCACAAGGCGGCAGCATTTCTTCGTGCCCAACTCTGCTTCCTGGGCAACTAAAAGCTTTAGGAAGAGTCATCTTACTGGGCTGTGAATTAGAGGGCAAGGTGCCAGGGGCAACACCCAAGGGCTTGTGTGTCACTACTTCTTCCCCCGTTCAGATTCAGGCCCCCGAATATTCCGAACCCTTGCCAAACCAACCTGCTGGTGGTGCTGGGGTGTGTAGGTGGGGTGACTGCTGGCAAGGAGGCTGGATGTGGGGACCCCACCAACCAGCAGCCGTGGAGGCTCGGTCACTTTTTGAAGCTCCTGCAGCCCAGACGGTCCACCAGGGTTTGGGTGCACTTGGCTTCCTTTTAGCTGTATGAAGGCCCACCTAGATTCTGAAATTTTAGTTCCACTCAGAAAGGAAGGGACACGACAGCTCTAAGGGGCTGCATTTGCAGGCACACCCTCCTCAGGTGTCTCCGCTCCACCTCAGTGCACCCTTGGGACCCCAGGCTGCTGAGGCTGCGGGGATGTGACACCAGGGCATATCACCGAGGCAGGAGGCGAAAAGTGTACTCACTTCTGTCCTTCGGCGTTCATTTTTAGTTTAATTCTTATGGTATGTTGCGTTAGGGGTAAATTACAGTGTGGTGTTTGGTGTAGGTGTACAGCAAGCTGATTCAGTTACACATGTAATATAGCTGCTCTTTTCCAGATTCCTTTTCCGTATAGGTTCTTGCAGAACGTTGAGTAGAGGTCCTGGTGTTGTACAGTAGTCCTTGTCGAGTGCGTGTTTTATATATATGTTTACAGGAATTTTACTGTGTATGTGTTCATGTGAACCGCCTAACTTGTATCTCCTACCCCACGTTCTTTTTGGTAACCCTAGGTTTATTTTGAAAGTCGGTGAGTCTGTTTCTCTTTTGTAAACTAGTTCAGTTGTATGTACATTTCCATTCCTCCTATAAGTGATATTATATACTATGGGTCCTCCTCTATCTGGCTGGCTTCACTCAGTGTTTGGGCATCCCAGGTCAACCCATGTCCCTTCTAATGGCATTATTTCATTCTTTTTCCTGGCCGAGTAACAGTCCCTTGTATACACGTAGGACCTCCTGTTTACGTATTCATCACTCGCTGGACTATTTTGTAGTTTTTGTGCCTTTGCGATTGCAAATACTGCGGCAATGAACGTTGGGGTGCATGTGTCTTGTTGAATTCAGGATTTTCCCGGGTAACGCACAGGAGTGGGACAGCAGAAACATATGGTTGTATTCTCCTTTGTTTTCTAGCAACTGGTATACAGTGCTTTCTAGTGGTGGTTATCAATGTACATTTCCACTCAACGAGTGGGAAGGTTCCCTTTTCTCCACACTCACTCCCCCATCGCTTGTTTGGAGACTTTTTCGTGCTGGCCATTTTGCATGCCGCGAGGCGATGCCTCGCTATACGGTGGGTTTGCATTTCTTCAATATTGAGCGATGTCCTGCATCGTGTCGTGGTGTGAATTTTGTTTTTAAACAGTGTGAGTAAACTTTCCCTCTTGAAATTTGGCTTCCTGAAAGTCTGTGTTTTTGGAATTATTTTTCGGTTACCTAAATCAGCTCACTTTTGAGAACACGTGTCATTAAAAGCCCCACAGGCTTTGTGAATATGAGGTGCCCTGAAGCACCGGGTGTAAAGTTGTTGTTACGGAAAACGTCCACAAGGCGGCAGCATTTCCTCGTGCCCAACTCTTTCCTCGGCAACCAACAGCTTCAGGTAGAGTAAACTTCCTGCGTGTGAATTAGAGGGGAAGGTGCCAGAGGGAACACCCAAGGACGTGTGTGTCACTACCTCTTCCCCCGTTGAGCTTCACGCCCCGGAAGATTCCGAAGCCTGGCTATAGCACCCTGCTGGGGCTGCTGCGCTGTGTAGGTGGGGTGACTCCTGGCAAGGAGGCTGGATGTGGGAACCCCACCACCAGCAGCCTTGGAGGCTCGGTCACTTTTTGACTCTCCTGCAGCCCAGATGATCCCCCATGGTTCGGGTGCACTTGGCTTCCTTTTAGGTCTAGGAAGGCCCACCCAGCTTCTGAAGTTTTGGTTCCACCCATAAAGGAAGAGACACGACAGCTCTAAGGGGCTGCATTTGCAGGCACATGGTTCTCAGGTCTCTCTGCTCCACCTCAGTGCACCCTTGGGACCGCAGGCTGCTCAGGCTGCGGGGATGTGACACCAGCGCATATCACCGAGGCCGGAGGTGAAAAGCGTGCCCATTTCTGGCCTTTTGTATTCATTTTTAGTTTAATTCTTATGCTATGTTGCGTTAGGGGTAATTTACAGTGTGGTGATTGCTGTAGGTGTACTGCAGTCTGATTCATTTAAACATATAATATATCTAGTGATTTTTGGATTCCTTTTCCATATAGGTTATTGCAGAACGTTGAGTAGAGGTCCTGGTGTTGTACAGTAGTCCTTGTCGAGTGCGTGTTTTATGCATATGTTTATAGGTATTTTACTGTGTGTGTGTTCATGTGAACCGCCTAACTTATATCTCCTCGCCACCTATGTTTTTTGGTAACCCTAGGCTTATTTTGAAAGTCGGTGAGTCTGTTTCTGTTTTGTAAACTAGTTCAGTTGTATGTATGTTTCCATTCCTCCTATAAGTGATATTATATGCTATGGGTCCTCCTCTGTCTGACTGTGTTCACTCAGTGTTTGGGCATCCCAGGTCCATCCATGTTCTTTCCAATGGCATTATTTCCTTCTTTTTCCTGGCTGAGTAACAGCCCCTTCTATACACGTAGGGCCTCCCCTGTCTCTATTCATCACTCGCTGGACTATTTGTTTTTGTGTCTTGGCGATTCTAAATAGTGCCACAAATGAAAGTTGGGGTGCTTGTGTCTTTTTGAATTATGGATTTTCCCGAGTAATGCCCAGGAGTGGGCCTGCAGTAGTATAGGGTCGCGCTCTCCTTAGTTTTCTAGGAACTGGGATACAGTGCTTTCTATTGGTGGCGACCAATGTACATTTCGACTCACCGAGTGGGAAGGTGCCTTTTACTCCACACTCGTTCCCCATCGAATGTTTGTACACGTTTTGATGCTGGCCATACTGTCTGCTGCGGGGTGATGCCTCTTTATACTTCTGATTTGTATTTCTAGAATAATCAGCGATTTTCCACTTCCAGTCGTTGTCGGGGTTTTTTTTCTTAAACAGTGTGAGTAAACTTTCCCTTTTGAAATTTGGCTTTTTGAATGTCTGAGTGTTCCGAAGTTTTTTCGGTTACCTAACCCAGGTCATTTCTGAGGACACGTGTTTTTAGAAGCCCCACAGGCTTTGTGAATATTAGGTGGCCTGCAGCACCGGTTGTAAGGTTGTTGTTACGGGACAAGTCCACAAGGCGGCAGCATTTCTAAGTGCCCACAACTGGTTCCTCGGCAACCAAAAGCTTTAGGAAGAGTCATCTTACTGGGCTGTGAATTAGAGGGGAAGGTGCCAGAGGGAACACCCAAGGGCGTGTGTGTCACTACCTCTTCCCTGTTAAGCTTCACGCCCCGGAAAATTCCGAACCCTGGCTAAACCACCCTGCTGGGGGTGCTGCGGTGCGTCGGTGGGGTGACTCCTGGCAAGGAGGCTGGATATGGGAATCCCATCACCAGCAGCCGTGGAGTCTCGGTCGCTTTTTGAACCTCCTGCGGCCCAGACAGGCCACCAGGGTTTGGGAGCACGTGGCTTCCTTTTAGCTTTAGGAAGGCCCACCTAGATTCTGAAATTTTCGTTGCACCCAGAAAGGAAGGGACACGACAGCTTTAAGGGGCTGCATTTGCAGGCACATCCTCCTCAGGTGTCTCCGCTCCACCTCAGTGCACCCTTGGGACCCCAGGCTGCTGAGGCTGCGGGGATGTGACACCAGCGCATATCACCGAGGCCGGAGGTGAAAAGTGTACCCATTTCTGGCCTTTTGTATTCATTTTTAGTTTAATTCTTGTGCTATGTTGCATTAGGGGTAATTTACAGTGTGGTGATTGCTGTAGGTGTACTGCAATCTGATTCATTTAAACATATAATATATCTAGGGTTATTAAACATAGAATATATCTAGTGGTTTTCGGATTCCTTTTCCATATAGGTTATTTGCGAACGTTGAGTAGAAGTCCTGGTGTTGTACAGTAGTCCTTGTCGAGTGCGTGTTTTATATATATGTTTATAGGTATTTTACTGCGTATGTGTTCATGGGAAACGCCTAAGTTATATCTCCTCGCCACCTATGTTTTCTAGTAACCCTAGGTTTATTTTGAAAGTCGGTGAGTCTGTTTCTGTTTTGTAAACTAGTTCAGTGGTATGTATGTTTCCATTCCTCCTATAAGTGATATATATGCTATGGGTCCTCCTCTGTCTGACTGTGTTCACTCAGTGTTTTGGAATCCCAGGTCCACCCACGTTGCTTCTAATGGTATTATTTCCTTCTTTTTCCTGGCTGAGTAACAGCCCCTCCTATACACATAGGGCCTCCTCTTTATGTATTCATCACTCGCTGGACTCTTTGTTTCTGTGTCTTGGCGATTGTAAATAGTGCCGCAATGAACGTTGGGTGCTTGTGTCTTTTTGAATTATGGATTTTCCCGAATAACGCCCGGAAGTTGGACTGCCGAAGTATAGGTTCACTCTCTCTTTAGTTTTTCAGGAATTGGGATACAGTGCTTTTTTCTAGTGGCAGTTACCAGTGTACAGTTCCACTCACCGAGTGGGAAGGTTCCCTTTTCTCCACTATCATTCCCCATCGATTGTTTGTAGAGTTTTTGATGCTGGCCATACTGCCTGCTGCGAGATGATACCACTTTATACTCTTGATATGCATTTCTAGAATAATCAGCGATTTTCCACTTCCTGTCGTGGTCGGGTTTTTTTTTTTTTTAAAAAAAACAGTGTGAGTAAGCTTTCCCTTTTGAAATTTGGCTTCCTGAAAGTCTGCGTGTTTCGAATTTTTTTTCGGTTACCTATCCCAGGTCATTTCTGAGGACACGTGTCATTAAAATCCCCACAGGCTTTGTGAATATGAGGTGCCCTGAAGCACCGGTTGTAAAGTTGTTGTTACGTTAAACGTCCACAAGGCGGCAGCATTTCTTCGTGCCCAACTCTGCTTCCTGGGCAACTAAAAGCTTTAGGAAGAGTCATCTTACTGGGCTGTGAATTAGAGGGCAAGGTGCCAGGGGCAACACCCAAGGGCTTGTGTGTCACTACTTCTTCCCCCGTTCAGATTCAGGCCCCCGAATATTCCGAACCCTTGCCAAACCAACCTGCTGGTGGTGCTGGGGTGTGTAGGTGGGGTGACTGCTGGCAAGGAGGCTGGATGTGGGGACCCCACCAACCAGCAGCCGTGGAGGCTCGGTCACTTTTTGAGCTCCTGCAGCCCAGACGGTCCACCAGGGTTTGGGTGCACTTGGCTTCCTTTTAGCTGTATGAAGGCCCACCTAGATTCTGAAATTTTAGTTCCACTCAGAAAGGAAGGGACACGACAGCTCTAAGGGGCTGCATTTGCAGGCACACCCTCCTCAGGTGTCTCCGCTCCACCTCAGTGCACCCTTGGGACCCCAGGCTGCTGAGGCTGCGGGGATGTGACACCAGGGCATATCACCGAGGCAGGAGGCGAAAAGTGTACTCACTTCTGTCCTTCGGCGTTCATTTTTAGTTTAATTCTTATGGTATGTTGCGTTAGGGGTAAATTACAGTGTGGTGTTTGGTGTAGGTGTACAGCAAGCTGATTCAGTTACACATGTAATATAGCTGCTCTTTTCCAGATTCCTTTTCCGTATAGGTTCTTGCAGAACGTTGAGTAGAGGTCCTGGTGTTGTACAGTAGTCCTTGTCGAGTGCGTGTTTTATATATATGTTTACAGGAATTTTACTGTGTATGTGTTCATGTGAACCGCCTAACTTGTATCTCCTACCCCACGTTCTTTTTGGTAACCCTAGGTTTATTTTGAAAGTCGGTGAGTCTGTTTCTCTTTTGTAAACTAGTTCAGTTGTATGTACATTTCCATTCCTCCTATAAGTGATATTATATACTATGGGTCCTCCTCTATCTGGCTGGCTTCACTCAGTGTTTGGGCATCCCAGGTCAACCCATGTCCCTTCTAATGGCATTATTTCATTCTTTTTCCTGGCCGAGTAACAGTCCCTTGTATACACGTAGGACCTCCTGTTTACGTATTCATCACTCGCTGGACTATTTTGTAGTTTTTGTGCCTTTGCGATTGCAAATACTGCGGCAATGAACGTTGGGGTGCATGTGTCTTGTTGAATTCAGGATTTTCCCGGGTAACGCACAGGAGTGGGACAGCAGAAACATATGGTTGTATTCTCCTTTGTTTTCTAGCAACTGGTATACAGTGCTTTCTAGTGGTGGTTATCAATGTACATTTCCACTCAACGAGTGGGAAGGTTCCCTTTTCTCCACACTCACTCCCCCATCGCTTGTTTGGAGACTTTTTCGTGCTGGCCATTTTGCATGCCGCGAGGCGATGCCTCGCTATACGGTGGGTTTGCATTTCTTCAATATTGAGCGATGTCCTGCATCGTGTCGTGGTGTGAATTTTGTTTTTAAACAGTGTGAGTAAACTTTCCCTCTTGAAATTTGGCTTCCTGAAAGTCTGTGTTTTTGGAATTATTTTTCGGTTACCTAAATCAGCTCACTTTTGAGAACACGTGTCATTAAAAGCCCCACAGGCTTTGTGAATATGAGGTGCCCTGAAGCACCGGGTGTAAAGTTGTTGTTACGGAAAACGTCCACAAGGCGGCAGCATTTCCTCGTGCCCAACTCTTTCCTCGGCAACCAACAGCTTCAGGTAGAGTAAACTTCCTGCGTGTGAATTAGAGGGGAAGGTGCCAGAGGGAACACCCAAGGACGTGTGTGTCACTACCTCTTCCCCCGTTGAGCTTCACGCCCCGGAAGATTCCGAAGCCTGGCTATAGCACCCTGCTGGGGCTGCTGCGCTGTGTAGGTGGGGTGACTCCTGGCAAGGAGGCTGGATGTGGGAACCCCACCACCAGCAGCCTTGGAGGCTCGGTCACTTTTTGACTCTCCTGCAGCCCAGATGATCCCCCATGGTTCGGGTGCACTTGGCTTCCTTTTAGGTCTAGGAAGGCCCACCCAGCTTCTGAAGTTTTGGTTCCACCCATAAAGGAAGAGACACGACAGCTCTAAGGGGCTGCATTTGCAGGCACATGGTTCTCAGGTCTCTCTGCTCCACCTCAGTGCACCCTTGGGACCGCAGGCTGCTCAGGCTGCGGGGATGTGACACCAGCGCATATCACCGAGGCCGGAGGTGAAAAGCGTGCCCATTTCTGGCCTTTTGTATTCATTTTTAGTTTAATTCTTATGCTATGTTGCGTTAGGGGTAATTTACAGTGTGGTGATTGCTGTAGGTGTACTGCAGTCTGATTCATTTAAACATATAATATATCTAGTGTTTTTTGGATTCCTTTTCCATATAGGTTATTGCAGAACGTTGAGTAGAGGTCCTGGTGTTGTACAGTAGTCCTTGTCGAGTGCGTGTTTTATGCATATGTTTATAGGTATTTTACTGTGTGTGTGTTCATGTGAACCGCCTAACTTATATCTCCTCGCCACCTATGTTTTTTGGTAACCCTAGGCTTATTTTGAAAGTCGGTGAGTCTGTTTCTGTTTTGTGAACTAGTTCAGTTGTATGTATGTTTCCATTCCTCCTATAAGTGATATTATATGCTATGGGTCCTCCTCTGTCTGACTGTGTTCACTCAGTGTTTGGGCATCCCAGGTCCATCCATGTTCTTTCCAATGGCATTATTTCCTTCTTTTTCCTGGCTGAGTAACAGCCCCTTCTATACACGTAGGGCCTCCCCTGTCTCTATTCATCACTCGCTGGACTATTTGTTTTTGTGTCTTGGCGATTCTAAATAGTGCCACAAATGAAAGTTGGGGTGCTTGTGTCTTTTTGAATTATGGATTTTCCCGAGTAATGCCCAGGAGTGGGCCTGCAGTAGTATAGGGTCGCGCTCTCCTTAGTTTTCTAGGAACTGGGATACAGTGCTTTCTAGTGGTGGCGACCAATGTACATTTCGACTCACCGAGTGGGAAGGTGCCTTTTACTCCACACTCGTTCCCCATCGAATGTTTGTACACGTTTTGATGCTGGCCATACTGTCTGCTGCGGGGTGATGCCTCTTTATACTTCTGATTTGTATTTCTAGAATAATCAGCGATTTTCCACTTCCAGTCGTTGTCGGGGTTTTTTTTCTTAAACAGTGTGAGTAAACTTTCCCTTTTGAAATTTGGCTTTTTGAATGTCTGAGTGTTCCGAAGTTTTTTCGGTTACCTAACCCAGGTCATTTCTGAGGACACGTGTTTTTAGAAGCCCCACAGGCTTTGTGAATATTAGGTGGCCTGCAGCACCGGTTGTAAGGTTGTTGTTACGGGACAAGTCCACAAGGCGGCAGCATTTCTAAGTGCCCACAACTGGTTCCTCGGCAACCAAAAGCTTTAGGAAGAGTCATCTTACTGGGCTGTGAATTAGAGGGGAAGGTGCCAGAGGGAACACCCAAGGGCGTGTGTGTCACTACCTCTTCCCTGTTAAGCTTCACGCCCCGGAAAATTCCGAACCCTGGCTAAACCACCCTGCTGGGGGTGCTGCGGTGCGTCGGTGGGGTGACTCCTGGCAAGGAGGCTGGATATGGGAATCCCATCACCAGCAGCCGTGGAGTCTCGGTCGCTTTTTGAACCTCCTGCGGCCCAGACAGGCCACCAGGGTTTGGGAGCACGTGGCTTCCTTTTAGCTTTAGGAAGGCCCACCTAGATTCTGAAATTTTCGTTGCACCCAGAAAGGAAGGGACACGACAGCTTTAAGGGGCTGCATTTGCAGGCACATCCTCCTCAGGTGTCTCCGCTCCACCTCAGTGCACCCTTGGGACCCCAGGCTGCTGAGGCTGCGGGGATGTGACACCAGCGCATATCACCGAGGCCGGAGGTGAAAAGTGTACCCATTTCTGGCCTTTTGTATTCATTTTTAGTTTAATTCTTGTGCTATGTTGCATTAGGGGTAATTTACAGTGTGGTGATTGCTGTAGGTGTACTGCAATCTGATTCATTTAAACATATAATATATCTAGGGTTATTAAACATAGAATATATCTAGTGGTTTTCGGATTCCTTTTCCATATAGGTTATTTGCGAACGTTGAGTAGAAGTCCTGGTGTTGTACAGTAGTCCTTGTCGAGTGCGTGTTTTATATATATGTTTATAGGTATTTTACTGCGTATGTGTTCATGGGAAACGCCTAAGTTATATCTCCTCGCCACCTATGTTTTCTAGTAACCCTAGGTTTATTTTGAAAGTCGGTGAGTCTGTTTCTGTTTTGTAAACTAGTTCAGTGGTATGTATGTTTCCATTCCTCCTATAAGTGATATATATGCTATGGGTCCTCCTCTGTCTGACTGTGTTCACTCAGTGTTTTGGAATCCCAGGTCCACCCACGTTGCTTCTAATGGTATTATTTCCTTCTTTTTCCTGGCTGAGTAACAGCCCCTCCTATACACATAGGGCCTCCTCTTTATGTATTCATCACTCGCTGGACTCTTTGTTTCTGTGTCTTGGCGATTGTAAATAGTGCCGCAATGAACGTTGGGTGCTTGTGTCTTTTTGAATTATGGATTTTCCCGAATAACGCCCGGAAGTTGGACTGCCGAAGTATAGGTTCACTCTCTCTTTAGTTTTTCAGGAATTGGGATACAGTGCTTTTTTCTAGTGGCAGTTACCAGTGTACAGTTCCACTCACCGAGTGGGAAGGTTCCCTTTTCTCCACTATCATTCCCCATCGATTGTTTGTAGAGTTTTTGATGCTGGCCATACTGCCTGCTGCGAGATGATACCACTTTATACTCTTGATATGCATTTCTAGAATAATCAGCGATTTTCCACTTCCTGTCGTGGTCGGGTTTTTTTTTTTTTTAAAAAACAGTGTGAGTAAGCTTTCCCTTTTGAAATTTGGCTTCCTGAAAGTCTGCGTGTTTCGAATTTTTTTTCGGTTACCTATCCCAGGTCATTTCTGAGGACACGTGTCATTAAAATCCCCACAGGCTTTGTGAATATTAGGTGCCCTGAAGCACCGGTTGTAAAGTTGTTGTTACGTTAAACGTCCACAAGGCGGCAGCATTTCTTCGTGCCCAACTCTGCTTCCTGGGCAACTAAAAGCTTTAGGAAGAGTCATCTTACTGGGCTGTGAATTAGAGGGCAAGGTGCCAGGGGCAACACCCAAGGGCTTGTGTGTCACTACTTCTTCCCCCGTTCAGATTCAGGCCCCCGAATATTCCGAACCCTTGCCAAACCAACCTGCTGGTGGTGCTGGGGTGTGTAGGTGGGGTGACTGCTGGCAAGGAGGCTGGATGTGGGGACCCCACCAACCAGCAGCCGTGGAGGCTCGGTCACTTTTTGAAGCTCCTGCAGCCCAGACGGTCCACCAGGGTTTGGGTGCACTTGGCTTCCTTTTAGCTGTATGAAGGCCCACCTAGATTCTGAAATTTTAGTTCCACTCAGAAAGGAAGGGACACGACAGCTCTAAGGGGCTGCATTTGCAGGCACACCCTCCTCAGGTGTCTCCGCTCCACCTCAGTGCACCCTTGGGACCCCAGGCTGCTGAGGCTGCGGGGATGTGACACCAGGGCATATCACCGAGGCAGGAGGCGAAAAGTGTACTCACTTCTGTCCTTCGGCGTTCATTTTTAGTTTAATTCTTATGGTATGTTGCGTTAGGGGTAAATTACAATGTGGTGTTTGGTGTAGGTGTACAGCAAGCTGATTCAGTTACACATGTAATATAGCTGCTCTTTTCCAGATTCCTTTTCCGTATAGGTTATTGCAGAACGTTGAGTAGAGGTCCTGGTGTTGTACAGTAGTCCTTGTCGAGTGCGTGTTTTATATATATGTTTACAGGAATTTTACTGTGTATGTGTTCATGTGAACCGCCTAACTTGTATCTCCTACCCCACGTTCTTTTTGGTAACCCTAGGTTTATTTTGAAAGTCGGTGAGTCTGTTTCTCTTTTGTAAACTAGTTCAGTTGTATGTACATTTCCATTCCTCCTATAAGTGATATTATATACTATGGGTCCTCCTCTATCTGGCTGGCTTCACTCAGTGTTTGGGCATCCCAGGTCAACCCATGTCCCTTCTAATGGCATTATTTCATTCTTTTTCCTGGCCGAGTAACAGTCCCTTGTATACACGTAGGACCTCCTGTTTACGTATTCATCACTCGCTGGACTATTTTGTAGTTTTTGTGCCTTTGCGATTGCAAATACTGCGGCAATGAACGTTGGGGTGCATGTGTCTTGTTGAATTCAGGATTTTCCCGGGTAACGCACAGGAGTGGGACAGCAGAAACATATGGTTGTATTCTCCTTTGTTTTCTAGCAACTGGTATACAGTGCTTTCTAGTGGTGGTTATCAATGTACATTTCCACTCAACGAGTGGGAAGGTTCCCTTTTCTCCACACTCACTCCCCCATCGCTTGTTTGGAGACTTTTTCGTGCTGGCCATTTTGCATGCCGCGAGGCGATGCCTCGCTATACGGTGGGTTTGCATTTCTTCAATATTGAGCGATGTCCTGCATCGTGTCGTGGTGTGAATTTTGTTTTTAAACAGTGTGAGTAAACTTTCCCTCTTGAAATTTGGCTTCCTGAAAGTCTGTGTTTTTGGAATTATTTTTCGGTTACCTAAATCAGCTCACTTTTGAGAACACGTGTCATTAAAAGCCCCACAGGCTTTGTGAATATGAGGTGCCCTGAAGCACCGGGTGTAAAGTTGTTGTTACGGAAAACGTCCACAAGGCGGCAGCATTTCCTCGTGCCCAACTCTTTCCTCGGCAACCAACAGCTTCAGGTAGAGTAAACTTCCTGCGTGTGAATTAGAGGGGAAGGTGCCAGAGGGAACACCCAAGGACGTGTGTGTCACTACCTCTTCCCCCGTTGAGCTTCACGCCCCGGAAGATTCCGAAGCCTGGCTATAGCACCCTGCTGGGGCTGCTGCGCTGTGTAGGTGGGGTGACTCCTGGCAAGGAGGCTGGATGTGGGAACCCCACCACCAGCAGCCTTGGAGGCTCGGTCACTTTTTGACTCTCCTGCAGCCCAGATGATCCCCCATGGTTCGGGTGCACTTGGCTTCCTTTTAGGTCTAGGAAGGCCCACCCAGCTTCTGAAGTTTTGGTTCCACCCATAAAGGAAGAGACACGACAGCTCTAAGGGGCTGCATTTGCAGGCACATGGTTCTCAGGTCTCTCTGCTCCACCTCAGTGCACCCTTGGGACCGCAGGCTGCTCAGGCTGCGGGGATGTGACACCAGCGCATATCACCGAGGCCGGAGGTGAAAAGCGTGCCCATTTCTGGCCTTTTGTATTCATTTTTAGTTTAATTCTTATGCTATGTTGCGTTAGGGGTAATTTACAGTGTGGTGATTGCTGTAGGTGTACTGCAGTCTGATTCATTTAAACATATAATATATCTAGTGTTTTTTGGATTCCTTTTCCATATAGGTTATTGCAGAACGTTGAGTAGAGGTCCTGGTGTTGTACAGTAGTCCTTGTCGAGTGCGTGTTTTATGCATATGTTTATAGGTATTTTACTGTGTGTGTGTTCATGTGAACCGCCTAACTTATATCTCCTCGCCACCTATGTTTTTTGGTAACCCTAGGCTTATTTTGAAAGTCGGTGAGTCTGTTTCTGTTTTGTGAACTAGTTCAGTTGTATGTATGTTTCCATTCCTCCTATAAGTGATATTATATGCTATGGGTCCTCCTCTGTCTGACTGTGTTCACTCAGTGTTTGGGCATCCCAGGTCCATCCATGTTCTTTCCAATGGCATTATTTCCTTCTTTTTCCTGGCTGAGTAACAGCCCCTTCTATACACGTAGGGCCTCCCCTGTCTCTATTCATCACTCGCTGGACTATTTGTTTTTGTGTCTTGGCGATTCTAAATAGTGCCACAAATGAAAGTTGGGGTGCTTGTGTCTTTTTGAATTATGGATTTTCCCGAGTAATGCCCAGGAGTGGGCCTGCAGTAGTATAGGGTCGCGCTCTCCTTAGTTTTCTAGGAACTGGGATACAGTGCTTTCTAGTGGTGGCGACCAATGTACATTTCGACTCACCGAGTGGGAAGGTGCCTTTTACTCCACACTCGTTCCCCATCGAATGTTTGTACACGTTTTGATGCTGGCCATACTGTCTGCTGCGGGGTGATGCCTCTTTATACTTCTGATTTGTATTTCTAGAATAATCAGCGATTTTCCACTTCCAGTCGTTGTCGGGGTTTTTTTTCTTAAACAGTGTGAGTAAACTTTCCCTTTTGAAATTTGGCTTTTTGAATGTCTGAGTGTTCCGAAGTTTTTTCGGTTACCTAACCCAGGTCATTTCTGAGGACACGTGTTTTTAGAAGCCCCACAGGCTTTGTGAATATTAGGTGGCCTGCAGCACCGGTTGTAAGGTTGTTGTTACGGGACAAGTCCACAAGGCGGCAGCATTTCTAAGTGCCCACAACTGGTTCCTCGGCAACCAAAAGCTTTAGGAAGAGTCATCTTACTGGGCTGTGAATTAGAGGGGAAGGTGCCAGAGGGAACACCCAAGGGCGTGTGTGTCACTACCTCTTCCCTGTTAAGCTTCACGCCCCGGAAAATTCCGAACCCTGGCTAAACCACCCTGCTGGGGGTGCTGCGGTGCGTCGGTGGGGTGACTCCTGGCAAGGAGGCTGGATATGGGAATCCCATCACCAGCAGCCGTGGAGTCTCGGTCGCTTTTTGAACCTCCTGCGGCCCAGACAGGCCACCAGGGTTTGGGAGCACGTGGCTTCCTTTTAGCTTTAGGAAGGCCCACCTAGATTCTGAAATTTTCGTTGCACCTAGGCAGGAAGGGACACGACAGCTTTAAGGGGCTGCATTTGCAGGCACATCCTCCTCAGGTGTCTCCGCTCCACCTCAGTGCACCCTTGGGACCCCAGGCTGCTGAGGCTGCGGGGATGTGACACCAGCGCATATCACCGAGGCCGGAGGTGAAAAGTGTACCCATTTCTGGCCTTTTGTATTCATTTTTAGTTTAATTCTTGTGCTATGTTGCATTAGGGGTAATTTACAGTGTGGTGATTGCTGTAGGTGTACTGCAATCTGATTCATTTAAACATATAATATATCTAGGGTTTTTTGGATTCCTTTTCCATATAGGTTATTGCAGAACGTTGAGTAGAGGTCCTGGTGTTGTACAGTAGTCCTTGTCGAGTGCGTGTTTTATGCATATGTTTATAGGTATTTTACTGTGTGTGTGTTCATGTGAACCGCCTAACTTACATCTCCTCGCCACCTATGTTTTTTGGTAACCCTAGGCTTATTTTGAAAGTCGGTGATTCTGTTTCTGTTTTGTAAACTAGTTCAGTTGTATGTATGTTTCCATTCCTCCTATAAGTGATATATATGCTACGGGTCCTCCTCTGTCTGACTGTGTTCACTCAGTGTTTTGGAATCCCAGGTCCATCCATGTTCTTTCCAGTGGCATTATTTCTTTCTTTTTCCTGGCTGAGTAACAGTCCCTTGTATACACGTAGGACCTCCCCTTTCTCTATTCATCACTCGCTGGACTATTTGTTTTTGTGTCTTGGCGATTGTAAATAGTGCCGCAATGAAAGTTGGGGTGCTTGTGTCTTTTTGACTTATGGATTTTCCCGAGTAACGCCCGGAATTGGGACTGCAGAAGGATAGGTTCACTCTCTCTTTAGTTTTCTAGGAACTCGGATCCGGTGCTTTCTAGTGGCGGTTATCAATGTACATTTCCACTCAACGAGTGGGAAGGTTCCCTTTTCTCCAGACTCACTCCCCCATCGATTGTTTGTAGAGTTTTTGATGCTGGCCATACTGCCTGCTGCGAGATGATACCACTTTATACTCTTGATATGCATTTCTAGAATAATCAGCGATTTTCCACTTCCTGTCGTGGTCGGGTTTTTTTTTTTTTTTTTTTAAAACAGTGTAAGCTTTCCCTTTTGAAATTTGGCTTCCTGAAAGTCTGCGTGTTTCGAATTTTTTTTCGGTTACCTATCCCAGGTCATTTCTGAGGACACGTGTCATTAAAATCCCCACAGGCTTTGTGAATATTAGGTGCCCTGAAGCACCGGTTGTAAAGTTGTTGTTACGTTAAACGTCCACAAGGCGGCAGCATTTCTTCGTGCCCAACTCTGCTTCCTGGGCAACTAAAAGCTTTAGGAAGAGTCATCTTACTGGGCTGTGAATTAGAGGGCAAGGTGCCAGGGGCAACACCCAAGGGCTTGTGTGTCACTACTTCTTCCCCCGTTCAGATTCAGGCCCCCGAATATTCCGAACCCTTGCCAAACCAACCTGCTGGTGGTGCTGGGGTGTGTAGGTGGGGTGACTGCTGGCAAGGAGGCTGGATGTGGGGACCCCACCAACCAGCAGCCGTGGAGGCTCGGTCACTTTTTGAAGCTCCTGCAGCCCAGACGGTCCACCAGGGTTTGGGTGCACTTGGCTTCCTTTTAGCTGTATGAAGGCCCACCTAGATTCTGAAATTTTAGTTCCACTCAGAAAGGAAGGGACACGACAGCTCTAAGGGGCTGCATTTGCAGGCACACCCTCCTCAGGTGTCTCCGCTCCACCTCAGTGCACCCTTGGGACCCCAGGCTGCTGAGGCTGCGGGGATGTGACACCAGGGCATATCACCGAGGCAGGAGGCGAAAAGTGTACTCACTTCTGTCCTTCGGCGTTCATTTTTAGTTTAATTCTTATGGTATGTTGCGTTAGGGGTAAATTACAGTGTGGTGTTTGGTGTAGGTGTACAGCAAGCTGATTCAGTTACACATGTAATATAGCTGCTCTTTTCCAGATTCCTTTTCCGTATAGGTTATTGCAGAACGTTGAGTAGAGGTCCTGGTGTTGTACAGTAGTCCTTGTCGAGTGCGTGTTTTATATATATGTTTACAGGAATTTTACTGTGTATGTGTTCATGTGAACCGCCTAACTTGTATCTCCTACCCCACGTTCTTTTTGGTAACCCTAGGTTTATTTTGAAAGTCGGTGAGTCTGTTTCTCTTTTGTAAACTAGTTCAGTTGTATGTACATTTCCATTCCTCCTATAAGTGATATTATATACTATGGGTCCTCCTCTATCTGGCTGGCTTCACTCAGTGTTTGGGCATCCCAGGTCAACCCATGTCCCTTCTAATGGCATTATTTCATTCTTTTTCCTGGCCGAGTAACAGTCCCTTGTATACACGTAGGACCTCCTGTTTACGTATTCATCACTCGCTGGACTATTTTGTAGTTTTTGTGCCTTTGCGATTGCAAATACTGCGGCAATGAACGTTGGGGTGCATGTGTCTTGTTGAATTCAGGATTTTCCCGGGTAACGCACAGGAGTGGGACAGCAGAAACATATGGTTGTATTCTCCTTTGTTTTCTAGCAACTGGTATACAGTGCTTTCTAGTGGTGGTTATCAATGTACATTTCCACTCAACGAGTGGGAAGGTTCCCTTTTCTCCACACTCACTCCCCCATCGCTTGTTTGGAGACTTTTTCGTGCTGGCCATTTTGCATGCCGCGAGGCGATGCCTCGCTATACGGTGGGTTTGCATTTCTTCAATATTGAGCGATGTCCTGCATCGTGTCGTGGTGTGAATTTTTTTTTAAACAGTGTGAGTAAACTTTCCCTCTTGAAATTTGGCTTCCTGAAAGTCTGTGTTTTTGGAATTATTTTTCGGTTACCTAAATCAGCTCACTTTTGAGAACACGTGTCATTAAAAGCCCCACAGGCTTTGTGAATATGAGGTGCCCTGAAGCACCGGGTGTAAAGTTGTTGTTACGGAAAACGTCCACAAGGCGGCAGCATTTCCTCGTGCCCAACTCTTTCCTGGGCAACCAAGAGCTTCAGGTAGAGTAAACTTCCTGCGTGTGAATTAGAGGGGAAGGTGCCAGAGGGAACACCCAAGGACGTGTGTGTCACTACCTCTTCCCCCGTTGAGCTTCACGCCCCGGAAAATTCCGAAGCCTGGCTATAGCACCCTGCTGGGGCTGCTGCGCTGTGTAGGTGGGGTGACTCCTGGCAAGGAGGCTGGATGTGGGAACCCCACCACCAGCAGCCTTGGAGGCTCGGTCACTTTTTGAATCTCCTGCAGCCCAGATGATCCCCCATGGTTCGGGTGCACTTGGCTTCCTTTTAGCTCTAGGAAGGCCCACCCAGCTTCTGAAGTTTTGGTTCCACCCATAAAGGAAGAGACACGACAGCGCTAAGGGGATGCATTTGCAGGCACATGGTTCTCAGGTCTCTCTGCTCCACCTCAGTGCACCCTTGGGACCGCAGGCTGCTCAGGCTGCGGGGATGTGACACCAGCGCATATCACCGAGGCCGGAGGTGAAAAGCGTGCCCATTTCTGGCCTTTTGTATTCATTTTTAGTTTAATTCTTATGCTATGTTGCATTAGGGGTAATTTACAGTGTGGTGATTGCTGTAGGTGTACTGCAGTCTGATTCATTTAAACATATAATACATCTAGTGTTTTTTGGATTCCTTTTCCATATAGGTTATTGCAGAACGTTGAGTAGAGGTCCTGGTGTTGTACAGTAGTCCTTGTCGAGTGCGTGTTTTATGCATATGTTTATAGGTATTTTACTGTGTGTGTGTTCATGGGAAACGCCTAACTTACATCTCCTCGCCACCTCTGTTTTTTGGTAACCCTAGGCTTATTTTGAAAGTCGGTGATTCTGTTTCTGTTTTGTGAACTAGTTCAGTTGTATGTATGTTTCCATTCCTCCTATAAGTGATATTATATGCTATGGGTCCTCCTCTGTCTGACTGTGTTCACTCAGTGTTTGGGCATCCCAGGTCCATCCATGTTCTTTCCAATGGCATTATTTCCTTCTTTTTCCTGGCTGAGTAACAGCCCCTTCTATACACGTAGGGCCTCCCCTGTCTCTATTCATCACTCGCTGGACTATTTGTTTTTGTGTCTTGGCGATTCTAAATAGTGCCACAAATGAAAGTTGGGGTGCTTGTGTCTTTTTGAATTATGGATTTTCCCGAGTAATGCCCAGGAGTGGGCCTGCAGTAGTATAGGGTCGCTCTCTCCTTAGTTTTCTAGGAACTGGGATACAGTGCTTTCTAGTGGTGGTTACCAATGTACATTTCGACTCACCGAGTGGGAAGGTGCCTTTTACTCCACACTCGTTCCCCATCGAATGTTTGCACACGTTTTGATGCTGGCCATACTGTCTGCTGCGGGGTGATGCCTCTTTATACTTCTGATTTGTATTTCTAGAATAATCAACGATTTTCCACTTCCAGTCGTTGTCGGGGTTTTTTTTTTTTAAACAGTGTGAGTAAACTTTCCCTTTTGAAATTTGGCTTTTTGAATGTCTGAGTGTTCCGAATTTTTTTTCAGTTACCTAACCCAGGTCATTTCTGAGGACACGTGTTTTTAGAAGCCCCACAGGCTTTGTGAACATGAGGTGGCCTGCAGCACCGGTTGTAAGGTTGTTGTTACGGGACAAGTCCACAAGGCGGCAGCATTTCTAAGTGCCCACAACTGGTTCCTCGGCAACCAAAAGCTTTAGGAAGAGTCATCTTACTGGGCTGTGAATTAGAGGGGAAGGTGCCAGAGGGAACACCCAAGGGCGTGTGTGTCACTACCTCTTCCCTGTTAAGCTTCACGCCCCGGAAAATTCCGAACCCTGGCTAAACCACCCTGCTGGGGGTGCTGCGGTGCGTCGGTGGGGTGACTCCTGGCAAGGAGGATGGATATGGGAATCCCATCACCAGCAGCCGTGGAGTCTCGGTCGCTTTTTGAACCTCCTGCGGCCCAGACAGGCCACCAGGGTTTGGGAGCACGTGGCTTCCTTTTAGCTTTAGGAAGGCCCACCTAGATTCTGAAATTTTCGTTGCACCTAGAAAGGAAGGGACACGACAGCGCTAAGGGGATGCATTTGCAGGCACACCCTCCTCAGGTGTCTCCGCTCCACCTCAGTGCACCCTTGGGACCCCAGGCTGCTGAGGCTGCGGGGATGTGACACCAGCGCACATCACCGAGGCCGGAGGTGAAAAGTGTACCCATTTCTGGCCTTTTGTATTCATTTTTAGTTTAATTCTTGTGCTATGTTGCATTAGGGGTAATTTACAGTGTGGTGATTGCTGTAGGTGTACTGCAATCTGATTCATTTAAACATATAATACATCTAGTGTTTTTTGGATTCCTTTTCCATATAGGTTATTGCAGAACGTTGAGTAGAGGTCCTGGTGTTGTACAGTAGTCCTTGTCGAGTGTGTGTTTTATATATATGTTTATAGGTATTTTACTGTGTATGTGTTCATGGGAAACGCCTAACTTATATCTCCTCGCCACCTATGTTTTTTAGTAACACTAGGTTTATTTTGAAAGTCGGTGAGTCTGTTTCTGTTTTGTAAACTAGTTCAGTTGTATGTATGTTTCCCTTCCTCCTATAAGTGTTATATATGCTACGGGTCCTCCTCTGTCTGACTGTGTTCACTCAGTGTTTTGGAATCCCAGGTCCATCCATGTTCTTTCCAGTGGCATTATTTCTTTCTTTTTCCTGGCTGAGTAACAGTCCCTTGTATACACGTAGGACCTCCCCTTTCTCTATTCATCACCCGCTGGACTATTTGTTTTTGTGTCTTGGCGATTGTAAATAGTGCCGCAATGAAAGTTGGGGTGCTTGTGTCTTTTTGAATTATGGATTTTCCCGAGTAACGCCCGGAATTGGGACTGCAGAAGGATAGGTTCACTCTCTCTTTAGTTTTCTAGGAACTCGGATACAGTGCTTTCTAGGGGCGGTTAACAATGTACATTTCCACTCAACGAGTGGGAAGGTTCCCTTTTCTCCAGACTCACTCCTCCATCGATTGTTTGGAGACTTTTTCGTGCTGGCCATTTTGCATGCCGTGAGGCGATGCCGCCCTATACGTTGGGTTTGCATTTCTCCAATACGGAGCGATGTTCTGCATCGTGTCGTGGTGTGAATTTTTTTTTTAAACAGTGTTAGTAAACTTTCCCTCTTGCAATTTGGCTTCTTGATAGTCTGTGTTTTTGGAATTATTTTTCGGTTACCTATCTCGGATCACTTTTGAGAACACGTGTCATTAAAAGCCCCACAGGCTTTGTGAATATGAGGTGCCCTGAAGCACCGGGTGTAAAGTTGTTGTTACGTTAAACGTCCACAAGGCGGCAGCATTTCTTCGTGCCCAACTCTTTCCTGGAAACCAAAATTGAGTGGGAAGGTGCCTTTTACTCCACACTCATTCCCCATCGATTGTTTGTACACGATTTGATGCTGGCCATACTGTCTGCTGCGGAGTGATGCCTCTTTATACTTGTGATTTGTATTTCTAGAATAATCAGCGATTTTCAACTTCCAGTCGTTGTCGGGGTTTTTTTTTAAACAGTGTGAGTAAACTTTCCCTTTTGAAATTTGGCTTTTTGAATGTCTGAGTGTTCCGAATTTTTTTTCAGTTACCTAACCCAGGTCATTTATGAGGACATGTGTTTTTAAAAGCCCCACAGGCTTTGTGAATATTAGGTGGCCTGCAGCACCAGTTGTAAGGTTGTTGTTACGGGACAAGTCCACAAGGAGGCAGCATTTCTTCGTGCCCAACTCTTTTTCCTGGGCAACGAAAAGCTTTAGGTAGAGTCATCTTACTGGGTGTGAATTAGAGGGAAAGGTGCCAGGGGGAACACCCAAGGGCTTGTGTGTCACTACTTCTTCCCCGTTAAGATTCTCGCCCCGGAAAATTCCGAACCCTGGCTAAGCAACCCTGCTGGGGGTGCTGCGGTGTGTAGGTGGGGTGACTCCTGGCAAGGAGGCTGGATGCGGGAACCTCACCACCAGCAGCCGTGGAGGCTCGGTACCTTTTTGAATCTCCTGCAACCCAGATGATCCCCCATGGTTTGGGTGCACTCTGCTTCTTTTTATCTGTATGAAGGTGCACCTAGATTCTGAAATTTTGGTTCCACCCAGAAAGGAAGGGACACGACAGCTTTAAGGGGCTGCATTTGCAGGCACACCCTCCTCAGGTGTCTCCGCTCCACCTCAGTGCACCCTTGGGACCCCAGGCTGCTGAGGCTGCGGGGATGTGACACCAGGGCATATCACCGAGGCAGGAGGCGAAAAGTGTACTCACTTCTGCCCTTCGGCGTTCATTTTTAGTTTAATTCTTATGGTATGTTGCGTTAGGGGTAAATTACAGTGTGGTGTTTGGTGTAGGTGTACAGCAAGCTGATTCAGTTACACATGTAATATAGCTGCTCTTTTCCAGATTCCTTTTCCGTATAGGTTATTGCAGAACGTTGAGTAGAGGTCCTGGTGTTGTACAGTAGTCCTTGTCGAGTGCGTGTTTTATGTATATGTTTATAGGAATTTTACTGTGTATGTGTTCATGTGAACCGCCTAACTTATATCTCCTACCCCACTTTCTTTTTGGTAACCCTAGGTTTATTTTGAAAGTCGGTGAGTCTGTTTCTCTTTTGTAAACTAGTTCAGTTGTATGTACATTTCCATTCCTCCTATAAGTGATATTATATACTATGGGTCCTCCTCTATCTGGCTGGCTTCACTCAGTGTTTGGGCATCCCAGGTCAACCCATGTCCCTTCTAATGGCATTATTTCATTCTTTTTCCTGGCCGAGTAACAGTCCCTTGTATACACGTAGGACCTCCTGTTTACGTATTCATCACTCGCTGGACTATTTTGTAGTTTTTGTGCCTTTGCGGTTGCAAATACTGCGGCAATGAACGTTGGGGTGCATGTATCTTGTTGAATTCAGGATTTTCCCGGGTAACGCACAGGAGTGGGACAGCAGAAATATATGGTTGTATTCTCCTTTGTTTTCTAGCAACTGGTATACAGTGCTTTCTAGTGGCGGTTATCAATGTACATTTCCACTCAACGAGTGGGAAGGTTCCCTTTTCTCCACACTCACTCCCCCATCGCTTGTTTGGAGACTTTTTCGTGCTGGCCATTTTGCATGCCGCGAGGCGATGCCTCGCTATACGGTGGGTTTGCATTTCTTCAATATTGAGCGATGTTCTGCATCGTGTCGTGGTGTGAATTTTTTTTTAAACAGTGTGAGTAAACTTTCCCTCTTGAAATTTGGCTTCCTGAAAGTCTGTGTTTTTGGAATTATTTTTCGGTTACCTAAATCAGCTCACTTTTGAGAACACGTGTCATTAAAAGCCCCACAGGCTTTGTGAATATGAGGTGCCCTGAAGCACCGGGTGTAAAGTTGTTGTTACGGAAAACGTCCACAAGGCGGCAGCATTTCCTCGTGCCCAACTCTTTCCTGGGCAACCAAGAGCTTCAGGTAGAGTAAACTTCCTGCGTGTGAATTAGAGGGGAAGGTGCCAGAGGGAACACCCAAGGACGTGTGTGTCACTACCTCTTCCCCCGTTGAGCTTCACGCCCCGGAAAATTCCGAAGCCTGGCTATAGCACCCTGCTGGGGCTGCTGCGCTGTGTAGGTGGGGTGACTCCTGGCAAGGAGGCTGGATGTGGGAACCCCACCACCAGCAGCCTTGGAGGCTCGGTCACTTTTTGAATCTCCTGCAGCCCAGATGATCCCCCATGGTTCGGGTGCACTTGGCTTCCTTTTAGCTCTAGGAAGGCCCACCCAGCTTCTGAAGTTTTGGTTCCACCCATAAAGGAAGAGACACGACAGCGCTAAGGGGATGCATTTGCAGGCACATGGTTCTCAGGTCTCTCTGCTCCACCTCAGTGCACCCTTGGGACCGCAGGCTGCTCAGGCTGCGGGGATGTGACACCAGCGCATATCACCGAGGCCGGAGGTGAAAAGCGTGCCCATTTCTGGCCTTTTGTATTCATTTTTAGTTTAATTCTTATGCTATGTTGCATTAGGGGTAATTTACAGTGTGGTGATTGCTGTAGGTGTACTGCAATCTGATTCATTTAAACATATAATACATCTAGTGTTTTTTGGATTCCTTTTCCATATAGGTTATTGCAGAACGTTGAGTAGAGGTCCTGGTGTTGTACAGTAGTCCTTGTCGAGTGCGTGTTTTATGCATATGTTTATAGGTATTTTACTGTGTGTGTGTTCATGTGAACCGCCTAACTTACATCTCCTCGCCACCTCTGTTTTTTGGTAACCCTAGGCTTATTTTGAAAGTCGGTGATTCTGTTTCTGTTTTGTGAACTAGTTCAGTTGTATGTATGTTTCCCTTCCTCCTATAAGTGATATTATATGCTATGGGTCCTCCTCTGTCTGACTGTGTTCACTCAGTGTTTGGGCATCCCAGGTCCATCCATGTTCTTTCCAATGGCATTATTTCCTTCTTTTTCCTGGCTGAGTAACAGTCCCTTGTATACACGTAGGGCCTCCCCTGTCTCTATTCATCACTCGCTGGACTATTTGTTTTTGTGTCTTGGCGATTCTAAATAGTGCCACAAATGAAAGTTGGGGTGCTTGTGTCTTTTTGAATTATGGATTTTCCCGAGTAATGCCCAGGAGTGGGCCTGCAGTAGTATAGGGTCGCTCTCTCCTTAGTTTTCTAGGAACTGGGATACAGTGCTTTCTAGTGGTGGTTACCAATGTACATTTCGACTCACCGAGTGGGAAGGTGCCTTTTACTCCACACTCGTTCCCCATCGAATGTTTGCACACGTTTTGATGCTGGCCATACTGTCTGCTGCGGGGTGATGCCTCTTTATACTTCTGATTTGTATTTCTAGAATAATCAACGATTTTCCACTTCCAGTCGTTGTCGGGGTTTTTTTTTTTTAAACAGTGTGAGTAAACTTTCCCTTTTGAAATTTGGCTTTTTGAATGTCTGAGTGTTCCGAATTTTTTTTCAGTTACCTAACCCAGGTCATTTCTGAGGACACGTGTTTTTAGAAGCCCCACAGGCTTTGTGAACATGAGGTGGCCTGCAGCACCGGTTGTAAGGTTGTTGTTACGGGACAAGTCCACAAGGCGGCAGCATTTCTAAGTGCCCACAACTGGTTCCTCGGCAACCAAAAGCTTTAGGAAGAGTCATCTTACTGGGCTGTGAATTAGAGGGGAAGGTGCCAGAGGGAACACCCAAGGGCGTGTGTGTCACTACCTCTTCCCTGTTAAGCTTCACGCCCCGGAAAATTCCGAACCCTGGCTAAACCACCCTGCTGGGGGTGCTGCGGTGCGTCGGTGGGGTGACTCCTGGCAAGGAGGATGGATATGGGAATCCCATCACCAGCAGCCGTGGAGTCTCGGTCGCTTTTTGAACCTCCTGCGGCCCAGACAGGCCACCAGGGTTTGGGAGCACGTGGCTTCCTTTTAGCTTTAGGAAGGCCCACCTAGATTCTGAAATTTTCGTTGCACCTAGAAAGGAAGGGACACGACAGCGCTAAGGGGCTGCATTTGCAGGCACATCCTCCTCAGGTGTCTCCGCTCCACCTCAGTGCACCCTTGGGACCCCAGGCTGCTGAGGCTGCGGGGATGTGACACCAGCGCACATCACCGAGGCCGGAGGTGAAAAGTGTACCCATTTCTGGCCTTTTGTATTCATTTTTAGTTTAATTCTTGTGCTATGTTGCATTAGGGGTAATTTACAGTGTGGTGATTGCTGTAGGTGTACTGCAATCTGATTCATTTAAACATATAATATATCTAGGGTTTTTTGGATTCCTTTTCCATATAGGTTATTGCAGAACGTTGAGTAGAGGTCCTGGTGTTGTACAGTAGTCCTTGTCGAGTGTGTGTTTTATATATATGTTTATAGGTGTTTTACTGTGTGTGTGTTCATGGGAAACGCCTAACTTATATCTCCTCGCCACCTATGTTTTTTAGTAACCCTAGGTTTATTTTGAAAGTCGGTGAGTCTGTTTCTGTTTTGTAAACTAGTTCAGTTGTATGTATGTTTCCATTCCTCCTATAAGTGATATATATGCTACGGGTCCTCCTCTGTCTGACTGTGTTCACTCAGTGTTTTGGAATCCCAGGTCCATCCATGTTCTTTCCAGTGGCATTATTTCTTTCTTTTTCCTGGCTGAGTAACAGTCCCTTGTATACACGTAGGACCTCCCCTTTCTCTATTCATCACCCGCTGGACTATTTGTTTTTGTGTCTTGGCGATTGTAAATAGTGCCGCAATGAAAGTTGGGGTGCTTGTGTCTTTTTGAATTATGGATTTTCCCGAGTAACGCCCGGAATTGGGACTGCAGAAGGATAGGTTCACTCTCTCTTTAGTTTTCTAGGAACTCGGATCCGGTGCTTTCTAGTGGCGGTTATCAATGTACATTTCCACTCAACGAGTGGGAAGGTTCCCTTTTCTCCAGACTCACTCCCCCATCGATTGTTTGTAGAGTTTTTGATGCTGGCCATACTGCCTGCTGCGAGATGATACCACTTTATACTCTTGATATGCATTTCTAGAATAATCAGCGATTTTCCACTTCCTGTCGTGGTCGGGTTTTTTTTTTTTTTTTTAAAACAGTGTGAGTAAGCTTTCCCTTTTGAAATTTGGCTTCCTGAAAGTCTGTGTGTTTCGAATTTTTTTTCAGTTACCTATCCCAGGTCATTTCTGAGGACACGTGTCATTAAAATCCCCACAGGCTTTGTGAATATGAGGTGCCCTGAAGCAGCGGTTGTAAAGTTGTTGTTACGGAAAACGTCCACAAGGCGGCAGCATTTCCTCGTGCCCAACTCTTTCCTGGGCAACCAAGAGCTTCAGGTAGAGTAAACTTCCTGCGTGTGAATTAGAGGGGAAGGTGCCAGAGGGAACACCCAAGGACGTGTGTGTCACTACCTCTTCCCCCGTTGAGCTTCACGCCCCGGAAAATTCCGAAGCCTGGCTATAGCACCCTGCTGGGGCTGCTGCGCTGTGTAGGTGGGGTGACTCCTGGCAAGGAGGCTGGATGTGGGAACCCCACCACCAGCAGCCTTGGAGGCTCGGTCACTTTTTGAATCTCCTGCAGCCCAGATGATCCCCCATGGTTCGGGTGCACTTGGCTTCCTTTTAGCTCTAGGAAGGCCCACCCAGCTTCTGAAGTTTTGGTTCCACCCATAAAGGAAGAGACACGACAGCGCTAAGGGGATGCATTTGCAGGCACATGGTTCTCAGGTCTCTCTGCTCCACCTCAGTGCACCCTTGGGACCGCAGGCTGCTCAGGCTGCGGGGATGTGACACCAGCGCATATCACCGAGGCCGGAGGTGAAAAGCGTGCCCATTTCTGGCCTTTTGTATCCATTTTTAGTTTAATTCTTATGCTATGTTGCATTAGGGGTAATTTACAGTGTGGTGATTGCTGTAGGTGTACTGCAATCTGATTCATTTAAACATATAATACATCTAGTGTTTTTTGGATTCCTTTTCCATATAGGTTATTGCAGAACGTTGAGTAGAGGTCCTGGTGTTGTACAGTAGTCCTTGTCGAGTGTGTGTTTTATATATATGTTTATAGGTATTTTACTGTGTATGTGTTCATGGGAAACGCCTAACTTATATCTCCTCGCCACCTATGTTTTTTAGTAACACTAGGTTTATTTTGAAAGTCGGTGAGTCTGTTTCTGTTTTGTAAACTAGTTCAGTTGTATGTATGTTTCCCTTCCTCCTATAAGTGTTATATATGCTACGGGTCCTCCTCTGTCTGACTGTGTTCACTCAGTGTTTTGGAATCCCAGGTCCATCCATGTTCTTTCCAGTGGCATTATTTCTTTCTTTTTCCTGGCTGAGTAACAGTCCCTTGTATACACGTAGGACCTCCCCTTTCTCTATTCATCACCCGCTGGACTATTTGTTTTTGTGTCTTGGCGATTGTAAATAGTGCCGCAATGAAAGTTGGGGTGCTTGTGTCTTTTTGAATTATGGATTTTCCCGAGTAACGCCCGGAATTGGGACTGCAGAAGGATAGGTTCACTCTCTCTTTAGTTTTCTAGGAACTCGGATACAGTGCTTTCTAGGGGCGGTTAACAATGTACATTTCCACTCAACGAGTGGGAAGGTTCCCTTTTCTCCAGACTCACTCCTCCATCGATTGTTTGGAGACTTTTTCGTGCTGGCCATTTTGCATGCCGTGAGGCGATGCCGCCCTATACGTTGGGTTTGCATTTCTCCAATACGGAGCGATGTTCTGCATCGTGTCGTGGTGTGAATTTTTTTTTTAAACAGTGTTAGTAAACTTTCCCTCTTGCAATTTGGCTTCTTGATAGTCTGTGTTTTTGGAATTATTTTTCGGTTACCTATCTCGGATCACTTTTGAGAACACGTGTCATTAAAAGCCCCACAGGCTTTGTGAATATGAGGTGCCCTGAAGCACCGGGTGTAAAGTTGTTGTTACGTTAAACGTCCACAAGGCGGCAGCATTTCTTCGTGCCCAACTCTTTCCTGGAAACCAAAATTGAGTGGGAAGGTGCCTTTTACTCCACACTCATTCCCCATCGATTGTTTGTACACGATTTGATGCTGGCCATACTGTCTGCTGCGGAGTGATGCCTCTTTATACTTGTGATTTGTATTTCTAGAATAATCAGCGATTTTCAACTTCCAGTCGTTGTCGGGGTTTTTTTTTAAACAGTGTGAGTAAACTTTCCCTTTTGAAATTTGGCTTTTTGAATGTCTGAGTGTTCCGAATTTTTTTTCAGTTACCTAACCCAGGTCATTTATGAGGACATGTGTTTTTAAAAGCCCCACAGGCTTTGTGAATATTAGGTGGCCTGCAGCACCAGTTGTAAGGTTGTTGTTACGGGACAAGTCCACAAGGAGGCAGCATTTCTTCGTGCCCAACTCTTTTTCCTGGGCAACGAAAAGCTTTAGGTAGAGTCATCTTACTGGGTGTGAATTAGAGGGAAAGGTGCCAGGGGGAACACCCAAGGGCTTGTGTGTCACTACTTCTTCCCCGTTAAGATTCTCGCCCCGGAAAATTCCGAACCCTGGCTAAGCAACCCTGCTGGGGGTGCTGCGGTGTGTAGGTGGGGTGACTCCTGGCAAGGAGGCTGGATGCGGGAACCTCACCACCAGCAGCCGTGGAGGCTCGGTACCTTTTTGAATCTCCTGCAACCCAGATGATCCCCCATGGTTTGGGTGCACTCTGCTTCTTTTTATCTGTATGAAGGTGCACCTAGATTCTGAAATTTTGGTTCCACCCAGAAAGGAAGGGACACGACAGCTTTAAGGGGCTGCATTTGCAGGCACACCCTCCTCAGGTGTCTCCGCTCCACCTCAGTGCACCCTTGGGACCCCAGGCTGCTGAGGCTGCGGGGATGTGACACCAGGGCATATCACCGAGGCAGGAGGCGAAAAGTGTACTCACTTCTGCCCTTCGGCGTTCATTTTTAGTTTAATTCTTATGGTATGTTGCGTTAGGGGTAAATTACAGTGTGGTGTTTGGTGTAGGTGTACAGCAAGCTGATTCAGTTACACATGTAATATAGCTGCTCTTTTCCAGATTCCTTTTCCGTATAGGTTATTGCAGAACGTTGAGTAGAGGTCCTGGTGTTGTACAGTAGTCCTTGTCGAGTGCGTGTTTTATGTATATGTTTATAGGAATTTTACTGTGTATGTGTTCATGTGAACCGCCTAACTTATATCTCCTACCCCACTTTCTTTTTGGTAACCCTAGGTTTATTTTGAAAGTCGGTGAGTCTGTTTCTCTTTTGTAAACTAGTTCAGTTGTATGTACATTTCCATTCCTCCTATAAGTGATATTATATACTATGGGTCCTCCTCTATCTGGCTGGCTTCACTCAGTGTTTGGGCATCCCAGGTCAACCCATGTCCCTTCTAATGGCATTATTTCATTCTTTTTCCTGGCCGAGTAACAGTCCCTTGTATACACGTAGGACCTCCTGTTTACGTATTCATCACTCGCTGGACTATTTTGTAGTTTTTGTGCCTTTGCGGTTGCAAATACTGCGGCAATGAACGTTGGGGTGCATGTATCTTGTTGAATTCAGGATTTTCCCGGGTAACGCACAGGAGTGGGACAGCAGAAATATATGGTTGTATTCTCCTTTGTTTTCTAGCAACTGGTATACAGTGCTTTCTAGTGGCGGTTATCAATGTACATTTCCACTCAACGAGTGGGAAGGTTCCCTTTTCTCCACACTCACTCCCCCATCGCTTGTTTGGAGACTTTTTCGTGCTGGCCATTTTGCATGCCGCGAGGCGATGCCTCGCTATACGGTGGGTTTGCATTTCTTCAATATTGAGCGATGTTCTGCATCGTGTCGTGGTGTGAATTTTTTTTTAAACAGTGTGAGTAAACTTTCCCTCTTGAAATTTGGCTTCCTGAAAGTCTGTGTTTTTGGAATTATTTTTCGGTTACCTAAATCAGCTCACTTTTGAGAACACGTGTCATTAAAAGCCCCACAGGCTTTGTGAATATGAGGTGCCCTGAAGCACCGGGTGTAAAGTTGTTGTTACGGAAAACGTCCACAAGGCGGCAGCATTTCCTCGTGCCCAACTCTTTCCTGGGCAACCAAGAGCTTCAGGTAGAGTAAACTTCCTGCGTGTGAATTAGAGGGGAAGGTGCCAGAGGGAACACCCAAGGACGTGTGTGTCACTACCTCTTCCCCCGTTGAGCTTCACGCCCCGGAAAATTCCGAAGCCTGGCTATAGCACCCTGCTGGGGCTGCTGCGCTGTGTAGGTGGGGTGACTCCTGGCAAGGAGGCTGGATGTGGGAACCCCACCACCAGCAGCCTTGGAGGCTCGGTCACTTTTTGAATCTCCTGCAGCCCAGATGATCCCCCATGGTTCGGGTGCACTTGGCTTCCTTTTAGCTCTAGGAAGGCCCACCCAGCTTCTGAAGTTTTGGTTCCACCCATAAAGGAAGAGACACGACAGCGCTAAGGGGATGCATTTGCAGGCACATGGTTCTCAGGTCTCTCTGCTCCACCTCAGTGCACCCTTGGGACCGCAGGCTGCTCAGGCTGCGGGGATGTGACACCAGCGCATATCACCGAGGCCGGAGGTGAAAAGCGTGCCCATTTCTGGCCTTTTGTATCCATTTTTAGTTTAATTCTTATGCTATGTTGCATTAGGGGTAATTTACAGTGTGGTGATTGCTGTAGGTGTACTGCAATCTGATTCATTTAAACATATAATACATCTAGTGTTTTTTGGATTCCTTTTCCATATAGGTTATTGCAGAACGTTGAGTAGAGGTCCTGGTGTTGTACAGTAGTCCTTGTCGAGTGTGTGTTTTATATATATGTTTATAGGTATTTTACTGTGTATGTGTTCATGGGAAACGCCTAACTTATATCTCCTCGCCACCTATGTTTTTTAGTAACACTAGGTTTATTTTGAAAGTCGGTGAGTCTGTTTCTGTTTTGTAAACTAGTTCAGTTGTATGTATGTTTCCCTTCCTCCTATAAGTGTTATATATGCTACGGGTCCTCCTCTGTCTGACTGTGTTCACTCAGTGTTTTGGAATCCCAGGTCCATCCATGTTCTTTCCAGTGGCATTATTTCTTTCTTTTTCCTGGCTGAGTAACAGTCCCTTGTATACACGTAGGACCTCCCCTTTCTCTATTCATCACCCGCTGGACTATTTGTTTTTGTGTCTTGGCGATTGTAAATAGTGCCGCAATGAAAGTTGGGGTGCTTGTGTCTTTTTGAATTATGGATTTTCCCGAGTAACGCCCGGAATTGGGACTGCAGAAGGATAGGTTCACTCTCTCTTTAGTTTTCTAGGAACTCGGATACAGTGCTTTCTAGGGGCGGTTAACAATGTACATTTCCACTCAACGAGTGGGAAGGTTCCCTTTTCTCCAGACTCACTCCTCCATCGATTGTTTGGAGACTTTTTCGTGCTGGCCATTTTGCATGCCGTGAGGCGATGCCGCCCTATACGTTGGGTTTGCATTTCTCCAATACGGAGCGATGTTCTGCATCGTGTCGTGGTGTGAATTTTTTTTTTAAACAGTGTTAGTAAACTTTCCCTCTTGCAATTTGGCTTCTTGATAGTCTGTGTTTTTGGAATTATTTTTCGGTTACCTATCTCGGATCACTTTTGAGAACACGTGTCATTAAAAGCCCCACAGGCTTTGTGAATATGAGGTGCCCTGAAGCACCGGGTGTAAAGTTGTTGTTACGTTAAACGTCCACAAGGCGGCAGCATTTCTTCGTGCCCAACTCTTTCCTGGAAACCAAAATTGAGTGGGAAGGTGCCTTTTACTCCACACTCATTCCCCATCGATTGTTTGTACACGATTTGATGCTGGCCATACTGTCTGCTGCGGAGTGATGCCTCTTTATACTTGTGATTTGTATTTCTAGAATAATCAGCGATTTTCAACTTCCAGTCGTTGTCGGGGTTTTTTTTTAAACAGTGTGAGTAAACTTTCCCTTTTGAAATTTGGCTTTTTGAATGTCTGAGTGTTCCGAATTTTTTTTCAGTTACCTAACCCAGGTCATTTATGAGGACATGTGTTTTTAAAAGCCCCACAGGCTTTGTGAATATTAGGTGGCCTGCAGCACCAGTTGTAAGGTTGTTGTTACGGGACAAGTCCACAAGGAGGCAGCATTTCTTCGTGCCCAACTCTTTTTCCTGGGCAACGAAAAGCTTTAGGTAGAGTCATCTTACTGGGTGTGAATTAGAGGGAAAGGTGCCAGGGGGAACACCCAAGGGCTTGTGTGTCACTACTTCTTCCCCGTTAAGATTCTCGCCCCGGAAAATTCCGAACCCTGGCTAAGCAACCCTGCTGGGGGTGCTGCGGTGTGTAGGTGGGGTGACTCCTGGCAAGGAGGCTGGATGCGGGAACCTCACCACCAGCAGCCGTGGAGGCTCGGTACCTTTTTGAATCTCCTGCAACCCAGATGATCCCCCATGGTTTGGGTGCACTCTGCTTCTTTTTATCTGTATGAAGGTGCACCTAGATTCTGAAATTTTGGTTCCACCCAGAAAGGAAGGGACACGACAGCTTTAAGGGGCTGCATTTGCAGGCACACCCTCCTCAGGTGTCTCCGCTCCACCTCAGTGCACCCTTGGGACCCCAGGCTGCTGAGGCTGCGGGGATGTGACACCAGGGCATATCACCGAGGCAGGAGGCGAAAAGTGTACTCACTTCTGCCCTTCGGCGTTCATTTTTAGTTTAATTCTTATGGTATGTTGCGTTAGGGGTAAATTACAGTGTGGTGTTTGGTGTAGGTGTACAGCAAGCTGATTCAGTTACACATGTAATATAGCTGCTCTTTTCCAGATTCCTTTTCCGTATAGGTTATTGCAGAACGTTGAGTAGAGGTCCTGGTGTTGTACAGTAGTCCTTGTCGAGTGCGTGTTTTATGTATATGTTTATAGGAATTTTACTGTGTATGTGTTCATGTGAACCGCCTAACTTATATCTCCTACCCCACTTTCTTTTTGGTAACCCTAGGTTTATTTTGAAAGTCGGTGAGTCTGTTTCTCTTTTGTAAACTAGTTCAGTTGTATGTACATTTCCATTCCTCCTATAAGTGATATTATATACTATGGGTCCTCCTCTATCTGGCTGGCTTCACTCAGTGTTTGGGCATCCCAGGTCAACCCATGTCCCTTCTAATGGCATTATTTCATTCTTTTTCCTGGCCGAGTAACAGTCCCTTGTATACACGTAGGACCTCCTGTTTACGTATTCATCACTCGCTGGACTATTTTGTAGTTTTTGTGCCTTTGCGGTTGCAAATACTGCGGCAATGAACGTTGGGGTGCATGTATCTTGTTGAATTCAGGATTTTCCCGGGTAACGCACAGGAGTGGGACAGCAGAAATATATGGTTGTATTCTCCTTTGTTTTCTAGCAACTGGTATACAGTGCTTTCTAGTGGCGGTTATCAATGTACATTTCCACTCAACGAGTGGGAAGGTTCCCTTTTCTCCACACTCACTCCCCCATCGCTTGTTTGGAGACTTTTTCGTGCTGGCCATTTTGCATGCCGCGAGGCGATGCCTCGCTATACGGTGGGTTTGCATTTCTTCAATATTGAGCGATGTTCTGCATCGTGTCGTGGTGTGAATTTTTTTTTAAACAGTGTGAGTAAACTTTCCCTCTTGAAATTTGGCTTCCTGAAAGTCTGTGTTTTTGGAATTATTTTTCGGTTACCTAAATCAGCTCACTTTTGAGAACACGTGTCATTAAAAGCCCCACAGGCTTTGTGAATATGAGGTGCCCTGAAGCACCGGGTGTAAAGTTGTTGTTACGGAAAACGTCCACAAGGCGGCAGCATTTCCTCGTGCCCAACTCTTTCCTGGGCAACCAAGAGCTTCAGGTAGAGTAAACTTCCTGCGTGTGAATTAGAGGGGAAGGTGCCAGAGGGAACACCCAAGGACGTGTGTGTCACTACCTCTTCCCCCGTTGAGCTTCACGCCCCGGAAAATTCCGAAGCCTGGCTATAGCACCCTGCTGGGGCTGCTGCGCTGTGTAGGTGGGGTGACTCCTGGCAAGGAGGCTGGATGTGGGAACCCCACCACCAGCAGCCTTGGAGGCTCGGTCACTTTTTGAATCTCCTGCAGCCCAGATGATCCCCCATGGTTCGGGTGCACTTGGCTTCCTTTTAGCTCTAGGAAGGCCCACCCAGCTTCTGAAGTTTTGGTTCCACCCATAAAGGAAGAGACACGACAGCGCTAAGGGGATGCATTTGCAGGCACATGGTTCTCAGGTCTCTCTGCTCCACCTCAGTGCACCCTTGGGACCGCAGGCTGCTCAGGCTGCGGGGATGTGACACCAGCGCATATCACCGAGGCCGGAGGTGAAAAGCGTGCCCATTTCTGGCCTTTTGTATTCATTTTTAGTTTAATTCTTATGCTATGTTGCATTAGGGGTAATTTACAGTGTGGTGATTGCTGTAGGTGTACTGCAGTCTGATTCATTTAAACATATAATACATCTAGTGTTTTTTGGATTCCTTTTCCATATAGGTTATTGCAGAACGTTGAGTAGAGGTCCTGGTGTTGTACAGTAGTCCTTGTCGAGTGCGTGTTTTATGCATATGTTTATAGGTATTTTACTGTGTGTGTGTTCATGTGAACCGCCTAACTTACATCTCCTCGCCACCTCTGTTTTTTGGTAACCCTAGGCTTATTTTGAAAGTCGGTGATTCTGTTTCTGTTTTGTGAACTAGTTCAGTTGTATGTATGTTTCCCTTCCTCCTATAAGTGATATTATATGCTATGGGTCCTCCTCTGTCTGACTGTGTTCACTCAGTGTTTGGGCATCCCAGGTCCATCCATGTTCTTTCCAATGGCATTATTTCCTTCTTTTTCCTGGCTGAGTAACAGCCCCTTCTATACACGTAGGGCCTCCCCTGTCTCTATTCATCACTCGCTGGACTATTTGTTTTTGTGTCTTGGCGATTCTAAATAGTGCCACAAATGAAAGTTGGGGTGCTTGTGTCTTTTTGAATTATGGATTTTCCCGAGTAATGCCCAGGAGTGGGCCTGCAGTAGTATAGGGTCGCTCTCTCCTTAGTTTTCTAGGAACTGGGATACAGTGCTTTCTAGTGGTGGTTACCAATGTACATTTCGACTCACCGAGTGGGAAGGTGCCTTTTACTCCACACTCGTTCCCCATCGAATGTTTGCACACGTTTTGATGCTGGCCATACTGTCTGCTGCGGGGTGATGCCTCTTTATACTTCTGATTTGTATTTCTAGAATAATCAACGATTTTCCACTTCCAGTCGTTGTCGGGGTTTTTTTTTTTTAAACAGTGTGAGTAAACTTTCCCTTTTGAAATTTGGCTTTTTGAATGTCTGAGTGTTCCGAATTTTTTTTCAGTTACCTAACCCAGGTCATTTCTGAGGACACGTGTTTTTAGAAGCCCCACAGGCTTTGTGAACATGAGGTGGCCTGCAGCACCGGTTGTAAGGTTGTTGTTACGGGACAAGTCCACAAGGCGGCAGCATTTCTAAGTGCCCACAACTGGTTCCTCGGCAACCAAAAGCTTTAGGAAGAGTCATCTTACTGGGCTGTGAATTAGAGGGGAAGGTGCCAGAGGGAACACCCAAGGGCGTGTGTGTCACTACCTCTTCCCTGTTAAGCTTCACGCCCCGGAAAATTCCGAACCCTGGCTAAACCACCCTGCTGGGGGTGCTGCGGTGCGTCGGTGGGGTGACTCCTGGCAAGGAGGATGGATATGGGAATCCCATCACCAGCAGCCGTGGAGTCTCGGTCGCTTTTTGAACCTCCTGCGGCCCAGACAGGCCACCAGGGTTTGGGAGCACGTGGCTTCCTTTTAGCTTTAGGAAGGCCCACCTAGATTCTGAAATTTTCGTTGCACCTAGAAAGGAAGGGACACGACAGCGCTAAGGGGCTGCATTTGCAGGCACATCCTCCTCAGGTGTCTCCGCTCCACCTCAGTGCACCCTTGGGACCCCAGGCTGCTGAGGCTGCGGGGATGTGACACCAGCGCACATCACCGAGGCCGGAGGTGAAAAGTGTACCCATTTCTGGCCTTTTGTATTCATTTTTAGTTTAATTCTTGTGCTATGTTGCATTAGGGGTAATTTACAGTGTGGTGATTGCTGTAGGTGTACTGCAATCTGATTCATTTAAACATATAATATATCTAGGGTTTTTTGGATTCCTTTTCCATATAGGTTATTGCAGAACGTTGAGTAGAGGTCCTGGTGTTGTACAGTAGTCCTTGTCGAGTGTGTGTTTTATATATATGTTTATAGGTGTTTTACTGTGTGTGTGTTCATGGGAAACGCCTAACTTATATCTCCTCGCCACCTATGTTTTTTAGTAACCCTAGGTTTATTTTGAAAGTCGGTGAGTCTGTTTCTGTTTTGTAAACTAGTTCAGTTGTATGTATGTTTCCATTCCTCCTATAAGTGATATATATGCTACGGGTCCTCCTCTGTCTGACTGTGTTCACTCAGTGTTTTGGAATCCCAGGTCCATCCATGTTCTTTCCAGTGGCATTATTTCTTTCTTTTTCCTGGCTGAGTAACAGTCCCTTGTATACACGTAGGACCTCCCCTTTCTCTATTCATCACCCGCTGGACTATTTGTTTTTGTGTCTTGGCGATTGTAAATAGTGCCGCAATGAAAGTTGGGGTGCTTGTGTCTTTTTGAATTATGGATTTTCCCGAGTAACGCCCGGAATTGGGACTGCAGAAGGATAGGTTCACTCTCTCTTTAGTTTTCTAGGAACTCGGATCCGGTGCTTTCTAGTGGCGGTTATCAATGTACATTTCCACTCAACGAGTGGGAAGGTTCCCTTTTCTCCAGACTCACTCCCCCATCGATTGTTTGTAGAGTTTTTGATGCTGGCCATACTGCCTGCTGCGAGATGATACCACTTTATACTCTTGATATGCATTTCTAGAATAATCAGCGATTTTCCACTTCCTGTCGTGGTCGGGTTTTTTTTTTTTTTTTTAAAACAGTGTGAGTAAGCTTTCCCTTTTGAAATTTGGCTTCCTGAAAGTCTGTGTGTTTCGAATTTTTTTTCAGTTACCTATCCCAGGTCATTTCTGAGGACACGTGTCATTAAAATCCCCACAGGCTTTGTGAATATGAGGTGCCCTGAAGCAGCGGTTGTAAAGTTGTTGTTACGGAAAACGTCCACAAGGCGGCAGCATTTCCTCGTGCCCAACTCTTTCCTGGGCAACCAAGAGCTTCAGGTAGAGTAAACTTCCTGCGTGTGAATTAGAGGGGAAGGTGCCAGAGGGAACACCCAAGGACG
The DNA here is from genome assembly GCF_949987515.2 of Delphinus delphis. Classification (NCBI taxonomy): domain Eukaryota; kingdom Metazoa; phylum Chordata; class Mammalia; order Artiodactyla; family Delphinidae; genus Delphinus; species Delphinus delphis. Next base: position 100,558,705 of record NC_082692.2, on the reverse strand, counting down.
TGTGTGTCACTACCTCTTCCCCCGTTGAGCTTCACGCCCCGGAAAATTCCGAAGCCTGGCTATAGCACCCTGCTGGGGCTGCTGCGCTGTGTAGGTGGGGTGACTCCTGGCAAGGAGGCTGGATGTGGGAACCCCACCACCAGCAGCCTTGGAGGCTCGGTCACTTTTTGAATCTCCTGCAGCCCAGATGATCCCCCATGGTTCGGGTGCACTTGGCTTCCTTTTAGCTCTAGGAAGGCCCACCCAGCTTCTGAAGTTTTGGTTCCACCCATAAAGGAAGAGACACGACAGCGCTAAGGGGATGCATTTGCAGGCACATGGTTCTCAGGTCTCTCTGCTCCACCTCAGTGCACCCTTGGGACCGCAGGCTGCTCAGGCTGCGGGGATGTGACACCAGCGCATATCACCGAGGCCGGAGGTGAAAAGCGTGCCCATTTCTGGCCTTTTGTATCCATTTTTAGTTTAATTCTTATGCTATGTTGCATTAGGGGTAATTTACAGTGTGGTGATTGCTGTAGGTGTACTGCAATCTGATTCATTTAAACATATAATACATCTAGTGTTTTTTGGATTCCTTTTCCATATAGGTTATTGCAGAACGTTGAGTAGAGGTCCTGGTGTTGTACAGTAGTCCTTGTCGAGTGTGTGTTTTATATATATGTTTATAGGTATTTTACTGTGTATGTGTTCATGGGAAACGCCTAACTTATATCTCCTCGCCACCTATGTTTTTTAGTAACACTAGGTTTATTTTGAAAGTCGGTGAGTCTGTTTCTGTTTTGTAAACTAGTTCAGTTGTATGTATGTTTCCCTTCCTCCTATAAGTGTTATATATGCTACGGGTCCTCCTCTGTCTGACTGTGTTCACTCAGTGTTTTGGAATCCCAGGTCCATCCATGTTCTTTCCAGTGGCATTATTTCTTTCTTTTTCCTGGCTGAGTAACAGTCCCTTGTATACACGTAGGACCTCCCCTTTCTCTATTCATCACCCGCTGGACTATTTGTTTTTGTGTCTTGGCGATTGTAAATAGTGCCGCAATGAAAGTTGGGGTGCTTGTGTCTTTTTGAATTATGGATTTTCCCGAGTAACGCCCGGAATTGGGACTGCAGAAGGATAGGTTCACTCTCTCTTTAGTTTTCTAGGAACTCGGATACAGTGCTTTCTAGGGGCGGTTAACAATGTACATTTCCACTCAACGAGTGGGAAGGTTCCCTTTTCTCCAGACTCACTCCTCCATCGATTGTTTGGAGACTTTTTCGTGCTGGCCATTTTGCATGCCGTGAGGCGATGCCGCCCTATACGTTGGGTTTGCATTTCTCCAATACGGAGCGATGTTCTGCATCGTGTCGTGGTGTGAATTTTTTTTTTAAACAGTGTTAGTAAACTTTCCCTCTTGCAATTTGGCTTCTTGATAGTCTGTGTTTTTGGAATTATTTTTCGGTTACCTATCTCGGATCACTTTTGAGAACACGTGTCATTAAAAGCCCCACAGGCTTTGTGAATATGAGGTGCCCTGAAGCACCGGGTGTAAAGTTGTTGTTACGTTAAACGTCCACAAGGCGGCAGCATTTCTTCGTGCCCAACTCTTTCCTGGAAACCAAAATTGAGTGGGAAGGTGCCTTTTACTCCACACTCATTCCCCATCGATTGTTTGTACACGATTTGATGCTGGCCATACTGTCTGCTGCGGAGTGATGCCTCTTTATACTTGTGATTTGTATTTCTAGAATAATCAGCGATTTTCAACTTCCAGTCGTTGTCGGGGTTTTTTTTTAAACAGTGTGAGTAAACTTTCCCTTTTGAAATTTGGCTTTTTGAATGTCTGAGTGTTCCGAATTTTTTTTCAGTTACCTAACCCAGGTCATTTATGAGGACATGTGTTTTTAAAAGCCCCACAGGCTTTGTGAATATTAGGTGGCCTGCAGCACCAGTTGTAAGGTTGTTGTTACGGGACAAGTCCACAAGGAGGCAGCATTTCTTCGTGCCCAACTCTTTTTCCTGGGCAACGAAAAGCTTTAGGTAGAGTCATCTTACTGGGTGTGAATTAGAGGGAAAGGTGCCAGGGGGAACACCCAAGGGCTTGTGTGTCACTACTTCTTCCCCGTTAAGATTCTCGCCCCGGAAAATTCCGAACCCTGGCTAAGCAACCCTGCTGGGGGTGCTGCGGTGTGTAGGTGGGGTGACTCCTGGCAAGGAGGCTGGATGCGGGAACCTCACCACCAGCAGCCGTGGAGGCTCGGTACCTTTTTGAATCTCCTGCAACCCAGATGATCCCCCATGGTTTGGGTGCACTCTGCTTCTTTTTATCTGTATGAAGGTGCACCTAGATTCTGAAATTTTGGTTCCACCCAGAAAGGAAGGGACACGACAGCTTTAAGGGGCTGCATTTGCAGGCACACCCTCCTCAGGTGTCTCCGCTCCACCTCAGTGCACCCTTGGGACCCCAGGCTGCTGAGGCTGCGGGGATGTGACACCAGGGCATATCACCGAGGCAGGAGGCGAAAAGTGTACTCACTTCTGCCCTTCGGCGTTCATTTTTAGTTTAATTCTTATGGTATGTTGCGTTAGGGGTAAATTACAGTGTGGTGTTTGGTGTAGGTGTACAGCAAGCTGATTCAGTTACACATGTAATATAGCTGCTCTTTTCCAGATTCCTTTTCCGTATAGGTTATTGCAGAACGTTGAGTAGAGGTCCTGGTGTTGTACAGTAGTCCTTGTCGAGTGCGTGTTTTATGTATATGTTTATAGGAATTTTACTGTGTATGTGTTCATGTGAACCGCCTAACTTATATCTCCTACCCCACTTTCTTTTTGGTAACCCTAGGTTTATTTTGAAAGTCGGTGAGTCTGTTTCTCTTTTGTAAACTAGTTCAGTTGTATGTACATTTCCATTCCTCCTATAAGTGATATTATATACTATGGGTCCTCCTCTATCTGGCTGGCTTCACTCAGTGTTTGGGCATCCCAGGTCAACCCATGTCCCTTCTAATGGCATTATTTCATTCTTTTTCCTGGCCGAGTAACAGTCCCTTGTATACACGTAGGACCTCCTGTTTACGTATTCATCACTCGCTGGACTATTTTGTAGTTTTTGTGCCTTTGCGGTTGCAAATACTGCGGCAATGAACGTTGGGGTGCATGTATCTTGTTGAATTCAGGATTTTCCCGGGTAACGCACAGGAGTGGGACAGCAGAAATATATGGTTGTATTCTCCTTTGTTTTCTAGCAACTGGTATACAGTGCTTTCTAGTGGCGGTTATCAATGTACATTTCCACTCAACGAGTGGGAAGGTTCCCTTTTCTCCACACTCACTCCCCCATCGCTTGTTTGGAGACTTTTTCGTGCTGGCCATTTTGCATGCCGCGAGGCGATGCCTCGCTATACGGTGGGTTTGCATTTCTTCAATATTGAGCGATGTTCTGCATCGTGTCGTGGTGTGAATTTTTTTTTAAACAGTGTGAGTAAACTTTCCCTCTTGAAATTTGGCTTCCTGAAAGTCTGTGTTTTTGGAATTATTTTTCGGTTACCTAAATCAGCTCACTTTTGAGAACACGTGTCATTAAAAGCCCCACAGGCTTTGTGAATATGAGGTGCCCTGAAGCACCGGGTGTAAAGTTGTTGTTACGGAAAACGTCCACAAGGCGGCAGCATTTCCTCGTGCCCAACTCTTTCCTGGGCAACCAAGAGCTTCAGGTAGAGTAAACTTCCTGCGTGTGAATTAGAGGGGAAGGTGCCAGAGGGAACACCCAAGGACGTGTGTGTCACTACCTCTTCCCCCGTTGAGCTTCACGCCCCGGAAAATTCCGAAGCCTGGCTATAGCACCCTGCTGGGGCTGCTGCGCTGTGTAGGTGGGGTGACTCCTGGCAAGGAGGCTGGATGTGGGAACCCCACCACCAGCAGCCTTGGAGGCTCGGTCACTTTTTGAATCTCCTGCAGCCCAGATGATCCCCCATGGTTCGGGTGCACTTGGCTTCCTTTTAGCTCTAGGAAGGCCCACCCAGCTTCTGAAGTTTTGGTTCCACCCATAAAGGAAGAGACACGACAGCGCTAAGGGGATGCATTTGCAGGCACATGGTTCTCAGGTCTCTCTGCTCCACCTCAGTGCACCCTTGGGACCGCAGGCTGCTCAGGCTGCGGGGATGTGACACCAGCGCATATCACCGAGGCCGGAGGTGAAAAGCGTGCCCATTTCTGGCCTTTTGTATTCATTTTTAGTTTAATTCTTATGCTATGTTGCATTAGGGGTAATTTACAGTGTGGTGATTGCTGTAGGTGTACTGCAATCTGATTCATTTAAACATATAATACATCTAGTGTTTTTTGGATTCCTTTTCCATATAGGTTATTGCAGAACGTTGAGTAGAGGTCCTGGTGTTGTACAGTAGTCCTTGTCGAGTGTGTGTTTTATATATATGTTTATAGGTGTTTTACTGTGTGTGTGTTCATGGGAAACGCCTAACTTATATCTCCTCGCCACCTATGTTTTTTAGTAACCCTAGGTTTATTTTGAAAGTCGGTGAGTCTGTTTCTGTTTTGTAAACTAGTTCAGTTGTATGTATGTTTCCATTCCTCCTATAAGTGATATATATGCTACGGGTCCTCCTCTGTCTGACTGTGTTCACTCAGTGTTTTGGAATCCCAGGTCCATCCATGTTCTTTCCAGTGGCATTATTTCTTTCTTTTTCCTGGCTGAGTAACAGTCCCTTGTATACACGTAGGACCTCCCCTTTCTCTATTCATCACCCGCTGGACTATTTGTTTTTGTGTCTTGGCGATTGTAAATAGTGCCGCAATGAAAGTTGGGGTGCTTGTGTCTTTTTGAATTATGGATTTTCCCGAGTAACGCCCGGAATTGGGACTGCAGAAGGATAGGTTCACTCTCTCTTTAGTTTTCTAGGAACTCGGATCCGGTGCTTTCTAGTGGCGGTTATCAATGTACATTTCCACTCAACGAGTGGGAAGGTTCCCTTTTCTCCAGACTCACTCCCCCATCGATTGTTTGTAGAGTTTTTGATGCTGGCCATACTGCCTGCTGCGAGATGATACCACTTTATACTCTTGATATGCATTTCTAGAATAATCAGCGATTTTCCACTTCCTGTCGTGGTCGGGTTTTTTTTTTTTTTTTAAAACAGTGTGAGTAAGCTTTCCCTTTTGAAATTTGGCTTCCTGAAAGTCTGTGTGTTTCGAATTTTTTTTCAGTTACCTATCCCAGGTCATTTCTGAGGACACGTGTCATTAAAATCCCCACAGGCTTTGTGAATATGAGGTGCCCTGAAGCAGCGGTTGTAAAGTTGTTGTTACGGAAAACGTCCACAAGGCGGCAGCATTTCCTCGTGCCCAACTCTTTCCTGGGCAACCAAGAGCTTCAGGTAGAGTAAACTTCCTGCGTGTGAATTAGAGGGGAAGGTGCCAGAGGGAACACCCAAGGACGTGTGTGTCACTACCTCTTCCCCCGTTGAGCTTCACGCCCCGGAAAATTCCGAAGCCTGGCTATAGCACCCTGCTGGGGCTGCTGCGCTGTGTAGGTGGGGTGACTCCTGGCAAGGAGGCTGGATGTGGGAACCCCACCACCAGCAGCCTTGGAGGCTCGGTCACTTTTTGAATCTCCTGCAGCCCAGATGATCCCCCATGGTTCGGGTGCACTTGGCTTCCTTTTAGCTCTAGGAAGGCCCACCCAGCTTCTGAAGTTTTGGTTCCACCCATAAAGGAAGAGACACGACAGCGCTAAGGGGATGCATTTGCAGGCACATGGTTCTCAGGTCTCTCTGCTCCACCTCAGTGCACCCTTGGGACCGCAGGCTGCTCAGGCTGCGGGGATGTGACACCAGCGCATATCACCGAGGCCGGAGGTGAAAAGCGTGCCCATTTCTGGCCTTTTGTATCCATTTTTAGTTTAATTCTTATGCTATGTTGCATTAGGGGTAATTTACAGTGTGGTGATTGCTGTAGGTGTACTGCAATCTGATTCATTTAAACATATAATACATCTAGTGTTTTTTGGATTCCTTTTCCATATAGGTTATTGCAGAACGTTGAGTAGAGGTCCTGGTGTTGTACAGTAGTCCTTGTCGAGTGTGTGTTTTATATATATGTTTATAGGTATTTTACTGTGTATGTGTTCATGGGAAACGCCTAACTTATATCTCCTCGCCACCTATGTTTTTTAGTAACACTAGGTTTATTTTGAAAGTCGGTGAGTCTGTTTCTGTTTTGTAAACTAGTTCAGTTGTATGTATGTTTCCCTTCCTCCTATAAGTGTTATATATGCTACGGGTCCTCCTCTGTCTGACTGTGTTCACTCAGTGTTTTGGAATCCCAGGTCCATCCATGTTCTTTCCAGTGGCATTATTTCTTTCTTTTTCCTGGCTGAGTAACAGTCCCTTGTATACACGTAGGACCTCCCCTTTCTCTATTCATCACCCGCTGGACTATTTGTTTTTGTGTCTTGGCGATTGTAAATAGTGCCGCAATGAAAGTTGGGGTGCTTGTGTCTTTTTGAATTATGGATTTTCCCGAGTAACGCCCGGAATTGGGACTGCAGAAGGATAGGTTCACTCTCTCTTTAGTTTTCTAGGAACTCGGATACAGTGCTTTCTAGGGGCGGTTAACAATGTACATTTCCACTCAACGAGTGGGAAGGTTCCCTTTTCTCCAGACTCACTCCTCCATCGATTGTTTGGAGACTTTTTCGTGCTGGCCATTTTGCATGCCGTGAGGCGATGCCGCCCTATACGTTGGGTTTGCATTTCTCCAATACGGAGCGATGTTCTGCATCGTGTCGTGGTGTGAATTTTTTTTTTAAACAGTGTTAGTAAACTTTCCCTCTTGCAATTTGGCTTCTTGATAGTCTGTGTTTTTGGAATTATTTTTCGGTTACCTATCTCGGATCACTTTTGAGAACACGTGTCATTAAAAGCCCCACAGGCTTTGTGAATATGAGGTGCCCTGAAGCACCGGGTGTAAAGTTGTTGTTACGTTAAACGTCCACAAGGCGGCAGCATTTCTTCGTGCCCAACTCTTTCCTGGAAACCAAAATTGAGTGGGAAGGTGCCTTTTACTCCACACTCATTCCCCATCGATTGTTTGTACACGATTTGATGCTGGCCATACTGTCTGCTGCGGAGTGATGCCTCTTTATACTTGTGATTTGTATTTCTAGAATAATCAGCGATTTTCAACTTCCAGTCGTTGTCGGGGTTTTTTTTTAAACAGTGTGAGTAAACTTTCCCTTTTGAAATTTGGCTTTTTGAATGTCTGAGTGTTCCGAATTTTTTTTCAGTTACCTAACCCAGGTCATTTATGAGGACATGTGTTTTTAAAAGCCCCACAGGCTTTGTGAATATTAGGTGGCCTGCAGCACCAGTTGTAAGGTTGTTGTTACGGGACAAGTCCACAAGGAGGCAGCATTTCTTCGTGCCCAACTCTTTTTCCTGGGCAACGAAAAGCTTTAGGTAGAGTCATCTTACTGGGTGTGAATTAGAGGGAAAGGTGCCAGGGGGAACACCCAAGGGCTTGTGTGTCACTACTTCTTCCCCGTTAAGATTCTCGCCCCGGAAAATTCCGAACCCTGGCTAAGCAACCCTGCTGGGGGTGCTGCGGTGTGTAGGTGGGGTGACTCCTGGCAAGGAGGCTGGATGCGGGAACCTCACCACCAGCAGCCGTGGAGGCTCGGTACCTTTTTGAATCTCCTGCAACCCAGATGATCCCCCATGGTTTGGGTGCACTCTGCTTCTTTTTATCTGTATGAAGGTGCACCTAGATTCTGAAATTTTGGTTCCACCCAGAAAGGAAGGGACACGACAGCTTTAAGGGGCTGCATTTGCAGGCACACCCTCCTCAGGTGTCTCCGCTCCACCTCAGTGCACCCTTGGGACCCCAGGCTGCTGAGGCTGCGGGGATGTGACACCAGGGCATATCACCGAGGCAGGAGGCGAAAAGTGTACTCACTTCTGCCCTTCGGCGTTCATTTTTAGTTTAATTCTTATGGTATGTTGCGTTAGGGGTAAATTACAGTGTGGTGTTTGGTGTAGGTGTACAGCAAGCTGATTCAGTTACACATGTAATATAGCTGCTCTTTTCCAGATTCCTTTTCCGTATAGGTTATTGCAGAACGTTGAGTAGAGGTCCTGGTGTTGTACAGTAGTCCTTGTCGAGTGCGTGTTTTATGTATATGTTTATAGGAATTTTACTGTGTATGTGTTCATGTGAACCGCCTAACTTATATCTCCTACCCCACTTTCTTTTTGGTAACCCTAGGTTTATTTTGAAAGTCGGTGAGTCTGTTTCTCTTTTGTAAACTAGTTCAGTTGTATGTACATTTCCATTCCTCCTATAAGTGATATTATATACTATGGGTCCTCCTCTATCTGGCTGGCTTCACTCAGTGTTTGGGCATCCCAGGTCAACCCATGTCCCTTCTAATGGCATTATTTCATTCTTTTTCCTGGCCGAGTAACAGTCCCTTGTATACACGTAGGACCTCCTGTTTACGTATTCATCACTCGCTGGACTATTTTGTAGTTTTTGTGCCTTTGCGGTTGCAAATACTGCGGCAATGAACGTTGGGGTGCATGTATCTTGTTGAATTCAGGATTTTCCCGGGTAACGCACAGGAGTGGGACAGCAGAAATATATGGTTGTATTCTCCTTTGTTTTCTAGCAACTGGTATACAGTGCTTTCTAGTGGCGGTTATCAATGTACATTTCCACTCAACGAGTGGGAAGGTTCCCTTTTCTCCACACTCACTCCCCCATCGCTTGTTTGGAGACTTTTTCGTGCTGGCCATTTTGCATGCCGCGAGGCGATGCCTCGCTATACGGTGGGTTTGCATTTCTTCAATATTGAGCGATGTTCTGCATCGTGTCGTGGTGTGAATTTTTTTTTAAACAGTGTGAGTAAACTTTCCCTCTTGAAATTTGGCTTCCTGAAAGTCTGTGTTTTTGGAATTATTTTTCGGTTACCTAAATCAGCTCACTTTTGAGAACACGTGTCATTAAAAGCCCCACAGGCTTTGTGAATATGAGGTGCCCTGAAGCACCGGGTGTAAAGTTGTTGTTACGGAAAACGTCCACAAGGCGGCAGCATTTCCTCGTGCCCAACTCTTTCCTGGGCAACCAAGAGCTTCAGGTAGAGTAAACTTCCTGCGTGTGAATTAGAGGGGAAGGTGCCAGAGGGAACACCCAAGGACGTGTGTGTCACTACCTCTTCCCCCGTTGAGCTTCACGCCCCGGAAAATTCCGAAGCCTGGCTATAGCACCCTGCTGGGGCTGCTGCGCTGTGTAGGTGGGGTGACTCCTGGCAAGGAGGCTGGATGTGGGAACCCCACCACCAGCAGCCTTGGAGGCTCGGTCACTTTTTGAATCTCCTGCAGCCCAGATGATCCCCCATGGTTCGGGTGCACTTGGCTTCCTTTTAGCTCTAGGAAGGCCCACCCAGCTTCTGAAGTTTTGGTTCCACCCATAAAGGAAGAGACACGACAGCGCTAAGGGGATGCATTTGCAGGCACATGGTTCTCAGGTCTCTCTGCTCCACCTCAGTGCACCCTTGGGACCGCAGGCTGCTCAGGCTGCGGGGATGTGACACCAGCGCATATCACCGAGGCCGGAGGTGAAAAGCGTGCCCATTTCTGGCCTTTTGTATTCATTTTTAGTTTAATTCTTATGCTATGTTGCATTAGGGGTAATTTACAGTGTGGTGATTGCTGTAGGTGTACTGCAATCTGATTCATTTAAACATATAATACATCTAGTGTTTTTTGGATTCCTTTTCCATATAGGTTATTGCAGAACGTTGAGTAGAGGTCCTGGTGTTGTACAGTAGTCCTTGTCGAGTGCGTGTTTTATGCATATGTTTATAGGTATTTTACTGTGTGTGTGTTCATGTGAACCGCCTAACTTACATCTCCTCGCCACGTATGTTTTTTGGTAACCCTAGGCTTATTTTGAAAGTCGGTGATTCTGTTTCTGTTTTGTGAACTAGTTCAGTTGTATGTATGTTTCCATTCCTCCTATAAGTGATATTATATGCTATGGGTCCTCCTCTGTCTGACTGTGTTCACTCAGTGTTTGGGCATCCCAGGTCCATCCATGTTCTTTCCAATGGCATTATTTCCTTCTTTTTCCTGGCTGAGTAACAGCCCCTTCTATACACGTAGGGCCTCCCCTGTCTCTATTCATCACTCGCTGGACTATTTGTTTTTGTGTCTTGGCGATTCTAAATAGTGCCACAAATGAAAGTTGGGGTGCTTGTGTCTTTTTGAATTATGGATTTTCCCGAGTAATGCCCAGGAGTGGGCCTGCAGTAGTATAGGGTCGCTCTCTCCTTAGTTTTCTAGGAACTGGGATACAGTGCTTTCTAGTGGTGGTTACCAATGTACATTTCGACTCACCGAGTGGGAAGGTGCCTTTTACTCCACACTCGTTCCCCATCGAATGTTTGCACACGTTTTGATGCTGGCCATACTGTCTGCTGCGGGGTGATGCCTCTTTATACTTCTGATTTGTATTTCTAGAATAATCAACGATTTTCCACTTCCAGTCGTTGTCGGGGTTTTTTTTTTTTAAACAGTGTGAGTAAACTTTCCCTTTTGAAATTTGGCTTTTTGAATGTCTGAGTGTTCCGAATTTTTTTTCAGTTACCTAACCCAGGTCATTTCTGAGGACACGTGTTTTTAGAAGCCCCACAGGCTTTGTGAACATGAGGTGGCCTGCAGCACCGGTTGTAAGGTTGTTGTTACGGGACAAGTCCACAAGGCGGCAGCATTTCTAAGTGCCCACAACTGGTTCCTCGGCAACCAAAAGCTTTAGGAAGAGTCATCTTACTGGGCTGTGAATTAGAGGGGAAGGTGCCAGAGGGAACACCCAAGGGCGTGTGTGTCACTACCTCTTCCCTGTTAAGCTTCACGCCCCGGAAAATTCCGAACCCTGGCTAAACCACCCTGCTGGGGGTGCTGCGGTGCGTCGGTGGGGTGACTCCTGGCAAGGAGGATGGATATGGGAATCCCATCACCAGCAGCCGTGGAGTCTCGGTCGCTTTTTGAACCTCCTGCGGCCCAGACAGGCCACCAGGGTTTGGGAGCACGTGGCTTCCTTTTAGCTTTAGGAAGGCCCACCTAGATTCTGAAATTTTCGTTGCACCTAGAAAGGAAGGGACACGACAGCGCTAAGGGGCTGCATTTGCAGGCACATCCTCCTCAGGTGTCTCCGCTCCACCTCAGTGCACCCTTGGGACCCCAGGCTGCTGAGGCTGCGGGGATGTGACACCAGCGCACATCACCGAGGCCGGAGGTGAAAAGTGTACCCATTTCTGGCCTTTTGTATTCATTTTTAGTTTAATTCTTGTGCTATGTTGCATTAGGGGTAATTTACAGTGTGGTGATTGCTGTAGGTGTACTGCAATCTGATTCATTTAAACATATAATATATCTAGGGTTTTTTGGATTCCTTTTCCATATAGGTTATTGCAGAACGTTGAGTAGAGGTCCTGGTGTTGTACAGTAGTCCTTGTCGAGTGTGTGTTTTATATATATGTTTATAGGTGTTTTACTGTGTGTGTGTTCATGGGAAACGCCTAACTTATATCTCCTCGCCACCTATGTTTTTTAGTAACCCTAGGTTTATTTTGAAAGTCGGTGAGTCTGTTTCTGTTTTGTAAACTAGTTCAGTTGTATGTATGTTTCCATTCCTCCTATAAGTGATATATATGCTACGGGTCCTCCTCTGTCTGACTGTGTTCACTCAGTGTTTTGGAATCCCAGGTCCATCCATGTTCTTTCCAGTGGCATTATTTCTTTCTTTTTCCTGGCTGAGTAACAGTCCCTTGTATACACGTAGGACCTCCCCTTTCTCTATTCATCACCCGCTGGACTATTTGTTTTTGTGTCTTGGCGATTGTAAATAGTGCCGCAATGAAAGTTGGGGTGCTTGTGTCTTTTTGAATTATGGATTTTCCCGAGTAACGCCCGGAATTGGGACTGCAGAAGGATAGGTTCACTCTCTCTTTAGTTTTCTAGGAACTCGGATCCGGTGCTTTCTAGTGGCGGTTATCAATGTACATTTCCACTCAACGAGTGGGAAGGTTCCCTTTTCTCCAGACTCACTCCCCCATCGATTGTTTGTAGAGTTTTTGATGCTGGCCATACTGCCTGCTGCGAGATGATACCACTTTATACTCTTGATATGCATTTCTAGAATAATCAGCGATTTTCCACTTCCTGTCGTGGTCGGGTTTTTTTTTTTTTTTTTAAAACAGTGTGAGTAAGCTTTCCCTTTTGAAATTTGGCTTCCTGAAAGTCTGTGTGTTTCGAATTTTTTTTCAGTTACCTATCCCAGGTCATTTCTGAGGACACGTGTCATTAAAATCCCCACAGGCTTTGTGAATATGAGGTGCCCTGAAGCAGCGGTTGTAAAGTTGTTGTTACGGAAAACGTCCACAAGGCGGCAGCATTTCCTCGTGCCCAACTCTTTCCTGGGCAACCAAGAGCTTCAGGTAGAGTAAACTTCCTGCGTGTGAATTAGAGGGGAAGGTGCCAGAGGGAACACCCAAGGACGTGTGTGTCACTACCTCTTCCCCCGTTGAGCTTCACGCCCCGGAAAATTCCGAAGCCTGGCTATAGCACCCTGCTGGGGCTGCTGCGCTGTGTAGGTGGGGTGACTCCTGGCAAGGAGGCTGGATGTGGGAACCCCACCACCAGCAGCCTTGGAGGCTCGGTCACTTTTTGAATCTCCTGCAGCCCAGATGATCCCCCATGGTTCGGGTGCACTTGGCTTCCTTTTAGCTCTAGGAAGGCCCACCCAGCTTCTGAAGTTTTGGTTCCACCCATAAAGGAAGAGACACGACAGCGCTAAGGGGATGCATTTGCAGGCACATGGTTCTCAGGTCTCTCTGCTCCACCTCAGTGCACCCTTGGGACCGCAGGCTGCTCAGGCTGCGGGGATGTGACACCAGCGCATATCACCGAGGCCGGAGGTGAAAAGCGTGCCCATTTCTGGCCTTTTGTATCCATTTTTAGTTTAATTCTTATGCTATGTTGCATTAGGGGTAATTTACAGTGTGGTGATTGCTGTAGGTGTACTGCAATCTGATTCATTTAAACATATAATACATCTAGTGTTTTTTGGATTCCTTTTCCATATAGGTTATTGCAGAACGTTGAGTAGAGGTCCTGGTGTTGTACAGTAGTCCTTGTCGAGTGTGTGTTTTATATATATGTTTATAGGTATTTTACTGTGTATGTGTTCATGGGAAACGCCTAACTTATATCTCCTCGCCACCTATGTTTTTTAGTAACACTAGGTTTATTTTGAAAGTCGGTGAGTCTGTTTCTGTTTTGTAAACTAGTTCAGTTGTATGTATGTTTCCCTTCCTCCTATAAGTGTTATATATGCTACGGGTCCTCCTCTGTCTGACTGTGTTCACTCAGTGTTTTGGAATCCCAGGTCCATCCATGTTCTTTCCAGTGGCATTATTTCTTTCTTTTTCCTGGCTGAGTAACAGTCCCTTGTATACACGTAGGACCTCCCCTTTCTCTATTCATCACCCGCTGGACTATTTGTTTTTGTGTCTTGGCGATTGTAAATAGTGCCGCAATGAAAGTTGGGGTGCTTGTGTCTTTTTGAATTATGGATTTTCCCGAGTAACGCCCGGAATTGGGACTGCAGAAGGATAGGTTCACTCTCTCTTTAGTTTTCTAGGAACTCGGATACAGTGCTTTCTAGGGGCGGTTAACAATGTACATTTCCACTCAACGAGTGGGAAGGTTCCCTTTTCTCCAGACTCACTCCTCCATCGATTGTTTGGAGACTTTTTCGTGCTGGCCATTTTGCATGCCGTGAGGCGATGCCGCCCTATACGTTGGGTTTGCATTTCTCCAATACGGAGCGATGTTCTGCATCGTGTCGTGGTGTGAATTTTTTTTTTAAACAGTGTTAGTAAACTTTCCCTCTTGCAATTTGGCTTCTTGATAGTCTGTGTTTTTGGAATTATTTTTCGGTTACCTATCTCGGATCACTTTTGAGAACACGTGTCATTAAAAGCCCCACAGGCTTTGTGAATATGAGGTGCCCTGAAGCACCGGGTGTAAAGTTGTTGTTACGTTAAACGTCCACAAGGCGGCAGCATTTCTTCGTGCCCAACTCTTTCCTGGAAACCAAAATTGAGTGGGAAGGTGCCTTTTACTCCACACTCATTCCCCATCGATTGTTTGTACACGATTTGATGCTGGCCATACTGTCTGCTGCGGAGTGATGCCTCTTTATACTTGTGATTTGTATTTCTAGAATAATCAGCGATTTTCAACTTCCAGTCGTTGTCGGGGTTTTTTTTTAAACAGTGTGAGTAAACTTTCCCTTTTGAAATTTGGCTTTTTGAATGTCTGAGTGTTCCGAATTTTTTTTCAGTTACCTAACCCAGGTCATTTATGAGGACATGTGTTTTTAAAAGCCCCACAGGCTTTGTGAATATTAGGTGGCCTGCAGCACCAGTTGTAAGGTTGTTGTTACGGGACAAGTCCACAAGGAGGCAGCATTTCTTCGTGCCCAACTCTTTTTCCTGGGCAACGAAAAGCTTTAGGTAGAGTCATCTTACTGGGTGTGAATTAGAGGGAAAGGTGCCAGGGGGAACACCCAAGGGCTTGTGTGTCACTACTTCTTCCCCGTTAAGATTCTCGCCCCGGAAAATTCCGAACCCTGGCTAAGCAACCCTGCTGGGGGTGCTGCGGTGTGTAGGTGGGGTGACTCCTGGCAAGGAGGCTGGATGCGGGAACCTCACCACCAGCAGCCGTGGAGGCTCGGTACCTTTTTGAATCTCCTGCAACCCAGATGATCCCCCATGGTTTGGGTGCACTCTGCTTCTTTTTATCTGTATGAAGGTGCACCTAGATTCTGAAATTTTGGTTCCACCCAGAAAGGAAGGGACACGACAGCTTTAAGGGGCTGCATTTGCAGGCACACCCTCCTCAGGTGTCTCCGCTCCACCTCAGTGCACCCTTGGGACCCCAGGCTGCTGAGGCTGCGGGGATGTGACACCAGGGCATATCACCGAGGCAGGAGGCGAAAAGTGTACTCACTTCTGCCCTTCGGCGTTCATTTTTAGTTTAATTCTTATGGTATGTTGCGTTAGGGGTAAATTACAGTGTGGTGTTTGGTGTAGGTGTACAGCAAGCTGATTCAGTTACACATGTAATATAGCTGCTCTTTTCCAGATTCCTTTTCCGTATAGGTTATTGCAGAACGTTGAGTAGAGGTCCTGGTGTTGTACAGTAGTCCTTGTCGAGTGCGTGTTTTATGTATATGTTTATAGGAATTTTACTGTGTATGTGTTCATGTGAACCGCCTAACTTATATCTCCTACCCCACTTTCTTTTTGGTAACCCTAGGTTTATTTTGAAAGTCGGTGAGTCTGTTTCTCTTTTGTAAACTAGTTCAGTTGTATGTACATTTCCATTCCTCCTATAAGTGATATTATATACTATGGGTCCTCCTCTATCTGGCTGGCTTCACTCAGTGTTTGGGCATCCCAGGTCAACCCATGTCCCTTCTAATGGCATTATTTCATTCTTTTTCCTGGCCGAGTAACAGTCCCTTGTATACACGTAGGACCTCCTGTTTACGTATTCATCACTCGCTGGACTATTTTGTAGTTTTTGTGCCTTTGCGGTTGCAAATACTGCGGCAATGAACGTTGGGGTGCATGTATCTTGTTGAATTCAGGATTTTCCCGGGTAACGCACAGGAGTGGGACAGCAGAAATATATGGTTGTATTCTCCTTTGTTTTCTAGCAACTGGTATACAGTGCTTTCTAGTGGCGGTTATCAATGTACATTTCCACTCAACGAGTGGGAAGGTTCCCTTTTCTCCACACTCACTCCCCCATCGCTTGTTTGGAGACTTTTTCGTGCTGGCCATTTTGCATGCCGCGAGGCGATGCCTCGCTATACGGTGGGTTTGCATTTCTTCAATATTGAGCGATGTTCTGCATCGTGTCGTGGTGTGAATTTTTTTTTAAACAGTGTGAGTAAACTTTCCCTCTTGAAATTTGGCTTCCTGAAAGTCTGTGTTTTTGGAATTATTTTTCGGTTACCTAAATCAGCTCACTTTTGAGAACACGTGTCATTAAAAGCCCCACAGGCTTTGTGAATATGAGGTGCCCTGAAGCACCGGGTGTAAAGTTGTTGTTACGGAAAACGTCCACAAGGCGGCAGCATTTCCTCGTGCCCAACTCTTTCCTGGGCAACCAAGAGCTTCAGGTAGAGTAAACTTCCTGCGTGTGAATTAGAGGGGAAGGTGCCAGAGGGAACACCCAAGGACGTGTGTGTCACTACCTCTTCCCCCGTTGAGCTTCACGCCCCGGAAAATTCCGAAGCCTGGCTATAGCACCCTGCTGGGGCTGCTGCGCTGTGTAGGTGGGGTGACTCCTGGCAAGGAGGCTGGATGTGGGAACCCCACCACCAGCAGCCTTGGAGGCTCGGTCACTTTTTGAATCTCCTGCAGCCCAGATGATCCCCCATGGTTCGGGTGCACTTGGCTTCCTTTTAGCTCTAGGAAGGCCCACCCAGCTTCTGAAGTTTTGGTTCCACCCATAAAGGAAGAGACACGACAGCGCTAAGGGGATGCATTTGCAGGCACATGGTTCTCAGGTCTCTCTGCTCCACCTCAGTGCACCCTTGGGACCGCAGGCTGCTCAGGCTGCGGGGATGTGACACCAGCGCATATCACCGAGGCCGGAGGTGAAAAGCGTGCCCATTTCTGGCCTTTTGTATTCATTTTTAGTTTAATTCTTATGCTATGTTGCATTAGGGGTAATTTACAGTGTGGTGATTGCTGTAGGTGTACTGCAATCTGATTCATTTAAACATATAATACATCTAGTGTTTTTTGGATTCCTTTTCCATATAGGTTATTGCAGAACGTTGAGTAGAGGTCCTGGTGTTGTACAGTAGTCCTTGTCGAGTGTGTGTTTTATATATATGTTTATAGGTATTTTACTGTGTATGTGTTCATGGGAAACGCCTAACTTATATCTCCTCGCCACCTATGTTTTTTAGTAACACTAGGTTTATTTTGAAAGTCGGTGAGTCTGTTTCTGTTTTGTAAACTAGTTCAGTTGTATGTATGTTTCCCTTCCTCCTATAAGTGTTATATATGCTACGGGTCCTCCTCTGTCTGACTGTGTTCACTCAGTGTTTTGGAATCCCAGGTCCATCCATGTTCTTTCCAGTGGCATTATTTCTTTCTTTTTCCTGGCTGAGTAACAGTCCCTTGTATACACGTAGGACCTCCCCTTTCTCTATTCATCACCCGCTGGACTATTTGTTTTTGTGTCTTGGCGATTGTAAATAGTGCCGCAATGAAAGTTGGGGTGCTTGTGTCTTTTTGAATTATGGATTTTCCCGAGTAACGCCCGGAATTGGGACTGCAGAAGGATAGGTTCACTCTCTCTTTAGTTTTCTAGGAACTCGGATACAGTGCTTTCTAGGGGCGGTTAACAATGTACATTTCCACTCAACGAGTGGGAAGGTTCCCTTTTCTCCAGACTCACTCCTCCATCGATTGTTTGGAGACTTTTTCGTGCTGGCCATTTTGCATGCCGTGAGGCGATGCCGCCCTATACGTTGGGTTTGCATTTCTCCAATACGGAGCGATGTTCTGCATCGTGTCGTGGTGTGAATTTTTTTTTTAAACAGTGTTAGTAAACTTTCCCTCTTGCAATTTGGCTTCTTGATAGTCTGTGTTTTTGGAATTATTTTTCGGTTACCTATCTCGGATCACTTTTGAGAACACGTGTCATTAAAAGCCCCACAGGCTTTGTGAATATGAGGTGCCCTGAAGCACCGGGTGTAAAGTTGTTGTTACGTTAAACGTCCACAAGGCGGCAGCATTTCTTCGTGCCCAACTCTTTCCTGGAAACCAAAATTGAGTGGGAAGGTGCCTTTTACTCCACACTCATTCCCCATCGATTGTTTGTACACGATTTGATGCTGGCCATACTGTCTGCTGCGGAGTGATGCCTCTTTATACTTGTGATTTGTATTTCTAGAATAATCAGCGATTTTCAACTTCCAGTCGTTGTCGGGGTTTTTTTTTAAACAGTGTGAGTAAACTTTCCCTTTTGAAATTTGGCTTTTTGAATGTCTGAGTGTTCCGAATTTTTTTTCAGTTACCTAACCCAGGTCATTTATGAGGACATGTGTTTTTAAAAGCCCCACAGGCTTTGTGAATATTAGGTGGCCTGCAGCACCAGTTGTAAGGTTGTTGTTACGGGACAAGTCCACAAGGAGGCAGCATTTCTTCGTGCCCAACTCTTTTTCCTGGGCAACGAAAAGCTTTAGGTAGAGTCATCTTACTGGGTGTGAATTAGAGGGAAAGGTGCCAGGGGGAACACCCAAGGGCTTGTGTGTCACTACTTCTTCCCCGTTAAGATTCTCGCCCCGGAAAATTCCGAACCCTGGCTAAGCAACCCTGCTGGGGGTGCTGCGGTGTGTAGGTGGGGTGACTCCTGGCAAGGAGGCTGGATGCGGGAACCTCACCACCAGCAGCCGTGGAGGCTCGGTACCTTTTTGAATCTCCTGCAACCCAGATGATCCCCCATGGTTTGGGTGCACTCTGCTTCTTTTTATCTGTATGAAGGTGCACCTAGATTCTGAAATTTTGGTTCCACCCAGAAAGGAAGGGACACGACAGCTTTAAGGGGCTGCATTTGCAGGCACACCCTCCTCAGGTGTCTCCGCTCCACCTCAGTGCACCCTTGGGACCCCAGGCTGCTGAGGCTGCGGGGATGTGACACCAGGGCATATCACCGAGGCAGGAGGCGAAAAGTGTACTCACTTCTGCCCTTCGGCGTTCATTTTTAGTTTAATTCTTATGGTATGTTGCGTTAGGGGTAAATTACAGTGTGGTGTTTGGTGTAGGTGTACAGCAAGCTGATTCAGTTACACATGTAATATAGCTGCTCTTTTCCAGATTCCTTTTCCGTATAGGTTATTGCAGAACGTTGAGTAGAGGTCCTGGTGTTGTACAGTAGTCCTTGTCGAGTGTGTGTTTTATATATATGTTTATAGGAATTTTACTGTGTATGTGTTCATGTGAACCGCCTAACTTATATCTCCTACCCCACTTTCTTTTTGGTAACCCTAGGTTTATTTTGAAAGTCGGTGAGTCTGTTTCTCTTTTGTAAACTAGTTCAGTTGTATGTACATTTCCATTCCTCCTATAAGTGATATTATATACTATGGGTCCTCCTCTATCTGGCTGGCTTCACTCAGTGTTTGGGCATCCCAGGTCAACCCATGTCCCTTCTAATGGCATTATTTCATTCTTTTTCCTGGCCGAGTAACAGTCCCTTGTATACACGTAGGACCTCCTGTTTACGTATTCATCACTCGCTGGACTATTTTGTAGTTTTTGTGCCTTTGCGATTGCAAATACTGCGGCAATGAACGTTGGGGTGCATGTATCTTGTTGAATTCAGGATTTTCCCGGGTAACGCACAGGAGTGGGACAGCAGAAATATATGGTTGTATTCTCCTTTGTTTTCTAGCAACTGGTATACAGTGCTTTCTAGTGGCGGTTATCAATGTACATTTCCACTCAACGAGTGGGAAGGTTCCCTTTTCTCCACACTCACTCCCCCATCGCTTGTTTGGAGACTTTTTCGTGCTGGCCATTTTGCATGCCGCGAGGCGATGCCTCGCTATACGGTGGGTTTGCATTTCTTCAATATTGAGCGATGTTCTGCATCGTGTCGTGGTGTGAATTTTTTTTTAAACAGTGTGAGTAAACTTTCCCTCTTGAAATTTGGCTTCCTGAAAGTCTGTGTTTTTGGAATTATTTTTCGGTTACCTAAATCAGCTCACTTTTGAGAACACGTGTCATTAAAAGCCCCACAGGCTTTGTGAATATGAGGTGCCCTGAAGCACCGGGTGTAAAGTTGTTGTTACGGAAAACGTCCACAAGGCGGCAGCATTTCCTCGTGCCCAACTCTTTCCTGGGCAACCAAGAGCTTCAGGTAGAGTAAACTTCCTGCGTGTGAATTAGAGGGGAAGGTGCCAGAGGGAACACCCAAGGACGTGTGTGTCACTACCTCTTCCCCCGTTGAGCTTCACGCCCCGGAAAATTCCGAAGCCTGGCTATAGCACCCTGCTGGGGCTGCTGCGCTGTGTAGGTGGGGTGACTCCTGGCAAGGAGGCTGGATGTGGGAACCCCACCACCAGCAGCCTTGGAGGCTCGGTCACTTTTTGAATCTCCTGCAGCCCAGATGATCCCCCATGGTTCGGGTGCACTTGGCTTCCTTTTAGCTCTAGGAAGGCCCACCCAGCTTCTGAAGTTTTGGTTCCACCCATAAAGGAAGAGACACGACAGCGCTAAGGGGATGCATTTGCAGGCACATGGTTCTCAGGTCTCTCTGCTCCACCTCAGTGCACCCTTGGGACCGCAGGCTGCTCAGGCTGCGGGGATGTGACACCAGCGCATATCACCGAGGCCGGAGGTGAAAAGCGTGCCCATTTCTGGCCTTTTGTATCCATTTTTAGTTTAATTCTTATGCTATGTTGCATTAGGGGTAATTTACAGTGTGGTGATTGCTGTAGGTGTACTGCAATCTGATTCATTTAAACATATAATACATCTAGTGTTTTTTGGATTCCTTTTCCATATAGGTTATTGCAGAACGTTGAGTAGAGGTCCTGGTGTTGTACAGTAGTCCTTGTCGAGTGCGTGTTTTATGCATATGTTTATAGGTATTTTACTGTGTGTGTGTTCATGTGAACCGCCTAACTTACATCTCCTCGCCACCTCTGTTTTTTGGTAACCCTAGGCTTATTTTGAAAGTCGGTGATTCTGTTTCTGTTTTGTAAACTAGTTCAGTTGTATGTATGTTTCCATTCCTCCTATAAGTGATATTATATGCTATGGGTCCTCCTCTGTCTGACTGTGTTCACTCAGTGTTTGGGCATCCCAGGTCCATCCATGTTCTTTCCAATGGCATTATTTCCTTCTTTTTCCTGGCTGAGTAACAGCCCCTTCTATACACGTAGGGCCTCCCCTGTCTCTATTCATCACTCGCTGGACTATTTGTTTTTGTGTCTTGGCGATTCTAAATAGTGCCACAAATGAAAGTTGGGGTGCTTGTGTCTTTTTGAATTATGGATTTTCCCGAGTAATGCCCAGGAGTGGGCCTGCAGTAGTATAGGGTCGCTCTCTCCTTAGTTTTCTAGGAACTGGGATACGGTGCTTTCTAGTGGTGGTTACCAATGTACATTTCGACTCACCGAGTGGGAAGGTGCCTTTTACTCCACACTCGTTCCCCATCGAATGTTTGCACACGTTTTGATGCTGGCCATACTGTCTGCTGCGGGGTGATGCCTCTTTATACTTCTGATTTGTATTTCTAGAATAATCAGCGATTTTCCACTTCCTGTCGTGGTCGGGTTTTTTTTTTTTTTTTTTTAAAACAGTGTGAGTAAGCTTTCCCTTTTGAAATTTGGCTTCCTGAAAGTCTGTGTGTTTCGAATTTTTTTTCGGTTACCTATCCCAGGTCATTTCTGAGGACACGTGTCATTAAAATCCCCACAGGCTTTGTGAATATGAGGTGCCCTGAAGCACCGGTTGTAAAGTTGTTGTTACGTTAAACGTCCACAAGGCGGCAGCATTTCTTCGTGCCCAACTCTGCTTCCTGGGCAACTAAAAGCTTTAGGAAGAGTCATCTTACTGGGCTGTGAATTAGAGGGCAAGGTGCCAGGGGCAACACCCAAGGGCTTGTGTGTCACTACTTCTTCCCCCGTTCAGATTCAGGCCCCTGAATATTCCGAACCCTTGCCAAACCAACCTGCTGGTGGTGCTGGGGTGTGTAGGTGGGGTGACTGCTGGCAAGGAGGCTGGATGTGGGGACCCCACCAACCAGCAGCCGTGGAGGCTCGGTCACTTTTTGAAGCTCCTGCAGCCCAGACGGTCCACCAGGGTTTGGGTGCACTTGGCTTCCTTTTAGCTGTATGAAGGCCCACCTAGATTCTGAAGTTTTGGTTCCACCCAGAAAGGAAGGGACACGACAGCGCTAAGGGGCTGCATTTGCAGGCACACCCTCCTCAGGTGTCTCCGCTCCACCTCAGTGCACCCTTGGGACCCCAGGCTGCTGAGGCTGCGGGGATGTGACACCAGGGCATATCACCGAGGCAGGAGGCGAAAAGTGTACTCACTTCTGCCCTTCGGCGTTCATTTTTAGTTTAATTCTTACGGTATGTTGCGTTAGGGGTAAATTACAGTGTGGTGTTTGGTGTAGGTGTACAGCAAGCTGATTCAGTTACACATGTAACATAGCTACTGTTTTTCGGATTCCTTTTTCTTTATAGGTTATTGCAGAACATTGAGTAGAGGTCCTGGTGTTGTACAGTAGTCCTTGTCGAGTGCGTGTTTTATATTTATGTTTATAGGTATTTTACTGTGTATGCGTTCATGTGAACTGCCTAACTTCTATCTCCTACTCCACTTACTTTTTGGTAACCCTAGGTTTATTTTGATAGTCAGTGAGTCTGTTTCTGTTTTGTAAACTAGTTCAGTTGTATGTATGTTTCCATTCCTCCTATAAGTGATATTATATACTATGGGTCCTCCTCTATCTGGCTGGCTTCACTCAGTGTTTGGGCATCCCAGGTCAACCCATGTCCCTTCTAATGGCATTATTTCATTCTTTTTCCTGACTGAGTAGCAGTCCCTTGTATACACGTAGCACCTCTTTATGTATTCATTACTCGCTGGACTATTTGTTTGTTTTTATGTCTTGGCGATTGTAAATAGTGGCGCAATGAACGTTGGGATGCATGTGTCTTGTTGAATTATGGATTTTCTCGGGTAACACAGGAGTGGGACAGGAGAAATATAGGGTTTCATTCTCCGTAGTTTTCTAGCCACTGGGATACAGTGCTTTCTAGTGGCGGTTACCAATGTACATTTCCACTCACCGAGTGGGAAGGTTCCCTCTTCTCCACACTCACAGCCCCATCGATTGTAGACTTTTTGATACTGGCAATTTTGCCTGCTGGGAGGCGATGCGTCGTTACACTTTGGATTTTTATTTCTCCAATAATGAGCGATGTTCTGCATCTTGTTGTTGTGTGTATTTTTTTAAGTGTGTGTAAAGTTTCCCTCTTGAAATTTGGGTTCGTGAAAGTCTGTGTGTTTCGAATCCTTTTTCGGTTACCTACCCCAGGTCATTTTTGAGGACACGCGTCATTAAAAGCCTCATAGGCTTCGTGAATATGAGGTGCCCTGAAGCACAGGTTGTAAAGTTGTTGTTCCGGGAATTGTCCACAAGGTGGCAGCATTTCTTCGTGGCCAACTCTAGTTCGTTGGCAACCAAAAGCTTTAGGAAGAGTCATCTTACTGGGCTATGAATTAGAGGGGAAGGTGCCAGAGGCAACACCCAAGGACTTGTGTGTCTCTACCTCTTCTCCGTTAAGCTTCACGCCCCCGAAAATTCCGAACCCTGGCTAAACCACCCTGCTGCGGGTGCTGCGGTGTGTAGGTGGGGTGACTCCTGGCAAGGAGGCTGGATGTGGGAACCCCACCACCAGCAGCCGTGGAGGCTCGGTCACTTTTTGAAGCTCCTGCATCCCCGACGGTCCCCCATGGTTTGGCTTCACTCAGCTTCGTTTACCTGTCGGAGGGCCCACCTGCAGCTGGTGATTGTGGTTCCATGGAGAAGTGACAGAAAGTACAGCTCTTTGGGATTCTCCTTTGTGGGCACATCCTCTCCTGCTCTCCCACCTCCACTTCAGTCCAGCTTTGGGTCCGAAGGCTCCTCATGCTTAGGGTATATGATACCAGCCTAGATCACCCTGGCCGGAGGGGAATGTAGTAGGCATTTCTTTTCTTTTCTTTTTTAATTTAATACTTATGGTATATTGGTATACAGTTGATTTACAATGTGGTGTTTGTTGTAGGTGTACAGTAACCTGATTCATTTATATGTATAGTTATATCCTTTTTTGTTTTGTTTTCCATATAGGTTTTTGCAGAACGTTGAGTAGACTTCCTTTTGCTGTACAGTAAGTCCTTGTTCATTATTTTTTGTATATTATTGTGTATATATTAATCTAAATGTCCTTATTTATTTCTGCCCCTGAGCTTTCCTGTTTGGGAATCCTAAGTTTGTTTTCTAAATCTGTGAGTCTGTTGTGTAAATAATTTCATTTGTATCATTTTTTTAGGTTCCAGCTATAAGTGATATCATATGCTATTTGTCTTTCTCTGACTGACTTCACTTAGTCTATGATCATCCTTGTTCCATCCATGTTTCTTCCTTTGGCATTATTTAGTTCTTGTTTATGGCTAAGAGTCCATTGTACACAGGTACCATATCTTCTTTATCCATTCATCTATATGTGGGTATTTTGGTTGTTTTTGTGTCTGGGCTATTGTAAATAGTGCTGCAATCAACAGTGGGGTACATGTGTCTTCTTCAATCATGGATTTCTCCAGAAATACACCCCCATGTGGGACTGCTGGAACGTAGGGTAGCTCTCTTTTTAGTTTTATAGTAATTTCGATACTGCCCTTTATAGTGGCTGTTACCAATGTACATCCCCACGAACAGTTTAGGAGGATTCTTATTTCTCCACACCGTCTGCAGCATTTAGTATTTGTGGACTCTTTGATGATGGCCATTGTGACTGCAGTGAAGTGGTAGTTCCTTGTAGTTTTGACTTGCATTTCTCTAATAACTAGTGATGTTGAGCATCTTTCCCGTGTCTGTGGACCATCTGTACGTGTTCTTTATGAAATGTTTATTCTTCCTATTTTTTATTGGTTTTTTTGGTTGTTGTTTTTTATAAGCTGTTTGTGTATTTTGGAAATTAAGCCTTTGTCATGAGA
Organism: Delphinus delphis; assembly: GCF_949987515.2. Lineage (NCBI taxonomy): Eukaryota > Metazoa > Chordata > Mammalia > Artiodactyla > Delphinidae > Delphinus > Delphinus delphis. The sequence goes on along the minus strand of NC_082692.2, from coordinate 100,533,836 downwards.
TCACTTCCAAATATTTTCTCCCCATCTCAGGTTGTCTTTTCGTTTTGTGTATGTTTTCCTTTGCTGCACAAATGCTTTCAAGTTTTGTTTAGGTCCTATTTCTTTGCTCCTCCTTTTATTTCTATTGCTTTGGGAGACTGGCCTATGAAAACATTGTTATGTTGTATGTCAGACAATATTTTGCCTATGTTCTCTTCTAGGAGTTCCGTAGTGTCGTGTCTCATATTTAAGCCAATCTGAGTTTATTTTTGTGCATGGCATAAGGGAGTGTTCTAATGTCATTGATCGATCGATTTACATGCAGCTGTCCGACTTTCCCAGTACCACTTGCTGAATAGACTAGACTGTCTTTCTCCATCGTATATTCTTACCTCCTCTGTCGAAAATTAATTGACCATAAGTGAGTGGGTTTTTTTCTGGGTTTTCTATTTCTGTTCCATTGATCCATGTGTCCATTTTGTGCCAATACCATGCTGCTTTGATTACTGTAACTTTGTAGTATTGTGTAAAGTTTGGGAGGATTACTCCTCCAGCTTTGTTCTTTTTCCTCAGAATTACTTTGGCAATTCTGGGTCTTTTGTGGTTCGATAGAAATTTTAGGATTATTTGTCCTAGTTTTGTGAAAACTGTCATGGTTAATTAGACAGGTATCACCAGCCTATGTTTTTTTGTTTTAAAAAGAAGACACACTAATCCAAGTGCTTTTAAATAATTTTATTTAAAAAGATCATCCCAACAGCACCCCCCGCCCCCCACTCCCACGTCACTGCAAGTCGGTAGGGCAAATGTACACGTGGGCCCCAAGGAGACCCCAAGTGGCCTTTACAGTGCCACCCCTTGGCATGTTGTGCTTCCCGAGAGCCCTAAGAAAACCCCATATAGAAAAATACAAGGAATATGCTCCAATCTCAGCCAGAGAAAAATACAGCTTTTAGGGGGTGGAAGGGGCATGTCCCAGGGGCTGTACCCAAAATGCATAGGCAGGCAGGACGCTCACTGGGGGACAGGTGTCAGGAGGTGTCAATTCTGGGGGGTGAACAATCCCCATGAGAAGACAGAGGAATATTGCATATAAGAAGGCCGGCGTGGCCAGGAGATCCACCCGCCGGGCCTGGTTGCATACGTCTGGGGGAACCGCAGAGGCCTCAGCCCGAGGAGGGCAGAAAACTGTTCAGGGTCGCTGCATCGTCCTCGGCTGCTGTCGAGCGTAGCTTTCCCAAGCCCAGCGGGCAGACATGGTTCTGCCCTGACAGGCAGGCCAGTACCTACTCAGAGACTGTCAACCCCTTAATTGTCCAGAGGGGGTCAGACCAGAGGGGTTCAGACAGCAACGAGAAGAGACCCAGGGTGAAAGGAAGAGATGTCTTGACTCCCTATCGAGTCCCTTGAGTGGAAGAGCCTTTTTCAGGCCTCCAGGGGATTCAGGGGTAGAGGAGGATGAAGGTGGGAGTGGGCACCCCGTTTTCCTGAGACACTGTTAAGAGCTGGGCAGGCGCAGAACAGGTCCCAAGACCTGGCTGAATCCTTTCTGCCCACCTCCATCTCAGGGGCCACAGCCCAGACCACCAGGTGGAGACCCCGGGCCCTTCTCAAAACCAGAAGGGTTTCTGGACTGCAGAAAATGAGGAAAGCGATGTTAAGGGATACTGGTGCTTCCAGATTTCAAGTGAGAATCAACTTCCTTGAATGACCACTTTGGACACTGTCACTGCTGGGTGTGAGAAAGGATGGACTGTCTCCCCTGCCTGTCTGTCTGTCTGGCTCTGCTTCTCTCTCCTCCTTCACTGATTTATTAGGCTAGGAGCTCTATCATCTTACATATCCTACTTATTTCCATGGTTTTCCCATCTTCACTGTAATAGCAGCTGAATGGAACCCCCTGGGTCTTTTGTCCTGAAATGACTCCCACCCACCCTGAGGGGCCTGGGCTAAGACGGGTGTACTCATATGGTCCAGTGGCCACACGTCCTACTAAAGCAGCAGGAGGGGCTGACAGCCCAAAGCCTGACACCAAGCTTGCCCAATGGGCCCAGAACTGAGGTCTCAAACTACAGAGGCTTCGACCAGAGTCTCAGAAATGAAAGAACCCCTCAAAGGGCCAGTGCTTCCTGGGAATCCAGACACCCCAGTTCAGAGTCTCCTAAGTGGGGATGCTGGTAAGCCCTGAACACCAGACTCTGGAGAAGGGAAGTGGCTGGACTCTTCCGCTGAGCAGCCTCCTTCCTGGTGGGAGGCTGCCCAGATGAAGTAGCCCCCACCCTCCCGCGACCGCACAGGTGGGATCAGGTCCCGCCTTGCTCACCTCCTGAGACAGGGCGCTCACTCCTCCCTCACAGCACTCAGGCTCCATGGCTCTTCTGGGAGAACACTCCTTACGTGGAGCTGAGCTGTCCCCGCACTAGACGCTCTTCCCAGGGGTTCTGGAGGTACCTGGGGCAGCCCCTGTACGCCCAGCTGAGCAGCCTGCCTTGACCCCTACTGGGCAGGCCCCACACTGGGCATCTTGGAGGTCCAACTGGAGAAAGACCTCGATATCACCGCAACTGGGCCCGGCCCCCTGTTGCCGCAGACATGGAGAAGAGTCTGGTCAGAGCCTGCCAAATGACAGATGGATGAGTGGGTGGCCACTTCTTCAGCCTGGCTGCATGTGTGGGCGCCAGGATCTTCCAACGTGTCCAGACCATGTGCTGACTTCAAAGCATCCGTGGGCCTCTGGGGCCTGGTGCTCGTGGAGCCCGGCTGCTCTGGGCCAGCGGGTTGCGGCTGATGACCAGCTCCACGACATCGCCCGCCTCGGCCAGGAGCGGCACCGTCAGGCAGCAGTCAAGGTCCCGCGTGTGAACGTGGTTGACCTGCACATGCACAGCCATGGGGCAGATGGCGTCAGCTCAGCATGCACTGAAGTAGGTGAGAATTTCCTCAAATACAGACCCTGCCCAGCCCAGACACAGGGTGAATCTTAACACTCACACAGAGGAAGGCACTCTCATTTCAAGTCTTTCAACCCTTCCATGCATCCTTCACCCTCCAGCACCTGCATGTCTCCATTTTTTTTTCTCATCTGAAAAATCTTATTTATTTTTTGTGGTACACGGGCCTCTCACTGTTGTGGCCTCTCCCGTTGCGGAGCACAGGCTCCGGATGCGCAGGCTCAGCAGCCATGGCTCACGGGCCCAGCCGCTCCGCAGCATGTGGGATCTTCCGGGACCGAGGCACGAACCCATGTCCCCTGCATTGGCAGGCGGACTCTCAACCACTGCGCCGCCAGGGAAGCCCCTTATTTATTTATTTTTTAAATGTTTCTTTATTGTGGTAAAAGTCACATAAAACACTATTTTAACCATATTTAACTGTACAGTTCAGTGGCACTAAGTGCATTCACATTGTTATGCAACTCTCACCATCATCCATCTCCTGAATTTTTCACCTTCCTAAACTGAAACTCTGTCCCCATTAAATACTAACTCTGAAATCCGCCCCCAACCACTGGCCCCTGGCATCTACCAGTGTACTTTCTGACTATATGAATTTGGCTATTCTAGGTACCTCATATAAGTGGAGTCAAACAGTTATTTGTCGGGGACTTCCGGGAAGATGGCAGAAGAGTAAGACGCGGAGATCACCTTCCTCCCCACAGATACACCAGAAATACATCTACGCGTGGAACAACTCCTACGGTGCACCTACTGAACGCTGGCAGAAGACCTCAGACCTCCCAAAAGGCAAGGAACCCCCCACGTACCTGGTTAGGGCAAAAGAAAAAAATAAACAGAGACAAAAGGATAGGGACGGGTCCTGCACCAGCGGGAGAGAGCTGTGACGGAGGAAAAGTGTCCACACACTAGGCAGCCCCTTCGCGGGCGGAGACTTCGGGTGGCGGAGTGGGGGAGCTTGGGAGCCGCGGAAGAGAGCACAGCAACAGGGGTGCGGAGGGCAAAGCGGAGAGATTCCAGCGCAGAGGATCGGGCTGACCGGCACTCACCAGCCGAGAGGCTTGTCTGCTCACCCCGCTGGGGCGGGCGGGGCTGGGAGCTGAGGCTCTGGCTTCTGTCGGAGCGCCGGGAGAGGACTGAGGTTGGCGGCGTGAACACAGCCTGCAGGGCGTTAGTGCACCGCGGCTAGCCGGGAGGGAGTCTGGGGAAAAATCTGGACCTGCCGAAGAGGCAAGAGACTTTTTCTTCCCTCTTTGTTTCCTGGTGCACGAGGAGAGGGGATTAAGAACGCTGCTTAAGAGAGCTCCAGAGACGGGCGCGAGCCACGGTTAAAAGTGCGGAGCCCAGAGACAGACATGAGACGCTAAGGCCGCTGCTGCCGCCACCAAGAAGCCTGTGTGCGAACACAGGTCACTATCCACACCCCCTTCCGGGGAGCCTGTGCAGCCCGCCACTGCCAGGGTCCCGGGATCCAGGGACAACTCCCCCGGGAGAACGCAGGGCGCGCCTCAGGCTAGCAATGTCATGCTGGCCTCTGCCACCGCAGGCCCGCCCCACACTCCGTGACCCTCCCTACCCCCCCCACCCCCGGCCTGAGTGAGCCAGAGCCTCCGAATCAGCGGCTCCTTTAACCCCGTCCTGTCTGAGCAAAGAACAGACGCCCTCCGGTGACCTACACGCACAGGCGGGGCCAAATCCAAAGCTGAGCCCCTGGGAGCTGTGAGAACAAAGAAGAGAAAGGGAAATCTCTCCCAGCAGCCTCAGAAGCAGCGGATTAAAGCTCCACAATCAACTTGATGTACCCTGCGTCTGTGGAATACATGAATAGACAACGAATCATCCCAAATTAAGGAGCCCTGTGGATGAAAGGCTCTTGGTGCTGCAGCCAGGAGTCAGTGCTGTGCCTCTGAGGTGGGAGAGCCAACTTCAGGACACTGGTCCACAAGAGGCCTCCCAGCTGCACATAATATCAAACAACGAAAATCTCCCAGAGATCTCCAGCTCAACGCCAGCACCCAGCTTCACTCAACGACCAGCAAGCTACAGTGCTGGACATCCTATGCCAAACAACTAGCAAGACAGGAACACAACCCCACCCATTAGCAGAGAGGCTGCCCAAAATCATAATAAGTCTACAGACACCCCAAAACACACCACCAGACGTGGACCTGCCCACCAGAAAGACAAGATCCAGCCTCATCCACCAGAACACAGGCACTAGTCCCCTCCACCAGGAAGCCTACACAACCCACTGAACCAACCTTAGCCACTGGGGACAGACACTAAAAACAACAGGAACTACGAACCTTCAGCCTGCAAAAAGGAGACCCCAAACACAGTAAGATAAGCAAAATGAAAAGACAGAAAAACACACAGCAGATGAAGGAGCAAGATAAAAACCCACCAGACCTAACAAATGAAGAGGAAATAGGCAGTCTACCTAAAAAAGAATTCAGAATAATGATAGTAAAGATGATCCAAAATCTTGGAAATAGAATAGACAAAATACAAGAATCAGTTAACAAGGACCTAGAAGAACTAAAGATGAAACAAACAATGATGAACAACACAATAAATGAAATGAAAAATACTCTAGATGGGATCAATAGCAGAATAACTGAGGCAGAAGAACGGATAAGTGACCTGGAAGATAAAATAGTAGAAATAACTACTGCAGAGCAGGATAAAGAAAAAAGAATGAAAAGAACTGAGGACAGTCTCAGAGACCTCTGGGACAACATTAAACGCACCAACATTCGAATTATAGGGGTTCCAGAAGAAGAAGAGAAAAAGAAAGGGACTGAGAAAATATTTGAAGAGATTATAGTTGAAAACTTCCCTAATATGGGAAAGGAAATAGTTAATCAAGTCCAGGAAGCACAGAGAGTCCCATACAGGATAAATCCAAGGAGAAATACACCAAGACACATATTAATCAAACTGTCAAAAATTAAATACAAAGAAAATATATTAAAAGTGCAAGGGAAAAACAACAAATAACACACAAGGGAATCCCCATAAGGTTAACAGCTGATCTTTCAGCAGAAACTCTGCAAGCCAGAAGGGAGTGGCAGGACATATTGAAAGTGTTGAAGGAGAAAAACATGCAACCAAGATTACTCTACCCAGCAAGGATCTCTTTCAGATATGATGGAGAAATTAAAACCTTTACAGACAAGCGAAAGCTGAGAGAGTTCAGCACCACCAAACCAGCTCTACAACAACTGCTAACGGAACTTCTCTAGGCAAGAAACACGAAAGAAGGAAAAGACCTACAATAACGAACCCAAAACAATTAAGAAAATGGGAATGGGAACACACATATCGATAATTACCTTAAATGTAAATGGACTAAATGCTCCCACCAAAAGACACAGATTGGCTGAATGGATACAAAAACAAGACGCATATATTTGCTGTCTACAAGAGACCCACTTCAGACCTAGAGACACATACAGACTGAAAGTAAGGGGATGGAGAAAGGTATTTCATGCAAATGGAAACCAAAAGAAAGCTGGAGTAGCAATTCTCATATCAGACAAAATAGACTTTAAAACAAAGACTATTAGAAGAGACAAAGAAGGACACTACATAATGATCAAGGAATCGATCCAAGAAGAAGATATAACAATTGTAAATATTTATGCACCCAACATAGGAGCACCTCAATACATAAGGCAAATACTGACAGCCATAAAAGGGGAAATCGACAGTAACACATTCATAGTAGGGGACTTTAACACCCCACTTTCACCAATGGACAGATCATCCAAAATGAAAATAAATAAGGAAACACAAGCTTTAAATGATACATTAAACAAGATGGACTTAATTGATATTTACAGGACATTCCATCCCAAAACAACAGAATACACATTTTTCTCAAGTGCTCATGGAACATTCTCCAGGATAGATCATATCTTGGGTCACAAATCAAGCCTTGGTAAATTTAAGAAAATGGAAATTGTATCAAGTATCTTTTCCGACCACAACGCTATGAGACTAGATATCAATTACAGGAAAAGATCTGTAAAAAATGCAAACACATGGAGGCTAAACAATACACTACTTAATAATGAAGTGATCACTGAAGAAATCAAAGAGGAAATCAAAAAATACCTAGAAATAAATGACAATGGAGACACGACGACTCAAAATCTATGGGATGCAGCAAAAGCAGTTCTAAGAGGGAAGTTTATAGCAATACAATCCTACCTTAAGAAACAGGAAACATCTCAAATAAACAACCTAACCTTGCACCTAAAGCAATTAGAGAAAGAAGAACAAAAAACCCCCAAAGTTAGCAGAAGGAAAGAAATCATAAAAATCAGATCAGAAATAAATGAAAAAGAAAGGAAGGAAACGATAGCAAAGATCAATAAAACTAAAAGCTGGTTCTTTGAAAGGATAAACAAAATTGATAAACCATTAGCCAGACTCATCAAGAAAAAAAGGGAGAAGACTCAAATTAATAGAATTAGAAATGAAAAAGGAGAAGTAACAACTGACACTGCAGAAATACAAAAGATCATGAGAGATTACTAAAAGCAGCTCTATTCCAATAAAATGGACAACCTGGAAGAAATGGACAAATTCTTAGAAAGGCACAACCTGACAAGACTGAATCAGGAAGAAACAGAAAATATGAACAGACCAATCACAAGCACTGAAATTGAAACTGTGATTAAAAATCTTCCAACAAGCAAAAGCCCAGGACCAGATGGCTTCACAGGCGAATTCTATCAAACATTTAGAGAAGAGCTATCACCTATCCTTCTCAAACTCTTCCAAAATATAGCAGAGGGAGGAACACTCCCCAACTCATTCTACGAGGCCACCATCACCCTGATACCAAAACCAGACAAGGATGTCACAAAGAAAGAAAACTACAGGCCAATATCACTGATGAACATAGATGCAAAAATCCTCAACAAAATACTAGCAAACAGAATCCAACAGCACATTAAACGGATCATACACCATGATCAAGTGGGGTTTATTCCAGGAATGCAAGGATTCTTCAATATACGCAAATCAATCAACGTGATACACCATATTAACAAATTGAAGGAGAAAAACCATATGATCATCTCAATAGATGCAGAGAAAGCTTTTGACAAAATTCAACACCCATTTATGATAAAAACCCTGCAGAAAGTAGGCATAGAGGGAACTTTCCTCAACATAATAAAGGCCATATATGACAAACCAACAGCCAACATCGTCCTCAATGGTGAAAAACTGAAAGCATTTCCACTAAGATCAGGAACAAGACAAGGTTGCCCACTCTCACCACTCTTATTCAACATAGTTTTGGAAGTTTTAGCCACGGCAATCAGAGAAGAAAAGGAAATAAAAGGAATCCAAATCGGAAAAGAAGTAGTAAAGCTGTCACTCTTTGCAGATGACATGATACTCTACATAGAGAATCCTAAAGATGCTACCAGAAAACTACTAGAGCTAATCAATGAATTTGGTAAAGTAGCAGGATACAAAATTAATGCACAGAAATCTCTGGCATTCCTATACACTAAGGACGAAAAATCTGAAAGTGAAATCAAGAAAACACTCCCATTTACCATTGCAACAAAAAGAATAAAATATCTAGGAATAAACCTACCTAAGGAGACAAAAGACATGTATGCAGAAAATTATAAGACACTGATGAAAGAAATTAAAGATGATACAAATAGATGGAGAGATATACCATGTTCTTGGATTGGAAGAATCAACATTGTGAAAATGACTCTACTACCCAAAGCAATCTACAGATTCAATGCAATCCCTATCAAACTACCACTGGCATTTTTCACAGAACTAGAACAAAAAATTTCACAATTTGTATGGAAACACAAAAGACCCCGAATAGCCAAAGCAATCTTGAGAACGAAAAACGGAGTTGGAGGAATCAGGCTTCCTGACTTCAGACTGTACTACAAAGCTACAGTAATCAAGACAGTATGGTACTGGCACAAAAACAGAAATATAGATCAATGGAACAGGATAGAAAGCCCAGAGATAAATCCACGCACCTATGGTCACCTTACCTTTGATAAAGGAGGCAGGAATGTACAGTGGAGAAAGGACAGCCTCTTCAATAAGTGGTGCTGGGAAAACTGGACAGGTACATGTAAAAGTATGAGATTAGATCACTCCCTAACACCATACACAAAAATAAGCTCAAAATGGATTAAAGACCTAAATATAAGGCCAGAAACTATCAAACTCTTAGAGGAAAACATAGGCAGGACACTCTATGACATAAATCACAGCAAGGTCCTTTTTGACCCACCTCCTAGAGAAATGGAAATAAAAACAAAAGTAAACAAATGGGACCTAATGAAACTTAAAAGCTTTTGCACAGCAAAGAAAACCATAAAGAAGACCAAAAGACAACCCTCAGTATGGGAGAAAATATTTGCAAATGAAGCAACTGACAAAGGATTAATCTCCAAAATTTATAAGCAGCTCATGCAGCTTAATAACAAAAAAACAAACAACCCAATCCAAAAATGGACAGAAGACCTAAATAGACATTTCTCCAAAGAAGATATACAGAGTGCCAACAAACACATGAAAGAATGCTCAACATCACTAATCATTAGAGAAATGCAAATCAAAACTACAATGAGATATCATCTCACACCAGTCAGAATGGCCATCATCAAAAAATCTAGAAACAATAAATGCTGGAGAGGGTGTGGAGAAAAGGGAACCCTCTTACACTGTTGGTGGGAATGTAAATTGATACAGCCACTGTGGAGAACAGTATGGAGGTTCCTTAAAAAACTACAAACAGAACTACCATATGACCCAGCAATCCCACTACTGGGCATATACCCTGAGAAAACCATAATTCAAAAAGAGTCATGTACCAAAATGTTCATTGCAGCTCTATTTACAATAGCCAGGAGATGGAAACAACCTAAGTGTCCATCATCGGATGAATGGATAAAGAAGATGTGGCACATATATACAATGGAATATTACTCAGCCATAAAAAGAAACGAAATTGAGCTATTTGTAATGAGGTGGATAGACCTAGAGTCTGTCATACAGAGCGAAGTAAGTCAGAAAGAGAGAGACAAATACCGTATGCTAACACATATATATGGAATTTAAGAAAAAAAAAGTCATGAAAAACCTAGGGGTGAAACAGGAATAAAGACACAGACTTACTAGAGAATGGACTTGAGGCTATGGGGAGGGGGAAGGGTAAACGGTGATAAAGTGAGAGAGAGGCATGGACATATATACACTACCAAACGTAAGGTAGATAGCTAGTGGGAAGCAGCCGCATAGCACAGGGAGATCAGCTCGGTGCTTTGTGACCGCCTGGAGGGGTGGGATAGGGAGGGTGGGAGGGAGGGAGACGCAAGCGGGAAGAGATATGGGAACATATGTATATATATAACTGATTCATTTTGTTGTGAAGCTGAAACTAACATACTATTGTAAAGTAATTATACTCCAATAAAGATGTTAAAATGAAAAAAAAATAACCCATCTTCCACATCCTTCAAGGACTAGAAGTGAATACAGACCAAAAAAACAAAACAAAAAAAAAAAAAACGGTATTTGTCTGCACATCATGTATATTGGAATGCATTTTTAAGGTTAACTTAATATATGTCCTGCAAACAGACTGGACCTTTTTTTCCCCCCGTGCTATACAGTAGGCCCTCACCAGCCATCTACTTCATATATAGTAGTGTACACACATCAATCCCAATCTCCCAATCCATCCCACCACCACCCCCACTTGGTGTCCATATGTTTGTTTTTACATCTGTGTCTCTATTTCTGTTTTGCAAACAGGTTCATCTCTACCTTTTTTTCTAAATTCCACATATATGTGTTAATATATGATATTTGTTTTTTCCTTTCTGACTTACTTCACTCTATATGACAGTCTCTAGGAATAAACCTACTAAGGAGGCAAAAGACCTGTACTCACAAAACTATAAGACACTGATGAAAGAAAACAAAGACAACACAAACAGATGGAGAGATATACCATGTTTTGGATTGAAAGAATATTGTGAAAATGACTATACTACCCAAAGCAATCTACAGATTCAATGCAATTCCTGTCAAATTACCAATAGCATTTTTCACAGAATTAGAACAAAAAATTTTACAACTTGTATGGAAACACAAAAGACCACAAATAGCCAAAGCAATCTTGAGAAAGAAAATGGAGCTGAAGGAATCAGGCTCCCTGACTATACTACAAAGCTACAATAATCAAGACAGTCTGGTACTGGCACCAAAACAGAAATATAGACCAATGGAACAGGATAGAAAGCCCAGAGATAAACCCATGCACCTGTGGTCAACTAATCTATGACAAAGGGGGCAAGAATATACAATGGAGAAAAGACAGCCTCTCCAGTAAGTGGTGCTGGGAAAACTGGACAGCTCCATGTAAAAGAATGAAATTAGAACACTCCCTAACACCATACACAAAAATAAACTCCAAATGGATTAAGGACCCAAATGTAAGGCTGGACACTATAAAACTCTTAGACGAAAGCATAGGCAGCACACTCTTTGACATAAATCACAGGAAGATCTTTTTTGATTCACCTCCTAGAGTAATGAAAATAAAAACAAAAATAAACAAATGGGACCTAATGAAACTTAAAAGCTTTTGCACAGCAAAGGAAACCATAAACAAGACGAAAAGACAACCCTCAGATTGGAAGAAAATATTTTCAAACGAATCAACAAAGGATTAATCTCCAAAATATATAAACAGCTCATGCAGCTCAGTATTAGAAAAACAAACAACCCAATCCAAAAACGGGCAGAAGACCTAAATTGACATTTCTCCAAAGACAACATACAGATGGCCAAGAAGCACATGAAAAGCTGCTCAACATCACTAATTATTAGAGAAATGCAAATCAAAACTACAATGAGGTATCACCTCACCAGTTAGAATGGGCATCATCAGAAAATCTACAAACAACAAATGCTGGAGAGGGTGTGGAGAAAAGGGAACCCTCTTGCACTGTTGGTGGGAATGTAAATTGATACAGCTACTATGGAGAACAGTATGGAGGTTCCTTAAAAAACTACAAATAGAACTACCATATGACCCAGCAATTCCACTACTGAGCATATACCCAGAGAAAACCGTAATTCAAAAAGACACATGCACCCCAATGTTTATTGCAGCACTATTTACAATAGCCAGGTCATGGAAGCAACCTAAATGCCCATTGACAGACGAATGGATAAAGAAGATGTGGTACATATATACAATGGAATATTACTCAGCCAAAAAAGGAACGAAATTGGGTCATTTGTTGAGATGTGGATGAACCTAGAGACTGTCATACAGAGTGAAGTAAGTCAGAAAGAGAAAAATAAATATCTTATATTAACACATATATGGTGGAACCTAGAAAAATGGTACAGATGAACTGGTTTGCAGGACAGAAATTGAGACAGGGACGTAGAGAACAAACGTATGGACACCAAGGGGGGGAAAGCAGCAGGAGGGTGGTGATGGTGGTGGGATGAATTGTGTGATTGGGATTGACACATATTCAGTGATGTGTGTAAAATTCATGACTAATAAGAACCTGCTGTATATATATAAAAAAAAAAACTACAATGAGGTACCACCTCACACCAGTCGGAATGGGCATCATCAGAAAATCTACAAACAACAAATGCTGGAGAGGGTGTGGAGAAAAGGGAACCCTCTTACACTGTTGGTTGGAATGTAAATTGATACAGCCAATATGGAGAACAGTATGGAGGTTCCTTAAAGAACTAAAAATAGAGTTACCATATGACCCAGCAATCCCACTCTTGCGCATATACCCAGAGAAGACCATGATTCCGAAAGACACATGCACCCCAATGTTCACTGCAGCACTATTTACAATAGGCAGGTCATGGAAGCAACCTAAATGTCCACCAACAGAGGAATGGATAAAGAAGATGTAGTACATATATACAATGGAATATTACTCAGCCATAAAAAGGAAAGAAATTGTGCCATTTGCAGAGACGTGGATGGACCTAGAGACTGTCTCCATTTTTTAACATCACAAGCAGACCACACGCTGAGCCTCCTGCCTAGAATGTGGGGCATGGGAAAGGGTGTGCCAGGGATGCCCCACAGCTTCTATCTGCCCACTCACATTTCCCAGGCTCCCTTGCTGTTAGTGAGATCACATGACTTAGTTGCCATGAAGTCCGAGGCATTTACTAGAGGGTGGAGCCTCCACCAATCCAGGTGGAGCAAGGCCCACACTGGCCCACAGTGGACATATCATATAAGTGATAAATAAATGTTCATGTGTATTAAACCACTGAGATTTGGGATTGTTTGTTCCTGCAGCATAATTTAGCCTAACCTCACCAATACAACTGTGTTGTCATTCCCTTTTTTCAGATAAGAAACCTGGGGCTCAGAGCTTCCCTGGTGGTGCAGTGGTTAAGAATCTGCCTGCCAATGCAGGGGACACGGGTTTGAGCCCTGGTCCAGGAAGATCCCACATGCCATGGAGCAGCTAAGCCCGTGCGCCACAACTACTGAGCCTGCACTCTAGAGCCCGTGAGCCACAACTACTGAAGCCCACGCACCACAACGAAGAGTAGCCCCAGCTCACCACAACGGGAGAAGGCCCGTGCACAGCAACGAAGACTCAACACAGCCAAAAACAAACAAACTAATTAATTAATTAATTAAATCTATAAAAAATACAGGATTATTTTTTAAAAAAAAAAAGAAACCTGGGGCTCAGAGAGAGGAGGCAACCTGCTCAAGGCCACTCAGCCAACGTAGAAGTCAGGCTTTCTCCCCACTATGGGGCTAGGAACGGCCACTCCATCGATAGTGCCACCACCCAGCATTACCTGGAGGACCCTGTCAAAGGGCCGGAGACCCCCACGTTGAGCTGGCCCATCAGGGCGCACAGTGTGGACATAGACGCCCTTCTCCAGGAGGCCATCTGAGACACTAAAACCGAAGTCACTCCGTACAGGGTCCTTGTGCAGTGTCACCTGGGAACAGGAGGAGGAGACCTCTGGAGCCCCGATCTTTCCCCCTAGCCTCCCACAGCTGCCTAAGCCCCTTGGTCTGGCATCTGATGCCTCCAGGACCCAGCCCTAGCCCACCTGGCTGCTCTTCCACGTGTGTTACTGCCTCGGCATCGTGCCCAAGCCTTGGCTTCTGGAGCACCCCCTCCCCTCCACCTCCACTGACCCTCCATCTACAGCACTCAGTCACAGTGGAAGCTGTAGGAAAAGGAGTTCCTTTCAGTTCTTTTTCAATCTTCCTGCTTCCATTCCAGGAGAAAGTCTCAGTGGGGTGGACGTGTGTTTTCACCACCCTTTGACACGTCCCATCTCCCCGTCCACCAAAGAGCTGGCTTCAGGCTCAGAGGCTTCTGAAGGTTATTATGGGCTGAGAGGGCTTTTTTCTCTTCTGTGTTTTGTTTTCCTAGACAGTAGCCTATAGATGGCAAAAACACTGGCCTCTCATTTAAGGTACTGATCTGCACGCACACACACACATATAGAAGCCTTTATATTATACACGCACACGATAACTTAAGTGGGGAAAAAGTGAGTCTACTTAAAGTATCACAAGTGAGTGTGTGAGTGTGTGAGTGTGAGTGTGTGTGTGTGTGTGTGTGTGTGTGTGTGTGTATCGCCCAAATGGCAGGAGTTTTGGAAAACTCTACCTTCTATAAAATCTGTGTTTTATTGGTGGAGGAGAATGAAGCCCAGAGAGGGGCGGGGCCCATCTGGAGCTATGCGAATACCCACGGCATCAGGACATGCATCCAGGCCTCCTGTGCTCCCCCAGCACCCACCTTGTGCATCTCCAAGGGTGTCGGCAGCAGCACCTCCTGCATTTCTTCTGGGGAAGCTCGTATCTCCTGGTTCCTCCTCCAGGGCCGGTGGCCAGGCCTGCCCTCGAGGGCCACGTTCTGCACGGTGCCTGTCATGATGGATGCCTGTAGGGACACAGCTCTTCACTCAGATGCTTCCTGCTCTGTGTGCAGTCAACATCTATGGACACCTACTGTGTGCCAGCCTTCAAGGTCACAATGGTGAACAGGATAGATGAGGTCCCTGCCCTCCTAGGGCTCTCAGCCCAGTGATGAGCAATCAGAATAATAATCATTGGCATTGAATTATTAGCACTTATACTGCGTTGGACTCAGTTCCAAGCACTTGACACACAGAACTCATTTTATGCTCTACAATATTATGAGCCAGGCAAATAACATCCCCCCCCCGCCCATTTTACAGAAGAGGAAACTGAGGCTTAGAAAGATTAACATTTGAACTCAGAGTCTGGCTCCAGGGTCGAGGGTCTTGACCACTCTGCTAACTTGCTAGTCACAAAAATAAAGAAGATGAAATTACACATGGCAGTAAATGTCACAGAGGCCAAGGTACACAGAATGTGAGAGGCTGGAAACTGGTGAAACTGGTGAAACTAGTGAAACTGGTCAGTATGAGGGATCGGGAAAGCTTCTAGAGCCGAGATCTGAACGATGAGCAAGAAATTGGGAGGAAGGAGAGTCCCCGGCAGGAAGAGGAAACAGCATGTGCAAAACCCCAGCAATGGACAGATGTGGACGGAGGCCCTGCATTTGAGAGAGTGCACAGGATGGGGCTGGGAGGGCAGAAACTTAACCCTGCAGCACGTCCTCAGTGGCAGTGCTGGGGCCCCAGGGCAGTGGCTGGTGCCACGGAATGGGGGGAAGACGCAGTTAGGGGCAAGCGGGACTGTCAGTGGCCAGCTAGAACAGGGGCAGATGACATGGGGTGGAGAGTGGTGACACAGGACGCCTGGGAAGAGAGACAGATGGAGAGACAGGCGGGGGGGGGGGGGGGGGGGCGGGAGGGAGATCCATGGTGCAGCCCCAGAGGACAGTGTTAAGAATTGCATAGACCATAAAAGTACAACTTAATCCCTGTGGGAGGCAGGTAAGTGCTTACAGGTAAATTCCTATCTTTAAATGCACGATGTTAGGGAGCAAGAAAGACTGAAGACTAAGGAGTTAAGAAACCAGGAAAAGTATCAAGATTTAAAGACAAAGTCGAAGGAAGGGACTATCGAAGCTAGACATACAAAAGAGTAAGATAGGAAACAATGAAATATGAGACATAGTTAACAAAAACAAAACTTGGTTCCTTGATGACCCTAGTAATTGGCAAGGCTGATAGAGAAAAAAAAAGGCTCAATCAATAATTTTAGGAACAAAAATAGGGCAAAAGCACAGATAAACAGAGTGTAGATTACTGCTCTCAGAATATGAAGGAGCTTCAGAATTGACCCAATGAGATCCTCCCTAGGTCTCCCCAGGCAGCCTTTTCCATCGTGGGCAAGGCTGACCTCACAGAAAGCCGCACGCACCTCTCGGCCTCTCAGGTCCCATGCTGTTACTGATGTTGACATCCACAAGCTTCCACTGGGCATGCTAACGACATGCACACACAGACCCCAAAACTGCCCTTATGCATCCAAATGTGCACACTGACACACGTGTTCTGACAATACTCAGCATTGTGCATGCATGAGCGTGCTCACCTGCATGCACACACACATGCTCCCAGTGCGCACACACACGTTTTATGCCAAACGTGCTCACATGTGCACACACCCCAATTAATGTGCCACACCACGGTGCTCAGTCACACTTGCACACGGGTCCATCCACAGTCTGTATGCACGTGAAGGCACCTTTACACAGAGGGTGCCAGGAGAGTACCCTTGTACGTGTTACACAAGAGCACAATGCCATCAACGTGCCACCTCCCACGGGGGCCTGGGGGGGGGGCAGGGCGTACCTCCAGCTCCCTCAGCAGCTCCGACTGACCGCATGACTCCAGGTCTTCAAGGGCTTCCCCGAACATGCGCCAGAAGCCCTCCTCGCAGGTGGGGCCAGGGGCGGGGCTGTAACGTAGGAACCAGAGAGCGTCAGCTCCTGGCGGGTGGGCTGGGGCCTGAGGAGTCTTCCGGGCCCTGGGGCCCTGCGTTGGGCTCAAGGGGCCATTGGGTGGGCGGGCAGGAAGGCAGGCGTCCTCGGTGGCAGTGCCGGGGGCCCGGGGTGGTGGTTGGTGACACGGAATGGGGGGAAGACGCAGTTAGGGGCAACCAGGACTGTCGATGGCCAGCTAGAACAGGGGCAGATGAGACGGGGTGGAGAGCGGTGACACAGGACGCCTGGGAAGAGAGACAGACGGACGGACAGACAGACAGACAGACAGGAGATCCATGGTGCAGCCCCAGAGGACAACCCCAGGCCCCACCCAGACACAAGGCATTGCAGGACAGTGACAGGGACAGAGCTGGAGCTGGCAAGGACACAGATGGATGGAGACGATGGAGTATTAGGGCTGGGGAAAGGGCTGTGCCACCCTATAACTTCCATCACGGGAGGTATGGCCCGTTACCAGCTCTAAAATCGGGTCTCATCAGAATGGTAACAAGCCACGTTTTCACGTTCACCGTTTACAAAGCCCTTTGCCGTCTACAAAGCCCTGGACGTTATCAAGTGTGCTTTGGTGTGCAAAGCACTCTCTCTCACGAAGGCATGCAGGCTTTCCTCTCAAAGGGAGCGGCCAGGACAGTGACGCAAATTAGGTGCCTCCTTCCCTTCCCGTTTCAGAGATGAGAAGACAGACTGAAGGCCATCTGCTCCATTCAAGTCAGTTCTACAAACGTTTTGAGCCAGGCCCTCTCCTGGGCACAGGGCTATGGAGGGGAATAAGGTGAAGGCCCTGTTCTTAAGGATCTGAGGGTCCCTCATGGAGCGTGTGTGAGCAGCTACTGGATGCCTGGCTGAGCTCGGGATGCCAAGTAGAAGACACGACAGCCAGGTGATTAACAGGTAGACCACCAGTGCCACCAGGAGGCTCACGTGAGCAGCTGTGGGTACCAGCAGAGGGAGGGAGGATCAGAGAAGCCTCCCAGAGGCAGGTCTAAAGGATGAGTAGGCATTGGCCAGGAGAGGGGAGGGGACAGCATTCTAGGCAGAAGGAACTGCCCGACCAGAGCAGAGCCGTGGGAAGCTGGTGGCTGGGGCCGCACGAGGACCAGCATTTCTCCACCGGGTGTGCTCCCCGCAGGAGCATCTGAATTCACCACAGAAACCACCACGTCCCCAGCCCAGGGCTGGCGCTCATAACCATGACTCGAGGGCCACTGCAGGAGGCCATGACCATCTGGGCCGAGTCGGGAGGGTGTGGGTCCGAGCCCTCAGTGTCTCTGGGAACAGCTGAACACCAGGTGTGGGGAGGGCCGGCCAGGCTGCCTCTCCAGCCTCACACCTTTGCCCCTGCTGTGCCCTCCGGCCAGCGTGCCCTTCCCCCGCCTCAGCCTTCTGAGATGGCTCTGCTCCACACTTCCTCTCCTCTCCCAGGAGGTGCCCTCCTAAGGCCAGACAAGACTTGCTCATCGCCCCCATCGCCTTGGCACAGGGACTGGCCCCCCGCGCCCGTCCTGGCCAAGAGGGCGAGCCGGTGTCCCCCGTGGAGTCCCCACCACAGACCTAGCTGGTGGCCCCCAGTCGTCTTCCTCTTCCTCCTCGGGGAAGCTCTCGTTGGCAGGGGCTGGGGTGTAGCTCGTCCTCCGGGGCTCGGTGGGTGGGGGACTGCTTCTCAGCCGGCTGCACCGCCACTCATGGGGGGTCACGCCCCGGGCTGCCGCCTGTGGAGTGTAGGAACCTGGCAGGTGGACAGAGCGGGCGCCTATATCCTCTCTGTGCCCTTAGCTTGCCCTCCTTCCTGCCCCATCTCTAGCTGTGCTGGGTGGCCCAGGAGAGGTCTTTGCCCTCTCTGGGCCTGCCTGACTACCCAGAGTCCCCTGAGGACCCCTGCCACCCGGACTCCTACCCCAGAACCCCCTTGATCTCCTGATCAACAGCAGACTTAATGCTGGGGCTCCAGGATCCTGTATCAGCTCCACGGGGCTCGGCCTGGCCGATCCCTGCCTGAGAGGGAGGTTCACTGTGTTAACCATCCCCTTCTCCCTGCCAGCTCTGAAGGTCTTGCCCCAGGGGGTGATGCTGAGAGATGCTCACCCACTTCTGGAGATGGAGAAGCTGAGACTGAGATCGGGCAGATATCCAGTGAGTGAGGACCAGGGCCGAGGGCCACCTGAGGCTACCTAGAGGCCTCACTCCACTACTCCCTGAGCTGGGCCTTGGGGAGTCCCTGTGGTTCTGGGTCCCAGAGGCCAGAAGGCCAGCCACCAGATTCAGATGCCCCCCAAGGGCACCCATGGGTCTCAACACGCATGGGCAGGGGAGCTCCCCCAGGGGGAGCCCTGGGGGTGTCCACCCAAGAGGGTCTCATAGGATGGGGTGCAAGGGGCTTTCTGCCTTCCCGCCTTCAACGGGATGCAATCAACACTGAGCACTTGCTGTGTGCTGGCCATCGGGCTGGGAACGAAGGAGGCAGAAGTAAGACCACTTGGTCCCAGGCCTCGTGGGGGGATCTGAATGGGCAGCTGCAGTGCTGTGGCTGCCGATCAAAGCCCAGGAAGGCCTGCAGTCCACACTCTCAGGAGTGAGCGGCCCTCAGAATGGCTAATGGGGCCCAATCAGGTCTGCCTTCAGGAAGTGTCCCTAAAGGATGAGGCCAGCAGAAGGGGAGCAAGAAGGGTTAGGCGGAGGGAACAGCCCCTACAAGGGCCCACGGAGAACACGGTGCTTGTCCAGGGGCCCGAGGTGTTACCTGGGCCCCCAAAGCCACCCTCAGTGGCCAAGCTGCCCCAGGACTCCACTGCGCTGTCCACACTGGGCACAGTGGACGAGGATCGGGCTGCCAGCAGGCCGCCTTTCAGCGCCTCTGGCGGGTCCTCATCCGCATCGCTGGCTTCGCTGAGGCTGCCCGATTTGCGGGGTAGGAGGGGGCCTGGGAGGAAAAGCGGGTGTAACTGCCACTGGCTTCTGACCTTGGAGACAAAGGTGCTCAACCAGCCTCAGTTTCCCCACTTCGCCCTGGTTTGGGAACTCACAGGCCCTGGGCTCCCTGAGCCTCCTGCTGGGCAAGCTGACAGGTGAGATGGAAGGCACGCCAATAGGCAAACCCGTTTCAGAGATGTGAAAACTGAGGCTCAGAAAGGCTGCACAGCATGCCCAAGGTCACACGGTGAGCAACAGTGGAGCCCAGATTAGAAGGAAGGCTTTAAAGCTCAGGCTCCATCCACTCCCTACCAAAGCATGGGAGACAGATTCAGGGGAACCTGAGGAATGTATGAGTGATGGCCACAGGCAAAACAAGCAGGCACCTCAAGAGGCAGGAGGTGATGAAGAGCATGGTTCAGGCCCAGAGGGCCCCACACTGGCTGGATGACCCCAGGCCCATTGCTCCCATCACTCTGAGCCTTGTCTCCTCTGTCTCCACTGCCCCAGGTACCCTCCCACCTCCACGGGGTGAGCAACAATTCAGTGAGGTTGGGCCTCACAAAGCTTGGCACAGAGGCTGAGGGATCTCTCTTCCTAAATGGGCTGGACGGCGCCCAGGTGTGGGGTGAGGCTCACGGTCTAGCTGCTTCTTGATCTTCAGGGTGACGGTCTCACCGGCCACCTGCAAGAGGTGGATGGCCTCACTCAGTGGCCGGCCCTTGAGGCTAACACTGTTGATGGCCAGGATACGGTCCCCAACGTGGATAGCGCCAGTCCTGGAGAGGGGGCACCGGGTAGAGGATGGGAGTTAGACAGGGCCTTGAAGTGGGGGTCTGCCCTGGGGGAACTCAGGAACCCCAAAGCACAAGCCTGGCTGACCCCAGTTAAACCCACCCTGGGTGGGGGGGAAAGCAAGTGTGATTGTATTAACAGAAGTATGAAGTCTAGCATCTGGGAGGGGATTTTCCTGCTCAAGTGTAAAAGTTAGGTTCTGGAACCAGTGTCCAGCATGAGTTTTGAGGATGGTTTGAATGCCACATACTAGCTGACAACTACTATGTGGTCTTAGGCCAGTTCTTTAACTTCCCTGAGTCTCAGTTCTTTCATCTGTAAAGTAAGGGTGATAATACGTATTTTATCAAATTATAATTGAAGGATGGATGGGTGGAATGAATTCACGTTTCCCTCCAGCTGAAATCCATGTGTAGCCTTTCCCTCTCCTTGGGTCTGTTTCCCCACCTAGAGAATAAGCCTAAGCCCCAGGGTCCAGCTGACTTCAGAGAGGGCTATGGGCTGGGGGATGAAAAGGCCAAGCAGTAGCAGTGTACTAGCCCAATGGTTTTCTACCTGGATACTATTAGAATTACCTAAGGAGCTTTTTAAAAAGTGCAGATGCCTGGCCCCTCCCCCTGACCAATGAAATCGTAACTCTGGGAGCAGGGCCAGGGAAGATAATTCTGAGAAGCAGCCAGGGCTGAGGGTGGGGAGGGGTGGTTGCAGCAGGTGCTGAGAATGCACCTGACCTGGGTGGGGGAGAAGGAAGCAGTGGACTGGAGTGGGGGGTCTTAAACTCTAAATGTAGATTTTGCCCCCAGGTGGGAGCTCACGGAGGGTCAAGCCCCTCCACGCCCAGCATTGCCCAGCAAGCTCCCTGAGGGCCTAGGGGAGTGACTGAGTCAGAATATGGTGGATTTGGGGGGAAGGCCAGAGCTGTGCCATCCAGTACGATGGCCACCAGACACATGTGGCTATTGGGCTTCTGAATTGTGGCTGGCCTGAACGGAGACATGCTGGACGTGTAAAATACACACCAGACTCTGAAGACATAATATGAAAGAAGAATGTAAAATACTTTGTTAATTATTTTTATATTGATTACATGTTGAAATAAGTACATATTTAAGATCTAAAAAATTTCTTTTTACTTTTCTAATGTGGCTGCTAAAAAGTTTATAAATAAATTTGTGGCTCACATTATACTTCAGTTAGACAGCGCTGACCTGGATCGGCCAGGCAAAGGCAGACAGGTTGTCTACTGTGCCCTGAAGGGCTGGCGCACAGTAGGTACTCAGAAAATGCCAGAGTGGATGAAGACATTTGAGGTCAGAACCGGTCCCACTGGCCTCTGCAGTCTGCTGGACACCCAGCAGGGGGCGATCCAGGAGCACAGACGCCAACAGGTTGACGCCTCAGCCCCAGAATCCCTCCCATCCTCCTGCACCACCCCACCATGGTTTCGCCCCTTGTGCTGTGTCCTCCTCCAAGGGGCCATTCTGCCTGCCAGGCTGGGCGAGGCTTCCCTTTTACAGAAAGCTCTTCTCAGTGCCTGGAGCTCACTGCAAAGCTGTCCAGAGAAAGGCTGTCTCACCCACACTGGGGTTGCCTCCCTGTGACCCTCGTGGGGACCAGTTCCACTTCTGGGCCCAGATCCACCTGCTTCCCCCTCCAAACTGGACAGCCTGGACACCCCTCTTCTCACATCTCTCCCTTCTGCCACAATTTCAGGGAAACTTTGTAGGGGAGAGGATAGCAGGGACCCCTGCCCCAATGCCTCAAGAGAGGTGCCAGGCTGCGCTGGGACCCAGGTACCAGGGACATGGCCCCTGTACTATGAAGGCACATAGCAGGTGCTCCAGAAAGACTCACATGCTGACTTTCCAGAAATGGGGTGATCTCCAGGTTTGGGGGAGCAGAGGGATGAGCATACATTTATCCAGCAGTTACCTGAAGTCAGGAGGTCTGCCAGGGGCTGGCCCGCATCTGAGGAACTGAGGCGCAGAGAGGGATGGGACAGGCCCCAGGTCACCCAGGCCATCGAT
The DNA here is from genome assembly GCF_949987515.2 of Delphinus delphis. Taxonomy (NCBI): domain Eukaryota; kingdom Metazoa; phylum Chordata; class Mammalia; order Artiodactyla; family Delphinidae; genus Delphinus; species Delphinus delphis. The sequence goes on along the minus strand of NC_082692.2, from coordinate 100,511,192 downwards.
GTTGGAACAAAGGTAAGATCCAGTTTGGCTGATCCCAAAGCCCAGCTCCTGCCCCATGGGGTCCCTAGGCTCACCTGTGTGTCCCCACAGAGCCCCGGCTCACCTCTCAGCCAAGCCACGCTTGGTGAGTCCTGAGATGACAATGGGATCGAAAGGCTCCTCTGTGCCTGAGATGGTGATGCCCAGGGGGCCCCCGTAGCGTTTCAACTCCACCGTGTAGCTGATGGCACCTGTGGTCTCCTGTTCATCTGCAGGGGGGGTAAGCATCAGGGCTGGGGGACACCCATCAGGGGTAGGCCGTAGGAATGGGCACTCCCAGAGCCCCGCCAAGCTTTAATGCACTTACACTCATCATACTCATCCATTAATTCACCCACTCCCTCAGACATTAATTCACTGATTTACGCAGCCACTAATACACCGATTCCCTAGGCCACTAATACACCCATTCCCTCAGCCGTTAGTTCAACCATTCTCTCAGATTTAATTCAGCCATTCCCTCAGCCATTAATTCACCTATATCCCTCTGCCAGTAACACACCCATTGCCTGAGCTATTAGTTCACCCATTCCATTATGCCAATAATACACCCATTCCGTCACCCATTAATTCATTCATTTCCTAAGCCACTAACAAATCCATTCCCTCAGCCAATAAATAGTTCACTCTTTCCTTCATGCCATTAATACACCCATTCCCTTAGCCTTAATACACACATTTTCTCAGCCATTACTTCACCTATTTCTTCACCATTAAGCCTCCATTTCCTCTTACATTAAATCACTGATTCCCTCATCCAACAATATGTGTTGGATACCCACATTCCCTCAGCCATTAATATACCCATTCCGTCATGCCATGAATACACCCATTCCCTTAGCCATTAGTTCACCCATTCCCTCAGCCAATAATTCACCCATTTTATTAGCCATTAATACACCCATTCCCTCATCCAGTAATTGACCCATTCCCGCATGCCATTAATACATGCACTCCCTCAGCCATTAAATCACCTAATCCCTCAGCTATTAACACACTCATTCCCTCATGCCATTGATTCACTCATTCACTCACCTATTAATACACACATTTCCACATCCATTACTTCACACACTCTCTCCCATTAATTCACCTATTTCCTCAGCCATTAATACACCCAATTCCTCATACTGTTAATTCACCCATTTCCCTCAGCTCTAATACACATACTGCATAGCCATTAATTCACCCCTTCCCTCAGCCATTAATTCATCCATTCCTACAGGCATCAATACACCCATTCCATCAGGCCATTAATACAACCATTCCCTCGGCAACTAATACACCTGTTCCCTAAGCCATTAATTCACCCATTCCCTCAATCATTAGTTCACCCATTCACTCATGGTAGTAACGCATCCAATCCCAAAGGCACTATCATACCCATTACCACAGCCATTAATTCACCCATTCCTTCATGGATTTAATACACCAATTCCCTCAGCCATTAATTCATCCATTCCCTCAGTTATTGATTCTCCATTCTCTCAGCCGTCAATTCACCCATTCCATCACCCATTAATTCCCCCATTCCCCCAGCCATTAATTTACTCATTTCGTCAGCCATTAATTCACCCATCAACCAGGCATAATACACTAATTCCCTCATGGCATTAATACACCCATTCCCTCAGCGGATTAGTTCACACATTCATTCATGCCATTAATAGTCCCATTCCCTCAGTCATAGTTCATCCATTCCCTCAGCCATTCATTCAGTCATTCACTCTGCAATTAATTCACCTCTTCCCTCAGCCACTAATTCCCTCAGCCATTAATACAACTCCCTCACGACATTAACACCCATTCCCTCACCAATTAGTTGACCCATTCATTCATTCATGCCATTAACAGACCATTCCCTCTGCCATTAACATACCCATTCCCTCAGCCGTAATTAATCCACTCCATTATTTCACCAGTTACTTCAGCCATTAATTCACCCATTTAATCAGGCATTAATTCACCTACTCCTGCAGCCATTAACACACCCATTCCCTTTTCCTATAATATATCCATTCCCTCATGCCATTAATTCACACCTCTCCTAGCCATAAATTCACCTCTTCCCTCAGCCATTAATTCACCCATTCCCCAGCCATTAATTCACCCATTCCCCAGCCATTAATTCACCCATTCCCTCAGTCATTAATACACACATTGCCTCATGCCATCATTTCACCCATTCCCTCGGCCTTTATTCAGCCATTCCCCCAGCCAACAATTCACCTATTTCCTCAGCCATTAATTCACCATTCCCTCAGCCTTTAGTTCACCCTTTCCTTCATGCCATTAATACACCCATTCACTCAGCATTTTTAATTCATCGATTCCCTCAGCTATTAATTCACCCTTTCCCCCAGCCATTAATTCACTCATTCCCTCAGCCAGTATTTCAAACATTCTGTCAGCCATTATTTCAGGCTTTCCCTCAGCCATTAAGTCACATTCCCTCAGCCACTAAAACACCCATTCTCTCAATGATTTTTTTCCAAAGCACTTTACTTTTATTAAACTCACATAACTCTCATAACAACTTTAGATACAGGTGTTATTTTAACCTTCATTTTGCAGATGAAGAAACTGAAACACTGAGGTAAGTTGTTCACAGTGACAACTTAGTAAATGGTGCAGTTACAAGCAATCTGGCTCTAGATTCTGTGCTCTGAAATAGAAGACTCTTGCCTTTCTAGAATATATGTAATCTGGGAGCTCTTACATTAGGTGAAAATGTCAAGTTATGTCATTATTGGGGTAAGATTGAGTTTTTTTGTTTTTAAAGTTTCTAAGGATCAGATTTATCAAAGCTGCATTGAATATCTACTGATATCCATTGTTCCTGCTCTTACAGAGACAAAAAAAGCAACTGTCCCCTGGGATACAGAGCCAGGAACAGCAGTGAGAAGACACCTAACCAAACAAACACAAATCAGCAGAGTAACACAAGAAAACTGCTGGGTCCAGCCCTGCCTAACAGTCTCATTAGTGCCCCTACCTAAATATGTCTTATTTTCACTAATAACTTAGAAAATATCTGGTCAGACAGAATGGCTTGCCTTTCAGAGCAGTAAATAGGTATATCTACCAATTACATATACTGGGAGAAACAAGAACATTTCCAAACACATCACTTTTGAAAATCTCAACAGTAATATTCCCTTGTCAAATAGAAATAATCTAATATTCACTTCTATTTTTTTTCATGGAAAGGCACTTTTAAAAAATTTATTTAATTTATTTTTGGCTGCATTGGGTCTTCACTGCTGCGTGTGGGCTTTTTCTAGTTGTGGTGAGCGGGGGCTACTCTTTGTTGCAGTGCACGGGCTTCTCACTGCAGCGGCTTCTCTTGTTGCAGAGCACAGACTCTAGGCGCGTGGGCTACAGTAGTTGTGGCATGCAGACTCAGTAGTTGTGGCTCGTGGGCTCTAGAGCTCAGGCTCAGTAGTTGTGGCACACAGGCTTAGTTGCTCTGCAGCATGTGGGATCTTCCCGGACCAGGGCTCGAACCCGTGTCCCCTGAATTGGCAGGCGGATTCTTAGCCACTGTGCCACCAGGGAAGCCGGGAAAGGCACTTTATTTTAAATATAGCAGTGTGTACATGTCAATCCCAAACTCCCAATCTATCCCTTCCTGCCCACCATCCCCCTTGGTAACCATAATTTCGTTCTCTTAAGTCTGTCAGTCCATTTCTGTTTTGTAAATAAGTTTATTTGTATCTTTTTTTGTATTCTGCATATAAGCAATATCATATGATATTTGTTTTTCTCTGCCTGACTTACTTCACTTAGTATAATACTCTCCAGGTCCATCCATGTTGCTGCAAGTGGCTTTATGTCATTCTTTTTAATAGCTGAGAAATATTCCATTGTATATATGTACATCTTCTTTAACCATTCTTCTGCTGATGGACATTTAGGTTGCTTCCATGTCTTGGCTATTGTAAACAGTGCTACAATGAACACTGGGGTGTATGTATCCTTTCGAACCATGTTTTTCACTGGATGTATGCCAAAGAGTGGAATTGCTGGATCATATGGTAGCTCTATTTTTAGGGTTTTTTTTTTTTTTTTTTTTTTTTTTTGCGGTACGCGGGCCTCTCACTGTTGTGGCCTCTCCCGTTGCGGAGCACAGGCTCCGGACGCGCAGGCTCAGCGGCCATGGCTCACAGGCCTAGCCGCTCCGCGGCATGTGGGATCTTCCCTGACCGGGGCGCGAACCCATATCCCCTACATTGTCAGGCGTACTCTCAACCACTGCGCCACCGGGGAAGCCCTATTTTTAGTTTTTTTAAGGAACCTCCATACTGTTCTCCATAGTGGCTGCACCAATTTACATTCCCACCAACAGTGTAGCAGTGTTCCCTTTTCTCCACACCCTCTCCACCATTTACTGTTTGCAGATATTTTGGTGATGGCCATTCTGACTGGTCTGAGGTGATACCTCACTGTAGTTTTGATTTGCATTTCTCTAATAATTAGCGACCTCGAGCATCTTTTCATGTGCCTGTTGGCCATCTGTATGTCTTCTTTGGAGAAATGTCTCTTTAGGTCTTCCGCCCATTTTTTGATTGGGTTGCTTGTTTTTTTGATATTGAGCTACATGAGCTGTTTGTAAATTTTAGAGATTAATCCTTTGTCAGTCGCATCGTTAGCAAATATTTTCTCCCATTCTCTGGGTTGTCTTTTTGTTCTGTTTATGGTTTCCTTTGCTGTGCAAAAGCTTTTCAGTTTAAGTAGTCCCATTTGTTTTTGTTTTTACTTCCATTACTCTGGGAGATGGATCGAAAAAGATATTGCTGCAATTTATGTCAGAGTGTTCCACCTATGTTTTCCTCGAAGAGTTTTATGGTATCTGGTCTTACATTTAGGTCTTTAATCCATTTTGAGTTATTCTTGTGTGTGGTGTTAAAGAATGTTCTAATTCCATTTTTGCACATGTAGCAGTCCAGTGTTTCCAGCACCATTTATTGAAGAGATTGTCTTTCCTCCATTTTATAGTCTTGCCTCTTTTGTTGTAGATAATTGACCATAGGTGCGTGGGTTTATTTCTGAGCTTTTTAACCTGTTCCCTAAACGATTAATTCACCTATTCCCTCAGCCATTAATACACCAAGTTCCTCATCCCAATACATCCATTGCCTCAGCCATTAGTTCACCCATTCTCTCGTGCCATTAATGAACCATTCCCTAATGGGTCACCAATTCCCCCATGCTATTAATGATTCCCTAAGCCATCAATTCATCTATTCCCTCAGCCATTAATACACCCATTAATTCACCCCTTCCCTCAGCCATTAATTCACTCATTCCCACAGCCACCAATATACCCATTTCCCCAGCCATTAATGATTCCATTTACTCCACCACTAAAACACCATTACCTCAGCCATTAATTCAGCCATTCCGCCAGCCATTAATTCAGCCATTCCCTCAGCCATTAACTCACCTATTCCCTCAGCCATTAACTCACCTATTCCCTCATGAAATTGTTATATCCAACTGTCAGCCATTAGTTCACCCATTCATTCATGCCATTAATAGACCCATTCCCTCTGCCATTAATGCACCCATTCCCTTAGGCATTAATTCACCCATTCCCTCAGCCATATTTAAAACATTGGCTCAGGCATTAATATAGCCATTCCCTCTTCCTTTAATATATCCATTAGCTCATGCCATTAATACATCCATTTCCTCATGCCATTAATTCACCCATTATTACACACATTCCCTCAGCCATTAATTCACCCATGTCACCAACATTGAGTCACTATATCCCTAAGCCATTAATTCACCCATTCCCTTAGTCATTAATTCACCTATTCCGTCAGCCATTGGTTAACCTTTCCTTTGTTATTAAAACACCCGTTCCCTCAGCCATTAATTCAGCCATTCCAACAGCCATTGATTCACCTTTTCCCTAAGCTACTGATTGAGCCATTCCCTCAGTCATTATTTCAAACATTCCCTCAGGCATTAATTCAGCCATTCCCTCAAGTATTAACACACCTATTCCCTCAGTCATTAGTTCACCCATTCATTCAGGAAATTAAACCCATTCCCTCAGCCATAGTTCACCCATTCCCTTTGCCATTAGTTCACCCATTCCCTTAGCCATGAAAAACCCATCCCCTCAGCCATGAAAAACCCATTCCCTCAGCCATAGTTCATCCATTCCCTTTGCCATTAGTTCACCCATTCCCTTAGCCAGGAAAAACCCATCCCCTCAGCCATTAATACACCCATTCCTTCATCCATTAGTTCACCCTTTCCTTCATGGCATTAATACACCCACATCGTCAACCTTTAATTCATCCAGTCAGGCATTAATTCACCCATTCCTTCAGCCATTATGCCATTAATTCACCCATTCCGTCAGCCATTAATTCACCCATTCCCTCATGACATTGCTACACCTATTGCTCGGCCATCGTTCATTTATTCCCTCAAAAACTAATACATGCATTTCCTCAGCCATTAATTCACCCATTGCCTCAGCCGTTAAACCGCACATTCCCTCAGCCCTTAATACACCCATTCTTCAGCCATTAATTCATCCTTTCCTTCAGCTAATACACCCATTCCCTCAGTGACTAATGTACCCATTTCTTCATGCCACTAATTTACCCATTCCCTCAGCCCTAATACACACATTCCCTCAGCCTTTAAATCATCCATTCCCTGTCCATTAATTCACCACACCTCTAAGCCATTAATTCATCCATTCCTTCACCCATTAATATATCCATTGCCTCATGCCATTGAAATACCCATTGCCTCAGCCATTAATTCATCTATTCCCTCACCCATTAATACACCCATTCCGCCATCCATTAATTCACCCATCCCAAAGCCATTAATTCAGGCAATCCCTCAGCCATGAATTCACCCACTCCTCTGTCATTAACTCACGCATTCCCACGGCCATTAAAACACCCATTCCCTCATGCCATTATAGTTCACCCGTTCATTCAGCGATTTTTTCACACATTCCCTCAGCTATTACTTCAACCATTCCCTCAGCCATTAATTCAGCCATTCCCTCGTCCATTAATACACCCATTCCTTACGCATTTAAATCACCAATTCCCTCAGCCACTGATTGTCCCATTCTTTTAGCCATTACTCAACCATTCCCTCAGCCATTAATTCTGCCATTCCCTGAGGCTTTTTTTTTTTTTTTTTTTTTTTTTTTGCGGTTCGCGGGCCTCTCACTGTTGTGGCCTCTCCCGCTGCACAGGCTCCGGACGCGCAGGCTCAGCGGCCATGGCTCACGGGCCCAGCCGCTCCGCGGCATGTGGGATCTTCCTGGACCGGGGCACGAACCCGTGTCCCCTGCATTGGCAGGCGGACTCTCAACCACTGCGCCACCAGGGAAGCCCTCCCTGAGCCTTTGAAACACCAGTTGCTGCAACCATTAATACATACATTCCCCCTTGCATTAATTTACCCATTCCCTCAGCCATAATTCACTTATACCCTCAAACATTGATACACCTATACCTTCAGCCATTTTTACACTAATTTCCTCTATGCCTAATACACCCACCTCCTCAGCGATTTGTTCACCCACTCCCTCAACCACTAATTCACCACTCCTCTCAGCCATTAATTCACCCATTCCCTCATCATCAGTTTACACATTCTCTCAGCCATTACAAACCCATTCTCTCTCTCATTAGTACACCTATTCCCTCCTCCATTAATTAACCCATTCTTTCCACCATTAGTTCACTCATTCTCTAATCTACTAATTCACCTAGTCCTTCAGGTATTAATTCATCCATTCCCTCAGCCATTAGTCACCCACTCCCTCAACCACCATAGAACCATTTACTAGGCCTCTAATGCACCCATCTCTCAGCCATTAATTCAACCATATTCTCAGCCATTAACTCAGTCATTCCTTCAGCCTGCCATACACCAATTCCCTCAGCCATTAATACACACATTTCTCCATCTGGTTTAATTCGCGCACTCCCGTATCTATTAATTCACCCATTCCCTCAGCTGTTAATTCAGGCATTCCCTCACACAGGAATTCATCCAGTCCCTCCGCCATTAATTCACCCATTTCTTGAGTCATTAATTCACCTAAACCCACAGCCATTAATATACTAATTTGCCCGTGCCTAATACACCCATCCTATTAGTGATTAGTTCACCCATTCCCTCAGCCATTAATTCAAGCACTTTCTCAGCCACTAAAACCTCCATTCCCATAGCCATTAAATCACCCATTCCCTCAACATTAATTGATCCCTTCCCACAGCCATTAATTCAGCCATTCCCCCAGCCATTAATACACCCATTCCCTCATGACATTGATACACCCATGCCATTGATCAGTGATGATCAATGGTATGGGTGTATCATTGATCAATCAGCCATTGATCACTTAATCCCTCAACCACTGATACATGCATTCCCTCAGTAATTAATTCAACTATTCAGTCGACCACTAATTCACCCATTCCCTCATCCACTAACTCACCCATGCCTTCAGCCATTACTTCAACTATTCCCTCAGCCCCTAATTCAGCTTTCCCTCAGCCTTTGATACACCAATTCCCTCAGCTATTAATACACACATTCCCACATCCATTAATTCACCCATGCCTGGATTCACTAATTCACCCTTTCACTCAGCCATTAATTCAGCCAACCCCTCAGCCATTAATTCACCATTCCCTCACCTATTTCCTCAGCCATTATATACTCATTCCCTCCGCCATTAGTTAATACATTACTTCATCCATTACTTCACATATTCCCTCAGCCAATAATTCACCCATTTCCTAAGCCATTAACTCACCTATACCTTCAGCCATTAATAAACCAATTCCCACAGGTCTAATACATCCATTCCCTCAGCCATTAATTCACCCCTTCCCACAGCCATTAATACACCCATTCCCTCATGCCATTACTTCACCTGTTAATTCAGTGATTATTTCACCCATTTCTTCAGCTATTTATTCAACCATTCCCTCAGCCATTAATACACCCATTCCATCCGAATTTAAATCACCAATTCCTTTAGCTATCATTATACTCATTCCCTCAGCCACTGATTCTCCCTTCCCTTTAACCATTACTCAACCATTCCCTCAGCCTTTGAAACACCAGTTCCCACAACTGTTAATACACATATCCCCCCCAACCATTAATTTACCCATTCCCTCAGATATTAATTCAGACACTCCCAGAAGCCAATAATTCAGCCAGTCCTGAATCCATTAATTCAGCCATTCCCACAGCCACTAATCCACTTATACCCTCAATCATTAATTCACCTATACCCTCAGCTATTTTTACACCGATTTCTCATGCCTAATACACACATCCCCTCATGATTATTTCACACATTCTCTCAGCCATTAATACACCCTTTCCTTCATCCATTAATATACCCATTCCCTCATGCCATTAATACACTCATTCCCTCAGTCATTAATTCATCTATTCCTCAGCCATTACACATTTCCTCATGCCATTAATTCGCCAGTCCTCTCAGCCATTAATTCACCCATTCCCTCAGCCACTAATACACCTATTCCCTCAGCAATTCCCCCATTCCATCAGCCATTGATACACCCATTCCTTCATCAATTAATACACCTATCCCTCATGCCATTAATACACCCATACCCTCAGGCATTAAATCGTCTATTCCCTCAGTCATTAATACACACATTTCCTCATGCCATTAATTTACCTATTCCCTCAGCCCTATACACACATTCCCTCACCCTTTAATTCACTCATTCCCTCTCCATTAATTCATCCATTCCATCACACATTAATATACCCATTGCCTCATGCCATTAATACACCCATCCTCTCAGCCATTAATTCACCCTTTCCCTTAGCCATTAATTCAGCCAGTCCCTCAGCCATTGATTCACTCTTTCCCTGCATCATTAACTCACCTATTACCTCAGCCATTAATACACTCATTCCCTTAGCCATTAATTCACCTATTCCATCAGCCATTAATACACCAATTCCCTCAGGCCTAATAAACCCATTCCTTTAGTGATTAGTTCACCCATTCCCTCATGACATTAATACTCCCATTCCCTCATGTCATTAATAAACCCAATCCTTAAGCCATTGGTTCACCATTCCCTCAATCATTAATTCACAGATTCCCTGAGCCATTAGTTTATCCATTGCCTCAGCCCTTACTACACACATTCCTTCACCATTAATTCATCCATTCCCTCACCTACAAATACACCCATTTCTTCAGGCCATTAATTTACCCATTTCTTCAGCCATAATACCCACATTCCCTTAGCCTTTAATTCATCCATTCAGTCCTTATTTCACTCATTCCCTCAGCCATTAATTCACCCATTCCCTAAGCCACTAATTCACCCATTCCATAAGCCATTAATTTACCCATTTTCGGCTGTTATTCAACTATTTCCTCAGCCACTTATTCAACCATTCCTTCAGACTTTGATACACCAGTACCTTCAGGCATTAATACACACAATGCCCACATCCATTAATTCACTCTTACCCTCAGCCATTAATTGTGGTATTCTCTCAGCCATTTATTCAGCCAACGCTTAAGCCATTAATTCACCCATTCCCTCAGTCATTAACTCACCTATTCCCTCAGTCATTAATACACTCATTCCCTCAGCCATTACTTCACACATTCCCTCAGCCATGAATTCACCCATTCTCTCAGCCATTAATATACCCATTTCCTCATGTCATTAATTCACACAAGCTGTCAATCCTAATACAAACTTTTCGTCAGCTATTAATACATCCATTCTCCCAGCCATTAGTTCTCCCATTCTCTCAGCCATCAATACACCATTTCCTGAAGTCATTAATTCACCCATTACTTCTGCCATTAATTCACCCATTCTTTCTGCCATTAGTTTACTTATTGTCCAAACCACTAATGCACCCAGTTCCTCAGGCATTAATTCATCTATTCCCTCAGCCATTAGTTCACCCATTCTGACAACCATATTCACCCATTTCCTAAGGCATTAGTTCACCCATCCCTTAACCACTAATACACCAATTTTTCAGCCACTATGCAGCCATTCTCTCAGCCATTTATTCACCCATTCCCTCAGCCATCAATTCATCCATTCCCTAAGCGATTAATACATTCATTTCCTCAGCCATTACTTCACACATCCCCTCAGTCATGAAATCACTCATTTCTCAGCCATTAATATACCCATTTCCTCATGCCATTAATTCATGCAATCCATCAGTCCTAATGCCTTTTCGTCAGCTATTAATACATACAATCTCTCAGCCATTAGTTTACCCGGTTCTCTCAGCCACCAATATACCATTTGAGGAAGTCATTAATTCACCCATTACCCCTGCCATTAATTCACACATTCTTTCTGCCATTAGTTCACTCACTGTCTAAGCCACTAATGCACCTGGTTCCTCAGGGATTGATTCACCCATTCTCTCAGCCATTAGTGCACCCATTCTGACAGCCATATTCACCCATTTCCTGACATTAGTTCACCCATTCCCTCAACCACTAATATACCAATTTTTCAGCCACTATTGCAACCGTTCTCTCAGTCACTTATTCACCCATTCCCTCAGTCATTAATTCAGCCAATCCCTCTGCCATTATTACACCCATTCCCTCAGTCATTAATACACCAATACTTTTATGCCTCATATACCTACCCATTCGGTCACTGATTAGTTCACCCATATCCTCAGCTATTAATTCAGCTAATCCCTCAGCCATTAATACACCCATTCCGTCTGCATTTACATCACCAATTCCTTCAGCTGTTAATTCACTCATTCCATCAGCCACTGATTCTCCCTTCCCTTTAACCATTACTCAACCACTCCCTCAGCCTTTGAAACACCAGTTCCCACGACCACTAATACACACATCCTCCATCCCTTAATTTACCCATTCCCTCAGACATTAATTCAGACATTCCCTCAGCCAATAATTTATCCAATCCCGAATTCATTAATTCAGCCATTCTCTCAGCCATTAATTCACTTAGAACCTCAGCCATTTTTACACCAATTTCCTTATGCCTAATACACCCATCCCCTCAGGAATTGATTCACACATTCTCTCAACCATTGATACACCCATTTCTTCATCCATTAATATACCCATCCCCTCATACCATTAATACAGCAATTCCCTCTGTCATTAATGCATCTATTGCCTCGGCCATTAATACACACATTTCCTCATGCCCTAATTCACCACTCCTCTCAGCCATTAATTCACCCATTCCTTAGTCATTAATACACCTATTCCCTCAGTGATTTGTTCACCCATTCCCTCATTAATAGTCATTAGCTCGGCCATTAATTCACCCATTTCCTCAGCCATTAATACACCCATTTCTGCATGCTATTAATTTACCCATTCCCTCAGCCCTATACACACATTCCCTCTGCCTTTAATTCACCCTTTCCCGTAGACATTAATTCAGCCCACCCCTCAGCCATTAATTCACCCATTACCTGAGTCATTAAATCACCTATTCCTTTAGCCATTAATACATATATCCCATCCATTATTTTACTCATTCTCTCAGACATTAATTTACTCGTTCCTTCAGACATTAATTCAGACATTCCCTCAGCCAATAATTCAGCCATACTCATCACCATAAAGTAAGCCATTTTCTCTTCCATTATTTCACCCATTCTTTCAGCCACTAATACACTTATTCTGCAGCTATTCATTTATCCATTCCTTCAGCCATTAATTCACTAATTCTGTTAGGAGTAGTTCACCCACTCCCTCAGCCAAAATTCACCCATTCCCTCAGCCTTTAGTTCATCCATTTCCTCAGCCATTAATTCTCCCATACCCTCAGGCAATAATTCACCCATTAACTCAACTATTAATTCACTTTATCCCTCAGCCATTAATACACCTATTGCCTTACCTATAATACACCCATTCCTTCAGTCATTATTCATCAATTCCCTCAGCCGTTAATACACCCATTTCCTCATGGAATTAATTAACAAATACCCTCAGCCCTAATACCAACTTTCTATCAGGCTATTTTTAAAAACTAATTAATTAATTAGTTTTATTTTTGGCTGCTTTGTGTCTTTGTTGCTGCACACAGGCTTTCTGTAGTTGCGGCGAGTGGGGGCCACTCTTCGCTGTGGTGAGTGGGCTTCTCATCGCCGTGGTTCCTCTTGTTGGGGAGCTCGGGCTCCAGGCGCACGGGCCTCAGTAGGTGTGGCGCTTAGGCCTCAGTAGTTGTGGCGTTTGGGCTCTAGAGTGCAGGCTCAGCAGCTGTGGTGCACGGGCATCGTAGCTCCGCGGCATGTGGGATCTTCCCGGACCAGGGCTCGAACCCACGTGTCCCACACTGGCAGGCGGATTCTTAACCACTGCGCCACCAGCGAAGTCCTAATTCACCCATTCTTTCTGCCGTTAGTTCAGTCATTCTCTAAGCCACTAATGCACCCAGTCCTTCTGGCATTAATTCACCTATTACCTCAGCCATTAGTTCACCCAGTCCATCAGCCACATTCACCCACTTCCTAAAAAATTAGTTCACCCATCCCCTCAAATTGTAATACACCCATTTTCTAGGCGACTAGTGCACCCATTCTCTCAATTGTTAATTCACCCATTCTGTCACCCACTAATTCAGCCAATGTCTGAGACATTCTCTCGGCCATTAATTATACTATTTCTTCAGCCTTTCCCCCATTCTCTCAGCCATTAATACACCCATCCCTTCAGCGATTAGTTCACTCATTAGCTCAGCCATTATTTTACCCCAACCTAATGCCGTGAGTTCACCCATTCCTTCAGTTATTATTTCAACCATTCCTTCAGCCATTCTTTCAGCCATTAATTCAGCCAATCCCTCGGCATTATTTCGGTCATTCACAAAGCATTTGATATACCAATTCCCTCAACCATTAATACCACACTCCCCCATCCATTACTTATCCATTTCCTTAGCCATTAATTCAGGCAATCCCTCAGCCATTAATTCACCCATTCCATCAGCCAATAATACACCAATTCTTTCTTTCCTAATACACCCATTCCCTCAGCAATTACTTCACCCAACCTCAGCCATTACTTCAGCCATTCCCCCCAGCCGTCAATACACCAATTCCCTCAACCATTAAAACACACATTATTTCATCTGTTAATTCACCCATCCCTCAGCCATGAATTCAGGCAATCCCTTAGCTTTTCATTCACCCTTCCCTTCAGCCATGAATTCACCAAGTCTCTTTCCGCCATTAATTCACCTATACCTTCAGCCATTTATACACCAATTCCCACAGGTCTAATACATCCATCCCCTCAGCGATTAGTTCACCCATTCCTTCAGCCATTAACACATCCATTCCCTCATGCCATTACTTCATCTGTTAATTCAGCGATTATTTCACCCTTTGCCTCAGCTATTATTCAATCATTCCCTCAGCCATTAATACACCCATTCCATCCACATTTAAATCACCAATTCCTTCAGCTGTCATTACACTCATTGCCTCAGCCAGATTGCCCCTTTCCTTTAGCCATTACTCAACCATTCCCTCAGCCTTTGAAACACCAGTTACCGCAACCATTAATACACACATCCTCCCATCCATTAATTTACCCATTTCCTCAGTCATTAACTCACCTATTCCCTCAGGCATTATTTCACCCATTCCCTCAGTCATTTATACACCAATACTTTTAAGCCTAATATACCCATTCAGTCACTGATTAGTTCACCCATATCCTCAGCCAGTAATTCAGCTAATCCCTCAGTCATTAATACACCCATTCCATCTGCATTTAAATCACCAATCCCTTCAGTTGTCAAGTCACTCATTCCCTTAGCCACTGATTCTCCCTTCCCTTTAGCCAGTATTCAACCATTCCCTCAGCCTTTGAAACACCTGTTCCTGCAATCATTAATACACACATCCCCAACATCCATTAATTTACCCATTCCCTCAGCCATTATTTCACCCATTCCCTCAGCCATTAATACACCCATTTCCTCATGCCATTAATTCATGCAATCCTTCAGTCCTAATACAACCTTTCTGTCAGCTATCAATACTTCCATTCTCTCAGCCATTAGTTCACCATTCTCTCCATTATTACTTCACAGATTCCCTCAGACATTAGTTTATGGATACCCTCAGTGTTTAAAACATGCATTCCCCCAGCCATTAATTCATCCATATCCTCAGCTATTAATACACCCATTACCCCAGGGACTAATATACCCACTTCCTCAGTCATTATTTCTCCCTTTCCCTCAGCCATAGTTCACCTATTCCCTCAGCCATTAAGTCACCCAACCTCTTCACCATAAATTCACCTACTATCTCAGCTATTCCCTGAGCCATTAAAACACCCTTTCCCTCAGCCATGATTCCCCCATTTCTCAGCCATTAATATACCCATTTCATGCCATTAATTCACACAATCTGTCAGCCCTAATACAAATTTTCTGTCAGCTATTAATACATCCATCCACTCAGCCATTAGTTCACCCGTTCTCTCAGCCACCAATACACCATTTCTGGAAGTCATTAATTCACCCATTCTTTCCGTCATTAGTTTACTCATTGTCCAAGGCATTAATGCAACCAGATCCTTAGGCATTAATTCAGACATTCCCTCAGCCCATAATTCAGCCAATCCTGAAATCATTAATCCAGTCATTCCCTCAGCCATTAATTCACTTATACCCTCAACCATTAATTCATCTATACCCTCAGCCATTTTTACACCAATTTCTCATGCCTAATACACCCCTCCCCTCACCGATGAGT
Source organism: Delphinus delphis (assembly GCF_949987515.2). Lineage (NCBI taxonomy): Eukaryota > Metazoa > Chordata > Mammalia > Artiodactyla > Delphinidae > Delphinus > Delphinus delphis. The sequence goes on along the minus strand of NC_082692.2, from coordinate 100,495,346 downwards.
TCACACATTCTATCAGCCATTGATACACCCTTTCCTTCATCCATTAATATACCCATTCCCACATGCCATTAATACACCCATTCCCTCAGTCGTTAATTCATCTATTGTCTCAGCCATTAATATACACATTTCCTCATGCCCTAATTCATCCCTCCTCTCAGCCATTAATTCACCCATTCCCACAGCCATTATATATCCATTCCCTCACGACAATAATACACCCATTCCTTCAACCATTAGTTTACCCCTTCCCTCATCCATTAGTACACCCATTCTCTCAGGCATTAATTCACCCACTCCCTCAGTCATTAATACACACATTGCCTCCTGCCATCCTTTCACCCATTCCCTCAACCATTAATACACCCTTGCACTCAGACGTTAATTCACCCATTCCTTAGCCACTAATACACCTATTCCCTCAGCAATTTGTTCTTCCATTCCCTCATGCCATTAATAGAGTCATTAGCTTGGCCATTAGTTTACCCATTTCCTATGTCATTATTTCACTCATTCCCTCAGCCACTAATTCACCCATTCCCTCTGCCAATAATTCATCCATTCCTTTAGTTGTTACTCAGTTATTCCCTCAGTCATTCCTTCAGCCTTGGATACACCAATTCCATCAGCCATTAACACACAACCCCCACATCCATTTATTCGCCCATTTCTGCATCCATTAATTCACTCTTTCCATCAGCCATTAATTCTGGTATTCTCTCAGACATTAATCAGCCAATCTCTCAGCCATTAATTTGCCCATTCCCTCAGTCATTAACTCACCTATTCCCTCAGCCATTAATACACTCATTCCCTCAGCCATTACTTCACACATTCCCTCAGCCATTAATATACCCATTTCCTCATGTCATTAATTCACACAAGCCATCAGTCCTAATACAAACTTTTTGTCAGCTATTAATACATCCATTCTCTCAGCCATTAGTTCTCCCATTCTCTCAGCCATCAATACACCATTTCCTGAAGTCATTAATTCACCCATTACTTCTGCCATTAATTCACCCATTCTTTCTGCCATTAGTTTACTTATTGTCCAAACCAATAATGCACCCAGTTCCTCAGGCATTAATTCATCTATTCCCTCAGCCATTAGTTCACCCATTCTGAACGGCCACATTCACCCATTTCCTAAGACATTAGTTCACCCATCCCTCAACCACTAATACACCAATTTTTCAGCCACTAATGCAACCATTCTCTCGGCCATTTATTCACCCATTCCCTAAGCCATCAATTCATCCATTCCCTCAGCCATTAATACACCATTCCCTCGTGATAATGATACACCCAACACTCAGCCATTGTTTATTTATTTCCTAAAAAAATAATACATGCCTTCACACAGCCATAAATTCACACGTTGCCTCAGCCATTAATTTATCTATTCCCACAGGCATTAAAACAGCCATTTCCTATTGCCGTTAATTCACCCATTCTCGAGTCCCTCCCATCAGGAAGGTTGCACGAGCTTCTTAGATAGCCTCATCCACCAGAGGGCAGACAGGAGAAGCAAGAAGAACTACAATTCTGCAGCCTGTGGAACGAAAACCACATTCACAGAAAGATAGACATAAGGAAAAGGCAGAGGACTTTGTACCAGATGAAGGAACAAGATAAAACCCGCAGAAAAACAACTAAATGAAGTGGAGATAGGCAACCTTCCAGGAAAAGAATTCAGAATGATGATAGTGAAGATGATCCAGGACCTCAGAAAAGGAATGGAGCAAAGATTCAGAAGATGCAAGAAATGTTTAACAAAGACCTAGAAGAATTAAAGAACAAACACCTAGAAGAATTAAAGAACAAACAAACAGAGATGAACAATACAATAACTGAAATGAAAAATACACTAGAAGGAATCAATAGCAGAATAACTGAGGCAGAAGAACAGATAAGTGACCTGGAAGACAGAATGGTGAAATTCACTGCTGTGGAACAGAATAAAGAAAAAAGAATGAAAAGAAATGAAGACAGCCTAAGAGACTTCCGGGACAACATTAAACGCAACAACGTTCGCATTATAAGTGTCCCAGAAGAAGAGAGAGAGAAAGGACCCGAGAAAACATTTGAAGAGATTATAGTTGAAAACTTCCCTAACATGGGAAAGGAAATAGCCACCCAAGTCCAGGAAATGCAGAGAATCCCAGGCAGGATAAACCCAAGGAGAAACATGCTGAGACACATAGTAATCAAATTGACAAAAATTAAAGACAAAGAAAAATTATTGAAAGAAACAAGGGAAAAATGACAAATAACATACAAGGGAACTCCCATAAGGTTAACAGCTGATTTCTCAGCAGAAACTCTAGAAGCCAGAAGGGAGTGGCATGATATATTTAAAGTGATGAAAGGGAAGAACCTACAACCAAGATTACTCTACCTGGCAAGGATTTCATTCAGATTCGATGGAGAAATCAAAAGTTTTACAGACAAGAAAAGCTAAGAGAATTCAGCACCATCAAACCACCTCTACAACAAATGCTAAAGGAACTTCTCTAAGTGGGAAACACAAGATAAGAAAAGGACCTACAAAAACAAACCCATAACAATTAAGAAAATGGTAATAGGAACATACATATCAATAATTACCTTAAACGTGAATGGATTAAATGCTCCAACCAAAAGACAAAGACTCGCTGAATGGATACAAAAACAAGACCCATACATATGCTGTCTACAAGAGACCCACTTCAGACCTAGGGACACATACAGACTGAAAGTGAGGGGATGGAAAAAGATACTCCATGCAAATGGAAGGCAAAAGAAAGCTGGAGTAGCAATACTCATTATCAGATAAAATAGACTTTAAAATAAAGAATGTTACAAGAGACAAGGAAAGACACTACATAATGATCAAGGGATCAATCCAAGAAGAAGATATAACAATTATAAATATATATGCACCCAACACAGGAGCACCTCAATACATAAGGCAACTGTTAACAGTTATAAAAGAGGAACGACAGTAACACAATAATAGTGGGAGACATTAACACCTCTCTTACACCAACGGACAGATCATCCAGACAAAAAATTAATAGGAAACACAAGCTTTAAATGACACAATAGACCAGATACATTTAACTGATATTTATAGAACATTCCATTCAAAAACAGCAGATTACACTTTCTTCTCAAGTGCACACAGAACATTCTCCAGGATAGATCACATCCTGGATCACAAATCAAACCTCAGTAAATTTAAGAAAATTGAAATCATATCAAGCATCTTTTCTGACCACAATGCTATGAGATTAGAAATCAATTACAGGGGAAAAAACGTAAAAAACACAGACACAAGGAGGCTAAACAATACATTACTAAATAACCAAGAGATCACTGAAGAAATCAAAAAGGAAATCAAAAAATACCTAGAGACAAATTACAACGAAAACATGACAATCCAAAACCTATGGGATGCAGCAAAAGCAGTTCTAAGAGGGACGTTTAGAGCAATACAAGCCTACCTCAAGAAACAAGAAAAATCTCAAATAAACAATCTAACCTTACACCTAAAGGAACTAGAGAAAGAACAACAAACAAAACCCAAAGTTAGCAGAAGGAAAGAAATCATAAAGATCAGAGCAGAAATAAATGAAATAAAAACAAAGAAAACAATAGCAAAAATCAATAAAACTAAAAGCTGGTTCTTTGAGAAGATAAACAAGATTGATAAACCATTAGCCAGACTCATCAAGAAAAAGAGGGAGAGGACTCATATCAATAAAAATAGAAAAGAAAAAGGAGAAGTTACAACAGACACTGCAGAAATACAAAGCATCCTAAGAGACTACTACAAGCAACTCTATGCCAATAAAATGGACAACCTGGAAGAAACGGACAAATTCTTAGAAAGGTATAACCTTCCAAGACTGAATCAGGAAGAAATAGAAAATATGAACAGACCAATCACAAGTTATGAAATTGAAACTGTGATTAAAAATCTTCCAACAAACAGAAGTCTAGGACCAGATGGCTTCACAGGTGAATTCTATCAAACATTTAGAGAAGAGCTAACACCCATCCTTCTCAAACTGTTCCAAAAAAGTGCAGAGGAAGGAACATTCCCAAACTCATTCTATGAGGCCACCATCACTCTGATACCAAAATCAGACAAAGGTACTGCAAAAAAGGAAAATTACAAACCAATATCACTAATGGATATAGATGCAAAAATCCTCAACAAAATACTAGCAAACAGAATCCAACAACACATTAAAAGGATCATACACCATGATCAAGTGGGATTTATCCCAGGGATGCAAGGATTCTTCAATATACACAAATCAATCAATGTGATACACCTTATTAACAAATTGAAGAATAAAATCCATATGATCATCTCAATACATGCAGAAAAAGTTTTGACAAAATTCAACACCCGTTTATGATAAAAACTCTCCAGAAACTGGGCATAGAAAGGCCATATACGACATAATAAAGGCCATATATGACAAACCCATAGCAAACATCATTCTCAATGGTGAAGAACTGAAAGCATTTCCTCTAAGATCAGGAATAAGACAAGGATGTCCATTCTCACCACTATTATTCAACATAGTTTTGGAAGTCCTAGCCACGGCAATCAGAGAAGAAAAAGAAATAAAAGGAATACAAAGTGGAAAAGAAGAAGTAAAACTGTCACTGTTTTCAGATGACATGACATGATACTATACACAGAGAATCCTAAAGATGCCACCAGAAAACTACTAGAGCTAATCAATGAATTTGGTAAAGTTGCAGGATACAAAGTTAATGCACAGAAATCTCTTGCATTGCTATACACTAACAATGAAAGATCAGAAAGAGAAATTAAGGAAACAATCCCATTCACCACTGCAACAAAAAGAATAAAATACCTAGGCATAAACCTACCTAAGGAGGTAAAAGACCTGTTCTCAGAAAACTATAAGATACTGATGAAAGAAATCAAAGATGACACAAACAGATGGAGAGATATACCATGTTCTTGGATTGGAAGAATCAATATTATGGAAATGACTATACTACCCAAAGCAATCTACAGATTCAATGCAACCCCTATCAAATTACCAACCTCATTTTTCACAGAAGAAGAACAAAAAATTTTACAACTTGTATGGAAACAAAAAAGACCCTGAATACCCAAAGCAATCTTGCGAAAGAAAAATGGAGCTGGAGGAATCAGGCTCCCTGACTTCAGACTATACTATAAAGCTACAGTAATCAAGACAATATGGTACTGGCACAAAAACAGAAATATAGATCAATGGAACAGGACAGAAAGCCCAGAGATAAACCCACACACCTAGGGTCAGCTAATCTATGACAAAGGAGGCAAGGATATACAATGGAGAAAAGACAGTCTCTTCAATAAGTGGTGCTGGGAAAACTGGACAGCTCCATATAAAAGAATGAAATTAGAACACTCCCTAACACCATACACAAAAATTAACTCAAAATGGATTCGAGAACTAAATGTAAGACCGGACACTATAAAACTCTTAGAGGAAGAACACTCTTTGACATAGATCACAGCAAGATCTTTTTTTTCCCCCAGTTTTAGCTGCTTTAATTGTTTAAACTCATTGTTTGGCATTCTTCTATGCTTTTTTTTTTAACATCTTTACTGGAGTATAATTGCTTTACAATAGTGTGTTAGTTTCTGCTTTATAACAAAGTGAATCAGTTATACATATACATATGTTCCCATATCTCTTCCCTCTTGTGTCTCCCTCCCTCCCACCCTCCCTACCCCACCCCTCTAGGTGGTCACAAAGCACCGAGCTGATCTCCCTGTGCTATGCGGCTGCTTCCCACTAGCTATCTATTTTACGTTTGGTAGTGTATATATGTCCATGCCTCTCTCTCACTTTATCACAGCTTACCCTTCCCCCTCCCCATATCCTCAAGTCCATTCTCTAGTAGGTCTGTGTCTTTATTCCTGTCTTACCTCTAGGTTCTTCATGACATTTTTTCCCCCTTAGATTCCATATATATGTGTTAGCATACGGTATTTGTCTTTCTCTTTCTGACTTACTTCACTCTGTATGACAGATTCTAGGTCCATCCACCTCACTACAAATAACTCAATTTCGTTTCTTTTTATGGCTGAGTAATATTCCATTGTATATATGTGCCACATCTTCTTTATCCATTCATCCGATGATGGACACTTAGGTTGTTTCCATCTCCTGGCTATTGTAAATAGAGCTGCAATGAACATTGGGATGCATATGTCTTTTTGAATTATGGTTTTCTCAGGGTATATGCCCAGTAGTGGGATTGCTGGGTCATATGGTAGCTCTATTTGTAGTTTTTTAAGGAACCTCCATACTGTTCTCCATAGTGGCTGTACCAATTCACATTCCCACCAGCAGTGCAAGAGGGTTCCCTTTTCTCCAACCCTCTCCAGCATTTATTGTTTCTAGATTTTTTGATGATGGCCATTCTGACTGGTGTGAGATGATACCTCATTATAGTTTTGATTTGCATTTCTCTAATGATTAATGATGTTGAGCATTCTTTCATGTGTTTGTTGGCAATCTGTATATCTTCTTTGGAGAAATGTCTATTTAGTTCTTCTGCCCATTTTTGGATTGGGTTGTTTGTTTTTTTGATACTGAGCTGCAGGAGCTCCTTGTAAATTTTGGAGATTAGTCCTTTGTCAGTTTCTTCATTTGCAAATATTTTCTCTCATTCTGAGGGTTGTCTTTTGGTCTTGTTTATGGTTTCCTTTGCTGTGCAAAAGCTTTGAAGTTTCATTAGGTCCCATTTGTTTATTTTTGTTTTTATTTCCATTTCTCTAGAAGGTGAGTCAAAAAGGATCTTGCTGTAATTTATGTCATAGAGTGTTCTGCCTATGTTTTCCTCTAAGAGTTTGATAGTTTCTGGCCTTACATTTAGGTCTTTAATCCATTTTGAGCTTATTTTTGTGTATGGTATTAGGGAGTGCTCTAATCTCATACTTTTACATGTACCTGTCCAGTTTTCCCAGCACCACTTATTGAAGAGGCTGTCCTTTCTCCACTGTACATTCCTGCCTCCTTTATCAAAGATACGGTAACCATATGTGCATGGTTTATCTCTGGGCTCTCTATCCTGTTCCATTGATCTATATTTCTGTTTTTGTGCCAGTACCATACCGTCTTGATTACTGTAGCTTTGTAGTATAGTCTGAAGTCAGGAAGCCTGATTCCTCCAGCTCCGTTTTTCGTTCTCAAGATCAGCAAGAACTTTTTTGATCCACCTCCTAGAGTAATGGAAATAGAAACAAAAATAAACAAATGGGACCTAATGAAACTTCAAAGCTTTTGCACAGCAAAGGAAACCATAAACAAGACCAAAAGACAACCCTCAGAATGGGAGAAAATATTTGCAAACGCATCAGCAAAGCATTAATCTCCAAAATATATAAACAGCTCATGCAGCTCAATATTAGAAAAACAAACAACCCAATCCAAAAATGGGCCAGAAATCCTAACCAGACATTTCTCCAAAGAAGACATACAGATGGCCAAGAAGCACATGAAAAGCTGCTCAGCCTCACTAATTATTAGAGAAATGCAAATCAAAACTACAATGAGGTATCACCTCACACCAGTTAGAATAGGCATCATCAGAAAATCTACAAACAACAAATGCTGGAGAGGCTGTGGAGAAAAGGGAACCCTCTTGCACTGTTGGTGGGAATGTAAATTGATACAGCCACTATGGAGAACAGTATGGAGGTTCCTTAAAAAACTAAAAATAGAATTACCTTATGACCCAGCAAACCCACTACTGGGCATATACCCAGAGAAAACCATAATTCAAAAAGACACATGCATCCCAATGTTCACTGCAGCTCTATTTACAATAGCCAGCTCATGGAAGCAACATAAATGCCCATCGATATTTAGGATATTTAGACGAATGGATAAGGAAGATGTGGCACATATACACAATGGGATATTACTCAGCCATAAAACGGAACGAAACTGGGTCATTTGTAGAGATGTGGGTGGATCTAGAGACTGTCATACAGAGTGAAGTAAGTCAGAAAGAGAAAAACAAATATCGTATATTAACTCATATATGTGGAACCTAGAAAAATGGTACAGATGAACCGGTTTGCAGGGCAGAAATACAGACACAGATGTAGGGAACAAACGTATGGACACCAAGCAGGGGAAAGTGGCGGGTGGTGGTGGTATGAATTGGGAGATTAGGATTGACATATATACACTAATATGTATAAAATAGATAACTAATAAGAACCTGCTGTATAAAAAATTAAATTCAGAAATTCCAAGAAAAAAATTCACCCATTCCCTCAACATTAATTGACCTCTTCCCACAGCCATTAATTCATCCATTCCCTCAGCCATTAATACACCTTTCCCTCATGATACTGATACACCCATCCCTCGGCCATTGTTCATTTATTTCCTCAAGAACAAATACATGCATTCACGTAGCCATAAATTCAACCATTACCTCAGCTATTAATTTATCTATTCCCACAGGCATTAATATAGCCATTTCCTTATGCCATCATCCACCCATTCCCTTGCCATTAACTCACCGATTACTTCAGCCATTAATTTACCTATACCCTCAGCCAAAGTTCACCCAATCCCTAAGCCATTAATTCACCTATTCCTTCCACCATTAATACACCGATTCCCTCAGTCTAATACACCCATTCCCTTAGTCATTAGGTCACTCATTCCCTCATGACATTTACCCCTTCCTTCAGCTCTTATACACACATTCCCTCAGCCCTTAATTCATCCATTGCCTCTCCATTAATTCACCACTCCTCTCAGCCATTAATTCATCCATTCCATCACCCATTAATATACCCGTGCTTCATGCCATTAATACACTCATTCTCCCAGCCATTAATTCATCTATTTCCTCAGCATTAATACAACCATTGTTTCCTGCCATTCATTTACCCGTTCCCTCAACCATTAATACACCCTTTCCTTCAGTCGTTATTACTCATTCCCTTAGCCACTAATACACCCATTCCATAGCCACTAATTCACTCATTCCCTTGGCCATTAATTCACCCATTTCCTCATGCCACTGATACATCCATTCCCTCATGACATTGATACACCCATCGCTCAGCCATTGTTCATTTATTCCCTCAAAAACTAATACATGCATTTCCTCAGCCTTTAATTCACCCACCACCTCAGCCCTTAATTCACTTATTCCTTCAAGCCATTACTTGAACTATTCCCTCAGCCATTAATTCAGCCATCCTCTCAGCCTTTGATACACCAATTCCATCAGCCTTTAATACACACATCCCCACACCCATTAATTCACCCATTCTCTCAGCTATTAATTCAGCCAATTCCTCAGCCATTACTTCACACATTCCCTCAGCAATAATTCACCCATTCCTTCTGCTATTAATTCACCCATTCCCTCTGCTGTTGATAAACCTCAGCCACTGACATACCTATTCCTTCATGCCATTATTCACCATTCCCTTGTCCCTAATAATGATTCCCTCAGCCAGTAATTCACCCATTCCCTCAGCCCTAATATTGACTCCCTCAGCTATTCAGCCATTTCCTCAGCCATTAATATATCCACTCCCTCAGCCATTAATATACCCATTCTCTCAGCCATTAACTCACCCATTCCCTCGGCCCTCAAGCAAGCTTTCCGCTACCTATTAATTCATCCGTTCTCTCAGCCGTTACTTCACTCACGCTCTCAGCCACAAATACACGATTTCCGTAAATCATTAATTCACCTATTCCCTCTGCCATATTTCACTCATTCTAGCCACCGTTTGTCTTTCCACTCATTCTCTAAGGCACTAATGCACCCAGTCCCTCAGGCATTAATTCACCTATTCCCCAGCCGTTAGTTCACCCATTCCATCAGCTACATTCACCCATTTCCTAAGACATTAATTCACCCATTCCCTCAGCCACTAATATACCCATTTCCTAGCCCACTAATACATCCATTCTCTCAGTCGTTAATTCAGTACTCCCTCAGCCTTTAATTAACCTATACCCTCAGGTGTTAATTCAACCATTCCCTCGGGCATTAATTCACCTATTCCCTCAGCTATTAGTTCAGCCATTTCATCAACCACATTCACCCGTTTCCTAAGACATTGGTTCACCCATTCCATTAGACTCAAATACATCCATTCACTCAGCTATTAACTCACCCTTTCCCTCCGCTATTCCCTCATCCATTAATACACCTATTCTTCAATCCATTAATATACCCATTCCCTCATGCCACTAGTTCACCCATTCCCTCATCCACTAATACAGCCATTCCCTCCACATTAATTCACCCATTCCCTCAGCTGTTATGACTCATTCCGTCAGCCACTAATTCATCCATTCTGTCCACCATTAAGTCAGCCATTTTATCACCCATTATTTCACCCATTCTTTCAGCCACTAATACATCTCTTCCGGCAGCTATTCATTCATCCATCCCCTCATCCATTAGTTTACTGATTACCGTAGGAATTAGTTCACCCATTCCCTCAGGCAATAATTCACCCATTAACTCAACTATTAATTCACCTTATCCCTCAGCCCTTAATACACCCATTCCCTGAGCCATTGATACACCTATTCCTTCATCTATAATATAGCCATTGTCTCATGCCATTAATACAACCATTCCCTCAACCACTAATACACCCATTTTCTAGGCCACTAATGCACCCATTCTTTCAACCATTAATTCACCCATTCCATCAGCCATTAATACACCAATTGTTTTATTCCTATACACCCATTCACTCAGCAGTTAGTTCACCCATATCCCCGCCATTAATTCAGCCAGTCCCTCAGCCATTATTTCATCCATTCTCAAAGCCTTTGATACACCAATTCCCTCAACCATTAATACACACATTCCCCCATCCACTAATTCACTCATTCACACCTCCATTAATTCACCCATTCCCTCAGCCATTTATTCAGTTTTCTCTCAGCCATTAAGTCAGCCAATCCTTCACCCACTAAATCTCCCATTCCTCACCATTAATTCACCCATTCTCTCCAACATTAAGCCGGCCATATTCTCATCCAGTTTCACCCATTCTTGCAGCCACTAATACACCTCCTGCAGCCATCCATTCATTCATTCCCTCAGCCATTAATTCACTAGTTAACTTAGGAATTAGTTCACTTACTACCTCAGCCATTAGTTTATCCATTCTCTCAGCTATTAGTTTACCCATCCCCTCAACCATTAATTCACCTATTCCCTGAGCCTTTAATACACCTATCCCCTTATCTACAATATACCCATTCCTTCAAGCCATTAACACACCCATTCCTTCAGCCATTAATTCATCTATTCCCTCAGCCATTAATACACTCACTTCCTCTTGGCATTAATTAATGCATACCCTCAGGCCTAACACAAACTTTCCTTCAGCTATTAATTCATCCATCCGCTCAGCCACTAACCCACCATTTCCGTAAGTCATTAATTCACCCATTTTTTTCTGCCACAAGTTCAGTCATTCTCTAAGCCACTAGTGAACCTAGTTCCTCCAAGCATTAATTCACCTATTACATCAGCCATTAGTTCACCCATTCCATAAGCTACATTCGCCCATTTCTTAAGAAATTAGTTCATCCATTCCCTCAAACAGTAATACACCCATTATTTAGGCGAATAATGCACCCATTCTCTCACCCATTAATTCAGCCAATCCCTGAGACATTCTCTCGGCCATTAATTAAACTATTTCTTCAGCCATTCCCCCATTCTCTCAGCCACAAATACACCCACATCTTCGGCCATCAATGCACCCATTTTCTCAGGTATTAATTTACCCGCTGTGTCAGTCATTAATACAGCCAATCCCTCAGCCATTATTTCAGCCATTCCCATAGCCTCGATACAGCAGTTCCCTTAACCATTAATACACACTCCTCCATCCATTAATTCACCCATACCCGTCTGTTAATTCACCCATCCCTAGCCATTAATTCACACATTTCCTCAGCCATTAATTTACCCATTCCCTCTACCATTAATTCACCCATTCTTTCCACCTTAGTTCACCCATACTGTAATCCACTAATCCACCCAGTCCTTCAGGCATTAATTCACACATTCCCTCTGCCATTAGTTCACTCATTCCCTCAACCACTAATACACCCATTTACTAGGCCTTCAATGCACCCATTCTCTCAGCACTAATTCAACCATTCTCTCGGCCATTAATTCAGCCATTCCCTTAGCCATTAATACACACATTTCTCCATTTCATTTTTTTATTTTCTTGTTTAAAAATTTTTTTTTGATGATGACCATTTTTAAGGTCTTTTTAAACTGCTCCAATATTGCTTCTGTTTTATGTTTTGGTTTTTGGCCACGAGGCATGTGGGATCTTAGCTCCCCGACCAGGTTTCAAACCCGCACCCCCTGCGTTGGAAGGTGAACTCTTAAACACTGGACTGTCAGGCAAGTCCCTCTCCATTTCACTTAAATCATACACTCCGGCACCCATTCCCTCAGCCACTCACACACCCATAACCTAGGTCACTAATGCACCCATTCCTCCAGCCATTACTTCAGCTAGTCCCTCAGCCATTAATACAGCCATTCTCTCAGCCTTTGATACACCAATTCCCTCAGCTATTAATACTGTACACACATTCCCACGTCCATTAATTCACCCATTCCCGTATCCATTAATTCACCTTTTCTCTCAGCCATTAATTCAGGCATTCTCTCAGCCATTAATTCACCCATCTCTAAGTCATTAACTCACCTATTCCCTCAGCCACTAATATACTCATTCCTTTAGTCATTACTTCACACATTCCCTCAGCCATAATTCACCTATTCCGGCAACCATTAATACACCGATTCCCTAATGCCTAATACACCCATTCTTTTGGCAATTAGTCCACCCATGGCCTCATGCCATTAATACACCCGTTCCCTGTCTCATTTATAAACCCATTTGCTCAACCATTAGTTCACTGTTACCTCAATCATTAGTTCACAGGTCCCTGAGCCATTAGTTTATCCATTGCCTCATCCCTTAATATACCCATTCCTTCAGGCACTCAATCACACTTTCCTTTAGCCACTAATCCTCAGCCATTATTTAAGCCATTCCCTCAGCCTTTGATACACCAGTTCCCTCAGGCACTAATACATACATTCCCACATCCATTAATTCACCCATTTCCTCAGCCATTAATTGAGGCAATCCCTGAGACATTAATTCAGGCATTCTCTCCACCATTAATTCAGCCAATCCCTCAGCCATTAATTCACCCATACCCTGAGTCATTAACTCACTTATTCCTTCAGCCATGAATACACTCATTCCCTCAGTCATTACTTTACACATTCACTCAGCCATTAATTCACCTCTTCCCTCTGCCATTAATACACCAATTCCCTCATGCCTAAAAAACCCATTCTCTTAGCCATTAGTTCATCCATTCCCTCATGCCATTATGGAGCCACTGCCTTGACCATTATGTAACCCATTCCCTAAGCCATTAATTCATCTATTTCCTCATGCCATTCATTTACCCATTCCCTGAGCCATAATACACAGATTCCTGCAGCCTTTAATTCACCCATTCCGTCTCCATTAATTCACCACTCCCCTCAGCCATTAGCTCATCCATTCCTGAACTCATTAATATACCCAATGCCTCAACCAATAATATACCCATTCCGGGCTTCCCTGGTGGCGCAGTGGTTAAGAATCCACCTGCCAATGCAGGGGACACAGGTTCGAGCCCTGGTCCGGGAAGATCCCACATGCCGCGGAGCAACTTAGCCCGTGCGCCACAACTACTGAGCCTGTGCTCTAGAGCCTGTATGCCACAACTACTGAAGCCCATGTGCCTAGAGCCCATGCTCCACAACAAGAGAAGCCACCGCAATGAGAAGCCCGCGCACCGCAACAAAGAGTATCTCCCGCTCACCTCAACTAGAGAAAGCCTGCGTGCAGCAACGAAGACCCAACGCAGCCAACAATAAATAAATTAAATAAATTAAAAAAAATATATATATATATATACCCATTCCATCATGCCATTAAAACACCTATTCCCTCAGCCTGTAGTTTACTCACTCCCTTAGCCCGGTAATCAACCATTCCCTCATGCCATTAATTCACCCTTTCCCTCAGCTCTAATCCAAAGATTCCCTCAGCCATTAATTCACCCATTCCCTCAGCCATTAATACACCCATTCCATCCTGCCATTTAAACACCTATTCTCTCCACCTTTAGTTCACCCCTTCCCTCAGCCTTCAATTCACCCATTCCCTCAGCCCTAATATAGATTCCGTCAGCCATTAATTCAGCCTTTCCCTAAGCCATTAACTCACCCATGCCTTCATGCCATTTATTCACCCATTCCCTAAGCCATTAATTCACCCATTCCCTCTCCATTAATTCACCACTCTTCTCAGCCATTATTTCATCCATTCCCTCAGCCATTAATACACCTTTCCCTCATGATACTGATACACCCATCCCTCGGCCATTGTTCATTTATTTCCTCAAAAACGAATACATGCATTCACGTAGCCATAAATTCAACCATTGCCTCAGCTATTAATTTATCTATTCCCACAGGCATTAATATAGCCATTTCCTTATGCCATCATCCACCCATTCCCTTGCCATTAACTCACCGATTACTTCAGCCATTAATTTACCTATACCCTCAGCCAAAGTTCACCCAATCCCTAAGCCATTAATTCACCTATTCCTTCCACCATTAATACACCGATTCCCTCAGTCTAATACACCCATTCCCTTAGTCATTAGGTCACTCATTCCCTCATGACATTTACCCCTTCCTTCAGCTCTTATACACACATTCCCTCAGCCCTTAATTCATCCATTGCCTCTCCATTAATTCACCACTCCTCTCAGCCATTAATTCATCCATTCCATCACCCATTAATATACCCGTGCTTCATGCCATTAATACACTCATTCTCCCAGCCATTAATTCATCTATTTCCTCAGCATTAATACAACCATTGTTTCCTGCCATTCATTTACCCATTCCCTCAACCATTAATACACCCTTTCCTTCAGTCGTTATTACTCATTCCCTTAGCCACTAATACACCCATTCCATAGCCACTAATTCACTCATTCCCTTGGCCATTAATTCACCCATTTCCTCATGCCACTGATACATCCATTCCCTCATGACATTGATACACCCATCGCTCAGCCATTGTTCATTTATTCCCTCAAAAACTAATACATGCATTTCCTCAGCCTTTAATTCACCCGCCACCTCAGCCCTTAATTCACTTATTCCTTCAAGCCATTACTTGAACTATTCCCTCAGCCATTAATTCAGCCATCCTCTCAGCCTTTGATACACCAATTCCATCAGCCTTTAATACACACATCCCCACACCCATTAATTCACCCATTCTCTCAGCTATTAATTCAGCCAATCCCTCAGCCATTACTTCACACATTCCCTCAGCAATAATTCACCCATTCCTTCAGCTATTAATTCACCCATTCCCTCTGCTGTTGATAAACCTCAGCCACTGACATACCTATTCCTTCATGCCATTATTCACCATTCCCTTGTCCCTAATAATGATTCCCTCAGCCAGTAATTCACCCATTCCCTCAGCCCTAATATTGACTCCCTCAGCTATTCAGCCATTTCCTCAGCCATTAATATATCCACTCCCTCAGCCATTAATATACCCATTCTCTCAGCCATTAACTCACCCATTCCCTCGGCCCTCAAGCAAGCTTTCCGCTACCTATTAATTCATCCGTTCTCTCAGCCGTTACTTCACTCACGCTCTCAGCCACAAATACACGATTTCCGTAAATCATTAATTCACCTATTCCCTCTGCCATATTTCACTCATTCTAGCCACCGTTTGTCTTTCCACTCATTCTCTAAGGCACTAATGCACCCAGTCCCTCAGGCATTAATTCACCTATTCCCCAGCCGTTAGTTCACCCATTCCATCAGCTACATTCACCCATTTCCTAAGACATTAATTCACCCATTCCCTCAGCCACTAATATACCCATTTCCTAGCCCACTAATACATCCATTCTCTCAGTCGTTAATTCAGTACTCCCTCAGCCTTTAATTAACCTATACCCTCAGGTGTTAATTCAACCATTCCCTCGGGCATTAATTCACCTATTCCCTCAGCTATTAGTTCAGCCATTTCATCAACCACATTCACCCGTTTCCTAAGACATTGGTTCACCCATTCCATTAGACTCAAATACATCCATTCACTCAGCTATTAACTCACCCTTTCCCTCCGCTATTCCCTCATCCATTAATACACCTATTCTTCAATCCATTAATATACCCATTCCCTCATGCCACTAGTTCACCCATTCCCTCATCCACTAATACAGCCATTCCCTCCACATTAATTCACCCATTCCCTCAGCTGTTATGACTCATTCCGTCAGCCACTAATTCATCCATTCTGTCCACCATTAAGTCAGCCATTTTATCACCCATTATTTCACCCATTCTTTCAGCCACTAATACATCTCTTCCGGCAGCTATTCATTCATCCATCCCCTCATCCATTAGTTTACTGATTACCGTAGGAATTAGTTCACCCATTCCCTCAGGCAATAATTCACCCATTAACTCAACTATTAATTCACCTTATCCCTCAGCCCTTAATACACCCATTCCCTGAGCCATTGATACACCTATTCCTTCATCTATAATATAGCCATTGTCTCATGCCATTAATACAACCATTCCCTCAACCACTAATACACCCATTTTCTAGGCCACTAATGCACCCATTCTTTCAACCATTAATTCACCCATTCCATCAGCCATTAATACACCAATTGTTTTATTCCTATACACCCATTCACTCAGCAGTTAGTTCACCCATATCCCCGCCATTAATTCAGCCAGTCCCTCAGCCATTATTTCATCCATTCTCAAAGCCTTTGATACACCAATTCCCTCAACCATTAATACACACATTCCCCCATCCACTAATTCACTCATTCACACCTCCGTTAATTCACCCATTCCCTCAGCCATTTATTCAGTTTTCTCTCAGCCATTAAGTCAGCCAATCCTTCACCCACTAAATCTCCCATTCCTCACCATTAATTCACCCATTCTCTCCAACATTAAGCCGGCCATATTCTCATCCAGTTTCACCCATTCTTGCAGCCACTAATACACCTCCTGCAGCCATCCATTCATTCATTCCCTCAGCCATTAATTCACTAGTTAACTTAGGAATTAGTTCACTTACTACCTCAGCCATTAGTTTATCCATTCTCTCAGCTATTAGTTTACCCATCCCCTCAACCATTAATTCACCTATTCCCTGAGCCTTTAATACACCCATTCCCTGAGCCATTAATACACCTATCCCCTTATCTACAATATACCCATTCCTTCAAGCCATTAACACACCCATTCCTTCAGCCATTAATTCATCTATTCCCTCAGCCATTAATACACTCACTTCCTCTTGGCATTAATTAATGCATACCCTCAGGCCTAACACAAACTTTCCTTCAGCTATTAATTCATCCATCCGCTCAGCCACTAACCCACCATTTCCGTAAGTCATTAATTCACCCATTTTTTTCTGCCACAAGTTCAGTCATTCTCTAAGCCACTAATGAACCTAGTTCCTCCAAGCATTAATTCACCTATTACATCAGCCATTAGTTCACCCATTCCATAAGCTACATTCGCCCATTTCTTAAGAAATTAGTTCATCCATTCCCTCAAACAGTAATACACCCATTATTTAGGCGAATAATGCACCCATTCTCTCACCCATTAATTCAGCCAATCCCTGAGACATTCTCTCGGCCATTAATTAAACTATTTCTTCAGCCATTCCCCCATTCTCTCAGCCACAAATACACCCACATCTTCGGCCATCAATGCACCCATTTTCTCAGGTATTAATTTACCCGCTGTGTCAGTCATTAATACAGCCAATCCCTCAGCCATTATTTCAGCCATTCCCATAGCCTCGATACAGCAATTCCCTTAACCATTAATACACACTCCTCCATCCATTAATTCACCCATACCCGTCTGTTAATTCACCCATCCCTAGCCATTAATTCACCCATTTCCTCAGCCATTAATTTACCCATTCCCTCTACCATTAATTCACCCATTCTTTCCACCTTAGTTCACCCATACTGTAATCCACTAATCCACCCAGTCCTTCAGGCATTAATTCACACATTCCCTCTGCCATTAGTTCACTCATTCCCTCAACCACTAATACACCCATTTACTAGGCCTTCAATGCACCCATTCTCTCAGCACTAATTCAACCATTCTCTCGGCCATTAATTCAGCCATTCCCTTAGCCATTAATACACACATTTCTCCATTTCATTTTTTTATTTTCTTGTTTAAAAATTTTTTTTTGATGATGACCATTTTTAAGGTCTTTTTAAACTGCTCCAATATTGCTTCTGTTTTATGTTTTGGTTTTTGGCCACGAGGCATGTGGGATCTTAGCTCCCCGACCAGGTTTCAAACCCGCACCCCCTGCGTTGGAAGGCGAACTCTTAAACACTGGACTGTCAGGCAAGTCCCTCTCCATTTCACTTAAATCATACACTCCGGCACCCATTCCCTCAGCCACTCACACACCCATAACCTAGGTCACTAATGCACCCATTCCTCCAGCCATTACTTCAGCTAGTCCCTCAGCCATTAATACAGCCATTCTCTCAGCCTTTGATACACCAATTCCCTCAGCTATTAATACTGTACACACATTCCCACGTCCATTAATTCACCCATTCCCGTATCCATTAATTCACCTTTTCTCTCAGCCATTAATTCAGGCATTCTCTCAGCCATTAATTCACCCATCTCTAAGTCATTAACTCACCTATTCCCTCAGCCACTAATATACTCATTCCTTTAGTCATTACTTCACACATTCCCTCAGCCATAATTCACCTATTCCGGCAACCATTAATACACCGATTCCCTAATGCCTAATACACCCATTCTTTTGGCAATTAGTCCACCCATGGCCTCATGCCATTAATACACCCGTTCCCTGTCTCATTTATAAACCCATTTGCTCAACCATTAGTTCACTGTTACCTCAATCATTAGTTCACAGGTCCCTGAGCCATTAGTTTATCCATTGCCTCATCCCTTAATATACCCATTCCTTCAGGCACTCAATCACACTTTCCTTTAGCCACTAATCCTCAGCCATTATTTAAGCCATTCCCTCAGCCTTTGATACACCAGTTCCCTCAGGCACTAATACATACATTCCCACATCCATTAATTCACCCATTTCCTCAGCCATTAATTGAGGCAATCCCTGAGACATTAATTCAGGCATTCTCTCCACCATTAATTCAGCCAATCCCTCAGCCATTAATTCACCCATACCCTGAGTCATTAACTCACTTATTCCTTCAGCCATGAATACACTCATTCCCTCAGTCATTACTTTACACATTCACTCAGCCATTAATTCACCTCTTCCCTCTGCCATTAATACACCAATTCCCTCATGCCTAAAAAACCCATTCTCTTAGCCATTAGTTCATCCATTCCCTCATGCCATTATGGAGCCACTGCCTTGACCATTATGTAACCCATTCCCTAAGCCATTAATTCATCTATTTCCTCATGCCATTCATTCACCCATTCCCTGAGCCATAATACACAGATTCCTGCAGCCTTTAATTCACCCATTCCGTCTCCATTAATTCACCACTCCCCTCAGCCATTAGCTCATCCATTCCTGAACTCATTAATATACCCAATGCCTCAACCAATAATATACCCATTCCGGGCTTCCCTGGTGGCGCAGTGGTTAAGAATCCACCTGCCAATGCAGGGGACACAGGTTCGAGCCCTGGTCCGGGAAGATCCCACATGCCGCGGAGCAACTTAGCCCGTGCGCCACAACTACTGAGCCTGTGCTCTAGAGCCTGTATGCCACAACTACTGAAGCCCATGTGCCTAGAGCCCATGCTCCACAACAAGAGAAGCCACCGCAATGAGAAGCCCGCGCATCGCAACAAAGAGTATCTCCCGCTCACCTCAACTAGAGAAAGCCTGCGTGCAGCAACGAAGACCCAACGCAGCCAACAATAAATAAATTAAAAAAATATATATATATATATACCCATTCCATCATGCCATTAAAACACCTATTCCCTCAGCCTGTAGTTTACTCATTCCCTTAGCCCGGTAATCAACCATTCCCTCATGCCATTAATTCACCCTTTCCCTCAGCTCTAATCCAAAGATTCCCTCAGCCATTAATTCACCCATTCCCTCAGCCATTAATACACCCATTCCATCCTGCCATTTAAACACCTATTCTCTCCACCTTTAGTTCACCCCTTCCCTCAGCCTTCAATTCACCCATTCCCTCAGCCCTAATATAGATTCCCTCAGCCATTAATTCAGCCTTTCCCTAAGCCATTAACTCACCCATGCCTTCATGCCATTAATTCACCCATTCCTTCATGCCATTAATACACCCATTCCCTAAGCCATTAATTCACCCATTCCCTCTCCATTAATACACCACTCTTCTCAGCCATTATTTCATCCATTCCTTCAGCCATTAATACACCCATTGTCTCAGCCATTAATACACCCGTTGCCTCCTGCCATTAATTTACCCATTCCCTCAACCATTAATGCACCCATTTTATCTACCATTAGTTCAACCATTCCCTGATGCCATTAATACACCCTTTCCATCAGCCTAATTCATGTACTCTCTCAGCCACTAATACACACATTCCCTCAGCCACTCATACACCTATTCCTCCATCCATTAATACAGCTATTCCCTGTGCCATTAATTCACCCGTTACCTCAGCCATTAATTCACCCATTCTCTCAGCCATTAATTCAGCCATTCCCTCATGCCCTTACTCCACCCTTTCCCTCAGCCATTATATCATCCATTCCTTTTGCCACTAATACACCCATTCTTTCATGCCATTAATACACCTATTTCCTCAGCCATTAGTTCAAACATTCCATCAGCCATTAATTCACCCATTCCTCCCGCATTAACACATCCATTCCCCCATGCCAGGACTTCAGATGGCACCAACTGAGGCCATCTTCTGCTTCCAGAAATGTCTCCTTCCACTCAAACAGCTATTCTAAAAAGGACAGAAATGTGGAAGCAGCATTTAATAATAAAGATTTCACACACCACACAAAATAACAAGGATATGGTGGTGATGATAATATCGACGGTAAGAAAACCCCAGATTTCCAGTTTTTCTTAAAAAAAATTTGAAAGCTGCCCACAAGTGATCCTCTTTCCCAGGGTAGGAGCTGGCAGCAGCTGCCCGTCTCAACAAGAGATTCTCTCCCCTTCCTTCTGTGTACCCAAACTGTATTGTTTTTCTTACCTTCAGCCCAATTCACTCACTCCTGTCAGCTGTCCAGCCTCAGATGTGTCTGAGTTTGCAGCCTCGGCTTACTCACAGCCACCCATGGAGCAGTACATCTCCCACCCCCACCCATTCTCCATCCCATCCAATCATTTGCCCACAGTGGCTTTGCGCAGGGCTTGTTGGATCCAAGCTGCCATCAAACTCCAGCCAACCTCGCAAGGGCCCTTGGAGAAGCCCAGACCCGGGGGTAGGGAGGAATCTGCCATCCACCCCACTGCATCCTCATTCAAGGGGTCTCCACCAGCAGCCCCTGGGTGGCACCCACCACGCTCCCTCCTTGGCCGCAGGGAGCCCCGGACTGCCAGCTGGGCACTGTCTGGTCTGCGCGGGCAGGGTCGGGGGCTGGCGGTGGAGCGGTCAGGGCCCTCACCGGAGTTGTCCTCATCCTTGCGGATCTTCAGCTTCACCAGGTCCTCACACTGGCGCAGGATTTGTACAGCGTCCTCCATGGGGCAGTTGTCCAGGCGGATGTTGTCGATGGCCAGCAGCTTGTCACCCGGCTCAAGGGTGCCCGTCCTGCAGAAGCAGGGTGAGGACAGGAAGGAACCTGGCACACGCAGGCCCCGAGCCCATCCTCGTGGGCCAGCCCCCCGCCCTGCCAGGGGCTCCCCTACCTGTGCGCCACGCTGCCTTTCTTGATGTCGGAGATGACCAGGGGCTCCCCTCGCTTCCTGCTGGCCGCTGGAGGGAAGGAGCCATGAAGCCCACCTTTGGTCACTTCAGCCTTGGGGGGCCCAGGAGCTGGGCGTAGACTTGGAGCCACGCGCCCTGCTCCCACAGCTCCCTGGCTGGCTGACTGTGGGCAAATCAGCTCCTCTCTCTGTGCCTCAATTTCCCCTCTGTAAAATGGGGATGAGGCCACAGAGTTCACGGGGACATCAGAGATTAACTAGACAAAGTGCGACAACACCTCCCACGCTCAGCCCATCTCCCAGCAAACGGAGCTCCCTGAGGGGCTGTGTCTAGCTGGTGTCTGTGTCCCCAGCACCTGGCACAGGGCCAGGTCCCAGAACTAGGTGACTTCAACAATTGAGTTCTTCCTTCCCCTGCTGCAGGGAATGCTGGCTGCCACAGCTCACAGCAGGATCCTGCTGGGGAATGGCTTTTGGCTGAGGGAGCAGCCTCACCCAATAAAATGCCTGCACCCAATGACTGGTTCACGTAGTGGTGCCAAGGCAAGGCTCCCAGCCTCGGCTCAGGACAACTCCCGTGGCCTCCCCAGCAAAGAGCTCCCCGTGGGATTGGCCGAGCCCTCTACTGGGACTACATCGCAGCACAGCTCCTCCCTTTGCCTGGTCCTGAGGCCTCCTCCGCCCACAGGTGTTGACCCTGAGAGCCCTCCTCAATAAGGTCCCTGCAGGTAATTCCTAGCGTGAAAAGCTGTTTCCCAGGGAGCACGATCTAAGACAATGGGTGGCTGAGTTTTCCTGCAGAAAGAATCCATTTGGGCTAATGGGTTTTTCCATGAGTGACCAGGTGTAAGGCGGTCCTTCTAGCCCATGCAGCACCTTTGCAAATGAGACAAAGGTGCCCTTTCTAATTAGTCTGTTGAGAAAATGTTAGAAAACTGTAAGTGTACCTTGAATGGGCACCTTGTGTCCTGTACAACCTGGGCAACTGCACCTGGTTGCCCTGCCCAGTGGTTCCTGGGCTGGAAGAAGCTTCTCCCCCTCGATTGCTTAAACTCCCACCACCACTGACTGCAGGGTCCAGGGCAGGAAGGAGCTGCGGCAGCAGCCCTTCTGGACAGTTACCCCTCCGGGGCATGACGAGGAGATGGCAGGAGATGAAATCAGAGGACTTCGGCTTTTCCTGAGTGAGATGCAGGCTGGGGAGGGCTCTGACTGTTCCCATGCTTATGTATTCTACCTTTCTCTTTCCATTCTGCAGTCCCTCACTTTCATTCCTTTGACAAACATGAATTAAGCACCTACTGTGTTCTAGGCCTTTTCTGGGCCCTGGGAACACAGAGGCAAACAGAAAACTAAACCTGGCCTGTATGTCTGGCGCCTTACAAACCACTTCACTACCCCCGGAGACTAAAAAGGCCAGGAGATTCCCATTGTGCAGAATGGGAAACCGAGGCCTTGAGAAGCCTTGCCTAAGGACACACAACCGGGCACTGCGGTGGAGGGAAGCCACGTCAGACAGCCCTCCCTCCCACCCAGAGCCTTCCCGCCCGGCCAGGTGCTGGGCGTTTTCTCGGGGCAGGCGGAGAGCGTGCGGGGAGCGGACTCACAGCTGATGGTGATGCCCAGCTCCACGCCACGCCTCTTGGGCAGCTTCACGTGGAAGGTGCCGCTGCTCGGGATGACGGACTCTGGGTGCAAACAGACACACACCCACGTGAGACTCAAGGGAAGGGCCTCAGGGAGTCCCTGCCCCACATCCATTCTGGTCCAGTGGGGAGGGACCCCAAACAACCCCATCCTGCTTCTTGCACCCACAGATGAGGAAACTGAAACATGGTGCACTGACTTGTCGGAGACAAGCACCCATCAGGTCAGAGCAGAGTCAGGACTAGAACCCAAACCTTACGGCTGCCGCCTCTCCGGGGGCCCCATGGCCCAGCCCAGTCCGTTCGGATCCAGCAATGACTTACTGGACGCCTCTCATGGGCCGGGCCTCAGCTGGTGCTTTCACACGCTTTATCTCGTCTAGTCTGAACAACACCCCTTGTGATAGAGGATTCCATTCCCTATTTTACACTGGGGGGAACTAAGGGTGGGGGAGGAAGGGTCCTGTCCAAAGTCACACAGTGTTCAAATCACAGAACCAGAATTCTAACCGAGTTGTTTGGGGTTCTCTGCGTAAACCCTCATCCCACCCCACCCCCCAGCTCCTGTTCCACTGCAAAAACCCTCATCAACCCTCACACTGGCATGTGCAATTCCTTCCACCCCGGCGAGTGCCTTTCTCCCACCATTAGTGCTGGGGACACACTGCAAATGCGGGGAGAAGGATCAGGGCAGGGCGGGAGGTTGGGGGGAGCAGGGTAGTGAGAGGAGGGAGCACAGGGTCCCGAAGGAGAGCAGGAAGCTCGGGGCACCCACTCACCGGCAACGTCAAACTCCACCTCCAGCACGACCTTGTGGGCCAGCGCCGCGTCCCGCAGCAGCTGGTTGGCTTCCTCCATCGTCCCGTCCTCGGTGGCAACGCCATTGATGGCCAGGATGCGGTCCCCTACCTGCAGCAGCCCACACCTGAACCGGACAGCCCGGCAGAGAGAAGAGGCCCCGTTGGGAGACAGGAACATTGCGCAGGAGCAGGGCCAGGCCCCAACCTGGGCCCCGCCTCCCGGGCGGGGGTGGAAAGCTCAGCTCCACCCTGTGCCAGCTGTAGATCCTCAGGCAATTTACCACAGGACTCTGGCTAAAGTGTGACCTTGCTGGGCCTCAGTTTCTCTGTCTGTCCAATGCGGATGATGCCATGCCTTAGGAGATGTATATAGAGGACTCTGACTTCAGTCACACAGGGGTTCACGTCCTGGGTCACTCGAGTTGTGTGACCCTAGGCAGGTGAAATCAGCTTCTCTGAGCCTCAGATTCCTCATCTACAAAATGGGGCTGGTAACGGGGTTGACGTGATAGTTGATGAGATACAACTGTGCAGCCAGGCTTGGTGTATGACTTGGTTTCCCTGGCTGCCCGTAAGCCCCCCACCCCCGAATTGGAGAGTGGTAGGCCCAGTGGGTTGGGGGCAGTAGGCTCACCTCTCCGCCGGGCTGTCAGGCTCAATAAAACGCACGAGGGGTGGGGAGGACAGGGTCTCGGTGGCGAAGATGCCTCCCTGCAGCTGGAGACCGAAGCCGCTGAGGGGGTCTCCGCAGAGCACGACCTCGGTGGTCTCTGTGTGCACAATCTGGCCGCCTGGCCCCACGGTGCTGGAGGCCAGCGACACTGCGGGGCAGGCAGGCACGGCGCTCAAGGCACAGCCCCAGGGACGCCTTCCTGCCAAAGCCCATCCTCCCTCGGCCCAGACACCTGAAGTCAGAGAGGTGAGTGAGCGGGAGGCCTGACTGGCCCGGGGTGGGGCGGGGCAAAGTCGAGGCCCATTCTAAGCCTTGGTTTCCTCACCTGAGCAATGAGATCACGAGTCCCACCTGGCAGAGCTGTGGCAAGGATTAAGGAAGACAGCTCTCGGGACTGCCGTGTTGTAAAACAGAGGCTCTGAGGGTCGGTGATACTATGTCATGTCATGTTGTGTGCTGTTATATTTCAATTTGTTTTATTATTATATCATATACCAAATATCACATTATATTACTGTTAGATACGATAGTATATATTATGCCATTTTTGGTAACAGCTTTATTGAGATACAATTTGGCTACCACAGTATACACCCACAGAGTGTACAATTCAACACTCTGTTTTTAGTATATTGAATACTTAGTACGTTCAAGTTGTACAGCCATCCTCTCACTCAATTTTGGGACATTTTCAATCCCTTAAAGAAACCCTGTTGCCTTTAGTTAATCACCCAAATCCTCCCATCTCTTCCAGCCCTAAGCAACCACTAATCTACTTTCAATGTCTTTAGAGTTGCCTATTCAGGACATTTCATATCAATGGAATCATACTATACACGGTCTTTTGTGTCTGGTTTCTTTCAATTAGCATAATGTTTTCAGGATTCATCCATGCAGCACATATCAAAACTCCCTTCCTTCTTGAAGCTGGCTAATATCTAACTGTATGATGATAGCACATTTTTAAAATCCGTCCATTGATGGACATCTGGGTTGTCTCCACCTTTTGGGTATTATGAATAACACTGTATAAACATGTGTAAATATGTTTTTGGGTGAACATGACATATGTTTTCATTTTTCTTGGGCATTTACTTAAGAGTGGAATTTCTGGGTCATATGATAACTCTGTTTAACTATTTGATATGTTATTTAATATATTTTATTTTATATTCCATATATAAAATACATTTGTATTATTAATATAGATAAGGATATCGATAAGGATATCAATTATTAAATAAAACTTATTATATTTCTTTCTATTAATTATACTGTTGTGTCTTTATATATTATTTTCTTATATATTATATATACATTACAATACATGTAACACTTTATTGTTGGGTATATTGTGTTATTATATTTATATTCACTATTTTTTTCACTATTGATTTTTTCATTATTTCATTATTTTTTCACCTCAATGATAAGATTGTACCTGGAACATTGGAGGTGTTCAAAAAATTTTATTTAACTAATTAATTGTTATCATCAAGGAAGGAGACAGGTAAGGGGTCCCAAGAGTTCCCAGGCTCCATAAGCTCCTGCCTGTGAACGACACTTCTGAATCTTTTCACCTACACACCCCCTGCTTCAGTGGGTGACAAAGGTGCTGGTAAAGGGGTGTTGTATCTCTCATCTGACTCTGAATTCTGTTTCCCTTTCCACCTTGGCTGCCAGGAAGCTCATATCCATATTTCGCTCCTTTCAGGTGCCAGATGACTTATATTTCTCTTTTCCCTCACCTGGTTCAATCCTAAATGGCCCAGTCTGACCTTCCGTTCTTTCTGGAGGCCTCCCCAACTCACATGGAAGGAGGCTGGGAACACTTTCAACATCAACAAAGGAAAGATTCTTCTCAGGACAGATTTCAAAATTCTGGGCATTCTTGTGACTTTTGCTACTTCCACATGTTTCCTGCATTATCATTCATCACTATTTGTCTTTACATTTATTCATCTTTAAAAATACTTAAATACAGGCTTCGCTGGTGGCGCAGTGGTTGAGAGTCTGCCTGCCGATGCAGGGGACACGGGTTTGTGCCCCGGTCCGGGAAGATCCCACATGCCGCGGAGCGGCTGGGCCTGTGAGCCATGGCTGCTGAGCCTGCGCGTCCGGAGCCTGTGCTCCGCAACGGGAGAGGCCGCAACAGTGAGAGGCCCGCGTACCACAAAAAAAAAAAAAAAAAAAAAAAAAAAAAAAAACCTTAAATACCTTCATTTCAAAAGGAACTATATATAGTGATCATAAATAAAGAGAAATGTTTATAAGCAAAAGTTAAGTAGAAATATATATCTAATAAAACTAAAAATTACTATATTCTGGATGGCTAGTTTCAGGCCTGTGTGTCTCTGTCTTAGGGAAAATTAACAAATGTCAGAGAGGTGGTAAAGACAAAGTAACACCACACCCTGGAATGGATCAGAGGGCTGAAGGAGAGAAAAATGAAATGGAGTTACTGTGAGACCTTCGTGCAAATCTGAAAAGGCATCCTTTCCTCAAGACACTTTGCCACCACCTGCTGGGAATTTTTCATAATAAAAATACAAGACAAAGTGTACAAAGTAACTGTCACCCCTCAGGTGTGCCCTTGTGCAGTGCACAACCTGCCCAACCATCCGCAGCAGCCTGGTGTACCACGCATGCTATTTGATGCCCCCCACCCACCCCCAGCCCTGCCCCAAATACCCCATACCCTTTGGCAAATCTCTCTCTCAGGCACAGAGGCAGCCCAGAGGGGAGGGAAGAGACCATGGCTTACATGAGCTCTTGTGTTCTCTTCTTCGCTGCCTCCTCCGTCCCATTGTGGTCCGGGGGCTCATGGGCTGGGATCCGCGAGGAAGGGTGCTGGGATTGGTGCAGGGAAAGGCGTGGTTCATGGTCGGTGAGGAAAAGGGAGATGAGGACAAGGCTGGGGGAGATGAGAGCACAGAACAATGAGCCCCAGCAGAGCCCTTCACCCTGCCTCAGGGAGACACAGGGATGCCTTCCCCCCTCCACCGTGCTCGCTGTGTGACCTCTGCGAGCCAGTCTCTCCCACTCTGGGCCTCAAAGCTTGCAGGGTTTTCACAGACCTGTTGAAACCCAGCTTCCAGACAGGGGCCCATCTCGTCACTAATGTGTGAGGTGATGCTGTGAGGACCCCTGACTTCTCTGAGTCTTGGCTTCCTTCCCTATAAAGCAGGCTCCAGCCCCTCCCTAGGAATAGGGGAGAGTGACAGCGGGGAGGGCACTTTACATCGGCTCTGGTCCTGGCTGGCAGGGGTGGCCCAGGTGGGTGTCCTGCAGTGGCCAGGCCGGGGGCTGTGGCAGGAGGGCATGCAGGGGTCCCAGCGATGTGGCTGCTCGCTCCTCTGCACCTTCACTGTGGCGGAGAAAGAGGAGAGACAGACGTTGGGGGCTGAGCAGGTCTGGATCACCACACCCATGAAGGATGAGCTCCTGCCCGCACAATGAGGGGAGGAGAGCAGGAAGAGAAGATGCAGAGTTTCCCAAGCCAAGCCAGGCATTCGAGATTTTGCCGGCACGTCCTGGATGCCCACCGTGTGCCGGGCACTGTGCTCAGGGCTCAGCCCGAGAGGCAGGGACAGGAGAGGGAAAGCTGGCTCAGATCAAGGCCCACAGCTGGGAGGTGCTGGAGGAGCAGGATGTGAACCAGGCTGACTGGCTTTGGAGCTCAAGAACTGACCGGTCAGCTCCAAGGAGTGCAGTTTGCCGACGATGACCAGCTGCAGCACCTTCGGAGTCTGCCGCAGTGCTGCAGCCTGGGCCGGGGCCTGGGCACGCAGGGCACCAGGGCCTGGCATTTCTGCCCCGCGCTGGGCTCTCGGGGGCCACCTGGGTCCCTGTTGGGTTGGCCCAGGCCTGCCCGGACCTGCATCGCAGTCTGAGGCTGTTCCCGCTTCCTCCCCTCCACCTTCCACAGGCATCAACCCCAGCGAACTCTTTACTCCAGCTAAGCATCTGCTTCCCAGGGGACCCCGCAGACCCTCTACCAGATCCTGCCCCCCTCACATCCCCAGCATCCCCCTCCTACCCACTGCCCCAGGCCCTGTACTGGTTCTTCCTTCTGCTGCAGGACTTGTGGGGGGATGTCCAGCCTGGTGCAACATGTTCTTGGAGGGATGGGTGAGGTCTCCCGGTGATCTCAGCCCACTGACTCTGCCTCCCTGTTTGGTGACTCCAACCCCACCCGGGGGCTGGGCCACCTCTGGGGCTAGCAGCGGGTCCAATCCTGGCTCCATCACTGACCAGCTGTGGGACTGGGATAAGTCACTTAGCCCCCCTGTGCCTCATTGTCACATCTGTAAAATGGGACAAATCCCTAGGGAAGCTGGGAGGATCAGAATGAGTTAGCACGTATGATGTGCTTACAGCAGTGCTGGGTGCTTAGCAGAGGCTTATTCAGTGAGAGCCAGGGGCACTGTCAGCAGCTGTGTGCTCTTGGAAGGACCTGCCCTACTGGGCGCCTCAGCACCTCTGTACCAAACTTGTAGACTTGTCATGTGGGTGAACCCACATGACCCGTGGGAAGCCCAGGCACCACAGCAGGGGGTAGGGGAACAGAGGACGGGACTTCAAGCCCCAAAGCCTCCTCCATCAGCCCCTGCTGTGGCTTGTCGGGGTCCTTACCGACCCTGGCAGAGACCAGAGATGCCGGTCCTCACACATCTGATCTGCAGAATTTTTCTCTTCTGGAAGATTGGGGTTGCAAAGGGTGGGGCAGGCAGACTCCATCCTCGCCCCCCTCCCCCACTGTGCCCCAAGGGCTGGAATTCACAGCCTGACCCCCTTGACCAAGCCTGTGCACTCGGGGTCTTGACTCCTACTTACAGATGAGGCAGCTGAGGCTCAGAGAGGCAAAGCACCTGTCCAGCTGTTAGGGATGAAGCTGGGATGTGAACTCGAAACCCAAGGGTTAGGCTGCTGGAAGCACTTGCCTGCCCTGAGCAGGAGGCTGCCCTCCTCTGACCACCCTCCAGCCTGCCCCAGGCCCCCGCTCTGCCCTCTGGGACCCCAGACCATCTGCTCCCTCTGCTCTTAGAACTGCCCAGCGCCTAGGTCCCTGGTCCAAGCTGGGAGCCCCGACCCCTCACAGGAGTGGCTCTAGGCCCTCCGTGACTGCTTGGCTGCCTCCTCTGGACCTGCCGAGGGCCCTGAGCTGAGTCCAGGGTCCAAACTCTGAGTAGCACAGGGCACAGAAGACTGTCCCCTCCCTTGTTCTAGCCCTTATACTTCTATTAATATAACCAGTGATGGAACTAGCTTTTGGGCCAACCATGCCAGCAAGCTGTCAAATCAAACACCCAAGTTGTTTATCCGCCCCACCTCCCCACCCTTAGCTGCTGCACTTGACAGTTCGAGCTTCCCTGTGGGAATGGACATTTGTTCCAGTAAATTTTAGCCTGCCCAAGGCTTTGGTCCATTAGCCTTCAGGTTTGAGCTCTGAGGTCTGCCAAGGGGACCCACCTGCCTCTGAGGGCTTCAGGGGCCGCCGACTCTGGGGCGCAGGTAGGATCTCCAGCCGCACTTTCTCCGACACGCTAGCCAGGAGCTTGGTGGCTTCAAGCAGTGAGCAGTGTTCAGTGCTGGTGCCATCGATGGACAGGATGCGGTCTCCGGCATGCAGGGCCCCACTCCTGGCCAGGTCAGGGAGCAAAGGGGGAGGCTGGTCCAGCCGGACAGAGCTCTGGGCAGCTCTCCCCCTGCAGCCCCCACGCCGTGGCAGCTCTCAGTGGGTGCCCACCTGTCCACCACACTGGCCGGCTTGATGCGGTCGATGGTGATGACTGGATTGTTCCGGTGGGAGCCGGTGGTGAGTGAGATCCCCAAGGTGGACCCTGGTGTCTTGGTTATTTCCACTATCAAGGGCCCTGAAGCGTTGGCCACTGTGTCTGGTAAGTGGAAGGAAAGAAGAGTTTGAGATGCAAATATTGAGCACCTTTCTCCATCTCGACTTAACCCTCACTGCCAGGGAGGGATCACTGCACCCACTTTACAGACAAGAAAACTGAGGTGCGTGGAGGCAAAGACCTCGTCCAAGGTCACACAGCCACTCAGAAGCAGATGAGGGGTAGGAATTCAGGTCTCAGGGGCTCTGAGCCCAGGCCTTTGCTGGACAATACTAATTTGCTCGCATATATTCGAGAGCCGACTGAATACACGGAACTGTGGGTTTCACTACGAGCATTCCCCCTTTCAGAAAACGGCATCCCATTCACCCACCCAGTGGCTGGAAAACAAAACCCTGCTCCTCCTACTCTCACCCCCACCCCCATGTCCAAACATCAGCAAACCAGGCCAGTGGACCTTCATTGTACTTCCCGAATCTGACCCCGTCTATCCCCCAGCTCAGCCCCTGGCCCAGCCACCATCACCTTTCTCTCACCTGGACAGCTGCAGATTAGAGGGCATCACGCAGCCTTCCCATCTCTCTCCCTGATTTTTTTACACACTTATCATCATCTGACACACTCTATATGTGATTTATTCCATCTATTGTCCGTCTCTCTCCACCAGAATATCCCATGCGAATGGAGACCTCATCTGTGTTGTTCTCAGGTGGATCCCCAGTGCAACAAACAACACCTGGCAGAGTATTACTACCCAGAGAGGCTCAGAGAGGCTGTGACTGGGCCAAGGTCACACAGCCTTTGCAGTGGTGAGGATCTATACCTGCTACCCCCTTCCCTCTATCCCCGGGCCTCTTCCTGCTCCAACCCTAGCCCTTAGGCCCCCAACTCACCTGGAATGGCCACATCATACTCCACCTGGAAGAGTGCCTCGTGGCTGCACTGCCGCAGGGTGGCCAGAGCAGTGGCGTGGCTGGCCCCATGCAGCAGTATCCCGTCAACGCTGAGTAGCCTGTCCCCCACCTTCAAGGAGCCCTCCCTGTGGGGAAGGGCCCGGTCAGTCAGCCTCACCCAGTGCGAGCCAGAGAACAGAGGGAGGGCAGGGTGCGGGAGAAGGAGAAAGGGACAGAGCGGATGAGGGAAGGAATGCACATGTGGGTGAAAGAACCAGGGAGGTTATGTGGAAGCAGCTGAATAACTGAAGCGGGCACTGAAGACGGGGGTCGGGTCAGCTCCAACCCCTCCCAGAGGCGCTTAATAAATTCAGTCCCAGCTCAGCCCTCCAGCGTCTGAGCTGGAGATGCCCTTCGAGGTCACCACCAGGGCCCCGACAGGGTCCCAGCCCTGCCGGGCCACTCAGCATCAGGGGCGGGCAGTCTGGAGGCTTCGAGCTGCCAGCACAGCGGTCCCTGCCCAGGTCCCCACCCTGGTTCTCAGCAGTGATTCTGGGCTGGTGAGAAACATGCCTGGGAAGGAATTCCACTGGGCCCCAGGGGAGGGGCATGAGGTGTTCACCTTGGTTTGGGTCACATCCCAGCTCTGGAATGCCTGCCCAAACAGGTGGCCAAAGCTATTCTGGGAGGTTCTATGAATAACTCATCACAGACCCGTCCCAAGGTCAGGTTTAGATTTCTGACAAGGCCTTTCCAGGCATTTCTTAAAATGGCCAGGAATCTCCCGCTGGGAGGTAATGGGGTCAGGAGTTGGAAGCTGGGTGTGTTCCTACTCCACACTCTCTCCTCCTGGTGCTTCTGAGCTTCTGAGCGGGGCTCAGGCAGGGCCAGGCTGGCAGCGCAGCCAGGACTGGGGAAGCTGCACCACAGAGAACCACAGTGACGCTGGTCACCATGCCCCACACTTCCTTCACAGCAGCTCTTAGGGGCTGCACTATTGGACCCACTCCACAGACAGGAAAATGAAGGCCAGGGAAGGGGTAATATGACACTAAAGCTCACTCTCCATCCCCATCCCGCCCCCGCCCCGCCCCCCCCCCCCCCCACCGCCTCGAGATAGCAGGACCTTGGGGAAGAAAGGTTGGGGGAAGCTCTCATTTGGGGTTTAGTGCTGGCTCCACCAATCATCTGCTGAGCGACTCTGGGCAGGGGTGTCCCCTGTCTGGACCTCAGTTTGCTCATCTGGAGAATGTGTATGATGTCCCTTCTGCCTTCTTCCTAGGGGAGCTGGGGGAGGGCAGTGCAGGGTGAGGCTGTAAGCTGCATCCCGGCTAAGGCTCACCTGTCGGCAGGGCCGCCGGGCCGCACGTAGGTCAGGACGAGCGGCCGGGACTTGTGCCCGTCTTCATGAGCACCTCCTGGACAGAATTCGACAGTCATCTATCCACTCCCTCCCTGGCGCCCGGAGGCCCCAACCCAGACCTTAAGCAGGCTTCCTTAATTAAATCTGCTTGAGGACTCTGTGCTTGCTTTTCATAGTCCCTCCTATGAGATATCAACTGCAAATCCCACCCAGAGTTCGGACAAAAAGTAGGGAATAGGACCAAAGTCCTCTCTCTATTAAACAGCTTGCTTCCTTTCCTGTGACCTCATCCTATTTCCCTTTTTCCCCTCGTTGCTAGGCAGCTCCAAACTTCATTTTCTGTTACAACTTTTCCCTCTCACTCCCCCCAATCATTTGTTGCTTGGCCAATTTTTCCATTTAATACTTGATTTTAATGGTTGCTTGGCCACTCTGTTGCTTGGCCAATTTTTCCGTTTAATACTTGATTTTAATGGTTCTTAAAAGTCAGAAGGAAGATTATACATGTATGTAATTCATTAGAGCAAAATAGAACATACATAGAATTGGCATTAGCCTTCCCATCCCTTGACCCCAGATGTGACTCTTACACTGACCTCTGAGGACAAAGCCAAAGCTATTGCCCTCCTTGTAGAGGGAGACATCCACTGTCTTTGAAACGATCCCTGGGTTGTTCTCAGGGGCTGGGGAGAAATGGAGGACTCCTTGAGTCCTTCAGTTGCATCACCAAGCTGGCAGATGTCCCCAAAGCTCATTCCAGGAGAGTTGGGTGACCAGTCAAAGACATTACAGGAAGGGTAAATTCCCCTTGCTCCATTTTACAGGTAGGACAAGTGAAGCTTAGAGGCACACTCTTCCCTAAAACCCACTCAGTCCACCACTTAGAGAGGGGGAAGGGCCAGCCCATGCTCCCACAGAGATAACAGTAGAACTCAGGCTTGAGTCCATGGCTCACAGTCTTAGGCCAGAGCTGAATTCCAGACAGTTACTCAAATTTCAAGACTTCAGACCAATTTTGAAAATTCAGAGCTAAGCTAAACCCTAGGCCACTGTACTCAGTGCAGCATGGGAGGGCGGGGAACAATTTATTCAGTGACATTCCTAAAACCTTCCCTCCTAAAGGAGAAGCATCTGGAAACTAAATATGCAGGATGACAAGGGGTTATAAGCAGGTCCCTACCACCTCCTGGTGACAGCGTACTGCAGCTGTAGGCAAGGCCCCAGGTGCAGCATGGGTGTTTATGGCCAGTCCCCAGGACCAGTCCACCCCAGCTGGCATGATGCCCACCCACCACCCAGGTGCTGGCAAGGAGGCAGCTTTGTCCACCCATGACCAAGGCAGTGGAGAAAGTTCCCGGTCCAAGGGCACCCACCAGGCGGGGGCAGCTCATACTCCACCTCCAGCACCACACGCTCTCCCACATTCTTGAGCAGAGTGATGATCTCATCGTGGCGGAGCCTGGTCAAGTGGATCCCGTTTACTGACCGAATGTAGTCGCCCACATTCAGCAGGTCACTCCTGGGAGAAAGGAGGCCAGAGCACACGTGTGGTGACAGGTGCTGGCATTTCATGTCCCCCCTCCCACTGAATCCTTATGGTCTCTGGATCCCCATTTTACAGATGGGCAAGCTGAGGCTCAGAGAGGTCAGACATATCCAGGGTCAGACAGCGAGTGAGTTAGGAGAGTGGGGATTCTAACCTAGACCTGCCCGACACCCAGGCCAGCTTTTCCCCTGATGCTGGTCTGCCCGCTTTCCCTCCTGCTGAGGTGTCACCCTCATAGTCATAGCTCTAATCGGCCCCAGACAGCCCACAGAGTGGCCAGATCATCACCCCCTTTGCTATTCCTTAATGCTCTTCCTGGGCCCAGAGGGGCAGTGATAGAGAGGCTAACTCCTAGGTTTCATGGAACTCATGGTCCAAGGGACCCCAGAGGTAAAATAATAGGTGCAGGCAGTGTGTGCAGAAGTGGCACACAGGGCTGTGCCAGCAGAGCTGATCGCCTGCCTCAGCCTGGGGTGCTGCGGGCTTCCCAGAGGCGGTGTGGGGGGATGAACAGGATGCAAAGGCCTGGAGGGCCCGAGAGCGGCGAGCATGGGATGCTGTGGCCGAGCTGAGTCAGCTCTGGTGCAAAGGGAAAGAAGCAGCCGGGGCCTAGAATCCCAGCCTCCACTGGGGGCGTTCCCTCCACAGACACCAAGCTCTTAGGTGCTCCAGGAAACAGCTGTCTGATTGCTCTGCGGAAAGCCCTAGTACCCTCCTCCACTGCCGCCTGGCCCCCTTCCTGCTGCCCCCACTGAGCCCACTTCTCACCTGGCTGCGAGCCCCCCAGGCCTCAGGTTGGAGACCCTGGGCTTCCCATCCTTGTCGGTGCCACCCGAGATGGTCAGGCCCAGCGTGCTGCCTTCCTTCTTCGTCAGCTCCACCATGGTGACCCCTCGGAACTCCTCTGCTGACAGATAGGGGGTGAGTGGGCAGCGTGGAGCAATTCTAGGCCCCCAGCTCCAGGACAAGTGAGGCCAATACTTGGTAAGTCCCCTCAGTACCCTTGGCTGCATGACACTGGGTGAAATCCTCCTTACAAAGGAGGATCAGAGAGGTTAAGTGACTAGTCTAAGGTCACAAAGTGATTTAGCTGCAGAGACAATGCTGTCTGACCCCCACCTGGAGCTCTCTGTGCTCCAGGACAGAGAAGGGGAAGGAGAGGAGGCTGGTTACCTGGAATGCTCTGCCTGCGGCACGCCAGAGCCACATCAGCCCCTCCTGCGTCCTTGCCTCCTTTGGAGTAAGGCCCATCGTCTGCAGGAGAGAAAGAAAGGCCCTGAGTTCCGCTGTCATTTCCATCAGGCAAAGCGCTCCTGCCTTGGGAATCTTCTGCTTCGTGGACGTGGCCTGTTAGAGGGGTTCCTTCCTGCCACCAGCTCCACCTGAGTCTCCGCTGGGGGAGCCTCATGGCTTCTCCCCGCAAGGGCAACTCTGTCTGTGCTCTTGAGTAACGCTCTTTGGAGCACCCACCAGACTGGGCTCTGCACGACGGTCCAGTGATTAACCATCTCCACAACTATCATTCCACATATACAGAAAGAAGCTGAGGCTCAGAGAGGGACAACTTGTGCCTACGGTCACACAACCCTTGGCCACGAGAGCCTCTGCTAATAGCCAGGACCAGACCCCAGGCACATCTGCCCACCCTGCCCCATGCTCCAGGCTCCCTTGACCAGGTTCTTTTTGTCACATTCCTTCTACAAGTCTCTTCTCAGCCCTGGACTGAGATGGGTAAGGTCAACAGGCAAACCGTCAAGCGGGCCACCCCTGCCCCTCCAGGCACTGTACACCCCCCCAGGCTTCTGCTGCTGTCTCAGGCCTCACCCAAGCCTACACCCCGCCCCCCTCCCTGCTCTGCCCCCACGCCCATTCACCAGCTGTGGGCAGGCCACTCCCTCCCCAGCCCCCTGGCCACAGCAAGGCCTCTCACAGGACTGTCCCCCTCCTCACTCTTCAGAGGAGGGGGAGAGAGGGGGCTAGGGAGGAAATCAGCCCCAGTTGGGGGCAGAAGCCTCTTATCCCATCCCAGCCACATCCTTTTCACGAGGTGGGGAGGGGCTCAGATTAGCGTTCAGCCAGAGGTGGTGTCAACCTGGGTCAAGATCAGGCCACAGCCTGGCCAAGGTCCGGGCTCAGTCAGAACCAGAAATCTACAATCTACAGCACGTTTCTCAACCTCGGCACTATTGACATTTTTTTTTTTGCTGGATTGCTGTACGATGTTTAGCAGCATCCCTGCCCTCTAACCACTAGATGACAGTAGCATCCCACCCCAGTCACCACACCAAAAATGACTCTAGACAACCCACACGTGCCCTAGGGGGGGAAATACTGTCGCCCCCAACCCCGCCCTGCCCCTCACTGAGAATCACTGCTTTAGAGTCAGGGGTGGGGCTCAGGCTGGGTCGGGGTCAGGTTCAGCTTGGGGTCAAGGCTGTAGCTCAACCTGGGTCCAAGGAAGCCTGAGAACCTTCACCACCTGCAGCTCTAACCATTGAGAAATGGCTTCTCCGGACCAGGGATAGGTTCCCTTAGCTTTGCCAGAAGGTGGGAAATAACGAATCATTTCCAGGGCCCCGGGAATTGGCCCCCAGCAGCTTTGCTCACCTCCCCCACCCCTAGGCCCTGTGTTCACATCCACAGCCACGGATTCAGGCAACACCCCATTAAGTATAAAGCCTCCTATTACGGTTCCCTAATTTGCACTTAATTTAGATTCAACAAGACGTTTCTGAGCTAATAAAATTAAAAAGACTGGGTTCTATCAACTGTGTGACAGTGAACATCTCTGGTATTTCATGTGGGCAATTCTGGAATTAAAATCTGTCTTATCCCATGCAAATTAGACTCTGCCACTGGAAAATCCTTCTCTCCCCGGGCTGTCCTGGGAAGACCAGAGATAAGCTTGCTGGCTCCAAGTTTAGGAGTCTGGAGGTGGGGGAGGGGGAAGATTATCTCCTACGGACAAGAAAGCAGAGAATCAAGTTTGCCAAATTCAGAGCCGTAGAATCCCAAAGAATGGAGCGGAACAGCGGTGGGTTAACGCTGACTCTGAAGCAGAGGGTGCGGGATGTTGGCTGCTGAAGCAGAACGCCCATTTCCTGCGGTGTCTCTGTGGTGTGTCTTCAACACTACCTCTCTGCCCTTTCCTCATCCCAATATTCACATTTTGATCCAGTGAATGACACGGTGCCAAACTGGGCTGCGATGGCACACTTGGCACAGCTGAGATGTGGGGGTCTGCTGCCTTTGGGCTCAGCTGTCAGACAGGCCTGACCGTGTGATGATGCAAACCAAGACTCATACAACTGTGCGCAGAGTCAGCGGGCAATAAGTGAGGACTTGAGAGACGCTTCTGTAGAGAACGCACGTGCATTTTAGGGTGTGGCCTTGATGACCTCTCTCGGCGGTGGAGGCCACTCAGGATAGCTGATGGCCAGATACGGGGCTTCTGGATATCTAAGACCCCTGCCACATTCAGAAAGGCACCCATAAGGAATGCTACAATGTCTGCTGATGCTTGTTCGGAGGGGACAGTGCCCCACTCTCACAAACATCCTCAGGTCGGGGGAAACAGGCAGCATTCAAACCAAGAACCAAGGCAAGGACAGAATTGCTAGTTAACCGTGTGACTTGAGTCTCTATTTCTTTATCTGTAAAACGGGGGTGTCTCCAACTATCGCTGGCTCCAACCAGCCCAGGCATGAGAATTTGAGGGAATTATTTTATTTATAGAAAACCCCAGGAGGGTTCGGACCCCAGTCCTCCTCCCTCGGAGAACATGCCTGCTCTCTCCCGCTCTCTCTCTATTTTTTGTTCTGGGACCTGGTAATTATATGCTTATAGATGAAGGCTTTTCAAAAACATCTTTCCCACCAATTTTCAGCTGGAAAAGTGCACAAAAAACAGAGATATTTTTATCCGAGTGTTTTTCCTGTCTCCTCCTTCCAGCAATGGGCAATTATGAGCTTTTTCCTTCAGTCAATCTGTCCTGTAAGAACTCGCTTCAGAGGGAAATTCATTTCGCAGCAATGCCAGACCATCCGGCCGACTCAGGCTGGGCAAGTCGGGGGAGCAGGAGGGAGAGACACCGTGCTGAGCACAGACCGCACACCTGGTCCCCGGCCCCCAAGCTGCAGCCCGGGTGGATGGGTTTCTTTTTTATTTTATTTCTCCTGAAAGCATTGCTAATTTGCCTTCATTACCTCCGTTTCTCTGGAGCCCCAGGGAGCCACTGAGCTCTGAGAAAGGGAACAAGGAAGTCAGCCCTTGGCCAGGCTGCCTTTGTCAGGGTCCCGCCTAAGCAGGACAGGGCCTTGGGAAGCGGGGGCTGGGGAGGGCTGTCGATGGGGGCGTGACTGATGCCTGGCTCTGCGGGACTCCAGGAGGGAGCGTTCACCATCAGAGAGGGGCCACTGGGAAAACCAATGCCCGGAGGCTCAACTTGGGCTGAAGAGAAAATAACCGCTTGACAGAAAGCCAGCATCAGGGCCAGCCGGCCCAAGTGCCACTGAGGAGAAGGGGGCCCCCAGTCGCCCCTGGGTCCAACCACAACTGCACACAGCGGCCCATTGCTGATTGCACTCCGACAAGTGATCGGCCAATCCTGGATGGGTCGGCCCCACCTCCGAAGGCATCGCTGGCTCGATGGAAAGGGTAGGATGGGCTTTGGATCCTAAATCTGCTGCCGACTGGCTAAGGGATCTGGGACAAGTCGCTTCTCCTCTCTGAGTCTCGGCACAGTGGAGGAGCCAGTGCCCACCTCGTGGGTTGGTGGGAGGCATCAGCGAGGTTATGTGGTACACAGAGCCAGGACACATGGAAGTTCTCTCCCCGGCCCTTTTACTCACTTCGTTAGAAAGATTTTCCCATTGGTAATGGTATCAACTCCTCCTGATCAAGTGCCAGGTGCTGTGCTAGGTGCTTCGCAAGCTTTGCCTCACGTATCCCCATCACCTTCTGAGGTGGGATGATCGTTATTTCCATTTCACAGATGGTGGAGCTGAGGCACGGGCAGGTTAGGCGACTTCCCATTGTAAGGGGCAGGGTCAGGATTTGAACCCAGGCCATATTCTAAGAAATTTTAAATTATTACCACTTTATCCTCATGATAATCTTATGTGGTGGGTGTCACGATCATCCCCACATTATAGATGAGGAAACTGAGGCACAGAGAGGTGGTTAAGGGAACTGCCTGGGGTCACACAGCTCCTAAGCGGCAGAGCCATGGGCCCCCTCCTGCCTTCTCCCCTCACCCCATGACAGTCCTGGGGTGACTGAGGACTGACATGTTGACCGGCACTGACATGTTTAACTCTTCTGCGAGCTCACTAACAATCCCATTTTACAGACAAGGAGACTGAAGCCCAGACAGGCCACTCAGCTGGGGAGCTGCAGAAGACAGACTGGAATTGGTCTGTCTGGCCCCCAGCAGACCACATCCTTAATCCTCAGCTCTGCTCTCTCCCTCCAAACACAAGGGCAAAAGACCCCAAAAGAGGGGCGCCCAGGGAGGCAGCACCGGCACCCAGGAGGCCCACGTTAGCGCTCGGGCACCCACAGGCTGGACACGACCAGAGAGGTTGCCAGCCCTGCAATCCCTCTTCCACAAGGTGTGCGGGGCCCGTGGCACTGGGCCCTGAGCCCACGCTTGGGCTGACACCCCCCTCCATGGGACCACGATGGCCCCAACGTCATGTGGGGCAGGGATGCAGGCTCCAGAGGGGCCGTGGCCTTCTGGGTCTGTGCTCTCCCACGTCCCTCTCAAACCCACAAAACTGGGTCACCAGCGGAGCAGTGAGGACTCAGTCCACCCGGCGGAGAATAAAAGCAAACGTTCTCCCCACAACTGACAGTCCCCGGGCCTCCCTGACCTCACCTCCTAATGCTCTCTCCTGGGCTGCCTCCACTCCGGTGCGCTGGTCTCCTCGCCATTCCACACACCAGACTCAGGCTCACCTCAGGGCCTTTGAACTGGCTGTTCCCTCTGCCAAGAATGCTCCTTTCCAGACACCCACAAAACCCCCTTCCTCACCTCCTTCAGGAACCTGTGGAATCTTCACCTTCTCATCTTTCCCAAGCGGCCTGTTTGAACTTACACCTACACTCCCAACACCTCCAGCACTTCCCATCGCCTTCCTTACCTAGCAGACCTCACTTTTTTTTTCTTTTAACTTAGTGATCTCATTTCCTATCTGCCCCTTCCCACTATGATGTCAGCCCTGGGGGGCTGGTTTTTTGCCTGTCTGTTCACTGCTGTTTTTGGCATAGAGAGTCTGGCACACAGTAAATTCTCGGTAAATCATGTGAAATTCAATTCCCACTTACAGATTAGGAGAATGGGGATCAAAGAGGTGGAATGAGTTGTTTAAGGTCGTAGAATCAGGAAGAGGCAGAGATAGGATGCAAACCCAGGCCTCCCTGGGTCTGGAGGCCTTGGCCTCCGTGGTCTGGGAACTGGGG
Organism: Delphinus delphis; assembly: GCF_949987515.2. Taxonomy (NCBI): domain Eukaryota; kingdom Metazoa; phylum Chordata; class Mammalia; order Artiodactyla; family Delphinidae; genus Delphinus; species Delphinus delphis. The sequence continues at coordinate 100,454,012 of NC_082692.2, read as the reverse complement.
TTTTTCCCACAGCCATGGCCCTGAGGAGGTCAGGCCTGACAGAAGATCCAGGTGGTTCTGGTGAGGGCCCCCCAGAGGAGTGGGCAGCTCAGGCCATGGCAGAAGTACCCTCCCACCCACCCCGACACACACACACCCTGTCTGAGCCTTCCCAGGAGCTGGGAACAAAGACCACTTGGTGGCCAGGAGTCAGAGGAGGGTGGACACTGTGGGGCATGGGAGTTTCCTGCCCGAATCTGCTTTCAAGCCTACTGTGTGCCCCAGGCCCAGTCACATCCCTTCCTGCAGGGGCTCAGGGTTAGTGGGGTGAACAAGCCTCCCAGGACCAAGACAGCATGGCCAGGGCATGGGCCTGAGAAAGGACTCGTGCTGGCAGAGTCCATCGGGGAGGAGAAAGGGCCCTGGGCACTGTGTCCCACTGGCCCCAAACCCCAGCCTGGCTCTCCCTGAGGAGCACTGCATGTGGCCTGACTGCTCAGGGTCTCAGCCTGCTCTGTGAAATGTGGAGGGTGCAGGGAGTGGCCACCTGTTGGGGACGTTTGCTGAAACTATTGGAAACAGGTTCTCTTTCCTTGAGGAGGATCAAGCTGTCTGACCATAAGCTCTAAGGTACTAGGGGCCCTCTGGGAGCCTCAAGGAGAGGAGTCTGTGTGGAAATAAAGCTCACCTAAAAAGAAGCAGAGACCTGGAGTCCTAATCATGTTAACTGAGCACCTGGATCCCACTGTGCCTGAAGCTCCCTCTTTAGACTTTTCTTTAAAAAAGCCTCAGTGTTGACACCAAGTGAGACACGTGTGATCATGAAGCTCTGTGACCTGGGGAGGAGACTAGGGTGGGGGCTGCAGGGGTGAGGGTGGGGGTCAAGGAAGTCATCAGAGAGAGAAAAAGCCAGGGAGATCATGAGGGGCCTTGAATGCCAGGATAAGAAGCTGTGATCAAACCTGAGTTTTAGCAAACTCCCTCCTACAGCAGCATGGAGGGGGTGGGGTGCGGTGGGGGATGAGGGCCAGGAAGCCAGGGAGGAGACTGGGGCTAAGGTCTAGGCAGGCGATGCTGAGGCCTGAGCCTGGGTAGAGGGGGCAGCTCCATGAGGAAGAGGAAGACACCTCCTTGGCAGTGCCCCAGATGAGGTCTCCAGGGCACTGCTGCCCTTGTGGCTCTGACCACTGCAGGACCAGGTGACCCCACTTCCTGGGCCTGATGTTGAGAGGACAGATGTGCCCAAGCCAGGAGGGCAGTGGAGTCGCCAGGAGGGGGCAGGGGCAGACCGCATGGGGTCGAATCCCAGCTGTGCTACTTCTAGCTTTAGCCTTGGACAAGTCACTTAACACCTCTGTGCCTCAGTTTCCCCAACTGTAAAATGGGGAGAATAACAGTGCTGAATACACAGTGGTGTGAGGATTAAATGAGAAAATGCACAGAGAGAGCTCCGAACAGAGCCTGGCACGGAGTAAGGTCTCAACAGCTGTAAGCTACTATTATTAACCACATTATTATGATCTGGGGACCTAGGGGTAACCCTGTCTCTGCCCTCTGCGACAGGCAGGGAGGTGGGAGCCTAAGTTCACGGGCCCTCGGAAGCATGGTTGGGGGAGCTCTGCTATGAAAGTCATCAGGGGGCCAATCCCGGCTCAGCCACTATGGGCCTTGGTCAGCCACTGGCCCCTCCGAGCCTCAGCTTCCCCATCTGTCTGTCCACTGGGACCACAGTCCCTACCCTTGGAGCTGCTGCAAGGACGTAACACCAGGAGTACATCGACTATGGGAAGGCATTGACAGGACGGCCAGGACATGGAGTGAAGGGTGACCTAGCCAGCCCCAGAGCCCCTCCCAGGGTCCCAGCCCCGGGCCCACCCAGGAATGTGGCAGCTGAGCAACACCTGTCCCCTCTGCATTCCCAGAGCCTGAGGCTCACCGACCAGACAGCACCACGCCGGGGCCTCTGCCTCTTGCCATGAGCCCATGTAGAAGCTCCCCCCAAAGCACCCTGACCAGGGAGCCGGCGCCCACAGCTCACGCAGGGGCAGGATGCGTCTCCCTGGGGCACGCCTGAGGCAGGAGCGCTGCCCTCCGGCCGTGCCATGCAGGACAGCCCAGCGGACTCAGTCCCGCAGCCACGGTCAGACAGACAGCCCTTTCCCCTGCCCACCGGCCAGGTGTCCCATGCCTGCCCTCCCTCCAAGCTCTGGGTCTGGGAGTGGCTGTCCCAGACTTTGCCATCCCAGGCCCCTCTCTGGGTGGCAGTTCCAGAGGGATCAGAGGGTTCGGCCCCGCCACTCTGCCTACTGGTCCCCGTTACTCACCCGCCTCTCCAGGGGTCTCCCGGCTGAGCCCACACAGCATGTCTGCTCGTCTCCCCGGTGCCACTGACTCCCTTGGGAGCCAGGGAGGGGCTATGGGAGGGGAGCTCAGAGCTCCCACTGGCTGGGCAAGAGTCCACCCACTGCAGCGGGCGGCTCTCTGCTTAAAGGGGACACGGCCCTTGTCACGGCTGATCCTTGGATGGGGTTCAACACCCCCCCCTCCAGCCTGAGTCTGGGCAGGGGTCTTTGAAGATGGCAGGCCTCCCCCAGGGTCCCCAGGCAGACAGACCCCTGAGGCCAGCTCTGCCCCTGACTCGCCCTGGGTCTTTGGTAAACGATTGCCTCCCAGCCCAGACTCAGTTTTTCTACCTGGAAAAGAGGAACAGGGCCTTCCAAACTTTTTTTTTTTCTTTTTTTTAAGTAGCAGATTCCAACAGAGTCTTGCACAGAATTCCCAGGACACAAGCCGGATAAAACGCAGCCGTGGAACGACGCCAGGGTGTGTCTCAGTTTAGAAATCCTTGCACTCGCAGTCCCCTGGGCCCTTCCACTGAAGTTCCAGCTACCTCTCCCAGGCCTCGGTTTCCTTTCCTGTAAGGTGGGACTTGGGGAAGACCAGCCCAGCAGCCTGTTATCCAGAGCATCCCCCAGCTCTGTGGGAAGACAGAGCGAGCTGTGCATCCCGGGTTGATGGGCAGGGGCAGCTGGTCACAACTCCAGCCCCGGCTGGGCCTCAGCCCGGCACACTCCGAGCTTCCTCCGCACCAGCTCAGGATGACCCTGACGGACACCCAGGGCCCCTCCTCCAGCTCTCTAGCTGCTCCTGCTCTCCACCCACCAGTGCGTGTTGCTACCACCTGAGAGCCAGACACCGCAGAGGTGCTGGGGAGAAGGATGGGCGATAGTGACTCGGGGTGTCAACAGCCTGTACAACTAACGACTTATTGCATCCAGCTGAACGCAGCAGAGAACGAGACAGATAAGGTCCCGGCTCCCATGGAAGCTCTCAGATGCATGGGAACAAGGGGGCTCAAAATCACCTCTGTCCTGCAGCAAATGGGAGGGTGCAGCCCCGTGGTTAAGGACCAGGGACTGCATCTGAGTTTCTTCCTCAGCGAGGATGCCCACCGCAGAGTCCAGCCCACAGTTCCTGGGCTGCCCATGCTGGCTCCTGCCAGCCCCACTAACGGCACATTCAGAACAATCCAGGCTCTGAGTATGGGGTGGGGTCACTTGTATGCCTGTATCCACAGGTCATATTCCTTGCCCCCCTCCCAAGGGTGCTGTCCTCTTTGGATGACTTTAGGTATGTCTCAGGGGCAGGGACCCTTGGGCCAGTAGTGAGGCCAAAGGTCAAAGAGAGATGCAAAGGTCCCAGCCATGGGAGGGATGGTGAGCACTGGGTCAGACTGGGGGGACCTGAACTGGGAGGCGTTTGCTGGGAGAATCGGACCAGGCAGGAAGGGAATGTAGACTCTCAGTGTGGTCCACGGTGCCCTGCAGCGGTCACAACAAGGCTGTTGATGAAGACCCTGACAATCCCCAGGGCACTGAGAGCCACCCTGGAGCAGTCCCAGCTCCATACCAGGCAGAAAGGGACACGGCTCTTAACAGACCCTCGCCCTCTTTCCCCCCATTTACAGCCCCTTCAGGGAGGAGGGCTGTGTGGTGCACAGACCTTTGGAGTTCCGTCCACCCCCTCTCGTAGAAAATATTTGCTCTCTGTACAGACGCATTTAAATGAGCGATTAAGACGGAAGATCCAAAACCTTGCCGTGGTTCTGTCTCTCTCGCTGCTCCTTTGGAATTTACTTTTGTGGACGAGAAGCTCCTGGAAAGGTCATGCCATGGATTATGGGAGAGCTTCCACGCAGCATTTCTCTGCGCACCTGCTGTGCCAGGCAGTGGGGACTCAGACACCAGGAGACAGGCAAGGATCAGCATCTTCCCTCTGTCCTCTGTTCCTGTCAGCCCGCCAAGCACATTTTCACTTCATTCATTTTATCCAAAGGTGGGTTTGGAAGCAACTGTTGCTCCATTCTGGAACAAGGTAGGGTTTAAATAAATATTTGGCACAGAAAGGTTAACTGACTTGCCCAAGGTCACCCAGCTGTAAGTGTGGAGCCAGGTTCACACCTAAGAGGTCTGTTCTTAAAGGCGCTGCTATGTGCCTCTCAAGATAAAGGGGTCTGGGAGTGCAGATGAGGGGCAATCAGCTCTGTCAGGGGTCCACCGAGGAGGTGTTTTTGAGCCTGACTTTGAAGGATGGGAAGGAAGGTGCCATGAACACAGTCCCAAGTGACAAGTGAGGAAGAGACCAGGCAGGAGGTGCAGCTGGAGCCAGGCCACAGGCGGCCTGGCCACACTCGCTCCTCCAGGTGTGGTCTGACAACCAGCAGCAGCAGCAGCATCACCGGCACTGCCAGGGGCTCCTCAGCAATTCCGGCTCCCAGGCCCCACCCGGACCTGCTGAACCAGAAGCTGCATTTTCACCAGCTCCCCAGAGGATGCATACGAAGTTTAAGAAATGCTGTGTTATGGGTTTGGCTTCTATCCTGCAGGCAACGGGAACCACAGATGGTTGCAGAGCAAGGGTGTGAGAGGCTCTGCAAGGACCTCAGACACAGAGCGTCTCTGAGAGAGAAGGGAGGAGGGCCTGGGATGAGCAGCAAGAGTCCCTTCTGGGAGCCGAGAGTGGGTGAAGCTGCTGCTGGGCCCTGCTCCAAACACGACCCCTCTCTCCCAATGCGGCCAAACCCTGGGGAAGCAGAGGGAAAGGGAGACAGACTGCTGGGCCTGCACTGTGGCTAGAAGCCAGGTTTGCTAGGGGCCCGGCCTACCAGCAGCTCCTGGTCACAGAGTGTGAGTGTTCTACATTTCCAACACTGTGGATGACAGTGATGGGGGCTGGGCCGCCTGGGGAAGGTGGCAGGGCCACTGAGCTGATAGGCAGCCCCTCCATGGTCAGGAGAGGCCCTGACACCACGTCCTCAGGTTTTATGAGACAACTGAAAGATGGATTGCTGTATGACCTGGGGCATGTGTCCAAACCTCTCTGGGCCTCAGCTTCCTTAGCTGCACAATGGGAATAACAAAAGCACCACCTTCTAGGGTTAGGGAGTCTACATATTGGGTCAGGAAGCATTTATCCATCCACTTTCCTGCCAAGAGTCTCACACCAATGCCTTGCATGGATCCAGGCCAGAAAGGCAGAACTTCAAGGTAGACGAGCGCACTGGCCAGATGCACCCAGGTTCAAACCCCAGCCCTGCCACCCAAGAACCTTGTCATTCCGGGCAACTCACTTCTTTCTGCCTGAGCCTCTGCTTCCCAACCCGTGAGGAGTGAGGGCGAACAGACCTCGGAAGGTCTGCCCAGCACACACTCTTGCCCTCTTCCCCACGTGCGGCCAGGCCTGCAGGGCCTTCTCAGAGTCTCCTAATGGGGAGCCACTGGCACCACTGCTGAGCGGGTTGTCCTCACACTGCAGGACACCGGCATCCCTGGCCCCCGGCCACCCAGGGGTAGTGACCCCCACAAGCGGGAACCACCCCCATGCTGCACAGATGGGAAAACCGAGACTCAGAGAGGACAGTGTCTGAGGCACCCCAGAGCAGAGAGGGGCCTGGACCCTGGCCTCTTTCCTTCCTCTCAGGCCCCAGGGCTGGTTAGTCATAAGCACAGCAGACTGCCAGGGACCCTGAGTGACAGCCGGAAATGAAGTCTGGGTGGGAAGGACGCAGAGATGGCGATTCAATAACAAGATATAAACCCTTTGTTTTTGTTCTGCTGCTTCTCCCTTCGTCCCTTTCTCCCTCCCTCCCGCCTCACACCACCCCGAGGGCCAGGCCAGGACAATCCCTCCCCTCTCCTGGTTGTAAGACGTTCCCATAAGGTGGGCATTGTTGCCCCCATTTTACAGACGGGGACACTGAAACCCAGTCTGTGATGCCACCAGCCACAGGTGAGGGCCACGAGGTGACCCCGCCTTAGGGGGTGCTGTCTGGCTGTGGCGCCCCACTCCGCCAAGCTGCCCCATAGCCCCAGCCCCATGGGCCGTCACCTGACTTCAGGGGTAATGCCACACCAGTGGGCTGCACCCAGGCTAGGCCCCCAGGCCCACACCTGCCAGTTCCCAGCACCCTTCACCGCGGCTTTCCTCTGGCCCTGGAGGGCACAGGGGCAGGCAGGGCCACGGGGTAGCAGGGGGCCGCAAGAGCAAAGAACAACAGGCTGTATGCAGAGACCAGGGAAGGGCAAGGCTCGGGGGGGAGGTGAGAGGACCCACAGCTGGTTCTTTGCACAGAACCTCTGTATCAGGCCGTGTTCTCAGCATTTTACACGTATCTTCTCATTGCATCCCCACCTCAGAGACAAGGAAACAGGGGCCCAGAGAGGTGAAGCCACTTGCTCTTAGTCACACAGAGTGTGAGGCATGAGCAGGGATTTAAGCCCAGGCCCTGCTGACGCCACCTACACAAGCACCCCATCCACAGCCCCCTGAGAAATGCACACTCACAGATACAGGAAGAAAGAGAGGGACTGTTGGGCGGCGGGGTCCCCAAGCTGCTGCTCTTGGGGAGTCTCTCTAAATCCTCTGACTAGGGAGGGCCAAGGGGCCACAGGCCCAGGCCTGGCCACAGATGGGGCAGCTCCTTGGGGCTCCCTCTTGGCCTCCACGCTTGACACTTGCAATGGCTTCCCTCCTGGAGGAGAAACATGGGGCCATAACCGTGCAGGGGGCCTCTCTGAGCCTCAGCTCCCTCCTCTTAATGATGAAGATGTCTGTGTTCACAGGGTTTTGTTGAGAAACTCTGTGAATAAACAAAACGCCTGAAAAACTGTAGAGTGCAGGGCCCGTGGAGGTGGTCAGTGTGAACACGGCCTGGCCCTACCTCTCTGGTCACTCAGTCACACAAAAGCACCCACTACCTGCCAGAAACTCAGCTGGGCGCGAGGTTTCCAAGCGGGCAAAGCAGATGTAGAGCCTGCCTCTCAGGCTGCTGGTCTAGCAGAGGGACAGAGATCAAAGGAGAAAACCCTGCAAATACAGGTAAGTCATCGAGATGGTGAGGAGGGCGAGGGGGGCCAAGACAACATGAGGTGGGGGGTCGGGGAGCCTCTCAGAGGAGGTGCCTCTAGGCTGAGACAGGATGGGAAGGAGCCTAGGGCGGCTGCAGGGAGAAGTCTCCAGGCGAGCGTGGGCTGTCTGGGGAGCAGGTAGGAGGAGGAGAGAAGTCGGGATTCTGCTCCAGATGCAGCACCAGGGGAGACACTGCAGGGTTTTAAACTGGGTCCTGTGTGATCTGACTTGTTTCCAAATGGCAGCAGAAGGGATGGGCTGCAAGGGTCCAGACGGCATGGGGGGGACCAGGGGCAGGGGGAAGTGCAAGGCACTTCAGGGGCAGGAGACCCGGAAGCCAATTTTCTCTGTGCCTCAGGCCTGGCCCTTCCTGCTCTGAGCCTGTTTCCCTTCTGATGACGAGGGCCAGCAGTGCGAGTCTGGGGACCTGCCAGGGTTAAAGGTCAAAAGCATGGAGTCAGGATGCATCGCGATGCAAAACAAGAAGAAAAAGGAAAACGGGGACGATGATGAACAGGCAGGGCACCAGGCGTGAAGGAAACGGCCCCAAATTCATGCAGAGCCGCTCCACTCACTGGTAAGCAGAGAAGTGAAGGGGAAATGATGCTTCTCCCACTTGACTCTTCAGGGTGGCAAACATGAGAAATGCAGGCAAGACCAGGCGCTGGTGAGCATCGCGGAGATGGAGAGGCAGAGGCACTGCTGGGAGGCAGAAAACTGAGGCAGGCATGAGAGAGCCAGCGCCCTCCCTCCTGGTAGTTATCCTTGGGTGACCCCTACCCCCCGACGGATCCCTAAGCGGGAATAGGAATGTCATTGGTGAAGATGACCTGCATCTCCATCCTGGGGGAGGGGACAGGTAATGCGATGGCCACACCCCATGGAGGACAACCCGGCTGAGAAGCACAGCCGTGTGAATAGGTTTAGAGACACAGTGTGAGTTAAAGGGAGAAAGGAAGGGGGGAGGAGGAAGGTGAAGGGGTGGGGAGAAGGGAGGGAGGACAGAGCAGGGAAGAGAGGAGGCAGGGAGAGGGCAGGAAAGAGAATATTTCCCTGTACTATCACTTATGTAAACTAAAAACATACATAAAGCACTACATGTGCTATAAGGGCACATACATGTGTAAAGATCTGTTTCACAGAGTGAAGGTTTCGAGGGAGGTAACTGGGAGTGGGGGTAGGGCATGAAGGAGACAAAGTAAGATAAAACAGCCAGAGCAGGTGCCAGCTGGCTCAGGACCAGGTGTGCCACACACTGAGGAATTCAGCTCACCCCCCAGAGCCTGGGATTCAAAATAAAAAATAAATAATTGCCTTGAATGGCATGTTAAGAAGTCGAAGCTCTCTCCTGAGGATACTGGAGAGCCATGGAAGGGTTTAGAGGGAGGGAGGAATGAGGACAAGCTAGGTTTAGAGGGAGGGAGGAATGAGGACAAGCTACGTTCCTTAGAAAAATAACTGAACTGGGTGCTGAGAGAGCCCCTGGGTGGGGGTGGGGGCCTTGGCTGACCCTCCTCCCCACGGGGACCACTCAGACTCTGCCCACCTGCCCTCTTGGTGCCTGAGCAAAACGGGAAAATAAGTGGGCAGGCTGTCAGGGCTCAGCCCCGTCACGCGTCCTCATCTCAGGGTGCCAAGGACACCATGGCAGTGCCCTCCCCAACCCCCCCACACGTCCAGCCCTAGAGAGAACCCTGGGCTGGGGGTCAAGAGACCCAGGTTCAAGGCCCAGCTACTGCCCACACAGGACCAACTCTGTGCCAAGAACATTACACCTGATGCAGAACATCAGTGTCTCTTGTGGAAAGGACTACACTCAACAAGGATTCACTACGAACCCAAACAAAACAAAGGGGGCCAAACAGTCAGGCCACTCAGGGGCATCAGGGAAAGCTGCCCGGAGGAGGCGGTATCTAAGCTAAGTCTTGATGGACATAGGAACCAAACCGTCCAAGATGATGCAGGGAGGGAATTCCAGGCAGAGGGGCAGCCTGGACAAAGGGTGAGAGGGAGAAGGTGCGAAGTATAGTAGGGAGAGGCACCAGCCCGCATGGCTGGGGTCGGAGGTCCTGCAGGAGCAGGTGGGCTGGGCAGGCAAGGGGGTGGGTCCTGACAGATGGAGACCTGCTTCGGGGGAGAGAATGCACTGAATGGGGCGTCCCGGCACTGTGGCCGCCTCATGGATGACATTTAAGGAGGGGCGGGCTCTCCTGAGCCCCCTCGATAAGATGCTGGCAGGGTGACACATGGAGGGCCTGGGCAGCCACACGACTGAGCTGTCGGGAACGGGGCAGGAGTGGAGCACACGGGAGCCTGAGGACAGCAACGCCCCCTCGCGGCTGGTGATCGATGAGGCTTTGGGAGCAGCAGGCGCAGCCCCTCATCCTGTGCCCTCAGCATCCAAGTGGTGCAGGAGGTTGGACTCAGGTTCAGCCTGTGGCTAATACTGTCCCTGGACTCCCATCACCCACCCTCTTGATCAAGCATTACCCTTTGGGGCTTCCCTAGTGGCGCAGTGGTTAAGAATCCACCTACCGATGCAGGGGAAAAGGGTTCTATCCCTGATCTGGGAAGATCCCACATGCTGCGCAGCAACTAAGCCCATGCTCCACAGCTACTGAGCCTGGAGCCTGCAGGCCACAACCACTGAGCCCACACGCCTAGAGCCCGTGCTCCGCAACGAGAGAAGCCACCACAATGAGAAGCCCGCACACAGCAACGAAGACCCAATGCAGCCAAAACAATAATAATAATAAATAATTTTTTTTTTTTTTTTTTTTTTTGCGGTACACGGGCCTCTCACTGTTGTGGCCTCTCCCGTTGCAGAGCGCAGGCTCAGCGGCCATGGCTCACGGGCCCAGCCGCTCCATGGCACGTGGGATGTGGGATCTTCCCGGACCAGGGCACGAACCCGTGACCCCTGCATCGGCAGGCGGACTCTCAACCACTGCGCCACCAGGGAAGCCCAATAAATAAATTTTTTATAAAAAGCATTACCCTCTATGTGTAAATGCCCTAGAAAAAGGGTATTTACACAAGGTTTTACCACTTTATTGAGTACAGTGTCTCATGGAATCTTTCAAGAGCCCTTTGAGGTAGGCATTGCTGCTCCTGTCTTACAGAGGGAAAACTGAGGCCCAGAGAAGGGAAGGGACTTGGCCAAGGCCCCCAGCTAAGATGGGCTGAGGGTCAGATCGTCAGACTCAGATGCTCCCTCCTTGGGTCCTTTACACGGGCTCCTCCTTCTTCCTGGAACCCCCTTCCCCCTCCATCCTTAGAGCCTGACCGAAATGCCACCTCCACCAAGAAGCCTGCCCTGACCACACCAGGTGGGTCCCCTTTACCCTCTCCCAGCCTTTCCTCCAATGCATTTGCTCACTGTTCTTTTCCACCAAAGAGGGGACCCTCAACTGTCTTGCTCATTGATTTTGACCCTATGCCCAGGGCTGGGCCTCACACCCAGTAAGCGCTAAATAAGTGTTTGCCAAATGAATGAATGAGAAATAAATGATGACTATACATCACCTCTGGATTGCTATACTGGAAAGAAACCAATAATTCATCCCTCTACAATCTGATGCAGGAATCCTTTCTGCTGTCTGGTAGAGCTTGCATACATCCACAAACAGGGAGCTCACCACCTCCTGAGCAGCCCACCCTATTCCTGAACAGTCATGAGGATGGGAGTCACTCCATTATCCTAAGCTAGAGCCTGTCTCCCTGTGGCTCCTCCAGGCCGCTGCCCCAGGACCAGCCTGCAGAGACCCAGCGGCCATGCCTGGACCCAGGTCATGGCATCTGAGCCCTGTAGGGAGAGGCCACAGTTTAGAGTCTGGATGTGGCTCCAGTGGGGTCCCATCAGCTCCCCTCCTACCTTGAGGCCCTCTCCTGGGTGTGTGGCTGGAAAGAGCAGGTGGCCATCCAAACCATCCCCCACCCCAAGTCTGGGGCCAGGCTCTTTAATCCACACTGGACATCAGTGTGTTTTTAACTTCCAGTGGCATTTGCTTCAGGCCCATGAGGTTGGCACAATCACCTCTTTTTACAGACGAGGAAATTGGAGTCCAGAGGGGCAGGAGACGAGAACCGGGGTGTCTGGCTCCAAAGCCTTAATCCCAGCCCAACAGACACACATTCTCAAAAGGGCTTTGTGTGATAGTCTTACTTTTTGTCCTCCTGGTGGACTACTTGAACGAGAACCCTGCAGTTGTGGACTCATTAGCAGTAGAAGCTCAAGCAGGGAGAGAATTTGCGAAGGCCCATCCAAGGAGCCCGTGCAGCCCAGCTGAGACTATACCAATGAGATCCAGGCAGAAGGGCCCCACTGGTGGAGATGGGGGCAGGGGCTGCAGGGCTGGGGTGGGCCCTGGCAGAGGCCACTTATTTGAGGACAAGGCTTGACACTGAGATTTCTGGGCCAGCGCCTGCTACCTGAGGTACCCCACATTCCACGGCCCCCTCAGCACCATTTAGGAAGAATCCTTGGGAGGTCGCCAACCGGTGTCCAAAACTGGCCATCCTCCTGTGCAGCCTCGTCTCCCACCATTCCCAGCACCCTGAGCCCATTCCCACCTCCAAGCCTTCACACTCTCAGTAACCCAAGAATGCGCTGGCCCTAATCCCTCCTCTGCCTGGCCAAATCCTGCAAGTCCCCCAGGGTTGCCCACTGTCACCTCCTGGGGGATACTCCAGCTGGTTGGTGTCCCATCTGCGTTTCCAAAGCCCTCGGGCATCCCTCAGTCCCACTTTCAACTCCCCGGACATCCCCCTCTGCCTTGCCTTTCCATCCCCGGATAAGCCTGACTCCTAAGAGGTGATGAACATTCCACGTTGCCAGCACCGCCCCCTCCAGCAATGGCAGCATGGGGGCCTGAGAGGGGACCCTGGGTTCAGGTCCTATCTCACCCCTGACCGGCTGGGTGACCTTGAACAAAACTGGCCTCAACCTTCTCATGTATAAAATGGGGGTACATGCGTGGGCTGGGGCAGGAGCAGGACCTGTAGTCTCTGGGGGCTGCTTCAGCTCCAACCTTGCCAGCCTGGGACACCCTCACCTCCGTCCCCAGCTTGGGCTCCAAACGACCCAAACCTCAAACAAACTTTCCTCAACAGACTATTTTGCAAATGGGGTACCAAGACTTAGTGAGGGGCAGGGACTGTCCTTAAGGTTAGCTGCAGGGACCCCAGCTGCCCCAGTTGTGTGGCTGTAAGAGGTTGCTGGGTAGATGTCTGCTCCCCTTGTCCGCTCACCTGCCCACACATCTGCTTATGAGTCGCTGTCACCTCGGCCAAGATGGCGAAATGCAGGGGCTGGAGAGACAAGGTTAGCCTAAGGAGAGCAATGGGCGGATGGCGGGGAGGGTGAGCAGGGTTCCAGCTACGGGACAGCAGGGTGGGGGCACACAAGGGAGACTGAGGGGCAATTCCCAGGAGGAGCAGGGAACTGCTCCAGGACCACGGAGAGGGCGGTTATCCAGCCAGCCCTGCCTGACAGATGTTCTTTCTGCTCCATCAGCCCATCTCCCCAGGGAGGAGACAGGACCGGCAGCCTTCACAATTATCTGGGCAATTAAGACAGGCAGATGGTCCTGCTGGACTGAACATTCAAGCCAACGAACGGACACAATGCTGGGACATTGGCTAACAAGATCAGCACTGGTGCTGGTGGATGACACGGCTGCTCAGCTTGGAGGGGGAACCCTGGGGGACCCCATCACTGTTTCTGCAGGGCTGTCCTGGGGCGGGGGGAGCAGAGGGAGGGCGGATAACCTTGGGGGAGTCTGGGGAAGACAGACCAGTAGCTACACGCTGGGAACGCAACAGAGGGGTCCCCTGCTCCTGGTGGGGAGGCCAGATAACTGACCACTGAGAAATATGCCCATAGTGAGATGTTTGGACTTGGAAGTCAGACGGCCTGGGTGGGTGGGTGGGTGGGGTGGGGCCGGTGCACAGACTCCACCATTTCCTTCCTGGCTGTGTGACCTTGGAAAGTTGGAAAGTCACTTCCTCTTTAAGCCTCAGTTTCCTCACCTGTAAAATGGGGCGATTTAGTTCATAGCTCACAGGACTGTTGTGAGGATGAGAAAGTACACATGAAGTACTTAGCACAGCACCTGGCAAACAACAAGTGCTTAATAAATGCTTGGGAAACAAAGAACAGGTCCAGAGGTTCACTCCAGGCTGCTGGGATTCCAGGAATTATTCCAGGGATGAGAGTTTACCCTTGGCTTCTTGATAAAGGGAGAAGCCCCGGGGTCTCTAGACACCATAGGTGATCTGAAATTCTGGTGCTCCCAGCATCAAGGAGGGCAGAGGCCGGGGAAGTGGTTGCTGTCTAGGCACTGGTGGGAGGAGGCTCGTTTCCACATCGAGAGTCAGATTTGAGACCCCAGCGCAGCTGCCGCAGTGTGAGAAATGCCGGGAGCCGGATGTGGAGGAGAGAGGCAGACAGAGGAGAGTCTCATTATGGAGGGGAAGGAAGGAGTGAATAATTCATCACAGAGGTGCGCCACAGAGTGGGGGCAGAAGGAGAAAGCTTGGGAGGGCCCGCGCAGGAGGCCGCACTCAGCCGGCGGGGGGATTACTATCCTGAATAACCTCATCACTGGGCTTCCCTGGTGGTGCAGTGGTTAAGAATCCGTCTGCCAATGCAGGGGACACGGGTTTGATCCCTGGTCCGGGAAGATCTCACATGCCGCGGAGCAACTAAGCCCGTGCGCCACAGCTACTGAGCCCGTGTGCCACAACTACTGAAGCCTGCACGCCTAGAGCCCGTGCTCCACAGCAAAAGAAGCCACCACAATGAGAAGCCCGCACACCGCAACAAAGAGCAGCCCCCGCTCGCCGCAACTAGAGAAAGCCTGCGCGCAGCAACGAGGACACAACGCAGCCAAAAATAAATTAATTAATTAAAAAAGAAAAAAAAAAAGCTCGTCATCCCTAGACTGCCCGTGGCTCCTCCAGAAGCACAGGGGCCAGACCAGAGGCCCCTCACCCATCCTGCTCCAGCCTTGCCGGCCTGGGGACACCCAACACGTCCACCGTCCCAGGGCCTTTGCACTGGCTGTAGCCTCTGCCAGCCGCATTCTTCCCCTGGATAGCCACCTGCCTCCCTCTCCCACCTCCGTCAGGGCTTTGCACTAATGTCACCTTCTCAGTGTGGCTTTCCCTCAACACCCCATTTGAAACTGTACCCCACTACTCACACACCCCATGCCCTCTCCCTGCCTCATCTTTCTTCACAGCATGTGTCACTACCAAATAAGGGAAATATATTACCCTTATTCGTCTTGTCCCTTGGCTGTCACTCCTCCTAGAAGATCAGCTCCATGAGGGCAGGGATTTTTGTCCATCTTGTTCCCTGTTGTACCCTCACGGTCTAGAACAGTACCTGACACGTAACAGGTGCTCAGTAGGAATCCTTTAAATGAGTGGATGGCACAGGGTATTCTCCTGCCTCAACAAACATCGACTGAGCCCCAGCTCCTCACCTCTCACCTGGACTCCAGCCCAGTCTCTCCCCGTATCCCTGCCTGTGGTCAGCACAGCAGCCAGAGCCCATTCTAACACTCAGAACTGTCCTCCACTCCCTGCTGCTCACAGGCCTTCCATGGCTCCCACTGCCCCCAGGACAAAGTGCAAGCTCCACAGTCTCCCACCTCCTCTGCCCTGGCTCCCTTCTGTGCCAAACCCTTCATGTGGCCAAAGTCAGCTGACCGCTTCTCTAAGGCAGCTCTTTTAAATCTCCAGGCATTGGTACAAGCTGTTCCCTTTGCCTAAAAGCTCTCTTCCTCCCTTAGCTGCCTGGAAAACTCCTACTCATCCTTAAAGACCCTGCTCTGGGAGCTTCCCCTGACCTCTTGCAAGCAAAATCATTGCTTCCTTCTCCAGGCGCCAATGGGACTCTGTCCGCCCACCTCCCTGATGCCCTGACATCATCTACAAGTCGTTTCTCCCCGGGTCTGAGCCCTTTGGGTCAGGAACTGCAGGTGGTCCCCTTCTGGTGCTCTGACACCTAGCACTTTGAAAGTATCATCTCAGTGGTCCTCGCAGCCACTCAGTATTAATCCCATTTCACAGATGGGAAACCAGAGATCCAGAGAGGTGAAGGCACTTGCCCTGGTGGCACAGCTGGGACTTACACTTGGCCACTGGCTCCAGGACCTGTGTATCCTGCCTTGGCACATCAGCACGCATCAAATTAAATCTCTCACTCTTTGAATTGAATGTAACCATTTCATGCCTCCAGAGGCCCAAGCCTGGCTCAGGGGTGCAGCACTTGGGTGTTAGAGTCGGTCCAGCTCTGCAGGCCCCTCCCCTCCTCAAGCCTCTGCTTCCCTACTGTCCAGATGTGGAAAAAAAGGCCACTGTCAGGACTGAAGTGGGCAAGGGGTAGACACTGAGTGTCCAGCACGGTAGAAGTGCTCCCACTGCCGTGTGCACACAGCAGGGGCTCCCTCGGCCTCTTGGGCTGTGGCAGAAATTGGCAGGCCAGCCGGTCTGCACCCCTTTCTCCAGTTCCAGCCCCGGGCAGGAAGCACTGCTCCTCAATTTAAGCAAAGCCTCAAATCCCAGTCTGGGGGACACGGGAGAGGTTGCAGATAGCTATGGGGCCCAGGGACCCCCCACTTAAGCAGTCACAGGGTGAGGAACTTGGGGTCTTACCCAGAAAAGATGGAAAACAGGAAGGTTTGTCTATTAAAAAATATGGGCTGGAAGTGGGAAGATGTGTCCTCACGCATTAAAAAAAATACTTTGGCAAAGAAGAAGAAACACCTCCCCTTCCCCCAGCCTCTTGAATCCCTCTCCCCTGAGAATTCCCATTTTATTTATTTATTTTTTCATTTTTTTGGCCGCTGTGCAGCATGCAGGATCTTAGTTCCCCGACCAGGAACTGAACCTGTGCCCCCTGCAATGGACGCACAGAGTCTTAACCACTGGACCAGCAGGGAAGTCCCGATAAATCCCATTTTAAATGGATGTGCAGGCTCACTATACGGGCGAACAAGGTCCCTGTGCTTCCCTTCGAGCCCCCCTGAAGGAGTGGAGATGCCATGGTACCTGGCAGCCACCAGCACACAGTGTGCCCTCACAGTCAGGCCGTGCTCCCTTCTGCTTTCTTTGTTTCTTTCCTGTTAGAGGCTTGCTGGTCCCAGACACAAGCAGCCTGGGGTCCGTGTGTTTGTGGGGTGGGGGCGGAGGGTTGAGGGGGAAGAGGAAGCTCAGCTGCCGATGGGAAGATGAAAATCAAGATTACCAGGAGTCCACTGTGTGCCAGTCCCTCCCCCAATCTTTCCTAACCGTCACTGCAATCTTGGGAGGGTGGCTTGTCTTGGGTACATTTTACCAATGAGGAAACTGAGGTTCTGAGTGAGCCACACAGGAAGAAAGAGCCAGGGGCACGATTTGAATCCAGGTCTGTCGGGGAAAATACAGGCACTTCCTGAATCTCCAAGACCCAGAACCTGATTCATGGCATGTAGTTGGCTGTTCTCCATATCCTGGGGAACACTCAAATCAGAAGCAGGTCAGACTATCCCTGCATGTATCTGTCTACCCCTCCAGCATGGGAGGATGCCACTGGGTTCTCTGGGGCTGTGGACCTGAACAGGAGGATAACAGTCTTGATGGCTGAGGGGAATTCTCCCTTGGGGACAGTCCCAGCACAGGGGTCCCTGGGAAGCCCCAAGGGAAATACTGTTCTTAATGCTACTCTGTCCCCAGGGAAGGGGCTTCCAGGGACCTCTGGGATGTCAGACCACCAGTTGTCCGTGGCCAGTGCAGGGTCTAGAGCCCTTTGTCATCCCACAGACCCTGCTACCTCTTGACCGCTCCTGAAGCAGCACTTCCCCCCATGTAGGTCCCTCAGTGTCTAGAAAATGCTCATGGCAGTTATAAGAATTGGCTTGAGAAAACCCCTGGATGTCAGCTGTGTGGCCATGGGCAAGTTACTTAACCTCTCTGTGCCTCAGTTTCCCCCATGTACATTCAGGATAAGGACAGGGCCAACCTTGCAGGGCTGTTGTGAGGAATCAGTGAGTTAGCAGAACGTCTGGCACACAGTAGCACTGAATTAATGTCAGTTACTCTTGTTCTTATGAACAGTACAATTATTCTTAGTTCTGAGGCCTGAAGCATAGAGGCTGCGAATCCACCATCACCTGCCACCCCATGCTGCAGATGAGACCACAACACAGGGAGGCCACAGCTGAGACCTGGGGTCACAGGGCCTGGACTCCCTGCTCTAGACACTCCTCCCTCCCCCGACTCCCACCACAGCCTCGCCTCCTTCAGGAGCCCCCTTCTGGGGCTCAGGCACCCAGGTCCAAGTCCTGCATTTGCCCACGGCCCCCTGCCCCAGCTCCCCACCTCGCCCTACACACACACACACACACACACACACACGCACTACACACACACACACACACACACACACACACACACACACACACACACACACACACACACACACACACACACACACACACACACACACTAGCTCCACCCGGACAGCCCCATGCCCTGAATCAGGAGAAAAGGAAAGGCCGCCAGGGACATGCCATGTGAGGGGGCGATGAAGGAGACGGTGGCAAAGAAAAGTAGAGAGCAAGGGAGACAGTCACAGAGAGAGCAGGAGAGGACACAGACAGGGACAAAAAGAGCAAGAGAGAGCAGGAGAGAAGACAAGGAGCAGAGAGGTCGGCTCAGAGGCAGAGAGGTGGAGGGAGGAGAGAGGGAACCAGACAAAGAGAGACAGAAAGAGACAGAGGTGGAGGGAAAGATGAAGAGATGGAGTTAGAGAGACTCAGACAGACAAAGAGATGGAGACATGGGCAAACGGCCAGGGCAGAGAAAGGAGTCACACGCACAGATTCAGGGACAGAGACCCAGAACCCAGCGGCACACAGGCAGATAGGGTCGAGGCGGAGCAAGGGGTAACAGGGTGGGGAGGGGAAGCCGGGACTCTCCAAGGCCCCTCGGCCACCGCCCTCCATCCAGACCCGGGTCCAGCCCCAGTCCCCGGGGCCCGTACCTTTGGGCCGCCGCCTCACCACGCCCAGCCGCCACTTGAGTGACACAGCCAGCATCACGCTGCCTGCCCTTGGGGCCCAGGGCCCGGCTGCCTGAGCCGCCCGGTGCTGCGCCGCGTTCCTCGGAGCTGCCTGCGCTACTGGCAGAGGCTGGGCACTCCCTGCTCCGCCCTCCCCAGTTGCTAAAATAGATAATCCTCCCCGGAGCCAGCAGCGGTGGCATCAGTAGGGCCCTTCCTCCCCCACAGCCCCGGCCTGGGGAGTGCGGTTCCCGGCTCCCGGCTGTACCAGACCCGGTGGTAAGCCTCCACCGCCGGACCTGGTCCTCTTCCTCCCAGAGTGCTCGCCTCGCCCACCCCTTCTTTTGCCAAAAATCTGCCAATCCCCCTCCCTCCTCCCTAGGCTGGGCTGTTCGATGCCCCCAGGCCTTTGCACTGCAGGCCCTCCCCCAGGAATGCTCCTCCTCTCCGGCTTGACGCCTCGAATTTCTCTGCACAAGGAGGCTTGCTCAGCCTTCAGACATCCCTGCCTGCTGGAGTCCTCGCCTGCTGGGTCTCAGTAATGCTTTTCATACTAGGTTGAGATTGACCCCCTCCAAGCCTGGAAGTCACTGCAGACAAGGACAGGGTCCCCTGAGGTCAGCACAGGCATCTCAGGGGCCATCAGTGTAGAATGCTGAGTCCGAGGCCCTCCCGCTTCAACACCAATTGCCACACTTACCCCGGTTTGTAAAACAGGATAATGAGAGAATCCCCACCCAAGTGGCTGGGTGGGTGGAGTCGATGGATACCTATGAGTGCTCCAGGCATCCAGCAAGTGCTCAATAAATGTATCTGGCGTCCCTTCCTGTCTCACACACAGCTAGCCTCCTTTCTGATCCCCCCCTACCCCCCACCCCCCCGCCTAGCCCCTGAGGTGGGCAGGACAAGCAGCATTACACTCAGAGACACGCAGGGGCGGCAGGGGGCTCAGGGTCACGGAGCAGGTGCGTGGCAGAGGTGGACTGGTTGCTAGGCTCTGGTCCCTCCCCACCAGGGCAGCTCATGCTTCCTCGTCCTTTCTCCAAACCACTGAGGCCCCAACAATGGATCAGGCCACAGAACACCTTCACGGGGAGGGCCAGATACCCTCTCGGGAATCACAGCACCACACAAATCAGAGTTCGTGCTTGAACCAGCAGCTGGGCCTCCATTCAGAAAGTCGGAGGTTTCTCCCGCACGCAGACTTCCTGCCAATCCCTGTCACTCTGCAATAATCCCACCTCCAGGCCTTGGCCCCGTGTTCACCAAGGTGCAGGCTCCCCACTATGGATGGAGTGCAGGGCAATTTCAAGTAAACAGATCCAGCAGTTACTAGAAATGAATTACACAGTGAGACACTGATTCCCTCCTCACTGATCTCCCAGTCCTTCTGAGTCCACCCAGGAGTCTCCATTTGGTTCTGTCACATCATAATGCCGCCCTGAAGTTTGCAGATCAACCTGTTTTAACAAAGAGAGCAGGCCCTAGGCTCAGAGGGCCTCCCCGGCGTGGATTCCAGCCATATGCATCGGGAGACTCTTGCTGGCAGAGGTCGGGCTTGGGAAAGCCCTGCTGGGGCGACTCAGTGAGGCCAGCATTCCTGGGTCCTTTCTACTGACTCCAGTGAGGAATTCTGTCCCTTCATCCTTACGGCGAGGGTGGCAGAGGCCACTAGGGGGCAGCCCAGAAAGATGGAAGCGGGCACCGGAGAGAGATCACACAGCTCCTTCCGGAGACACGAGACAGGGTGTGGGCCACCCCCATCCCAAACCTACCCACTCCACTGCAAGCCCTCCCGAGGGAAGGGAGGCCCGGCGTCTCGCTGAACAGCAAATCTCCAAGAGAGCTGTGCAGAGTGAGGGGAGAAATCAGAGAACACAAGCCTTCGAGGATGGGCAGGCCTGAGTTTGAATCCTGACTCAGTGTGCCCCACTGAGCTTCAGCTGACGTGTTTCCCAACTCATCCCAAGTTCAAAGTGCCGTGGGTTGTCTCCATCTAAAGGGGCACAGGATCCACTCAGAAGTCACTCAAGTCCAGCCACTCGGAACTGATTTGGGAGGTGGCTCCCTGGGTGCCAGAAGACCCAGGTCTTACCAAGAAGCTCCCTGGCACGGTGTCAGGTGCTACCCAAGGAGCAGAGCGGGGAGGACGTGGTCCCTGTCCTCTAAGAGCTCCCAGCTCAGGAAGTTTCCCCATCTGCACCCTGGGGACAAGAATCTGCACTGCGTGATGATTTTACATATTGGAGCATCTGTATACAGTAGGTGCTCAGCGCTCACCTCATCTCCCCACGCGCAGTCCAGCTTCTCCTCTAGACCATGAGCTCTCCGAGAACTGGCACCTGCACGGACCCCTGCTCTTTCTGCCTCCTGTTCCCTCTTCTTCTGGCAGCATCATCCCACTTTCCTGGGGGAGCTGCTCCTCCCCTGCACTCAGGCTGGGTGGAGCTCAGCCCCCCAGCTCCGGGAGGGCTCTTGACCCAGAGCCTGCAAACCAGCACACTCCCAGCCCGGCCACGGTGATGGGACAAGCACACAACCCAAGTCAACCCAGTGAGAGACGATCCCGGGACTCAACCAAACGCCTGGGAAGGGGAATCCTGTCCACTGCGGGGTGCAGGGAAGTGGCGTCATGCTGGAGCTGCTAGTGGCCACTGTGACACCAAAACAGAAGGGGGGTGGTGAGAATGATCACATCCTGATGATGAGGTCACCTCAGCACCTGGAGCCCACCGTGCCTGATGTCAGTAATATCCCTTTTCTGTTACTGTAGCCAATAAATTCCCTTCTTTGCTTAAGCCAGTTGGGTTGGAGTTTTGGTAACGTGGACCCCCAAAGAGTCTTCCTCATCTCAGGTTCCAGTGCAGAACAGGGGCTCAGCAAATGCAGAATGAATGAATGAATGAACGAACAAGCAAACAGAACATAGACTGATATGCTCCTCAAACTCTGCCTTTAGTGGTGGTCCCAAACCCTGGACTTGAGTTGAAGGAGGCCACAGCTGGATGAGGGGTTCCTTGCTGGCACAGGAGTCCTGATTGTCAGGACTTGAGAAGGGAGATGGGGGATTCTGGTTTCCAGCCGTCGAGAGCTTGCCTGTTATCTGAGCTGCAGCTGCCAGGTGCTCCACTCCATGGTCCCCAGATTTTCACAGGACTCCTTCTGCAGAAATGGTGGCTTCAGGGAGAGTGTGGGAGAGCACATGACCCCGTCAAGGAGATGAGACCAGGGATGAAAGAGCAGATCAGCCCAGGCAGGGAGCCAGGAGGCCTGAGTCCAGGTCCCAGCCAGCCCTGGGCTACAGGGTAGCCCCAAGCAAGTCTCTGCTGTTCTCTGGCCTCATGGGCTATAGTCCATGGTCTTCCCTGGGTTCACCCTCCCTGTGAGTCTCACTTCCTCTGCCCCAAGGCCCGGAGATGTTCCTCCCATCACCTAAGGTCACACAGCCACTGAGGCAGCCAGGTCAGGATTCAAACACAGGGCCAACTGACTTCCCTCCAAAATGAGGTGACAGAGCCCAGGAGATGGGCTAAGAGAAGGAAACCAATCACAGAGGGATCCAGGCCGGGCTCCACCCTGGATTCTGCTTTTCCATCCCTGCCTCAGCCTCACAAAGCCCCAGAGGCCACGGGTTGTTGCCACCCCCACCTGCTTCCTGAAACAAATTTGCATCTCATCAGACATATCTTTCATCTTCTCAGCCTGGCCCTTTCTTCCCCAGGGGCCAAGTGGTGTGACATTTCTGCCGCCCAGCTCTGCTGATCTGAATAAGACAGAGGCCCCAGGCTCTACAGGTGGAGGAGAGGGGGTGGGGCAGACCTCTCTTAACCACTTCTCCAGGCTTCGGGAGGGAGAGGACAATGGCCATCCATCCATCCATCCATTCACTCTTTCAACAAATGGTTTTTTGCTTGGTTGGTTTTTTAAAAAATTATTTTATTTATTTTTGGCTGCGTTGGGTCTTCGTTGCTGCCCGCAGGTTTCTCTAGCTGCGTCGAGCGGGGGCTGCTCTTCGTTGTGGTGTGCAGGCTCCTCACTGTGGGGGCTTCTCTTGTTGCACAGGCTCTAGGGCCACGGGCTTCAGTAGTTGTGGCGCATGGTCTTAGTTGCTCTGCGGCATGTGGGATCTTCCTGGACCAGGGCTCGAACCCATGTCCCCTGCATTAGCAGGTGGATTCCTAACCACTGCACAACCAGGGAAGCCCCTCAACAAATGTTTTATTAAGTGCCTTCTGTATGCCAGGCTGGAAGGTACAGCCACAAACAGAACCAAGCCTTCACAGTGCTGATATTCTAGTAGGAAGACAGAGAGTAGATGACCAATGTAAGAATCAAGTAAATGTCACAGGATGTTAGAAGGTGAAATATGCTAGAAATAAATGGAGCGGAGTGAGGGGTATCTGAGCACAGAGGGAGATGTTGCCAATTCTAAAGGGGGTGGTCTCAGAACCCAGACTGGTCTCTAAATACCTTTTCCCACTAAAAGGGTCCCCAGGGCTCCTCCGAGAAGAGGCTGATTACAGGACTGGTGCAGGGAACATACAAGACGAGCCTGGCACAACTTGTGTTCCCATAAAGTAAGGACATGCTTGAAGGCTGACGGGGAGGATTGAAAGGACACAGAAGCCAGCTTGAAGGGCTCCCACTGGCCACATGTGGGCCAAGTTGAGCATCAGAAAGAATAATGACTGCAAAACTGTAAAAATCCATGTGTTCAAAATTCTCAAAAGAAAGAAAAACCTCCTTGGTTCCTTTGGAGGTAGTCCAGGCACCAACTGAGTATTC
Source organism: Delphinus delphis (assembly GCF_949987515.2). NCBI lineage: Eukaryota > Metazoa > Chordata > Mammalia > Artiodactyla > Delphinidae > Delphinus > Delphinus delphis. The sequence continues at coordinate 100,430,791 of NC_082692.2, read as the reverse complement.
TATAAGCAGAAAATGCAGGTAAAGAATGAAGCATTTATCCTGTCATCCTGTATGAACAGTATTTTAGGGGAACCTAATAAGGGAAAGTCATTCTTTATAGAAGAACGACTGCAAATAGGTGCAGAAGAAATAACAGAATGGAAATCCTAATGAAATAAAGGATCCAGCATTGGACATCAATGGAATGTTGAACAGAACTATATGACACAGGGACCAGGCAGACAGCACTTGAACCCCTGGACTGATCTTAGCATCACCAAAAGTGGAACATTGTGGCACATGTGCGTCTTGATAGGATGTGGAAGGAAGCCCAGAGCACCACCTGTGACATAGCCTTGCCTGCAAAATCGGACCTGAATTAAATCCAGCTCTAGATCCAAATCCTAGTGGACAGAAAGTACAGGGGACAGAAGAATGTATTAATGACACCGTGAGGCCATTCCACAGGAGAAATGACGGGTTTTGCCAACAAATAATTAGAGTGGAAAAAAAGAAAAAAAGAGGGAGAAGGCACTGTTATAGATTAAGAGAGATTTGAGAGACCGATCAACCAAATGCAGTTCTAGGACCTTGGCTGGATCCTGATTTGACAAAACCAAGTGTGAAAAGACATTTTGGGAGACAACAGGGGAAACTGCACAAGGACTGAATAGGAGGCAAGATTAAAAAATATGGTGAATTCTGTTGGGTTGATGCTGTTATTTTAATTATATATAAAAAAAAGTCTTTATCTGTTGGAGATACAGATGAAAGAAAAAAGTTCACGATTTGCCCTTAAAATGCCTCAGGGGTATTCCTGGGTTACATGTGCCATTTAGAAGTAAATGAAACATTGAAATATAAAATAAAAAGAAATAGGGGGGTCCTAAAAGGCCTCACTAAGTGGGGGGCATTTGAAGAAAGGCTGAAAAGGAGGGGATCATGGGGGGCTCTCCAGCAGGGAGGGGCCAGAGACAGCCTGCAGTAACCAAGGAGGAGGGGGTGCACCGGGGGGTAGAGGGGGTGTAAAGCTGGGCCTCCTAAGGACTCTGGCTTTTCCTCTGGGGAAGGCAGGAGCCACTGTAGTGCACCGAGCAGAGGAGGGATGTGGCCTGACCTGTGATTTAACAGCATCCTCTAGCTGCTGGAGGGAGAAGGGACACCAGGTGGCGAGGGTGTAGGTAGGGAGGGCAGGGAGGGGGTCCCTGCACACGTTGGGGGAGGGCCAAGGGTCCCTGGCCCCAGGTGGGGACAGAGGAAGTAAAGAGACGGGTGGAATCTGGTATCTTTTGAAAGTCAAAAAGCCTTTGTCTGCCAGGGTTAAACATTTGCAGAATGGGAAACAGTCTTAGGAGTGTGAGCTCTGGGGTCCAAAAGGCCTGGCTCAGAGGCCAGCTCTCCCCCTACTCTCGCGTGGTTGCTTCCCCACTCTGGGCCTCAGTTTCCCCATCAGTATAATGAGGAGGATGATTAAGAACTCAGACAATCATTAAGCTGCTCTGTGGAGACAAACGAGGTGAAAATGTCCTGCAAGCTGGTAAGGGCTGGGCATGCATTGCCAAGAGGGAAACAGCCTTTACTGAGCACCTATAAGGTGCCCGGCACAGAGTTCAGGGCTCCGAAGGCATCAAGCCTCACCTTATGACAAGTGATATCACCTGGGGAGCTTAAAACAACTATGGCTGAATCAGAGACATTTCGGGTGCCAGGATGGAGAATCGCTGTCTCATTGCCACCCTGTAACAAAGTCAGGGCACGGGTTTTCAGATAGGGAAAGTGACTGCTCCAGCATCACACAGCTTCCAAGTGGCAGAGGAGGGATTTCCAACACAACCCAGCCTACTACCCTCTCTGCCCATCCCCTGCCGTCCACCCTCATCAGAGCCGTTCTGAGCAGAAGCAGCCCCATGGGAGGCTCAAAGGCCACCAGGCGAGCAGCTTGTCCGTCTGATGGTTCTGAAACTTTCCTGAGCCAGAAACAAAATGCCACCAAGCATTTTCCGAGTGGGCCAGGATGGCTGTCCGACAGGTGCACCCACAGGGCCACCTGCCAGGAAACAGGGGGCATATGCCTGCTAATAGTCCTGGCACTGCCTTCACTGCGCAATAATTAGGAGCAAACGCCTGGGCAGGCACACGGAGTATGCAGATTAAGTCGTGGGGCCCTTGGGTGGAGGTGACGGAAATGCTGCAATTATAGTAGGGCCCATGTGCCACAGGGGCTCCCCACTAGGCACGCCTGCACCCACGCCTTCCCCACTCTGACCCCCAGACCTCTTGCCCACTGAGTCCCCAGGAGGGGACGGCCTGGAGCAGGGAGGTTTAGAGTCCAACAGCACTGGGTTCAAATCCTGCACTTCCCTCATCCGTGAAGTGGGTATGACATCGCCCAAGCATCCCATGGTTGTAACAGCTTCACGAAATAACGCAGGTCTGGGGCTGGCCAGGGCTCTGTGAAAGGGACCTGCCTTATTATTACATGCCAGGCGTTTGCTCTCATACTACAGTTTCCTTGTCTGAAAAATTGGGATAAAAATAACTAAAGTTTGAGTTTTCCTCTGCGGTAGACACTCCCCAGCTTTTGCATACAGCAACCCCCGCCCCATAACCCCATGACGTGGGGCTATGATTAATCCCATGTACCTGGTATAGACCTAGGCACGTGGAGCAGGGCGGAGGGCCAGGGGTGCATGGCTCTGAGCCTGAAGCCCACAGCTAGGCTCCAGGCCCACCCTCACACCCACTCCGCTGTTCCTTCCAAACACAGATGCCTCTGTTGTGGTCCCTGTGAGAGTGTGTGGGTGCGTGTGATTAAATACAGCAAATGTGGGAAAATGAGGATCAGGGGCACAGCCCACACCAGGGCCTGGGAGAGCTTCCAGCCTCTGTGCCCTTCCTACCTTGTTTTCTACCATGTGGCCATCCCTGCAGGCGGGCAGCTCCGGGGCCTGCGCTTAGAGGCAGACCAGGGCCGGGCCGTCCAGGGCTCTGACCAGCCGTGTGACCCTCAGCTCCACCTCCCCTCGGCCATCGTGGGGCTATCACCCGGCATTTCGGGAGGTTCGGAAAGCTCGCCTGGGTCTGCCCGTTTTCCTTAAGTGGACACAAGGCTGCAGGGTGGACAACACCACAGCCTGGGGGAGCCAGTGGGAGGCCCCCGGAGGGAGCCATGTCTGAGCATCACCCTTCCTGGGGTGGCCTGCAGGCCTGTATCCCCCAGCCGGGCACATAGAAGACCAGGAGCCCTCACAACACTGCTGGGTACAAGCACAGGGGCTTGTACCCACCCACCTCATCACCGGCACAGTCCCCGTCCTGCTGTGCATTTCACCCCAAATCCCCAACGTCAAGCACAGGAAAAGGAGGAGGCCCAAGGCTGCATAGCTCGTTAGTGGCAGCTACAGACTGAATGCTTGTGTCCCCCCAGATTCTTATCAGGAGGTGGGGCCTTCAGGAGATGACTGTCATGAATGGGATTAGTGCTCTTATAAAAGAGACCCCAGAGAGGTCCCTTATCGCTCCCCCTGCGTGAGGACACAGCAAGACGGCGCCAGCTATGGAAGTGGGCCCTCACCAGAACCTGACCACAATGGTGCCTTGATCTTGGACCTCCAGCCTCTAGAACTGTGAGAAATACATTTCTGGTGTTCATAAGCTACCCAGTCCAGGTATTTTGTTAACAGCAGTCGGAATGAACTAAGACAGCAGCACAAGTGGGGCCAGAAATACCAATGCCTGTTACCCCGCCCCAACCCCTGCAGGCAGCACCCACATGCTCCAGCACCCAGAGGTGGCCCTGCCGGGGGCCCCAGATAAAGAAAGGGAGAATGTGTCCCAAGGGAGCCCTCTGGGCTCCCCTCAGAGAGACTGGCCCAGCTGCAGGATGGCCTCTATCTGTCCACTTGTCCTCAGGGCGGCAGTGTCAGCGATCTAGACTAAGTCTTGGGATGCTGGCCATTCAAACAAGCCACCACAGTGTGGGAATCAGAGCCCAGGCCAGTAGGAAACTGGGTGATAGCCCACGAGGGCACAGAGCTCCCAAGGATGGGGACACAAAGCCACACAACCACAGGAGACTGGATAATCGTCCATGAAGGCACACTAGATTGAAACCCTGGAGCCCCAGAATGTTAGCCTCACGGAGCTCCAGGATGGTGGGTCCAGAGCCACAGAGCACTTATCATGGGACCACACCACACTGGGACCTGACCACAGGCCCCTGGAACAGCAGCAGACAGTGTCAGAGTTACAGACACAGAAGCCACGGTGGTGAGTGAACCCAAGCTGCAAGTCATCAGATTTAGGGTGGGGACAGGGTAGAGGATGGCATCGTGGGACCCCAGGCCATGTCCAAAGGGACAGCATGAGTTATTGGTTTCTTGCCAAGCAGACTATAATCTCCCAAAAGTTCCTTTCCACAGCCCCTGACCCCTCCAACCTTGCCCTCAGTCCCACCAAACTCCTCTTCCCAGGGCTTTGGGTGAGAGAGGCAGTCACATGGCCACTGTGTGACCTGGGACAAGTTCCTGTCTGCTCTGGGCCATTTCCCCCACTGTAAAATTAGGGAGTTGGTCCTCTCTGAGGGTCAGTTCACCACCGGTAATCTATGAAATGATCATCACTCTTCTCTCCCTTTGGATAAGCTTCTGTGGTTCCCAAAGGACCTCATTTGAATGAATGAATGAGTGAATGAATGAATGGACAAGGCACCCTCCTGAAGTCTGACCACTGTGCTTATCTGGGCTCACCTCCTGTGCCCCTGGATCTCAGCCTCTACTGTCTGTCCCCTACATAAACCACGTCCTTCTGCTTTTCTCCTTCGTTTACTGCACAGCCACCTCCTTGGAAGGCCTCCTCTCCACCTTCCTAAATCCTCTAGACTCTGCCGGCCTATTCATGGGTCACCTCCCCCAGGAAGCCCTCCCTGACTCCTCTGGCCCTGGCTAACTTCTCTACCCGCACTGCTGGAACAATTGAACACTCCTCGGGACCCCACAGTTCCCTCCCTCACCGGTGTTCAGCCGTCAGCTTCACTCTCCTGGAGAGCAACAGCAACCTCCTCAAAGATCTCCCTGCCTCCACCCCCACCTTCCCTAACCCACACTCCTCATGGCAGTCAGAAATCAGATCTCATCTTTCCCCTGCTTATACCCTCCCATGGCTCCCAGGACACTAGATGAAACCCAAATTCCTCAAAGGCCTACAGGGTCCCATGTGATTGGTCCCCCGTGACCTCTGGCCTCATCTCTTGCCACTCCCTTCACACTGGCCTCCCCCCCCAACCCTGTTTTTCAACCACAGGGCCTTTGCACCTGCTGTGCCCTCTGCCTGGAACACACCCCATCCCTACCCTCCACTCCTGCTGTCTGCACAGCTCCCTCCCTCCCTCTTCCCTTTAGGTCCTCATTCAAAAATCACCTCCCTGTGATTCAGTGATTCAGCTGGGTTCCATCTGGGAGGCAGTCAGCCACAGTGAGGCTATTAAGCGCCAGACCCTTCCCTGGGGACAGGCGAGCCTCTGGGCTGAGGTGTCACATGTGTCCTGGGAACCAGGAGAGACAGCAAGAGGTTAGGGATGACATAAGGAACACCTGGAGTCAGAGTGAAGTCACCATACTCCTGGAGCTGCCCGGAGCCTCTTCTCTGCCTGAGGCTTGGGCAGCAGAGGCAACGAGAGAAAAAATAATGAGGACAACAACAGTGATAACCCAGTACCATTTATGCCCAGACCCCATGCGTTCGGTCATACCCCAGCAGTCATTCATTCACTGAAGAGATGCTGAGCAGCTCTTATGCGCCAGCAAGGAATAAAACTTGTAGCCCTTATATTCCACTAGGAGACAAAGACAATAAGCAGAACAGGGCTTCCCTGTTGGCGCAGTGGTGGCCAATGCCGGGGACACGGGTTCGATCCCTGTTCCGGGAAGATCCCACATGCCGCGGAGCAACTAAGCCCGTGCACCACAACTACTGAGCCTGCGCTCTAGAGCCCGCAAGCCACAACTACTGAGCCTGAGCGCCACAACTACTGAAGCCCACGTACCTAGAGCCCGTGCTCCACAACGAGAAGCCACCGCAGTGTGAAGCCTGCGCACCTCAATGAAGAGCAGCCCCCACTCTTTGCAATTAGAGAAATCCGCGCACAGCAACGAAGACCCAACACAGCCAAAAGATAAATAAATAAATTTATTAAAACAATAAAAGCAGAACAAAGAAACAATATAATGTAGGTGGAAATAAGCACTGAAGAAAAAAAAGAGTAGCATGAGAGGATTGTGTGGGGGAGGAGGCTTCTCTGAGCAAATCTTCACACAAATGAAGGAAGTGGGGGACCCAGCCATGCAGATCTCTGAGTGAGGCAGAGGCTGCAGCCAGTGCAAAGGCCCTGAGGCAGGACTGCATCTGGTGTGTCTGAGGATCAGGAAGGAAGCCAATGTGGCTGGAAGATGAGTGAGCAAGGGAGTAGATGTCTCAGGACATCAGAGGTTATACAGCAGACTGCAGAAGGCTGGGGTGGCTGCAGGGAGGACTGTGGCTTTCCCTCTGAGGGAGGTGTGGGCCACGGGAGGGCGCTGAGCAGAGGAACAGGGGCTGTGGCAATGGGGTGAAGGTGGGGAGAAGACTTTAAGGATAAAGGTGTCTGACATTCAATTAGAAGATATGTGAGTTTGTGCAGTGAAACCCCCTCCATTGCTTCCTCCTGGCCAGCATCTTAGTCAAGTCTGCTGTTCCATGTCACTCTCTAAGGCTGTGTCTCAGCCTGAACCCAGATGGGCATTGTGTGGGCAGAGACCAACCAAGTGGGCAGGGATGTGACTCTTACACTAAAGCAGCAATAGCACGAGGACAGAGCCAGGGGCTGTGGAGGGAGGCTGCCCTGGGTGCACAGAAATCTTGGAGGGTATTTGGACCACATGGGGCTGGGATTGGAGATGTTGAGGCAATTACAGCCTCAGCCACATCGAGAGTGGAGCTATGCAAAGTGCAGCCTGAGGACACAGGCGTGCCCTTGCACTATCTCTTGCTGGACAGCAACAGAAAAGTTCAGAAACAATAAACGGTTAGCAATTCGACATTGCCACGATACCCAAGCTCCTGATCAGTGGCTTGTATTCTTCATGTCTTCTTGTTTTACTTCGTTTTTCAAGAATTCATTGCTAGTGTACTTTTCAAGTGTATCAGTCTCCAGTAGATAAAAAAGAAAAATAAAATACTGGCCCTTCAACAGACAGTCCGAGAAGCAGCGCTTTGGAGGAATTAACCAGTGACAAGAAGCTGGCACCTAGCCCGATGTGTAATTCAACATAAAGTCAAGTTGCAAAATAAAAGTTTAGGTTTTGAAATGACACAAAACTTTTATGTGTGCTGAAACGGAAGTAGCTTTGTCAGATCAGGGTTTCTCAACCTGTGGCACTACTGATGTTTTGGACTGGATAAATCTTTGTGGTGGGGCTGTCCTATGCATCCTAGGACGTTTAGCAGCATCCATGGCCTCTACCCACTGGACGTCAGCACACCCCTCCCCGGTTATGACAACCAAAAATGTCTCCAGCCATCACCAAATGTCCCCAAGGAGGCAAAATCGTCCCCAGTTGAGAAATGCTGGCTTAGATGTTCTGATTCTGTGTGTGTGTGTGCACACGCACGCATCTAGGTGAATGTTTGTATGTGTAGCTGTGCTTCTGCGTACACATGTATGCATGTGTGTGTGTGTGTGTGTGTGTGTGTTTACCCCTGGCACCCCTTCCTCACTCACAGGGCCAGCCTGCCTGGCCCCTATAGCCTGCAACCCCTAGTGTCACCCATTATTCTAAGGGCTGCCTGTCGGATCTCCCCTCCCTAAAGTTGGCCCATGGATGAGGCATGGCTACCACTGAGGACCAGTCTGAGAAGGTTGCCATGGGAACCTCAGAGATGCAGTCCACACAGGAGTAAAGCTGCCTTTAATGCTTCCTATACCACCTCAGCTCCCAGAGCCCAGGGGCAATAGATCAGCAGCTGGACAGAAACCATCGCCTTCAGTCAGAGATTGAGACCGAGAGAAGTGGTCTTTGGGAACCATTGGTCAAGCTGGATGGCAGCCTGGCAAGGGGGCTGGTGGAGTAGAAACTCCTAAGGACACATCGGGGAACACAGCTTTCAAACCACAGGTGTCTGTGCTCCAGCCTGGGGTCTCTGATTCAGAGTGACCTGGGTGTGTGTGCTCTAACCTGGGGGTCTCTGATTCACAGTGACCTGGCAGGGCCTCAGGGTCTGCATTTTTAAAGCCCACCAGGTGATTTAGATGCACAGCAAGAGTTGAGACCTCCCTCTGAGGGCATCAGAATCCCTTGGGAAGGTTGATAAAAATGAAAGAAAGGAGAAGGGAAGGGAGGGGAAGAGGGATGGAGGGAAGGGAGGGGTAGAGGGAGGGAAGGGAGGAAAGGAGGGAGGAAGGAAGAAAGAAAGGAAGGAAGGAAGGAGGAAGGAGGGAAGGAAGGAAGGAGGGAAAGAAAAAGCAGGTAGAGAGGGAGGGAAGGAGAAGAAAGAAAAAGTCTAACAAGTATTGGTGAGGATGTGGAGCAACTGGAACTCATACACAGCTTGGGGCAATATAAAATGGTACAACAACTTTAGAAAGAAGTTTGGCAGTATCTCTCCAAATATGCATATCCTAAAACATAATTCAATAAAGCTGTTAAGAATATGCTAACCCTGGACTTCCCTGGTGGCAGAGTGATTAAGAATCTACCTGCCATGACATGATATTATACATAGAGAATCCTAAAGATGCCACCAGAAAACTACTAGAGCTAATCAATGAATTTGGTAAAGTTGCAGGATACAAAGTTAATGCACAGAAATCTCTTGCACTGCTATACACTAAAAACGAAAGATCAGAAAGAGAAACTAAGGAAACAATCCCACTCACCATTGCAGCAAAAAGAATAAAATACCTAGGAATAAACCTACGTAAGGAGACAAAAGACCTGTACTCAGAAAACTATAAGACACTGATGAAAGAAATCAAAGATGACACAAACAGATGGAGAGATATACCATGTCCTTGGATTGGAAGAATCAATATTGTGAAAATGACTATACTACCCAAAGCAATCTACAGATTCAATGCAACCCCTATCAAATTACCAACCTCATTTTTCACAGAATTAGAACAAAAAATTTTACAACTTGTATGGAAACACAAAAGACCCTGAATATGCAAAGCAATCTTGAGAAAGAAAAATGGAGCTGAAGGAATCAGGCTGCCTGACTTCAGACTATACTACAAAGCTACAATAATCAGGACGGCATGGTACTGGCACAAAAACAGAAATACAGATCAATGGAACAGGACAGAAAGCCCAGAGATAAACCCACACACCTATGGTCACCTAATCTACAACAAAGGAGGCAAAAATATATAATGGAGAAAAGACAGTCTCTTCAATAAGTAGTGCTGGGAAAACTGGACAGCTCCATGTAAAAGAATGAAATTAGGACACTCCCTAACACCATACACAAAAATAAAACTCAAAATGGATTAGAGACCTAAATGTAAGACCGGACACTATAAAACTCTTAAAGGAAAACATAGGAAGAACACTCTTTGACATAAATCACAGCAAGACCTTTTTGATCCACCTCCTAGAGTAACGGAAATAGAAACAAAAATATAAACATATGGGACCTAATGAAACTTCAAAGCTTTTGCACAGCAAAGGAAACTATAAACAAGAAGAAAAGACAACCCTCAGAATGGGAGAATATTTTCAAACGAATCAACAGACAAAGGATTAATCTCCAAAATATATAAACAGCTCATACAGCTCAATATTAGAAAAACAAACAACCCAATGCAAAAATGGGCAGAAGACCTAAATTGACATTTCTCCAAAGACAACATACAGATGGCCAAGAAGCACATGAAAAGCTGCTCAACGTCACTAATTATTAGAGAAATGCCAATCAAAACTACATTGAGGTATCACCTCACACCAGTTAGAATGGGCATCATCAGAAAATCTACAAACAACAAATGCTGGAGAGGGTGTGGAGAAAAGAAACCCTCTTGCACTGTTGGTGGGAATGTAAATTGATACAGCCATTATGGAGAACAGTATGGAGGTTCCTTAAAAAACTAAAAATAGAATTACCATATAACACAGCAATCCCACTACTGGGCATATACCCAGAGAAAACCATAACTCAAAAAGACACACGCACCCCAATGTTCATTGCAGCACTATTTACAATAGCCAGGTCACGGAAGTAACCTAAATGCCCATCGACATTTAGGATATTTAGACGAATGGATAAAGAAGATATAGTACATATATACAATGGAATATTATCCATAAAAAGGAACGAAATTGGGTCATTTGTAGAGACGTGGATGGATCTAGAGACTGTCATACGGAGTGAAGTAAGTCAGAAAGAGAAAAACAAATATCGTATATTAACTCATATATGTGGAACCTAGAAAAATGGTACAGATGAACTGGTCTGCAGGGCAGAAATAGAGACACAGATGTAGGGAACAAACGTATGGACACCAAGGGAGAAAGTGGCAGGGGGCTGGTGGTAGTGGTGGGATGAATTGGGAGATTGGGATTGACATTTATTCACTAATATGTATAAAAAAGATAACTAATAAGAACCTGCTGTATAAAAAAATAAATAAAATAAAATTCAAAAAAAATTAATTAATTTAAAAAAAAGAATCCACCTGCCAATGCAGGAGATACGGGTTCGAGCCCTGGTCCGGGAAGGTCCCACATGCTGCGGAGCAACTAAACCCATGCACCACAACTACTGAGCCTGTGCTCTAGAGCCGGCGAGTCACAGCTACTGAAGCCCACGTGCCTAGAGCCTGTGCTCTGTAACAAAAGAAGCCACCGCAATGAGAAGCCCTCCCACCACAATGAAAAGTAGCCCCTGCTCGCCGCAACTAGAGAAAGCCCACATGCAGCAACAAAGACCCAACACAGCCAAAAATAAATAAAATAAAATAAATAAATTTATTTAAAAAAAATGCTTACCCTACGGGCTGGCAACTGCACTTGAAGGTATGCACACAACAGAAATGTGTGCATCTGGCTACCAGGAGGCAGCAGGTTCAAGAATATTCAGAGCAGCATTTTTCATAAAAGTCAAAAATTGGAAACAATCTTGAAGTCCATCAATAGTAGAATAGATGAATAAAAATGGTGGTGCAGGCACTTCCGTGGCGGTGCAGTGGTTAAGAATCTGCCTGCCAATGCAGGGGACATGGGTTCGAGCCCTGATCTGGGAAGATCCCACATGCCGCAGAGCAATTAAGCCCGTGCACCACAACTACTGAGCCTGCGCGCTAGAGCCTGTGAGCCACAACTGCTGAGCCCATGTGCCACAACTACTGAAGCCCGTGTGCCTGGAGTCTGTGCTCTGCAGCAAGAGAAGCCACCGCATTGAGAAGCCCGTGCACCACAACGAAGAGTAGCCCCGCTCACCACAACTAGAGAAAGCCCGAGCGCAGCAACAAAGACCCAGCGCAGCCAAAAATAAAATAAATAAATAAATTTATTTTTAAAAAAAGAAATGGTGGTGCATTCGTGCAATGGAATACTACTGAGCGGTGAAAAAGAACACGTTGCTGTTACACACAACACAATGGATGGAGCTCAAAAACATGGTGGTGAGGGGAAAGAGCTGGACAGAGAAGACTACACACACTGAGATTCCATTTATGTGAAGTTCAAGAACAGGCAAAAACAAACTTTGTCGTGTAGTGATATATGTTGATACAAGGGGGTAACACCATAAAGAAAACGGAGAGAATGATCATCCAAAAAGTCAGGACTGTGGGTACCTCTGGGTGGAGGAGTAAGGGAGACGCCGTTTGAGATGAACCCCAGGGAACTTCTAAGGGGCTGGCAGTGTTCTATTTCTTAACCTGGGTAGCTACAAGGGTGTTCACTTTTCTTTATCTTTATACTCCTCCTCTGTGTTATAACCAGATGTTTATTTTACAATTTTATTTATTTATTTATGGCTGCGTTGGGTCTAAGTTGCTGCGCGCAGGCTTTCTCTAGTTGCGGCGAGTGGGGGCTACTCTTCGTTGCGGTGTGCAGGTTTCTCATTGTGTTGGCTTCTCTTGTTGTGGAGCATGGACTCTAGGTGCATGGGCTTCAGTAGTTGTGGCTCACAGGCTCTAAAGTGCAGGCTCAGTAGTTGTGACACACGGGCTTAGTTGCTCCGCGGCATGTGGCATCTTCCCGGACCAGGGCTCGAACCCATATCCCCTGCACTGGCAGGCAGATACTTAACCACTGCGCCACCAGGGAAGTACCTATTTTACAATTTTAAGTTGAAGGGAAACTAAAGTGTTGCCATCCCACTCCCAGCAATGCTGATTCCTGAGGCTTGGGTTGGGGCCTGGGGACGAGCATTTTAAACATCTCCCCACCCCCCACCCCCTGGAGATTCTGATTCTCAAGGCCCTGTGGCTACACCAGGGTCTAAAGCATCCACTGAGCATGTGTTGGGATGAGGAGTCCAGAAAGCCAGCCTCCAGTTGGCAAGCTGGACCATTGCTGGTAAGAACCCAGAGAACCGCCAGCACCATGGCCGGCCCACAGCAGGTCCATTTCATGCCGGTGCCCTAAAGAATGGCCTTGTGGGCTTAACGAAGGAATTCCTACTTGTGGGTGCCACTCTGGATGCGGGTGATACTGGAAGGGAGGGCGGGACACAGCTGATGAGTCACTGAGGGGCTGGCAGAAGGGCTAGCTGCCTACTGTGTCCACTCTGGGGGCCGCGCTGGGCGACAGCCCTTTAAGGAAAACAAAAAGGATGGGGTGGAAGCAATTAAGAGGCTGTCATCAGGGAGGCAGCTGGCATCTGCTCAGGCATCTGCCGAGACTCATTCTGTCTCTTCAGAGCCCAGGTGGCAGGGGGGCGGGGTGGGGGGACGGTACCGGGGAAGCTTCAGGCCCACCCTCTGTGTGAGAGGCCGCGGAAGACAGAGCTGCATGGATGCTATGAATCCTATCAGCCACGGGTGGCGCTGGTGAGTCTCAAACCCACCCCCATCACCACCAGAGGGAGTGGGCTACCGCCCAGCAGGCCCTGAATTGCTGATCGCCTGCTAAGTGCCAGGCTCTGGGGCAATGCTGGGGATAGAGGGATGGCAGAACCAGCCAGCAGCTGTAGGGCTCAGGGCGTGAGAGGGTGTAACAGGGAGCAATGGGAGGCTTTCCTACAGAGAGGATGCTGGGCTGAGGTCCACAGGATTAGTGGGGAGTAACCAGAGAAGCCCCCACCAGCCCCCGATGCAGAGAGAACAGCGTGCACAAAGTCCTGGGATGGGAGTAAGAATGAACACCCTTGAGTGCTCCCCTGAGGCAGGCTCGACTCTGTGGCTTTCCTGCATTAACGCAGCTTATCGCGTGATGACACTCTCAGGCAAGCGCTACTATTCCCATTTTACAGATGAAGAAGCACAGAGAGGTTAGGTAACCTGCACAAGGTCACACAGCTCATAAGGAGCAGAGAATGAATTTGAACCCCCCATGCTACGCTGCCTCTCATTTGGCTGTTTTCCTGCAAGAATGGACAGGAGGCCAGTGTGGCTGGAGCCCAGAGATGGCAGAGGGAAGCAGTGAGAGGGAGGGTGGAGAGGGTGGTAAGGGTGGGCCGCATGGGAGGATGCTGACCTTGATCCTGGCAGCAGTGAGGAGTCACTGAAGACAGGAGGAAGTGGGGGTATCAGACACAGGTTTTAAAGGTGGTGTCTGGCCAGGGTAAGCCAAAGTCGAGCAACGTTGGACCATTCACAAACACCTCCTCTCTCGTTCTGCATTAACTGAGCACTTGAAGGCACCATGGTCTTTCCTACAGATGTCATGGTCTATATTGACCCCTGTTAGGTGGCAAGGACATCTTGAATACAAATGCACAAATTTTACAACTTGATGAACGCGAGGAAGCGCTTTCTGGCACAAGCCCCAAAGACCCCATTTAAGCCATTGTTTAATCCTCTACAAAGTGCAGTTAAGCCACTTCCACGGTTTCCGTTGCCGTTTTTGTTTTATTGAGGTCGATTTCACTGAAATGGAGTCTTTCCTAATTAAAATTTGCAATGAAGATTTGACTCATCAATCAGTTCCTTTGCCCACAGCACACACACCACCAATTGCAGCAACTTCTGCCACCATGGATTCCCTGTTCCAGTCGTGATTTCTGTCAATTTCAATTCTCTCGGATCAGATTTTTGCAGATCTTAATGTTGGCATGGAGATTTAAATCTTCTGTTAATTTCTAGATCAATAACTATTTTTACTGTGCACGGTTTTAGCCAATGTCAGTTTTATTTTGTGTTGGTTATTTCTACTGGTGATGTTCATGACAGATTGGATTGGAGACAAATGGTCCGTGATTCCTTCTTAGGGAATCTGTGACAAGTGGAAACATGCTTGCAAACCAGAAAAAGAAAAGGACTCTGAAGACAGAGAGAGAGGTCCAGACCCAGACAGAGACCACAGGTAGAGGCTGCCAGGAAGAGACAGAAAGACACAGAGACAGAGACAGAGACAAAGAGGGGAAGGGAGACCCGTGAAATGACAGTTTAGCTCCTGACAGCTCAGCAGAGTCCAAACCAGCAGCCCACACTGCCCTGCTTCCTCTCTAGCCCCAGTCTGAACAGCCCCACCTCCAGGCTGTGGTCCTGCCTGGGAGGCCCTTCCCTTCTTGACACTCAGCTCAGGGTTTGCTCATCCCACTTCTCAGTAAAGTTTTATCAAAGTAAGAATCAAGGTCACTCGGATTGTATCCCAGCAGGGAGGACCTCTGGGCAGATACTGACCAGCTAACAACATCCCAGGTCCAAGTAAAACCAGGTCCACGGCTTCCCTGGTGGCGCAGTGGTTAAGAACCTGCCTGCCATGCAGGGGACATGGGTTCGAGCCCTGGTCCGGGAAGATCCCACACACCGCAGAGCAACTAAGCCCGGGCACCACAACTACTGAGCCTGCGCTCTGGAGCCCGCGAACCACAACTGCTGAAGCGTGCGCACCTGGAGCCCATGCTCTGCAACAGGAGAAGCCACCGCAATGAGAAGCCCACGCACGACGACAAAGAGTAGCCCTCACTCACCGGAACTGGAGAGAGCCCGCGTGCAGCAGCGAGGCCCCGACGCAGCCAAAAATAAAATTAATTAATAATAAAAAAATTAAAAAATAATAAATAAATAAATAAAACCAGGTCCAGCCCTTGGCCTGGAGCCAGGGAAGTCCCAGCAAAAGGAGGACTGTGGATGTGGCAGAGGGAGCTTGGGCGCTGGGCCAGGCAGGCCTGGCTTTGAGTCTGTCTCTTCTCGGTTTCTAGGCCTCAGATCTCAGCTGCCTCATCTGAGAATGGGAGATAAACATCCAGCTTGCAGGGCGCATGTCAGACCTGGGCCTCATGTGAAGCACGTAACAGGCCCCTCTGGGCTGGGGAGGGCCCTTGTGCCGGGCAGACCTGGACTCTGAGATGGGCCAGGGCCAGGGCTGGTTGTGGTAGCTCTTCTCTTGCCTGCCTTCCCGATCCAGCATGAGTGGCTGTGTGGAGCTGTGTTAAAAAAGCCTCCGAGGCTGAGTCAGCAGGAAAGACTGCAGTGATCAACTGGCAATGGGCTGGGCAGTGGGGTCTTGTGTTCTCTGCTTCTCTAGTTGGTGCAATGAAAGACCAAGGGCCTAGAGATCTGAGTTTGAGTCTCAGCCACACCGTCACCTCTCTGGGCCTCCATTCTTCATCTGGGAAATGGGCATAATACTATGATTGGTCTCATGGGAACTGTTGTGAGCATTAAGTGAAATAAATGGTGTATACATAGGTGCTAATAAACATTATGAATGAAAGGGTTTTTTTCTTTCTTATTTATTGGGTGAGTCAATGATGAGGTAAGAGAGCCCTGGGCTGGACTGTCTCGCGTTGGGTGAGCCACGTCAGCTGCTTTCTCTCTCTGACCCTCGATTTCTTCATCCATAAAATGGGTCTGCTTCTTATAAGTTAAACATACACTTGGCCTGCAACCCCATAATCCCACTCCTGCATATTTAGCCAACAGAGATGGAAACATGTGTTCACACAAACCCTTTTCTATATGGGCACCTGGCAGCTTAAGTCACAGCAACCCAAGACCAGGAACCACCCAAATGCCCACGAAAAAGAGACTGAATAAAGACAGTCCTTGGATACACTCGGCAAGAAAAAGAACGAGATACTGAGACAAAGCAGCTTGTGGGGATCTCAAGACATGCTGAATGTGCAAAAACTATACACGTATGATCCCATTTCTATGAAACTCTAAAAAAGACAAATCGGGACTTCCCTGGTGGTCCAGTGGATAAGACTCCGTGCTCCCAATGCAGGGGGCCGGGGTTCGATCCCTGATTGGGGAACTAGAGCCCACATGCATGCCGCAACTAGAAGTCCACATACACAACTAAGAATCCATGTGCTGCAACTAAGACCCGGTGCAGCCTAAATAAATAAATATATTTTTTTAAAGACAAATCAAATTTATACTGATGAACAGCAAATGGGTGCTTGCCAGGGAGAGGCAGGAAAAGGAGGGGCACAAGATAGCTTTGGTGGGTGATGGGAACACTAATTATGCATGGATTGGGGCAGTGGTTATGCAGGTGTATACAACTGTCAAAACTTTCAAACTGTACACTGAAAATGAGGACATTTTACTGTATGTAAGTTATACCTCAATACAGTTAATTTTAAGAAGGTTCCCGAGACAACCTTCTTGCAAACTTTCCTGGGCCGGTCTGTGATCGGATATCACGTGACAGTGGACAGGCTGCACTTTGTCACCCTGCAACCAACTCTACAGGTGGGAAGGACTGGGGGCATTTCTTTGGGTGGTACCAGAAAAGAAGCCCAGGGTGGCGGCTGCGTTGGGATTCCCCCATGAAGGTGACAATGTCACAGCTCTCGGATCAGGCTGACATGGACTGGAATCCAGCCTCCCGCCTTCACCAACCTGCTATGCCACCTGGGGCAAAGCAGTTTCTCTTCCTGAGTCTCAATTTCTGGAACATTCCTCTGGGTCAAGGTGAACAGAGCTCCTGGCTCTGGGCTGAACACCAGACATGCAGTCAGCCCTCATCTAAACCGGGAGACCAGCACAGAGAGGGAGCACCTCCCCAGAGGCTGCCAGCTCCACAGTGGCACAGGTGGCCAGAAGCTCTTCCACACCATTCCTCTGGGCAGTGAGGCAGGCCTGTCCATCGCATGCATAATGGTCTCCTCTGCCACTAATTACCGTAATTCTCCTGTCAGTGTCACAGCATCCCCCTTTCCTCCAGCATAGCGGCTGATGGCTAAACCACCTCACGTCAGGGCACTCAGAGAGCTGCTGACCCCACCATGGGACTTCATGCCGATGCAGGAGCTGCTTCCCGAGCAGCCTGGGGGACTTCATAGGGTGAACCGCGTCCCCTGCCAGCTGGAGGACCCTGCAGGACAGAGCTGGTCTGGCCACCCCTGCACCCCAGAACCCAGAGCAGATGTGAACCAACACCTGTTAATGAGCAGGGAATGAAAACCACACGCAATTCCCAGTGGCCCCAAAAGGTTCTCCTCCCTTCTCCTTCTGCTGAGGTCATGTGGCCTCTCCTGACCTTCCCTCAGTGGTTTCTCCCAGCCTCAGGTGAGAAGGGGACAAATACATCTTTACATTGCCACATGGTGCTTATTTAAATAAGCACCTTTGTTGCTCTGTGATGGTTCACTTTATGTGTCAACTTGACTGGGCTATGGTACCCAGCCGTTTGGTCAAACCCCAGTCTAGACATTGCTGTCAAGATATTTTGTAGATGTGATTGACATTTACAATCACCTGACTCTGAGTGAAGCAGATGACCCTCCGTTATGTGGGTGGGCCTCACCCCATCAATTGAACATCTTAAAATCAAAGACCGAGGTTCCCCCCAGAAGAATTCTGCCTAAAGAGTACAGCGTAGAAACCCTGCCTGAGTCTCCAGCCTGCCTGAGCTGCCCTATGGATTTCTGTATGCCAACTCCACCATCATGTCAGCCAATTCTTTACAATAAATCGCTTTTCTGATAAATATATAAATAGATAGATCTCTTATCCATTCTGTTTCTCTGGAACTAATACACTCCGAGCCCACTCTCCTCATCCTAATGAACTGAGGCCTCCACCGTGGATGTCAGTTGTTTCTGATCATCCAACATCTAGACTCTGGCCTTCTGGTAACAACACTCTAATTTTGCTCTGGGGAGATGCCCTCCCCCACCCTCTGTCCATGCAGTTCATGGGGCTGACCTTGCCTCCAAGGCGGGCATAGCCAGGTGTAGCTGGTCAGAGCAGTTCATTCTCCAGGCCACAGTGACTGGCTGAGGAAAAGACATGTGACCCAACACTGTCCAGTGGGGGACGGCCCCAGAACTTTTGCTGGAGCCATCTGTGCATTCTTTTTCCACCGGACTGGAGAATGGTATGGGTCTGGAGCAAAGCCATCAGCACAGAGAAAGAAAGACAGGGAGTAGAGAGACAGCTCTGATGTCATCCTTTGAGCCCCTGGATTCAGCCCCTCCTGAAGCTGTTATGAGCATGTAAGTTCTCTTTCTTGCTTGTGCCAGCTGGGGTTGGGTTTCTGTCACTTATAACCCAAAGCTTCCTGCCTGATACTGCCTCCTCTGCAGGCTTAAGAGTGAGCAGGTGGCCATGGCTCAGCTGAGAGGGCCTGGTTTGTTTTGGACCCTGGTGTGTGCAAGCCTGAAGCAGAGCTGATGAGCAGAGCGGCCAAGGGAAGGCTGAGGAGGGAGGAGTGGGAAAAGAGACCCAGCACCAGGCTGCCAGGGGGACAGGCTGGGAGACAGGAGACAGCAGTTGGTGAATTTATCCCGTGTTGCTGTGGGTGTGATATACCTGCACTTCCTCTCTCCAGGGAACCTGCAGTAAAGTGACGTTTCCACTCCCACCCTCAGTGCATGATGGTCCCACTGCTCCACCTCCACACAGACACTCAGCAGTTTCAGCCTTTTCAACATGGGCCCTCTGATGGGTACCTCTCTGTGGTTTAATTCCCATTTCCCTCTGTGAGATGCTGCTGAGCACCTTTTCACACATTTACTGATCATTTGGATCTCCTTTGTGAAGTGCCTGTTCAGGTCTCTTGGCCAATTTGCTATTAGGTTGTCTGTCCTTTTCTTGTTGATTTATAAGAGCTCTTTATATATTCTGGATGAGTCCTTTGTCTGCTGGCAATACATGATACATATGACTGCAAGGTGGGCACAGAGAGAGACCACAGGCCATTCAAGAGACTCAGGCTTACTCAGGATGAGTCTAAAAGAGGTCAAGTTGCAAAGCTTAGATATTTTAGGAATCTCTGACCCTCACACCTTGATTACATGAAGGACTCAAGCACAGGCCAGGGAGAGCAAGAAAGCAGGAGGGCCGGGGAAGGAGGAAGAGGACCAACAAGTATTTGCCCTGTGCCAGGCCCTATGCCAGAGGTGTCACTTGCTTTGCCTCATGTGCCTGTGCAGCCCTGGCCTTCCCAGAACATGCAGACCTGTCCGCACCTCAGGGCCACTGCACTGGCTATTCCCTCTGCCTGTGCAATTCCCTGCAGAGTGGGCTCCTTCTCATCATCCAAGTGTGTGCTTGACCATCACCTCCTCAGAGCAGCCTTCCTGAGGACCACAGCTGAGGGGGGTCTCCACTCCCTGAACACCCTGCCTTGGCTACATTCTCATTTCACGGCCTGTCACTAGAGTGGACATCCATTTGTTGACAAGGCGCTTGGCTGGCTCGCACACTAGGACGTAAGATCCATTGGGCAAGGTCCTGTCTGTCTTATTCACACTGTACCCGCAGGGCCTGAGGCAGTGTCTTCACATATCAGTTGCTCAGCAAACATTTGTCGAACAAACAAATGAACAAGTCTCATGACAAACTGTCAGGCAAATACCAACACTGCCCATTTCACAGGTGAAGACACTGAGACTCAGAGGAGTCGGGTAATTTGTCCAAGGTCTCAGAAGGAGTGAGGGGAATCCCAGTCCTTCTGAGTCTGCAGGCTGCCCCTGCCCCCTGTCCCTCTCCACGTTTCTTTCAGCTCTGGGGGTGGCAGTTCCCTGAATTGTTATCCTGTCTTATAACTGGACTTCCTGGCTCCCAGATGAGCTGGGTGAGGGGAACAGAAGAACTGAATGCAGCGGGGAGAGTGTGAGGCTGGGGCCCGTCAAGACGCCAGTGCACGAACCAGAAACAGGTCAAGTATGCAAAAACTCGGCCCACCAGAGTGGCCAAAGCATCTCCAGAGATGCCCCAGGAGTCCCCCAGCCCAAACCCCACCAGCCTTGACAGGGAGCTCACCCCCTCCCAGGTCAGTCTGGCCCAGTTCAGAGGGCAGCAAGAGGTGTTGGGGCCTTCCTTAACCTGAGCTTAGCTGGGAAGCCTGGAGGGGATGCCCAGCACTTCCTGAACTGGGAATTCTGAGCGCTGCTGGATACATGGCAAGAAATTAGGTTAAAGCAGGAACAATCAGCTCATTAGCCCCCTTGCTAGACTCCACACACACACAGAGCCTGCCTCAGAGCGACGCTGCCTACTGTCGCTGTCTGCCGGGATCTGGGTGGAACGGTACAAGTGAGATGTTTTATGTATGTGTCGTGCATATTTATTAGGAAGAAGTAAATAAATTAGCTGCTTGCCATCTGCAACCACCAGCCCACATTAAGTTCCCTCCCTCCTCCTCCGCCTCGGGAGGGGCCACACCAGCAAAGCCCAGGTCCTGTAAAGAAGGGGCTCCTTTCTAGTAAGATTTTTCTCCAGAGTTTGAACAGCCCTAGAATTACAATTTTTCTGAAAAGAAATTGATATCGGGTACTATTCTAGGCCATTTGCCAATAGCTGATCCTCCCATCAAGCCTGGGAGGTGGGCATACTGTAATCCTCATTTTAAAGATGAAGACATGGAGGCTCAGAGGCTCAGGTCACTTGCCCAGGGTGACACAGCAAATGAGTGGAGGAGCTGAGCTCAAGACAGGGGAGGCTGAAAGACTTCTGCATTGTACTGGGGAGAAAGGCTGGACCAGGAGGCAATTATATTCTAGTTCTGTTGCTAGTTGCTGTGGGGTCCAGCCTGATCCCTTAACTCTCCTGGCCCTTCTCTGTTGAATGGGAAAATGAAACACAATAGGACAGACTTCACATGGGGGAAAGGCAAATCGCCGCCCCCACTCCGTTGAAAACCTGAGTGGCCTTCAAGCACACCATGGAGGTTCCTGACTTCCCACACTTAAAGGGGCCAGACAACCCCCCCCCACCTGCCCCAGACTTGCTGTACAGCTCTGGGCACATCAGTGAACCTCTCAGAGCCTCAGTGTTCTCCTCTGTAAAATGGAAAAACAACTGGGTTGGGGAGGGCACAGGCTGTGGAGAAGAGGATCTCATGGATATGGAAAGCCTTGTAGGCCTGGTGGAGGCAGGCAGCAGGCTGGGGCCAAGGACAGAGGGGCAGGAGGGAACCCAGAATGCCTGATGGTGCTCCAGAGCCCAGAGACGGGCTGTGACTTGCCCAGGGCCACACAGCAATCACAGCCATGGGGAGTCTCAGACCATCTGCCTCCCAGGCTGCGGAGACAGCCCAGGGCACTGAGCCCAGCACCATCCAAGCTCAGCCTGGATCTGAATGTTTTATGAAGCGCCATAAATCTCTCCAGAATCACTCCTGCCCACAACCCGCAAGCTCTGCCTCACTGCCTCTGCCTCTGCCTGCCTGCAGGCCCTTTTCATTAAATTAAGTGCAGAATCCAATGCAATTGCTTTTTATTTTCCCCAAGTGACCACCTGCCACCTCCCTCCAGGGTGCCCGCAGGGCCAGGGCTGCTGCAGGGCACTCACACATACCCTCACAGACAGTATAGAGATTTCTAGATAAAAAATAATTTTTTTTTTTTTTTGCAGTACGCGGGCCTCTCACTGTTGTGGTCTCTCCCGTTGCGGAGCACAGGCTCCGGACGCGCAGGCTCAGCGGCCATGGCTCACGGGCCCAGCCGCTCCATGGCATGTGGGATCTTCCCGGACCGGGGCTTGAACCCGTGTCCCCTGCATCGGCAGGCGGACTCTCAACCACTGCGCCACCAGGGAAGCCCTAAAAAATAATTTTTTAAGATGTCTGATTTAGTATCTTCACAGCTGACATTAGTGAGCCCCCACTAGGTGCCAGCACAGCCCCCTGAAAGCCCCAGGAGGCAGAATCGGCCCAGTTCACACAGAGGGACAGTTCAGAGCAAACACAGGCCCACAGGGTCCCCAGTTCCTGGGCCGAGGGAGTTAGGGGGTGGGGAGCTGCAGACGTGCAGAGCCAGCTTGCCCTAGGGCCACTGTCAGAGAGAACAGGTGTGAGATGCAGCAGGAAGGAAACAGGTCAGACTCGAAGGAGGCCAGACGGCAACCCTGGTGCACTGTGCATTGAGCAAGTCTCAGCCCTCCGACTCCTTCACGAGGAGGGAACAACAGTAACAGCAGTTGTTCAACTGGGCACATAATGTGGGCCAGGCCCTGCAAAGGCTTCCCAGGACTCTCTGAAGAAATCCAGACTCCTCCCCTCGGCCTGCGGGGCCCTTCTGAGCCCTCTGGCCTCACCCCGCTCCACTCTCCTGCACGCTGGCCTCCATTCCTCAAACACACCAGGCACATTCCTGCCTCAGGGCCTCTCCCTGCTCTTCCCTCTGCCTGCAGAGCTTCTCTCCCAGGTCTTCCCTTGGCTGGTCCCAGCACAAATGTCATCTCCTCCAGAAGGCCCTCCTTGACCACCTCGTCACCCTTTATCATCTCATCCCATTTCCTTGTCTTCCTTTGCTTCTGTGAACTCTTATTTACTTGCTCACCTATTCATGGCCCAGCGCCCCTCCTCCGTAAGGACGAAGACTGTCTCGTTCGCTGCTGTAGCCCCAGCACCTAGAGCAGTGACTAGCACCTAACAGGTTGTGGTTAAACAACTGAAGAATGAATGAAAGCAGGGAAGGAAGGAATCAGCCCACACGGGGTCTGGTGCCGGGGCCAGGACACAGGCAGGAGGGAGGCAGCAAATGCCTGGGGTCCTGAAAGATGACGACAACCCCTTCCCTGCCCCCACCCCGCCAAGGTTACTTCCCTGAATCCAAGGTGCTCAGGGGAGGGGGTGGCTTCCCAGAGGGAGCAGGGAGACCTCATGGGATACAGAGAGGGAGAAATGGTCTAGAACATGAGGAATAGCAACACTCCAGGAGATTATGTAGCCATTAAAAGTGACAAGCGTGAGAAATAACATCTGCAGAGGAAAAAGCCCAAGTGGAACTGCCTTACAGGCTGATGACAACCACAAGTAAGCTGAGTCTCACTGCGCCTCAGCAAAATGCTGGAAACAACTTTGTTATCCAACTTGAAGGGGAGAGGAGCAGGTAAATAAACTACGCCCCATACAGCCACTTGATGGGCATTCTGCAGCTAGAATAATCCAGGGAGATGGTGACCCTATAAAGCTAAGTGAAGAAAAAGCAAAACATAAAATGGTATATGTCATATGATCTAAACAAAAATAGACAGTGGAAGAAAGACTGGAAGGAAATGCACCAAAGCGTCCCTGGATAATGAGTTAGTGGAGGATGATTTTAGTTTTCTTCTTGGTCTTTATCCTTCTTTTCAAAATGGTCTACATTTAACAATAATTGCATGCTTAATCAGGGAGAAAGTAACTTAATTTAAAATGATACTCTTATTATTATTTTTTTAATGATAGCAAGAGGGCAGAGGAGTGTGCACTTACCAGTGCTGCACGGGGTGGGGGGCTCTGCAATATCTTTTTTTAAATTGATATCGCTGTGTTTAATTATTTTAAATAGTTTGAATGCCCAAAAACATTTTACAAGATTTCTTTTTTGGAAATATAGACAAAGGAAGAACCAGGAAACTGGTCAACAGGAGGCCAGTCCCAGCTCAGGGACCAAGTGGGGCCTTCTCCCTTCTGGGCCTCAGTCTCCTGGTCTGTAGAATGGGGTTAACCATCTTTGCCTCCCATTGTTGCTATAGGATCCAGGCCTCTAGAGAAATGGTGTGCCCATGTCCAGTACTTAGCAGATGCTCAGTAAATGCTGGTGCCCTCTGCCCTCCAAGAAAAGGAGACCCCAGCCAGGGCCCTCCCTACTGCTACACTCCCATCAGGTAGGCAGGGAGTGGTCTCCAAACCCTTTTGATCTTGCACTCCCATCTACAGAAAATGTACATTCCTCTGCAGTAACATATGCATATTATGTATGTAATACCCATGTTTCACTATATCTGTGTATCACATCATACGATACACACAGACATAGAAAAAATTAAATTGTGATAAAACATAAACGTAAAGCAAAACTCTTAATATTTTCTCCATCTTCCTCCTCAAGAAATGTCCCGGGTGTGGCAGCCACACCCTGCGATGGGGACCACTAGCTGAACCTGTGAGCTCCTGCAGGGCAGAGGTCACCGAGAGCTCAGGCAGCAAATCGTCCCAGCAAACTGTTGATGCTCACTCCAGAGCAGTTTGGAGGGGGGTTCTGGCTGGTTTACATTTGAAAGAAACAAAACAACCGCAAAAAGTAAATCACTCAAACCAGAATCTGACCCCTCCACTAAGAACCGGAGAGAGCTGGACCAGGTAATCTCTGAGGGGGGTCCTTCCTGCTGTCCCCAGGTATCACCCCTCCCCCAGCCCCTCCCCACCCACTTGAAGGAGGTGGCCTCTCTTGGGAGGCCGGGCGGCCACAGTGATTTACACCCTCATAGGGCCCAGCCTCACTATAAAATACAGCTGCCCTCCAGGACTCCTGCCAACCCAGAGCCAGCTGCCCATAAACCCCAGACGTAAATCTCGAGACCCAGTTCCATCAGGACAGAAGGCAGACAGTAAATTCATGGCTCCAGGGCCTCTGGCAGCAGACCCTCCTGGGAGAATTCATTTTTCACCCTAGGATAAATTACCCTTGCTGGAGGGGAGAGGTGAAGAATTTGTTTATTCGGTTGAAAAAAATGGTTGTTTGAAGGGCACCCCCATCGGGCTCCCCAACGGGGCTGCCAGCTCCCAGGGCTACGCAGCCAGATGCCTCCAGGACTGGGGTCTCTCGGCAGGCCCCTCTCACTCAGCGCCCTAAAACGCATTCCTGCACATCCCCCAGCGCAGTGAAAGATACCGGCGTAACCCCCCAGGCCCTGAGGAATCCCTGTCAGGAAACCCTGAGTGTCACCAGGTCGGCCAGGTCCCCCGCACGGTCCTCTGCCATGTCTGGCCTATTCCGCTGCCTGCTTCCCTCTGCTTGGGGCTTCAGCCTCCACCCTGCTGGACAGGCCTGAGGCCAAACCAAAGCCACTACCTATCTAGCTTGGGGGACCTTGAACAAGTAAAACCACCTCAAATCTTTATCTTTTTTGTAAAATCACACAAATTCCCTAAGGGAGCGTAAGTCAGAACAGCCATTTTGGAAAGCCTCGTGGCCTCGGGGCTGGGAGTGATCTATTTCTCATCCCCAGTCGGATATATCAGTGATCGCTTTATGTTGATCTTTTAAAAGTACCAATGTTTGAGTCACTCTTCTTTGTGTCCAATATATCTCCTAATAAAAGAGCAAAGTGCAGAAATGCATGGTAGCAGGCCACCACTTGTGTAAAACAAGGGGAAAGAATAGGAATGTACAGTTGCTTATTATGCATAGAAGAAACTTCTAGAGGAATACGCTAGAAACAGATGATGGTGGTTACCTCCTGTGAGAGAGGCGGGGACTTGGCAAACAGAAGACAGACGCTGGAGAATGACTCTTGGCTGATGTTTCGAGGTGTTTTTTGTTTTTTTTTATCTGAACCATGTGACCCTTGAGTTCTCACGCCAGTCCCCTGTTGATGGACAGCTGGTTTATGCCCTTTGGTTTTCTTCATTAACACTGCAATGAACATCCTTATGCACTTTGCTTTATGCATCTATGTTAGATTTGTCTCGAGAATACTTAGAAAAAGGATGGCTGGCTCAAAGGATATAAGCACTTTCCATATTGACAGGTAACTGTCAAACTGGCCCCCCAAATGACCCTACCCGCTTGTTGCATACGTCAGTCTCTGCTCCCCCATGGTCTCACCAACAGTAGACACTACTCATTTTTTCATTTCCCCTCAACATTGATATTGTGTTGTGGTTTCTATGAGCATTTTCCTAATGCTAACAAAATCATCCCCTGAGGTGGTGAGGTTGACCATCTTTTCATTCACTTTCTGGCCATTTGTGTTTCTTCAGCTAGTAACTTCCTGCTTGCATCCATTACATCCTCCTAGACTGCTTATCTTTTCTTACTGATTTGCAGACCTTGCACTCTGGATACTATTCTTTATCAGGGGTGTATGTTTTAAAGACTTTTCCTCCTGGTCTGTGGCTTGTCTTTGAACCTTGTGAATGGTTTCCCTGGTCATATAAAAGTTTTACATTTTTATGTGGTCCAATCTCTCCATTCTTCCTTTCATGGCATCTGCTTTTCGAGCTTCTATCTCCTCATCTGCTAACCTGGCCTTGCAGGGTTGATACAAGGAGTGAATCAGGCATCTAGCAATGCTGAGCAAATGACAAGGATAGTCATTTGGGGGGGGTCTCCCTGCCTCACCCTGCCTCCCAGCCCCCTCACAGCCAGCAGGAGCTTTTTGAAGATAATCACTCTCCTGCTTGAAACCTTTCAGCTACCTAAAGAAATGATGCTTAAACTCCTTTAGTGGGTGAGTTCAAGGTCTCATGCACTGGGCAAGTGCGTGAATGTGTCATCGGTGGGATGGGGGCTGTGGTGACCACGCTCCACAAGGAACAGCAGAAACGCAAGTCCAGGGTTGCCAGATCCTCTGAAGAAAGCTGCACATCTGTTTTTCCTATGTGAAATCTCCCCCTGCCTTCTCCCACACACACTTAAAATTTAATGGCAACTAATTTTTTTAAGCCACTGCCAGCGTCAAGCGAGGTCTATTTACGAGTTGGATGTGGCCATCTCTACCCTCACAATCTAGCCCCAACCCACCGTTCCCGAATTGTGCCCCACTCCCCGCACGTACACATACCTCACGCAGCTGACATGCAAGCCACACTGCACAGCTGTGGACACAGCATGTGTTTCCGAACTCTGTTTTGCACATGCTGATCTCTTGGCCTGAAATGCCCTTCCCTGCTCCTTTCCTTCCTGGATAACTCATCATTGCTCTTTGAAACACTGCTCTTTGAAACTCAAGTCAGGTGTCAACTTCAATTCCCCAACCCAGACAGAATTCCATGCTCCTTCCTTGAGCACCCCATCACTCATGACTCTTGGGACTGGAATTCCAAAGGGAGCAACCTGGGGTCACAGAAAGAGCCCTGGCTCGGGAGAAAGACATTCCTGGGATGAAAATCCTGCTCTGCCACGTCCCAGCAGTGCATTCTTGGGCAAGTGACTTAACCTCTCTGTGCTTCAGGCGCCCAACTGTGAGACAGAGATAATGAGCCCTATACGTGGTTGGGTTTCTGGGAAGAGAAAATGAAACGGTATAAGAGAATGACACGGCACATAGTAGGGACTTAATAATAGTTTGCGGAATGAAAGAATAAACTTTAAAAACGAACAAACAGTGCTCGCTTCGGCAGCACGTATACTAAAATTGGAACGATACAGAGAAGATTAGCATGGCCCCTGCACAAGGATGACACACAAATTCGTGAAGCGTTCCATATTTTAAAAAAAAAAAGGAACAAATATTTCCTCAGAATGCTCTGAACTCAGCACATGGAAAAGTTAGCTAATTTTCCGGAATGGAGCCTGGGGGTTATCTAAACTCCTGTGCCTGCCCTTTATTGCTATCTCCTGATTTCAGAGAAGGCCGTGGACCACCTAGCCCTCAGTGGCATGCACTCTGAGGAGCCATTCAAGCCAAGGACTGCAGAGGACTGAGTCCCTGGAGTGTAAACTGAGGCAGACCAGCCAAAGGAAGAAGAGTGGGCACATCCAAGCCGCTGGTGTTTGGGAAGCACAGCAAGAGGCAGCAGCCCACAGGGCTCAGCCCCACATCTGTAGGCTCCGTGAGATGAGAGGCCTTCTTGGCCTTCAGTACTGTGTGCTCATGTCTGGCATACAATAGGTGCTCAAAAAGTGTCTGCCAACTGAATGGATTATTACTTAAATAATACAAATAAGGATGCTTTGCAAAGCATAAACTGCCGTACAAATGCAGCTCCCCGTGAGCGGGGTCGCTGCCGCCTCCACACTCAGGCCTCTGCTGGCCTGCTCCCAGGTTAGCGTCCCTGGGCTGGATACTGCAGACCCACAGATGGATGGGATGGGGTTTCTGCCCCATGGAGCTCTGAATCTAGCAGAGGAGACGGATGAACAAACACACAGTTATCCTCCAACAGGAGAGGGGCCAGGACAAAAACATGGTGGGAGACAGGGGGAGGGGGCAACAGGAAGCTGCACCTTGGCCTGGTCTCAGATCGGAACTAGAGGAAACGATAATTTGCTGGGTGAAGGAGACGATAGGGGAGAGGCACTCCAGGCAGAGGCAGCAGCCTGAGCAAAGACTCAGAGGTCCGGGGCAGAGCAAGGTCTGTGCACAATTAAGGAGGAAAGAAAGGTTACTGCAGCCAGATTCCAGAGGGCTTTGAATATCAGAGGTCTCCAGCTTCAAAGCGAGTGTCGTTGGACCCCTCAGAGTGCGTTTGCATTGGTGTTCAGCATTTTAAAGTTGGGAGGTAGTACGTCAAACTCTGGTTTTTTAGCTTCTCTAGAAAAAAATCAGAAGATCTGGTGGGCTGAGCCAGGGCTCCTATAAAGTCTAACTCTCTGGTTCAACTTTGTCCCCCAGGCCCATTTCACTCCCTTTGCCCACAAATATTTATTCAGCAACTACTACGTGTCAGGCAATGTGCTAGTTCCTGAGGATACAATGAAGAATAAGACAGGCATAGTCATAGCCCTCATGGTACTTACATATTGGTGGGAGAGAAAGGCAATAAACAAGAACATGACATAAGGTCAGGCAGTACAAAGAGCTGGGAAGGAAAAGAAAGTTACAGGACTAAAGGGTGCAATTTTAGATGGGATGGCTGGGAAGGCCTCTGTGAGGAGGAGACAGTTGTGCAGATCTAAATGTAGTGAGTGAACCATGCCCATATAAGATGAAAGATCAACCCAGAAAAAGGATCATCGAATACAAAGGCCCTGCGGCCTCCTTCATCTTTTGGGTCACTTGCCTTGCCCCTTTAAGCACTTAAGTGTGAGACCCCTACTCTAGGTAATGGAGCATAATGGGTAATGGGTAAGCAGGTGTAAACCACCCCCAGATGCATGTTTCAGATAAAACACTTCTGACCAGTAGTGAGGGAGGCATGGGAAATAGGGATATGGGTGGAAGGCATTGCATGGTTTTTTCCCGTTGGAAAAAAGTAATAGGATGACAAGGAAAAGGCAGAGAAGGTTCATTGTACGTGGCACATTCAAACTTGAGCCCAGGACAGAGAACCCATGAGTGAGAGCAGGGAAATCCCCATTTCCTTCCTCACAAGCTGCATCACCTGCCAAGCCCTGTAAAGTGGGAAGCAGGGGTGGGAGGAGAGAGACAGATAATGATAAATCTCCTGCAGCCCTGGAGCTGTTTGCTGTGGTTGTTGTGTTTTTTTCCCCCAAGCCTACCTGGGCTGCTGCTTTAGAAAGTCAACTGCAAAGTGAACACTTTGATGGGGTTTTGGTTTTTTGTCTCCCCATCCCCTTTCTAAGCAAAACTAAAGGGTAGATTCCTTGTCCTTTTGCCCACAAAGTAAAAGAAAAAGAGATACTATTGTTTTAAAAGAGGAGAGGAGAGAAACCCTACAATCTTATACTATTCTTCTTGGCTGCGCCAGGGGAAGGAGGCGATTCTGCACACTGACATCATAGTCTGTGTCACGGGACATAACTTCCGCCACTCAAAGCTTTATGTGCATTTTTGAAGGTACAGGGAAATGTTTAAAATCGGCTTCAGTGTTGACACTGCAGTTGTTAAAACCAAACAAAAGATCCTTTCCCAAGTCTGGCTGGTTCTTCTTAAATTTATCTGGGCCCCCACTACCTGATTTAAGGCAATGAGCAGATGTTTCACAGCAGGAAGCGCATTAGCTCCAGATGCCGCCGCTTTGTTCTAGACGTGCACATATATATACTGGCAGACACACACACCACACACAGACACACACACACACACGGAGGACTTGGGGCAGCAAACGTTCGCAGCTCCCCTGCCAGCACTTGGCATGCCAGCATGGACCATGTGTAACCTCTGCCTGCAGTTCTGACACAGAGATGAGCAGCGGGAGTAAATAGCCAATCAGATCCCACCCCATCGTCTTCCCGCTGTCTCCTAGGTAACAGGCAAAGGGCCACATCAGCTAGCTGGATACCACAGGGACTGGGACACACACACACACACACACACACACACACACACACACACACACAAGATCCTCTAAAAGTCCCTAATTGCAGAGCCGCTGAATGTGCCTGTCAGAACCCTGGACAGTTCCCCAAAGGTATTCAATGCCTTTGGTTCCTGCGCACCTGGCAGCCACAGCTCCTACAGCTTTCCCACCTCCGCCCCTTACGCATGCATGCCATTCCTCTGCCGGGCATGCCTCTCCCCACTGCCATCTCCATCACTCAAAACCTTGCTCATCTTCGGATCCAGCCCAAGTCCTTGGTCAAGACTTCCGATGGCTCCCATCACAGAATAAAATCCACGCTCCTCCCCTGTGGTGAGCTGGCCTTTCATGATCTGGCTCTTCCAGCCTCCTCGCTCATCACTCTCCTCCCTCACTCCTTCTTTCTCTTCCTCCAACAGATCACACCGGCCCTCCTCACATTATCCCCTGCAGACCAGGGCTCTTCGTGGTACTTGCTGTTCCCTCTGCCTACACAGCTCTTCCTTCTGCTCTTGGCATGGCTGAGCTTTCTTGTTCTTCAGTCTTGGCTCAAAAGTTACCTTCTCAGAGAGGCCTCCCCTGATCCCCTTGGCCACCCTACCTGAAGAAGTCCCCTCCCCTGGGACTCTCCACCACATCACCTTATGTTCCTGTGTCATCTTCATTACACTGCTGACTCTGAAACGATCCCACTCCTATTTACTTGTTTACTTGTTCTGTCTCCACCATTAAAACGTACAGTCTGTTACGGCAGGGTCTTTGTTTTGTTCATGGCTGTATCCCCAGCCCCCAGAACAGGACCCAATAAATATTTGTTGAATGAATAAAAAGTCATTTCTTCCTGACTGCTTCTATATTTCCCCCTCTCTCTAATAAGAGAGCTGGACGTGATGACTTCTATTAAGCCTCCTGGCTAACATTCCAAGAGTCCATTAGAGAGCAGAAAGGACTGGCATAAGGAGGAAAATTAATCAGGCCACACCACGGGAAGAGCCTGCCGGTGGAGAGCTGACCTTCTCCACTGGGTCACAGCGCTCTCCTCCCCTGAGTGGCCTCCCTGACAAGAACTGGCTGCTGCTTTCAACTTCACGTTCCCCAGGCACTGGGCACCTTGAACTTTTGTGTTCTGAGGGACTGGGAGCAACTTGAAGCTGAGGACTGGGTTTTATTTTTCTGATCCCACAAAGAGACCAGGAAGAGCCTGGGGGAGGGGGAGGGAGCCCTCTAGAAGCATTTACTGTAGTGAATAGAAGAGAAGGTGTCGCTATCTACAGGGCCAAAAGCCTCAAGGTGGAGGTTCATTAGAACACAAGTCTCTCTCTCTCTCTCTCTCTCTCTCTCTCTCTCACACACACACACACACACACACACACACACACACACACTCTCAAAAGCATCATGAAGCTAGAATCACAGAGTTCCCCAATCCCCGTGGCTGCATGTGTTTCTCTTCAAGGGACATGACTACTACGTAAGGTCCTAAAAACTGTGCAGTGATCCAAACACATATGCTGTGTAAGTGTGTGCTGAGCACAACCACACTTTTGGCCAACCTCACTGGGCAAGGCTGGGAGATGGATTCAAGTAGCCACATGGTAGACACAACCCAGATTGGACCCCCCCAAACCCCAGGAGTGGGGAGCCTCAAGCTGATCATTCAGAATCCAGAAACGCACCGAGTCCTGAGTTCTCCAATGACCAGTACACCAGGTCACTTCTGAAGTGGATGTAAAGATCCAGAAAGGAAGAGCAGGATTAGTATTTCTTGAGCACCTACTACGTGCTCAAGGCCCTGTTAACATTGACTCTTCAAGACCACCTGCAAGGTTACCTTTCCCACTTTATGGATGAAAAAACCTGAAGCTCAGAAGAATTAAGTAGTGTGCCCAAGGTCACACAGCTAGCTAGCAGAGGGGCTCAGCTGGGAACATAAATCTGGTCTCCAAGTCCACTCTTCTTTCCCCAGGGCCTTAAATTACACCACACGATAAGCAGATAAGCTGGTCTTGTTCAAAATGTCCTGCTGGCCGAAGCTCTCCTCTGAGGATGTCAGGCCTGTGCCCCTATCTCTGCATCTCTCTCTGTCACACTCAAGCTTGGATGACCTCCCACCACAAGCCTCTCATCCAGCTGGACCCACATCTACATCTCAGAGTTTCTCATGTGAGACTCAGCCCATGGGATACAATTTTCCCATGGCCCAGAGAAAGCTGGGGATTTTGTCTTTTTAAAAAAGTAATTCCCTACTGGCACGGGTGGATGCACCAGCCACCCTCTGATTTAGTGCTGAGGTCAAAGATCAACCTCAAGTAAGATTTTCCAAGGAAAACTCAAATGCTGGGTACCTCATGGCACTGAGGGAGGGAGAAGTGGCCTCTTCTCAAGAATGTGGCCAGTGGCAGGCAAAAGGGCTGCAGGCATCACAAGACCCACACACCTTATACGTGTCACCCTTGAGCCTCGTGCACACCCACATGAATCTCAAACATGCCACCCATGAGCCTGCACGCACATCACCCACATGCGCCACCCATGCCACGCACACATGGGGAGTGGGGATCAGAAGCAAGAGAGCAACAACCTCCCTCTCAGGACATCACAGCCCCCACTTCTGTGCCTGCTCTGGGCTGTGCGCTGTGCCCCGGCCAAGACTTCATTTCATCCTCCCTAGGCCCTTCCCTTACAGACACAGAAAGTGAACCTCGGAGAGAGGGAACGACTTGTCCAAGACCATAGAGCACGCCTGTGGCTGACTGCCGCATTTTCTGAAGTTTGGTGATGGGCACCTGGCTCTGCTTTTTTTTTTTTTTTTTTTTTGCGGTACGCGGGCCTCTCAATGTTGTGGCCTCTCCCATTGCGGAGCACAGGCTCCGGCCGCGCAGGCTCAGCGGCCATGGCTCACGGGCCTAGCCGCTCCGCGGCATGTGGGATCTTCCCGGACCGCGGCACGAACCAGTGTCCCCTGCATCGGCAGGCAGACTCTCAACCACTGTGCCACCAGGGAAGCCCAAGATTTCCTTCTTAATTTACTCCATTCCTTGACTGGCAGCCCTGTCCATCTGCCTCCTCACTCACCGGAAAGGAAGGAAACCTGGGCACCCCCTGTGCAGGAGTTACACACCTGACTTAGCCTTGCGAACAGGACAGGAGGGGCAGGCACCCGCTCTCGCTGTCCTCCTCCTCCCTTCCCCCCATGCCCTAAACAGGAGCTTCTGGCCTCGTTTGTAAATGGATCCTTTCCCATGCACTGAGCCAGGCCCAGCTCGGGGGGCAGATGGGAAGGCGGGGGACTGGCACTACCAAAATCTTGCCGGTAACATAGACTTAGGTTCACCTCCCAGCTTTACCGCCTACTGCCTGTGTGACCTTGCTCAAGAGGCATTCTTTCTGAAGCTCAGTGCCCTCACCTGTAAGGTGGAAAGAATAGCGCCCTCCTGAGGCGTAGAAGTGAAGGTTAAAGACACAGGCGGAAGTGAGGGCCTGGGTACACAGTGCCCACTGCCTGTAAGTCCGCCATCGTGCCCACTAAGTGAGCAGAGGGTGGGCAGCTGCCATCCCCACCTCACTCTGCCCCCGACGCGGTGCTGGCAATTCTCAATCAGCACCGAAGCCGAACTTCCCTCAGCGGTGGCAGGACCTGGGCGCGGGTCCTTCTTCCTCCCTCCGCGGCCAGCGGCTCAGACGACAGGTAAGCAGTGGAGCAGCCCCGGAGGCGGCCGGGCGGAGGGGGCTGCGCCGCAGCGCTGCTGCAGGGCCAGGCCGCGCAGGGGGCAGTGCGGCCGGGTCCTCGCCCGCCCCGCACCCGCTCCCGCCTCTGGCCTCTTTGCAACTTTGAGCAACTGCAGACTCCGGGGTCGGGGCGGGGTTGCTGCAGGGCGTGCGAAGGAAAGTTGGGTCCCAGCGACTGCAGCCTCGGGATCCCAAGGCCCTCGCCGTGAGCGCCCGCACACTCGAAGCGCCGGCGAACTCTCGGGGG
This sequence comes from Delphinus delphis, assembly GCF_949987515.2. Taxonomy (NCBI): domain Eukaryota; kingdom Metazoa; phylum Chordata; class Mammalia; order Artiodactyla; family Delphinidae; genus Delphinus; species Delphinus delphis. The sequence continues at coordinate 100,396,378 of NC_082692.2, read as the reverse complement.
GCGAGGAGGCACGGGGTCGCCGAGCCGGCCCCGGCCGTTCCAGGAACCGGACCCGCGCGCCCGTCCTGGAGCGTCCAGAGCCTTCGCCGCAGCCCCGCGCGGTCGCACTGCCCGGGTCCCACCTCCGCGCGCCTCGTGCAGCCCCCTTGCCGGCTTCCCCCGGCCCGGATGCGCTCCGCACCGCATTTCCTGCGGTGACCCTTCGAGCTCCCAGCTTAAGGCGCTCCTCTCCCGCGCCTCGGAGGCAGGCGGACGCCCGCCCCCTCGCCTCACGCGGGACCCTCAGCGGACGCCCGCGGTCAGCCCCGCGCTGGGCCCGCCCTCCGCGCCCCCTGCCTCGCCGCGCCGGTGCTAACCGGCCTGGGCAGCGGCCGCGTCCTACCTTCGTCCGGCAGCCGCTGCAGGCAGAGCGCGAGGTTCCTCCGCCAGCCCCGCATCCCCGCGGCCGCCCTGCGGCCCGGCCCGGCCTCGCCAGCCCAGCCGCGGCCCCGGCCCCGGCCCCGCCCCCGCCGGGCCCGGCGGCGCAGCGCAGCGCTGGGGAGGGCCGCGGGCCCAGGGCGCGGCGGGCATGGGCGGCTGCCGAGGGTCGTGGGGTCCGGGCGGCCGCCAGGCGCTCGGCTCAGCTCCGGAGCCCGCGGCTGAGCAGACGCTGCCGGAGAGCGCGCGCTTTCCCGGGCGCGGGGGCGGGGCGGCGGGCGCGGGCGGGGGCGGCGCGGAGCGAGACCGTGGGGTACCTGCAGCTGCTTGAGCCGGCTCGCCCGGCGAGCCTCCCACTGCCCAGCCCACAGCACGTCCCAATAACGCTAATTACCACGAATTAGTTAATGAACGAGCGAAACAATGAATGATTAAATAAATGGGTGAATATGTGAGGGAATGAATGAGTGAATGAATGAGTTGAATAAGCAGGTGTACGGATGAGTGAGAAAATGGTGACGGAATGAATGAATGAATAACTGAGTGACTGACTGAATGAATGAGTTAGTGAATTGATGTATGATTTATGTAAATTAATGAGTGAATAAATGGGTGAAGGAATATGTAAATAAATGACTGAGTAAATGAATGAATGGGTGAATCAACTAGTGAGGGCGTGCTCCCAGGCCTCAGGCCTGTACGAGGCAAAGGACCTTCCACAGGAGCCCTCACCCCTGCCCTGAGAGTGGGGTGTTCCAGTTGCATCTTGTGGAGGAGGCACAGGGGGCTCAGAGAGGGCAGGGCCTGTCCGTGGAGCCAGCAAAGGCTGGAGGCTGGTGGTGAGGAGGTGTGTCTGTCTGCAAGCTTTGTCCACTGAACCCCATCACAGTTCCCCTCCATCAGCACGGCAGCCACTGAGCTCACCAGGTCTCAGAGGCTCTGAGGAAGAACAGGCAGGGAAGGGGCACAGTGGGTCCTATCCTTGGAAGTCAGATTTGCTTCTTCCATTAGAATGGGATGGAGGGGAGGTGTGTGAGCCATCCAGACAAAGGAGTACTACACAGCTATAAAAAAAGGAGGAAGGTACTCTTTGGAAGAGGGCAAAGTGAAGTACGTGTTTATAATATGCGCAGAACAAAGGGGGGTAGGCTCTACCTTCATATTTCCTCTAGTGTGTGGAAAATTATCTCCAGTGGACACACCGATGCCCTTGGCAAGGGGAGTCAGGTGGCTGGGGGCAGGTGGGAGAGACTTGATTTTCATTGAATCCTCTTTTGTGCCTCTTGAAATTTTGAACCCTGGAGATGCATTACCCATCTAAAATGTAAAGTTTTTAAATAAATTAAATTTTATGACAATATGAAAAAGCATTTGTACCTCAGGAAATGCTGCCTCCCCGCTGCCCAATCAAGTAAGCCTGTTTGCCTGGATGCCCTCCCTCCCACCTCCTGCTGTGGGAGGGAGAGGGTCTTGCTAGTCAACAGCAGAGTGAAATATGAACGTGGGGGTCAGTGTAGAGCACGCTACCACGCATGAGTGCTGGGAGGAAAACAACTGGCCTCTGCTTGCATCTTGGGTTAGTCTGTTTTGAGCCAGGTTTCCTTGGGCAAACGACTTTATCTCTTTGAGCCTTAGATTCCCCACCTGCAAACTAGGGACCATCATAATGTCCTAACAGGATCCAGGAAAGCTGGAGCCAGGTGCTTGTATTCCAAAAGGGAGTCCAATGGTGGAACCCAGGCATCTTGATCCTGTCAAGGAAGCCACCTAAACTTTGGCCTTCAGAAGTACCCCTTCTGTAAGGTAAGGGTGGGCTCTTATGTGATCTTAGATCCCCGATACATCTGCAAGCCCATTTTACAAAGGAGGGCAATGTGGCCCAGAGAGCTTAAGTGTCTTTTCCAAGGTCACACAGCCAGGAGTTGGCAGAACTGGCATTCAAACCCATATCTGCCCAGCTCCAAGCACCCCCAGACAGCGCTGCCCACACAGTCTATCTGATATAACTGTTGCCTATTTGTGCTCCTAAGACCCTCAGACGGGTCACATCCCAGCCCCATATTAATCTTGAATTATTAATCACCTCAGTAAGTAGGGAGCAGGCCCAGGGGATTGGGGCGAGGGACGGGCATATCAGTACGCAGGCCCGTGTTTGCAGAGTGCTGACTCCACAACTTGTCTTAATGGCAGTGAGCTTTTGACCAGGAAGTGAGTCTCCCCCCGCAGCAGAACTGTGAATCACTGCTGTCTGCATCCAGATTGATGGCCTCATAGTCAGGATGCCCGCTGCTCAGAGGACGACGGGGCTGGGATCACTGATGGGACAGGCAAAGGTGCCAGCGCCCAGGTCAGGAGGCTGTGACAGAAAAGGTCAGTTAGGAAGGCAGGACAGCGGCCTGGTACCCCTCCAGTGGCGGGAGAGGAAGAGGAGTGATACGAGGACGATGGGCCATGTGAGTGAGGGGACAGTGTTCCAGTTACCTACTGCTGCATAGAAGGCCGCTCTAAACTTAAGTGGCATAAAGCAACCATGTTATTATGGTTGTGAGTTCTACAGGTCAGGAACTTGGGCAGGGCGGATGGAATGTCTCAGCTCCATGATATCTGGGCCTCAGCTGGGAAGGCTGGGGGCTGGAATCATCTGGAGGCTTCTTGCCTTGCTGGTGCCCGAGCTGGAATGACTCCCTGTGGCCTGGGATTCCTCACAGCATGGCGGCCTCAGGGCAGCTGAACTTCTCACATGGGGCTCAGAGGTCCCAGAGCAAGTGTGCCAGCAGGACAGGTGGAAGCCACTCCACTTTCATGACCCTGCGTCAGGAGTCACGAGCATCACTTCCTGCTAATCCTCGAAGCAGTCACAAGCCTTCCGAATTCCAGGCACAGACTCCCCCTCTTGTGGGAGGAATGTCAAAGCATTTGCAAGTATTTCTGAAACCCGCAGAAGGGAAAAAATGTCAGAGGAAAGAAGAGGAGGAAGAGTAATAGAAGAAATCCTATTAACTGAAAGAGAAGAAAGAAAAAGTAAGAGGGATGAGGAAGACTCGCGGAGGAACTCATTTGCCAGGAGGAGTGATCAGAGAAGTAGTGGTAATAGGAAGATGAGTGATGCTTGGAGAGGTAACATTAAGGATAGTGACAAGAAAAACAGTAGCAGCCTGAACAGGAGGAACTGTAGTAGGAATGGGAGGGTTAAAATAGGAGAGGCCATTATACCTGGGGCGGCGGAGAGAGGAGAAAGCGAAGTTGTGCAAACAGCAGGGCAATATTTGGGGAGTGATGCAAGGAAGTAGTAATAAGAATGGCAGCAAACGAATAACCTTGCAATGTAACAGGACGAGAGGAGGAAGGTAGTAGTAATGGGACGTTGTAAGCAGAGGAGGAGAAAAGGGAAGAGGAGCAATAGTGTGGGAGAAATGAATGCATGACGAGGGCGAGAGAAGCAGTAACGGGAGGTGGTGTGGAAGAGTGGTTTAGGACCCAGAAGGCTCTGGAAACAGGTGCCTGGTTTCAGATCCACCTCCAAACTGCGTGGCCTCTGGTGAGTTTCTGAACCTTACCTCAGTTTTCTTATCAGTAAAATGGGCATGGCGATAGTAATCACACCTCCCTGATGAGGCTGTTGTGAGGGTTGATGAGTTAATTTGTGTAACGCATTTAGTGCCTGGCTTATACGGGGCCTGTGTAAGTGTTAGCTACTGTTACTAGTTCTGTTAAGACCACGGAAATGGGAGAGGTATCCTGAGCCCACGACAGTCGCTGCAGGGGGGCCTGTCAAGGAAGCAGGACCAGCAGAATGAGGACTGTAAACCCTGCCACGGAGAACAAGTCGGGGCAGAACTCAGCCAAGGTGCCAAGGGATGGCACCCAGGCCGCACCCAGGCCTCCAGGCTGCAGGCCAGGGCTCTCTGGGGAGAAGGAGAGAAGGTTTGGGTCCAGGTGCTCAGGGCTGGTGCCCTAGAACATTCTTGACCCCAGACTCTGCCTGCACTTCCTGGGAACCAGCCAATCTTTGGTGAGGGGCCGGCACAATCTGATCCGGTGAAGCAGGGGGGCTGAGCAAACCACCGGCTGCAGGAAGGAACTATTACTACTTATCTTTCTCTTTATCGTTGAAAATATAAAGAAAGTAAGCTTTACTGGTATTTAATACATGGATTGAGCATGGTACATATATTTAATTTATACTATGTACATATTTAGGGGGTACATGCTCCCAAATTGTTTTACCAAAAGGGGCTGAGACCACAAAATTCAGAGAACCGTGTGTGAAGGTAATCATGCCCGAGCCAGCCAGCCCTCCGGGGAGTTTGCGTGGAGTCACGCCCTAACAATTGCTCTGCAATTACTGCAGAGCCCCAGCAGGGCTCCGAGCGCCTGTCCAAGGCCTCTGTGGGCCTTGCTTCTCTTTCTAAGCCCTGAGTCTAGGGCTGGGCTCCCCATCGTCCTGAGCTTTTCTTTCACTCCTTCCCTGATTACTGCCATCAAAAAATTGGCATTCTACATTTTTATATGTCCTTCCCCTTCCAAGAAAATAATCCAAATATTTCCAGACGGGCTGCCAAGACGCAGCATTGGGCACTGGAAAAAGCATAAGCTTCTGAGTCACCCAGGCCTAGGTTCAAATCCCAGCTCCACTCAGTGGATCCTTGCCAAGCACCTACTATGTGCAAGGCACTGCACTTTGTGCAGGCATAGATCAGCCACTTGGACAAAATCTTTGCTCTTACAGCTTACATCCTAAGAGAACAGCTGATTTGCTGCATGACCTCAGGCAGGGTCACTGTACCTCTCTGAGTCTCAGTTTACTCATCTGTGAAGTGCGGCTCATAACCCCCAACCTTGCAGTACGGCTGTGATGAAAGGAGGTCTGGAGTCTGGGCCATTTGAGGGATGTCATCTCAGGGGCATAGACCTGGAAGGAACCTCAGCCCAACCCTCTATTCTGCAGCTATTGAGAAAAGCAGATGAGTGATGGGTAGTGACTTGTCCAAGGTCACTCAGTGAGGTGGGGGCAGAGCAAGAACGGCCGAGGGGTCATCTGTTGTACTTTCCTCCAGTCTGAGGCTGTCTGCCTGGTCCAGCCAGGACTGAGGCCCATGATATTCCAGGGCAGAAGAAAGCACTTTGACTGCTTCTGCCAACTTCTTACCTCTCACTCTACCCCCCCCGAGGGGTCATGGGGTAAACGTACCCCGGCTCCGCTGGAGAAATAGCAACTTCAAGGGTCTGGGCTGGAAAAACCCGTGGGAGCCCCAGGCAGTCCAGCCTTTGAGTCACATGGCAAAAACTATTCTTTAAATACCAGTCCAGATCCATCCACTTCTCTACAAATGACCCAGTTTCATTCCTTTTTATGGCTGAGTAATATTCCATTGTATATAGGTACCACAGGATCTAGAGACTGTCATACAGAGTGAAGTAAGTCAGAAAGAGAAAAACAAATATCATATATTAATGCATATATGTGGAACGTAGAAAAATGGTACAGATGAACCGGTTTGCAGGGCAGAAACTGAGACACAGATGAAGAGAATAAATGTATGGACAGCAAGAGGGGAAGTGGCGGGAGGTGGTCGTGGGATGAACTGGGAGATTGGGATTGACATATATACACTAATATGTATAAAATGGATAACTAAAAAGAACCTGCTGTATAAAAAAATAAATAAAATTCTAAAATTCAAAAAAAAAGCAAAAAACAAAAAACCAGTCCAGCCTCAGATGCTCAGGGAAGAGGCTCAGCACAGCGTGCGGAAGGGTGAGGAGGCACGCGCAGCACCAGGAGCTCAGCTCCAACCACAAACCAGCACATCTTACCCAGGAAAACCAAAGCCTGATCCCTGTCCGAAGACGAGTCGGTGGGCATGCTCTCACCCTTCCTCTGGCTACGGGGGCTCATCAAAAGATGATTTCATTGAATCCACAGAGGACCCTACTCCAGAGCCCTGGGATATATAATTTTCTCCATCTTGATACATTTGCAGGGATGTTTTACACCCTAAGATTGGGGGACCAGGAAACTGCCTTCCTTGCCTGACCCTCAATCCAGGTCACTGTCTATGGGCTTGGACTAAACATCTCCAGAGAAATGTCTTTAAATAAGCAGATTCCATACTTGAGATGTGGCCAGAACTGCCCCAAACCATCTCTGTTTGCCCTGTCACATTTGCACAGTTAGGTTTTTTGTTTGTTTGTTTTATAAATTTATGTATTTACTTATTTATTTTTTGGCTGTGTTGGGTCTTTGTTGCTGTGTGTGGGCTTTCTCTAGTTGCAGTGAGTGGGGGCTACTCTTCGTTGTCGTGTGCGGGCTTCTCATTGTTGTGGCTTCTCTTGTTGCAGAGCACGGGCTCTAGGCATGCGGGTTTCAGTAGCTGTGGCATGTGGGCTCAGTAGTTGTGGCACGTGGGCTTAGTTGCTCCCTGGCATGTGGGATCATCTCAGGCCAGGGATCGAACCCATGTCCCCTCCATTGGCAGGCAGATTCTTAAGCACTGCACCATCAGGGAAGCTCTGTTTGTCTGTTTGTTTGTTTAAACCAATCATTGTCCCTTCTTCAAAAACCATGAGAAGGGAAGATATTAATCGCTCCATTCCATATGTAGCTTGTATCAGAGGGCTGCACAGGCATCCAGGACTCGAGGGGTCAAGATCCTAGACAGAGGGCAGCTCACTGAGATGAGCCCAACATTCTCCCTTGGGTCATCTGCACAGTGGGGGGAGGTGGAGAAGCCAAATGAGTTCTAAGTAGTTTCCTGGGGTTGACTAGACAAAGTTCGAAGTTCAGGGCTACCAAAGCCACCAAGACTTGAAGATCCTAGAGAGAAGGGAGGCACAGAGGAGTAAGCCCAACCCTCGCTACCAGTTTTTCCCACAGGCATTTGCTACTGAAAAGCAGAATTGAAGTGTTCTCCAGACTCACAGCACTTAGGAGACAAAGTTGCAGTTTGGAGCCCATCAGAGAGGAGAAGCGCTAGGAACCATCCAGGGTTTTCGTTGGGACCATGGCAGGGGAGGAGGGGATTCTAGCACAGGAGTAAGGGGGAACCACAGGTAGGCCAAGACTTACAAATATAGCGACCCAGACTTGTATCAGCTGAGCCCCTGATGAGATTAAGGCAATATACCCTAACTCTAGCTATGTCACAGGAAAGGACAAGTCTTCTCTGGAGGAAGCCAACAGCATGAAGACCATCTTCAATTTCTCATGCACGGTGTCTGGCATTCAATTTTAAAAAATTGTTTTAAACCAGACACACCAATAAGCCGAACCAAAATGAAAAAAAAAATAGCCAATAGAAATAGACCCAAAGGTGACCCAGATTTTAGTGTCATCAGCTGTGGACGTTAAAACAACTGTGATTGATATGTTCAAGAATATGTAACAAATGCTGAATTTCACCAGAGAATTGGAATCTATAAGAAATAACCAACTGGAAATTCAATAACTGAAAAACACAATCACTGAAATCAAGAACTCAATGGGTGGGTTTACAGATGACTGTGTGCCTCTGAAGAGAGGATTTGTGAATTGGAAGATAGGTCAGTAGAAATATGTAGAAAAATATTTCCAATATAAAAAACAAAAATGATGGAAAATACAGTAAAGAGATGTACGGCACACGGTGAAAAGGTTTAACGTACATGAACTGGAGTCCCAGAAGAGGAAGAGAAGTATAATGGGACAGAAGCAAAAGTCCTGATAATGATCAAGAATTTTCCAAAACTGATAAAAAGACATCAAGCCATAGTTCCAATAAATGCTACAAACCCAAAGCAGGATAAATGTAAGGCAAACAACACCTAAGCCCATACGAGTAAAATTGCAAAAATCCAAAGGCAAAAAACAAACAAACAGAAAAGACATAAAAGCAGTCTGAGGAAAAAAGACGCATTACCTTCAAAGCAACAGCCGTCAGACTGACAGTTAACTTCTTTTTTTTTTTTTTTTTTTTTTTTTTTGTGGTACGCGGGCCTCTCACTGTTGTGGCCTCTCCCGTTGCGGAGCACAGGCTCCGGACGCTTAGGCTCAGCAGCCATGGCTCACGGGCCCAGCCGCTCTGCGGCATGTGGGATCTTCCTGGACCGGGGCACGAACCCGTGTCCCCTGTATCGGCAGGCAGACTCTCAACCACTGCGCCACCTGGGAAGCCCGACAGTTAACTTCTTAACAGAAACATTGGAAGGTGGAAGGCAATGGATGGCATCTTTAAAGTACTGACAAAAATCAACTACCAACCTAAAATTCTGTACACAGAGAAAATATCCTTCCAAAAGGAGGCAAAATAAAGACACATACAACTGAGAGAGATGTTACCCACAGACCACACTAAGAGAAATTCTATAGAGAGTTCTCCAAGCAGAAGGTAAATAATCCCAGATGGAAATATGAACATGCAGAAAGAAATGAAGGGTAAATTTGGAGTAAATTGGAATGGAACTTGACTGCACAAAAAAGCTATAATGTTTTCTGGGGTTTAAAATACACATAGCAGGGGCTTCCCTGGTGGCGCAGTGGTTGAGAGTCCGCCTGCCGATGCAGGGGACGTGAGTTTGTGCCCCGGTCCAGGAAGATCCCACATGCCGCGGAGCGGCTGGGCCCGTGAGCCATGGCCGCTGAGCCTGTGCGTCCGGAGCCTGTGCTCCACAACAGGAGAGGCCACAACAGTGAGAGGCCCGCGTACTGCAAAAAACAAAACAAAACAAAACAAAACAAAACAAAACACAATAAAATACATGTAGCATTAAAATGCATGAAAACAACGGGCCAGGTAAAATACTGTGAGGTCCTAGCATGGTCTCTAATGTGATAAAAGTACTAATTTACATTGGACTCTTCTAAAGATGTATGTCATAATATTGAGGGTGACCACTAAATTAATCAGCAAAGAATATATAACTAATAATCTAACGGAGGGGGGAAATGAAATAATAAAAAGTTCTTGATTAGTCCAAGACAAGGAGAGAGGAAACAAAACATAAAGTGGGTGGTACAGATGGAAAACAAATGTTGACATTGTAGATGTAAAATAGAATCGATGCAACAGATACTGTAAAAATACTTACTAAGTGCAGGACTGTGCTCAGTGCAAGACACACAGACAATTAAATCACAGTCCCTTCCACCATGCAATTTAGTTGGGATTTTAAGGAGAGGGAGCAGTCTTGTCATCTCCTGTTGAAATTCAAGGGAGGCTTCATGAAGATGGTGGCATTTGAACTGGGCCTTTAAGGATGGGAAAGATTTTTCACAAGAGGTAGAGCAGGCTTGGTAGGAGGACATGGGCAATGTGGGCAAATGGCCAGTGGCAGTAAGGAGCCCTGGGTGTCAGAGGAGCAGAACAGCGTGGATGGGGCAGAATGTTTACACATGTGACTCATAGGAGAGAAAGTAATGAAGACCCATTGGGCCAGATGAAGAGTAACCTTCAGTCCAGCCCAGGGAGTAAGGACCACATTTCCAAACCATGAAAACAAATAGCTGGAAGGAGGCATCGAGTTCATCTAGTCAACCTTCCCATTTTACAGATGAGCAAATTGAGGCTTGTAAGCTCAACTATTAAGCTTTCTAGTACAAGTATAACATGGACTGATGTGGGTTTTTGAGATCTCATTCTTGTGGCCCTTGGGGAGGATGGATTGGAGAGGCAAAATCAGAGGCAGGGAGACCAATGAGGGGTGTGTGATGGTCCAAGTGAGGGTGAGGGGCCCTGCCCTGGGGCAGGGATCCTGGAGATGGCTGAAGGGGAAGAGGCACATATGGGTGACATTGTGTGATGTGGCCGTGCTCCAGCAATGAAGGCTGGCTGAAAACCCCATGTGAACGACTCAGGGTTCTCCAGTGAACCAATAGGATGTGTGTGTGTGTGTGTGTGTGTGTGTGTGTGTGTGTGTATACATACAGACAGACAGATAGATGTTGATATATCGATATACAGATATATTGACATAGATAGACATAGATAGATAGATTTAATATAAGAAATTGGCAGACGTGATTTTGGAGACTGAGAAGTCTAGACCAAGGAAAGCTAATGTTGTAAGTTCCAGTTCGAGTCCTAAGGCTGGAGAAGACCAGTGTCCCAGCTCAAAGACTGGCAGAGAGAAAGGATTCTTTCTTACTTAGCCTTTTATTCTATTCAGGCCTCCAGTGGATTGGGTGAGGGCCACCCACACTGGGAAAGGCAAGCTGCTTTACTCAGTCTACTGATTCAGATGTTAATCTCATCCAGAGACACCCGCACAGACACACCCAGGGTAATGTTTGACCAAATATCTGGGCGCCCTAAGGCCAGCCAAACTGACACATGAAGTTAACCATCACGCCACGTTAGCCATAGGCCCCTCTACCCAGCACACTCAAGGAGAGGCCAGCCTAGGCCAGAGCACACAGTGTGAAATCATGCCCCCAAACTCAAGGTGATGGCATTGTGAACCTTCTGGAGAAAGGAGCTAACGTTTATCAAGCCTCTGGCAAGTTTGCGCCAGGCTAAGCACCACGGCTAGGAGTGATCTCATTCAATGCTCCTGATCACCCTCAGAGGAGGGTTTGTGCTTTTTCCTTTGCAGCCGAGGGAACTGAATCCCAGGGAAGCAAAGTGTGGCAGAGCTGGAGCCCCAGCTTGACTACGACGAGGCTCACGCTGGTCCGCAGCATCAACCAGGCTTACAAATGACTCGACCCAAATGTATTAATTACAAGAACATTACCGCTGTATACAACAGACCCCCAAATGCATAGTGGCTCAAATATGATATAAGCTTATTTCTTAACTCATGTGAAGTCCCAAACCACCTTCTCCATGCAGTGATTCAGAGATCAAGTTTCTTCTGTGTTGTGACCCCACTATTTCCACATGGTTATATAAGTTGAGCTGGTGAAAAGGGAAACAGGAGTCAGGGAAGTTTGAGAGGCCTGGAAGAGGCTTACATCACATAATATAGATATAGATATATTCTTTTTGTTGCACATATATACAATGGAATATTACTCAGCTATAAAAAGAAACGAAATCGAGTTATTTGTAGCGAGGTGGATGGACCTAGAGTCTGTCATACAGGGTGAAGTAAGGCAGAAAGAGAAAAACAAATACCGTATGCTAACACATATATGTGGAATCTAAAAAAAAAATGGTTCTGAAGAACCTAGGGGCAGGACAGGAATAAAGACACAGACGTAGAGAATGGACTTGAGGATATGGGGAGGGGGAAGTGGAAGCTGGGACGAAGTGAGAGAGTGGCATAGACATATATACACTACCAAATGTAAAACAGATAGCTAGTGGGAAGCAGCTGCATAGCACAGGGAGATCTGTTCTGTGCTTTGTGACCACCTAGAGGGGTGGGATAGGGAGGGTGGGAGGGAGACGCAAGAGGGAGGGGTTATGGGGATATATGTATATGTATAGCTGATTCACTTTGTTATAAAGCAGAAACTAACACACCATTGTAAAGCAATTATACTCCAATAAAGATGTTAAAAAGTAATTAAAAAAATAAACCTAACGTTAAGCAAAAGAAAAAAAGATACAGATATAGATATATAGTATCAATACACACACAGACACACACACAGACACACACACACACACACAGACACACACACACACACACACTGTCTTAGATTAGACCAAGCCTTAGGGACGCTTGGTGCAAGCATTTATTTAGGGAAAGCTCAGGAGTACCTGGTTAGGGAGGGAGGGAAGCCGGATGAGGCAGGGAAGAAACCAAGCAGGGAGGTGGTTTCAGGAGAAGTCTGGCCTCAGCCTGACCCCACAGGTTGCTCTGGAGCACGAACAATACTTGAGGGAACAATACTTTCCCCCATCCCACGGGAAGAGTGTAACATCCCAGACGCCACCCCGCACACCCCCAGGAGGCTCCTGTTGGCTGAAAGCCATTCTCAGGAGAAGGTGCAGCCAGAGCTGTTAGCAGCCAACACACACAGCAGCTGGGAGGCGGGTGCACCGTCTGGTGACAGGGATCTGGGTGGAGCGCTTGCAGCATCTACTATGAGTGCAGAGAAAGAAAAGTTTCCTGCAGGAGAGGTTTTTGACCAGGGTCACAAAAAATAAGAGTTTTCCAAGAGCGGGGAATTAAAAATACTGATTTGGTACCTACTGTGAGCCAAGTGCTCTCCCCACATCTGGGCTTGTCTTGTCCCTGGATGGCAGCCCTGACATCCTGTATGTGAGTGTCTGTTCCTGCCTGGACTGTGTGTGGCCTTCTGAGGGCAAGTTCTGGGTCCATCTGCTTTCGACCAGTGCCCCTCTCTCCAGCTCCATACTGTGTGCCAGGCCCGCAGGTGCCAGAATCCCCAAGGTGCTGGGGGACAAGTGAGGGACACAAACATGTAGGCAAATGGGTCACAAGAATGGCCAAAATACCCCAGGAGTAGTCCCAGCACCTGGCCTTGTGCTCATGTAGGAGAGGGGCTAAGTGTTTGGTGAATGACAGAAGAATGTCCTTCCCAGTCCCCCCAGGTCTCCAAGGGCTTGCTGCATCCCTGACACAGAGTAAGGTGCTCAGTAGGAATTTGTGAAGTGGCTGTCCCCGGGGCTGGATTTGGGCTCAGAAATTGTTTTCTGTTCACTCTTCACTGTGGCTAAGCTGGACGCTGAGTTAGGGAATGTGTCTATACAGACCCCAGGGCTGCCATCCTGTCCTTGGTCCCCACCCCAGTAGACAGGTCTGATGCCAGACCCCAGCGGTCCTCCTCTCCCTTTCCCCCATCCCTGGTGTCTTTGTAGGAACATGGTATTTAGTGCCTTGGGTGCTAGAATGAGAAATGTGTGCTTTGGTTCTACATCCACTGTGACCACTGTCTTTGTCAGCCAGGGCTGCCATAACAAAATGCCACAGACTTGGTAGGATTTAACCAAAATCTATTTTCTCACAGTTCTGGAGACTGGGGGTTCAAGGTCAAGGTGCCACCAGGGTCAGTGTCTGGTGAGGCTCTCTCCCTGGGTTGCAGACGGCCACCTTCTCACTGCATCCTCATGTGACCTTTCCTCTTTCCCATGGAGAGAGAGACCTCTGGTGTCTCTTCCTCTTGTTATCAGGGCACTAATCCCATCTTGAGGGCCCTACCCTCACGACTTCACCTAAACCTAATCACCCCCAAAAGCCCCACTCCAAATACCATCACATTGGGGGTTAGGGCTTCAACGTATAAATTTTGGAGAGACACAGTTAAGTCCATAGCCACCATCTATGGTGTTGGTGCAGGGCTTAAAGGGCGAATGAGGTGTAAAAAGTCCCTGCCCTCATGCAGCTTAAATTCTAGAGGGAAGGGGGGAAATGGGGGAAAGTTATGAGGTATAATGAGATATAATGAGTGGTTAGAAGAAAACAAACAGGCTGTGACAGAGGCAAAGTAGAATCTACTTTGAGAGGAAGATCAGGGAAGGCTCCTCTGAGGAGGTGGCCCTTCAGCTGAGATTTAAATGGCAAGGAGAAGGCAGTCATGAGAGGGTAAGGGGAGCATGTTCTAGGCCCAGAAGAGAGGAACAAGCTGAGCCAGTTGGAGGCACTAAATGAGGACTCTGGCTGCTGCAAGATTTAGAGGAAAGGAGGCCATGGTCAGAAATGAGGTTGAGAAAAATGGCAAAGCCTTATCCCAAGGGCTCTGTGGTCCCGTAAGGAGTTTGGATTTCACTCTCAGGGCAACAGGAAGCCATGTAGGGTTTCTGATAGAGAAAGACATGGTCAGGTTCACGTTGCCAGAAGTTCCTTTGGGATTCTTTTGGAAGTTCCTTTGGGATGGCGTGCAGAGGTCCATTCTGTAAAGGAATGGACTTCAAGAGAGGATGAAAGAGGGGTGGTCAGAGGCTGGGGAAAAAATTGAGCTAATTGGTGGTCTGGGGCAAAGCAGGGGGACGCAGAAAAGGTGGTGGAAGCTACACCACTTGGTCCTAACTCTTTACCTCGTGAGGCCTTACCCTTTTGCACTTTAACTTTGCAGCACCTGTTCCTTCGTGGTGGACTTGGCCCGTGAGTTGCTCCAATCAATGGGATGTCAGCAGATGTGACCGCAGCAGAGCCTAAAATAGGCCCACGCACTTGGGGGATGTTCATCCTGAGCCTCTGCCATCACTATGCACTGGGCTGGCCTGGCGGAGGATAGGAGACGTGTGCAGTTGCCCCAGGCCAAGGCCAGCCTAGATCCATGGCCAGCCAGCAACCCCCAGACACATGAGAGTCCATCCAAGATTAGAGAACTACCCAGCCCACCCCCAGCTGATCCTGGGCACATGAACAGATGCTATCATTGGATTCCCTGAGGTCTGGAGTTGTTTGTTACGCAGCAGTACAGGAGCCCCACTCTGATCCTTGGGGGATACATTCCAAGACCCCCAGTGGAAGCCTAAAACCACGAGCAGTACCAAAATCTATATAGACTATGCTTCTTTTATGATAAAATTTAACTTAGAAATTAGACACAGTCAGAGAAAATATCTGAGATGCTGTCATCACTACTCTTGCACTTTGGGACCATTGTTAAGTAAAAGAAGGGCTACTTGAACACAAACACTGTGATACCAGGACAGCCGATCTGAAACCAAGACGGCTGCTAAGTGACTAACTCCGGAAGCGAATCTAGTGTGGATGTGCTGGACAAAGGGATGATTCACGTCCCAGGTGGGAGGGAGCAGGACGGCGCGAGATTTCATCACACTACTCAGAACAGTGAGCGATTTAAAACTTCTGAAGTGTTTATTTCTGGAATTTTCCACTTAAAATTTCAGACCACAGTTGACCCCGGGTAACTGAAACCAAGGAAAATGAAACCGCGGCTGGGTTGGGGGGTGGACTACGGTATTGTCTTTCTAGATAGCAGATACAGGAGGAGATAGAACCAGACCACATTGCTGAGGTTTGTATGTGAGAGTGAGGGGTGGAGGGAGTCTGGAGGACCCCAGTTTTCTGGGTAGATGGCGTCCCCTAAATAAAGACAAGGAAGAGGGGTTTTGGAGGCTAACAAGGAAGCAGGTTTGTGGAGAGGATCAGAAGTCCCGTTCTCTTCGCTCTGAAGGACAACAGCGAGTCACTGAGGGCTCTCGAAGCAGGACAGTGACCTGGGACGGGAAGGAAGGGGGTATCCTGAACTGAATTCTCCCTTCCCCAGTGCGTTCCCCTCCACCGCCCCCCCACCGCCCCCCGTGGGTCTTTCCCAGAGGTTGAACTTAAACAAATGTCTTTTGTCCATTCTGTTCCCAGAGAGAAACAGACCTTTTCTCCCCTTTTCCAGTTGCTAGGACACTAATCTGTTTGAGAAAGGCGTGGGAACATCTGGTTGGCAGGAATAGAGCTTCCGGGAATTTCCTTTGTATCTGCGATTCTGTCATCTCTCCTGGTGCTCCTGAGGGCCAGGGCTCTCCAGCCCTCCGGCTGGTCGCCTGGGCAGCAGCGAGGAGGGCAGGGCCCCTTTCAGTGAGCACTGCCTGGGTGCTAGTAAGTCCAGGTGCATGGGTGCTGCTGCCCACACCAGAGGGGCCAGCACTCAGAGTAAAGGGCCCACCTTGGCTTTTTCCTGCTTTATCTTTCTTCCAAACACAGACATTAGTTTTGTGTCTGTTACTACCTGTCTCCCTCACTAAGCTCCGTGAGGCCAATGCTTTGATTTGTCACCACTGTACCCCTGGTTCATAGAAAAAGGTCTGACACGTAGTAATAATAGTACTAAACGTTTGTGGAGGGCTTACCAGCTGCATGGTGTTTTTGTGATTTCTTTAGATATACGAATCCTTTTAGACTTCAAAATGACCCTTCAAAACTTGGGTAGTGGGCTTCCCTGGTGGAGCAGTGGTTGAGAGACCGCCTGCCGATGTAGGGGACACGGGTTCGTGCCCCGGTCCGGGAAGATCCCACATGCCGCGGAGTGGGTGGGCCCGTGAGCCATGGCCGCTGAGCCTGCGCAGCCGGAGCCTGTGCTCCGCAGCGGGAGAGGCCGCAACAGTGAGAGGCCCGCATACCGCAAAAAAAAAAACAAAAAACAAAAAAAAACTTGGGTAGTATTTTTTGTCTCCATTTTATAGGTGAGGAAACTGAAGCACAAAGAGATGAAACAACTTGCTCAAGGAAGTAGCAAAACTGGGAATCCCAGGCAGTCTGGCCCCCAAACCTGTGTTCAGAGAGGAAAGACAATTTGTTGAATGAATCAATGACCTTTTCCCAGCTCACACAGGGGAACTGGGGTCAAGAGTCCCATCCCCTCCCTCACACACACAATAGCAGCAGGGCTCATTGCTCTCATCTTCGTGGGATGTGGGCTTCCAGGAGGGTGGGGCTGGGTTTCCCCTGCTGCTTCACCTGGCCGGGAGACCACAGGTGGGCTCTGCTCAGAACCATCAAAGGGCTAGGTCACAGGTTTCCCTCCAGGCCACCAGCACCTTGCCAAGCTCCAGGCACCTTCACCATCTCCGATGGAGTGATGAGCAGGGGCTGTGCACACGGGGTAAGTCAGATGGAACCAGACAGGTCCTTCCTGCTGCTCTCTCAGCAGTGGTCCTTACTGGTTGCCCAAGAGGACAGGCAGACCCCCTCAGCCCTGGGCCCCTTGTCTGCAGCCCCTCATGCCTCGTCTTCCGCTCCTTTTCTCAATCTAGAAAACCGTTCAAAATTCTGAGGCCCAGGTCACCTGGCTTTTCATCTGTTCTTCCCAAATCTATCGATTAGAACACCAACCAGCCTGTGCACTGACTCACCCAAAAGGCCAAACTCAGGAAAATCAAAATGGCGTTTGAAACTTATCAGTCTTGGCCTTGGATTTCAAAGTTCCCAGCATTTGAAACTCAAAAGTCTTAACTTTCAAACTAGAAAGTGTTTGCTTTTGAAATTCTTGGCATTTGAATCCAAAAAGTCTAGACTTTTAAAACTCAAAGCTTCTCCCCACTCCCCCCACCACCACCCGCCCTGCCCTCCCGCCCCTGCCGTGTTTCTGTTTATCATTCTTTTTCTGAAACAATGTCAGATGGGAGAGAGCAAAGGACTGGGGAAAGGGCGGCTCTGTGTGTGTGTGTGTGTGTGTGTGTGTGTGTGTGTGTGTGTTCATATGTGTGGGGAGGAACATCAGTAAATACCTGTGCATGAAGGGTTAACCAAACCCTTTCTCCTTCTCTTAAGAACAAATCCGACCTTGGGTTCACTTACTATCTCTGTTAACCCTAGAAACCGGAGACAGGTGGCATGTCAGCTGTGTTGCCAGGCAACATTGCTTATGTTAAAAATGACTCTTGATTGGTAAATTGCATCTGGACTGGAAGGACCATGAATGAATTATAAATGCCCGATGCGGACGCCAAAATGTTAAGCTTCCCCGTGTACAAAGAGTCTTATAACTGGGCGTGTCCCTTGCAGGCTCCCTGGAAACTTTGCATATGGAGTTTTTGTTAAAAAAGACATTGACTCCTGAGGCATGAGTCTTTGAGATCCACACTTCTTGCCTAGTGTGGACTTCATCTCCTGGACCTAAGTCGTCACCTGAGGACCAGACACTCCTGAGCTGCTGAGCTGCTGTGGGAAGTCGCAGGGATGGGAAAGGTCTGGTGCTGCCCTCAGGCAGGCTGTTTCTTGGACTGTGTCTTGAGCGACCTATGGTCAGATACGAATTTCATTGTCTAGTTGAACCCAGAGAAGACCCCCCCCTGGTGGCTTCCCCCCATTAGCTCACATCTCTATTTCAGGTCCAGCTAGGGAGGCACTTGGGATACACAACTTAGCTGGAGAAATGTCTAAAGGAAGGGGAACGCAATGCCCACTATGTGCCCAGGACTTCTGCATATTGTATAAGAGTTCATCTCATCTCACAACACCCCTTTCAGGTGAGGATAACCACACCCATTTTACAGATGAGCATACTGAGGCTCCCAGAGGTAAAGAGACTTGCTGAAGGTGACGCAAAAAGCTAATGGCAGAGCTGATGTCAGGAAGACACCAAGTACTGACAAATATTGGTTCAAGTACAGGCTCTGTTGGGTATGAGCCCGCAGACCTTGTGGGCTATTCTGAACCTCAGTCTCTTGCTCAAAATAAATGGATGTAATCATATTACCATACAGGAAGCCTGTAAAGCTTGAGATAGTCTACTTTGAGATGTCAGGTGCTACAGTGCAACAGAATTCAAAATCTTACCCCAGTCTCCCCACTCTGTCTGCTGCCAACCCACCCCACGGTCTGTACTATCTGACAACAGTCTCTAGCTGCCATTGGCTGCACGGCAGATGTCCCCAGTTCTGCAGGGCAGCATTTCTGTGTCACAGATTGTCCTAGGGCACAGGTAGAACAGAGGTTCTGGCTGTGTTTACCATGCATTCCAGAATTGCCTCTGGCAAATGTGAGTAAACATAGCTGTTGTTAAAGCAGCTGGAAAGAATCCACCCATTCAATAAATATTTGATGAACACCTACTATGTGTGGGGCATTGTGAATACTATTATCTCTGAGCACACATAATCCTTGCCCTTACAGTTTCAGTCTAGTTAGGGAGACAGACATGAATCAAGTAACCCCTCAAATTAATATATAGGTTTTAAAACCCAGCAAATGTTACAAAGGCAATTGCAGGGTGCCATGAAAACTTGTAACAGGTGGTCTGTTGTAAACTACTGGAGTTAATGCCCACCCAGCCTCATGCCCTCATTTTCTCAATTTTCCCTTGGGGACCCACTTTTACCTTCTACCAGTCCATATGATTCAGGTGGTGATGGTGAGTTTAGGGTAGGTACATGACCCTGGCCAATCAGAGCATTCCATTCCCTGACCACTTCAATGGTTGGTCAGAGATATACCTGTGACCTAAATCTGGCCAATGACGTTCAACTCTGGGACTTTTGTAGGGACAGTTGGGAAAAGACAGTTCTCTTTCTGCTGGGGTTTCTAAATTGGAGGATCAAAAATCTGGCTTTTCCATGGGCGCCCCAGGCACAGCCTGCCTAAACCTGGAGTTCTCTAGAGGAAGCCTGAGAGATTTGATATCGGGCAGCTTCCTGGTGATGTCATTTGAGACTCTAAATCCAGCTATACCTGAAGCCATTACCCCCCAGGCTTTATCTGAACCAAAAATCACCCTTTTTGGCTTAAGTTAGTTTAAGTTTGTTTTTCCACCACTTGCAATTGAGAGTTTGGCCTAATACAGGACTAATGGGTCTTGGAAGACTTCCCTGAGGAGTGACATTCATTCTGATTGCTGAAGAATGGGTAAGAGTGAACTAGACAAAGAGGCCAAGTCTGAAGTCAGCAGCTTTGGCTTGAAACCCTTGAGAATTCAGGAAAGGGGAGAAGCCTTCATGCTGTGCAGGCAGAAAAAGGACAAATGAGGGGAGATCATTATGGGGAAAAGGTTAAGTCCCGAATCACACTTACACTTAAATCATTTGTTGTCTTTCATTTCAACAAACATGGAAATGCTTTTTGCTAAGACCTATATTATAATGAGTTCCCTTTGCAGACAAAAAGATACCCTTCCCTACACAGACATTCCCAGAGGACAAGGTCCATGCCTGCCTTCAAAAGCACTTCTGCTTCTGGCTTTGGAGGCAGAAAAAAAAATTTTTAAGGGAGGGGACAATTAAAACAAAAAAAGTAATAACAGACCAAAAATGAGTCCTATTTTTAAATGCAAATAACCATTTCTTAATTTACAGTTTATAACCTTGTGTAATTTTGTGTTTTAGATTATCTTAAATTTTAAGCGTTTTTTTTTTCGTTATGAAAGTAATATAACCACATTTTGGGATGTGCAGAAGAGAAAAAAGATAACCCTTTATAATTCCCTCATTTCAACCCCAAATTGAAAAATTTAGTTTTGGGTATTATTTTTCTTCTGTCTTTTTCCTTGGCTAGTTTCGTTCAGCATATAGCCCAGTGCTTTTCACCCAGGGATTTGTTAAAATGCAGATTCTGACTTAGTAGGCCTGGGGTGGGGACTTGGATTCTGCCTTACTAATAAGCTTGCAGGAGACGCCACTGCCGTTCCAGACCATGCACTGAACCATGCAGAGTTGAGGTCAACTGCAGGCTGTGTGGCCTTAGGCAACCCACTCAGCATTTTTGCTCCAGTCCATGAGTCCGGGTTCTCAAGGGTCTTCTGTTGACCCCCAGACTGGATTAAAGAGCCAGACAATAGGAGGTGCCCAAGGCACCAACGTGTAAGTGCTGCTAAAATGTCACTAGGAAATTGGGTGGGTTTGCATAGCCTCTGAGGTGGGGGTGAGATTCTTGAAGAGGCTGCCCTAGTGGGAGGCTCCAAGGAGTTTGGGCCCTCGTGCCTTTTAAGAAGGGTGGCCCCATAATTGCAGGGCTCTGTTTTACTGAGGCAGGGGGATGCAAGTTTGGGGCCAGAGTGGAATTGCTCAGGGTGGGGAGCAGAGGTTGAACCTGCCACCCACATCTTCCTCTCCCCTTCCCATACAACATCTGCCCCTCTGCCACATGAATGCCAAACACCTATTTCATTAACCTTGGCTACTGAGGTGGGAGATAGTTAGCTTGTCCAGGGTCCCTCAGACTTTAGCCTTGACCCATGTTCACTGGGTGTGACCCAAACTGAAATCTTAGCATATTAAGCCCTTAAGATATCTGCTTGTGAGGAGGGTACTTTCTACAAGAGATGTTCAGTAAGTCTCTACAGCTCTGGTGAGGCCTGATCCACCCTCCCTTGTGCTTACCACACACAGGCATTTACCCTCTGCTCCCCTGGACTCCTACAGGAGAAAAGACCAGCCTGGTAGCCTGGCATTTGACTGTCCATGATCTGGCCCCTTCTAACATCCCTGCCTCATCTTCTTATGTCCCATACTCCAGCCATACTGAAGGACTCCCAAGTCCCACCTCCATGCCTTTGCCATGTTACTTCCTCTGCCTCAAATGCCCTTCCCTGCCTTGATCATCGAAGAACAAACTTCTATTCATCCCTCAGAACCTAGATCAGAGGCCCCCTTCTTCAGAAGCTTTCCAGACCCTTCATGCAGTGGCTGACCTCTTGCCCTGTGCCTCCTTTGTGTCTTGCACACTCCTTAGCATGACTCTTGGTAGTAGATGGCTTAAGATAAAAGATTTTTTCCTTTTACATCATTGGTTTATTTAATGGAAATGACCGTGTGGTAGAACTGCTTTGAACACAGCTGAGACAAAGGGTTAAACTGAGCCGCTGAGACTCTGCTTCTAGCATCGACTGGCTCTGAGTTCCTTTTTTTTTTTTTTGCGGTACGCGGGCCCCTCACTGTTGTGGCCTCTCCCGTTGCGGAGCACAGGCTCCGGACGCGCAGGCTCAGCAGCCATGGCTCACAGGCCCAGCCGCTCCACAGCATGTCGGATCTTCCCGGACCAGGGCATGAACCCGTGTTCCCTGCATCAGCAGGCAGACTCTCAACCATTGCACCACCAGGGAAGCTCTCTGAGTTCCTTTGTGTGGGAAGTTCAGCCCAGGGCTTGAAGTTCAGCCCAAGGCTCCTATCTCCCAGCAGCCTTGCAAAAGTCCCAGAATTGAGTCTCATTGGTCTGGCTTGGGTCATGTGCTGGTCCTTGAACCAGTCACTGTGGCCAGGGGATCGACAACTCTGATTGGTCTAGCCTGAGTCGCATGACACCCCTGGAGTCCAGGAACTAGAATGGGGAGGGGCAGCTTCTGGAGGGAAAAATCATGGTTCTGGAACCTGAGGCCAAGTGGGTACCCAGCAGCCAGAACCCACAAGTGCCTACCACAGACGCCTCTTAGAGCCCTTTTCACACTGTACAATTATTTGTTCATATGTCTGTCCGCCAGCTGGTAGGGAACAAGGGTCCTTCTCATTTATAATTCCAGAACATCATTCCAGTCCAAGGGAAGAAGAGCTTATTAAGTGGCCATTAAATTGTACGTTTTAGGCATTTCCTTGCTATGTGACCTACATAGCAAGTAAATCAGAACAGAGTCTGACAAAGATTTTTGTGACATGTATATTAAGGTAATACTTCCTGACATTTAAAACATCATAAATTGAGTGTTTTCTCAGTGTCCGTGTCCATATAGGGTGAGTCCATATGCCTCTCGTGGAATCCTCACAACACTTGGGAAAGGAGACTCTCTCCTTGACAGGTGAGAAAACTGGGGCCCAGATGACTTAAGTAGCTTATCAAGGTACCACAGCTGGCTAGTGGCATTGCTGGGAGTTAATCCCAGGCAAGCTGACTTTCCAAGAGTTTCTGATGGTTTGCTGAAGGGGTTGTTAATTCAGGGGGACAGAGGGAAGGATCTTGGGATCACCTTTGGGGCTTTTTGAAAATATTCCTCTGTCTTAGTTTGAGTTCCCTCAGAGGCGGACCCTGAGTGGAGAATTTAAGTGCATGCATTTTTCTTGGGAAGGGATCCAGGGTGCATGGCTGACAGAGCCCAAGTGAGACAGAGAGAGGAAAGCAGCCAGTGAAACTTGCTCAGATGTGGACACTGCTGGGGACAATTGGAGCGGAAAGCCATGGGGACTAGCTGAGGGTCAGGGAGGAAGTAGCTCACATTTGTCCTACCTGAGGGGTGAGGGAGCTGGCATGCTTACACCCCGACTCTCTGCAGCCATTGGTTGGGGCTGTTCCCAGGGGGCGGTGCTTTGCCAGTATGTCCGGCAGCCAGAAAAAGGCCTCAGGCCCCACCAGATGGACAAGCCAGGGGCCCTCGCAGGACACTGACAGAGGCTGCTGGGACCTTTGTCCTCCCAAGCTGGGAACTACTCTGTAGAATCACAGACCAAAATATCTGAAATTGGGGCCATCCCAGACCCTTAATGGTGGAGCAGCTCAGCCACCTGCCTCATTCCCAGAGCCCGAGGAGCCCGAGGGGTAGGTGGCCGGCAACAATAGATGCTCTTGCAATATTATTGAACATTGAATGATTTCTCTTTGCCCCCAAGAAAGTACAGGACCAGAATTGCCTGAATACCACATAGCCGGCATAAGATGGAGATTGTCAAGAGCGGGATCTGGTAGGAAAGCAGCCTCCTGGACGGCGCTCAGTGAGAACAGGGACCCCCTCTGCACCAGCGCAGCAGCCGGGACATCGTAAGTGCCAATCCATATTCACTTATTGGACAAGTGATTGGATAGTCTGAGACGTTGTCTTGAATCCCAAACTCAAGACTAAAGTGGGGCTACCCCAGAGCTGAGAGCAACGGGCTTGCCTCTGAGCAGGGGCACTGCTACAGTGTGGATGGTGCCCCTTGGGGCTGGGTAGCCACCCTGGCTTCACGCCTCCATGTCCTGGGTTCTGGACCCGAGAGAGAGGCAATGGTCCACTGACCGTGGTGCCTTGTGGAAACTGTCACAGTCAGGGAGCAGCAATTTGGGGCTTCACACATTCAGACTGTGACATTTCAGAGGGGTCACATTCTATGTTAATTTGAGGCAGTGCTTTGTACAACATTAACAAAGCCCTATTTTAAATGCAAAACTGAAGGTAATACAAATATTGCCCCCTACACACACCCACACACACCCACACACACCCACCCACACACACACACACACACACACACACCAGCGAGCGGAAGGAAATGCAAGTGTCAAGCATTTTCATAGCAGGCAGGCCTCCACAATTCTAAGTCATACTGCACTGCTGCCACACGGTGGCGCCACTCAAACCATAAACAAGTTGCCTCTGTCCGGTGCTTGGGGGTCTTGAATTATGAGAGTTTTGAATTATGCACGGTCTTCCGGAACACATTCCTCACACACTCCTCGTTGTGTTTTTTGCGTTGTGCTGTTTAAAATGTTCATTCTTTCATTCGAATAATTTAAAATATATTACTTTGTGTTTTTTTGTGGTACGCGGGCCTCTCACTGTTGTGGCCTCTCCCGTTGCTGAGTATAGGCTCCGGACGCGCATGCTCAGCGGCCATGGCTCACGGGCCCAGCCGCTCCGCGGCATGTGGGATCTTCGCGGACCGGGGCACAAACCCGTGTCCCCTGCATCGGCAGGCGGACTCTCAACCACTGCGCCACCAGGGAAGCCCAAAATATATTACTTTGTGGCACCATTTCTTCATTGTTTAGTCTATCAGGCTGGCTTAGCGTCCTGGTCCCTGAAAGGCCCCAGAGATTTGCTTTCCTGTTGACCCTGGAAAGTCATCCATCCATCCCCTTCCCTCATCCATCCATCCCCAGAGACTTCTATGTGTATGTTCACGAAGCAAATACTCCCCAGCACCCACTCTGGGAAAGGTCTGGTGTTGGGAACTGGAGATCAGAGATGGACCACCCAGGACTCCCCAGCACCTAGAGGCTGGGGGAATCCAGGGAGGCCTCCTGGAGGAGGTGATGCCTAAGTTGAGTCTTGACATCGTTAGGTTGAGAGTGTGGACGTGAACATGAAATTATTAATTACCCACCTAAGTGTTTGTGTCATTGGCTGGATAACAAGCTCCTTGAGGGCAGGAAACACCTATTCACCTATTTTTCTGCCTTTCTAGTTAACATAGGAACTGGCAAGTGAATTAAGTATAATAAGTGCTTAGAGCCATGCCTGACTATGCAAATGTAGCTGCTATGATGGTGTTGTCATGCTGTTGTTGTTGCTTTTAGCCAAATCACTGTATATGGAATAAATGAAAGAGTGCAATAAGCAAGTGGTGTGGTGGAAAGAGCCTCAGACCAGAGATCAAAGGCTTGGATTTGAATCCAGGATTTGCCTTTGACTAGCTCTGATCCTCAGGTCACCATCTATAAAATGGGGCTAATAAAATCTTTCAGGGCTGGGTGTTATGATGGTGAAACGAAATTAGAGGACACACACATAAAACATCCAGCGTACAGTAGATGTTCAATGCTAATTCTGTTCACCCTTCTCATGTTATGGTCCCCGGGTACTTAGCACCAGACTAGGCAAGCGTATGGGCTCAATAAGTATTTATTAATGGTTTGATGACTAATATTCTTATTGCTTTAAGAGTATTAATCATGGTTCATGCTCAGTGTCTCAAACAAACCCTTAGCCAGGAATGGGATATATCTGCCACATGAACCTCTGCTCCCCACTCACTTCCCAAAGGCAGACATTACTAATCAATCATGGCATTCTGTTAGGACTCTTTTGGTTGGAAATGACAGCCCAGCTTAAGCAAAAAGGGGTTTGTTGTACAGCTACTGGAGTAGCTCAGAAAGCCAGAGAAGGAGCTGCAGGCAGCAGGGAAGCTCTGGGCCCTCCTGGGAACCTCATCAGGTCTCCGTCACCTCCTCATTTCTCGTCTAGGTGATTGGATGTTTGCTGGCATTATTTTCTCAGGCAAGGCTCTTGGTGACTGGCAGCTGGCAGCTCTGAGGTTACCTCCTTTCTGTTTCCTAACCTGGAAGAAAGGTTGAGAGCATGCCCCTCTTCCTCCAATTTGAAAATTTCAGGAAAGGTCTCAGATTTGCCAGCTGGAGTCATGTATTCAGTGGTGGGGCTGGATGTTGGTTACCAGGATTGGCAGCCCACGGAATCACAAAGAGTCGAGAAGGAGCCATCCTCCTGATGAAAAGAGAAAGAGAAGCTGGGCAGACACCAGTGATGAAGGTCTAAGTCCTCACTACAGAGCCTAGATGAAGCCTCAGAATCCTTCTCAACACAGTGACAAGAGTCAGCTCTCAAGGCAAAGTCCGTTTGATGTTTGGATCAAGACCACAGGGAGGTTCATGGTGTAAGAAAGAGGTGATTTTATTGGAAACTGCTCAGCCTGCCTGGGTTTGAATCTGAGTTGTCAGCCAGCAGGTAAGTTGCTTCACCTTCCTGAGCCTCAATTTTCTCATGTGGTAAGTGAGTATAACAATGCTGACCTCAGAGGTGTCGTAAGGGTAGGTGAGATAATCTGTGTAAAAATTAGCTTAATTCCTAAACATTCGATAAATGTGAGCGCTTATCAGTTTGGGTTCCCCCAAAGCAGACTCTGAGACTTAAGATTTCCACGCGAGTAGTTTACTTGGAGGTAATCCAGGTTGTTAATGTAAAGGAACGGGGGTGTGAGACAGGGAAGAGGAGGTGCAATAATGTGCAGGCTGTGGGCAATGGGACTCGATGCTGCTGGGGAACTCCGAGAGATGGCTGAGGATGCAGCTCAAGAGTTGTACACTTCCCAGGGGGCAAGAGGGCTGGGGTATTGATGCACCAGCTGCCACTGGTAGTTGTTTGAGGGCTGCTTCTGGGCATTACCTCCCAGGCATTTCCAGCCTGCCTTGCGCCTGGTCCCAGTTTACTCCTGGGGCCAGAGAAGCACCTGCAGGCAGAGTCACAGGTGTTTGCAGCAAGAAGCCACAGGCAGGAGGGCAGGGACAGTGTGGGCTGCAAATGTTATCATTAGTATCTGTAAGCTATAGAGCCCTGTGTACACATGAGGGATGGTTTTAAGAAAGCGTCTTTTCTGGGGGAGCTGGAATTGCGTGGCATGGTCCTCACACTCTTCAGTCCTCAAATCCTGGCACCCTGTTTCCCCACTGTTTCTTGACCTCAGCTTTCACCTGCCATGCATGATTGTTTTCCCCTGGGACCCAAGTACGCCATTCCTAATCTTTGATCTGGGCAACGCCCCAGCTCTTCGGGGAACCGACACCTATGGGCAGGCTGGAGGCCGGCTCACTTCTGCCCACTGAGGCAAACCTAGGGGCAGGTTGACTTCCTGGAGCATCCACCGCTGGGTTCTCGGTGGCTGAGTGCTGGGCATTCAACCCATGCAGACGTGGGGTAGTTGTACAAAAAATAAGCTTGGTCTAAAATTCCTTATACTCTTACCTAGTTATTCATCTTTGGGCCACTCCCTTCTAACCAACTTCCTTCTCATGAACGAGGTCTTGCCTGGTTTCTTTCAGCTCCTCCCAGCAGAGCTGTTCTTTTCTTTTCTTCTCTTATATAGCATTTTTCAAGATAACACTTCACATAATATAGAATTCACCATTTTAAAGTATACATTTTAATGTTTTTTTTTAGTATATTCACTATATTGTGCAACTATCTAATTCCAGAATATTTCCATATCCCACAAAAGAAATCCCATACCCACTAGCAGTTTAAATTTCTCCCTTCCCCATTCCATGGCAACTATTAATCCACTTTCTGTCTCTGTGGATTTTCCTATTCTGTACATTAACTATAAATGGAATCACATAATATGTGACCTTTTGTGTCTGGCTTCTTCCACTTAGTGCAGTGTTTCAGGACTCACCCGTGTTGTAGCCGTACCAACATACGTTCCTTTTATGGAAGAATAATATTGCGTTGCATGGATAGGCCACATTTTTTTACCCATCATCTGTTGATGGGCATTTGGGTCGTCTCCACCTTTTGACTATTGGGAATAGTGCTGATATGAATCATTTGTGTACAAGTTTTTGTGTGAACATGTATCCCGTTTTCTAGAGTATAGACCTTGGAAGGGAATTGCTGGGTCATATGGTAACTCTATATTTAACCTTTTGGGGAACTGCCAAACCGCTTTCCAAAGTAGCTGCACCATTTTACATTCCCCAGAGCAGCGCATGAGGGCTCCACTTTCTCTCCACCCTTGCTGATGTGCTTTTTTCCATTAAAATTCTGATCATCCTAGTGGGTGAGAAGTGGTATCTCATTGTGGTTTTGACGTATGTTTTCCTGATAACTAATGATGTTGGGCATCTTTACACAGAGGATTGTTTTGATTACCACACAACATGGAGGAAAATTCCTAGTCTTGGGCTTGGACCTTTAGCATCTACCAGACTCAAGCTTCTTAGCTATAAGCAGGCACCCTCAGTCTGCCCTTGAACTGAGCCCTGCCCTAATTTCTTGGGAGCATCAGATCCCTTGGTTAAGTAAATGTCTGGTGTGAGTTAAGAATCTCCTGGTGGAGAGTGTTAGAAACCCAATCTACAATGGCTTGAGCACAGAGGGATATATGGCCTCACTTATCTAATACAGCCCAGGGCCATGATAGCTTCAGGCACGGGTGGACCTAGGTGCCCTAGAGATATCATCTGGAAGCTTTCTATTGCTCATATTCTGAGCTCTACTTTCCTCTAGGCCAGCTTTAGTCTGTGACAGGCCCTCCCCTCTTGGTGGCAAGATGACTTTGAGCAGCCCCAGCCTGCTCTCTTTGCTGTTGGCAACACCAGTGAAAAGAGAACTTCCCTTTCCCAATAGTTCCAACTAAGGTCCCAGACTTGTTGCTCACTGGACTAAATGGGTCATGTACCCATCCTTAAACCAATGACTGAGCCCATGGCAATGGAATTTGCTGATTGGCTGGGCCTGGGTCACATCTTCATCTTCAGAACTAGGAGGAAGCCAGCTCCTCCCAAACCATGTAGACTTAGAGTGAGGGAATGGTGGTTCCCCACAATAAATTGGGGTGCTCTCACCAGAAGGGAGATTGGACACAGGATAGAGAGAGACCTCAGGTGTCCACTGGACCCCCTAGACCTGGCTACCAGGAGTCTGTCCCTATTCCCAATGCCCTAGCAAGACACCCACCATCTGGTCTCATCCCAGGACAATGTGATAGACCAAAGGCTGGGAACACACCTCAGGTAAGGACACTGAGAATGAAGAGCTGTCTCCCTAATGATGCAAGGGAGGAAGAAACAGAAGCCTTGGTAAAACTCACTCTGGCTTGTTTTCAAAATTGGTTGTGAGAAACAGGCTTTCACGTTGATTACTTCTGTGAAGAGAAGCCCAATTCCTTTGTGATAAAGTACCTCTCACACTAATGAGTCTCCCTAGAGCTGGTTAAGAGTCGGGGTTTGATTTGGTTGTTTGTTTCCTCCAAATTACCAGGAAGACTCTTTTTCTTCCGTTGGTGGCAGGAAGCAGCATTCCATCTGAAGACATCACCACCACCCTGCTTCCCTTCCCTGGGCGGCAGCCGGCTGACTCACTGGCTGGGCTCCACCAGGCTGGTTGGGTTCTGGCCGGGCTGTGTGAACATGAACGTGCGTGTGCTCCCACCTCTCCAAAACACAACCCCACGCGTTCGCGTTCGCGATGCCATCGGCACAAACCATGAACGCATGGTCCCTGAAGTGGGTGTGTCCCCCATGCCTGGGGCTGCCGACAGAAGCCATTCGGCAAAGGCTTGTTAATTCTTAGACAGCCGGGTGTGAATATCGTGCTGACATTTATAGCACGTCTTCTACACGCTCGGTCTCGCCCACGCAGAACCATGCACCTGCAGGAGGGAACGCGAGCATCCCATGCAGCAGATGTTCTGGGCCCTGGAAATGCTTAAATATGTACTCTCTATGGAAGGCGTAGTTACCCAAACACAGGATCCGAGGAGGGAGGAGAAGGGAGGGGTACTCTGGCTTTCGCAAGCCTTCTCTGGGTGACCTGGATAGACAGCCTGATAAATCCCAGGCTTGGATGAAAACAAAAGGCTATCCTGGCTTTATTTTTTAAAACAAGCTCGGGAAAGATATTAGAATTTATTACGTAAACACACACACACACATAAAGCAACACATGGGCTGTAGAATCAGAGAAATCTGATTTTGGGTCTCAGTCCTCTCATCTCTAGCTGGGTGACCTTGGGTCAGTCGCTTAACCTCTCTGAGCCTCCTCACCTGTAAAATGGGGATCTCAGAGGTAACTGCTTCTCAGGGTTGTGGTCAGGTTAGGTTAGTGATTCATAAGCCAGAACAGTGTTGGATATTATTTTCTTTGTTTGGACTTCTAAGTCAAGGTGGCCTGTCAGGCAACTTTGTCCTGATATTAGAGAGATTACAATTTCTAGCTGCCCTGGAGCTCAGCTGCCTCCCTCCAAGTCTGGCATTCCCAAGCATTTTGGGTCTACAGGTCGTCTCTCCTGCAGATCCAGCCCCTTCCTTGCTGTGACAGCAGCAAGTAAACCACTAATATGTTAAGTCATTGGTTCTCAATGTGGGGGGCGGGGCATTTGGTAACATCTGAAGACGTTCTGATTGTAATGACTAAGGGTGGGGTGGAGTGGGGAGGGGTGACTGGCATCTATTGGGGAGAAGCCAGGGGTGCTGCTAAACATCCTCCAGTTCCAGACAAGCCTGAACAGGCCCCACCACAAAGAGTTACTCAGTCCAAAAGGTCAGTAGCACTGAGGTTAAGAACCCCTGCTCTAAAATACGGGCATCTTGAAAGAAGGGACACGTTGCTTGGCTTAAAACCCTCCAACAGCGTCTGTCACACCCAGGATAAATTCTGGACCCCTTACCTTGATCTACAAGGCCCTGCGGGACCTGGACCCTGGCCACCTCTGTGACTGCACATCCTACCTTCTCCGCCTCCTCACTTTACTCCACTCACTCTTGCCTTCCCTCTGGTCCTGTTTCAGACCCCACGGCCTCATTCTTGATGTTCCTTAGATACCTTTCCTGCTGCTCTTCCAATTATTCGGGTAGAGTTTAAATGTCACCTGCCCAGAGATAGCTTCCCTGGTCACACAGTCTGTATCAGATCCCCTCCCACCACCTCATGCGTCTCTGTTCTCACATCACATCGCCATCATCCTTCCATGGTAATGACCATGATTCACAATGAGCTGATGTGCTGCTTGCCGGGTGAGGGAGGGGTCTGTCTTCCCCCTGGAAGGTGAGGACACGCGGACAAGCACCATGTCCGACTCATTTATTTCTGTACCTCCAGTGCCTTGCACAACAGCTGGCATATGTGCACGGGCCAAAAATAACTTTTTTGAATGAATGAGTGGATGAGTCATGGGTGGCAAGAGCGGAGTTTTTGCAGTCAATACCCCTGGATTGAGGGACTTCCCTGGCAGCCCCGTGGTTAAGACTCCGCTCTACCACTGCAGGGGGCCGGGTTTGATCATCCCTGGTCGGGGAACTAGGATCCCGCATGCTGCGCGGTGCGGCCAAAAAAAACCCAAACAAACCAACCCTGAATTGAATTCTGGTTCCAACACCAGCTGTGAGTCACCTTCACTCTCCAAGCCTCTGTCCCCTTATCTGTAAAATGGGTGTGAAAATCCTTCCCCCAGCCCCCAGGCCGCTCTATGGATAAAGGGGGAGAGCATGTGCAGAACCCCTGGCACGATTCCCAGGACAGAGCAGGCCCTTGTTAGCTGTGTGTTGAGTACAGAATGCTTGAGTAAAAGCATGACAGTCGATTCCCTGTGTGAGTCGTTTTGAGAGTGAATGCTCAGGGAGGAAGAAGATGGAGTTGGGGTGCAGGGGTGGCTCTTTGGAATGAAGGGATGGAGCACGTGTGCTCCCAAACAGAGCCCTAGTCCCCCAGGCAGCCTCTGCTTCTCCCTGTCTTGATGATTCCTCCCCCACCCTCCAAGACCATGATCCTAGCTTCCTCATGCCAAAATCATGGTCCCGGCTGACGCCCGGCTTCCCTGCAGCCTGCCTCTCCCTTGCAGGATCCAGGAGGGACGCAGCCATTGTTAGGGTCCCTCTTGTGAGTTTCACAGCTCATCCGCTGAGGACGCTTCCCCCGCTCTGTCTCTATCTGTGTCCATCTAGACCTTGCCGGAAATGAAAGTGGGCAGCATGGTGTCCACAATAAATAGCTCAGGCTCCAGACTCCAGAACCCAAGAGTGCAGACAGGAAGGAATGTGGTTCGGGGCCTCTTTCTTTCAGGTACAGTCTCACACCAGACTTGGGGCCACAAAGAAACTTGGATTGTTTCCACCTCTGGATGTGTGATGGGTGAGGACCGCAGGCAGGATGCAGAGAAGGTGGCAGACTTGGCGAGAGATGGGTGCAGGCGTCCCGTCTGCTTGGAGAGGCAGGAGAGCTCCCATGGCCTCCGTCACCACCTGACCTCCCTCGGACCCCTCCACTGTAAGATGGAGATGATGATAGGCCCTGCCCGGTAAGGTTACTGTGAAAGTTAAATGAGTTAAAATACGCGAAGTGCCACTTGAGGGTGGGCTGATCCAGGTGACGTACTTCCAAAGAGCATGGATTCAGACAACTGTCTAGTGGAGAAACCTGGCAAATCCTGCATCAAGCCAGGTGATCAACGTTAATATCAGTGACGACACCTCGACCTTGGACTTCTAGCCTCCAGAACTGTGAAGCCATACATTTCCGTTGTGTTAAGTACCCTAGTTTGGCCCTAGGAACATAACTCAGGACCAGAAGCGGGGAGCAGGGGGCAAGGGCAAAAGCAGCCTTTGTTTCTCTGCTTTTCCCCACTTCGTGGCCTTCAAGACCCTCTTGTCTCCGAACTCAGGTTCAGCTGCTCGTGGCTCAAGAATCCAATACTGAGAGACAGTGCTGGGTAAAAGGAAAGACAGCTTTATTGAGGAACCCAGCAATCCTGGGGAGAAGGTGGATTCATATCCCAAAGAACCAACCCCCAACACCCCAGGTTTAGCTCAGAGATAATGTACGGAAAAGAGGAAGGGGCTAGGTGCTGAGGAGAGGGTTGCAGGTGCATGATCAGCTCATAGACATTCTTCTGATTGGTAGGTGGTGAGATAATTGGCAGTCAACCTCATCAACCTTCTGGTTCCAACCATCCTGTGGTCTACGTGCTTGTGGGCAGCATACATTTAACTTCTTCCAGCTGGTGGGGGGGTCTCTGTAAAACAGCTCAAAGGATATGCCTCAGCATGTTACCTATAGCCCTTGAGGAAGAACAAAAGGTCCTTGACTTTGTTTAATGGCCAAAGTATTATTATTTTGTTGTGTTTGACTGTTTTCCTTTGTTTCTGCATTTTCTCACTTCTCTGATTAAATTTATTCTTTGGAACTCAGGGAAGACCTAGGAGGCTAAAGTTTTTCTACAGGCAAGAGGCAGGCAGAGTACATTGGGGGTGGGGGGGTGTCTGTCCTGGGAAGGCCCTATGGTGTCCTGCTCGGTTACACTCTGAGGGATACCCCCGCCCCGGCCTTGCCAGGTCCCTGACTTGCCCTCTGTGCCCCACCCTTGCAGGGCCTCACTGGGCTTCAGGCTCCCTCTGACCCTCCCAGCTGCCTCTGTTTATGCAGTGGGCCTGGGTGGGGTTGAACATAGTGAAGCATCTTCCCCTGCTCATAATAATCTGCTTGGTTGAAGTTGGGAGACAGCACTTGGGCCCTACTTGTTGGCAGTTTTCTCAAGGCTGTAGAGTTCTTAGCACCTCTTTTTTTCAGTGATGGCTTCAAGCACCAGTTTCCCAGGCTGCAGGAAAAGCCCCACTCAGCATCCAGTTACTCCACATTTGCAAGCTCAGCTGGGCTTTCCAGGGCACCAAGTGGTCCTTGTCCGGTCCCAGCTTGCCCCATCAGGCCTCCTGGCGTTCACCTAGTGGGTCCCTTCTGACTGCAATGACCTAATGACAGGTTCCTCCTGCAGAAATATTCTGGGGCCAGCTCCTATAAAAATTTGCCCCTTCCCCAGTAAAGTTGAATGGATGAATGAATAAATGAATTAATTAATTAATGCAAAGCGAATATAGTCTCAGATCCACAGAGGGAGGACAGTGTGAGGTCCTGGCACTAGGCTGCCTGGGTTCAAATCCTGGGGCCAAGACTAGCTGTGTGACCCTGGACTAGTTACTTAACTTCTCTGTGTCTCATTTTACTCATCTGCCAAATAAAATAATAATAGCACCCACCCTTGAGGCTGTCGTGGGGATTCAATGAGATAATGCCAATAACTGATTTTGTGCCTGAGACTAATAAATGTTAGCTTCTCTGTCATCCAGGGCACGAGGCTCGGTATCTTTATACCTCATCCTATGCTCATACTTAGAACCTAAATTTCCTTAGATCCGATCTAATCTTTTTTCACACAATGGACTTGGCTAATTCATCCACTGCTGCGTAATTTATTATCAGAGACAGTGTGTTGGAGACTGAACAAATGTTAAGACACTGCAGGCTGGACACATCTGGGAGAGACACATTTTCAGTTTGAGGAAACAGGATACGGGGTGGAGAGAAATCATTCACTTGCCAAAAGGAGCCTGGGCTGAATTAAACCTCTTGACTTAATTACCAATTAAAACATTACAATAGCAGCACAGGCTACAACTTACAACCCTGTCGTTATGAATCTTCATGCCAGAAAATGACTGCGGGGTCCCCCTTTAAAATAAGAGCATGCCTGGGTGGCCATGCTCACAGGGAAATAATTGCTGTGTGTTTCCAAAGGCCGCCTCTCTCCACCTTTATTTAAAGTACCTAGGAGATTTGACAGACAACTAAAGGCCAATAGGAGAGGAAAAGGAAGAAAATACTAGCTCTGCCACTCAGCCTTACCCCCATGGGACCCAACAGGGGTAGGGGGACAAGCTGAGCTCATAGCGCTGCAAAACATGCAGCATCATAACACAGACTGTCGCCAGGCACGTGCCTTCTGCGGCGAGAAAACTGGCGCTGAGTGAACTTCTCTATTCCTCGAGAGATGCATGCATAGCACTTTTCAGCCAGAAAACCATTTCCACACTCCTCTTTATCTCAAACATCTGTGCACCCAACGGGGTGCGAGAAGTGAGGCTCAGAGGGGGCTGATGTGAGGTTCTCAAGGTAACCAGAGGGGTGCAGCTCGGCTGAGCCTGATCTCGGAGGAAATCCTGTGCTTTTCAGCAGATGAGGGTCCTGACCACCCCCTTTCTTCCAGAACAAACCCAGGTCTGTGTAGGAGACCCAGTGGACTGAGATCTGGTTTAGAGGATGACACCCCAGGAAGAGAGCATGGTGTGGTAAAGAACAGAGGGCTGTGGCCTCAATTTTCGTACCTGGTAGAGGAAGGCAATTCCAGACAGACCCAGACATTTGGAAAGTATAAAAGGAAGAGGAGAATTTGAGGAACGGAATATGTGAAAAACGGTTGATGTGCCAGGAGGGCATGCTGGCCAATCCAGGATTAAGCTTTCTGTGCTTCTCCAGACCTGGGTGTGTGCGAGGGCTGGGGGAACAGAGGAGACTCACTGGTTTGCTCCCAGTAATTTAAATGACTTGGTAGGTAACTGAAATCAGCTGGATGCCACGGGAGCGAGAACTTCGGAGGATGGTATTGGTACAAACCTGCCTAATGAACGTGGAGATGACAGCCAGGACACTGACAGGCATTATACAGAGAAAGCTAAACTCTCAAGGTCTTCTGCGGCATCCATAAACAACTGAAAGTTTTTGCTTTCTAGCAGCCCAAGATCAGTACACTGACTGGCCTCATAACCAGTGGCCAACTAGGCAAGGAAACTGAAGTTCATGGTTTCCAATCTATTTATGGCTTTTCCTTCTTCCCTCTTTCTTTTATATAAATCCTCTTCTAGCCTTTGTTAGACCTGCGCGGTCTCCTAGGAGTTTCGACTCGCCCAGGAAACAACAAGAGTCGGAAGTCGATGCAAAACGCAAGAGGTTTATTGAAGGCCGGTGCACCGGGGTTCCTTGGTCCTCACGCAGGAGGTCGAAGAAGGAACCCTTTTGGGCGCGAATATGTCAGTTTTATAGGTTCCCACTTCCCCGTATGTAAATTATAGATTTGGTTGTGTTCTCCTGCTGATTGGTCCCGGCTTAGGCTCGGACCAGAGAGGGAACTTGTCCCCAGCTGCCTGATTGGTCTTTGACAGACATCTTTTTTACATTTTGTTATCTCCCTCCTTCTCCCCAGCTGCCTGATTGGTCTTTGACAGACACCTTTTTTACATTTTGTTATCTCCCTCCTTCTCGGAAGGGGGCCGGACATCCTGGAAATTCACCCATTGTCTAAGAAGCCCCTATTGTCTGGAGAGTTCTTAATCATTAGCTGGAACAATGTCCCTCGAGTCCCACACCTTTATTAGATGAAGTCAATCTATATGGGTTCCCCTTTTTACAAGTAAATAGCATGCAAATAATTAACTCAATGCCTTTGAGTTATTTTTTGACCCTAGGGTCCATCACTTGGTAGCTGGCAAATGTCTTTTGCATGTCACTTAACCTCTTGGGCCTCACTTTTCTCCTCGGTAACATGGTGTAAATAGCTCCCACCTCTGGGATCCTTGCAAGGATTAAATGAGATAATCCATGAAAAGAGGTACACACATATGCTATTGCTGCAATCATTATCATTTGTATCAGTTTCCTACTGCTGCTGTAACACATCACTACAAACTTAGTGGTTTAAAACAACACAAATTTATTCTCTTAACGTTCTGGAGGTGGGAAGTCTGAAATGAGCCTTACAAGGCTAAAATCTCAGTGTCAGCAGTGCTACACTGGAGGCTCTAGAGAAGGATTCATTTCCTTGTCTCTTCAGCTTCTAGAAGCTGCCTGCATTCCTCGGCAGTGGTCCCATCCTCCCTCTCCAAAGCCCACAGTGTAGCTACTTCTTATCTCTCATTGATTCTGAATTTTCTGCCTCCCTCTTATAAACACCCTTGTGATTACATTGGACCTACAGTACTTGGATAATCTCATCTCAAAATCGTTAATCACATCTGCAAATTCCCTTTTGCCATATAAGGTAACACAGTCACAGGTTCTAGGGATTAGAAGATGGACATCTTGTATGTGTGTGTGGGGGGGGCACGTGTCATTGGTCTGTCTACCAAGTCATTTACTTCATCTAACACTAACTGAACCCCATGAAGTAAATACTATTTTATTCCCATTTGGAAACTGAAGCACCAAGTAAGTAACTTTTGCAAGGTCACACAGTCAATAAGTGGTGAAGCAGTGATTCCAGCTGAGGAACTTGGCTTCTGGAGTTCATGTTCTTACCAGCTGAAATATGTAAAGTGACACACTATACATATATAGCATTATATCAATGTTAGTTATTATTGTTGTTATTTTTACTAAAATTAATATAATAATCCTTATCTCATATGACTCTTGTGAGAATTTAAATAAATTAACCTTTGAGAAGCACCAAACAGTGCCCAGCATACATCAGGTCTTAAAATGGTATTTAGGAAGATCTTTGCAGTCCGATTAACCTATCTTTCTTGTCACTGGAAGACATTCATTTCAGTTCCCTTGCCCTTCCAAGATGGCGCCATCGCCACACACACCCGCCCCGCGCAACTGACCCACTCAAGCTGGCGTGCATTGCTCTGCAAGACGTATGCCGCCCTTCTCAAGATGGCGACAATACTAGCCCTGTTACCTTCCGCCCTCTTCAAGATGGCCTTAGCAGTTAGCTTCACTCCTGGGTACGCTGATCTTCTCAAAATGGTGAAGGACGCAGCGCGCACCACATCCTGACCTTCTCAAGATGGCGCCAGGTCGTAAACAGCGTCGCTCTCATGAGGACACTTCCGGTTACGCCGGAAGCCTGTATAAGAGGCCTGCGGAGACCCGGTGAGGCGTTCACTTTGTGCTGGGGCGCTCTAGTGCGACCATGGACCGGAAGAAAAAGCCTTTGGACGTCACGGCGTCCTCGGTGAGTACGGGTGTAGATGATGCTGCGGGCTCCACGTCTCCTCGCTTCTGCCGGACAGGAATCTCGACCTCGTTTGTTTCTTCACTCGGGGACCCAAACTTGGCTTCCCCTCAGACAGGACCCCCGGTACCTGGCTTTTCTCCCAGAAAAAGCCAGGGCCCACTTCTTGCTTGTAGAACCCTGAACGTGACGTCTCCCCTCCGCCGTGCACCGGCACCAGGCTTGCCCCTCAGACGCGGGCCAGAACCTGGTGTCTTTTCCGGGTTTGGAATGTCCCTGCCTCCCCTCCGCGACAACAGGCCAGGTCTCTTTGCCAGCCTTGTCTTCGTTACCGTCGGAGGGGGAACGCAGCCTCTGCTAGCTGTGCAGATATGTCTCCCTTTAGTTCAGGGACGGGCATGGTCCCCCCAGAACATTAGTGTGATTTGTTCCCCAGGGTCCGAGATGCCCAGAGTCCCCACCAGGAACTAAACAGTTGTTAATACACCCGTAGGCTGCGCTGCCCGGAAGCTGTAAGGTCTAACAGAATGTAAACAGCATTGTTAAGTTAGTTGCTTCTAGGAAGAAAACCTGTTCTGAGTACTTTTGTGCCAGCACTTTGTATGCACTACCTCATTGAATCTTCCTGACTGTTTTAGGAGGCAGGTGCTAGTAAGATCCCCATTTTATAGGTGATGCCATTGAGGCTCCGAAAATGAAGTGGCTTTCTCCAGCTTACATACTGAGTTCTTAGTGGTAGAACTAGGCTCACTCCATCTGTTTGACTCCAAAGCTGTTGTCTTTTCCGTTATATCAGAGCAAATTGCCTAACCTTTGGTTTAATCTCGGATTTACTGCAGAATGTTAGGATGCAAGCGATATGAAGGAAAAGATGGAAGTAGCCCAATATTTGAGCTCCTTTCCCCCGTCTAATACTGAAAATTGGTACTAGTTATTATGTTTGAGGATTAGGAATCAAAAAGCTGTAAAATTAAAGTTATCCTTTCCTGACGGGTTAAAATTAGCAATAATCATAATGTGAATGCCATCTGGGAATTGACACTTTTCTGAGCATCTTCATTTTAAAGTTCAAAAGTTTAATAGGAAAATGTCTGGCTAGAAAATTAATGTAGTTAAGAAGGCTTAGAGGGACTTTCCTGGCAGTCCAGTGGTTAAGACTTCGCCTTCCAATGCAGGGGACGTGGGTTCGATCCCTGGTTGGGGAGCTAAGATCCCACATGCCTCTGGGCCAAAAAACCAAAAGACAAAATAGAAGTAATATTGTAACAAATTCAATAAAGACATTAAAAATGGTCCACATCAAAAAAAAAAAAAGGCGGCTTAGAAGAACAGGCTTAAGTTTTTTTCCTTAAATGTACAAGTCTTTTTTTTAGTGATACATGTAACTTTATTTATTTTTAATTTTTGGCTGCGTCAGGTCCTAGTTTCAGCACGCGGGATCTTTCGTTGTGGCGCGCGGGCTTCTCTCTTAATTGTGGTGTGCGGGTTTTCTCTCTCTAGTTGTGGAGCGTGGGCTCTGTAATCTGTAGCACGTGGGCTTAGTTGCCCCGTGGCATGTGGGTATCTTAGTTCCCCGGCTAGGGATCGAACCCACGTCCCCTGCATCAGAAGGTGGATTCTTTACCACTGGACGACCAGGGAAGTCCCAAGGCTTAAGTTTTAAATTTTTTTTTTTAAATTTAGAGTATTAGGCCCTAGAATGAACCTGCCCTTGGCATTATTAAAAACCCTGCCAAGCCTGTTTTTAAATTGCTTCCTTCCAAAATAGAAATCATTGAGCTCAGTCATTTTGATTTACCTTAAAAGTCAGTTTGTGATGCTCGGCTTTATAAGTATCTGCTTTATAAATGACCATGTGTATAAGCAGCTGTACTTGGATCCTTAAAAAGGAAGCAGTCATTACATCTTTTTTTGGAGTAGATAGTGGTGACTGATCCAACTCCCCTGTACCCTTTGCTCTGGCCTTTCCTCTTCTTGAACCCTGTTGTTCAGCTAAACTTGCAGTTTCTAAAACACGCTGAAACAAAATTCACTCAGTCCATTTTCTTTCTAGCTATTGAAATCTTGCCTATCCTTTAAGCTTCATTTCAAAGCCATCTCTGATCACTCTGGCCAGAAGGAAATACTCCTTTATCTGAACTT
Organism: Delphinus delphis; assembly: GCF_949987515.2. Lineage (NCBI taxonomy): Eukaryota > Metazoa > Chordata > Mammalia > Artiodactyla > Delphinidae > Delphinus > Delphinus delphis. The sequence continues at coordinate 100,356,557 of NC_082692.2, read as the reverse complement.
TTTGCTACTTAATTCCACTCTTCACGTCATTTTTTACAATGGACTGGTATTGTAAGTTAATTTCTTAGGAGATTGTAGGCTCTTTGAGGCAGCTTTATGTCTAATTCATGTTGGTATCCTGCTCTTCAATGTTAAGTGCCAGACATATACTGGTGCTCAGATTGTTGCTGAACAAAGACGTTTTCCTATAGAAATAATAAATTGTTGTGATGTTTAAGTGAAATTACTACAAGAAAAAGCCAAGGACAGTGCCGGTCAGACAGAAGGTGGTTAATAATGTTAGTTGAATCTGAATCTAAAAGATGCAGATTTCATTTACCTTGCTTTATCACTCTCCCCTTGCCCAGAGGAAAGCCTTGAAGTGTTGAAAGTTAAATGCATTTACAACAGAGCTGGAATGAAATATGACTTGGTTTTATTTTGTACTATTTTGTACTTAAACTTTTAGTTTTATATCCAGTTTTGTCCATTTATAGGAGCTTGTAATCTTGTTTTGAGAATTATAAAAACTTAGAAATCCAGTCACTCATTAGAATTAATTGTTTTTGTTTGCTTATTGGTTTTATTTTAGTTGGTAGACCTTAAGGCTGAACTCTTCCGAAAACAAGAAGAATTCAAACAAGAAAAACTTCTAAAAGATGCTGGAGTTTTGGGGAAACCAAAACCAACTACTAAGGTAAAAATAAGATCTAATTATCTCCATCAATTCCAAACATAGGGAAATTACACTGTACTTAGGTCTTTTGAAAGTGTTCATGGTGTCTGCTACATAAAAATCCCTGTCTTGTATTTGAACATATGCATGAAATGTTTTAAATATTAAGATAGAAATTAGTAAGATTTAAAAGCGCATTATGGGCTTCCCTGGTGGCGCAGTGGTTGAGAGTCCGCCTGCCGATGCAGGGGACACAGATTCGTGCCCCGGTCCGGGAAGATCCCACATGCTGCTGCGGAGCGGCTGGGCCCGTGCGCCATGGCCGCCGAGCCTGCGCGTCTAGAGCCTGTGTTCCGCAACGGGAGAGGCCACAACAGTGAGAGGCCCCCCGTACCGCAAAAAAAAAGAAAAAAAAAACGCATTGTAATGATCTAATTCTTTAGCCACTTCTTTTGGAATAGTACATGCTGTTAGAATGTGTTTATTTACATTTCCATGGAAGATGATCTAGTTTTACAGGTGTTATAAATCCAAACAGAGATAAACAATTAGATAATATAGAAATATAGCAGAAATATAGCTGGGTCTTTAAGAGTTGTGAATGTTTTTACAATTTTATAGCTAATGGTATCTGTTACTTGTGTTACTAAATCTCTGTTATATATGTTTTCATTAGTCTTGAATTAGGTTGTAATCATTCAGGAGATAAAAGAGAAGTAACTGCAATTGTATAAAGAAATTTTTTTTTATGTAATTAGGGCTTTTTTTTTTCAGCTCCAGCTTTGCTATGGACAGTGTATTTACAGGACATAGGTTGGCTGTCAGAAGTCTAGTTATTTCCACTGATTCATAAGATCTAATTATCTTTTTTTTCCTTCTGATGTACAAGACAAGTAGAGAGTTTTTGCGATCATTTGGTGATTCTGTCTTGTCTTTTTAAATTATTCTCCAGAAACCAAGTATCTGGAGCAGACAAAACACAGGAGTTTCGAATCGAGCTGAGAAGGATGCTGAACAGAAGATTGAGGAACAGAAGACTTTGGACAAAGCGAGGTAAAGTTTCGCTCTGATAAATGTAGCTGCTGTTGTGGCTACCCAGGCAAAGGAATGAAAGTTCAACTTTTACTCTTTTTGATTTACAATTTTAATTTTTATCATCCTTATAGCCAAATACTCTTATTACTCTGAAAATAATATAATTTGCAGACATATTTATAGTCTTATAAGAAGACAAGAGAAAGCCTCAGTTTAAAAGATGAAACAGTCCCACTTTGAGCCCCTGTTAGGCACTGAGGTTATCAACAAGTGTTTAAGAAGTGTCCCCATGGTGGTGTGGTTTGGGGCTACTAGGTGGCATGCTATTAGCATTTAGAAAGTGAATTTCCCCCTCAACTTTTTAATATGAAAAACTTCAAACCGACAGAATATTTGAAAGAAGAGTGTGATGAATATTCTAATACTTTTCACCTAGGTTCACCAATTAACATCTTTTAAAATTTACTTTCTTTTTCCCCCTCCCTCTCTCCAGTGTGTGTAGAGAAACTTCGTTAAACATCATGATACTTTACCTCTAAATATTTCAGCATATATCTTTTAAGAATAAGGACATTATCTTGCATAATCACAATACTGCTGTCATACCCGAGAAATTTGACACTGATAAAATAGTACTATCATATGGTCCATATTCAGATTTCACCATTTATCCTAAATAAAGGTTATGTCCTTTATTGTTTTTTAAAACATTTAATCCAAGAGTCAATCAAAGAGTACATATTGCATTTAATTTTCATATGTCTTTAGTCTCTCTTAATCTAAAACAGTTCCCTTGCCTTTTTGTTGTCTATTATGCTGTTAATGTTTTTTAAAGAGTCCAGCCCAGTTGTTTCTACAGTGTCCCACAATCTGATTAGGGTCACACTAACTGTTGTTGGTAAGAATACTATTGAATATATAGGTAATGATATGTCCTCCCATTGAATCACATCGGGAGGTTCATGATGTCAGTTTAAGTCATTATTGGTGATGATAACTTTGATCACTCAGTTAAGATAGGTCTGCTAGATTTTTCCACTGTAAAGATGCTCTTCCGCATTTGTAATTAATAATAATCTAAGGAGGGAAACTGAGACTGTGAATATCCTGTTTGCCAGTATGTTTTCATGCGACGGTTTTGTCATCACTGATGGGTCAGTTATTACAGTGATGATTTCAAAGTTAGGATTTTTCTAATTCTATCCTTCCATGTTTATTATTTTTTCATTCTGTTTATTAGCTGGCATTCTTCTGTAAAGAAGAGCTCTTCCCTTATTTGCAGTATCACCCTGGACTCAGAATCCCAAGTTTTAATGTCTGTCATGACTGCCACATGTGCTTTTGGATCTATTGCATAATGAAAGTTGAAAACAGTGGTTGCTAAGGCTCCTCAGCTCTTTTGGGTCTGAGAATAAAGGGCAGAATATTAGCCCATTTGGGGGATTGTTTTTCTTAATGTTTGGCCTATCCTCAACAGACATGAGACTTGACTTAAAGGTATGTTCATTTTTGAGACATTTTTCTCACTACTGGACATTATTCTTAGAATTTTAATTTTGTTGAAAGATGCTATAACTTTTTAATGCTTTATATATGTATTTTATTAAGATATAATTGAAGTATAATGTTATATTAGTTTCAGGTGTACAACATAATAACTTGATATTTGTATATATTGTGAAATGATCACCACAATAAATCTAGTTAACATCTATCACCACACAGTTTTTTTTGTCTTGTGATGAGAACTTTTGAGATCCACTCTTTTAACAGACTTCAACTATGCAATACAGTCATTATACTGTATGTTACATCCCCATGACTTACTTATTTTGTAACTGGAAGTTTGTACATTTTGACCCCCTTCACCCATTTCACCCATTTCCTCCCCACCCTCTGGCAACCACCATCCTGTTGTCTGTATCTATGAACTTGTTAGTTTTTTTGTTTAGGGCTTTTTTGTTAGTTTGTTTGGGTTTTTGTTTTTTTAATTTCACATATAAATGAAATCATACGGTATTTGTCTTCTTTGTCTGACTTATGTCACTTAGCATAATGCCCTCAAGGTCCATCCATAGCATTGCAAATAGCAAGATTTCATTGCTTTTTATGGCTGAATAGTGTTCCATTGTGTATGTATGTCGCCTTTTCTTTATCCGTTCATACATCAGTGGACACTTAGATTGTATCCTTATCTTGGCTATTGTAAATAATGCTGTAATGAACATGGGGGTGCATGTATCTTTTGAATTAGTGTTTTCATTTACTTCAGATAAATACCCAGAGGTGGAATTGCTGGATCATATGGTAGTTCTTTTTTTTTTTTTGGCCATGCTGTGCGGTATGTGGGATCTTAGTTCCTCAACCAGAGATGGAACCCCTTCCCTCTGCATTGGAAGTGCAGAGTCTTAATCACTGAACTGACAGGGAAGTCCGCATATGGTAGTTCTATTTTTATTTTGTGAGGAATCTCCATACTCTTTTTCCATAGTGGCTATGCCAGTTTACATTCCCACCAACAGTGCATGAAAGTTTCCTTTTCTACACATCCTCACCAACCAACACTTGTTATTTCTTGTCTTTTTGATAGTAGCTGTTCTAACAGGTATGAGGTGATACCTCATTGTGGTTTTGATTTGCGTTTCCCTCATGATTAGTGATGCTGAGCAGCTTTTCATGTACCTGTTGGCCATCTGTATGTCTTTGAAAAAATATCTATTCAGGTCCATTTTTTAAATTGGATTGTTGTTTTGCTGTTGAGATGTAAGTTCTCTGTTTATTTTGGCTATTGAGCCTTTGTCAGATAAATGATTTGTAAATATTTCCTCCCATCCAATAGGTTGCCTTTTCATTTTGTTGATGATTTCCTTTGTTCTGCAGAAGCTTTTTAGTTTGATATAGTCCCTTTTCTTTATTTTTGCTTTTATTGCCTTTGCTTTTCATGTCAAATCCAAAAAAAGTCAGTGCCACAGCGGATGTCAGGGAACTTGTGGCCTGTGTTTTCTTCTAGGATTTTTATGGTTTCAGGTCTTACATTCAAGTTTTTATTCCATTTTGAGTTAGTTTTTGTGTACAATAATGGTCTAGTTTCATTCTTTTGCCTGTGGCTGTCCAGTTTTCCCAGCACCATTTATTGAAGAGACTGTCCTTTTCCCATCGCATATTCTTGGCTCGTTTGTTATAAATTAAATGATCATGTGTGTGGGTTTATTTCTGGGCTCTCTTTCCATTCCATTGATCTATGTGGCTGTTTTTATGCCGGTACCATACTGTTTTGATTACTATGGCTTTGTAATATAGTTTGTAATCAGGGAGCGTGATGCCTCCAGCTTTGTTCTTCTTTTCCAAAATTGCTTTGGCTCTTTGGGGATCTTTTGTGGTTCCATACAAATTTTAGGGTTGTTCATTCTATTTACGTGAAAAATGCCATTGGAGTTTTAACAGGGATTGCTTTGATTTTGTAGATTGTTTTGGGTAGCATGGACATTTTAACAGTATTCTTCTAATCTGTAAATACCTTTCCACTTATATGCATCATCTTTGGTTTCTTCATCAGTGCTGTGTAGTTTTCAGTGTATAGGTCTTTCATCTCCTTTGTTAAATTTATTTCAAAGTATTTTATGATTTTTTTTTTTTTGGCTGTGCCACATGGCATGTGGGATCTTAGTTCCCCAGCCGGGGATCAAACCTGCGCCCCCTGCGGTGGAAGCATGGAGTCTTAACCACTGGACAGCCAGGGAAGTCTCTTCTGTTCTTTTTGATGCAATTGTAAATGGGATTGTTTTCTTATTTTCTCTTTCTGATAGATCATTATTAGTGTATAGAAACGCAACAGAGTTTTGTGTATTGATTTTGTATCCTGCAACTTCACTGAGTTCATTTATTAGTGCTAACAGTTTTTTGGTGGAGTCTTTGGGATTTTCTTTTTTTTAAATTTATTTTTGGCTGCATTGGGTCTTCATTGCTGCGTGCAGGCTTTTCTCTAGTTGCAGTGAGCAGGGGCTACTCTTCGTTGCGGTGGGCGGGCTTCTCATTGCAGTGGTGTTGCGGAGCATGGACTCCAGGCACGCAGGCTCAGTAGTTGTGGCGCCCAGGCTTAGTTGCTCCATGGCATGTGGGATCTTCCCGGACCAGGGCTCAAACCCATGTCTCCTGCATTGGCAGGTGGATTCTTAACCATTGTGCCACCAGGGAAGCCCAGGATTTTCTGTATATAATGTTATGTCATCTGCAAATAGTGATAGTTTTATTTCTTCCTTTTTGATTTGGACGCCTTTTTTTTTTTTTCTTGCCTAATTGTTCTGGCTAGAACTTCCAATACTACACTGAATAACAATGTTAAGGGTAGGCATCCTTGTCTTGTTTCTGACCTTAGAGTAAAAGCTTCCACCTTTTCACCATTGAGTATTAACTATGGGCATGATCTTTTTTAGTTTCCTCTGCATAACAGAGTATTCCTTGGTACTTTGCTGTGATTTTTCTATCCAGTAACTTTTTACATAATACGTTCATTGTGCTCGTGGGGAATCAAGTCTCCCCATGATCTGCAGGACTTCTGCATCTCTCCAGAGCTTACAGCAGGCCGAGGTAGGTCCATGAGGATGTAAGGCCTCAGGCAAGTTACTTTTCCATTGAGACACTTTCCTTGTCTGTGCTGTGTGGTGGTTAATACTTAACTCATGAAGCCCTTTAAGAGATTAAAGGAGTTACATAGTGTCTGGCACATAGTGGGTTCCAGATAAGTGTCCCATACCCTTGCCCTCTGAGTTCCATCTTCACTACTTGACTGAAGAAATGTTCTTTACAGTCACCAATGACTTCTTCATATACTAAATCCAGTGGCCATTTCCCTGACATCTTCCTTGATCTCCATTACTTTTTAATTAATTAATTAATTAATGTATATTTTTTGGCTGCATTGGGTCTTCGTTGCTACACACGGGCTTTCTCTAGTTGTGGTGAGCGGGGGCTGCTCTTCGTTGTGGTACGCGAGCTTCTCATTGCGGTGGTTCTCTTGTTGCAGAGCACGGGCTCTAGGTGCGCAGGCTTTAGTAGTTGTGGCGCGCGGGCTTGGTAGTTGTGGCTTGCGGGCTCTAGAGCGCAGGCTCAGTAGCTGTGGCGCACAGGCTTAGTTACTCCACAGCATGTGGGATCTTCCTGGACCAGGGCTCGAACCCGTGTCCCCTACATTGGCAGGTGGATTCTTAACCACTGCGCCACCAGGGAAGTCCCTCCATTATTCATCTGAAGACTCTTCCTGCCATCTTAAAACTGTCTTCTTTCTGTTACACTGCATCCAAACTTCTTATCCTTTCCCTTGCACTCTTGTCCCCACCTGTCTCTGTTGTGTTTATTTTGTACCAGTCTCCCCTTTGTTCAGCACCCTCTACCACGCTGATGTCTCCTTGAACATGTCAAGTTCATTCCCTCTTCATCTTTCCTCTGCCTGACATGCTTTCTCCCTGAAGATTCCTTCCATGGTTGACTTCTTGGTGTGCAAGCCTTAGGCCAAACGTCCTCTTCAGAGAGGTTTCCCCTGACTACCCTATCTTAGTGTCCTGCCCATTTTCTCTGTCCAGACAGTGTATTTTGTTTTCTAAACTTTTTGAAGTTTTATTTTTACTAAGATGAGATTCTGTAACAAGACTGCTTGTTACATTAAGTTCCATCTGAAAAAGAGCAACTTAACCTCTTAGAAGTTGATATGACTAAGCTGGTCCACAGAGCACTCCATCAATGCATGACAAAGGGCTTCTATTGGGATAACCTGCTTTTATTTCCTTTCCTTCTTCTCACTGTCTGAAATCCTCTTTTTCATTGATTTATTTATTGTCTTTCTCCTTCTCTAGAGTGTGACCCCCATGAGAGCTGGAACTTTGTCTTATGCACCTAAAACAGTGCTTGGCACTTATGTAGTCAGTGCTTGCGAATGAATCTGTAAAATGAAAGAGGAATCTTTCTGACATAGACGCGAAGAGGCTGTAACTGGTGGCATGCTTTACGTGTATTATCTAATTGATTCTCATTACAACCCTAAGAGGCAGTGCTATCTTTCCTATTGTGATGTGGGAATTGAGGTGTATGAGAGGTTAAGTCACTTATTCCAGAGCACACAGCAGTGTGACCAAGGAACTTCATTGCCTTGGGACACCATTATTATTATTATTATTGTTAATACTATTTTGGCTGCGCTGCATGGTATGTGGGATTTTCGTTTCCCAACCAGGGATCGAACCCATGCCCCCTGTAGTGGAATCACAGAACCCTAACCACTGAACCACTAGGGAATTCCCTTGGGACACCATTAGAAATGAAATTTTCTATTATGATTAAGTGTGATCCTTCACAAGCAAAAACTCAGATGACTTGTTTGGGGCTCTTTACCATTATAGGTATTTCTAGAATAAAAGAATTGTCAGCTGTCTTACCCACGAAAGAATAAATGTCTCTAGAATTAACATGAGCAGGGAGACTGCTGTATTGAAATACCAGGGTTGATGTTTGTTTTTTATTAGCTATTTGTCATGAATACATTATTCATGTTCTGTATAAAATAGACACGATATATTTTTAACAGACTTCCAAGAAGTTGGTCTCTACCTCCCTTAGGCCTGATGAGCCAAGGGAGACCAGGGACCCTTGTATAAGACAAGGAATTTGTAAAACAAATAGAATTTGTTGATCCATTTGGAAGGTTGCAAATAGAAAATGTTTTTGTTTAAACATCTCTCTTTTTTTGGTATTTAAGTTACATTTGGCATTTAAATTAAATTGGAATCTTAATTCATTCATGTACTCACTCATCAAATACTTACTGAGCATCTGCTATGCACCAGATACTGTTTTAGGCCCTGGGATACAGTCATGAATGAGAGAAATATGGACTAGGCTTTCACGGAGCTTGCGTTTGGTTGGCAGAGCAGACCTGGCTGGGCCTGAGGGTCCCCTCAGGGCGGGGTTTCAGCTGTAGTCAGGCTGGGTCCCTTGGGCAGGTTGCAGCAGTAAGGCTGGGGATGGGGCAGACTTACCAGGAGTTGCAGTGATAAAGACCATTTCTAATACTTGCTTTTTTTTTTTACTACTAGGGAGAAATTGGAAGAAAAAGCCAAATTATATGAAAAAATGACTAAAGGAGCCTTTATAGGTAAATATGATTATTTATGTATATTTATTTTCTGTAATTCATATACCTCTGTGGTATTTTATTATTTGTTAAAATAATTGTAAGAATAGGGAGAAATTTAAAGAATAAAATTGATTACTTTCCGTGCCAGCACAGAGACAAGAAAATCAGCAATAGTTTTTCAGTTGCCCCGTGGGTGCTGGGCTCCATGATAGGTGCTATGAAGGGACAAGCTAGTACGGTATAAGCCAGATTCTCTGCCTCTGCCCTCAAGGGGGGGTATCATCAGTGGAGGAAAATGGCACAGAACAAAACAAATTTAGGAAGCAAGGTCTAAATAGGCCACAATTACAGTTATTGCTATGTTAAAAAAAACCTGGGAGGAATTATGGTTATATCAGGGTACTGGAGTTATGGTTCCTTTTCCCCTGTTTTTCTCTATTTTTAGTTTTTTTCTGTGATGTGCTTATAGTTGCTTTTAAGATAATAATAAAAAGATCCCCCTTTCCTCATACCTGCCCCAGAAAAATAAAACCCAACCTACAGTTCAACAGCAGTAGAAGAGATTTTACAAGGCAGTACATATCTTATTGCCTTTAAAAGGCATGTGTGGAAGTCTCTAGGGAGAAGGTGCCTCTGATGGGGGTCTTGAAGGTGTTGGAAAACTGGAGAAAGGGATTCTGCAGGGGGAGAATGGAGAGAGCAGATCGGAGGGAGGAGAGGGCCAGAGCTGGCAGAGCCGACTAGCAGGGCTGGGTCAGAGGGGCAGGGAGAGGGGGTAGTGGGGCAGCAGGAGGGTAGCGGGGCGGGACCCTGGTCATGGGCGGCCCAGACAGCAGAGGCCTGTTCCCTGTGTGGTGGGGAGCCCAGCCTGGGCAGGTTGGGTGCGCGCAAAGCTGAGGGCCCTGGGAGAGGCTTTGCCTTCCTCCTAAAGAAGCAGCAGGGTGTCAGTCAGCAGGAGGCCTCACTGTTACATGGTCTTACACCTCAGTTCTGGGAACGTGTATCTCTTTCCCATTTGAGTTACATGTTTTTGTGGCTTAAAAAAAGTCTTTTTTCGTTTGATTCAAACTTTACTTATATTGTTAATATAGAAATCAAGTCCAAAGGAGTGTGTAGACGTGGAGATTTGGTTCTGTCCTTACCGGCAGGCCCACCTCCTGATAGGCATATTGGACCAGCATGTTCGGGCTAGTCAAGTTTTGGAGCCTCAGCTCTTCTCCACTGTACAGTGAGGGTAACACCAGCCCCTGGTAGTAGGGAACCTACTATCTGTTCTTTAGAGCTTAAATCTAGCAGAGTGAAACTTCATGAAACATTGTGAATACACCCACTATACTGCGTTAAATTAAAATCATGGATTGCTGTTTAACTTTCAGTGTATGTTTTAGCTCAAGTAGATCATGAAGCCTGCAGGCAGATGGCACTTTACACATCTCTGTATGCCCTGCAGATCCTGGCACCGTGCCTTACCTGAAAGTGGTGTTCTTTGGATTGAAAAGAATTCAGATGACTTCTTTTACTTGTGTTATGACCCTTCAAACATTTGCCATACTGTAGCAGTATAATTAGGGTTATGGGATATGGCCCACATGATTAGAGAGGGGTATTACTGATAGCCACAAAGACTACTGAGAAATACAGTTCTGCTTCTGTATTATGTAATTGGCTATATGAGTCTCTTGAAATCAAATGGTTTTGTTATCTTAAAGCCTTTTGTTATTGACAAGGCAGCAGAAAACATTAGGCTTTTAAAGATTTTTTTATGTGGTACATGTGTCCAGTGGTCTATTTACAGCTTCCCTGTCAGTCTCGAGGTGGCTCTGTGTCTTTGTGAGCATTTAGGGGGTGGGTGGAGACATCAACTACTGAATTGTCGGGTAATATAGCTGCCTAGTGTTGAATGTGACTGCTTCCTGTCAATTCCACGTGTGGTCTTCTTCTTTGATGTCAAGAATCTGAAAATTATTTTTTATGTCCTAGATGAAGAAGTGGAGGATATGTACCTTGTGGATTTCACACAGAAGATCATAGACAAACGCAAAGAAATGGAAGAGCTTGGTGCCAATAGAGATTATAGAAAGACAGAAAGAGATGATGATGAAGAAACCGTTTCTGAAAAAGATATCCCTCCTCCCCAGGATCCCAGTGAAGAATGGTTGGTGATATTATGCCATTTGGTCATGTTAACATTGTCAGACTTGCGTTTAGTTTTTGAGAGTTATGTTGTTTGGTTGATATCAAGCCATTTCTCTCTATCCTTAAATATTTATTTATTTACTATTTATTTATTTTCGCTGTGCTGGGTCTTAGTTGTGGCATGTGGGCTCTTTGTTGAGGCATGCGGGCTCTTTAGTTGTGGCGTGCAGACTTCTTAGTTGCAGCATGTGAACTCTTAGTTGCGGCATGCATGAGGGATTTAGTTCCCTGACCAGGGATTGAACACGGGCCCCCTGCATTGGGAGTGCTGAGCCTTACCCACTGGACCACCAGGGAAGTCCCAGTCTCTCTCTCTTTTTTTGGCTGCATTGGGTCTTCATTGCTGTGCGTGGGCTTTCTCTAGTTGCAGTGAGCAGGGGCTGCTCTTCGTTGCGGTGCGCGGGCTCTAGGTATGCGGGCTTAGTAGTTGCGGCTCACGGGCTCTAGAGCACAGGCTCAGTAGCTGTGGCACATGGGCTTATTTGCTCCATGGCATGTGGGATCTTCCCGGACCACGGCTCAAACCTATGCCCCCTGCATTGGCAGGTGGATTCTTAACCATTGTGCCACCAAGGGAGTCCCTTTCTCTCTGTTCTTAATCAGTTTTCTTTCTTTAGAGACTCCACTTTAAATAGGATTGGATTTATAGGTATAGAAGGAGTAGCTCCAATAAGGAAATAATTACAGATAGACTGAACTCCTGCCATGTGCCAGGCACTGTGCCAGGTATGGAGACATTGATAGGCCTGTTTCATTGATGTGAAAAAGTTGTTTAGGCAGAAGAATGTTCCTTTGTTACCCATGCTACCTTACCCATGTCCTTATTCGGGCATCATGGAGAGTCATCACGTAGATAGTGTTATCTCTATTTCCAGTGAAAAGAGGCTGGCAGAGCTGATCCAGTGAGCCTTACTCTGGCTGTGACATTTTCTGGCAGTGTGGTCTAGGCATCATGACCTGGATCTGGACAGCAGTAGCTCTGCCTTTCACTTGTGATATGGTTGTGATCAAGTTCCTACCCTCTCTAAGCTTCAGTTTCCTCATCTGTAGAACAGGGATGGTGATGCCTAGTAGGTGAATGATGGGGAAACTAAACTAGTCTTTTCTTTACAAAGAGACCAGAATGAAAATTCCATTATGATTTTTTGTACCTAAGACATTGTTTAGAAACTTGTTCAAAAGGGCTTGAAATTGCATGGAGATGCACTGATGCTGTGTCCTGGGAGTAACCCTGCCTGTTCCCCTCCTGCTGGTGCAGAGCCCACCCCTCCCCCACTTCAAGGCTCAAATGTCCTCTTTATGGGGGTGTTTGTTAGGAACTGCTTAGGATTGTTGGCAGCACTCGTTGACCTTTTGTCAGCCATTGCCCCTGTGGGCAGGAGTCATTTATGAGTGAGGAGAGCAGTCTTACTGCTTGGGAACACAGAGAACGTGCATCTTCATGCTGTGGAGGGGTCTTCTTACCTACCTTCTAAAACACTTATATTTGGGGTGGGCTAAGTGGCCATACGCTTGCTATAGCAACCAGAAGAGGAGCCTGTATGATGCCATCCCTTCTGTCATGGTCTCTTCGTCATTTCTAGTCTAAGTGGTTTCTCCCTCATCTCAACTCTGGTAGCACTTAAACATACTTTCTGCTCCTTTGGGTCTTACCTTTTATTTATATTGACACATAACTGGCCTCATTACCAGAAGAAGATTGAGGCAAACTTCTGGTACTTTTTACACCCTGCCTGCTCCTGTTAGGAGTGTTTCATGAGCGTGTGCCCTAACTTCCCCCTAGAGCCCTGTGAAGAGGGCATGACTCCGAGCCCTCCTGTGTCCCCCTTGTACCTCGAGTAATTGTTTCTCTGAGAGCTTGCTCAGTGATTGCTGATTACATGGGGCAGTTGCTGGCTGCTGTTCTGCCACTTCTTTTTGATGGGATCTGAATGTTTTGGAGGCCTTCTCCAGAGACAGAATGGCCTGTGATTGCTTTTCATAGGAGAAATCTCATCTCCTTTGAAAGGTTTAATGTCTTTTTTTTCCCCTCATATTAATGCCTGTATGATTACAATCAATTTGTTACTGATTTGAAGAGTTTGGAGGGCAATTGAAGGTGTCACATGCCACCATATGGTGAAGGAAGATGCACTGCAAGCAGTTCTGACACTTTTTTTGTTTTTAAATTAGGTTCCAGAATTGTAACTGCTTGTAAAATCCTTTAAGTAGTTAAGTTCCAGGTGGTGGAAAATCTTTCCACAAAAATACTGTAAATAACTACTCAGACCATCTGGCTCAATGTTTTTTGTTCTCCATTCATAGAAGAAGAAAAAAGGAAAAGAAGAAAAGGGAGAAAGAACCTGCTCTCTGCTGTTGGAGGTTTTATTTCTGTGGTCATCAGTTTTAGGACTATAGTTGTGGATTCCCAAACATTCAGTTTTTAAATCATAGGCTGACAGTTGGAATCGGCAGGTGTGAGACAAAAGAAAAGGCTAACAAAGCCACATGCATGGTAATCTGACCTTGAGTTGGTCCAGCAGCAGCGCTGGCCCTTCTGTGCTTTCTTCAGCCTCCTGCCAAAGGCTGTGAGGGAGTCCTTGCCCATAATTTAAAAAATTTAAAATGTTTTGCATTATAATGCAAATGAAATGTTACTCATGAAAACCTGCCCTTTTCCTGTATGGGGGAGTCTCAGTATTTCACTGGCCTTGCCGGCTGCCTGGCTCCCCTGCCTCATACCTGGACAAAGGTACTTGGGGCCAGGATGAGGAAAGAGGAACAGGGGTGAAAGATAACAGACTGGCCCACTGCTGAGGTGCTTCTTTGGTATAAAATGTGTGTTGCTTGGCTTCCTCCTAGTCAAAAAGAGTCTCTCAAAATACTTATATTAAGAAAGTTCTAATTCATTGGGAAGAATTGTACCAATTTGAAGAAATACAGGAAAGAATAAAAAGTCAAATTTGGGAAGACTGTAAGGAAGTGAGCAAGTTGAGAATATGGTACGGAGCAAAGTTATTATGATGCTGATAAAATATTTGGAATTGGTTAAACCAAATTAAAGTAAGTTCTGAGATGCTGCAGCAGGGGTCTTTGTGGCGTATTTGTCTTGAGGTCAGAGATGTACATGATCATTTTCTACAGTTTCTAAAACTAAGATTTAATAAAGGGCTCAATGAACTTACTGTGTGTCAACTTTTAACTTTGAAAAACATGTTCTTACCAATGGTAGTGGTCTCTCAGGTTGAGGGTTTTTCTTGGTGATGGGGCCTAAATTAACTTTTTACTGTGCACCAACTTCCTAACTTACGGAACCATATGTCATGTACAATTTTCCACATCTTTTCACTTTTATTTCAGGGTGGATTATGTGGATTCTTTAGGGCGATCCCGGCGCTGTATGAGAAAGGATTTGCCACATCTGCTGGAAATGGATAAAAATCTTCAGGGGAGGCTGTAAGTGTGTGACATGCAAAGCTTTGCCCATGACATGCAGACACGGGGATTGTTTTGTGCGCAAGGCTGTTTTTAGTTTATTTTCTTTGGTGCTCTGCTGTAAGAGTATTTTTTTAATGTATAAGAATATTAGTGGAAGCACTTTTTTGGGGTTAGCATACACATACACACATAGTCCACACTCAGGGAACAACCTGAGTGATTGATCATCCAGATTGTGTAGCTACTAAAAGGGATGAGTTAGAGCCTATCTGTTTACTTGGAAGGATGTCTGCCTACAGAGTAACAAATAGAGAATGAGCCCAGACCAAGCCAACAAACAAACCACTGCGGAGAAAGTGTTTAAGAATATACTCTTGGTTATCCCACAGCAGGTGGGGGCAGGCAGGTAGTTAGCTTAACTTTTTGTTTATACACCTTTGCATTTTGAAGTAAGGGCTTTATGGCTAGAATTTTTTCTGTGGTGCCTAAGACACACCCAAGAGGTAACTTGCTAAAACATCCCAGGGAATAAAATTCTAACCAAGGGCAGCTGTTGTGTGGAAAGCGTTGGGAGAAAGTCCACCTTGTCCACATCATCCAGGTTCAGGTAGGCCTGGGCTTGGCACAGGGAAGAAAGTGCAGAAGCCCTGAGCCACCTGACAGGACATGAGGTCCTGCATGGGAGACCGTCCACAGGAGGCCCGTAGTTCCTCCTCTCTGCCTCTCCTGCCCCCTCCATTCAGCCCAAGACCAGGGTGGGAAGGAAAGTAATTTGTCTGAGTGGTGAGGCAAGATTTCATTATGCTAATGTAACATGTTGCTTGCTTTGATTAAAGAAAGGTGAAAATAGTTTTTGCAGGTTCCCAGTGGTATTGTGGGTCAGAAGCCTCTGTAAGGAACTGTCTTCTTCATAACTAGAGTTACTCATCCATGATCGCACTCCTGAACTGAAGCATTGCTGTGTCACAACTCTTATCTAAGATGGTTTTTGCTCGATTTTCCTAGTTTCGTTAGTCCTGCAAATGAAAAAACCTTACTATCTGAAGATATGAGAAAAGAACTGCAGCGCCAGCAATGGGAGGAAGAAGAGAGGGAGTCCCTGAGAAGACCAATGGGGCCCGTACATTACGAAGACATTCGTGAAAATGGTATAGTCATCTGGCAGCTTTTTTTTTTTTTAATTTATTTATTTTTGGCTGCATTGGGTCTTTGTTGCTGTGCACGGGCTTTCTCTAGTTGCGGCGAGCGGGGGCCACTCTTCGTTGCGGTGCATGGGCTTCTCATTGTGGTGGCTTCTCTTATTGCAGAGCACGGGCTCTAGGCGTATGGGCTCAGTAGTTGTGGCACACGGGCTTAGTTGCTCCGCGGCATGTGGGATCTTCCCAGACCAGGACTCGAACCTGTGTTCCCTTCATTGACAGGCGGATTCTTAGCACTGCGCCACCAGGGAAGCCCCCATCTGGCAGCTTTTTTAAATCATTTTTTTATCTTGAACAAATGACAAGCATAAAAGGAAGTATTCGTGAAGCAGCAGCTCTTATGTGGAAATAAAAGATTCTGCTTTCGGAATTGAAAATACCCCTTTTTTCACTTCATAGCCTAAAAATATTCATATTGGGAGTATCTTCCTAACAGAGGGTCTGTTAATCCGAGTTTGCTCCCCAAGAGAAGTGGAGACAGCCTATGACTAAAATGTTAATGAATATTTGTCACTTGGCAAACAGGATGGAAACAACTTCTAACTTTTGTTTTAGCTGCTTCTTAGAAAAAACAAAACAAAATGTGTGAGACATCATTGTGTTACTTTTTGCTGTGGTAGGAATTTGGTCTGAATTTAATTCACTGATCAGGGAAATCTAACCTTTTGGATAATTTTGACTTATTTCAGAGGCCCGGCAACTTGGTGTTGGATACTTTGCCTTTGCCCGAGATAAAGAGTTGAGAAACAAGCAGATGAAAACTTTAGAAATGCTGCGTGAGCAGGTACAAATTAAACTCAGTTGATGTTAAGGATTTGAGCGGTTGGGTTTCTTGTTGTACCGTACTGCAAAAAAATCTAGTAAATTAATTAGAAATTTACATTGCTATTCAGAATGCAATTATCGGTTTCATAAAGGTAATTGCGATATTATTTTGGTGTTTCAGACTTTAAGATTATAGTTGTTCAAAAGTAACTTGTGTAACTTTGATGTTTTAAACTTGGTTTCAAATATGGCACTTTTGGAGCGGCCTGGGTGAGAAAATAGAAAGTTATTAGAGGGTGGTTAAGGAGTAGGACAGAATTTTCTTGAATGGTAAGCCTTCCAGGATACTCTGAACTCTTACTAAACTTCAGAAGACATCAGAGGGCTTGTGTAAGAGGACTTAACGGGTCTTCATGTTGAAGATCTCAAGGATGGCTTCTTAGAGGTGGCATGAAAATCAATTAGGCTATTTTTAGAATAAAATTAATTATTTCATCCTTTTCAACAGAAATATTGTGAATACGCTAATCATTTTCTAATTTTCTGTTCTGTTCAGACAACAGATCAGAGAACAAAACGAGAAAATATAAAGGAAAAGAGAAAGGCTATGTTAGAAGCAAGACTTGCCAAACTCCGACAAAAAAAGATGAAAACATCTAAAGAGGATGGAGCAGAGGAAGAAGTTAGAGGTATATCTTGGCTCGTGTTTCTAAACCACAAAAGGAAAAATTTTGTTGATGTCTCAATAATAGGACTGGCAATGTGGAAATCAGCCATCTAGTTTTATTCTCTAAGCAAGCAGTGCACCTTGGAGATATTGCCAGGAACAGTTTTTATAACCAAAGTGGCATGGAATTACACTCCAAAGAAAATTTTAGGCTGTAGACAAGGGTATTAGCAGTATATTGTGTTGTTTCATAGAACAGCATGGTTTAGTAACTGAGACTTAGGAGTAAAATACCTAAGTAAAATAATTAAAAGGTATTTTAGGATAAAATTTAGTTGTGCACGTACATGTTTTAGACCTATTTTCATTTGCTATGGCTGCGATTTTTGTTGGTTATTATAAAGTAATGTATTTTAAAGAAGACGTGCATTCAGAAAGTAATAAAATAAAGGATTTACAAATATGGGTATAGACAGCTTACCAAGGGACTGTTGAAATGCTGGGAGCACCATTCAGTACTGTGGTCAGACTTGCTCACTGTGAGAGTTATGCTAGACTGGGATAAACTCCCCAACAGAGACACTGCAGAGACTGGCTCAAACCAGGTGGACGTCTGCTTCTCTAGTTTAACACCTCAGAGGTGGTGGGTGTCCAGGGCAGGTAGTAGCTCTGCCCTGTACGGTCACCTTTTCCCTGGCCTGTTCCTGTCTTAATCCTTCTGTCATTCCATAGAGGGTTCCTCTCACCTGCACGGTCGCTAGCTCCCCAGCACCTGTTCATGATCCAGCCCTGGGGAAGAAGGGGCGGGGACCCAGCTTCCATTCTAGGGATGTGAGTCAGGATCACACACAACCTACGTATTTACATCCCAATGGCCAGAATCCACGGGCCATCCCTAGCTGCAGGGGAGGCTGGGAAATGGCCTCTCTGACGAGGTGACACATATCCAGCTGAAGCTGGGGGGCACTGTAGTCCCAAAAGGAAGAAGGGGGTGTGGGTGTTAGGGGCACATAGAAGCTTCTCCAGCTCTCCCGGAAGCCTGTGCTAAGCCACGGGCCATTTTCTAATTCTGAACACACTTCAGTTTAGCTTTGGAAGGAGATCAGAACACTTGGGAATCGGAAAATGGTCCATTTAGTTTTGTATAAATGCTGTCTCCCTGTGACATGTTAAACTCTGTTTTGTTTCTCTGTTTTTGCTGTACTCCTGAACATCTGTCATTTCCACAAGATGTAAAGTGCCACCAGTGCTTTTTAAAAATCTATTTTCTTTTAAAATATGGCCAAAATAGAATAGCATACAGCCTGTCGCCAGGCTCCAGCTCTTCATCACCCTCAGTCCCCTTGCTTAGTCGGAGACTCTTACTTTAGTTGAGTAATTGGGGGGTTTCTGGTCCTTCGATTGTTGGTCAGGGGAAGCAGGGTGGCATAGTGGCAAACAGAGACTTGGAAATCCATCCATCCTGGGTTTGAATCCTGGCCCTTGTCACTGTCCACCTGTGTAGCATTTCTGATCTTAATTTTCTTTATCTATAAAATGGGTATAAAGTGGGAATACCAGTCCTGACTTTATTAGGGTATTACAGGGTTAAGTGAACTATTGTATACAAAATACTTAGCCCACTGCCTGGCACATGATAGATACTCAGTAAATACCGGTTATTGTTTGTACTCTCAGGATGAGCATGTTCTATTTAATTTTTTAAAGTAGTTTTAAGCTTTGTTATAATGAAGTCTTATTCCATTGCCAAAAATAGATGGAGATGTTATTGGGCCATTGCCACCAGAACCAGAGGTCATGCCAGCTCCTCATACAGCTGCCCAGAGTAGCAAAGTCGAAGTCATCGTTCAGGAGAGGAAGGATACCCGGCCTGGGGTGCCACACATCCGGGAGTGGGACAGAGGAAAAGGTAAGGGGGTCAGTTCTCCTGAACAGAGTGTGATTCTGGTGAGTCTTACTGGTCCTTGGAAGCTTAAGGAATTCTCCACATCGTTGAACTTGTTTCTTCTCAATACCCAGGAGCATTAGACAGTGTGATTATAAAAGACCAGGGTCTACAAGGCGTCATGCCTAAAGGATGAGTTTCTTTCTTTTTTTTTTTTTTTGAGAAGCACTTGGGGGAAGGTTTCTGAAATTCCCGCTGCCCCCATGTGGTCTTACAGCTTTGGGATGCTGTTTTTTTTTTGTTTTTTGTTTTTAATTTTTGGCTGCTTTGGGTCTTCATTGCTGCGCGGCTCTCTCAAGTTGCAGTGAGCGGGGTACTCTTCATTGCGGTGTATGGGCTTCTCATTGAAGTGGCTTCTCTTGTTGTGGAGCATGGGCTCTAGGCACGCGGGCTTCAGTAGTTGTGGCGCGTGGGCTCAGTAGTTGTGGCTCGCAGGATTTAGAGCGCAGGCTCAGTAGTTGTGGCTCATGGGCTTAGTTGCTTCGCGGCATGTGGGATCTTCCCGGACCAGGGCTCGAACCTGTGTCCCCTGCACTGGCAGGCGGATTCTTAACCGCTGCGCCACCAGGGAAGCCCCTGGGATGCTGTTTTTCAGGAACCAGTTTTTAAAACCTTATGAAGGTTTGGTACTTTAATGTATTCCGTGTTTTTAGCAGTCTCTTTTATGTTCAGTTGAAAACAGTCTGTGTCCCAGTGTATTAACTCGGATTCACATATGGTTCCATTGGGTTATGCAGAATTGTCTGTAAATTTTTTCTGTAAATACACCACGGTCCCTACAGCAGCCTCTCTTTGGGAGAAGACTCTGGTTTATGTCTTTTTGAAAAAGATCATTTCAGTGGTACATTAGCGTGAATTGTTGGAACTGATGAGATCCACGACTAAAGTAAAAGATATGCAGATGGGTGAGTGCCTTTGGTTAGTGCTACTGTTAGAAATAGAGATGGAATACCAAGATAGATCTGGACAGGTGCCTTTTGTGTCTTCTAAAACTCAATAAAAGACAAAACTTGTGTTTTGCTATGAAGTACCTGTAACATTATGTCAAGCAAATGATTTAAGTGCTTGATTTTTTATGTTTGTCTCTCACATGCAATTTTAGTACTTTTTTGGCATTGTCTCTAGAGCCTCCCAGCCTTCTTTCTCCACAGAACCTTCCTTGAACCTTTCTCCACATGGAAGTTCTCACTCCTTTTTCTTGGCCTGGTTCCTTATCCTTTGTAGGCATCGCATATACCTTGTATTATAGTTCTGTTATTACTGTCCTTGTTCTCCAGAGAATTTAAGGCGGCTTTTAAGAAGTATATACAATAATTAAAAAGTAATAACAATAAACATTCAATGATTCAATCATCAGTTCTAATAATACTCTTTCTTATTTTTACTAGACTTTTCCTTTGGGTATTGGTTGAAGAGGCAATCAGATCTCCGGGCTGAGAGAGACCCTGAGTTTGCCCCACCATCGAATTACTTTGTGGACCAAAAAAGAACTGGTTCTCTGAGTAGCCAGGCATGGAACAGACCTGCACCTGCACAGAGTGACCCGGGGCAGCACCCTGGCCAGAGCCATGACCCCAGCTCTTCACATACATCATCCACTCCAGCCCCCAGCGGCCTACCACAAGCCCAGGCGGTCACTTTTGAAACTCTGGATGATATGATTTCATACTATAAACAAGTGACATGAACTTAAAAACACTATAACTTGGGTCTGTACTATTGATGGTGCCTTCCTCTCCCAGAGCAGAGAAAATAACTTAACTTTAGGGACTGAACTGTAACTTTCTCTTCCTGTCTTTTCCCTGAAGATCCAGACTTCAGGCTGTATTTGTCAGCAGGGAAGAAAGTGAATGGTACTGTGGGAACTCCGGCCACTTAGCTGTTCATTTCATTCTCATTGGTATGGAGATACCAGTTCATCTGGATTTACATGTGAGCTGAGGTAGAGTAAACATACTCTGTAATACTTGATACTAAGGTGTTTGCAATCCTGTCTGCTTCATACCCACTCCCAAGACTTATTCAGATTTAAGGGTTCCACTCCTTACCTTTTGCCAGTACTACCTTGTAGGTGTCTTTGTTCCAAGCATTCAGCTTCCAGGTCATTTGGTGGAGCATCTGTCAGGAAGAATTTTAGCCTGTCAAATGATGGCACATGAGGGTACACTGGGAGGCAAAGTGATCTAGTCTCCAGGAGGACCCTGACACTAATGGAGAATTAAGCATATCATTTGAAATGAACAGGAAGACCAGGGAGGACTTCACAGTCCAGAAAGGTAGACATTGACGTCACTTGCTCTTACTATCACTCCTTTTTGAGTGGCGATTATCACAGCCACGCTTAGTGGGCGTTCATTAAGTGTGTATTGAGTGATGGGCACATGTGGAGGTTGCTGGGCATGGTAAGAGCTGTGCTCCTTAGCCACCAGGGTTGGATTTTCATCTCCACCTGCCTCCCTGGTTCTCCCGCTCTGGGCCCTGATCTCTCTTGGGAGCTGAGTCATCTCAGCCTGGGTAGGATGGACTTGCGCTGGAGTGAGGGACAGCAAGGTCCTTTTGTCTTTACTAACAAGTGGGTGAGCAGAACTCCAGAAGGACTTCCTGTGCCTGTACCATTCCCGTCCTCTACCTACTACACCTCAATGTTCTCTTCACAGCTGCAGACAAGCAGTAGAAGTTGACCACCAGGTCCACAGGGCTGTTACAGCTGCCTCCCAGGCCAGTGAGTCTTGTAAGAAGGTGTTAGAGCAGGTCCTCAAAGCACCTGCTGGAGCCTGTGGTCTCTGTTCCCACAGCACAGTGGTGTTGATGGGAGCACAGAGAGGGTCCGTGACTAGTCATGTGATATCTAAGTGGCAGATTGTTTAGGTGCATGTTTGCTTCAGACTCATGTTTTCTTCAGCACCCTCTGCTCTCAGTCTTTTGCCCCAGTATGGATCAGTAATAGACAAAATTCCAAATTCTTGCAAACTTAACCTCTGAAGTCCAGATCAAGGGTGGAGTTGCGAGACCTATTAAATGGTCATTTTGTCAGCCTGATCAGGCAAATATCTCTCCTAACAAAAATGAAAACCAACTGACCCAGCTGCCTTTTTCTGCAGAAATTGACAAACTCATCCTAAAATTCATATGGAATTGTAAGGGACCCAGAATATCAAATATTCAAAACAATTTTGAATAAGAACAAAGTTGGGGGACTCACTTCCTGATTTCAAGACTTACTACAAAGCTACAGGGATCAAAACAATGTGGTCCTGGACTTCCCTGGTGGCACAGTGGTTAAGAATCCGCCTGCCAATGCAGGGGACATGGGTTCGAGCCCTGATCCGGGAAGATCCCACATGCCGCGGAGCAACTAAGCCTGTGCACCACAACTACTGAGTCTGCACTCTAGAGCCCGGGCCCCTAGAGCCCATGCTCTGCAACAAGAGAAGCCACCACAATGAGAAGCCTGCACACCACAACTAGAGAAAGCCTGCGTGCAGCAACGAAGACCTAACGCAGCCAAAAATATATAAATAAATTTATAAAAAAAACAATGTGGTACAGACATATTGATAAATCACTGAAACAGAGTTGAGAGTCCAGAAATAAACCCATACATCTATGGTCACTTAATTTTTTGACGGTGCCAAAATCATCCAGTAGGGAAAGAACAGTCTTCTACAGATGGTTCTGAGACAGCTGACTCGCCACATGCAAAACAATGGACTTGGACTCATACGTCTCACCACATAAAAAACAAAAGCACCTCAAAATGGACCAAAGGCTTAAATGTAAAAGTGTAAAACCAACTGAAACAGCTTGTAGGACAAAAGGAGAGGAGACAAAAAGAAAAATTGGAATACTAAAAGGAAAAAACAATTATTAGATATCCTAGAATCATAAGGAAAAATAGAAGAAAAGAGAAGGTGAATAATAGACTAGAGAAAGATGGGAAGAGGTTGTGTTTATAAGGTAGAGCAGAAGGTCTCGAGAGGCATAGTGTAGAGAAGGGATGGGAAGACTAGGCAGGCAGCAACAAGCACATGAGTATAGGAGGCAGTGGTCACGGAAGGGGCCCCCAAATAACCTTTTGTCCTTGCCCAGGGCACCCACGTTGGACGGCAGAGCAGCCTGTGCATGCTGGCTCAGGGTCACTGTCGACTAATAACTGTAAGTTGGATATTCTCTAGGATTTCAAAGACTGTATAAGCCTTTTTCTAATCTCATTTTAACAGCATATGTTGAGTGTTTTATGAGCCCAGTTGTTTTATCCTCTTCCATTTCAGACTCAGGGTCCTTCAGCGTTAACACAATTCCAGTTTTAGTGTTTCTTGTGGGCCTGTTTTGTAGGAGTGTGTCCAGCAGATGGCACTGGAGTTCTTAGGCTGCAGACCCGTGCTCTGGTAGCACTGCCCAGTAGAAATGAGGTATAAGCTGTGTGTGTCAGTTTCAGTTTTCTAGGAACCACATTTAAAAAGTGAAATTAATTTTGTGGTATACAGTCATCCCTCTGTATGTGCCAGGACCTGCCATGGAAACCAAAATCCGTGGATGCTCAAGTTCCACAGGCGGCCCTCTGTACCCACAGTTCTGTATCTGGTTTCAACCAACTGTGGATCCTGTAGTGCTGTAGTAGTATTGAAAGATACGCGCATAAGTGGACCCTCACAGTTCAAACCCATGTTGTTCAAGGGTCAACTCTATTGAATCCAGTATATCCAAAATATTTCAACATTTAATCGATATACAAAACGTTTAATGGGATATTTTGCATTTCTTTTCACACCAAGTCTTCAAAATCTGTGTATCCACTTACAGCCCATCTTAATTCAGATGCTAAATTTTCATGAGGAATGCTTGATCTGTATTTAGATTTCATAAAATACATTTGAAAGTAGATTCACATACCCAGGTTCATCCAAACATACTGAAAACATTTAAGAGTTTGCCAATAACTGAATTATCAAGTTTTAAGTTTAATAAAATGTAGTTCCTTAGTCTTACTATACCACATTTCAGATGCTCAAAAGACACAAGTCTAGTGCTACTGAATGCACAGCACAACTCTAAATGATCTGTTTTTACATGTTCTGTGGTCTGACTGTACATAACTCTCCTGTTAGTAACTAAAGGGTTGGCAAACACATCTCTTCCAAGCATACATTAAGCATTCACGCTACTCCTATGGCTTGTTTGACTTGGGAGCTAGCAGTGCTGAAATCTATCAGAAAGCATGACCACACCTCATTCGTGGCATTGTGGAGCTAAGCGAAATATTTTGGATCAGAAATTGCTTTGAATTATTTGTTTTCATTGTAATCTTTTCTCCATGCCTTTGTGTGTTTTGATACAGTTCGTTTGAATTGGCTAAATAAATCATTTTGTTTGCTTGCAAAATTCCCAAAGGAGAAACTTTAAATCCATATACATGAGATTCCTGCTATGTTTAGCGGTGCATTTGCTGAAGACTTGTGGGATAATTTATTTCCTCTTAAAGCCATAGTGCAACCTGGGAGATGGCTATCAGCTGACCTTTTTGTGACACACAGATGAGGCAGTAGAATTTAGAATTTGGAATGGACGTGGGTACTGGTCTTTACAGTTAATACAACACAGAGCAGCCACGCCATATGTGTTTAATTTTTTTTCAGCCAGTGAATTGAACTAAGTCAGTTATACGTCAGGCAGTTCCTGTAAAAAACTATATGGCTAAGGCAAGTCGTGATAATTGAAAAGAAATTTGTTAACCTGCTGAAAACCATGAGAGAAAATGAAACTCCCGTGGTCCTGGCACCTGCCCTGCTGGTAGGTGGTGAGGCATTTGCTGGTGTGGACCCGGACATTGGCTTAACGTTCAGAGCATGTGTGGGGGGCAGGGCAGAGTGGGGAGAACGGTGGGATGGTGTAGATCATTGTCTAGGAAGATGGGAAAACCAGAACAATCGAAAGAATCAGGGTGTTTTAGTGAAAACCTGTCACCCAGGCTGAGTATTGATCTTCTGTTACCGTTTCTCGGTAAATCCCGGCTGTTCATGTAACCATGCCCAGTAAATGTACGTCTGTCCAGTGATGGGAGTGGTCACAAATATTACTTGTTTTCTACCCTCCATTTAAACAGCATCTTTCCCCGCTACATTTCTAACTGCCATGTTCTCTCTAACTCTAAGCTCATCTGCTAGGTGGTGGTTTTGCCCCGTTGTAAAAACCTTCCCTGGGGTATGATGTGTTCTGTTTCTATTTGGTCGTTATCAGCAAGTAAGCTTCCCTGAGCTTGAACACGGGTGTAGCTCTTGACCTCTCAGTCCCCACACCACTCCTCTCTGCACAGACAGTCTCAGTTGTTCAGGGTTGATACGGAAACCAGGAAATACAAGAATGGGCCCTGCTCCCAGCCTAGGTCTCCCAGGTCACAAGCCTGTCTGAGAACATGCTGCTTTTTTTTCAGGGGCCCTCGTTTGTTGTCTTCTTTCCTAAAGTGTCATCTTTACCTTAAAACTGAAAGACTTTGTATCTCTGCTTCCAATTATGATCAGCATAGGTGTTTATGGGATGTGTAATCAATGTAGACCTACCATTTGTGTGGTTTTTTTTTAATTTAACATTTCTCAAAACTGAGCGCAAGTTATTTTTTTGCTGCCTAATACTTCATATTAATCTGCATCGTTGTCAAACAGTTCCTCAGTTGTTGGCTGGCTACGTTATTTCACTGTTAGGAATGAAGTGGCTATAAGCATCTTTTTGTTTGGTTTGACCACATTTGAAGAACTATCTTCCCTCCTCCTTTTAAAACTGTTCCCTTGGGCATTACTTTCAGAACTAAAATCACTGGGTCAAAGCGTTGATCATTTTTTTGTCTCTCGATGGGTCTTGCCGGGAGACTCATCTTAATGGCCCTTTGGTGCCACAGTGGATCCCCCTGGTGGAGGATGCAGGTGGTTTGCAAGTGGATTCAACTCGAGGAAGAGCGGTGACTGAGGTTGCAGTCTCGAGAGCAAACCTTGCTGGGCAGCAGGCAGTTAAGCTTGATCGTATGCACATGACCCCCCCTCTCCTTCCTCTCAGATCCACTCCTCTCCATAGCTCAGCCCTTCTTCCTCTCATCTGCTAGAGAATTCAAGCATCTGTCCAGAACGTTCTTTATATATTGAATGGAGAGGACAGTGTCTATTAGTTTTTCTAATTCCATTTCCATGTCTTTCGTGCATCAGGTGCGGGCTTGTTCTCTTGCCTGTCCCAGCCTGAAGCTGCACTTACTCACAGATGGCAGTCACATGGTTACATCTGGCCTGCTCATTGTCCTTACCAAAAGCGTTCTGGTTAAAACCAGAGAGAGCCGGAGACTAGAGAAAATAGCAAAGAAAATCAGGACCAGATTACTTGAGGGAGCACAGTTTAATTTTGGTTTTAAATATACAGCTGGATACAACTTCTACCCAAAAATGGATTCTTGAATCAGTGCCAGTACGAGAAGGAAGCATGCCCTTTTCTCTTTTTCAAAGCCATGCCTGAATTTCCCCCTCAGCTTCCTTCTTCGTTGGGTGCCCTTGATTTTCCCAAAGCCTGTTTAGAACTTTCCCACTTTTCACTCTTGTTCTGCTTGCGCCCCACGGTGTACCCCTGGGAGTTTGCTGGGTCTGTGCCTTTTGAAGTACTCTTTCAGGTGCATGGGCTGGAAATTGCTTTTTTACTGTAGGCAGAAATTGGGGTGCTGTGGGTACAGCTCTCCTCCTTGGCTAATCCCACTGCAGTCGTATTTCTCAAACTCCTTCCCACCACACTGCTGGCCCGTGGGAGGAGCGCCCTACAATATAGATGCCACCTCTGCTAGCAGTCCTGTGGTTTCCCATCTGCAAGATGAAGTCAGGGTTCAGCGGTTTACACCAGCTCCTCTCAGCAGGCTGCTGCCCACCCCTCCCACACATCCCCCCGCCCCCCCAAGTGACATGTAGCATCCTCAAGTTACTTGCAGTTCCCCAAACTTGCCAGGCAATTTAGAGCCTCCAACCTGAGCAAGCACTGTTCTCATCACCTGGAGTGTTCTTCCTGTCCTTGTTCACTAGTCACCTACTTCTGAACCAGTTTCTGTCATTTCCATTGCACAGCCTTCTTCAACCACTTCAAATGATTATCTTTTTCTGCTTAGCATTCATTGAGCACTTACCTCTTTTAGGCATTGTGCCAATCCTTAACACATATGCCCTCATTTAGTCCTTACAGTCCTGGGAGGCAGGGCCTAGTGTCCACTAGTGCGAGGCTCGAGGTCACATGGCCTGAGTTCTTAGCCGCCCGGTGACACTGCCTTTTCTGGATTTCCCTCTGCCTGGCAGAGAGCACTCAGACTTGGCATAGTAGCCTGTGTGCGTGTGCACTCCTCCCCTCATCTCTGTCCTGCCCTCAAGAGGAGACAGCCCGCAAAACTTTGAAGATGTTGGAATGAGAGTCGTCATTTTTCACATCCTTTATAAACTTCTTCCATGCTCTTTTTATTTCTTTGTGGGAATTGTTAATTGAAACTTTGTTTATAGCCATCTACATGGGCCTATTGGGCTATCTGTCGGATTTTCATACTATAAGTATTTTTCACTTTCTGGCATGTGGCAACTTACTTGGTGTCTTAGTGTCGTGGAGGCTGTAAAAGGGGGAGAAGACGTGATGCTTGCCCTCTGTTTACAGAGACCACATGAGATGCAACTAGCAATTAAAGATGATACATTGAGTACTTTCACTGAGTATATGATTACATAGCATGCAAATTCTTTGGCATGGCATGCAAGGCCCTTCATGATTTGATTCTAGACACTTTTGCAGCTTTGTCTGCTACTTTCCCATACAGCCCCAAGGCCCCAACCATACTGATGTGTTTTGTGGTTCCCTGAACCTGCCATGCTTTAAATGTCTCTGTTCCTTTGCACATACTCTTCTTTTTACCAAGAATGCCTTCTCCCTCCTACCTGCCTGGTGACTTCTTATTCATCTTCTATGACAGCCTTCAGTGCAGCTTCCTTTAGACTTTTGGCTTTGGGTTTTCATGGCCTTTGTACATTTTTTTGGCAATGTGACCCTTATATCAATTTTGTAAGTCTGTTTTGCCTGTTGAACATTGAGCTACTTGAGGGCAAGGCCTGTGTCTCAGTGATGGAAAAATGGACGAGTGACAATGAAAATTAGATATATGGAAAGGAGGGAGTGATGCTGTTCCCACACGGCTGGTTGTCTGTCAGGAATCACATTTGGCTGCAGGAACAGAGATCTGAATAAAGGGACTTAAAGAGATGAGGGGTTCGTTCTCTCAGGTGAAACAAATTTGGAGGCAGGTGGTTAAGTGCCGGTGTGTGGGTGCCACAATGTCAGCAGGAGTCCAGGCTCTGTGCCTCTGCTCTGCCACCTTTCATGCATGGCTTCCCTCCTCAAGGTAACCTCATGGCTCCATATGGCTGCCAGAGTTACAGCCATCTCATCTATTCCAGACAAGAAGAAAGAGAAGGGCAGTGAGTAAAGAAAAAGTGTTCTCTCCATGCAGACAGACTTCTTGAAAAGATATCCAGGATCCCACCCAACAGCTCCACCTGCATCTCATAGGCCAGAATGGAGTCACGTGGTCACCTCTAGCTGAGTTTTGCAGAGATAAATACATGGTAACAAATAGAGGTTATTTGTGCGTTTAATTTAAAATGACATTTCTTTTCAAAAAAAAAAACAGTTGTTCAATCTGAAAAGACTTTTCTCCAAAGAAGATATAAAAGTGGAAAAGTGGCCAATAAACACGTGAAAAGGTGCTCTACATCATTAGTCGTTAGGGAAGTGCAAATCAAAAACACAATGAAGTACCACTTCACACCCTCTAGGATGGCACTAAAATCAAAAAGACATAATAACAAGTGTTGACAAGGATATGGAGAAATTTAAAACCTCATACATTACAGGTTTTGTAAAAAGAACTGTAGAATGGTGCAGCTACTTTGGAAACCAGCCTGGTAGTTCCCGAAAATGTTAAACATTGAGTTATCATACGACCCAGCAATTCTATTCCTGGGTATCAACCCAAGAGAATGAAAGCATCCATTCACAGAAAAACTTGTACCTGAATGTTCCATCGTAATAGCCAAAAAGTGGAAACAACCGAAGTGTCCAAACAATACTGAATGGATCAACAAATGGTGGTCTTTCCATATAATAAAGTATATGAGTGAAGTACTGATACATGCTGTAACTTGGATGAACCTCAAAAACATGATGGTAAAAGAAGCCAGTCACAAAAGACCACATAGTGTGTGATTCCATATATATGAAATGTCCAGAACAGGCAGATATATAGAGGCACACAGCAGATTAGTCGTTGCCTGGGGGGAGGAGGAATGGAGAGAGTACTAATGGGTTTTTTTGGGGGGGTGATAAAAATGTTCTAAAATTAGGTAGTGGTGATGGTTGCACAACTGTGACTATACTAAAAACCATTGTACACTTTAAAAAGGGTGAATTGTATGGTATGTGAATTACATCTCAATAAAGCTGTTTTAAAACCCAGCTTTTATCTGTTTGTAAGGCATATCTTCAAAATTAACCTCACAAGAAAGGAACTGGTAGGGGGTGGGGTGGGGTTCCTCAAACCAGTTAACATTTAAAGGATTGTATTCGTCTTCTCTTCATTTGAATCCTGGCTTTAAAACAGATCTGCCCTGCATGGTCAGGGTCAGATCCTTCTGGCTGGTTGCCCAGATGACCAAGATTCTGAGTGGTCTCTTTGTTCTGTAGACTTATCATTTCAAAAATGAACCTATTTTTCTGAGTCTCCAAAGCTGAGGAATAGAGATGCCAGGGAGTTAGCAAATAGATGTAGAAAGCCAGTTTATCTGCAAACCAGCAGAATGTCTGAAGGGGTTGCTCTGTGGGACTCTTGTTCCTAGGAGATTTTTTTGCTGGTGGATGGGCAGTTCAGTTGGAAGCCCGTGAGGAAGTCGTGTTGTCTTTGGAAAGGTCTCTATGCCAAGAGTCTGCAGGCAGGCAACTGGTGACCAAGAGCTCTGTCTCTATAAGCCTTCGATTCCTCATCAGTGAAACCAGAAAGATAATAGCCTTTTCACACCAGGGCAGCCGCACTGTAAATGCTGAGGGTATGCACCAGGGGTGCAGTTCTGGAATGGCAAATTTGGGGTGGCTCCAGAGGACACAGTTTGAAGAGTGAAAGAATGAGCATTGTCTGGCAGGAGAAGAGGGCCATGGACGTCATGGGGAGTGGTTGTCAGGATGGTTGTCATGGGGAGTGGTTGTCAGGTAGAACTGATGACTGGAAGGCTGCGGTAGCAGGAGTTGTCAGAAGTTCTAGATTTGAGGAGATGTGGTAAACGATATTAGTCATTGGACTAAAAAAATTCATCATCCTCCTTTCCCATTCGCCCTTGGATGTACATGTTGAATCCAGGCCCATCCTTGCGTTGCAACCAGGAGCTTCCATCCACATCACCTACCCCCAGAAGGAACCAATGAAACATCTTTTTGTTTTTGCAGGTTTTTATTCAGAGACCACAAGCAGATCTTCCACCCTCAGATCTCTGACTACAAAAGGTGCGATGGAACATTTTTCCCTTCCCCGTCCTTTTCCTTACTCCAGCCCAGGGTCTGTTTGGGGAACCTGCTCATCCCCAGGCCCCTCCCAAAGTGACTCACTAACGTGGTCTCTGACGCATCCCCAGGAAGGGAAGTGGGGTGACGGGGGGGCATCCCTTTGTGGGAGAGAGTGACCAATTATTTATCCTCCCGCATAGGATGCCCTGGCTTAATGACCTGTAAGGGCCATTTCAGCACTTCCATTCCATCTGTCCCCAAGGCCTCACCTTAGGTGAGAACTTTGGCTCTCATTCAGCTCTCAGGGTGTCTGCCTCCTCACAGCTGAAGGTCCTTCTTGTCTGAGATGGACAGTATTACCTAGTAGTATGCGTGCTCTAGGACCATGAATGACATCAAGACTAACCGAGAACTATACCAGCAATACACCGCCATGGACCCCAAGGTGCTGGCCCGCATCTCCAGGCTGCTCATCGTCTGCCAGGGTGCAGGCATTTCTGTACCCAAGGGCATCAGAAACATCTTTGAGTTTACCTGGGAGGAGCTGATCACTGACCCCACGATCCCTACCCCTTCTGAGATCCTGGGCCTGGAGATCAGCATTGGAGCCCCGCCCGTGGTGCTTATGGAACCGGCCCCTGTGCAGGCCCCTGTCCAGAACAAGCCACCTCCGCCAGTGCTACCACTGCCGATGCTGCCCGCTTCCACTGGGCCGGCCAAATTCTCCACACACTCTCCTACCCACGGCCAACGGGGCCATCCAGCCAGGAGACCCTGCACAGGTTCCAGAGGCAGTCTATCCACCTATTGACCGAGCTCCTCACCCTGAAGATGAAGGCCACGCTGGAGTCCATGTTCAGTAAGTCAGCGAAGTCTGGCTCACCGGATCCTGGCTCATTTTTCTAGGCCTGGAAGGGTCTGGCCTGGGCATGTGTGTATGTATCCACTGCACCCACCCCAGACAGGTCTACAAGAATGCGCCGTGAAAAGGTGGCAGCCAAGGGTCAGCTTTGCAACTCAGCTCCTTCCTGAGACCACCCCCAAGAATCATCCTTTCACCCCTCTCCGTTCTCCATTTTGTCCTCCCATCCCTCCAGCTTTGCTGAGCCCAGGTTGAGACGTTGGCCATGAGAACAGTGTGAGGTGTTGAAAGGGGGAGTTTGTGGAAATGATGCCAAGGTAGAGAGAGGCAGCACCCAGGAGGAGGGGGTAAATCGGGAGGGCCAGTTGGTGGGTAGCAAGACAGAGCCAAGCAGAGCCAGAACCAGGAGAGTCGTGAGAACTGGGAGAACACCGTAGAAGAGAACTTTAAAGATTTCTCTTAATTACTCTGAGCCTTCTCCAGCATTAAAAAATCTTTTTCTTCCAGAAATTGGTTGTTTTGTAACAACAGGGCACTTTAGAATATCTGGTCTACCGTACAACTAGGACAAAAACTTCATTATTATACTTTTGATTAAAAAAATTAAAATAAAAAAATTGAAAGCAGAATCCCATCTGTTCCACTCCAGATTCTTCCACAAACATCCCAGCCATGGGAGTGAACTCACCTTACCAGCTTGTCTACGAGTACTCTACTGGCTGGCTGAGCTTTTCCCTCTCAACCGGAAGGGAAGTCAAGAAAAAACAGGTAACAGTGATTCCCAGCAAGACCTTTTGACCTACCTTTGGTGGTGGGGGTGGGATGGGGAGGGGGATAGAAGATTTCCTGTGTAGGTTGATGAGATGATTTGATTTGGTTTTCTGATAGGAAGGATATATAGCTGCCCTGGCCGGAGACCCAGCAGCTATTGACAGATTCTGTCCCATAAAAGGTGACATATCTCAACCAAGTCACTCCACTTTGCAGTCTCATCGTTTGAATGTTTACAAGTGCTCCATTTCTGTTAATGCGGTTCCTCTCACCTGGGGCAACACCCCTAGCAAACCCACATCTTCCACCTCCTATGTTATCCCATACTCACCCCCTCTTCTCAGAGAGAGACCTATGTTACCCATACTCACCCAGCAAGTGGGGGAACCAGTACCTGAACGGACGTATTTGGATACCAAGCCTAACCGTGTGTCCCCAGCTGGGTCAATTTATGTGGGCAGAAAACAGACATAGAGGCCATTTCTATTCTATTGCAGAAAACACAGAGCAGAAGGAAAGGCTTAAAGGAAAGAACTGGTGGCAGGTGAGACCAAACAGGGTAGCAGTGACTGTGCAGCCAGAGCTTGGAGGAGAGATGAGTTGGGGCTGGAGAGGGCAGAGAAGGAACTTTCTCTCGTGGAACTTCCAGGGCCCCCAAGGCTGTGGTGGTAGAGTGGTGGGGTAGGGGAGGGACTGTATTCGCAAAGTGGTGGTGGGAGGATCCACAGAAGTTTGGGATGCTCAAAGACTGTCCAGTGATTGCCACAGACACTGGAGGTAAGGCTAGAAGTTGAGAAGCTTGGATTTTATTCCTGAGCCCACCTCGGGTTGCTATGAGATTTGCCTTCTTCCAGGCCTCACTCTCCGTATCAAGTTGATCCTGTAGCCTTTCAGTCAGTGAACAAATGTTTATTGAACAATTGCTAGTTGTCAGTCACTGTTCTTTTTTTTGGTACACGGGCCTCTCACTGTTGTGGCCTCTCCCATTGCGGAGCACAGGCTCCGGACGCACAGGCTCAGCGGCCATGGCTCATGGGCGAGGCCGCTCCGCGGCATGTGGGATCTTCCTGGACCGGGGCACGAACCCGTGTCCCCTGCATCGGCAGGCGGACTCTCAACCACTGCACCACCAGGGAAGCCCCAGTCACTGTTCTGAATGCTGTGGGTACATGTGTGGATTTTAAGACAAAGAACACCTTCCCTGACGGAGGTGACATCCTCAGACTCTTGTTTCCCCTGTTCCTTTACCTCTCATGACACATTTTCTGTCACTGTGAGCATCACTTCCAGCATCCCTCTTTATATGCTCCTGGTTTATCGTATCTCCTCCTGAGCTGGCCCTAAATCAATGCAGTCACTTTGAGGGGAAACAAAGTATCCTCAGGACACCCAGTGATTTCATGATTTTTCTTCCTAATGACCTCAGGGGTGATGCCTTGAGTAACGTTGTTCCAAAACAAAAGTTACATGTCTGTTGGTCTCTTTGTCTATGTGGCTGTTTTCCTCTGCCACCCAAGGATGTGATTACCCCATGATGTTGCATCATTCTCACTAGGATGTTCAACGCTGCTGCATTTCTTATAGGTTCCTGATACTGTTTAGAAATTATTCTCACACATGTGTGCTAGGATGGGTGGTTAACCTTCCCTAATAGTTTATAAGTAACCGTGTGTCCTAGCTTGCCCAGGAAAGTCCCAGTTTATGCTGTTGTCCTGGCATAACTATTAATTATACCCACTTTCACTCCAAAGTACCCTAGCTTAAAGAACATATTGTAGAGTCGTTGTGGTTTTAAGTCATTTTGGGTTTGGGACCTCTGCTATCTGTTCCATGTACACGTGCTGTCACACCTTGCCAGCTGGCCCCCTTTGCAGTTCTAGGGTCATGCAGACTTGGAGCAGACAGGCTCCAGGAGTTGGACCTACTCCCTGAGCAGACAACAGCTATTTCTGGAGCACAGCCCAACTTTACAGGCAGAGAATTGAGAGAAATCTGTCAACAGTGGTTCCTGGTTGTCATACTTGGGGACCCAAAGCAACTAGAGGCAGGCCAGAAATGGATGCTCAAGCCAGCAGAGGTTCCAGGAGGTCAGCCAGCAGGTAGGTGGGCCTCAGGGTCAAGTCTCTGGTCTCATGGCTGGAGGAGTCAGGAAAGGGACCAGGAACCACTGAAGGTGACAGATATCAGACATGGTACCCAAGCAGCAACCAGAAACCTCGAGGCTTGGCTGACAGTGAGAAAGTCTCCATTCTGAGGCCTTCAGGGCTCAGTTGGAGCCTAAGCAATGCCCCTGGCCTGAAGACTCATTTTATTTTTGAGTCCAAGGTGAAGATGAGCCTACATATATCAAGGAAGAGCATGTGGCTCCAGCTGAGTAGGCAGCAGAGGCTCAGAAGCAGGCAGGACCTGAATAGATGCTTCTGGAAATTCAGCCATGGATGATCACCTCCACAATTTTATGTCATCATATCCTCATACCACCTAAGACTTGCCATGGGGGATAACTGTGAAAATAATGGAAATAAGCACAAAACATTGCCACCACAGATTTGAGCAGGCAGAAGAAAGAATCAGCTCGAAGACAGGACAATGGAAATTATTGAGTCTGAAGAACAGAAAGAAAAGAGATTGAAGAAAAATGAACAGAGCCTAAGGGAACTGTGGGACACCATCAAGTGGCATATGCATGTGGGAGTCCCAGAAGAGGAAGAGAGATCAAAAGAGGCAGAGAAAATATTTAAGAAATAATGGCTGAAATTTTCCCAAATTTGATGCAAGACATGAATATAAACGTCAGAGAAACTCAGCAGGCTCCCAGAAAGATGAACTCAGAGAAACCCACACCAAGACACATTAATCGTCAAACTTTCAAAAGACAAAGACGAAAAGAGAATCTTGAAAGCAGTAAGAGAGAAGTGAATCCTCACATACAATGAATTTCAATAAGATCATTAGCAGGTTTCTCATCAGAATTTGGAGGATACAAGGTACAGGGCAAATACATTCAAAATGCTTAAAGAAAAAACCTGTCAGCTAAGAATCAATCCTGAATTCAGGAAAACTGTACTTCAAAACTGAGCAAGAAATTAAGACATACAAAACCTGAGGCAGTTCATGACAACTAAATCTGTGCTGCAGGAAGTGCTGAAGGGAGTCCTGCAAGGTGAAATGAAAGGACACTAGAGAGAACCACAAAGCTATATGGAGAAATAAAGAGCTCAATAAAGGTAATACATAGGAAAGAATAAAAGCTAGTATTATTGTAACAGCAGTTTGTAACTGCACTTTTTGTTTTTCTACATGATTTAAGAGACTAATATATTTAAAGAAAAAAATTAGTGTAAAAGCCAGTATTACTGTTAACTTTGGTTTGTAGCTCCAAATCTTAGTTTCTACATAATTTGAAAGATTTAAAAGAAATGTTAATTTATGTTTTGGGACATACGATATAAAAAGATGTAATTTTTAGGACATTAACAACTGACAGTGATGGGGATGATGCTGTAAAGGAGGAGAGTTTTTGTACGTTATTGAAGTTTTGTACGTTATTGAAGTTGTAATCCCCATGGTAACCACAAAGAAAATAACTACAATATACAGAAAAGGAAATGAGAAATTTTAAAATTTCACTACAAAAAATTAAAACAAATTAAGACAGTAATGCAGGATATGAAGAACAAAAACTCTAATAAGGCATATAGAAAATAAAAAACACAGTAACAGAAGCAAGTCCCTCCTTATCAGTAATTCCTTTAAATGTAAATTGGCTAAATTTTGTAATCAAAAGACTGAGATTGGGAGAATGAATAGCAACTCATGATCCAACTATACGCTATAAGAGACTCACTTGAGATCCAGAGACACAATTGGGTTTGAATGTGAAAATATGGAAAAAGATATTCCATGCAAATAGTAACCAAAGGAGAGCAGGGGTGACTATACTAATATCAGATAAAATAGACTTTAAATTTAAAAAGATTACAAGAGACAAAGAAGGACATTCTATAATAATAAAATTTCAATACAGTAAGAAGATACAACAGTTATAAACATTTATGCACCTAATGACAGGCTGTCAAAATATATGAAGCAAAACCTGACCAGTTGAAGACAAGTAGTTCTACAGTAATAGTGGGAGACATCAATAACCCACTCACAATAATGGATAGAATAACAGACAGAAGTAAGAAAATAAAAAACAACACAATAAACCAACTAGATCTAACAGACACATGCAGAACACAAACAAAACAACAAAAACAGTGCACATTCTTTTCAAGTGTACATGGGACATTTCTAGGATAGATCATATGTTAGGCCACAAATTAAGTCTCAGTAGATTAAAAGAAATAGATTTCACTCAAAGTATATTATCTTACCACAATGGGATGAAGTTAGAAATCAGTAACAGAAGGAAAACTGGAACGTTTACAAAATTGTGGAAATTAAATAACACACACCTAATCAATGGATCAAAGAAGAAATTACAAGGAAAACTATAAAATACTAGAGACAAATGAAAATGAAAACAGCGGGCTTCCCTGGTGGCACAGTGGTTGAGAGTCCACCTGCCGATGCAGGGGACACAGGTTCGTGCCCCGGTCTGGGAAGATCCCACATGCTGTGGAGTGGCTAGGCCCGTGAGCCATGGCCGCTGAGCCTGCGTGTCCAGAGCCTGTGCTCCGCAACGGGAGAGGCCACAACAGGGAGAGGCCCATGTACTGCAAAAAAAAAAAAAAAAAAGAAAATGAAAACAGCATACCAAAACTTATGGGGTACAATGAAAGCAATGCTAAGGGGAAAATTTATAGCTATTAATGCTTACATTAAAAGGCAAGAAAGATCTCAAGTAAACAACCTAACTTTACAACTTAAGGAACTTTAAACTAAACCCAAAGCTAGAGAAGGAAGGAAATAAGGGTTAGAGCAGAGATAAACTAAATAGACAATATAAAAACAACAGAAAATCAATGAAACCAAAAGTTGATGCTTCAGAAAGATCAACACAATTGACAAATCTTTAGCTAGATGGACTAAGAAAAAAAGAAAGGAGACTCAAATTCCTAAAATCAGAATTGAAAATGGGACACAACTACTGATTCTACAGAAATAAAAGGGATTATCAGAGAGTACTATGAACAACTAACTGTATGCCAACAAATTGGATAACCTACATGAAGTGGACAGGTTCCTAAAACACAAAACCTACTTAGTCTAAATCATGAAGAAATAGAAAATTTGAACTAGACCTATAAATAGTAAGAGATTGAATCAGTTATCAAAAATCTCCCAACAAAGAAAATCCCTGGACCTGATAACTTCAGTGATGAATTCTCCCAAACATTTAAAGAAGAATTAATGCCAATTGTTCTAAAATTTTTCCCCAAAATTGAAGAGGGAACACTTCCCAACTCATTCTGTGAGGCCAGTATTGCCCTGATATTGGAGCCAAAGACACTAGAAGAAGACTACAGACTAATATACCTGATGAACATTGATGCAAAATTCCTTAGCAAAATATTAGCAAACAGAATTCGGCAGCATAATAAAAGGATTATACAACATGACACTAAACAGGATTTATTCCTGGAATGCAAGCATGGTTCAACATATAAAACTCAATCATTGGAACTTCTCTGGTGGTCCAGTGGTTGACTCCATGCTGCCAATGCAGGGGGCCCTGGTTCGAACCCTGTTCAGGGAACGAGATCCCACATGCCTCAACTAAAAGATCCCGCATGCCGCAATGAAGATCCCGAGTGCCACAACCAAGACCTGGCACAGCCAAATAAATAAATATTTTAAAAAATTGAAAAGAAAGATTTGGTCTATACCTATAATGGAATATTATGTAGCCTTAAAAAGGAAGGGAATTCTGCAATATGTTATAACATGGGTGAAACATGAGGACATTATGCTACATGAAACAAACCAGTCACAAAAAAGACAAATACTGTATGATTCCACTTATAGGAGGTACTTAGAGTAGTCAAAATCATAAAGATAGAAAGTAGATTGGCAGTTGCCAGGGGCTGGGGGTAGGGGAGAATGGGGGGTATTGTTACAGAGTTTCAATTTTATAAGATAAAAAGAGTTACGGGAATAGATGGTGATAACGGTTGCACAACACTGTGAATGTATTTAATACCACTGAACTTGCCTCTTAAAATTTAAGTTGGTAAATTTTTGTTATACGTATTTTACCACAAGCACACACAAAAGCCCGCAAAACATCACAGTCTTGAGTCTCAGTTGATGTACTCTGCCCTCTGCCGAAGGCCGAGGTAAGCCAGCATCAGAGAAGTGTTGAAGCCCTTGAGCCATTGAGCCATTGAGATGGAGCTGGGACTTTTTGTCTTAAGTCAGAAGTGTCACAAGGGAATCCCTTCTGCATCCACCACAGCCATGTGTGTGCTGTCTCTACCCAGGACCAGGCCGCCCTT
The DNA here is from genome assembly GCF_949987515.2 of Delphinus delphis. Lineage (NCBI taxonomy): Eukaryota > Metazoa > Chordata > Mammalia > Artiodactyla > Delphinidae > Delphinus > Delphinus delphis. The sequence goes on along the minus strand of NC_082692.2, from coordinate 100,317,929 downwards.
GGGGAAATGTGGCTGGATTCACCACTCTGCATGAGTGTTCCTGACACACACTCGGTTGACTCACAGAGCGCCGCCTCTGTTTCATCAGTGACCTGCTGGGGATGCTTATCCCTGGAAGCATAAATGATTCCCACAGTTATTTTGATTCTCAAGGGATGCAGCTGTCCTGCTCTCCCCGCCCCCTCACCCCAGGTGAACATGACGTCTTGAGAAACCATTTTCTAAAACCCTCCCTAACCTGTTCATCTCCAGCTACAGGCAAACCCCCAAATTTGGAAGAAGTAGTCTTGACATCCCCACAACGAGGAGCGGGAACCTCTGCCTCTGAGGTTATCGAGTTCAGCGACCCCTGCCCTGAAGCCCGGGAGAAGCTGCAGGAGATGTGTCGCCTTGTGTGAGCACCTTAGTGGTTGGGGGTGTATGGGAGAGGAGGGCACAGCCTGTGTGTGCGTGGAGGGGGATCACGGACATGTTGGCTACCCCGTGCCCCCAGCCACAGTGACAGGGTGATAGTTGTCCCTCACACACAGGTCCCTAGTCCTTCCACAATCACAGTCATTTTCAGTCCTACTATGACCTTATGAGGAAGGCAGGTTTATTCCCGTTTTATAGATGAGGAAACTGAGGTACCCCAAGCACATGGTAAGGCATTATCTGAGGTCCCACAGCTCAATGGGCCTGTCCCAGGGCAATGTTCTTTGCCTCCTCACCAGTGAGACCCCTTTGCATGGCTTCTTAAAGTTTACACACCCTTACAGTTAAGAATGTTTATTTCTTGACATAATTTGTCAGATGTTCTCTTAGAAAAAAAGGAACAGCTCTCAAAACAAAAAACACTGACATGGGTGATTAATGGTATTTATGATTTTGTGTGTCCCACAAGTCCGAGCAAGTGAATCTGCGTTCCTCCAAAGGCCTGGACCATGGGCCATAAAGGATTTCAAACCTAGTTACATCTAAGCATATATGTGTCCTGGGGCTCACAGGCCACTGTCACTGCAGCTGTAGAATATGCGTAGAGGGCAGCCACCCAGTTTGCTCCTTACTGTGACATTCCAGAAGGAAGCTGTCTTCCTTTGTAAGCTCAGGATTGAGAGGTGATCAAAGCCTCCAGCTCTGCCACCCCGTTCCACACGCAGCTCCACTCCATGGGTCCCCACTCCTGTGCAAAAGGTGGAAATCAGGCCAGGGCCGGTCTCAAAGGGGTATGGGGACCTTCCCAGTTCTTCCTAAAAACATTACCTATAAGGATGAGGGGTTGGGGTAGGGACAGATACTTTGGGGACAGGGAAATGGAATGGGAGTCTGGGGAGCTGGGGAGGGGCTGTAGAGAGTCTGGTGAGTGAGAGGCAAGTGGCTAGAAAATATGTTGGTCTCCTTCCCTGCAGAGAAGCCGAAAGGGTCTCGTGGAAAGGGAGGAATATCTTCTACCCATGATCTTACGCAACTACAGGGCAAAGATGCCCCCTCATCTATGTCTACCCCCAAAGGGGTTGCTCAGATCCCAAGTTCCCACCATCCGCACCCTCCAGGTGCTCAGACTTCCACTCCCACCCCTCACCAACCTCCTGCCCATCATCTTCACTTGGACCGGCATTCTCAGGAATGGAAGGCACCCAAGAAGGCCATCAAGTTGCATTACACCTTCTATGATGGGTCCTTCTTCGTTTAGTATCCTTTTATTTGGTGCTTCCCTTTCTCCCCAGCAGCTCAGCCCAGAGAACTCCAGGCTTTGACAAAGCCAGAGTGTTTCCTTTGGCTTTTCATTTGGTCGGAGAAGTCTGGTGACGGGTCCTCTGGGATATTAAGAGTTTGTTCAGGTCAGAGAAGAAGTACCAAGAGTCAAGCCTCAAATTCAGTCCTGATCAACCAGTACGTACTGAACCCGACTATCTGTGATTATGTGTCAGTGCGGGCTGGGGGTGCAGCAGCAGTTCCTGCCTTCGAGGCTGTCCCAGGTGGGAAGAGATTGGAGACACAGAACAATTCATCTCTAGCCGAGAGAAGGTGATAGGAGACCCTCCATCCTGGGGGGGGGGGGTCTTTGTCCTTCTGTCCCAGGCTCAATGGGTAAGTACTGTGGTTCTTGCATACTTTGCCCCCAAGATCCCTGTATTTGGAGTCTAACCCGCACTGCACATACCCCACCTGGCACATGCTCGGGTTGATCTGCAGCTGAGGTCTGGCGGTATTCATGAGAATGTGGGCAGCTGGGTCCCAACCTCGGGGTGTGTTAGTGGCACAAGGGGACACATTTTCTCGTTGAGAATCTGGTGAAAGCTATAGACCCTCTTCCCAGAAATATGAACTGATACACATGCATGTAAAACATTTCCTGTGATTACAGGGGGTCTGCAGACCTTCAAAGCTTGTCCATGCACCAAGAACCCTAGACTGAGAAAAACTAAGATTTCTAACATGCAGGGTAAAGGCTGAGAGTTATGCATATTTTAGCATGAATGGAGTCAGGTTGCTTTCTTCATTCACAGATGTTTATCGAGTATTATATGCAATGATTAATGGAATGGAGTGAATGTACCACTTTACCTTAGAGGGAGGTGGCTCTCTGAGCCGTCTCAACAGGCGGCTCGGCAGGCCTTTCTGGCCATGGCCCCCCTCGCTTCCTTTGGCCTCCTCTCCACTGAACTGGGAATTCAGAATTGCAGTGCCTGTCAAAGGAGTCCTATGGTTTCTCTGACCATAAATGAGTGCATTCATTACCCTCTGCTCAGCCCTGCTTCCAGGGCACCTTGTGCATTGAACTCAGCACACACCTTCCCAGGCAGCTGCTGCTCACAGGGGTCATGGGGCTCCCTCTCCCCCCTTTTCTTCCTCAACACTGCATTGAATGGGACCATCACCCTGAACTCGTGAAGCAGGTTGCTATTGGCAGGACCAGAGAGGGGTGGACAAGTGTAGATCAGGGGATCAAGGTACTGCAGACCAGCCTGCTGGGATCCATGTTCCCTTCCCTGCCACAGAATCCCAAGGACCCCCTGCTGGGACCACCCGAGACCTCAGGCCATCGATGCTGGTGCGCTTGACTCAGACCCCAGTGATCTTGGTCATTAATGTATTTCTGCTGTGGGAGTCCCAAGAGGCCTGGATTCTAGGCCCAGTTCTTCTTGGTGACCCTGCATAAGCCATTCCATCTCTCTGGGCCTCACTTCTCTCCATTATAAGGTGAGAAAGTTGGACCCAGTGATCTTGAAGGACAGCATCTGCGTTACTGTGATCAAATGGCCAAAACACACGTGCAGGTGTTGGATCCCTCTGGATTAGAGAAAATGTTTGGGAGACACTTCCTTCCCTCATGGGTTCCACAGAACCCTGGACTTGGCAGCTAATTCTGTCTTCACGGAGACTGCTGGGCAAAACTTTCAGGTAGAAGTGATGTGTCTGCCCTTGGATTGCCAAAAAGCTCCAAGCCCCAGTGGGTTTGCACTGGTCAGTGTCAGACCCCAGAACCATCCCCGGCATCGCTTTCATTTGGGCTGTCAGCATCTCCTTGGACCTCTCTCCTCAATGGCTGAGTCTCCTGTCAAACTTCCCTCAAGTCCTTTTTTCATACAAAGATACAACTCACCACATTAAAAACAAACCATAATCCCCATGTGCCCAGTACTGTGCTAAGTGCTGTTCCTTTAGGGATTTGTTGAGCACTCAGAACTGCTGTGTGAGGTGCACTTTTTTTTTAATATGTAAAATGCACATAACATTTACCATTTTAAGCATTTTGAAGTGTACAATTCAGTGGCATTCATAGTGTTGTACAACCATCACGACTATCTAGTTTCCAGCACTTTTTCATCACCTCAGAAGGAAACCATGTACCTAATAAGCAGTCACTCCCCATTTCCCCTCCCCCACAGTCCCTGGCAACTGCTCATCTCCTTTCTGTCTCTATGCATTTCCCTATTCCAGACACTGCATATAAATGGAGTCACACAGTATGCGGTCTTTTTATCTGGCTTCTTTCACTTAGCATAATGTTTTCGAGGTTCTTCCATGTTGTAGTATGCATCAGTTCTCCCAGTTCCCCGACCAGGGATTGAACCCCAGCCCTTGGCAGTGGAAGCACAGAGTCCTAACCACTGGACCTCCAGGGAATTCCCTCCTTTTGTTTTTTTGATTGGGGTGAAATTCACATGACATAAAATCAGTCCTTTTAATGTGTACAATTTAGTGGCATTTAGCACATTCACAGTGTTGTGCAACCAACTCCTCTATTGAGTTCACCCCAAAAGAAAATCCTATACCCATTAATTGGTCACTCCTCATTTCTGCCTACCCCCAGGGGCAACCACCAATCTGTTTTTTTGTCTCTATGGATTTGCCTATTCTGCACATCTCATATAAATGGAATCTTACAGTATGTGGCCTTTTATGCCTGGCTTCCTTCACTTAATGTTTTCAAGATTCATACATGTTGTAGCATGTGTCAGAATTTCCTTCCTTTTCGTGGCTGACTAATATTCTATTGAATGGATATACCACTTTTTAAAATCCATTCTTTCATTTATGGACATTAGATTGCTCCCACCATTTGGCTAGTATGAATAATGCTGCTATGAACATTCTTGGAGAAGTTTTTATTTGCACACTGTTTTTATTTCTTTTCGGTCTATACCTAGGAGTGGAATTACTGGGTCATATGATAATTCTATATTTAACTTATTAACTTATTATGAAAACATTCAGAATGTTTTCCAAAGTGGCTGCACCATTTTACATTCCCACAGCAATGTGTGAGGGTTTCAATTTCTCCACATCCTTGACTATACTTGATATTTTCCAATTTTTAATTTCCAGCCATTCTAGTGGGTGTGAAGTGATACCTTGTCATGGTTTTGACTTGCATTTCCCTAATAACTAATGATTAGGAGCATTTTCATGTGCCTTCTTTGTATAATCTTCTTTGTAGAAATGTGTATTCAAGTCCTTTGCCAATTTTTTGATTAAGTTGTGAGTTCTTTTTATATTGTGGATACTAGACCCTTATCAGATATATAATTTACATATATTTTTCCTGTACTGTGAGGTGTCTTTTCATACTCTTGATAGCATCCTTTGATATACAAAAGATTTAAATTTTGATGAAGTCCAGTTTTTCTATATTTTTGGATTTTATATCTAAGAAACTATTCCTTATTCCTCTGTTTTCTTCTAAGAGCTTTATAGTTATAGCTCTTAGGTCTAGATCTCTGGTCCATTTTTCAGTTGATCTTTGCATATAGTATGAGTAAGGGTCCAACTTCATTCTTTTGCATGTGGTTCCCAAGTGTCCTAGCACTATTTGTTGAAGAGACTATTCTTTCCCTCATTGAATGGTCTTGTCGCCCTTGTTGAAAATCAATTGACCATAGATACATGGGCTTATTTTTGGGCTCTTAATTCTGTTCTGTTGATATATATGTCTATTATGCCAGTACCACACTGTTTTATTATCACTTTGTAGTAAGTGTTGAAATCAATAAGTGTGGGTCCTTCATCTTTATTCTTTTCTTCAAGATTATTTTGGTTATTTGGGTACCCTTGCAATTCTGTACGAGTTTTAGGATCAAGTTTTCCATTGCTGCAAAAAAGATTGATGGGATTGTTAGGGATTGCATTGTATTGGGTTGGCCAAAAAGACCCTAAGATGTTACAGAAAAACCCAAACAAATTTTTGTCCAACCCAATATCTGTAGATCACTGTGGGAAGCATTGCCATTAACAATATTAATTCTTCCAATCCATGAACACCGGGAACAAATGATCTGAAATGCTATATGAGCAACAACTACAATAGAAAAGTAATAAACAAAAGGAAATGATACCGTTTACAATAATATCAAAAAGGATAAAATACTTTGGAATAAATTTAACCAAGGAGGTGCAAAACTCGTACACTGAAAACTACAAAATATTGCTGAAGTAGAGAGGACTGAAATGAATGGAAAGACATCCCATGTTCATGAAGGACAACTTATTTCTATGTGTTGGTGTTGTATCCTGCAACTTTGCTTTGCATGTTTCTAGAAATTCGTCCTTTTCAACTAGGTTACCTAACTGGTAGAGGTACAGATCTTCATATAATTCTCTTATGATCTTTTTTCATTTCTGTAAGGTCAGTAGTAATGTCCCCACTTTCATTTCTGATTTTAGGAATTTGAGTCTTCCTTTTTTTTTCCCCCTCAGTCAGTGTAGCTAAAGTTTTGTTAATTTTACAGATCGTTTCAAAGAACCAGTTTCGGGTTTTGCCAGTTCTCTCTATTGTTTTTTCTGTTCTCTGTTTTGTTTTTCTTTTCTCTAATCTTTATTATTTCCTTCCTCTGCTAGCTTTAGTTTTACTTTACTGTTCTTTTTATAGTTCATTATGGTAGAAGGTTGGGTTATTGAATTGAGATCTTTCTTCTCCTTTAATATGAATATTTAAAAAATTTTATTAGTGTGTAGTTGATTTACAATGTTGTTAGTTTCTGCTGTACAGCAAAGTGAATCACTTATACATATATCCACTCATAGTTTTTTAAATTTTTAATCTTTTTATCTTTTTTTAAATTGAAGTATCGTTGATTTACTGTATCCACTCTTTTTCAGATTCTTTTCCCATACAGGTCATTACAGAGTATTGAGAAGAATTCCCTGTGCTATACAGTAGGTTCTTATTAGTTATCTATTTTTTATATAGTAGTGTGTATATGTCAATCCCAATCTCCCAGTTTGTCCCTCCCCCCCCTTTTCCCCCCTAGTAACATAAGTTTGTTTTCTACATCTGTGACTCTATTTCTATTCTGTAAATAAGTTCATTTGTACCATTTTTTTAGATTCCACATATAAGTGATATCATAAGATATTTGTCTTTCTCTGACTGACTTACTTCACTCAGTATGACAATCTCTAGACTGTATAAACAAATGAAATAATGCCATTTGCAGCAACATGGATTGGGCCTAGAGACTGTCATAATGTGAATATTTATAGCTGTAAATTTCTCTCTGAGTACTGCTTTCACCTGATCCCATAAGTTTTGGTATTTTGTGTTTTTGTTTTCATTTATCTTAAAGTATTTTCTGATTTCCCTTGTGATTTATTCTCTATCCATTAGTTGTTTAAAAGTGTGTGCTTAATTTCCACTGTCTGTGAATTTTCTAAATTTCCTTCTGCCAGTGATTTCTAGTTTCATTCTGTTGTCAGAGAATATACTCTTTATGGTTCCAGTTTTTTGAAATTTATTGAGACTTGTTTTGTGGCCTAACATACTGTGTAAACCAGAGAACAATCCTTGTGAACTTGAGAAGAACGTGTATTCTCCTGTTGTCAAGTGGAATGTTCTGTATATGCCTGGTAGCTCTAGTTGGTTTATACTATTGTTCAAGTCCTCTGATTTTCTGTCTAGTTTTTCTAGCCATTGTTGAAAGTAAGGTAGTGAAGTCTCTTTTATTGTAGAACTATTTCTTCCTCTAATTCTGTGCATTTTTGCTTTATATATTTTAGGGCTCTGTTGTTAGGTGTTTATATGTCTATAGTTGTTATATCTTCTTGAGGTATTGGCCCTTTTCTCAATACATAATGTCTTTCTTTGTCTCTTGTAAAAATTTTTACTAAAGTCTATTTTGTCTGATATCAATACAGCCACCTTTCTTTTGGTTACTATTTGCATGGAATATCCTTTTCCATCATTTCACTTTCAACCTAGTTGTGTCTTAGCATCTAAAGTGAGTCTCTTGTAGATAGCATATAGTTGAGTAATATATTTTGTTTTGTTTTTATCCATTTGGCAGATCTCTGCCTTTGGAGAGTTTAATCCATTTATATTTAAAGTAATTGATGATATGGGAGGACTGAATTCTGCCATTTTGCTGTTTGTTTTCTTTCTTTTTCATGGAAAGGCATTTTAGTTTTATGTATGTATGGGGGCTGCATTGGGTCTTTGTTGCTGTGCACGGGCTTTCTCTAGTTGTGGCAAGTGGGGGCTACTCTTTGTTGTGGTGCATGGGCTTCTTATTATGGTGGCTTCTCTTATTGTGGAGCACAGGCTCTACGCACAAGGGCTTCAGTAGTTGTGGCCCATGGGCTCAGTAGTTGTGGCTCGCGGGCTCTCGAGCACAGGCTCAGCAGTTGTGGCACATGGGCTTAGTTGCTCCGTGGTGTGTGGGATCTTCCCGGACCAGGGATCAAACCTGTGTCCACTGCATTGGCAGGTGGATTCTTAACCACTGCGCCACCAGGGTAGTCCCAAGGCATTTTATTTTAAATACAGCAGTGTGTACATGTCAATCCCAAACTCCCAATCTATCCCTCCTCCCACCCTTCTCCCCAGTAACCATAAGTTCCTTCTCTAAGTCTGTGAGTCTATTTCTGTTTTGTAAATAAGTTCATTTCTTTCATTTTTTCTTCTTGGATACAGCATATAAGTGATATCATATGATATTTGTCTTTCCCTGTCCTACTTATTTCACTTGGTATGATAATCTCTAGGTCCATCCATGTTGCTGCAAATGACATCATTTCATTCTTTTTAATGGCTGAGTAATATTCCATTATATATATGTACCACATCTTTATCCATTCATCTGTCAGTGGACATTTAGGTCACTTCCATGTCTTGGCTATTGTAAACAGTGCTGCAATGAACAATTGGGGTGTGTTTATCCTTTCGAACCATGTTTTTCTCTGGGTATATGTTGAAGAGTGGGATTGCTGGATTATATGGTAGCTCTCTGATTTCCTTTTCTCCACACTTTCTAGTTATTTTCTTATTGGTTTCCCTGGTATAATGGGTTGAATAATGTCTAACAAAAATTTATGTTTATCTGGAACCTCAGGATATGACCATATTTAGAAATAGGGTCTTTGCAGATATAATTATTAAGATGCAGTTATATTGGATTAGAATGAGCCCTAATCCACTGATGTCCTTATAAGAAGAGAAAACAGACACACAGAGAGGGAAGAACACCACGTGATGACTGAGATAGACGTTAGAATGATACATCTATAAACCAAGGAATGCTAAAGATTCTTGGTAACCACTAGAAAAATAGGAAGAGGCAAGGAAGTGTTCTTCCCCAGAGCCTCCAAGAATATGGCCCTATCAGCACCTTGATTTCAGACTTCTAGACTCCAGACTGTGAGAGAATAAATTTCTGCTGTTCAAGTCACCCAGTTTGTGGTACTTAGTTACAGCAGCCTGAAGAAACTAATTACATTTGACAACGTATTAGTTTGAGTTAAGACCAACTTAGCCTCAGTAACATGTAAGACTCTGCTCCTATACAGCTCCATTCCTCCTCCTTTATTTTGTTGTTAACAGAAATTAACTCTTTATACATACATTGCCATTAATATAGATTTACAAGTATTGTTTTATGCACTTGTTTTCTCAAATCATATAGGAAAAAAGGAATTATAAACAAAATAATAATACTGAATTTTATATTTACTTATGTAGTTACCTTTACTGGTGTTCTTTTTTCCTTTGTTTGTCTTTGAGTTACTGTCAAGTGTTTTTTCATTTCAACTTTAAGGAATCCTTTTAGCATTTTTTGTAGGGCAGGTGTACTAGTGGTGAACTGTCTCAGCTTTAGTTTATCTGGAAAAATCTTAATTTCTCCTTCATTTTTGAAGAATAGTTTTATTCAATATAGAAGCCTTGGTTGATAGCTTTTTTTTTTCAGCTTTTTAAATATTTCATTCCAGTGCCTCTGGCCTTCTTGGTTTCTGATGAGAACTTGGCCACTAATCTTATTAAGGATCCCTTGTACATGACAAGTCTCTTCTTTTGCTGCTTTCAAGATTCTTTCTTTGTCTTTTTGCAGTTCGATAATAACGTGGCTGTCTTTGAATTTATCCTACTTGCAGTTTGTTGATCTTCTTGAATGTATAGAGTCATATCTTTCATAAAAATCGGGGAGTTTTCAACCATTATTTCTTTCTGTCCCCTCACTTCTTCTGGGACTCCTGTTATGCATATATAGGTCTATTTGGTGGTGTCCCACAGGTCTCCTAGGTTCTGTTCATTTTTCTTCATTCTTTTTTCTTTTTGCTCCTCAGGCTGGATAATTTCAGTTGTTCTGTCTTCAAGTTCACTGATTTTTTTCTTCTCCTGCTCCAGCATAGTGCTAAATCCATCTAATGAATTTTATTTATTTTTTGTTTAATAATTAATTTATTTGTTTATTTTTAAATTTAATAAATTAAAGTACAGTTGATTTACAATGTTGTGTTAGTTTTAGGTATACAGCACAGTGATTCAGTTATATGTGTATATGTATATTATTTTTCAGATTCTTTTCCATTATAGGTTATTACAAATTATTGAACATAGTTCCCTGTGCTATACAGTAGGTCCTTGTTGGTTATCTATTTTACGTATAGGAGTGTGTATATATTAATCCCAAACTCCTAATTTATCCCTCCCCTCACTTTTCTCCTTTGGTAACCATAAGTTTGTTTTCTATGTCTGTGGGTCTACTCCTGTTTTGTAAATGAGTTCATTTTTTTAGGGTTCCACATATAAGCAATATCATATGATATTTGTCTTTGTCTCTGACTTACTCACTTAGTATGTTAATCTCTAGGTCCTATATGTTGCTGCAAATGTCATTATCTCATTCTTTTTTATGGCTGAGTAATATTCCATTGTGTGTGTGTGTGTGTGTGTGTGTGTGTGTGTGTATAACACATTTTCTTTATCCATTCATCTGTTGCTGGACATGTTGGTTGCTTCCATGTCTTGGCTATCGTAAATAGTGCTGCAGTGAACATTGGGGTGCATGTATCTTTTTGAATTATAGTTTTCTCTGGATATATGCCCAGGAGTGGGATTGTAGGATCACTGAAATTCTTCCTGTCTGGGGCACTTCTGAAATTCTGGCAAAAAGGATAGTAGCTGCCCACACCATATCTGTTTTAGTCAGGACCAGTGCTCCTTGCGGCCTCCTAAGTAGGAAATGAACAGGGAGACATTGTCTACTCTTCTAGATTGGTAAGAAGGGGAAGCAGCCTAACAGCATTAGAAATACCCTGGCCTCAGAGTTCAGATACTGGCTCTGCCACTTCCTGTGATGTGATGTAAGGCAGATCACTTCTCTGCACCTTGGATTCCTCATCTGTTGGGTGAATAACTTACCCTGGTTTGTCTGGGACTTTCCTGGTTTTATCACTGAAAGTAATGCATCTCAGGAAACCCCTTACATGCAGGGAAACCCTACTCATCTGTGAGATGAAGGTAATAGTACCTACCACAGGGTGGTTGTGAGGAGTAGAAAGAGGATACAGGGAAGCACCCAGGGCATGGTTGGTTCCATAGTCATTTAGTTGTTACTTATGCAAAGTGCAGAAGACTGGGAATGATGTACCAAACAGCTAAAACACTGACATGTAGACTTGCTTTCCATGAGGCACCTAAGAGCAGAATTCTGAGAGTTTTCTGTTAGTTCTACTTAACAATTTCTGCGAGCTATCCCTCTGGACACATCGCCGTGTGTCAGATCCCCATGTGCTGCAGAGGGAGAGCCATCACCTGCCTCTTTAATGACACACCCAGCTTCTCCTTCCTGGCCGTGTTCAATGCTGAAGGCCAGGGCTGCATTCACTACAACCTGAAGACCTGGTGAGTCAGTTGGGGGAATCTTGGCCCCATGGAAGTATCTCTGAGGGTGACAAAGTGGGGCACCGAGGTGCAAAGTAGGAGCCCCTGGGAAAAAGATGGACCAGGCAGTGTCCAGAGATCTAGGAAGACAGTGTGGCAGGGCCAAAGCAGTGCCTGTAGGGACATAGGTGCTTTGAGGCCCTTACTTGCTGGATTCATGTCATAGCCAATGAGAAGGGAAATTCCCCAAGTCCTACTCCACTTGTTCCCGCCAGAGCACTGAGCTCTTCACTGTTAGCTAGATTCATGGAAGAATTCTTTAGGGAAGAGAAGTGTTTTATACTAGGAAGCAGTGTAGGAGAGGCCATGGGTAGCACATATTCTTGGTAGCCAAATGTTGATTTTGTCTGATTTTCCTAAGGAACTGTTCTAGGAGGGATTGACTTACTTTCATGTGACGGTTGTTCCGTTTCCCATTTTGGTGCCTGAGATCTTATATGCTCAGGCTCCTGGGCTACGGGCACACGTTCCATTTCTCTCCCCCTTGGGTTAGACCTGAGCCTCCACCATCTCCTTCAGATCTGACCTTCCCAGCAGACTCCCCAGTAGCATCAAGAGGTGTGAGGGGACATCAGACCATGTTAGGTTGGGTAAGTAGGGCCACCTGCAAGAGTCCACAGTTCCTCCACCTGGGGCAGAGTCTCAGAGCCCTGCCTGCCTATAGCCTGTAGTGATGGGGGCTTCCTTCCAGGTCCTGGAGGAAGCTCCTCATTTATGTATCTCTCCTAGCTGCCCATACGTCTTGGTGTTGGATGAAGAAGGTGGGACCGCCAACGACTACAACGGCTATGTAGTCCACAAGTGGAGCTGGACCTCCAAGACAGAGACTTTGCTCTCTCTGGAATACAAGGTAGGGGTGGGCAGCAGAGGTGGGGCTTGCCACTGGGCTGTCCAGCATTAAGAGCCAGAGGGCTACCTGTATGACAGGAGCCCTAGCCTCAAGGAGCTTGTAATATCAGAGGTTCCCACGTTGATGGGCAGTGGTCCAGGGCTGACTGAAGTGAACTTTTCACCAGCCTACAGCAACTGTTGGCTGCTGTACTGACCTTTCTTGGTAATATGCTTCCTGTTTTATTTTTATTATTAATGATATTATATTTTATAGTTAAAATGTCCTTTATTTTAGGAAGTAACTGTTACAGTAGTTGATAGTTTTATTTTTAATGCCTATGTGTGGCAATAAGAAAAGTAATTCTATGTTGGTCTCCCCAGTTTTTGTTTTTATAGTTTTACTATCTGTGAAACAAAAAAATCTGAGAGGTAAAGGAAGCTGATAGACACAAATCCTTTTTTCATTCATTTGGTTGTTCAGCTATTCATCAAAGAGTTATTAAATAATAAATGTTTAATTACTAATATTAAATAATAACTTAATACATTTAATATACTAATAAAGCAATTAAGTGTGCTTGTCACTTTACCTATGGCAGAGTTTCTCATCCCTGGAACTACTGACTTTTTGAGATGGATAATTCTTTTAATAACTGTGCATTGTAGGATATTTACCAGTATCTCCCTAGATGCCAGGAGTACCCCCTCTCCTAGTTGTGGCAACCAAAAATATCTCCAGACAGTGCCAAATGTTTTTGGGGGGCAAAAATCACCTGTTGTTGAAAATCACCAATCTAGGGGATAGAAAGATAGACAATACCCCTCAAGGAACTCAGAAATCTAGGGGAATAATAAGAATATGTGGTAGAAAAGTATAAGGGCTGTGAGAGAAGGACAAGCTCATAGGATTGGGATTCAGAGAAAGATCACAGAACATAGAATCCACCCTAGGTAAGAGTTACAGACAGAAGCACTGTTAGAGTTCATGGTAGGGCTCAAGCATCCTGTCTCATGCCCTTCCTGTTCATCCTCTATGTTGACCACTGGATTCTCATTCTTATATCTCGATTCCTGTAGACCATACCACTGCTCAGAAACATTCAATTCCTTGAACGTGTATCACCCTTCCTACCCCAATGTCCTGAAATATAATACATCTTCTTTCTCTGCCAATCCAAATTTTCCCTCCTTCAAAGCCCTACTCAGACTTCCTGTTCTCATGGCACTCCAGTCCACACCCATTTCTCTCTTCTCCCAGTGCCCACTGTCTGGATTAAAAAGTAATCCGGACTGAAATGACAAATTTCAGTTATTGTACAATTAGTCATGTAATGAAGAGGTTCTCAATTGTGGCTGCATATCAGAATCACCCATGGGACTTTAACAAAAATATAGATCCCAGGCACAGCCCTAGAGAGATTGTGATTCAGTTGGTCTGTCATGGGTTCTGGAGTTTGTAGTTTTCACAAGTCTTTCTATTGCTTGACCAGGTCCAAGATCTCCAGTCCAGGAGTGTATTGAGTTATTGCCTTACTATTTAACTTTTTGTAGTTATATGAAAGTTTACAATCCAAAAAGATTATAAATTGGTTGCAGGCAGACACCATATGTTATATGTCAGTATGGCCAAGTGGACAGAGAACTCTGGGATGAGGGTCTGAGGAGCCACGTACTAGTGTCAGCTTTGCCAAACCCTGGGTGTGCAGCTTTCTGAAAACCACTCAGCTTCTCTGAGTCTTGGTGGCTCATCAATACAAGGTGGGTCACAAGAGCCTCCCTCCTGCCTCACACTGCTTTTGTGAGAACTAAATGAAACAGTGGTGGGGAAGGTGCTTTGACACACTAAAGTGTTTCAGCAGTGTGTCTTAGTTCATTATTCTGTTCCCTAGAGCTGCATACAGAAATGCACAACAGGGGCTGGTACAGTCAGGAGTGGCCTGGAACACAAGTGGCCTTGAGTTGTAACATGAGTGTGTGTGCATATTATTCTCATAGATACAGATAAGAAGGAGGGAGAGCATTCTGGATAGAGGAATATCATCTGTAAAGGCTTGGAGTTGGGACTCAGGGTGGCATCGTTAAAAGTTCACAAGTGCTTCTCATGAAAGAAAAGTAAGGAAGAGCTGTATGTGTCAGGGGGGTGGAGGTGAGAGGCACTGGATGTCATGCTGAGGAGTTTGCATGCTGTCTTGGAGGCTGCAGTGGCAAGTTTGTTTCTGCCCAGATATTTATCGTTCCCAGCATTTTCATTCCTCTCTGAAAATACAGTTTCCCTCCAGTATCATTTCTCTTCATCCTGAAAAACTTCCTTTAGCATTTCTTGAAATGGAGATCTTCTGGCAACAAATTCTGTTTTCTTTCATGTGAAAAATGTCTTTATGAAAGAATATTTTTGCCAGATATGGAATTCTGGTTGACGTTTTTTTCTATCAGCATTTTAAAGATGTTCCACTGTCTCTGTCCTCCATAGTTTCTGATGAGAAGTTTGTAGTTATTCAAATCATTGTTCATTTTCTCTCATTCCTTTCAAGATTTTCTCTTTTAGTTTTCTAAGTTTGACTATGATGTGTCTGCATGTGGTTGTCTTCATATAAATTCTGTTTGGGGTTTACTGAGCTACTTTAATCTGTAAATTCACATCCTTCAACAAATTTTGGGGAGTCTTCTGCTGTTGTTTTAGGGGAAGAATGCACTCCAGTCTCCTTCCTTTTCTTCTGAGACTCCAATTACATGTATTTTAGACCTTTTATGTTGTCCCAAAGGTCCCTGAGTCTCTGTTCTTTTTGTTGTTTTTCAATATTTTTCTGTTTACTTTTCAGATTGGATAATTTACATGGATCTATCTCCAAATTCACTGACTTTATTCTGTCATTTCCATTCTGCTGTTATGCTAATCCTGTGATGTTTAAAAATTCCAGATATTTATTTTCAACTCTATGATTTCTGTTGTTTTTTATATTTTTTGTTTCTCTGCTGAGATTTCCTAGTTTTTCTTTCATTACAAATATATTTTCCTTTGCCTCATTGAGCATAGTTAAGTTAGCTGCTATAAAGCCTTGTCTGGTAATTTCAACATCTGGGACATATCAGATAGGATTGGTTATTTGTTGCCTTGAGAACAGCTCACACTTCACTGGCTCTTCACATGTTGAGTTATTTTGGATTGCTGACATTGTGGATGTTATGTTTTAGAGTCTCTGAGTTCTGATGTATTTCTCTGAAGAGTGTTGATTTTTTTTGTTTTAACAGGCAATGGGCTTGTTTAGACTCATAATGCAAACTTTGTCTCACCCGCAGTGGGCAGCAGCTCAAATCTCAGTTCAGTTTTCTGTTTCCCTGGAAGTAAACTGCCTTGAGTTTTCACTGCTCACACATGGTTCAGGGATCAGCCAAAGCTGTGGACTGTTTAATCATAGCATTTGGGACTCTACTTCTCTGTCCCTTCTGTAATTCTCTCCTTACTTTTCTGTGACTGTAGTTGACCCCAGGTTTTGTCCTTTGGTTCTTTGGGCCAGAAAGAACTCATCCCATGTTGATCCTTTTAAGTTTTGACTCTTCGAAATCTGCCTGCTTTTGCTTATTCTTCTGAGCCTTTGAGTAGTTGTTTTTTGTATTTTTTCCAAGTTCTGTGGGAGGATCAGCCTGTTAGGACCTGACTCAGCTATAGTGGGAGTATAACCAGCTGGTTAGTTTTTAAGCTGAGGGCTGCTATGCTCCATCCAGCATTTATGTGGAAGGTTGACTGGAGAGGGAAAGATCAGCAGATGGGGCTAGTAGAAAGACTAGTTAAGGAGTTACTAGCCAGACTTGACATGATGGAGGGTATTAGTAATATTTTTTAAAGGGGCCATTTCAGTAAAATAAATCAGTGGCATTCAGAAATGGGCTGTAGGGGATAAATGAGAGGAGGAGGGAATTATAGATGACTCCACATGGAGTGTGTGTGTCTGGGTGGAAACAAAGCAGTTTCTGAGAGGCTCAGAGACCCATATGGTTTTTGATGTGCTAATTGGGCTCAGTGGACATCTCTCTCTGGACAGGGATCCTCACCTAGAACGAGAGATTGGGGATGATATGCACGTCATATACATGTGGCTCACGAACTCCCAGGAAGATGAGCAGTGGCTGAGTTCACAGAGCACCATCGTTGGGACATTGGGAAGAGGAAGAGAAACTACCCAGGGGCCAAGATAATTAAAAACAGCTCTACCAAGCTAAGCCCTTTGCTTATTTTATCTGTGAAATCTGCTTAGTGCCCCAGAGAAAGATTCTGTTATTGTCCCCCGGCTCAGAGAAGCTAAGCAACCTGCCTCAAGTGTCCAACCACAGTGCTTGAGCTCCCAGCCACAGCTCACAGCTCTGTTCTACAGTCTCTAGAAGGAGAACTGGAGCAGGTAGTGTCTCTCTTAAGTGAGAGTGATCTACAAGTTTGAACATGTCACACACTTGGCAGGAAGATGGTCATGGATCAGATGTTTTCAGAGTGTGGAAGGGGACTAGCATCCAGGCTGCAGAGAATGAGGAAGGGGCTGGATGGTGAGGAAATTGAGTGTGGACCTTTGGACCAGCAAGTGGAATCCTAGAAGGAAATGGGAGGAGTGAAGATGGAGAGCACTTTCTTAGTTCCGAGGAGTTCTGGGGCACGTGTAGGTCAGGGGCTGTAGAGCTACAGATGCCCAGGCCCTGGTGGGGCCACTGTGCATAAATAACTCTCTGCACACCTGAACCATCCAGGGCCTTACGTGCACGTTGCTCTGCCACATCCTGACAATATCTGCTCATCTTTGGTGTGGGCCTTTGTGATTTAGAAAGCCACTTCCATAATCTTTATCTTATTTGAACCTAACACGAGCATTTTGACTCTGATATTGAAGATTGGGAGCTTCAGGGAGGCCCAGTGGCTTGCTAACCAGAGGCAGACCTGGGACTCACTCCAGGCCACAGAGTTCTTAGTAAGGAGTGAGTTGCTATAAGGGCAACTCACCCTCCCTGTGTTCTTCTCTGGGACTGCTACCTAGGAAATCCCACCATTTTGGAAGTGATGAAAAAGGGTGGCCCCTCCTCAGGGGAGGAGTGGTGACACATTTGGTGACTGCAGGAGAGGGAAATGAGCATGTGTGGCACGGCCCTGGCTAGGTTCCCTTTTGCCATCTGCCCACCCACCTGCAGAGGGGTGAGGTCTGGTCCCCCTGCCAAGGTAGCTCTGCATGCTTTCCTAGTCAGACCTGGTGCCTGGGTGGACCCAGCATCAGATTCAGGGACAGTGTTGGCTTCTGACTCCTATCCAACTCTACCAGGGCCAAAGCTGACTCGCCTGTTGGATCCCTGTGTCTCCTTCACAGTTGGTTACAGGTTTGGGTTGGAAAGGGAAAGGGCAGGGGTAAAGAACCATCATTATTTTTTCTGCTTATCCCTCAAAGAAAAATTGGAATTCTTATGTGTTCTCCCTGAAAACAGGATTCTAGCATAATAACCAGAAAGATCTTACAGCTCTCTTAGGCCCAAGCCAAGAGGGGTTTTGTGTTTTGTGGTTTTCTGTTGTCCCCCCCTACCCGGTCAGGAACGGGTAGGTGGGACAACAGAAGCAGGGATCCACTGAGTCCTGGTTTCTTCATCCACAGGTGAATGAGCAAATGAAGCTGATGGTGCTAGGACAGGATTCTATCATGGCCACCTTTACCTCCCTGAATGAGACAGTAACACTCCCCATATCAGCCAACAGCTGTCCACATGGGACATCGCACAATAAACGGGTAAGGCACACAGACCAGTCACCCAGGCCTGACCCCAGAGTGTTTTAACATGGATTGTCACTTTGGAATGCCTTTGTTCTTCCTGCCTCCCCTACCCATACAAGGCCCCACCTCTTTACCTGTCTAATGGACTTGTACTCATCGTTCACTGTCTGACTTTAGTACCACCTTCTCTGTGAAACTTCTATCAAGAGTCTTTCAGGGGCTTCCCTGGTGGCGCAGTGGTTGAGAGTCTGCCTGCCAATGCAGGGGACACGGGTTCGTGCCGCGGTCTGGGAAGATCCCACATGCCGCGGAGCGGCTGGGCCCGTGAGCCATGGCCGCTGAGCCTGCGCGTCCGGAGCCTGTGCTCTGCAACGGGAGAGGCCACAACAGTGAGAGGCCCATGTACCGCAAAAAAAAAAGAAACTGTATTGGCTCAATAAACTGAAAAGTCAGTCTGTAGATAGGCAGCATCAGGCATGGCTGGATCCAGGCCCTCAAAGGATTTCATCAGATCTTCCCATCTCTTGGCTCTGCCTTCCTCTTCGTTGGCTCTGTTTCCAAGGAGTTTCTCTTATTATGGTGACAAGATGGTCATGAGCCTCTCCAGGCTTATTGTTCTACCAGCTTTGGTCTCCCCAGGAAAAAGAGGAGTTCTCTTTGCTAAGCACTTCAGTAGAGGTGCCAACACCAACATCATTGGCTCCATCTACTTCCTGCACCTGAAATGTTCTCTGTGGTGAGGTATGTGTGTTGCTCTTACTAGCCAGGCTCGAGTAGTCATGTCCATCCCAGGAGCCGAGGGGTGTGATCAGCCCCAGGTATACCACTCGGGCAAATGATTAGGCAGGAGTGTGTTCCATAAAGGAAAATCACGGTGCTGTTACCAGAAAAGGGAGATATGATGCCGGATAGAGTAACTGCCCATGTATTGATGACCCTCTCCACCACCCCCTTTCCCATCCCAGGTAGAGTCTGCCTGTCCCCTTGCTCAGCCCTCCCAGCAGTGACTCACCTCCATTCCAACACTGCTTTATTTACAAGCCAGCCTTCTCTACCAAAGTGGGAATTCCCTGTGATTCCTACAGGTACTGTTGCCCTGAAGCACAGGGACTGCTTCAAATGAAGCACTTGCTAAGGGGGTAGGTGAGCCAATGTTGGAGTCTGGAAACTCAGTTCTTCATTCACTGGGTCTTTGTGGATCCTACTGTGTGCCTGGTCCAGAGTCAACATTGTGGAAAGAGATGGAGAGGATGAGGGGACAAAGTCCCTGATCCCTGAGGAGTTTATAGTCTGGAAGAGAATAGTTGACATTCACCATGAGACTGGGGTGGCCATGGGCTCCTTGGTGGCACTGACCGCTGGCATTACACACAGGGGATTGGCTCACTCAAGAAGCCTCCTTGGAGTGGTAGCCGGGGGGACCACACCTCCCAGTCTTCCCGGGGCCAGTCCCGGTTTACGCCTATCAGCCCAGGAGTTATTAGTAGCATCCCTCTTAGAAGTGTCCCAGTTTGGCTGATAAATTATAGTCACTCTGAAGGAGGCGTTTGCACTGTGAGGGCATTTGCCACCACATGCCAACAGGCTCGCAGGGCTGACAGAGCCCATAGGAGCAGCCAGCCCCACGTCTCCCCTTTACATGGGGACACGCGAGGCTGGCATTTGTTGGAGACCCATGTTATCTAAACAAGACACAGAGAACACCTGTGTTTTTCCTGGAGGGAAGCGTTGCACCTGTTTTTTTCACTGCTCTTACATTTCAGCAGCATTTCAACTTCATTAGTTCATTAGCTAATTCAATAAACATGTATTAGCGGGCTTCCCTGGTGGCGCAGTGGTCGAGAGTCCGTCCGCCTGCCGATGCAGGGGACACGGGTTCGTGCCCCGGTCCAGGAAGATCCCACATGCCGCGGAGCAGCTGGGCCCGTGAGCCATGGCCGCTGAAGCTGCGCGTCCAGAGCCTGGGCTCTGGAACGGGAGAGGCCACAACAGCGAGAGGCCCGCGTACCGCAAAAAAAAAAACCCCAAAAACATGTATTAGCACCTGCCCTGTGCCGGATTGGCTGCTGGGGATGTCGAAGTGAAAGAAGCCTCACTCCCTCTAGTCTCTGAAATACTTTCACTCTAATGGAAGGGGCAAAAGCATCAACACAGGTTTGTGATCCAGCTTGACTGGTGTGGTGTGTGGGAGAGAGGGGTGCTGAGGGAGCTGGTGGGTTCGTTAAAGGGATCTCATTGAGCACCCAGGAAACTCAGATGCCAGTGACTTCAGCCTACATTCCTCATGCCAAAGAGCAAAACAACGCCAGGATTTTGAGTCCATCAGGGCTGAGATGACTGCTGATTGATGAGTCCATTCCGTCAATTTGTATGACAATGAGTCCATTCTGTCAATTTGTATTTTAAAAAATGTGCATTTACTTATCAAAGGCAATAGATAATAGAAAAATTTTTGTTCACATAAAATTGCAGTAATGCTTTGTTTTTCTGGCAACCTCTTGTCTGGTAATCTCTGAAATTTGGAACATGGCTAAGAACCAGGACGTAAGCAGTTGAAGGCCCCCATGAACAGCTGAGAGAAATCACTCTAAGTTCCATGTATCGAACATGTCCTCTTGGCCTAGGAAAGCCCCTCAGTCATTAACATCTTATGTTTTCTTAGCTAAATGCAGCCTTAGAGAGCTAGAATCAGAGGTCCAGAGCTGTGCAGTCCAATATGGTAGCCACGAGTCACAAATGGCTCTTGAGCACTTGAAATGTGACAATTCCAGGCTGAGATGGCCTGGAAGTGAAAGCACACGCTGCACTTCAAAGACTTAGTGTGAAAAGAGAATGTAGCATTTCTTATTGATCATTTATTTTGATTACATGTTGCAATAATCATATTTTTGATGTATTGGGTTAGATAAATATGTTATTAGAATTAATTTCATCTTCTGAGAATGTTTTTATCTATTTATTTATTTTTGGCTGCGTTGGGGCTTTGTTGCTGCGCTCAGGCTTTCTCTAGTTGTGGTGAGCGGGGGCTACACTTTGTTGCAGTGCACGAGCTTCTCATTGCAGTGGCTTCCCTTGCTGTGGAGCACTGGCTCTAGGCGCGCGGGCTTCAGTAGCTGTGGCTCACGGACTCTAGAGTGCAGGCTCAGTAGTTGTGGCTCACGGGCTCTAGAGTGCAGGCTCAGTAGTTTCTGTGCTCGGGCTTAGTTGTTCCACGACATGTGGGATCTTCCCAGACCAGGGCTCAAACCCGTGTCCCCTACATTGACAGGCGGATTCTTAACCACTGCGCCACCAGGGAAGTTCCCTGAGAATGTTTTTTTGTTTGTTTGTTTCTTTCTTTTTTTGCAGTACGTGGGCCTCTCACTGTTGTGGCCTCTCCCGTTGCGGAGCACAGGCTCCGGACGCACAGGCTCAGCGGCCGTGGCTCACGGGCCCAGCCGCTCCGCGGCATGTGGGATCTTCCCGGACTGGGGCATGAACCCATGTCCCCTGCATCGGCAGGCGGACTCTGAACCGCTGCGCCACCACGGAAGCCTGAGAATGTTTTTAATGTGGCTTCAGGAATGTTCAAAGCCACACATGCAGTTCGCATTATATTTTTAGTGAACAGTGGGGATCTAAAGGTGGAATCCTCATTAAGGGAAGCTTGCAGAGGCTGACAGTGCGGAAGGAGGCTGGAAGTTATCTATTAAAAAGAACATTGTAACTCAAAAAGCATAACCATCTTGGAGACATCTAGCGTAGGGATAAACAGACAAATACATTAAAACAGCTTCTGAAAACCACCGCATTCTAGAGGATAGTTGTTGATGTTGACCAAGGAGACTGACTTGCCCCAGAGCATCCTCGTCTTAACCTCTTCTGTTTGAGAGAGCAGGGTGGTGTACTGTATATTACAACCTTCTGACTAGATAAACAACAACAAATGAAGACTTATTGTGGGTAACAGGATTTCCAAATGTTGACCCTAGCTTCCAGGTTAAACATCTTGGAATATTTTTATGTGAAATCTTGAGGCTGGCAGAGAGCCTCAGCTAGGAGGTGGCCTCAGGCCTTCCCTTTCCTTGCTGGGCCTCAGTTTCCCAATTTGTATAGTGATGTGTAAAGGCCCACCCAGCTATCCCACACTTCTCTCCTGGGACTTTAAAAATCCATTCAACTGCAATCGTGTGTGTGTGTGTGTGTGTGTGTGTGTGTGTGTGTGTGTGTGTGTGTTTGGAGCTGGCTGTCACCCACTCATCAGCAAACCTGTGGCCATCTAGGAAAGCTGAGGGGTGGGAGTAGGGTGGTTTCTTCCCTCACACTCCCTGTCAGTGGAAAACTTGTTAAACCCATCACCCTGAGGAACCACCCATCAGAGCGATAGGCAGAATGGCAGTCCCAGCTTTTATAGCCCTGCGGCCAGGCTCCTCACTAAATTTTCTATCAAGACAGTGCTTTGGAAGCAAGGAAGTGCCTCAATTTAAATGCTTTATTAGCCCGGTGCTGCCTCAGATCCTTTTGGGAAGCAAGACTGGGTATAAATTATAAATAAATAAATAAAATTAGCCCAGAGGCAGAGGTTGGGGCCAACAAACAGAAGGATGGTTGAGGCTTTGCTATTAATTGGAGCATCATTTACAGAAGCCCTGCCTACAGGACAAAGAGGGATACGTGGCTGACTTTATCGCTCTTCAGAAAGTCTGTCCACCACTCACCCTGCTCTCTCCACCTGAGGCTTCAATTCTGCAGAGGAAAAATTATTTCACACCTCCTCTGTGTGAAGTGGGAGATATAGACTGCATGGACCCTGCCTTCAGGGCTGACGAAGTTTAGGGATAAAGAAAGTAAAAAGTGACCAGAACCCAGGGCAAGAAGGACAGGAATGAGCAGATGTGCAAGCTCAATGTGGGGAGTGATTGCTGGTAGCTTAGCAAGTCTGTAACGCCTTCCTGAAGAAAAAGTCACACCCTGATTGCCATTAACTTCAGAATCTGAACCTAGTTCCGCCCCGGCAGAGGCAGAGGTTGAACTGCAGGGCGGCCTCACTGTCCCATAGGAGCTCCGGAGCCAGTGTGGCCCTTCGGAGTAATCCTGAACTGAGGCCGGAGGCCTGGGCCTTGGTGCCCATGGGAACCAGTCAATCTGTGTAACCCTGGCCTAGGGCAGTCTCTCAGCAGAGAGTGGCCAGCAGGGTGAAGAGGGTTCTGTGGGTCGTGCGATAGAAGGAGACAGGCAGCAAACGTCCAGAGAGGCGTTTGTCCATCCAGTTATTCATAGCGCAACAAGCATTAATTGAGTGCCTTCTGTGTGATGGGCACTTGGACACAAAGGAGACCAAAACCCGATCCTTGTCCTCTAGGAGCTCAGAGTCTGGCTGGGGAGACAGGCTCCCACGCAACTGATCACTTCACAAAGGGCTAACCTCTGTCTTCAGGCTGCATAGAGAAAGTGGTGAGGGTCCAAGGCAAGGAACAGTTCTGCCCAGCGCAACCAACCTCCCTGGCGGGGGACGTTTGAGGTGGGTTGGGTCAGTGTGTGGGGATTCACTGGGCTGAGGGGAGAGAGGTGGGTCCCAGGCGGGAGCGGCACATCCTCTAAGCCAGGGCTTAGCCTTGTGGTCACTGGGCTGGGCAGACGGCTCCTGGCGGGGCAGGTGACAATGCCCTTCCCCTCGGCCTTTCCCCAGATGACCCGCAGAATCAGCAGCATGGATGAAAAGATGTCTAAGATGAGTCGGGCCCTGGCAGAGATCAAGAGGCGGTTTCAGAAGACAGCGTCCCAGTTCATGAACTCCGTCCTGCTGGCGGCAGGTAAGGAGACTATATAGTACGATTATAAATCTTACTACCTAGCGTTATAAATATTTCTTTGTTTTCCCATCCCCGCCCCCCACTCCTGCTTGGAGTTCCCAGAGGCAGGGAACTCCTGTATGGGGTCATCTTTATGACCAGTGCCCAACATTTAGTAGATGTTTGGTAAGTGAATGAAGAAATGAGAGGCCCTTGGCCAGTCTAGCAGAGAAAGCAAAAGAAAAATAAAACAAAGAACATAGATGGAAATAACTTAAGTCTGGAGGCACAGGGAACAACATGGATGCATAGTGTACCCAGCCTCTACATTGAGTGCTATAAAGGACACAAAGCTGAATGAAACACAGGCCCGTGGGGGAGGATGGATCAAAGCTGTGTCTTGACAGATGGCCAGAACTGAGATTGATTTGTTCTTCCATTCAGCTAGCACTTACTGATCCACTAGCTGCACTAGGGTGGGAGCACTGGGCCAGACAACGGGAGGCAGCAGACTGCGAGAGTAATGGCCTGGAGGGGGAGCTGTGCAGTCTCACAGCAGGGCATGGCGGCCAGGCCACGCCGGGGAGTGACACCAGTGTCTTCTGTTCAGAGGCTTGTTCACTGTAGAATATCCGGTAAAGGAAGAGGCAGAAATCATTCGGACCAGATTAAGGTCCGGGCCCTATCCTGAGCACGCCACCAAGCTGAGTTTATACTCAGGAGAAATCCTTTTATTACGATCTCAGTCAGCCCGACCCGAATCCTCAATTGGAGAGTCTTCGAAGGAGGAGCCTGTGTTGGCTCCTGTGAGCACCACTCGGAAGAAACCCATCAAGGTCCAGGCCAAGGCCACAGTCACACACCCAGGTGGGCTTGGGCCTTCACTTCTTCCAGCTTCTGTGTGTCAGATGCTGAGATGGGTAGTAAACACGCGATGGTGAACAAAACAGATGAGGCCCCTCCCTCTTGGAGTTGAAATTTTAGGGGTGGGGAAAGATAGAAGATAAACATGTGAAGAGCTGAACTATTTTAGTTAGGGATAAGGCTGGGAAGAAAGCAGACCGGGGACATGGGTTAGAGCCGAGGCTGGCAAACTGTGGTCAGGGGCCAAATCTGGCCCCACTGCCTGCCTTTTTTATGCGTGAGCTAAAAGTCGTTTTTATTTTTTAAAATAAATTTATTTATTTATTTTTGGCTGCATTGGGTCTTCATTGCTGTGCGTGGGCTTTCTCTGGTTGCTGCGAGCGGGGGCTACTCTTCATTGTGGTGAGCGGGCTTCTCATTGTGGTGGCTTCTCTTGTTGCGGAGCATGGGCTCTAGGCGCGCAGGCTTCATTAGCTGTGGCACGTGGGCTCAGTAGTCGTGGTTCACGGGCTTTAGAGCGCAGGCTCAGTAGTTGTGGCTCACGGGCTTTAGAGCACAGGCTCAGTAGTTGTGGCTTGCGGGCTCTAGAACGCAGGCTCAGTAGTTGTGTCGCATGGGCTTAGTTGCTCCGTGGCATGCGGGATCTTCCCGGACCAGGGCTCGGACCTGTGTCCGCTGCATTGGCAGGCAGATTCTTAACCACTGCACCACCAGGGAAGCCCATTTTACATGTTTAAATGCTTGGGAGGAAGAAAATCAAAAGACAGGTTTTTCGTGACGTGAAATGATATGAAATTCAAATTCAGGATCCATAAGTAATGTTTCAATGGGGCACAACCATGCCCACTCGTTTACATGTTGTCTGTAGCTGCTTTCCTGCTAAGATGGAAATTTTGAGTCATTGTGACCAAGACCACCTGGCCTGCAAAGACTAGAGTTTTTACTGTCTGGCCCTTTGTAGAAAATGCTGACTGACCCCAGGCATGGAGAGTGACTGGAAAGTGGGGTGGGATGTGGTACACTCGGTAGACAGTCGGGGAAGCAGTTCTGAAGAGATATTTTAATGGAGGGCTGAAGGATTAGAAATAGGCACAAAGAAGGATCAGGAAGGATCATCAGGCAGAGGACAGAACAAGTACAAATACCTTGAGATAAGAACAAGTTTGGTATGTGTGAGGAAAAGTGAGAAGACCAGTGTGGAGCATTGTGAGGAAGGGGGAAGAGGGATGCAAATTGAGGACAGAAAGGTAGGCAGGAGCTGGATCAGGTAGCCTTGTGAGTGTTATAGAGGAAGCCGTTCTGTACCTGCAAGGCAGGAAGTGACATCATGTGATTCATGAGGTTTTTAGAAAACTGAAAAAAATGATAAGATATATATCTCTTGTGTTTTAACTTAAAAATTTGATAAAATATAGAAAATGAACAAATCCTAAGTTTATATAGCTCAATGTGTATCACAAATTGAACATACCCTATAGGCCCCAAGAAACAGAGCATTATCTGCTCCTTAGACATTCTCTTTTGTCCCCTCCCTATCAATAATCCCACCCTCCTTCCCAACAGGATGATTTCTCACATCATAGATTTATATATTTTTAAACTATTTAAATAGAACTATTCAGTATGTATTCTTTGATGTCTGGCCTCTCTTGCTCAAGGTTACAATGTGAGATTTATCCATGTTGCTGCGTGTGGCGGAACCACTGCTCATTTTCACTGCTATGTAATAAACTATTGTAAGACTAAACTAAAAATTTTTTGCATTCTAATGTTGATGGATATTTGGGTTGGTTACAATTTTGGTAATGACAAATTGTGCTGGTTTTTGTATATGTCCTTATTTCTGGTTGGGATATGCCTGGATGTGAAATTGCTGTCATAGAGTATGTGTATGTTATGCTAGATCCTGTAGTTCTGGTGAGACTCCGTTTTCCAAATGGTGGTTTCAAGTTCCACTCCCACCAGCAGTGTATGAGCATTCCAGTTGCTCCACATCCTCACAGTGCTTGATATTGTCCATCGTTTAAATTACAGCCATTCTATAATGATGAAATGTTTTTTAATTTGCATTGCCCTGGTGACTACAGAGGTTGAGCACCTTTTCGATTGTTCATTGACGTTTTTGGATATTCTCTTTTGCGAAGTGCCTGTTGAGTCCTCTTGTCCATTTTTCTACAGGTTGTTTGTCTTTTCTTGATTTATATTTTGGAGTTCTTTATTGTGGATACAAGACTTTTGTCAGTTATACATGTTGCAAATGATTCTCCCACTTCTACTCTGGCAGTGGTATCTATTGATGCACAGAAGTTGCTAAGTTTAATGTCCAGTTTTCAGTCTTTTTGTTTGTAATTAGTTATTTGTAACCTATTTAAGAACTTTCTGTACTCAGACAACATGATGGTATTCTCCAAAGTTGCCTTCTGTTAGTTTTTTCTTTTAACTTTTGCATTTATATCCATCCTCTACCTGCAAATGATTTCTGTGTATGACATGACGTAGGGGCCAAGTTTTATTTTCCCCCATGTATATACTGAACTGATTCAGCATCACCTATTGAGACGATTGTAATTTTCCCTCAGCTCTTTGGTGCAAACTCTGCCATGAATCAAGGGGCTCTATATGTTTAAATCAAGGGTCGTTTTTCTGGAGTCCCTATTTTGTTCCCTATTTGTTAAAACTTTTACCAACACTTAACAGTCTAGTTGTTATAGCTTTTTTTTTTTTTTTTTTTTTTTTGTGGTACGCGGGCCTCTCACTGTTGTGGCCTCTCCCGTTGCGGAGCACAGGCTCCGGACGCGCAGGCTCAGCAGCCATGGCTCACGGGCCCAGCCACTCCGCAGCATGTGGGATCTTCCCGGACAGGGGCACGAACCCGTGTCCCCTGCATCGGCAGGCGGACTCTCAACCACTGCGCCACCAGGGAAGCCCTGTTATAGCTTTTTTAAAAAAAACTTTAAAAAATATTTATTTATTTATTTAGGCTGCACAAGGTCTTAGTTGCAGCATGCAGGATCTTTAATTGTGGCATGCAGACTTTCTTAGTTGCAGCATGTGGACTCTTAGTTGTGCCATGTGGACTGTTAGTTGCGGCATGCATGTGAGATCTAGTTCCCCGGGCCCCCTGCATTGGGAATGTGGAGTCTTACCACTGGACCACCAGGAAAGACCCAGTTATTATAGCTTTATAATGAATATTGACATACAGCAGAGTAAGTACTCAGTCTTTGTGTGCTAAGCTGTTTTGCTATTCTTAGCCCTTTACATTTCCATATAATTTTAGAATCATCCTGTAGATTTAAAACATTGTCCTGGGATTTCAATTTGATTGTTAATGTCTTTGTAATATTGGAGTATTTCAGTCCATGAATATGGTATATCTGTTTGTTTATGTTTTCTCTAATTTCTCCATAATATTTTGTGATTTTCAGCATAGAGGTCTTATATGTCTTTCATTAGATTTATTCTATGATATTTTATAGTTTTGGTTCTCTTATAAATTATGTTTTAATTTAATTTTTCTATTTGTTGCTGGTTATAGAAAGGCAATTGATTTTGTTTCAGTTGAATTTATTTTTAAATTAATTACAGTAAACATTACTCTTTTTTGTGTAAAAGTCTATGAGTTTTGACAAATGCATAGAGTGGTGTAACCTCCACTGTAGCCAAGATACGGAACAGTTTCCCCACCGACCGAAAAAAAAAAAAAAGAAAAAAAGAAATTCCCTCATGCTACCCCTTTGTAGTCAAACTCTTCCCTCACCTGTAATTCCTACCAACCACTGATCTGTTTTCTGTAGCTATGGTTTTGCATTTTGCAGAATGTCACATAAATGAGATTATATTGTATATAGCCTTTTGAGTCTAGCTACTTTCACATGGCATAAGACATGTGAGATTCATCCATGTTGTTGCATGTATCAATAGTTTCTTTTTTTAGTTAGTTAATTAATTAATTTTGGCTGCGTTGGGTCTTTGTTGCTGCATGCAGGCTTTCCCTAGCTGCAGTGAGCGAGGGCTACTCTCCATTGCAGTGCGAGGACTTCTCATTGTGGTGGCTTCTCTTGTTGCAGAGCACGGGCTCTAGGTACACGGGCTTCAGTAGCTGTGGCACGTGGGCTCTAGGGTGCAGGCTCAGTAGTTGTGGCTCATGGGCTTAAGTGCTCCGCGGCATGTGGGATCTTCCCGTACCAGGGATTGAACCCATGTCCCCTGCACTGGCAGGTGGATTCTCAACCACTGCGCCACCAGGGAAGCCCCTCAATGGTTTCTTTTTATTGCTGAATAGTATTCTGTTTCAGGGAGCCCCAACACCACCCCCACATTTAGAGACCTATTGATACTAGTACGCATGGGATTCAGCATATAGTTGTCTCATGGATAAGGTTTATTACAGTGAAAAGATACATGATAGGATGAGCAAGGGTAAAAGACACAGGTAGAATCTGGATAAATCCATATACAGACTCTCCCATGCGCTCTCCCTCCTGTAACGGGACACACCAAGCGTGCTTCATTCTCTAGCAGTGAAAACTTGCAGTAACATGTGTGATGTTTCTCTCCAGGGGTGCGCATTAGCAACTCAGAGCCCAAGGTTTTTATTGGGTAGCAGTCATGTAGATACTCTCTGCCTAACAAATATCAAAGTTGCAGACTGCCAGAAGGAAAGCAAGTGTTTAGCATAAATCACATTATTTATATAAACAGTGTAGGCATAGTGTAGGAAATGGTTCAAGTGCCAAGTTCCCAGACACCAGCCAGGGGCCAACCTTGTAGGCAGGTCCTTCTAAAGACAGCAGCTTCAGGCCTCCTATGTTAACTCTCTTCTGTATATATTATGTGACATAGGTGGGCAAAAATTTATTTATCCATTTACCCATTGAAAGACATTTAAATTGTCTTCAGTTTTTAGTGATTATCAATATAACTGCTACAAATACTCAAGAACAGGTTTTTATGTGAGCACAGGTTTTCATTTCACTTAGGTGAATTCTTAAGAGTTGGATTGCTCGGTTGCATGTAAATGGTGTGCTTAACTTCATAAGAAACTTCCCAACTGTCTTCCCAAGTCGTTGTACCATTATACATTACCATCAGTAATGTGTCAGGGTTCCAGTTGCTCCAAATATTTGTCAGTACTTGATATTGTCAGCTTTTTTTTCCCCTTAAATTTTAGCCATTCTAATATATGTGTAGAAATATTTCAATATCATTTTAATTTGAATTTGTCTAATTACTAGTTATGTTGAACATCTTTTCATGGGCTTATTTACTATTCATATATTTGCTTTGGTGAAGTATCTGTTCAAATCTTTTCATATATTTAAATTGGGTTATTTGTATTCTTATTGTTGAGTTTTGAGAGTTCCTTACTCTGGATATAAGTACTTTATCAGAAATGGGACTTTGAAATATTTTTTCCCAGTCTGTGGCTGCACTTTTCATTCTCTTAGTAGTGCTTTTGTGGAGAAAAGTTTATTTTGATGCTGTCCAGTTTATCATATTTTTTTTCTTCTCTGTATTGTGCTTTTGATGTCATGTCTAAAAACTCTTTGCCTAACCCAGTGGTTCTCAACAGAGATGATTTTGACCCCCAAGAGACATTTGAAAATGTTTGGAGACATTTTTAACTGTTATGACTGGGGAGGGGATGCTACTGCTATCTAGTGGGTAGAGGTCAGAGATGCTGCTAAACATCCTGCAATGAACAAAATGATCCCCCCCAGCACACACACACGGCCTAACCCAATGTCACAGAAGTTTTCTTCTAAAAGTTTTATATTTTTATGTTTTACATTTATGTCTGTGATCCATTCTGAGTTAATTTTTGTATAAGGTACAAAGTATGGGTTGAAGTTTATTTATTTATTTATTTTGCATATGGATATCCAATTGTTCCAGCAGCATTTGGGGAAAAGATATCCTTTTCTCTCTTAAGTGCCTTTGCACCTTTATAAAAAGTCAATTGCCCATATTTGTGTAGGTCTCTTTCTGGACTCTCTATTTTGTCAATATGGTGAATTACACTGATTTCAAATGTTGAACCAGTCTTGCATTCCTGGAATGAACTCCACTTGGTCATATGTATTATTCTTTTTCTCTGTTGCTAGATCCAGTTTACTAATATCTTGTTGAGATTTTTTACATCCTTAGTCATGAGGGTTATTGGTCTATAGTGTTTTTTCTTGCAATGTCCTTGTCTGGTTTATTAGCGTAATGTTGGCCTTAAAAATTTCTTGGGAAGTAGTCCCTCCTCTTCTACTTTGTTTTGAATGGATATTATTTTTTTCCTTTAATGTTTAGTAAAATTCACCAGTGAAATGGTCTTGCCTGGAGTTTCCTTTGGTGGAAAGCTTTTTAAAATCAAACTTAATTACTTTAATAAATACAGGACTGTTCAGGTCATCTATTTTTCTTGAGTGAATTTTGATAGTTTGTGTTTTTAAAGGAATTGACCTATTTCATATAAATTATTGAATTTATGTGCACAGAATTGTCTATAGTATTCCCTTATCATCTTTTTAATGTCTGTAGCGTCTTTTTTTTTTAACTTACCATCTTCACTATATTTAAGTGTACAGTTCAGTGGCATTAAGTACATTCACATTGTTTATGCAACCATCACCACCATCCACCTCCAAAACGTTTTTCTTTTCTTTTTTTTTTCACACACACACACTGTATTTGATTTTTACAGGAGATAACTAAACTGACACCAAGCATTGTAAATGGATGACCACAACAAAAGCAACAATGATTGCAATTACCAAAGACGAAGCATACTCATACTATGTCATAATATTGATATTCAGTCCAGTAATCCTCCACTGTAACAGCTCTTTTACTTTGCAGTGAAAATTGATTTGTATATTTCTTGCCTCTGAGTCCTTGTGGGATTTTTTTTTTATTCAAACAGAAAGTCACAAAAATTATAATCATCCTCATCAGTTCACTCAGTCCCATGTAATTAATTTTTTTTTTCATCTTGATCATTTGTTAACACTTTTATGAATTCATCAGTTTTCCATTAGAGTTCTGAAAATGCTTCTTCATTCAGTTCAGCAGTATGGTCAGTTACCAGAAACCTGTACTTGTCAGAGCCTTTTCCATGAATTCCTTGAAGATGAAACCCTTTTATAGGAACATTTTTGCATAAGCATCAGAGTACACCCAGAACTGTCTGTAAATGACAAAAGACTTAAAAATGACCACAGTTAAAGATTTGATGAAAGTTCATAATAATGCAATTGACAAGGAAATTTAGTTATTTCTGAGATACACATTTTAAAGTAATAACTAGAATTATGACTTATAACATTATACCAGAATATATAAGACTTTTAGAAATTTCATGTAATGTCTGAAACATTTATATTAACATATTTCCATACAAATAACCCAAAGAAAGTTTAATGTTCGTTGTTTTTTGTTTGTTTGTTTGTTTATACTGCATGTTCTTATTAGTCATCAATTTTATACACATCAGTGTATACATGTCAGTCCCAATCGCCCAATTCGGCACACCACCATCCCCACCCCACCACGGTTTTCCCCCCTTGGTGTCCATACGTTTGTTCTCTACATTTGTGTCTGAACTTCTGCCCTGCAAACCGGTTCATCTGTACCATTTTTCTACATTCCACATACATGCGTTAATATACGATATTTGTTTTTCTCTTTCTGACTTACTTTACTCTGTATGACCGTCTCTGGATACATCCACGTCTCAACAAATGACTCAATTTCATTCCTTTTATGGCTGAGTAATATTCCATTGTACATATGTACCACAACTCCTTTATCCATTCGTCTGTCGATGGGCATTTAGGTTGCTTCCATGACCTGGCTATTGTAAATGGTGCTGCAATGAACATTGGGGTGCATGTGTCCTTTTGAATTATGGTTTTCTCTGTGTATATGCCCAGTAGTGGGATTGCTGGGTCATATGGTAATTCTATTTTTCGTTTTTTAAGGAACCTCCATACTGTTCTCCATAGTGGTTGTATCAATTTACATTCCCACCAACAGTGCAAGAGGGTTCCCTTTTCTCCACACCCTCTCCAGCATTTTTTGTTTGTAGATTTTCTGATGATGCCCATTCTAACTGGTGTGACGTGATACCTCATTGTAGTTTTGATTTGCATTTCTCTAATAATTATTGATGTTGAGCAGCTTTTTATCTGCTTCTTGGACATCTGTATGTCTTCTTTGGAGAAATGTGTATTTAGGTCTTCTGCCTATTTTTTGATTGGGTTGTTTGTTTCTTTAATATTGAGCTGTGTGAGCTGTTTATATATTTTGGAGATTAATCCTTAGTCTGTTGATTCATTTGCAAATATTTTCTCCCATTCTGAGGGTTGTCTTTTGGTCTTGTTTATGGTTTCCTTTGCTGTGCAAAAGCTTTGAAGTTTCATTAGGTCCCATTTGTTTATTTTTGGTTTTATTTCCATTATGCTAGGAAGTGGATCAAAAAAGATCTTGCTGTGATTTATGTCAAAGAGTGTTCTTCCAATGTTTTCCTCTAAGAGTTTTATAGTGTCTGGTCTTACATTTAGGTCTCAAATCCATTTTGAGTTTATTTTTGTGTATGGTGTTAGGGAGTGTTCTAATTTCATACTTTTACATATAGCTGCCCAGTTTTCCCAGCACCACTTATTGAGGAGAATGTCTTTTCTTCATTGTATATCTTTGCCTACTTTGTCATAGATTAGTTGACCATAGGTGCATGGGTTTATCTCTGGACTTTCTATCTTGTTCCATTGATCTGTGTTTCTGTTTTTGTGCCAGTACCATATTGTCTTGATTACTGTAGCTTTGTAGTATAGTCTGAAGTCAGGGAGTCTGATTCCTCCAGCTCCGTTTTTTTCCTTCAAGACTGCTTTGGCTATTTGGGGTCTTTTGTGTCTCCATACAAATTTTAAGATGATTTGTTCTAGTTCCCTAAAAAATGCCATTGGTAATTTGATAGGGATTGCATTGAATCTGTAGATTGCTTTGGGTAGTATAGTCATTTTCACAATATTGATTCTTCCAATCCAAGAACATGGTATATCTCTCCATCTGTTGGTATCATCTTTAATTTCTTTCATCAGTGTTTTATAGTTTTCTGCATACAGGTCTTTTGTCTCCCTAGGTAGGTTTATTCCTAGGTATTTTATTCTTTTAGTTGCAATGGTAAATGGGACTGTTTCCATAATTTCTCTTTCAGATTTTTCATCATTAGTGTATAGGAATGCAAGAGATTTCTGTGCATTAATTTTGTATCCTGCAACTTTACCAAATTCAATGATTAGCTCTAGTAGTTTTCTGGTGGCATTTTTAGGATTCTCTATGTATAGTATCATATCTTCTGCAAACAGTGACAGTTTTACTTCTTCTTTTCCAATTTGTATTCCTTTTATTTCTTTTTCTTCTCTGATTGCCGTGGCTAGGACTTCCAAGACTATGTTGAATAATAGTGGTGAGAGTGGACATCCTTGTCTCGTTCCTGATCTTAGAGGAAATGCTTTCAGTTTTTCACCAGTGAGAATGATGTTTGCTGTGGGTTTGTCATATGGCCTTTATTATGTTGAGGTAGGTTCCCTCTATGCCCACTTTCTGGAGAGTTTTTATCATAAATGGATGTTGAATTTTGTCAAAAGCTTTTTCTGCATCTATTGAGATGATCATATGGTATTTCTTCTTCTATTTGTTAATATGGTGTATCACATTGATTGATTTGCATATATTGAAGAATCCTTGCATCCCTGGGATAAATCCCACTTGATCGTGGTGTATGATCCTTTTAATGTATTGTTGGATTCTGTTTGCTAGTATTTTGTTGAGGATTTTTGCATCTGTATTCATCAGTGATATTGGTCTGTAATTTTCTTTTTTTGTAGTATCTTTGTCTGGTTTTGGTATCAGGGTGATGGTGGTCTCATAGAATGAGTTTGGGAGTGTTCCTTCCTCTGCAATTTTTTGGAAGAGTTTGAGAAGGATGGTGTTAGCTCTTCTCTAAATGTTTGATAGAGTTCACCTGTGAAGCCATCTGGTCCTGGACTTTCGTTTGTTGGAAGATTTTTAATCACAGTTTCAATTTCATTACTTGTGATTGGTCTGTTCATATTTTCTATTTTTTCCTGGTTCTGTCTTGGAAGGTTATACCTTTCTAAGAATTTGTCCATTTCTTCCAGGTTGTCCATTTTATTGGCATAGAGTTGCTTGGAGTAGTCTCTTAGGATGCTTTGTATTTCTGCAGTGTCTGTTGTAACTTCTCCTTTTTCATTTCTAATTTTATTGATTTGAGTCCTCTCCCTTTTTTTCTTGATGAGTTTGGCTAATGGTTTATAAATTTTGTTTATCTTCTCCAAGAACCATCTTTTAGTTTTATTGATCTTTGCTATTGTTTTCTTTGTTTCTATTTAATTTATTTCTGCTCTGATCTTGATGATTTCTTTCCTTCTGCTAACTTTGGGTTTTGTTTGTTGTTCTTTCTCTAGTTCCTTTAGGTGTAAGGTTAGATTGTTTACTTGAGATTTTTCTTGTTTCTTGAAGTAGGCTTGTATAGCTATAAACTTCCCTCTTAGAACTGCTTTTGCTGCATCACATAAGTTTTGGATCATCGTGTTTTCATTGTCATTTGTCTCTAGTTATTTTTTGATTTCCTCTTTGATTTCTTCAGTGATCTCTTGGTTATTTAGAAACGTATTGTTTAGCCTTCATGTGTTTGTGTTTTTTACATTTTTTTCCCTCTAATTCATTTCTAATCTCATAGCGTTGTGGTCAGAAAAGATGCTTGATATGATTTCAATTTTCTTAAATTTACTGACACTTTATTTGTGACCCAAGATGTGATCGATCCTGGAGAATGTTCCGTGCACACTTGAGAAGAAAGTGTAATCTGCTGTTTTTGGATGGAATGTCCTATAAATATCAATTAAATCTATCTTGTCTGTTGTGTCATTTAAAACTTGTGTTTCCTTATTAATTTTCTGTTTGGATGATCTGTCCATTGGTGTAAGTGAGGTGTTAAAGTCCCCCACTATTATTGTGTTACTGTCAATTTCCTCTTTTATAGCTGTTAGCAGTTGCCTTATGTATTGAGGTGCTCCTATGTTGGGTGCATATGTATGTATGTATTTATTTATTTATTTATTTTATTTATTATTTTTTTTGTGGTACGCGGGCCTCTCACGGTTGTGGCCTCTCCCGTTGCGCAGCACAGGCTCCAGACGCGCAGGCTCAGTGGCCATGGCCCACGGGCCCAGCCGTTCCGTGGCATGTGGGATCTTCCCGGACTGGGGCAGGAACCCGTGTCCCCTGCATCAGCAGGCGGGCTCTCAACCACTGCGCCACCAGGGAAGCCCGTGCATATGTATTTATAATTGTTACATCTTCTTCTTGGATTGATCCCTTGATCATTATGTAGTGTCCTTCCTTGTCTCTTGTAATATTCTTTATTTTAAAGTCTATTTTATCTGATATGAGTATAGCTACTCCAGCTTTCTTTTGATTTCCATTTGCATGGAATATCTTTTTCCATCCCCTCACTTTCAGTCTGTATGTGTCCCTAGGTCTGAAGTGGGTCTTTTGTAGACAGCATATATATGGGTCTTGTTTTTGTATCCATTCAGCAAGCCTGTGTATTTTGGTTGGAGCATTTAATCCATTCATATTTAAGGTTATCATCGATATGTATGTTCCTATTACCATTTTCTTAATTGTTATGGGTTTGTTTTTGTAGGTCCTTTTCTTCTCTTGTGTTTCCCACTTAGAGAAGTTCCTTTAGCGTTTGTTGTAGAGGTGGTTTGGTGGTGCTGAATTCTCTTAGCTTTTGCTTGTCTGTAAAGCTTTTGATTTCTCCCTCAATCTGAATGAGATCCTTGTTTCGTAGAGTAATCTTGGTTGTAGGTTCTTCCCTTTCATCACTTTAAGTATATCATGCCACTCCCTTCTGGCTTATAGAGTTTCTGCTGAGAAATCAGCTGTTATGCTTATGTGAGTTCCCTTGTATGTCATTTGTCGCTTTTCCCTTGCTGCTTTCAATAATTTTTCTTTGTCTTTAATTTTTGCCAGTTTGATTACTATGTGTCTCAGCGTGTTTCTCCTTGGGTTTATCCTCTATGGGACTCGCTACGCTTCCTGGACTTGGGTGGCTATTTCCTTTCCCATGTTAGGGAAGTTTATGACTATAATCTCTTCAAATACTTTCTCTGGTCCTTTCTCTCTGTCTTCTCCTGGGACCCCTATAATGCGAATGTTGTTACATTTAATGTTGTCCCAGAGGTCTCTTAGGCTGT